>NW_023600993.1:12130713-13330713 GCF_014898055.3 Talpa occidentalis
TTGGAGCCGTCATTATCTTGAGCTACTCCCCAGTGATCATATTTTATTTCTGTAATTCAATGTGAAACTGACAAATGGTTGTCACAAATTGATCCCCCTTCTTAAGAGATTGTGTAATGAAACTTCATTCTTAAGCAATTTTCTCTCTTTGTTTAATGAACTGGAGATCTGATCCAATGAAAACTAAGGAAGGGCTACTAAACTGATGAGCCCCAAATACTTCCCCTTTCTCTGCAGTCCAAAGAGAGACCTGGACCCCTGAGGAGGGGTGGCAGTGTCCTCAGTCTCTGACCAGCACACCCCTGGCCCTAGCAGTAGAGGAGAGAGTGTTTTTGTTGCTGTTAGGAGTCCAAGGCTGAGCAGATACTCATTGTTAAATCAAAGGCATACTATAAAGCCACTATGCATTCAGCAAATATGTACTTGGCACCTATCCTGTACCAGGCACTTCTCTGGGTACTGGGAATTCAATGGTGAGCAGACCAAAAATTCTGCTACTGTGGAACTTAGCCAACTAGTGAGAAAAATATGTCAGGGAAACAAAAATGCTACTCCCAAAGGGGAGTTTAGAGAGAAAGGCAAGCAGATATGGGAGAAAAGTATTCCAGGCAGAGGGAAGAGCAATTGAAAAACCCCGAGGCAAGAGTATGAATGTGGGGTGTGTTTGGGGACCAGTGAAGCAGAATGACGGGGTGACAGGAGCAGGAGAAGAGGTCAGGCAGTTAACAGAGGGGCCAGAGAGTGCAGAGTCTTGGAGGCCACAGTAATAGTGGATTTCATTCTGAATGGCACTGGGAGGCACAGCTGGGCTGAGTCAAGGAGTGACATAAGCTGGCCATGTGTTTAAAAGATAGTTCTGGCTCTTGCACAGTGAACAAACTAGAATGGAAGCAGGGAGATCAGATGTGTGGCTAATGCAGTAATTCAGGTAGAAAATCATGATGGCTTGGCCAAGAGGACGGTGGCAGCACTGGGCACAGTGATGTGATGCTGCGTCTCTTTTGAAGACAGACTCACTATTATTTGTTAATGAATTAAATTTAGGGGGTGAGAGAAAGAGACATGTGAAAGATGATGTAACTGGGTTGAACTGGGTGATCACTGAGGTCCCCCTCTATGCCATCATTTCCCAGATATTTACTAAGAGCTTACTGTGCTTAGGACCTTTTCCTGGTGGATAAAATGGCAGTGGTGCCACCTTGCAGTCACAAGGGAAATGAAAAGGCAGAGAAGCCAGCAGAGTCCTCACATTGTCGTGAGCGCCAGTGAACAACCCAGTGACTTTTTTGTTTTGTGAGGCAATAAATAAAAAGCAGACTGAAGCACCCAAAACAATAGTGGCTACTGACATCTGATTTGTTTGAAAAGCTTCATGTGACTTCCATGCTTCACAACAACTATCGATGACCCATGAACTACATGTTAAAATACCAACCTCTTATGGGAATGGCAGGTATTCAAAAAAGTTATATTTAAATGCAGTCAGTGAGCACCTACTCTGTGTCAGCCCTATTTCAGCAACAGATAAATGAGTCCAGTGCAATCTTGCTGTCAAGTTCAGAGACTGGGAGGTAGACGTGTGCATAAATAAATTCTAACACAACCTAAAAGCAATGGGGTCACTGTAGAAATACAATGTGCTTCAGGAACACAGAGTACAAGAAAAAAAAATTCTGCATGAGGAAGTCCAAGAAAGCTTCCAGGGGAGAAGATGATAGCTGAGTCACTCTAAAAAAACACATAAATATTGTACACAAGAGGGAGATAAAGATGGGCACCCTGAACAGGTCAGAGTGTCAGCAAAAGGCAAGGAGCTGGAGTGCCCAGGGCTGGGGAGCCCAGAGCTGGGGTGGGAGTATCTGGCACAGGTGGAAGATGAGGTAACAAGTTTGATTTTTAAATGAGGGCTTGACAAAATCAGCTTTTATTTTGTAAGGAAAGGTCTTTGGCAACTACAACGTGTAATGAACAACATGCAGAAACCATCTGTGGCGTACCACATGGGCAACGATCCTTACTCTAGTAAAACAAAAAGTAAAAACTATAGTCCTTAGTTCAGAACATTCTGCAAGGTAACCCTCACCTTTGTTCCCTTTCTTCCCGGACGTCCATATCCATCTGGACCAAGAGCACCCTGAGAAAATGACACAAGATGAAATACAGTCATCCAGACCATCCCTGAATGCAGATCAAATCGGCAGTGCAGGGAGGTGAAGAAGGCAGAAGGGGTTTGGTGGAGGTTTTCCCTTCCTTTATAGGATAAAGAAGTGGCAGGCTTTAAAACTTTAAAATACCAAGATATAAGCTCTTTGCATTATTTTCCAAAAATCATAACCACCTTTACAGTGAAATCCTGGAGCAGCAAGATGACACCATCGTTTTAGGAAGTCAAATCACTGTAAAAGTTCCCCTTGACTTTACTTTCATTGTACAAGAAACAAACAATGGCATTCTCCCAAATTTGTCTGTCCCCGGGAAAGGTCAGTAAGAATGTTTTGTGTCACTTTAAATGATAAGACTGTAGTAAAGTTACACAGTGTTAACGTCATCATCTGAATTGAGCGTACGTGTAAAGCATTACTTGCCCAATACTCCCTTTATAGAAATTTTATCCTTTTCTCCCACCTTCCACATTTAAACTTTCTCTTCTTAAGCCTACTCCTTTTTCTTCACCTTGCTAAAATGCAATTTCAGTCCAGAGTGCTGGATCATATACAGAATTGTCAACCAATGTTGCTTCCATTAAAAAAAAAAAAATGTACAAAACTACTATCGGCTTTTCTGCTGCTGCTGAAAGAAATCTCAGAATATGAGTTGTAGGAATATGATACTCTGTCACAAAGCTAAGTCCGGTAAGGTAGTTACTTGAAAACAGTCCTCAAATAACCATTGTACTCTCATGTTCAGAGCCATAACTAAGGTAAAAATATGTGGCCCTGTTTTAGGAAGCACAATCTGTTAAGTAAACCTTTCACAATCCTTGATGTCCAGAGGTTATTTCAATGTTCCTGGATAATCAAATCTGTGCCCTTAAAGGTTTATAATGCTGACTGGATGACTTGTCTCGCTGGGAAAAGTGTTTCGTTGAACACCTGGAAAAGAGACTCGAATGCTTGTTAAACGTCTCTGTCAGATAGAAAAAGGTCACTAGCATGTCCCTCTTCAACAACATGTGAAAAGGCCAAAACATTCCTGAGACATCTTTGGATTCTGTGTTGATAAGAAAAGTTTGATAATCCTGGACTATTTTTTTTAAGATTTATTTATGCATACAAGAGCTGGGGCACAGGCCAGAGATGTGGGGGTGAGAGGATTCACCAGAGACAGTGGGGAGAACAGGTACACTGACTGAAATACACTGCTGAGGGGAGCAGCGGGCGAGACAAGAGAGGTCTGCTGTGCCATGTGGGTTGCTCCCTGGCCGGCCGGGGATCAAGCTCGTGCAGCAAAGACTTCACACAGCTTTACAGGCTGCATCTTAACCCCTTGCGCCACCAGGGAGGCCCAATCCTGGACTATTTAGATTCACCACCATTCTAGTGATAACATTTATAACACTGAGTTTAATTCATCAAGAATACTAGAATTTTCTGTTAAACAATAGATACAAATGAGAAATTCAACTGAGCGTCTGGACTGATAGATAACAGAAGGGGGAGATATGGAGTGGGCGGGGGTGGGGCCAGGGGGGAGATGGACGGACAGTGTTAAATATGGACCAAAAGTTAAGTATAAATATTTGGTAGTGATCATGATGTAGTGTTTACAGATGTCAAATTACAAAGTTTTACAATTGAAACTGATTTAGTGTTATACAAAAATTTCACCTTGATAATGATAAAGTTTTAATTTTAAAAAGAGAAATTAGACTAAAAAAGAGAAATTAGACTTACTGGTTGCCCTCTTGGTCCTTGTCGACCCTGTGAGCCTTTTCTTCCTGGATCACCAACCTCTCCCTTTAATAATAAAGGGGAAAGATTAAATTAATTCTCCTATGGGCAGATGCAATTTTATGTCATTTTGCTTGGAGATTTTAGTCACTCTTCTCAAGCCCCATTGGCATCCTATAGTTTAAGGCAAATGTCTTAACTCTAGCTTTTGTTAGACACAGATAACTAACAAATATAGTCAATATTTTGGTCCTGAAAATTAGCAAAGCCAGGTATAAAGCAGCAGTTAGAGAACTTTTCTAGGTTTGGGTATGTGCATCTGAATTTGTGATGAATCCATGTTTATCTATTGATGTGTCTCTGTTGACTGGTATATATGACCATCTACCTGACCAACTCTCTACATGTCTCTCTGTACATCTTTCTTTATTCATACCCATCTCTCTAGCTCTTAGATAACGCATAGCCAACATCATTACCAACCACATCCGATACTCATGTGAAGAATGACCACAAAGGAGAGATTTGTACAGAAAAACCAACTTGTTATCAAGGAAGAGTGTGTTCTCTGACACTTACCTTCATTCCTCTTGGTCCAGCTTTTCCCTTCGAACCATTTGGTCCTGGAAACCCAGGATTCCCCTGCAAGAATAAAACCACAAATGAAATCACCTCAAAGACAACAGAGTCAACTATCTGACTCTCTAGTTATTACTGAAATGTGCTCATGAATCACCTTTCAATTTTCACATAGTTCACTTTATCCTCCAACATATAAACTGCATAATATACACATTTAGCCTTGGAGTTGGCTGGAGTGGGGGAGTAAGACGTTCAAGAGTTCACATCTACCATGTGCAGAAAACTGGACGGTTTATCTGACAAATAGAGGGAAATACCATTTGATTAAGAGACTGGGAAGACAAATGCCTGGACTCCTGCCCACTCTGAAAGAAAATATTATCAAATGAGAAAGGAAATAATAAATTAGTCTGGGGTTAGATTTTTTTAATTTTTTATTTTATATAATTCTTACATCATTTTTCATTTTTGCACAATGTATGCATTATCATTTTGGTTATATTCCCCATACAATTGCACCACCTCCCCCTTATTTTGACCCTAGTCCTTCCTCTCCCCTTCACTCCCCCCATCCCTCATGGTTTGTTTCTGGTTTATAGTTGCTTGTTGATTTTGAGTTTTACTTTGTATTAATTAGTCTTTTTCCTGGTCCCTTATTTAGGTTTTCTAAATTCCTGCTATGAGTCAGACCATCCGGTATTTTTCTTTTTCTTTCTGGTTTATTTCGCTGAGCATGATCCCTTCTGGTTCCATCCATGTTGCTGCAAACTGCATGTGTTTATCTTTTTTGATTGCTGAGTAATATTCCATTGTGTATATGTACCACATCTTCTTGATCCAGTCATCTATTTTTGGGCATTTTTCTTGACTAAGAGATATAAGCAGGGTTTAGACCATCCTGGAGCCGCTCTTTTGAATCTCCACACTGAGACTCTTCTCCCTGACTTAAATCATGCTCCTCAGATTTCTAAGCAATTTCAATTGGCCTTCCCTTAGGAAGCCACTCCTGATCACCTGCCTTAATCAGGTATGACACTACCATGGGTCAGGACAGGAACTAGAAAGATCCAAGTCTGGCCACTTCCTCCAGATGACTAATCAATTATTCCCTGTGCCTCAGTTTCCTCATCTATAAAATTGGGACAATAATACTTTCATATGTATTAGTGAGAAGTTAATCGTATGTACCCCTTTTATAGAACAATGTATTCTTGTACTATAGGTTTATATGGAATCTCACATCTCATTGGTTATAATATTCCCACAATATACCTAAAGCAGAAGGGTGGCAATCAGTGTCCACTGCATTGAATTAGTTGCTTTCAAAAATTCCTGACACCCACAGATTTCACAGCACTCTACATGGCTTTGTATTATCTGTGCAGGGACACTCAGGTGTATGAATCAACCATTGTTAATGAACAGCTATGTGGTACCTGTTAGTTTTTCAAACCTACCTGAGCACCCAACAAGCCTTTTTGTCCAAAAATTCCTGGTGGTCCTTGCCTTCCTCTCAGTCCCTGGTCCAAAGATGAAATTAAAAGTCAACCAATTTTTATAGAACTTATTTTCCATATAACCACACAATCATTAACAGATGCCCTGGCCCATAGTAATTTCATTTATCACAGTGTAATCCAGCAGCATCTGTACCCAGAAGTACCCTGCTCCAAAGTCACTCCACCAGAAGCACAGCACATGAGCCCTCAGCTGTGATATTTTAACCATCTCCCCAGCTGAATTTGATAAATATTAAATTTGAAAACATTGCTTTTATAATTCATCTCACCCAAGTAATTTGAAATCCTAAAAGGGGAATGAGAAGGGCTGCTGGGCTATAGGGATCACTTCATTAAAAAAAATCACCTTTTCCTTATCCTTAACCCTTTTGAAGGGCTAAAGAAAAGAGATGATTTTCCAGTTTTTTTCAAACTACATTTAAGTGGCCTGATCTCACTGGGTCCATTAGGAAATGTTCATTTTTCTCCCCAATTTATTTAATTTTATTGATTATTGACATTTTAATTTTTCTCCAACTTTTCTGAGAAATCCTTTCCCATTGCAAAATGGGAAATTGATCATGGAGTCTCTACTCATTGTCAAGTATTGTAATCCTCTATTAAACAGACTGCCACACCCACATCGCAGTGGGCAGGTGAGGACTGAGAGAGGTTAGTGATGCTCTTCCTCATGGCTCACAACATGGCCATTCCCCTTGCATAAAGCGGTGTAATAAAGTGACTACAAAGACACAATAGTGGGGAGGTGGGGGTGTCAAATCAGAATTAAGCCACCAAACAAAAGGAAAGAATATCTTTCAGTTGCTTTCCCCTCTGTTCAGATACTATTTTCTATTATAAAATAAATATAATCGCTAATACTACTTCAATTACCCTTCTTTCTCTACCACCTCTGTCAAATCAAATAAAAACAGCAGAAATCATCTCATCGTATTGTCTTACGCTAATAGCATTTTTTAAATTATGGAGAATGATTTAATGTGCTAATAAAAATTTTTTTTGAAGTTTTTCCCTTTCCCTGAGATACTTTGGAAACAATTGACTTTTAAAAGAAAGATGAAAAAAAGTGTTCCAGAAGGGTTTGCAAAATGACAGATTTGAGTTATGTGTAGATGATTTCAAAAACTAGTTGGAAGTTTAAATTTCCAGTTATCACTGAATAGTCTAAACCCCACTGGACTGAAGTCCTTGGGCCCCTCACCTTAATGAGCTGAACACCAACACCCAAGGCCTGTGAGCAAACCACCACCATGTGTAATACTCAGTAAATGCTTTGCTGACTTTTCCTGACAAACTGAGTAGAATTTTAGTGGATGAAATACTATTTAAATAATTTGAATTGGCAACATCAGAGACAATAGTGACGTGCATCAATTTTTATAACTAGTTTGCCTGGGTTTGAAGCCCATCTTTCAAACTTACTAGCTGTGAGCCTGGCCAATTTACCTAACTTCTGCATGCCCTCCATTTCTCCCCTCTCAAATGAGGATAAAACACACAACCCACCCACCTACCCCTTTGAAGGGTTAAATGAGTTAGTGTAAGTGTTCAGGATTGTATCTAGGAGAGAGTAAGTGCTCACCAAGTATTATTTATTGGTGTTTGACCTACCCAAAAGAGAGGCTACTTTGTTCTAGGAGGTCCTGGAAAGGACACATCCAAAGATATTTTGATTTATATTAAATCTTTATCAAAGAATCCCATCTAAAATTTCAAACAAATATCCTTTGGTACTAAAAACAAGTTTACTGATACAACCTGTGAGCCTGGATGCCCATGCTCTCCATCATGGCCCTGTCCACCAGATTCTCCACGGATACCCTGTCAAGATGAACAAAACTCAGTGAGTTCACCAGGCATCTTCAGTGTTGCAGCTGAAGGAAGTCTTCCACACAAGAAGTCGCTTGAAAGTCACAAGAATCAAAAGATTCAACCCTGTGTTTTCAGTCCTCTTAGGATACGGAGTTAGAGAGGAAACGAGAGGGAGAAGTCCCACTTAATTTGGGAAAATATTATTGTCTTTCTCAGTCTTTGTGCATCTCCTTCCAATATCTCACCTAATGATGGAAGCAAAAATATTTGGTTTAAATAACCTAAAACACCTACTTTACACAATGACCAATTTTAAAAGTCCATCCGTTCCCTTGTAAAGGCACCAGGCTAATGTTCAATGGCACTAAGGACACGAATTCCATTCCAGGAAGCTCACAATGTTGAACACAGCAACAAGTGTGATACTCTGGGACAAGCACAGAGAAAACTGGCTTTAACCCCTAAGGTCTTACAGCATCAAGCTAGCTCTCCAGGAAAATGGTAAGCTGTTCATATGATTCATCTGGTAGCTAATTTAATTTCCCTCTCAAATTAGTATCTTCATTCCTAAATAAAAGATATATTTTCCAAGACTGAGGATACCCATTTGGTATTCCCATTTGTGAACTGATTGTTCACAGATTTGCAAATAGTAGGAAAAAAACCCTTGAGTTCAGAGTTAATCAATAGGTAGATTAATTACTTGTGCTTCTTAAGTATTTTTAAACTATTCAAAGAAATGGGAAGCACTCGTAATAATCATTACAGTTCTATTAGTCTGCTCTTCTAAGAAGCAGATGGTGTCACTAATATGTGGAATATAAAGTAACCAAATTAACAGTCAGATAAAGACAAGCTGAAAAACTAACCTTTGCTAGCTGACTACAGAAAAGGGAAAAGTCCCATTTAATTGGGGGAAAATTCAAGACAAGATTATTATGGTCTTTCTCAGTCTGTGTGCATCTCCTTCCAGTGTTTCACCTAATGATGGAAGCAAAAATACTTGGTTTAAATAATCTAAACGCCTACTTTACACAATGACCACTTTTAAAAGTCCATGTGGGGCCTTCCCTGGTGGCGCAGCAGTTGAGCACTGGGCTGCGAAGCTGCCCGCAGCCTCTGCAGCACCAGTTCGATCCCTGGCCGCCGGCGAGGGTCCCACATGGCGCACAGACCTTTCCTGCCATGCCCACTGCTCCCCTCAGCAGTATACTTCGGTCCTTCTGCCTGCTCTGCTCCCCGCTCTGGCTCTGGTGAATTCTCTCACCCTCCCGCGCTTCTGACTGTACCCAGTGCTTGTATAAATAAATAAATCTTTAAAAAAAAAAAAAAGTCCATTCGTTCTTTATAAAGGCTCCTCTTAGGATATGGAGGAGCCCTTACCGGGGCTAACACACTAAGGTGCAGAAGGGACAAGAACAAAGACAGAGGGAGCACAATGGTCCATGGCGGTAGAACATGGGTGAGTCAGTGGTGGGTGCACTATGTTGGTAATACCCGGTGGGGTACCCCAGTGTCACCTCAGTGATGTCTAGATTTACAAATGTGACCCAAATTTGGAAAGGCACGGAGCTGGAAATTTGTAAACAGACTGAGAAATGCTGTCTAATTTGCACATCACATTAGTGACAATCACAGTGTCCCACTTAGGGAAACAATGTGGCTCCACACAGCAAAGCTCAGATTCTTTTGCTGTTACTCCAGGTCTATGTGTTTTTATTAAAGAAATCACTTCAGCAAAGCAAAAGCAAGAGCAAAATAAGAAATATATAAAACAATGTTTTGGGCCTCCCTGGTTGGGCAAGGGGTCAAGCACCACACTATGAAGCAATTCGCAGCCTCTGCAACACGAGTTGGATCCCTGGTCAGTGAGCAATCCACATGGTGCAGCAGACCTCTCCTGTCTCGCCTGCTGCTCCCCTCAGCAGTGTATTTCAGTCAGTCTGCCTGTTCTGTTCCCCACTCTGTCTCTGGTGAATCCTCTCACATATACCCCTACACACACCTCTGGCCTGTGCCCCAGCTCTTGTATGCATAAATAAATAAATCTTAAAAAAAAAAAACCTAATGTTTCATTACATCATTGACCACGATATCTAATTAAATAAGTATTACCTAAATGTTCAACATAAGAATAGTTTAATAAATCACTGTTCTTCAACAGAGTAAGATATAATGTGTTGCAATGACAATAGGAAGATTTGAAAACTTAGGAAGGCAGAACATAGAACAGCACATACATTATGGTTCCCTTTATGATGTATGCAAGTAAAAAGTAAAAGAAACACACAAACAGGAAAATAATTCCTGGAGAGTAATGGATTTATGGGCACTTAAATTTTTAATGATTTTTTAATTTTATCATAATTAACAAATTTAAAGTTTTGCCATAGGGTTGAAATATTTTACACATTGATTTTTTGGCCATAGTATCGTTTCCATAAAAAAATCTTATGAATGCCAGCATAGCTAATTCTATAGACAGTAATGAGCCGTATTTTCCCAAAGACCAAGGTATGCCATCTATCAGAATTTAGCACTTCTTTCAATGGGTTAATCTTTAGCAAGTTAGACCTTCTAGAATGTAAATGAGGAAGAGCACATTAAAACCACAATGAAGTATCACATCACACCTTCAGAAGAGCTACATACAAAGACAAGAAACAGCAAGTGCTGGCGAGGATGTGGAGAAAAAGGGGCCCTCGTGCACAGAGGTAGAATGATGAATGGGCACAGACGTAAAGAAAACTATATGGAGGCTCCTCAAAAGCTTAAAAACACAACACTGTATGATCTAGCAATTATAATTCTATTATTTAGCTGAAGAACACTAATTCTTTTAAAAAGAAACATTGGGCCTCCCCAGTGGTGCAGTGGTTGAGCGCCACGCTGCGAAGCTGTCTGCAGCCTCTGCAGCGTGGGTTCAATTCCCCATTGGCCAGGAAGAATCCCACATAGCGCAGCAGACTTCTCCTCCCGCGCCCGCTGCTCCCCTCAGCAGTGTCTTCGGTCCGTCTGCCTATTCTGCTCCCCACTCTGGCTCTGGTGAATTCTCTCACCCTCCCACGCTTCTGACCTGTACCCCAGTTTTTGTATAAAATAAATAAATCTTTAAAAATAATAAAAATAAAAAATAAAATAAAAAGACAAGCATCCCTATGTTTACTGCAGCATTATTTACAATATCTAATATGGAAACAACCTAAGCCTCTATATATACCTGTGTGTGTATACATATATAATGGAGTATTTATACAGCTGTAAAAATGAAATCTTGCCATTTGCAACAACATAGATAAAACCTGAGGCCATTGTGCTAAGGGAAATAAGGCAGACAGAAAAAAGCAAAAACAGTTATGATTTCACTTATATGTAGAACATGAAAAGCAAAACAAATGAAGAACTAACGAAACAAAACTCATAGACACAGAGAACAAACTGGTGGTTGCCAGAGAGGAAGGGAGTGGGGGGTGGGCAAAATGGCTGAAAAGATCACGAAGTACAAACTTCAAGTTTTAAAATACATTAAGTTAGTCATGGAGATGTAATTACATCATGAAGACGATCGACAATAACATTATTTTAAGACTCTTTATAATTGAGAACAGCGATAATGGTTGGAAAACCATGGAAAATGTTTACTGTCACTAAACTGTATAATCAGAAATGGCTAAAATGGTAAATTTTATGTTACATATATTTTATCCTTCCCCCAAAACCCAGAAAATATGAATGAGTCCACATGACCAGTTCTCCAAAGTTGGGGTTCACTAGTGAACTGCTGACATGCTAGATAGAGCCAGTTTACCTCGGAGTGAGCAAATGACTTTATCTTTCATTTAAAAAAATCAAATCATAAACAAGAGAAAACAACTACTAGGATTCATGAAGATTGCAATGTATTAAATTAGGGAGAGCATTCCTGTTAAAGATGGCAATTTACACACATTTTCTCTGTTCCCAAAGAAAGAAGCTGCAGTTCCAGAATCTATGCCAGTGGCCACAGTGCAGAAGCCCAGAAAGCAATCTGGTTTAGAGGAAGACCAGAGGTTCAGGAGGAATCCAGGAGCAATAACCCTCACACGTTTGAATTCACTGGGAGGGAGACTACTAGCACTTTCAAAGAGTTTTGTGATGACCTAGAAACCAGCACACTGAACACAGAACAAACGGGGGAAGGATGACTCAGGGAGAACAAAAGCTGCTTGGCTGAAAATGACATTTACCAAGTCATCACATGAAAAAAGGACTGATTTAGCCAAAAGTGGAGAAAATAAGTGTATTTTAAGGATAAATTGGAAGAAAGTGTATGGAAAGAGGAGGGCAGGTTAAAAATGTCTTTATCCCCCATACTAAGATCAATAGAAAACATCACAAACTGAAAACCCAGAAATCATAAAGCTACCTTGTTGTTTGTGAAAATGGCCCCGGGTCCAGAGGGATAGCCCAAGGAGACCAAGGTGAGGGATACTTCTGGACAGCTGGGGAGCAGGAGCAGGAGAGTGGGGAGGAAAACCGCTTTCATTATAGCTTTGCTAGTGCAACTTGACTTTAAAGGTAATACAGGCCTAGCTCTGATTCAACCGAAATAAAAGAATTAAACAACTCAAGAGTAGGAAATTCCTTCCACTTCCTAGAACCATTTAATTTCTCCAAACTTAGTCTAGTCAACTTGAGCCTCTTTCTGCCTCTTTTAGGATAAAAACAAAGGGATAAAATAATTTGAGGCACTGTTTATTTCACATGTCTTAAAACTGAATTAATGATATAAGAAAATATTAAAGAACTGATTTCAAATCCTAACATTTTATGGGAAATATTTCATTTGATGTCAACAAAACTTGTTTAGATTTTTGAGGCTTGGAATTTCTCAATAACCTGCCTTTGCAACACGTCTCGTTTGAAGTCACAGGAGTCCCATCTTCTTTTGTATGTTGGAGGCCACTGTCCCCTCCCACATACACACACACATACTCTCTGACACAGATATAAGTCAATCTCTGACTTCTCCATCCCTAAGTCATGAGAATAGAAATACCAGCAGAATATGACCAGAATATGTCAGAGGGAAGGCTCTATAAATGAATTTAATTGTTCATTTGTATGAAAATTTCCAAAAACATCATTGCCACTGGATGTGAATCCTGTCTCCACCAACTGATAGTCGTTATGGCCCTTGACAAGTAACTTCACTCTGCTAAACCTGTATTTCCTCTCATCAAAAAAAAATTAAATAACCAAATGATGTGCAAAACTCCTTGCGTTTGGAAAGATTTACATGAAGTGATACAATTATAAACATCTAGCACAGCGACTGGTGTTAGATAAATACTTGATAAAACATGATTCCTTCACAGAAATATACTCCATCCTACCCTCAAATCACATTCCCTTTGTACATATAAGAATTCAATCTTTTCCTTCATTTAGTGAGATCCCCTATGAACCCATGAGGTTCTGCTTCTTTTTGTGGAAAGATCGTTATATCAGAGGTGTAAGCCCTTCTCTGAGCTATTAGCTTCTTTTCACTCTAAGTGAACTATTACAAGTTGGAGAAAGAGCAGAAGCAGCAGCACATAAACTTTTGCTTCTTCACGGAAAGGGTCCCCATAGAAACTTCCCAGTGACCCCCTTGCAACCCTGGACAGTCTAACCAGCACTCCCCCTGGCTTCAAAAGAACTATTTAAAGTAACTGTATATGTGGAACAAGAAGCTTTTCAGGAAGCACTAACCTTCAACCCCAGCTGACCTCGTCTTCCTCTTGATCCCTGAGAATAGAAGGGAAACAGAGACCTAAGATGAGGAAACAAGCAAATTTTCACCCCAGTCTACCTACCTCATCCCAAGAGAGGTTATACCTACCTGAGGGCCAACATCTCCTGCTTTCCCCTGAAGCCCATCAAAACTTGAACGTCCCTGAAAAGTAAGAGGTGAAGGGAAGATTGGTTTAGATGCATAAACACCTCGGGATTTATTCTCTACCCCTGCCTGCACATACTGAGAATAGTATCTCTGAGGGCAAGGAGCTATGCCCTAAGGACATCACGTGCATCACAGAACTGATGTACCCAACCCAGAATGGCCTATCTCTAGATTATGGAAAACACTTCTTAGCTAAACACTGCTACTCAGGCTTTCTGCAGCCTGTATATTAAAAAACAAAAAGCAACAGTCCTCACTGATATATATAGTTTGTTACCTCATTGCCTTCCAAAAAATGTTGTATTGGATTTCTTTCACCCTGGAAGTATGAAAGCATGAACAGTTTTCCACTCCTTCCTGAGGTATGAAGTGCTAGGTATTTAATAAAGCTTTTCTGTTCATCAGGGCTCCTCCATCCAAACTGCAACATCTTAATCTGCTCTTTTGGGTCCGCTCAAAACTAATCCCAAGGAAAGGCTGCCCCCTCGAGGGCAATCTTCTCATAGCACTTAGTCCAGAATTTCAGCATCCACCAGCAACAAGCCTATGCAGTGGCTTCTAAGTTATCCTAATCTATTGCCAGAATACTTAGTACCCTCCTTTGAACCCTGCATGGGAGTAGAGCTCATGTATAGGAACACAAATACAGTAAGCCATGGCATCTCCTCAGATGACAATTTTTGTTTGCACTCACACTTCGGGGATTTGATGTCCAAGGTTATAACTAAGGCCTGATAGAGAGCTCTGAAAGCTGTGAGCGCGGGGCTGGTTGGTGATGAACAAAGCATTGGACAGTCTGTCTAGTGGCCTGGCTTCCTTCCCAGGATTAAAGCCACAAGCAAACCGTGAAACCAAATCTCCGGGTATACCGAAATCGTGACCTTTCATGACGACAAACTCATAGAAACTTTGAAATGACTTCTCTAATCTTCCCACCTTACATGCAGATGAGAAAAATGGAGTTCAAATGAGTTAACAGTTGCTGACCCTCTGATCTGTTAGCTCAATCCTACAGTTGAGTTCATGGCAATTCACAGGGCTTTCTGACCTCAAGTCACAAAGGGAGCCCTCTGAATGGAGTCTGTCCAAGACAACTGTAATTAACAACAGGGTGAAAGATTCTCCCACAGTCAAGACGACTGTGCAATAACTCTCTTGTTACAAAGTGAATTTTATTCAGGATCTGAATATATAAAATGGACGATACCTAAGTTCAATTTGGGGAGAAGAACCACTGTCCTAAGATTTTGTCAAAATCACACATAAATGTGAAAGAGGAGTTCAAAGTTATATACATCTTGCCACACACACCTCATTCCTGAAAACTGGGAATGATGAGCTGTGAGGACAGAGCACTTGGGTTATTTTAATAATTTGTAAGAAGTCATAAATTTTAATGCCTGGGACATAAAAATCTAAAAATGGTTTCTGACATATTAATATCTGTTAGATAAACAAGTCTTTTTCCTTCTGTGGTGTCTTCTCTGTCATGACATTTCTAGTAGAGAGCTAGACAAGGATCTTCTCTTAAAAAATGCTAAGCAGGTAAGTACCTGATTCACATCTATCAACACTGGCAGTGACAGAAAAAAAGCCAGAAGTGTAATGACCCTAAGCTGCTTTCAAATCAAGACATCATTATAAAATGGGAGAATTTTTAATCTAATGCAAGCACAGGGATATGAATAGGGGTCAGCACTCAGAGCTCCTGCCTCTATGGACAAGGGAGCCCACAGGTCTCGCTAGTGTCCACCTTCTAGGCACCAGTTAGTACCTGTTTCCACGTGCACCAGTGTCTCCAAGACAGAGACCATCTTACCTGAAGTCCACGCCTTCCTTTTTCTCCCTTAGGACCTGGGATGTAACTATCAACTCCAGGATTCCCCTGAGAAAATAAAAGATTGCTTATCTCAAATGGACAGAAAAGAAAGGAATTACAAAATGACCTTTTAAAAAAAAAAAGAAAGAATATCAACCCTTTCTTTGCCTTGGTCTGTTCAGAAATCCCAAATATCCTATGCAATTAAAGTTCCAAACTTGTTAAGCACCCAAGTTTCCTGTAAGTTCTTGCTCAAATTTCTTATTTGTTGCAATTCTGAGAGAGTCTGAACAGATGCCTCATTACTGATCAGTTGCTTTCTTTTTCCCGTGCTACAGCAAACAGTTCATAGGTCCCTGTATTAAAATAGCAGAAATCCCTCAACCAAAAACTCACAGGATCACCCCTCAGTCCAGGCTCCCCATATTCTCCAGGTTGTCCCGGCGGTCCTGCCAAGCCCTTAAATCACACACACACACACACACACCAAAAAAAAAAAAAAAAGTGTTACTTTTTAAAACTGTCTATTCCTTAAAGGGAAGAGAACATTACAAGGGAAATGAACACCAAATTAAAAGAACAGTCTAGCACTTGGACTTTAAAGCACTTGTTGCTATAGAAGTTTGAGACACAAAAAAGAACATACTTTCAATTGAAAATCTGCAATATGCTTGGTCAGGGGTGTGCATGATGTCATTTAACCTTCACAACTCAGGAATTACCCTACTAGCACCTGAGGCTCAGGAAAGTTGGAGCCAGGTCACCCACCACCAAATCCCTTGATCTTTCCACACAGAGACACATGTAAGAAAAAAAAGATTTTCTCCATCAAAGCCATGGGCAGCATGAACCGAGAAAGAGTTCATGGAAAAGAGGAGAAAAGAGAATAAATTCTTTCTGAGTTCCTGACTGCTGCAGACAGAGAACCAGAGATGACAAGCAAATGGTTATATCTTAAAACCTGTCATTAAGGATCCCACCTCAGCTGATGTCATGTACCTGCTTCTAGGGATTGAGAAGGCAGGTATATATCCCACACTCTAAGAGCACTGAAGGGGGAGTCTGCTGAGATAGGGGTCTCAGACACATGGAAATGGAATATTCTCCAGGCTCCCGAAGAAGCCTCCTCATGATGTTACTTGCGCCTTCTCCTTAATCTATCCTTGACCTAACAGGATGGTGAGAGGGAGTTCATTCTCAATTCCAATCTTGCTGCTTCACTTACCAGTTAGGAAAATTTCTTTGAAGATGTAATTTTCTCATTTGTGAAACAGATGTAAAGGAATTAAATGGAGTAAGAATTAAAATACTGAGTGCAAAGCCTGGCATATGGCTGCTATTGTGATTTGCCCAATTTCTTCTCCCTCTTTGACTTAGACACTGGCTTCAGGAGTCATCTGCCAAACCTGTAGCTTTGAACATGTGTCCCCTTTGCCTGAAACTTTCCATAGTGTCTGATAACTCAGTAGAAAGGGCAGAAGTGACTATTTGCAACCTTAAATGAAGGTCTGACTCTACCTTATGGGAAATGAGTAATGTGAACCAAGTTACTTAGCCTTTTGTCTCTTACAAAAACTTTTCATGGCTCCGTCTCTGAGAACTTAGTCTCCTACCCAAGGCTTGTAACCACATCCTTTACTTTTCAGTCAAGAAGTGTCCTTCCCAGCCAGACTGTACTTCTCATTGTCCCGCAAAGATCCCTTTAATATTTACTGCCCTTTAACTCCTAATTTAGAACTTAAACCACTAGCTGATTCTTTCCCAGAGCTTATGAATAAACTGTCAAGGTCAGTTTATGCAGTAGAAACATGAGTGATTTCTCATACTTTACCCGATTTCCCGTATTTCCTTTTTCTCCAAGTGACCCTGGGACACCACGACTACCCTAGAAAAAGAAAAAATAAGTATGCAAAGAATCTTTGTTATATTAGTTCTACCAGATACTTTTTTCATACAGTTTCACATTCTAGTCAAGAATAGAAAATTTCTTTCACATTCTATTTCTAACTATGCAACAGAATAGATGCCCTGAAAAATACACCAGGAAAGGAAGTCAGCACAAATAATAGACAATGAAATCAAACTTGCAATGACTTAGTTACTGGAATTAATGTAACAGAATACAAAATTAGTACAGTTAATATATTTAAATAAGTTAAAAAAAATGATTACAAATCAGGCAAAAAAAAAAAGACCAAGCAGACTGGAGAAACAATCAAGTGGAACTTGTTGAAGTGAAAATTAGAAAAAAATGAAATAAAAACTCCAATTAACAAGTTAAATTGCATATTGAACAAAAGAGACCTAAGGATCAGTGGACTAGACACTGGAGAGAATATTCAGAGTGCAATGCAGCAAGACAAGGACAAAGACAAAGTAAATGAAAGAGGTAAAAAGACACTGAGGAAAGAGCGAGAAGGTAGCACTTTCTGTTCAGACTTCCAGAAAGAGATAAAAGAGAACATAGGAAAGATACAAATTTCAAAATGATAATTTGCTAAGGATTTTCCAAAACTGACAGAAGGCACAAATACTCAGATTCAAAAGCCTGATAAATCAAAAACAGGTGAAATGAAAAAGAAATCTACAGCTAGATACATCCTACTGAAACTGCAGAAAACTAAAAACAAGGAAATGTTTAAAGTAGACTGATTTTTTTTAAAGACTGCTGACAAAGGCACAATTATTTTGACTGATAACATCTTAGCATCAATAATGAAAGAAAAAAGACAATATAAGCCAGAAGAGTATGAAATTACACTTTCAAATTACTTAAAGAAACACTTTTTACCCAAAACCATTTTTTAAGAAAAATGTAAAATAGATTTCAGAGAAACAAAAACCAAAGGCATTGTACCTTAGGCAACAGAAACACGATCTTTTCGTGTTCTTTTCAAGTCATCAGTGATAATAATCCAAGGGTAAAGCTAGTTAAGTATGACTAAAAACGACAATTACAATAACAATGCCTAAATGGTAGAATTTAACCCAAAAAAGCAGAAATAAAATACTAGACAATAATATATAAGATGGGAGGAGGCTGATTAAAGCTAAGTTTCTAGGGTCCTTATATTTTGGTGACAAGGGCAAACATACAGATTAACTTTAGACATTGTTGAGTATGCATCTTAAAATTTCTAAATAAACCATGACAAGTAGAAATCAACATTATAAATGCCCAAATAGGAGGGAGGGAAAAAAACACAGAACGAGAGACTTTCTGTACCTGTTCTCCATTCAAGCCATCAAGACCTTCCTCACCAGGGTCACCCTGTGGAGTAAAGGAAAATGAGACTGTCAGAGACAAGAGGAGCAGGTGTACATGGTTATCAATGCTTTGATGTTTATGTCCTTCCTAATATTTTTTTCAATTGACAGAAGAATCTAGACCTTCCAAATCAACATTTATATATAGCATTCAACTATTAAAACACAACGATTATTTCCTTCTTGAAATAGTCATTAACATTATATACTGTTTTTCTTGACACTTTCGGATGCTAATGAGAAAGATAAGGAAAAAAATAAACTCTAATTTTGAATGGACCGGAAGACTTTTTTTCAGACATCTGCACTGGGAACAAGTAGCTCTCACAAAACTGAAAGAAACATTTGCTTCTGGTTGTCAGTGTGCTAAGGATGGACCTGTTTACATTTAAAAAGAGTGGCAAATATGGGCCTCCCCGGTGGCACAGCATGTTGAGCGCTGGGCTGCGAAGGTGCCTGCAGCCTCTGCAGCACCGGTTCGATCCCCAGCCAGCCGGTGAGGGTGCCATATGGTGCGCAGACCTCTCTTGCCGCACCTGCTGCTCCTCTAAGCAGTGTATTTCAATCTGCCTGTTCTGCTCCCCACTCTGGCTCTGGTGAATTCTCTCACCCTCCCGTGCTTCTGACTGTACCCAGTGCTTGTATAAATAAATAAATAAATCTTTTAAAAAAAAAGAAAAGAAAAGAAGGATACCAAACTCTGGACTCAAATTTCATGAGCTATGTGCCACCAGTCCCAGGGTGAATCAGTGGTGAATCAGTGGTCCCAGAAGACAAGCGTAAAGCAGCTCTACCAGCCCACACCTGGGCTGTTACCACTGTGCAACCATTCCCTAGGATAATGTAGAGAACTAAAAAAAATGTTTTGAATGAATTGATTGAGTAAATGGATACTCTACTTCTTAATGGAACATCCAGTCATTCCCTTATGGCGCCAGCTCCTCTCTCACCAGTCCTGTCCTAATGTCCCTCTCTCATTGGAACTCTACCTTGACCACACCTTCCTACCGCAACCTGAAATCAGGACCAACTCTTCCATACCAAGCGATAAATCAGTGGCTTAATGATCAAAGAGCTAGTCAGGCTTGAAAATTATAATATACATCCCTGCACTGAATCTCAACTGCATGTCTTAAAGAGAGCTGTTCATTAGCAGGACAGTTTGGCTGTGAATACCATCTGACACCTTCCGGGGTCTTAAAGTTTTAAGACTGACCTCACTTAAGCAAAGGAAAAGCAACAGAACTCAGTATTGTTTCCCAAAGAAACTGTTCTCCAGATTAGGAAGAATAAAGATGATCACTTACCTTCTCTCCTGAAAATCCCCTCACTCCCTAAAATCAAAAAAAGAAAAAGAATTGGAAATGAATGAGACTTTTCAACCAGTGTTTCACTAGGAAACCATACATTCCCTAATTTGAAGAAAATGCAATTATTAGATCTAAATGAAGATTTCTTCTCTGATGACTAAATGGACATCATAGCACTCTGGTTACTACCCCCTCCCCTTTGCACCTTGCAACTATCTGCTCACACAGTAGGGGTGAGCAGGAAACAGCAGTGACTTGTCACATATTATAACAATCACGTTTTCTCCTGACAAGCGGGAAAGGGAATCCAGGAGCAACAGGGCAAACTAACTGAAGGAACAGCTTGTTACAATATACAAAACATAGTCCCTGTGATCCAAAAAACTCTTTCAAGGACTGTGAGGCTGTAGAACATAATTTCTGGCTTTTAAAGGAGATTCTTTAATCCTGGAAGGTTGAGAGGCATTGAATGCAACCACTCTAAATGGAGACTTCATCACGATCCCATTAGCCTTTACAGTTTCAGTGTTCTCAAGCTCACTCTCTTCCCAGGGATTTTTTTCTGGGACCAGAGTTTGCTCTACTCCACACAGGAGAGGACGGGGAGTTGATGGCTCCTAGGGCAACAGGATTTGGTGTAAGAATACCCCAGTTCACACCCTCAAGAGGGATAACACTGGAGAGCATGTTTCACGAGCTCCCAGAGGTTCTCAGCAGGTAAGCTATGTCTAACCACAGTGAAAAGCTAATGGACAACGCACATCTCTTTGAGGTCACCTTCCCTCCCTGTCTAACCACCCTACTCACGCACCAGTGTGTACTGAGTACACCTCTCAGTCAACTATCTGCACTTGATACCTTTTCTCAGACAATAATTGCAGGAAACCCTCAGTCAGAGAAGAGCTAAGATGCTATAGCTATGCTGAAGAATTATGATTCTCCACGAACTTGGGATAAAACAGAGATGTCATGCAGCTCAAGGTCATACTCACCTTAGGTCCTCTCATACCTGGGCATCCTTCCTCACCTTGGAGTCCAGGAAGACCTTGGGGACCCCTCTCTCCCTGTGGAAGATACACATGGAGACAGACAAATAATTGTATCACCATCCAACCCATTCAAATCAGCAATAACAACCATGGACAAATTATAACAATAGTATCTTATTATGTAGACGGAAGGAAAAATATATAAAATGTTAGCCCTGCGCACAAGAAGTTCTCAACAAATGTTAGCTGTGACTAATGACAGTATCTAACTATATTTGGTGACCTTGGGTCAGATTACCTTGGGTAATCTGACTATTTGATTTATAACTAAGGCTTTGATGTGTAACCAATGAATACTTAAAACAACATCTCATACAATACATACATTTTGAAATTATGTAAAATTCATGCATCTGATAGACTGTATTTTCCAAAGATGGTCCCCACAAAGTCTCCACATTCTTCTACTGTAGACCTTGCCACTCCTCTGTCAAGAGGAAGAACCCAATTTGAATCTGGTCAGAATCCAGTGACTCAATGATAGTAGAATGTGACAGACAACTTACTGCCTGGCTCCTAACGCTGCTCTTCTAGAGACCTAGCAACTTCAGCCTCAGTCTCCTGAATGCTCACTCTCAGAACTGACCTCTATGTGGGGTGCTCCCTCTTAGACACAGCCCCCACACAGCTCCAGCTGGGCCAGGTCTCAGGAGTGGCAGGCTCAAGAGAGAGGAAGCCATCACTGCAATGAGCCCTCTCGGCCACGGGGCCTAATCAGACCAGTGGACGCCCCAGAGTACAGAGCTCCCTGCTCGTCCCTTGTCAGGTTCCTCACCCACAGTCTCGGGATGGAATAGACGGTTATTTGCTTTATATCAACAAGGGCTGTTTTCCTGTGGGATTTTTTTTTTTTTTTGCCTGTTTCGTGGGGTGGAGGGTATGGTAATTCATAACTGGCACATGAGCTAGTTATTTTTCCTTATATACATTCAACTTGAACCTACAAATCCTGGGCCCTATTCCAAAACTCTTCCATTTAAGCAGCTATCTGACATTGAGCAGAACAATCTGACCTGCTTTGCAGGGAAATGACATTAAGAGGACAGCGTATTTTAAAGTCACCATCTCTTGTAAGAAATACAATAAAAAGAAAATGAGTCCTGGTGAGGCTTATCTGCCAGATACAGTAGCCACGACTGGGGCACACAGGGCCACTGAGCATTTAAAATGAATGAAATCCAAACTGATACTTGCTGCAAGTGTGAAATACACATCTTTCTTTAAATGCTGCTTATTGTCCAAGTTCAGACAGCCTGAATGTTCGGAATAATAAAACAACGTGCTAGCCTAAGTGGAGCAATGAGAACATGAATGCTTGTATGTATCAGTCCTTCAAAAAGCTGGTGAGGGTCCTTCCAGTGCACAAAACCCTTTGGGAAGAGGTGCTCACGAAGTTTAAAGTACTTTTCCAGTTACACTAAAATGCTATTTTCTATTTTAACTCTCGTTCTCTCCCAAGCGTACAGCAGAATTTTCAATAGGTCACAGATAGCACACGAGACTGAATACAGAAGCAGATACAAGAATGCAGCTAATAAGTCTGGCATAAAGACATTTGAAACCATGTGAAACAGTGCCACTCTTCTCACTAAGATAATCTGTTGTGGAAAACAGAATTATTTTTCATAAATGATTATGTCATTTATGTGAACATATCATAGGTTTATTTTGTTATTTCAGAACAAATAAATGAGAATTCTCTAAAATTTCTAATGTGGTACATATCAACAGATAGAAAACTGGAGAGTATAAAATATGCTGAGGCACAGAGGGCTAAGAACTGTGGAATACACTAGTCAGCTTTAAAATTGACGCCTGTGGTCTCCCAAAATTTACAATTAACTGAAAACGAAGGGGCTTTTTCAACCTTTTGGTATTTATATGATGTGGAAAAGAGAGTCCCTACCGCAGCCAGTCCCCTATCTAGCACCTCTGTCTATGACATACATGTTTCTCCAAAACCATATGATAGAAATAACTTTCCTTTGGCCAGCACATGCCTGGGGACATAGCAAGGTTATATGCAGACAATGGGTATGTGACTATAACACCAGCATGTTTGCATTTCTGGAAGTCAACTAAGTGACCCGCTAATAAAAATAACCTTTGATTCTCTCCAATTCTTTTTTAAATTTTTTTTAAAAAGATATTTTTATTTATTTATACCAGAACTGGGGTACAGGTCAGAGGTACAGGAGGGTGAGAGAATTCACCAGAAATAGAGTGGGGAGCAGAACAGGTAGATGATGGAAAACACTGCTGAGGGGAGCAGGAGAGGTCTGCCGCACTGCAGAGGCTGCAGACAGCTTCACAGCGCTGCGCTCAACCCACTGCGCCACCAGGGAGGCCCTCTCTCCAATTCATTTTTGTTAAACTATTTGCTGACATGGCTACCTCATAAATAGTAACAAAAGACACATAAATTAGCTCACAATTAGCAGTTATTATTACATGCATGTACTTTAGACAATAACCACATTTTCAGGAGTCTCAAATTCATTGATTAAACAATAAAATGACCACAGTTCATCATATGATACCTTCTAAAAGTCTTTATCTTATAAAATTTGATCACCTGCCTTTTTGTTATAATAAATGGTCATGTTTACAGAGATACTGAAATGCACTTAAAATAATATAGATGAGGAAAAACATTCATGATTTAAGTGCAATTATGTATTGCGAAGATTTGACCCATGTCATCATATACCTTCAGAGAAAAAACAAGAGTCAGTACTTACATGTCCACCTTCCTCACCAGGATGTCCAGGTAATCCATTAAAACCCTTCTTTCCCTGAGACAAAAAGAAATTGAAATAAATAACTTGGGCTCTAAATTCATCATTTCTCAAAATTACAGGGAACAGAAATTGTTACTAATAAATACCCTTGTCCTGCTGAGTAAACATTTTATTGAGCACCTGTTAAGTGTGGGGCATAATGGGTGGAAACACAGAATCAAATACTCTTGGTCTGTGTTAAAGTGAAAACTTCAGTACCAGTTTGTCTTCACAGCTGACAAGTCAACATTTTTTCCCCTCAAAAAAAACATTCTATTGTGAAAGTCACTCTCTTGTGAAAATCCAAACCAAGATCAGTTTATTGCTAAAAGTTCAGGGGAAATGGTTAAAGAGGACTTTGATTTTGTTTTAGAAAACATCAGTAGCAAAGGTGCTTCTGTGACAGAAAGGGTCCCAAGACAAGGGTAGGACAGGACTTAAGGACAAAATTTTGTAAAATTTTGCTGTTCCCATGAGCTGGTAAACAAAAGTTTAAAAAAAAAATAAAAAAGAAAAACCCTGATGACTTTAGACCCACTCACCGAATGCCATAAATTTCCTTGACTTGTTTTTTTGTATTTTTTTTTAACCACTTCTGAGCTATTTTCCCACCACTTATCAAGTTGGCTGGTATGGGAAGAAAAGGGAGTTGCAGACCCAAAAGAAAGAGTCACAGGCCTTGGGACCAGACCAGTTAGTTCACACTGGAGCTGCATGCACACAGCCTCCGTGAGATGCTCGCCTTAGAGACAGTCACAAGCCCTGCATGACCGCAAGGCTCCAGCTGCCTGGTGCCCGCAATGACAAATGGACCCTAGCCAAGCCCAATCTCCTTGACTTTTCAGCCTATAAAGTTCAATCCCTTTAGTCTCAAACTCCAGTCCCTCAAGTCTTTTTTTTAAACGATTTATTTATGCATACAAGAACTGGGGTACAAAACAGAGGTGTGGGTGTGGGGGGTGAGAGGATTCACCAAAGATAGAGTGGGGAGCAGAACAGGCAGGTTGACTGAAATACACTACTGAGGGGAGCAGCAGGCGAGTCAGGAGAGGTCTGCTGTGCCATGTGGGTAGCTCCCTGGGCAGGAATCGAACTCGTGCTGCAATGGCTGTGGACAGTTTCATAGGTTGCCTCTTAACCCCTTGAGCCACCAGGGAGGCCCACCAGTCCTAAAGTCTTAAAGGCCCCTGGCCCTAGCACCTCAGCAAAAGTCTCTCACGCCCAGAGAGGTCTCCTGGAGCTCTCTTTTCTTGTTCTTTTGCCAACCTGCAACTAACAGACCCTACCAAACTCCCCTCCCATCCCCGACTGCCCCACTCATGGAGTCCTCTTCTATCCTGACTAGAGCCCTTTCCTGGCCGGGAGCAGGGACTCTCGTCCACCCCTCCCATTCCCAGCTGTTAGAGCAGTGAGCAGCAGCTGGCTTGCTCCCAGCTTATCCCCTGTGTTGATGGAGGGTGAAATCAGACTGAGAGGCCCCATTCCCACTCTCTTCTGAGGACATTACCACCCATATTATTTATGAAAAACAGTTGTTTATTGCAATATGACTCTGCTAATTAGTCTCTCTCTCTCTACATAGCAAAACACATAAACTATTTCCTCTCAAAGACGCTTGGCTTGCCATTTTATAGCCAGATGTGTTTAGTCAAAAACCTGGTCAGTAAGATCTGAGAGCATCCCCCAGCAGTGAGGGCACTCTAGGTCACTGCATCCAGAGGGGCCTGGAAGAGGAGGTGGCATCACCTGCCCCATGGCAGTTGCACCCCCATGCAGAGCATCATGTGTGTGCTGGTGGGTGACAGCTCAAGACGTTCAGAATGTGCCTGCTCATCTACTACATACCTAATGCCTTCTCCAAGGAATGCACCCCCCAGGATTCAATAATTAAGCACCCAGAGTACTGTTAATGGATGCCCAGTGAACCTGAACCTGTGGGATACCCCAGGTCTGGAGCACAACAGCCCCTGCACATGCTCCTACCCTCAAACCAACACCTCTGTCACCTATTTCTCCATGGCCAGTCCACCCTCTTAAAAGACCATGCAGCACAAGTGGCATCCAGAGGTTGCCCATCCTCCTGGTAGGTACCAAGAAGGATCTGAGAGCCCCGCCTGGAAGCCTGCAATGCCTCAAGTTGCAGGGCCAGGTCCTGACCAAGCAGATCTATGCCACGCGCTACCTCAAGTGACAGGTACTGCAGTGGACAGCTCAAGAAGTGCCTGCTAAAGCTCTCAGGGCCATCAACGGTGGTAACCTCTGGACATAATGTTTTGGCAACTCAAGGACTATGCCTCAGAAGCTAAAGGTGAGAACGCTTTGAAATTTTGACTTCTCAGCTTTTTCTGTTAGAATTCAGCGGTTGGTTCATATCTTTGTGAGTCACAAATTAACTGTGCTCTCAGATCTTCTTTCCCCATTGGAAAAATGGGGAAATGTGTCCTCAATGTGCAATGTGGCACTCAGTGCCTGGTCTGCTCCTAGCTGTGCCTTAAGGAATAACTCTGCCAGGAGGTTTCCTGAATGCCTTTTTCTCCTTAAGGAGGCCCAGAGGGTAAGGGGCTTGGGCCTGCCCATTCTGCTTGGGAACACCAGGTATTCTCTAAGAGGTCACCCAGACTCCCTTGGGGGCCCTCTCTCCAAGAAGCCAACCCAGTCCCCCCTCCCCACTTTTCTCTACTGAGCAGCTGACCCAGCTTTCCACACAGATGTTACAGCCAGTGGTGGTGCCTTCTCTCAGGTTAGGTGCACTCAGTCATCCCTAATCTCTCCCTCTTCGAATTGCCCTCATCCCACCCCAAGATGCTCTCCCTCTTCCCCAAAGAAGGATCCATAGAACCTCAAGAAAATGCATGTGCTCTGAATGCCCTCGTGTGTCCAGACCTCAGGCATCCACCCCATTTCCACCCCTAGGGCTTCCATGGTCCCACTGCTACCTCCATTAGCATCAATAAAACCTCCTGCCACCAATGGGGAAAAAAGATCTGAGAGCACAATTTGTGACTCACAAAGATATGAACCAACCACTGAATTCTAATAGAAAAAGCTGAGAAATCAAAATTTCAAAGCATTCCCATCTTTGGCTTTTGAGGCATAGTCCTTGAGTCGCCAAAACAATATGTCCAGAGGTTACCAATCTTGAATTTCTGATTCTCAGCCTAATATTAAAGAACAACACAAGGGGAAAATATCTAGTGCTAAGATGCAAGAAAATATTTTTCAAAAATGATACACTTTATACTATTCTGAGTGAAGACTGAGCCTCGAAGTTAGTAAGAGCTCATTCCAAATATCTCATGGAAAACCTTACAAAGAGAGTGGAAATAGATGGGCAAAGGCAATGGGTTTGACTAAGCCTCACCAAAAAGCAGTGGTCTTGGTGAGAATGAAGCCTGATGAACTGTGAATATCCAGCAACTACTTCTAACAAAATATTCTCCCTCAAAAGTGGTCAGTCACAATTCTACTACCACTTAACTCTACATAACTGACCCACTACACGAAACCAGTGACTGTAGCATTCCTCAGAGGTTAATGCTGCAGTGTGAATGTCAGATAGGAGGAAAACAGTTGTTGGGCAAGTGAACATTCTATAGACAAGAGAAAACTTCTGAGCAATGGTAAAATCAGTGAAAAATACTTGTCAAGTAAACGCAAATAGGCAGCATAATAAAGTGGGAAGAATGTGAAAATGGGAGGCAAGCAGACAAAGGGGTTTAAATTTCAAAATGTCTCTTCACAACTGTTACGCTGGTGGAGTCATGTCCCCTCTCTAAGCCTCAATTTCCAATCTGTAAATTAATATTTAATCTCGAAGGTCTGTTGGGAGGGTAGAACTAGAAGAGATGTATCAAAGACACCACACAGGGCCTGAGCTTAGTGGACACTGAAATGTCTTCTCTCCCCCTTCCCCATCCACATCCAGCACTTGCTTACCTTCCTCCCAAGGCTCCCGACAAGCCCTCTGTATCCATCTTCTCCAAAACACTTTGCAAGCATGTTGCAGCACGTCCTTTCTGCCACCGTGTCCTGAAAAACAGAATCCATATCACAATTTTTCCATCTGTTTCGCACTAAAAAGATTCCCTCAAGTTTTTAAATATTCTAAGAACGAATAGCCCTAGTGAAGAGCAACGTAAAACTATACTTACAACTTGCTTCCGTAAGATGCTTGGGAGGGATGGCAGGGTGCTGCTCAGAGGCTGGTTATATGTAAACCCTCTGCCAAATTCTAGCTCCTGGAGTTCTTCTAATTTAGTCACACCTTCCAGGCCAATTAAGAGGAGAGCAGAGAGCCCTGCCAAATACCAACAGGTGGGCAATTTACTTGCGTGTCTTTTGAGGGTTCCGCCTCTCGGTCCCAGATGCTCATCCATCATCCCAAGCTTCCCATGCCCTTCACCCATCTTGCCTCAAACTGCGTTTTGGTTAAAATCAAAACTAGCTCACGGCATGCCTCCGTGAAGAATGGGTCTGCTCTCTTCCGAGGCCGCTGCAGAGAGCTAAGCAGCTAGGTGGGCCCACACACGATGCTGGCGGCTCTTCCACGGCCTCTGCGGTGGCAGCAGCTCCGCTGGCCACGGCCGAAAAGTCAGAATTAGGGGACAAAATGGGGAGACGGGCCATGACAAGAGTAGGGCCTGCAGGGCCTCCCCTGGTGGCGCAGCGGCTGAGCGCTGGGCTGCAAAGCTGCCCACGGCCTCTGCAGCGCCGGTTCCATCCGACCGGGCGAGGGTCCCACATGGTGCGCAGACCTCTTCTGCCGCCTGATGCTCCCCTTGTAACAGGGTGGTCCCCAGGAAAGAGGAAAGTTCCAGGTTCCCTGCCCCACCCAAGGGAGGGTGGAGCTGAGCAGGGCGAGAAGAAGCTGCAGAGGAGACTGAGGAAGGAAGGAGCAGGATGGAGCCAGGAGACCTGGAGGAGGCGCATGGAGCTAGAGACACGTGAAGAAACTGCGCTTGTCTTTTGGTCGTGGACTGGGTGACACAGATGTGGGTGAGACCCGTGGGGAGGTGACAATGGCAGCTTTTATCTTGATTTTGATTTTGCTCTTTTCCTTCTGGGCTTGTCTGGTTGTTTCTGTCCCTTTTCTGAGGGTCCCCACTGGAAGATGCTTTAGACTTGTGGCAGGCTTTGGGGCCTTGCTCTGGGCCGATCCCATTTGGATGGAGTTTTACCCACGAGGGGACGGGTAACTTTGGGTGCTTGATTTAGAAACTAGATTCTTTGCCTTTCCTGTATTGTTTCCAAATTGTATTAAAGTTCCTTCCCATTAAAGTCTCATATGTTTTGTGTTGATGCGGCGGATGGCAGAACCCTACATAGAATAGGCAGGTTTGCGGGGTTTGGGCTGCCCCTCTCCCTGTCCTATAACACCCTCAGCAGTGTACTTTGGTCCTTCTGCCTGCTCTGCTCCCCGCTCTGGCTCTGGTGAATTCTCTCACCCTCCCGCCTTCTGACTGTAGCCAGTGCTTGTATAAATAAATAAATAAAAATAAAAATACTAAAAAAAAAAAAAAGAGCAGGGCCTGCAGGGCTTTAGAGAGACGCCAGAGTTGAGGAAAAGGAGACACAGGGCGCCCTACCTGGCCTAAGGGCGCCACAAGGAGGGTGCATCTTTAAACACCCCTTGAGAAGCGGGCAACACACACAAATGAAACCAAGAAAAACATGGACACCCGAGCACAGAGCCAGCAACGCAGTCGCGATGACGCTGCGGTCCCGCGCCAAGCAGCACGCACGCGCATGCGCACATACATGCGCATGCGCACACGCGCGCACCTGCCAGAAGCCCACCCAGGACTGAAATTCAACCCATCACCGGCTGGCTCGCTCTTCACCAACCAGACCTGGGTGGACTTGAAGCCCTGTATTGCAGCGTGGGCTGGCGTGTGAAGGCGCCCACCTTCCTTTGTGTATAGAAGCCCCCCACCACCTCAGGCTAACGCTGCCGTGCTTCCTGGGTCCGTGACCCCAGGCTGCAGTCCAAAAGCCCCAAATAAGCAAAGCCTTTTTTCCCCCTTTCCAGCTTGACCGGAGTTGGTTTCTTGCTTAACAAGTGGCATTTGGTGCCTCCTGCCTCTGTCAGAATGACCCTTCTTCGCAGTCGGGGATAACGCTCCAGGGCTTGTCAATACTGAATGGCCCCCTGCTTCATACAAAGAGGCAGACATGTGGGCTCTGGCTCCAGTCACTGGGGTTAGCATAGAAAAGGCTAAAAAGAGCCCAGTGCCTTCTGAAAACCTGAAGGCGTATCTCAGCTTCTGTGGCGCCCACGCTGGGCAACGCTATGCACATACCTCTGCTGCGGAGAAACGCGGATGTTTCCTTCAGCCTCTCTAAATTATCATCCAGTCCATCTGTAAACACTATAAGTACCTGTTGTTTATGAGAGGGAAGTAAAGGAGACAGGGAGCAGGGAGAGAAGAAAAAGGGAAGAGGGGAGTGAAAGGGGAATGGAGAAAATAAATACTGTAAGTTGCACGTTCCTTAAAATGCAAGGTTAAGCTTAGCTTTTCTGGTATTATCTAGTCTTTCTCAGGGTTCTGTTTTACACATGTATGTGTTACTTTATTACACATTCACTGTTATTTCAACCTTCCCCCAACCAAAAACAAAAATTAATAGTCTGTTCATTTAAAAACACCTTCCTGGGCCTCCATGGTGGCGCAGGAGTTGAGCGCTGCGCTGTGAAGCTGTCCGTAGACTCTGCAGTGTGGGTTCGATCCCCGCTGGCCTCGGAGCAACCCATATGGCCAGCAGACCTCTCCTGTCTCTCCTGCTGCTCCCCTCAGCAGTGTATTTCAGTCAATCTGCCTGTTCTGTTCCCTGCTCTGTCTCTGGTGAATCCTCTCACCCTCCCGCACATCTGGCCTGTACCCCGGTTCTTGTGTAAAAAACAAATAATCTTAAAAAAAAAAAAAAAACCTTCCAAAAATTCTTACAATATTCTTCTTTATCAGTGTAAAAATACCAAATAATGCACTTTCTACAATTAAAATGTTATGTGTGAATATTCTAATTTTAAAGGAATCATAATAGTCAAGAAATAAATCCATTGCATGAATGATTGAAGGATAATATAAAAGTAACTTTCGAAGTTTGGGGATATCATTTCCTAATATGTCATGAAGGATCTTTTCATCTCTGTGGATTTTTGTGGCTGTATAGTTCTGGGGCACCAGGAAGTGATGAGATGGATTGCAGAGTAATAGTTGTCACCAAAGATGGTTCAAGGTACAGAAATAATGAGTGACCATAAGGAGCTAAATAATCTTAAAATATCTTCCAAGTTGTTTTGGGGGAGATTTATGCCACAAAAGAATATGGATTACTAAACTTAGGGCAACTTGAGGGCAGGGACTTTATCCTTTAGCTACACCTTACTGACATTCAACAAGGAATCTCTAGAACTCAGTATATATTTGTTGATTGAATGAGAGCACACCTCTTGTTGGTCTTTACTGAGCAAGACTATAGTTCTCCTCTATTCTACATAGAATCTCCTATGAAGACAGTTTGACCTCAGTCACAAAAGTCTTATCCATAATATGAGTTCTCAGCATTCATTACCTTGACTTTAGCAGCGGAAAATTGGAGAGCACTTTCTCCCAGGGACTTCAAAAACTCCACATCCATATAGTTGCTCTTGGCAAACTGATTAGCCAAGAACTTCTGAATGATCTCCTCACTGTACTTCTCAAAGCCTGAGTCAAAGATAATCTGGTCATTTGAGTCAGGAACCAAGTAGCGGAACTTGGGGTTGACCTCACCAGAAACAATACAGCAGACGTTATAAACAATGTCCAAATGTTGCACCACTTCTGGCAATAACCTTTGAAGCATCTGTTGAACTTGCCTTGTGGGAGTAGAGAGATCAATTCCAAGAGACAAATCAATGTCACACCCTTTGAAGATGGAAGAGAGGGGAAAAAATCAAATTAGTCATCTATAAATGCATAAGCAAGCGGAGAAGATATCAGCAAAACTAACCTCAGTCAACCCATAGAAGTGTAAGTTAAATAACTGTTGTCATTTAATCAAGGGGATGGTTTGTTACCGAGCAAAAGCTAACTGTTGCATATATACTCTTTCATACCTCCGTGCCACTGCAGAGCCTATTCCTGCTACTTGAAGTGTCCTTTCCCATACCTCCCACCCCAATCTGGTGAACTCATTACAATTATCCTTCAAGTAGCAGTGCAAATAACCCTCAAGTTCCCGCTGACTATGTCTCCAGCTCTTCAAGTTGACTTATTAAATTCTTCTGCGTGTCTATTGTTTCTTTCCTTATCCTTCTCTCCCACTGAACAAGGATTTCTTCATAGTAGGAACTGTGTCATCTAATTTCCCACTGCCTAAAATAGATGCCCAGTACAAGTTTGACAAATGAATGAAGGGAATATAAATGAACCTTAGTCCCTTTCAGCATGAGCTGTTACTATTTTCTTCTCCCCTGAAAGTTCTCTTCCTCACTCACCACCATACATATACTTTGTTTCAGGGGAGCATATTAGAAAAGATCAGAACTAACAATTACCCCCAATTTTCTGTTTTAGGCAGTGGAAAAGTATACTATAGTCTAGTATGCGATAATAAAGTATAGTGTAAAGATGAGAAAACAAAGCAGAGAGAGGTTCATAAATACATGGAAGTCATGGAAAAGGATTTGGAAAGCTGGAGCTAATTTTCTATTTAGGAAATTAATATTTTTGTTTATACCATGTTGTGCCATTCTATGACATTCTAAGCTATTCTGTCTACACAACCCTTTGCTGCATTGGCCTATATTATGCTTCATGACTCCAGACTTTACCATTCTATACTCTATACTCTTATTACTACCCTCCTGCTGAAAGTGTGGTTTCGGAAGAGCAGGATCAGCACCATCTAGGGTTTGTTAGAAATGCAGAATTCCACCCCTGACCTACTGAATTGGAATCTATATTTTGAAAAGAGGTCCAAGTGATTCAAACCCATGTTAAAGTTTGAGAGGTCCTAGCGTGCTCTCCTATACTTTACCAAAAGGCAACATAGAACAGTACTTAGAACACAGACTGTAGAAACAGATGGCCTCAGGTTCCCAGCTGTGCTATTTACAGAGCCCAATTGCCTGCTATTGCTGTGCCTCAGCTTCCTCCTGTGTAAAATAGTACCTATTTCATAGGTTGTGAAAATTTAATTTGTGAAAACCTTGGAACAACCCCTGCTGGGAAAAAAAAAATACAAGAGCACCATCTAAAAGTTTGCTATTCTGATTATAATGGATTGTGCTGTAGAATCTCACTTCTGACCTCCTCAGCCCCCCTATGGGTAGGAAGTGAAATCATCCAGGAGGACATTCTCTGGATCAGTAGTCCACTAAAAGGCAAGACTTGGGAAAAGAGCAGAAGAGCAGGTCCAAAATGTCAGGGGGATGAGCCCTTGCCTCTGGACCTTGCTTTTTTTGGACAAAAACTTGAGAAGATAAAGTGGAATTGAGCATGACCTGGTCCTAGGGAGGCAACAATGTCGAGAGACCTTTGTACAAAGCCACATAGAGAAGACAGTTGTTCTACTTCATAAAAGAGATTGGCTAGCTGGTACTGTTCTCTGCTGAATTTCCCTTTCAATATGTCTAAATCTGCAGTAAGTTGTGTTTACACATTCTGACTGGTTTATCTATCTATGAAGAATAAAGGGAAGAGTTGTCAGGACTTTGTAGAGACTGAGTTCCGAGAAGCTTCAGGCCACCGGAGGCCAGAGGAAATGGCCATGGGAATAGATGACAAGAATTCCCAGGGGAAAGGAACCCCAGGGTCAGGAGTTCAGGTCAGCCACCCTTTCCTCCCATGAGCTCCCCTGCATCCACCCGCTAGAGGGGTCAGTCTTTCTTCCTGTTGAAAGAGGCGACAATGTCACTGACACCTAAGATGGGCTTGTAGATCTTATAGCAAATCCTTTGTCACTCACCTTGTGGAATGCAGACCCTATAAAATATTTCTTTCTCCAAGTTCTGCAGGGACTCAAATTTTTCTTCATAGTACACTCTGCTCTGGTCATTAGTAATCTCCAAAAGCTGAGAGTTTTGGGCTTTTCCCACCCCTAGAGCAAAAATAATTATGTTTCTGTCCCTCAGCGCCTTGGCTGGTAGAGCCACATTATCCTGGGCGACCCCATCTGTGATCACAATCAAATATTGATGAATGCTGGGTCTTCCTCCCCTTGAACTGTCAAAAAAAGGCAGAGTGAAATTCAGAGCTTTCCCGGTGCGGGTGCCATCATTCAGTTGTTGAACGTTTGAGATGGCTTCATGAATGTCCACCTTAAAGGAGTACTTATTGAGCCTGAATTCCTCCTGGGGATTTGTGCTGAACTGCAAGAGGCCAATCTGAATTTCATCAGGACCAATATTAGACAGATTCACCATCCTCTTCATAAATTCCTTCATCTTTTCAAAGTCTTTGGGGGAAATGGATTCTGAGCCATCTATCAGGAAGATGATGTCAGCTTTCCTGGTCTTACAGGCTGGGGGGCAAGAAGTGGAATGAGCAGAACATTCACTCAGAGTCTGAAGCCAATTAATGACAAATTCCCAAGGACAGTCTAGTGAGGCATGTCCACAACATGAAAATATTCTTAAAGGGAGTGACAGGAGAGTTCAATGAAATAAATTGTCTGTGACTCAGACCAGTCTCAAAATAAGACACAGCTTTATAATAAAGATATAAAACATGACCAGCTTGGTTCATTCTAGGTCATGGTCACTGTGTCCCACTCACTTTCAGATCAGGGAATCCACCCTTCAAGAAAGAAGCCTATTCAATTAGAGTAGACACATATATTTGGAGAGATAGAGAAGCTAAAGAAAAAAAATTCTTACTTTCTGAGAAGCAGATGTCCTGTACCACCTCTTTATGGATGAACTTCAAGGAATCAAACTCATAGACAAAATATACCTTGTCGTCAGCTATTTCCTTAAGTTCGGTAGTGTTTGCGTTTCTGATGCCAATTGCATAAATGCTGACTCTGCCTCCCCTCAGTGCCTCTGCAGCCTTAGCCACCGGGTCGGAAGATTTACCATCGGTGATGACAATGAGATACCAAGGCACATCTTGGCGAGCAGTGCCTGTGAAGACCTGAGCCATGGTATGCAAGGCCCCCCCGGTCATGGTGCCGCCTCCCTTCTGCTGGATGCCATCAAGGGCTCCCTTCAGCCCTGCCACACTGGAATACTGGTCAAGAAAAAATTCAATTCTAACTCCCTCTGAGTACTGGACAACTCCGAACTGTACTCTGTCGGGCCCAACTTGGAACATCTTTATCATCTCATACATGAATGACTTCATTTCAAGGAAATTGTCTGGGTAGATGCTGCCAGATCCATCAATAAGGAAGTAGATATCTGCCTTCTCCACATGCACACAACCTAGGCAAAAAGAAACAGCAGTGACCCATTAGAACAAAGTACGAGAAGGCATGTAGCCTGAGCCCTGTCCCGACCCATCTTCCCTTGGCATTCGTGGTTTCCTTGAGAGTCAACCGCTTTCTGTGAAAACACCTGTGCCTCTGTAAGGACATTCTTTGGCCAGGAGCATAGATCAGTCTACACACTGGGTGGGATGACTTTGGGAATAGAAACCAACCAATGATTGACAGGAGTTGGTGAATAACTACCCAGGTTCCTTTGCATTTTGGGTAGGACAACTCCAAGGTGACTTCTACAAGGTTTTCCTGAAGCCCCAGCAAAACTGAGCCCCAGTCACCTTCAGCCATAATGTGCTCTCTAACTCAGCCTGTATTGGCTGCTTGTCCTCACCCTTCTCGCACCCACTTACCTACCCGTGTCCCCTGGGGTCACCTTCGACTTGTGGCAAGCTTTCAAGTCTCAGTGGCCCCACTTTGGGACAACCCTATTTGGCTGGGCATTTACCCATGAAGGGATGGGTAACTTGAATTGAAATAATTCAAGTATAGAAGACAGGTATATGGAACAAGAAGAATAAAGATTACTTTAAAAAAAAGACCGCATTTGAAAAGTTTCCTCCTACCTTCTTGTAGGGCATGGTCTGTCCTGGAAACAGAAGCCCCTCTTCCCGTAATCTCAGGGCAGAGCTGGTTCTTAATGGTTCTTTCCACAATGGAAAGTTGCAGAAAGGATTCCAGTTGGGTGACATGCTTCCAAGGAGGATATGACGCTATCTTCTCCAGGTCCTTATTGTCTGAGGCAAGCTGGGTGCCCACCACATAGATGGTGACCCCCGCTTTGCGGAGGAGAGAAGCAGATCTGGACACGTTGTCGTGAGAGCTGCTGTCTGTGATGACCACGGCCATCTGCTGGACCCCATGCCTGCTGCCCTTCTCCTGAATGAAAACTCTTTTCCTTAGGAAATCCAAAGCAGCACCAGTCTTGGTCTTTCCTCTTCTTCCCCTGTAGGTTAACTTGTCTAAATGTTCCAAGATTTTGTTTGCATTCTGAAAAGTATCCAGTGAAAACTCAAGATGTGGTTCTTCACTGTAAAAGACCAAGCCCATTCTCACCACATCAGGATGGATGCGCAGAGAGCTGACCGTGGTCTTTAAGAAATTGACCACTTGCTGGAAATTTGATTGCCTAGCCCTGCTAAACTCCTCAATTAGGAAAACTAAGTCAGTTGGAATAGCAATCAGACATGCTACAAACAAAACCAGAAAGAAGGGTGTTAGCATAAGAACACAGTAATAAAGACCACTCAGTCTATATATGTGTATTATGCTATATTTTGTATGCTAACATTTCTAGTATTACAAATGGTACTGACAGATATTATATTAACTTTTGTTATTATGTTGTAGGATTTAAAAAACACCTGCATGACCATCATTTGACATGGTGGATCAAAGATCACCACAGGGTAATTCCTAGCTCAAAATTTTTCATGGAAAGTGTAAACACATCACTTATGAAATATATGAATATGTGACCACCCACAAGGAAGTGTTTCAAGATTATTTTTCCATTCATCTAAGTCCATGAGAAGCATTTAAGTCTAATTTGACGTGTTTATTTTTCTAGCTTCAGGAGTCCCTGGATCAAATTCTCTTTTACAAGCCTGAAACCTCCCTGATACAGTACATTTTCCTCTCTCTTGGTGAAAGACAGATAGCAAAGTGTGACTTGTAACTTGTGTACCCTTTTCTGATAAATGACATGTCATTTCTACAGAAGCATCATGAAATGTTGCAAGCGTCTTTGGAAAATTGTCTAAAAGTTGGTGTAGCTGGTTATTTCATTTTGGTAAAAGAAAACCTTCCCTTTAACCTGGCTTAAATGAAGTAATGAAGTTAGTGACGTAGAAATTCCCTTCTAAGAGAAGTCTAGACACCTCCCTGCCCTCTTTCGGCAGTGTCTGATGTTAGGAAACCTGTAGAGGTCCAAATCTGCTTTGATGCATAAAAAAAGAAACCTTCTAGCAGGAAGTGATAACCACATATGCAGAAAACTGTGCATATTGGTATGTAAACAGCTGAATGTTGAGAATTTTGTATGTAAACAGCTGAATATCGTGAAACAGTGTGTAGAGAAGAGAATATGGGGACAACAGAATAACCTTTGACTTATTTTTGGTCTCTCAGTGTCCCAAAAGTTTCCCTTTGACCCTTTTTAAATAAAAGAACAAAAAACCAATCCTAGATTTAAAAAAGAGGGTGTTGCCAGGATTTTGCTGAGTCTAAAACACCTTCAGAAACTCCAAGCCTCAGAATTCCCCTTCTTCACCTGCTGCTACTGTAACAGGGTGGTCCCCAGGAAAGGGGGAGGTTCCAGGTTCCCTGCCCCTCCTCAATATCGGGGCTGTCCTATAATACTACCAAGTGCTGTTATTCTCCTTTCCAGTTTTCTCCAGGATTCATCTGCTTCCTCTTTATCAGTCACCACTGGGCTGGGCACAGACATCCTCCCTATGTCCATCTTAAAGTTTTTCTGGAACTGAGATGTCTTGTGCAATCCAGTCTGCTACTGAAAACTTTCTTAAAGACTAATTTGGCCCTGTTACAGAAATTGGGTGGGAATGGCGGGTAGAAGAGATTAACATAGTTGTTAAACCAGCTATGGAAATGAAAAATCCAGAGGCCTCAGACCAGAGATTGGGGATATGGAGATTGAGGGCCATTACAGAGAATCGCCAGTCATTACATATCAATGTAGTCACACCCTAGAAGTGATTAACCTAACAACAGATAAAACTTCACAGAGGAATGAACCTCTCCCCCAAAAAAGAACACTAGCAGTACAATTTGTGCACTGGCAAGCAGCAGCTCTCCTGCCCGCCTGTAGTAACAGGGGTTTCTTTTTCACAAAAGCTTTTCCTTTGCAAAATGCTGCTCTTCAGCTCACCTGTGACTATGCAGATGTTTCTTTTTACAAACATTTATCCTTTGCAAAGCAGCAACTCTTTCTGCCCTCTTGTATCTAAACAAACATCTTCTCCTTTCCTTTGCCTAGTAAACCTGTCCTTTTGATACCGGAATTGTCAGGCCTAGTCTCTCAGCCAGGAACAGATCCCAGGCTGCAGGGGCAGCACTGAGTCCCAGCCACTAGACCCCCACGGGTTGGTGTCTCACGAAGCCGCAGCAGGAACTTCGCAGACGCTCAGGCAAGCAAGCGAGAAGAGGCAGGTTTGTTTAAAGAAAGAAAAAGTTTATTGAGGAGAAAAAGAGCAGAAATAAAGTGGGACTCCCAGTCCAGGAAACCAGGCCTGGGAGGGGCAAGGAAGCCAAAGTGGAGTCGTGTCTCAGGGAATATATACCCTTTTTTCCCTCATTATTCTAAAGCTCCACCAGTTTCTTTGTGATTGGTTAGTTCTCGGCTGTCTCACGTAATTTGCTACTGAGTGGGGGATCTTCACATTCCTTATCTAACAGCTTTCTCTTTCCCCATTTGTTGCATCTTTATCTTTATGGCCCAGTCCTCTGGATGGGCATCCCTGCATTGAAGTTAAACAGCTGCCCTTCTAAGTTGTCCATAAATTAAACCACTCTCCATTTCTCCAATCTCCGCCTCCCTTTACCACCTGAAGGAAACCAGGACCAGCGTTAACAATGTCGTCCTTGGTCCTGGGATGTTTGTTTTTCCTAGTGGAATTGGTTACATTCCCTTGGTTGTCCTTATCTCTGAAGCCTCCCTAAATTCTTCAGAGGTCCCCTCCTGCACTGTCACTAAAACTACATAATTTCTAGCTTGCCCTGTGTCTCACTTTCAAAATGCAGCCTTTGCCTGCCTGTGTCTGTGCAAACATCCTTGCCTCCTTTTCTGGGTAAACCTGCTATGTGCCCCTGAAAGGGGAAATCTGTCGAACTCTATTCTTTCATGCGCGCTTCCAGCGACTCGCACACTTCAGGATCAAGTCTTACCTACAAGAGCCTCCTGCTCAGGCGCAGTCCTGGTCTCTGGCTTCCCAGTGCCCTGGATCATCTCACTCACATCCTGCATCATCTGTCTGACTCCGTCTTGTCCGTGCATCTCATAGACAAGGGATGGGGATCCCATCTCTTCTAGTTCTTGCCTATCAAAGTCCTGTACACCCACAGACATAACCCTCACGCCTTTCTCCCTCAAGGTCTGTGCGGCATCTTGAACCTCATCCACAGATCTGCCCGAGGTAAGGACCACTGCGTACTGTGGGGTGCCCAAGAGAAATCGGCTTCCCGCTGCCTCCTGGAAGAAGGTCTGATGAAGGTATCGAAGAGCTTTGCCTGTCCTTCGGGGGCCACCCCTGAGTAAAAAGTGTTCTTGGATGTGAGCAATCATCTCATCCTTGGTCTGGTAGGTATTGAGCAAAAATTCAGCGTGACCTTGACCACCATACTGAGCCAGTCCAATCTGGTACTTGTTCCTGCCAACATCCAGCAAGCCGATCACTCTGGAGATGAAAGTCTGCATCCTCTGGAAACTGGTCTGTGATGTGCCCTGTGAGGTGTCGGCAAGAAAGACCACATCTGCATAGGCCTTGGTGAATTCTGGAACAGAATAGAGAAGAGGAGCAAAAGCCAGAAGAAACTAAGTCAAATTGTTAGAGGGAAAAGGATGTCCTAAAGCTAATTCCATACATAATTACATACGGGGCTGCTCCGTAACAAAATCAAGATCTCATGAGAATTGAACACAAGGAGGATTTTGGTGGTGAATGTAAGATGGAGAGATGCTTACTTATGCAACTCTGAGTAGATGGTCCTGCTACCTCCTCTGGAGAACACTCCCTCAAGACTTCCTTGCATTTTACCCTGTTACCATGATTGTCTGCTTTATCAGACTAAAGTTTCTTTTAGTTCTTCTTCTTCAAACAGTGGTGGAGGCAAGGTAAACATGCTGAGAAGTTACTTTGTACTGGAGATATGCATGTTAGGAGTTGGCGCCTCAATTCCGTCCGGGGTTCCCAAAAACTACATGGAGCCAGAGATGCAAAAGCAAAAAGGCTTTATTGCTAGCTTAAGCTAGGGTCCGACTCTGCCTGGTGTACTGACACAGCAGTCTCATCAGGTTGAGAGAAGGACCCCTTTAAGGGTGACAAGCTGTTTTTTATACTCTGTTGACAGCAGAAAAAGGGGACCTTTCATATCAGAAAAAGGGGACCTTTCACAACAGGGACCAAGTTTAATCTGATTGTGTACCTTTCTTTGGCAACCTTTAAGTTTTGTTTATCCTTGCCTTGTGGAACTTGTGGTTTTACCCTGAAACGAAACTTGGGCTCAGCTGTGCTCTTCAAAATGGTCGTCTTCCTTAAAATGGCTGCTGTCTTGCTATGTTTAATCCTTCAATATCTTACATGCATCCACTTTATCTGATTCAACCTGCATTAAACCATCCTACTAGGCAAATATTATTATCTCCATTGTGCAGATGAGAAAAGCTGAAGCAAGAAATGAAGCTGCTTGTTCAAGCAGACCTAACTAGAAATTGGCACTGGCAGAAGTAAACAAACGGGTCTTCCAGCCCCCAAGATGCATTCTATTTCCTCTGCTTTTCGACCCTGGAGAACTCCATCCTTCGATCCCCAGCTCAAATGTCCCCCTCATTTGGAAGTCTCCTGATTTCTGCAGTGATAGCAAATTGCTCCATCCCCTGCCCTCCCACAGCTCTGTGTTTATTCTGACTCCTATTGCACTGAGTCATCTGTGTTGAACTGTTGGGTAAGGATCAGTTTCTTACCTTTTATCCTTCCCTCCACTGTCGAGCACAGAGTCTGTAGAATCCCTCCTGAGAAACCCTGCAGGATGTTGAAGTTCTTGGTGTTGAAGAGAAATTTCTCAAATGGCTCACTGGCTATTTTTTGCAACTCCTGGACATCCTGGACATTGATCCCTACCACATACACAAAAACCCCATCTTCTTTCAATGACTCTGCTGCCTCCTGGACTTCATCACTTGACTCCCCGTCTGTCACCAGAATAACTATTTGTGGGATCCTGTCCTTGGCCCGGCTGCCAGCTGCCTCGGTCAAATAGTTGGTCCTGACAAACTCCAGGGCACTCCCTGTGTTTGTGCCTCCTGTTCGGTAGGGCAGATTCTGGATCTGCTCCAGGACCACGTTCTTTTGAGGGTACTGGTCCAGTTGAAAGGCTGGATAGATGTTATCATTGTACTGGACGAGTCCCACTCGGACCTGGTCACTGCTGATGTCCAGCCCCAAGACGACAGAGTGAAGGAAGTTTTTTACTTTCTGGAAGTTCTGGGGCCCAATGCTAGTTGAGCTGTCTACTAGGAACACGATGTCTGCCAACACTGCTTCTTTGCAGGCTACAGGAGGAGAGAGGACAAGAGGGATGGGGTCAGCAGGTCTTCACTTAAAATTCTTAGAATCAATGAAATTTAACGGGATACAGAAAGGGAGAGCAATGCCAGGCAGCTCATTCTCAGTGGCCCCTGATCTACTGATACCGTCAATCATGAAATCCACTTGGACAATCCCTGGAATCTCATTAAGAAGAAAAATACTTATGTAAATATAGCATCCCTGAGGCAGGTGTGATCAGCCAGGAATAAAATTTAGATTCAGAGAGATAAAGTCGGGCCTCCCCTGGTGGTGCAGGCAGTTGAGCAACGCACTGCGAAGCTGTCCACAGACTCTGCAGCGCTGGTTCGATCCAGCCAGCTGGTGAGGGTCCCACATGGCGTGGCAGACCTCTCCTGTTGTACCTGCTGCTCCCCTCAGCAGTGTATTTCGTCAGTCTGCCTATTCTGTTCCCCACTCTGTCTCTGGTGAATCCTCTTACCCTCCCATGCATCTGGCCTGTACCCCGGTTCTTGTATAAAATAAATAAATAAGCCTTTAAAAAAAGAAAAAGGACACAGAGATAAAGTCACTTGTTCAAGATGACAGTTGTAAAGTGGAAAACTAGGATTTGAACCCCAATCTTTCTTCACCTTACAATTCTTCTGTTCATCAGCACATGAAACCAACACTCAGACTGTCAAATAAGCAAACTTCCAGGGAGCTCTTCTGCCCCTCCCCACCCCCAGCTCCCATCTAAGCAATATAACTAAATTAATCTAGGAATAGCATCATTCGGGGGGAAAAATCACTCTTCCTTCAAAATGGCTTCATACTACACTCATACATAGAATCAGCACAAGACTTACAGCATTTACAAAAAGAGTTGCTAAGTCTTTGGGCAGTGATTGCAGTGGAGCATAGAGTCCAAATAATGGAAATTTGCTATTCAATTAAACATGTGGAAAATAAGAAGGGAAAGGTGTCTGTACCTGGAGAGACATGGTCTACAGGTTGAGCTGCCTTTGCCAGCGTGGCACAGAGCTCCAGCAGCAGCGCTGGGGCCAGACGGGTCAGCGCAGGGAAGTTAGGAATGAAGGAGGTGAATTTCTCTGGAGGACTATTCGCGATCTCCCTGAGCTCCTTTGATGCCGCATCTTTGATGCCAACAGCATACAGCAGGATGCCTGCCCTTCTAAGCGCCTCAACAGGTTCCTGCACAGGGTCCTCTGATGCTTGACTGCTGATCACCACAGCGATCTGAGGCACACCCTGGCCGGCCCGGCTCCCGTTTTTCTCCTGGAAGTGAGAACTTAGAAGGAACTGCAGGGCCAAACCCATCTTGTTGCCCCCGGGTTTAAACTGAAGCTTCTGAATATGTTTCATTATTTCGTTTTTGTGGTGGTAGGTGGAAAGCAGGAACTCTGAATGGGGAATGTCATTGTACAGGACCAGCCCCACATGGATGGCCTCCCTGCTGACGTTCAAACCTCCTACTAGGTTGCTCAAGAATTTCCTCATGTAGTGGACATACGGGGTCCTGATGTTGGTGTGCACCAGAAACACGACGTCTCCCACAGAGGCCTCCCTGCAGACTGGAGAAGAGAGACAACTTAAGATAAAATACAGCAAAACTGGCTACTGGCTACTGGCTAGACTCCATCTCTCTTAATTCAGTGCCTTTCTATCCCACGTATCTACCTGCCTAGCCCTCTGGTATAGCTCTCTGGCAGAAAGCCCAGCACACTATTGTCTCCCTTAGCTTCCTCTTAGTCACCATCTACCCTGGCTCACCTGCCACCCTCTGTTCCATTCTAACAGACATTTGACCTTTCCATTACATCCCTGACATGGACCCTGCGCACATCACCTCAAATGAATAAAAGAAACCAGTTTTCTATCAACAGAGTACACTACTAGTATCCCACCTAGATCTGCTCTGCCAGTCAGCACAGATGCTGCAGCTGCTGCAAGTGCAATAGTAAACTGCTTGTGCTGGAGACCTTGCCCAGAGACCCGGCCCTGGTTGAAGGAGGGCTCGTCCGAAGACCTTCAGGAATTCACCCCGCCACCTAGATGGCCAATGTTTGGTCACCTGGGGATACAATCACATGCCCCCCTCCCCCTCCAATTGTAACTAAAATCATACATGGAGCTATTTCTGCTCCTGCATCTTTCAGGGCTCAGGCAGAGTTGATTTTCTCAGGTCCCATCCCTCATCCCACCACCCCATAATCATAATACATGATTATGATATATGTATTTCTCACTAACCATACCCTGTCTTACTTCTTTCATTCCCTTACATGTTTGTCCTAAACAGTAGGGGTATCCCCTAGTTAGAAGCATCATGTTAGGTCACTTCATTTTTACCAAGCAGAAGACCTCCATTAGGGCCTTTTTTGCTAAACAAAAGAAAGCTGAAGAAGGTTTTTGCTTTTATGACAGAACCCCAAAATAGCATTCAGCCTATTTTTGCAGCAGCTGTGATGGAGGCAGCAGGGCCCTGAGCAGGGAGAGTGGCCCCGCCAAGGCCCTTTTCCCAAACTACTTTATACGGGCTGTGTTTTTATCATTCCTGTCTTTACCTTGTGTTACTGTTATTTTAGATGTTTTGTTAGTTGGTATATGGTAGGTTATTTTGGGGATATGGGAATATTCAAAGATGTCCATGTAAATTAATGGTAATTATTTCCTTACCTTAGGTTGCGTCCGTTTATGGAAGTTTTCCCCATGATACCCTAGTTTCAGAGAGTGTGGGAACCCTATCATCTCTCTAAATAACACAGTCACAGATCCCTTGGCTCAGATTGGTGTGGCTCATATTTGTCCTTTGACTCCCTGAACTCAAGCCTCTACTGTTTTGTTTGTTTCGTGAATCTCTGTCAATTTAAATACGATCATGGTGAATGAATGCATCCCTGGACACTAATCATTTGCCAATGGAATGCATCCATTTGACATTAATCATTCTCCAAGGGATTTAGATAAATTTTATGGACCACCCATTTAAATATCAATTTGGAAAAAAACATAAAGCATAGAAAAACCAAAATAAACACCCATTTTTACAATACAAACTCGGTAAATTAAAGAATAAACAAAAAATAAAATTAAATAGCTTATGTTGTGACTTCTAAAAATTTTAAATTGACCACATTTTAATTTTACTTGCTTTGAAGGTACAGGCTTTAAAACATATCTGTTTCTCCCAAGCAACTTGTACAATTTCCTGCCATCAAGGAGCACTAATATGTATTTGTTGAATTTAACCAAAGAATCCGTTCACTGAAATAATGTCTGTGTTGTGAAACTTGCCCTCAGCCTCTCTAATCCTGGGACTTCAATCCCAACTGGCTTCACCAGTTAGAGTTGGAGTATCCACCTTGGAAGGCTTAGAGAATGTCTGTGGTTCTCAGATTATATCGCTGTAGAACAGGGGTTGACCAGATGACCTGGTCCCTTCCAACTCAAATTTTGCTTTTCTGTGGCAAGAGGTAAAATGTGGACCAAACACAGTATGTAGCCACCAAGGAAAAGAGATGATTATGATACATGTATTTCTCACTGACCACCGTGATTTCTTCCCCTCACTGCCCGCCCCCACCCCCCACCCCGCCAGCTTCACCATTTGCTTATGGGAGGAGAATACTTAAGATTGGTGATGAGAGAGAGGAGAAACAAAAAAGCAGAAACCACTTAAAGATGGTTTCAGCTTAAAGCAGCTGACAATCCAAAGGATAATTATCCCACACTGGTTAAACACACCTCAAGTTTGGTTTTGTGCTAGGTGGGTTAAAATGCTGGCCCTGCACTATCTCGAGCTTTATCTCTCGCCCTCTCCATGTGCCCTCTGTGTTCCAGCCACCTCAGTGCCGCTTCTCTAACTCTGCACCCTCCCACTTACCAGTGCAATTTCCTCCATTGAATTCCCTTTCCCTTCCTTTCCTTTTCTTGCCTTCTGATAAAATTCCCATAGAAACATATTCTGTTATCTAGGTTTATAATCTAACATTCATCAGTGCACTGATTTGATTAATGTCAAACTCCCCAATTGGACTATGAGTGCCGTGAAAACTGATACTGCATCTTTTCTTTGTGTATCCACCACCTAAGTGTCTAGACAGTGCACCAAAAAAATATTTGAGCAAGGGAATTTTGGGGAAAAGGGTAAGAGGAAGAGGGAGGGATAAGACATCACTTACAATGACAGAAATCTTACTCATTAGAAAACCAAATAGGGAACTCAGAAAATTTCAGAGCTGAAAATAATCCTATGGGAGAGTCAATGCAATACTGTAGCCACTATATGTGGTCACTGAGCTCTTAAAATGTAGCCACTATAATAGAAAAAACTGTTTCTAATTTTACTGAATCTTAATTTATTTTAAATAGTCACGTGTGGCTGAACAGTGCAAGTATAGAATAAAGAATCCAATTCATCCATCTCATAGAAAAGGAAAGATGGGGCCTCCCTGGTGGTGCTCGGGGTTAAGAATCAGTGCTGTGAGGCTGTTGGCAGGCACTGTGGCACGAGTTTGATCCCTGGCCAGGGAGATACCCACATGGTGCAGCAGACCTCTCCAGACTCGCCCGCTGCTCCCCTCAGCAGTGTACTTCAGTCAATCCACCTGTTCTACTCCCCACTCTATCTCTGGTGAATCCTCTCACCCTCTGCACCTCTGGCTTACACCCCAGCTCTTGTATGCATAAATAAATAAATCTTTAACAAATGAAAGAAAGGAAAGGAGAGGCAAAGTAACTTATGTAAATCCATTCAAAGAGCCAGTATAAGAAACCAGGTCTCCTGACAGCCAGTCCAGCCCTATACTGCCAAAAACAAGATTAAATCAAAGGTCCATACTATGGAAAGGCAAAGTCTGCATGAGAGTTTAGACAGAGAAGGGCTGGCGAAGGTTGGAGTACTCCAAAGACACCACATTCATTTGTCATTCCTAGAGTTCTAAGTCCCACCTCTCAGCAGTTTGCTAATCTTGGTCACAAAACCAAGTGGAGGCATGATGATTGAAAAGGCAGGTTTAAGGCCCTGTAAGCTATATTTCCTTTTCCACATTGCTTTTCCAAGATGAATTCCCAAGTTGCATTTCCAAAATTCAACCCTATTAAAAGGAGAGAATTCAGGGGGTGCTCCAGGGTTGGCTGACCACTTCATCCCCTAATGTCTCTTTTGGAAGAGACCAAACATAGACTACAAGGTGTTTCCCCTTCCAACCAAGAGAAACCAAACATCTATAGAGTATTTTGCAGGCAAATAAATGCTGATTCTTTTATGTGCAACTTGAATGAAGTATGACACTTTGTCACAATTATATACTGTCACTTTCTTAACCCCTCCACTAGGACTTTGTCATTTTAGAAGATGTTTGAAGCATGAAAAGACTGTCAACAGCTTCTGTTCCCAAGGGAGGGGTGTCAGAGGCACCGGGGAAGATTTAGACAGCTTCATGTTTGTCCCCAACAACAAAAAAGCCGTGTAATTGTATCTGAATATTTAAACGTCAATATGGTCTCAGTGGGGCTTCGAGCTACTCAAATGATCTTGTCTTGATGGGACTTTCATCTTGAAAAGTCCCAACAATTTGTTAAAATGACTGCCCCCAGATTGCCGAGGTGTCACTGGCATTTGGTAAAACACCCACTTGCGGTTAACAATTACCCCTCAGAATAGCTCTGTCAAAGGAGACACAGCAAAATATCAATCAATTGACAAGTCCCTGTTGACAGAAGCGCTTGAGAGGCTGGTGACACACTGGGAAGGAAGCTGTTCTTTCAAGAACTCGTTTTTTTGTTGCTTGAGGATAAGCTTGAGGATAACAAGTGCCTGCCATTCATCAAAAGTTTTAGCTAAGCTTTGGAAACAACCCAAATGCCCAAAAATAGATGACTGGATCAAGAAGATGTGGTACATATACACCATGGAATATTACTCAGCATTCAAAAAAGATAAACACATGCAATTTGTAGCAACATGGATGGAGCTGGAAGGGATCATGCTCAGCGAAATAAGTCAGAAAAAAAAAGAAAAATACTGGATGGTCTCACTCATAGCAGGAATCTAGAAAACTTAAATAAGGGACCAAGAAAAAGAATAACTATAAGAAAGAAAATATCAAAATCTACAAACAATTATGAACCAGAGACACTCTATGGGGGGTGGGGGGCGGGGAAAGGAGGGCTTGGGCTCAAAATAAGGGGGTTGTAATTGTATGGGGAATAGAAAAAATAAAATTTAAATAAAAAAAAGAACCTAAATTAAAAATTTTTTTTAAAAAGCTTTCAAATAAGAAGTTCTCTCTAAAAGAATCATTTCCCTTTTGCTAATGATAAGGCTCCTGTAATGTTTTTCTTTTAAAACTATTTTTCTTTCTTTCAATTGGTTCCTGGAAAGAGCATTTCTGGTTTCGAAAATGTGACACACTACCAATTCTCTGTGATGTGATGAATCCAAAACTAGCTGCAAGGAAGCTGATGCTCCAAAAAATCTTCCAGGTCTCCATTCTAGATCTGCACCTAAAAAGGAAAAGAAAGCACCTAATTAAAATGATGACTTCATGCACTTCAAAGGGGTGCATCATATCCTATGTTTATCATACCACCATGGTGTGAATTTTTTAAAAATGCAATTATGTGTTTCCCCAGACCAAGGGAGAGTTTATAAAAATAAAGGATGTGTTGCCACATTGTTTCAATTGTGCAAGAAAAATGGTTTAGCTGACCCAACTTGGGAAGAATTTTGTAAACATCCAGGGTATATACCTCAGATTTCACTGTTTAAAGTTTTCCAGCTGTGGCTATAAAGAAAAGTGCATATAGGGCATGGGGTAGAACTTCCGCTTCACATGCTGAATTCATTTGGTAGAACATAAACATTTCTCTTGTATTTTTATACAAGCCTTGGATGACCTGATAAACATTTGTGGGATGCAGAAATATTCAAATATCTCAGGAGCACATCTGCTTGATAAAAATCAGGCTAGCCTGAAATATTTTATATGTTCTCAGAAGAAGCAGAACACTAGACTTCTCACCCCAAAACTTGGATCCATTTCCAAAGGCTTCCATGGTAATTGTCCACTCCCAATTCCACTTCTATTTTTCAACTCTAAGAAAGTCTACGTATTTAGGGGGCCTCCCTGGTGGCGTAAGGAGTTAAGTCTCAGCACTATGAAGCTATCAGCAGCCACTGTAGCATGAGTTCTATCCCTGGCCAGGGAGCTACCCACATGGTGCAGCAGACCTCTCCTGACTTGGCCGCCGCGCCCCTCAGCAGTGTATTTCAGTCAGTCTGCCTGTTCTGCTCCCCACTCTGTCTCTGGTGAATCCTCTCACCCCCTACGCTTCTGGCTACCCCCCAGCTCTTGCATGCATAAATAAATAAAATCTTTAAAAAAAGAAGAATCTCCACATATTTAAAATGAGAAAACAGGAATCACTTTGAGTGAGATTTTCTAACATTGACAAGCAACAATATCTTTATTCTGTTAGCCAATCAACATCATAGCCATCTTAGCAGAGCATAATGGAATTTTTTTTTAAAGGTTTCAATCTCAGATCCATTTTTTAATAGTGGGTCTGGGGCAAGTTTCTTCACTTCTCTGCACCTCTGTTTCCCTTTTTGTAAAATGAGGACAGTAATAGCATTGACCTCATAGTGTTGCAGTCAGGACAAAATGAGTTCATGGTTGTAACACCACTTCACCCATGCCTGGCACATAGAAGGCACTCTTTAAGTGCTTGTTAAATAAGATCAACTTTGGAAATCCACTATGTAAAAATAAAAAGTATTCCCCATAATTGGAAGCTCAGATTCTGTAGAGGTAGAGGAACATGAATACATTGCATTGTATATTAATAAAGCAATTACCTTGTGGTGTATATTTTCATCTTTATTATTATTTATTTATTTATTTTATCTATTTCATTTTTTATTTATTTCATTTACCTCATTTAAGTTTCACTTTCAAAGTGATTGCTGCTTTAAGTTACTCTGCTCATATCTCTCCTCACCTCAAAGCGGGCAAAGGCCAGCAGAACAGGCTTACTTACCATGCTCATTTTGTTGATGGAAATGAAGAAATTGCATCCCGGAAAGGTTAACTATGGTACCAGGTCTACAAAGTCACCCACTGTCAGGTCCCTGCCCCAGGTGACCTGACACCTGGCTGGACCTCAAACATCTGCAGCAAATCCCTCCATGAAAACCTTCAAGTTCAGACAATCATTCAACTCTCCAGAATTCACTTCATGTAAAACAAGGACCTGTGAGCAATTTATCATGGGGTGAAAATGTGAGCCCTAAACATCTTTTATCCACCAATTAGATCTTCAAAGAGCACAAGGTTATATCCAAAATACTGTACTAGCTGTGCTGGAGAATAGAATTATAAGCTTTGCTCTCATATTGAGAGAACTGAGCAATCTATCTGGGCAGAAATATTTTTTGTACCAGAAACAATATGAAATTCCGTAAACATTAAAGTGCATTCTTTAAACTTATCCGAGTTTAAGCAAGAATCTGTGTCTAAATCTCTGTGTAGTCTTGGGTCCTAAGGAGACTATTGTATGGAAATGTCACAATGTTCAGATCTAGCAGCCAAGCAATCATCGAGGGCCTCTTTCCAGAAAGTGTGCGTGTAACCACTCTGCTTCCCAAAGAGAAGGATGCTTCACCTTGCATGCTTAATTTACTCCTGAAAGTGATTCAAGGATGACAGAGAATCACATTTATTTTATTATTTTAAGTCAACAGGAAATACTGGGGTGAGACTTGACTTCAAAAGAAATCCAAGTCTTGACTTGAAAGGAAGCTTAGCCATGTGTGCTATGGTCTAAAGCAAATCATTTCACCTTTCCAGGTTTATGTGATGACTCAAAAGGGCTGGTAGTGATTTGAAGCACCTGTTAGAATAGCCACTACACAAACACTTCTCCGTCTTGGTCCAGTGTTTTCTCAAAAAATAGATTTGACATCATGTATTTTTCTGTTCTTCAGTGTCTATATCAATCCCCCACTAATATCTCCTCAAGGATTTGAGGGAAAATACTTTAAGACTGTAAATATCTTATTCCCCAACAAATTTTCATCTCATAGCAAATAAATGAATACATGAATCTCAACGAATAGACTGATCCTATGGGTTAAAGGCAGTTATGAGGGTAAAGAACCTGATAGTTTGAAAGTATCGGAATGAGCCAAAATAAATTAGTACATTATGATGATATGATTACTACTATTGCAATGAAATACTACACTTCAGGTTTTTTTTAAATTCTTGGATTAATGAAGTTAGATGAATTACAAAACCTCCAAAGAGGGTCATTACATTTAAATATTCCACTATGTCTTAATTATTACTATTAATATAATTAGTCATGAAAATGAGAAGTATCTTTAGTTCATTGTAAATAGAGTACTAGCCCTGTTTATGGAAATCTAGTGGGAAAGACAAAAGTTTATAAACCTTTTACAGCTGTGCATATGTGTTTGTTACATCACTGAAGAGAAAAATGTCTGTAGATTAAAGACTTTATATCTCCCTCTATAGTATATACTATTTCATGGAGATGTTTATATCTGATTTAGCTGCAGAAGGGGCTTTGCATTTAACATGTGGGTTCATCATACGGGTGAAACACTAAGATATTAAATGAAATGTAGTTAGTGATCGCTTAGGGTACCAACATTTCTGGAAACAATACTAATAGGTTTGGGATAAAGAGAGTCTTCTCTTAAAGTAGACTGCTCAAATAGTAAATTTACTAGAACAATCTTTTTTAAAAAGATCAATACATTCAGAAAAAAATAAATATGCATTCACATATTTATATGAAGATTACAAGTCTAATTTCAGGTATATTTGTTAAAAAATAAGGATTAATTCATGCAATGTAATGTAGGATTATTTTAGTGCTGTATTTTTTAGCTTTCTTATAAGACAGTCTTGCTGTGTACCACATCCGGGCAACAGGAAGCTTCAGAAGGCAAACTGGGGAACATGAACTGATTCTTCTGTACACATCACATTAGAGTTCACATAGCATGTTTGACAGTTAAAAAAAAAAAACTAAAGGTTAAGGTTAACCTATTGCATAAACATTAACATTTGCTTTCTGTGTCCATTTGCAAATCTTAATGATGACTTGGCTACATACGCAACTTTGTGGTAACTATTTGAGGGAGACTGTGTCAAACATTTCAATGACAATTAATGTGTCATTAGGCTCCGAAAATAAACTAACGAGAAGCAGAATCTTGGAGTGTGTCCTCAGGGAGTGATAAAGATTACAATGCCAGAGTGCAGCATGGTACTGTACAAAATGGCTGCTGATGGTCCTGACTATCTCATCAGCTGTTGTAATGACAAGATTAGCACAATTAATTTGTGAGGAGTTTCAAATTTAAGAACTGAACAAAACCTCAGCTGTTGGGCAGTCTTTAGCCATCCCAGACCCTCTTTGTATTCTGCCTCATCTTATTTCCCATAACCCCTGGCACTCCCTGAATCAAAAAAGTAGAGTAGCTAGTGTGACACCAGTGAGCTCACCCAGATGAGATTTGCTCCTTTAAAGTAGCGCTGCTCTTTCATTTTTGCCTTCATAACTTCAGCTTAAAATAACTGCTATTGAACTAGTCTTCATCTCTTTTTGGATATCTTCAATAGCATATAACACAAATTTTAAAGACAGACTGAAAAAATACTAAGTACAGCAACACAGAGCTTTATGGCTCTCAGAAAGATAAAGATATTTCTTTACAAATTACAAGATGCATCGAAGGGGCTACCAAACTGAAGTTCACATAATTATGGCACTGTTTTTTCAAGTTCATCTAGGTTTTGCAGATTCAGAGTATGTCACTATTCTAACCCTCTGCCTAGAATGTTGCATGCCATGCTCAGCACCTAGAACAGTTCCCTTTGGACTCTTTCGATGTTTCTCTCCCTACCTTCCTGCTTCTTTCTCTCCCTTTATCTTTCCCAATTGATGGCAACTGCAGTCTTCTTGTAGCACAGACCAAAGACCGTGGAGTTATCATTAACTCCTCCCTCTCACATACACGCTACATCCAATCTGCCAGGAAATGCTGTTGAGGCACCCTAAAAAGCTGTGTATCTAAAAACTGGTCCTCTCTCACCATTTCTACTGTAAACACCCTGGCTCAAGTCACCATCGTCTCTCTTGCATGATTATTACAACCACCACCTAGGTCTCCCTGCTTCTTACCTTTCTTCCTAAAGTGTATTCTCAACATAGACCCATGGAAATCTTTTACAAAACTGTCATCTCTTGGGCCTCCCCTGGTGGCACAGGTGGTTGAGCGCTGGGCTGTGAAGCTTCCCACAGCCTCTGCAGCGCCAGTTTGATCCCTAGCCGCCGGCGAGGGTTCCACATGGCGCGACAGACCTCTCCTGCCGTGCCCACTGCTCCCCTCAGCAGTGTACTTTGTCAGTATGCCTGTGTGTTCCCCGCTCTGGCTCTGGTGAATTCTCTCACCCTCCCGTGCTTCTGACTGTACCCAGTGCTTGTATAAATACATAAATAAATCTTAAAAAAAAAACCCTGTCATCTCTGCTCAAACTCCTTCAATGGCTCCTTGTTTCATTGAGTGCAAAGGCAATATAAGCTACAAAGCCCTATGTGACCTGGCCTCCCCGTTTACTCTCTGACTCATCTGTTACCCTTGCTGAATGCCCTCTGATCACTTTGGTCAACTGGATATTCTTCAAATAAGCCAGATACACTCCTTCTTTGGGGTCTCTGTACATGCTTTTTCCTCCAACTGGAATACTCTTCCACATATGTCCAGAAATATCCACATGGCTAATTCCCCTACCTTCCTCCAGTCTACACTCAAATATCATCTTCTCGGTACAATCTAGTCTAATCATTCTGCTTAAAATTGCTGCCCACACTTGTTCTCCCAGCATACCCAAACCCTTACTCTGCTCTGCTTTTGCCCTTTTCCCATAGTTCTTATCACCTTCCAATATACAGGATAATACCCATCAAGGTTTTTATCAATTATCTATGGCTATACCTCCACTTTCAACTGAAATATAGGCATTACAAAGAATCTTTGTTTCCACGACATAGTGCCAGTGTCCAGCACACAGTAGGTGCTTTATAAATATTTGTTGCAAAGATCAATTGTTCAGGAAAAAAATGGCTTTCTGTCTTTAAGACAGAATGTCCAATGCAAAGATTAAGAACTACTCTCAAGAAGATTAGTACCCGTTAGGGCATGATCTTTTGGTAAGTGGAAGATTCAAAGCCAACTGAGTTCACGCTTACATTTTAATTATAATTATGTTTTCATTCATTTGAAAAATATAATCAGAACAAACAGCATAAAACTAAACATTTGGCAAATCTGTAGAATGCATAAACCAGATCGGGGCAAAGTATTTGAAGGGAACTTGGCTTAAGACCTGAGAATCGAAACTGGAGCCAGTCTGTGTGACTAACCTATACCCAAGTAGGCAGGGGAGAGATGTGGCCAGAATGTGAATCTTAAAACTCACTGTCTCAAAAATTCACTAAGACAGTGAGGAGTTCTTCCAACACAAAAGACAAGATCCAGCTGGAATGTTTGGACCAAACAATTTCCTTTATATTTTTGAAAATGAGTCATTGTGTTTTCAGGGTCAGAAAATTTTGGGTCAAAAAGTCAGGGATGGGGGGGCCTCCCTGGTGGCGCAAGGAGTTAAGCAATGCACTTGAAGCAATGCGCAGCCTCTGCAGCACGAGTTCGATCCTGGCTGGCCAGGGAGCAACCCACATGGTTCAGCAGACCTCTCCTGTCTCACCCACTGCTCCCCTCAGCAGTGTATTTCAGTCAGTCTGCCTGTTCTGTTCCCCACTCTGTCTCTGGTGAATCCTACTCCCCACATCTCTGGCCTGTACCCCAGCGCTGGTATGCATAAATAAATAAATCTTTAAAAAAAATCAGGGATACACTATTCATCATTTCACTTTCCGGGGATTCTATGTGCCATATTTGCTGTTTCTGCAAAGATATAGACAAAGCTCCATTGCCCTTGACTAGCGGCAGAATAAATGCATCCATAGACCTTTAACAGTCCAGAAACTACCACAATATTATGTGACAGCAGTCTACTTTTAAAAGTCTGTAGGTTACATACTCAGCGATGGAAATTTAAAAAAATAAAAAGGACCTTCTATAGTGTTAGTGTTCTCCGGGCCTATTTCTTAGTCTCGAAGATCAATACAAAAGAGAACAAAAAGGCGTTAGATTTTTCTCTTATAGATCCTGTGGCATCATTCTCAGCCAATATTTGATCCTTTCACCCTACAGAAGTCACCCACAGTCATCATCATCCCTATGCCCATTAGGTGCACTTAAGTGTAGAAATATCAGCCCCAGTTACCTGAAAATTCCACACAAAATCTAATCCTGGTCAATTTCAAATTAACCTTTCTTGAAGTGCTTTATACTCATTTTCTTGAATTCTAGTAAATGATATGTACACTGAAGTCTTTAGGGAGTAGTAAACTGATGTCTATAATTGAAAGTGCTAAAAAAAATAACATGGATTAATGAGTGGGTGATGGGATGGATATGTGTAAAAACACCTGTACTAAAGAGTTCTGGCAAATCTATCTGGTGAATTCTTTAAATTTTACTCTTTGATACTTTACATAAAAATTTTAAATAATCGTGTAATTATGTATTCATGTAAATAAACATGTGATTCATGTGTTTACTAAAATTCTGCATATCAGTCAAATGGAAAATGAAATGAAGCCTGGTAAGCTAGACAGAAGAAAATTTCTTTTTCTAATGCAGAATTACCCCTATTTCTCTGAGAGTCATTTTTACCTGAGTTTCATATATCTTCTAGTCTGTTTAAACATGAAATCTTCAGTGTTTTCTTCTTTTTTTTTGATTTACCATTCTAAATCTAATCTCTGTTTAAAAAAATCTCCCCGGGCCTCCCCTGGTGGCACAGCAATTGAGCGCCGGGCTGCCAGGCTGCAGCGCCGACCCATGAGGGTCCCACCAAAAAAAAAAAATAAAAAAAATTTAAATAAAAAAATTTAAAAATCTCCAAGATTTGTACCAACAATTCATGAAACACACTTGAGTCCCGTTAAAAGACTCCAGCACCGTGTTCCCCTTTTCACACAGATGGAACCCCAAGTACATTCTCAAAATATGTCACATCTTCCTGCTCAATAAAAGTTCAGAGAATTTTTTCTTTAATCAAATCTCTTTTAATCACAGTGTTCATTTTAAAGATTATTCTTTCTCTACATATCTAACAGGTATTCTTTTATATTTTCCTCCATGTCTTTATCCCTGTCTCAGTTTTTCCCTATATCTCTGCTATTTGCTGTCCCTAGTACTTTCTCCTCTATCTGTCTGTGTCTGTTTCTCTCTGCCTAGACATGAAAGGGAAACTATACATTTACAAAAAATAAATAGAAACAAAACAGATTTCCCACCTCTATCCCCAGGAAAAGGAATTTCTTCCTACCTGGTAAAATCTTCCAGTCTGGTCCTTTCAATTTCGCCTTCTTTTCTTCACCCCTTAAGAAGCTGTTTTGAGCATCAGAAATTCCCTAGAGGAATCCCAAGGCAGTAGTAATGGGGAGGAGCAAAGAGTGTTTATGATGACTGATACATTGCTTATTTAGTGCATGTTTTACTACATTAAATTAAAATGGTCCTAAGTAATATTCCATTGTGTATATATACCACTCAGCAATCAAAAAAGATAAACACATGCAATTTGCAGCAACATAGACGGAGCTGGAAGGGATCATGCTCAGCAAAATAAGTCAGAAAGAAAAAGAAAAATACCGGATGGTCTCACTCATAGCAGGAATCTAGAAAACCTAAATAAGGGGCCAGGAAAAAGAATAACTATAAGAAAGGAAAAATCAAAATCAGCAAACAACTATGAACCAGAGACACACTATGGGGGGCAGGGGGAAGGAGGGATTGGGGTCAAAATAAGGGGGTTGCAATTGTATGGGGAATATAAAAATAAAATTAATTAATTAAAATGATCCTTTAGGGCCTCCCTGATGGTGCATAATGCCTGCTCTGCTCTCCACTCTGTCTCTGGTGACCCCACATTTGCCCACAAGGGGATGGATAATTTGCGGGGGGTTATTGGGAATCTATTATTAGGAATATGCTTTCTTCTCTATGTACACCAATTCTATTAAAAGCCTTTCACATTAAGAGTCTGCTTTGTTTGCCTTTGTGGGACGGATGCTGGAGCCCTTTTATGCACCCCTGTTATGCACCCCTAACAGTTTGGGATCCTTGGATGTCCTTTATCACGTGCTAACACCAATATATTAGGGATCAGGAGTCAAAAGGAATATATAAATAGTTATGTGTGTGGTCATATGAGTTAGGGTAAGAGTACAGCTTGTCTAGCAAGAGACCTAATACTAACATGCCTTAAAGAACAAGACAGTCATTTCCTTCTCCCATAGCTAGTCCAAGGTGGGTGTTCCAGATCGGCAAGAGCCTTCTCTTCACAGTTAAACACCTTTCCCACCATTCAAAGATCCATGATATAGTCAACATATAGCACCTGAGGTTTCTGCAGCATCATCCCTGGAACCAGAGGGAAGGGTGTAAGAACCAAACCGAGAGATTTCCTCTAAACCAGTGAGCAGAAGTTGCTCACACCCCTCCCACTCATTTTCCATCGGTCAAACCCTTAGTCACATAGTCACTCTCAGCAGCAGGGAGGGCTTGAGGTTTGATTTCCAGTTAATCAACCTATATGCAGCTTAACTCTATTACCATCACATGTGTTATACACGTTGACCACCAGTAGCTCAAAGTTTGAAGACCCATTGTTGTAATGCAGTGTTTATTTTCTGGTAGATGCATTCAAGAAAATAGGGTCAAATGAAGTGTTCTGAAAGAATCTGTCAATAGAAGGACAGCATATCATTAACAGAGAGGAATTCAAGCTTCTCTGTTTTTTAGGGATTGTTGAATTTGGCTCAAAACCTAAAGGGCCTCCTACACAGAGGACAACTTCCAGAATGATAGGCTAATTCATTTTTCATCAGTTGTCCCCATTCATGATGTGGAGATAAAAGTGATGATGTTAGTTGGAAAGCATCACCCTGCATATAAGCAAGAAGTTGGCTGATTCTGACTTTCTCGCAGAAATAAGTTCTCGTATGTAATAGTCTTCAGCAAAACAGAGAAGCTCAGTTATTTCATGCCAACCAGGGCTTTCAGTTTTCTCTACCTTCCCTCTCAGGTAGCCAATTTCTCTGCTCTGACTTGTCTACCCAAGATCATTTTAGACTCACCAAAGCTGCTTAAGCAGGAAGATTCTTACTTCTTCTGTTAATTCAGGGCATTCACCACTTTCCTCTGTATCTTCTCCTTGACCTCCGAGTCCTTTTCCTACTTCTTGTATACTATTCTTTCACGGGGCAGAGGCTTGCTACCGAGTTTGGGTTCCCCCCAAAAGCAGATCCTAAAACAAGGACTTGGGTGTAGGCAATTTATTTGAAAAGTTGTCCAAGGAAGCAAGAGAGGGAATATGGGAAATAAGCACGAATGGAATAAATGCTAAAAAGTGTGCATTAATGAGAGTGCTACCTCTGTAGGAAGCTGGGGTTCAGTCGCACCCAAGAATCTCAATATGGCCACGACAACCAAGCCAGGGAGAGGCGATTGGGACTGAGTCCCCCAAAGCCAACTCTCAGTGGTTGAGGATTGCCCTTAGGGAAGAAGGGGTGGGGGGTAGTGCTAAGTCCTCAGGTTTTCTAATGCAGCCTGTGAGCAAGCTGGGTCAACTCCCTCAGCAAGAGAGAAAAGTCTAAAGAGAGAAACTGAAAGACTCCGGGGGAGCCCTGTGCGCAAGCTCAGAGACTGCCTCTCCTCAGACACCAGCCTCTCTCCCCTGCCCTCCGCATTGCCTGTGACAGGTAGTGGGCGCATCAGCTGTGGAGCTACAATTACCAAATTCTTTTTTTTTTTCCCGATATGTCAATTTTATAAATTCAAGCATCTAAGCAAACTTATGAAAGGATTGGAATAGGATGTGGTTTCTTTTTTTAATAAATAGCTTTATTTTATATAATTCTTACATCATTTTTCATTTTTGCATAATGTATGCATTTTCATTTTGGTTATATTTCCCATACAATCCCCACCCCCTTTTTCTGACCCTAGTCCTTCTTCTCCTGCCCCCACCCCCCACTGTAGTGTGTCTCTGGTCTATAGTTGCTTGTTGATTTTGATTTTTACTGTATTGCAATTAGTCTTTTTCCTGGTCCCTTATTTAGGTCTTCTAAATTCCTGCTATGGGACCTCCCTGGTGGCGCAGCGGTTGAGCGCTGGGTTGTGAAGCTGCTGGCAGCCTTTGCAGCGTCGGTTTCGATCCCTGGCTGCCTGGGAAGGTCCCACATGGTGTGCAGACCTCTCCTGCCACCCGCTGCTCCCCTCAGCAGTGTACTTTGTCAGTCTGCCTGTTCTACTCCCCGCTCTGGCTCTGGTGAATTCTCTCACCCTCCTGTGCTTCTGACTGTACCTAGTGCTTGTATAAATAAATAAATAAATCTTAGGGAAAAAAATAAAAATAAATAAATCCCTGCTATGAGTCAGAGCATCCGGTATTTTTCTTTTTCTTTCTGGCTTATTTTGCTGAGCATGATCCCCTCCAGCTCCATCCATGTTGCTGCAAATTGCATGAGTTTATCTTTATTCATTGCTGAGTAATATTTCGTTGTATATATGTACCACATCTTCTTGATCCACTCATCTATCTTCGAGAAGACTCCTCACCTTAAAACTTCAGTCTCCCGCCTCCCCAGTGGCACAGCGGTTGAGCGCTGGGCTGAGAAGCTACCTGCAGCCTCTGGAGCACCGGTTCGATCCCAGGCCCCTGGCAAGGGTCCCACAAGGTGCACAGACCTCTCCTGCTGCGCTTGCTGCTCCCCTCAGCAGTGTACTTCCTCAGTCTGCCTGTTCTGCTCCCAACTCTGGCTCTGGTGAATTCTCTCACCCTCCTGTGTTTCTGACTGTACCCAGTGCTTGTATAAATAAATAAATAATAAATCTTTAAAAAAAAAAAAAACTTCAGTCTCCCTCCCATTGATATCTCACCACGAGTGGGACTACAACCCTTAGATCAGGAGTTACAAGTCCTTCCTTTTTGCTCTCCCCAGTTTATGCCAAAATCCATCATTGTTGTCATCATGGCTTGCTGGGTTCATTTCCCTCCATGATGTTTCCCTCCTTAAACTGAGAGCAGTTCAAGTATGGAAATTCTATCTTTTTTGCAATAATAAGCATGTAATAGGATCTAAACAAATATTTGCTGAATGGTTGTAAATGTCAAATAGTCACTCCAATAGTAGGCCTACTTCTGTGGAGGGTACTGCATTTTCATTTGAACTCTCTCCTTCTTATTTGACTACATAAGCCAGGATATTATTTCAAGAAAGACCTAAGTAGATAGCTGAGGAGTAGAAAAGGAAGAATCTTTTCTTTGCAAGTGAAAACAAAAAACACCTTTTTAATTAACCAAGGGCAGGAGAAAACAAGTTCTCTAAAATCAGGTCGTCAGAAACTTTGCTATTTAAAATCACATTTAGTGAGAATGAAACCCCTCTTTCTTGCCTGCAAGATCTAAGTCATTTTAATGGAGAAAAACAACCTCCACTTCCAGCTCAGGCACAGAGTTTCACAGAAGGGGCTCGCACACAGCTTTCCACATTTATCTTAACTTTGCAGTTTCTAAGGAAACAGGATCCTGAGTTCTCCTCTCAGTCCAGTCCTGATGTCCATCCCACTATAAATGGGCCTGCTTTGCTTTGAGCAAAGTTGAGATTAGACCTAAACACCATCCCTCCCCCAAAACACTATAACAAGTCTGTGTCTTCCTTTGGTGAAGAACCCCATTCTATCTGTGGTGTGTGGTCCCTCACTCCGCAGGTTAACCTCACTTTGCAGGACAGCAAGTATCTCCCTGGTAATTTCTATCAGATGGACATTATCATCTCTGGCCAATTAGTAGCCAGATTAATTTATCAGGGTTGCCAGTCATTGTCAGGGAAAGCACTTAGAGACAAGAAGACTGGCCGGTAAACTGCAGGCAGGAGCTAAGTCACAATTTTATAAATGACCTAGAGGTTTGGGGGGCATCCTGGAATTTTGAGAATGGCAAATTTACATGGTAGATCAGAACCTGGAGTAGGAGGGGTAAAGGGTGCAAGCATGATAAGGTGAAACAGCCATTTATTCTTTGCCTGCCTGGAATTCCACCTTATGGAAAACTATCACTCCACTCTTAGCTCCAGTGGACCCTGGACCATGGGTCCAAAAGTCACATTTTGATCCAAAAGTCAGCATTTGACCCAAGCACATCCAATCAAAATCCTTCCTGCAGTTTTCTTTTCTAACATCTCTGGTAATGAAGCTTTAAAGATATAATGCAGAAGTTTCTGGTTGCCATGGTTTCTGCTTTGTGGGGATTTTTGGGCCAACCTGACCCCCCAAAACACAGAGAAAAGCAAAGATGAAATCTGGGGGAGAGCATTTTGGTGGCTGGTGTGGTGGTTATATACATATGTCGAGGTATCAGTTGGACACCTGCAACTTAGTGCTGAATCCCTTAATAATACCTGCAATAATAAATGTCCCAGAAGACATTCAAGTGTGTGCTCTTAACCACTTTTTTTTAACCTCACTTAAGCTAGCTCAGTTTGAATTCTGATCACTTATAACTCAGAATCATCACTGAGACCTTTGCACAAATACAATTTAAAACTTGTCCCTGGGTTCTCTATGGTACTTTTGTACTCAAACTTTATTCCATCTGTCCAGATGCAAGCCTTACTTTCTTTCTGTCAGATAATGAACACATATAATTCAACATCTTCTCCTACTTTCTTTTGCTACCAGGAGTTTCTAGAGCCAAACAGCACACACAGCTGCAGCAAATGTACATTCACATAATTTAGCCTTGGAAAGACTCTTAAGCATCATTTAGTCAAACCTCATTATTTTGCAAAGAAAATGTGGTCCAAATAGCGATGTGATTTGCCCAAGGGACACATAAGCAATTAACAGTCTTTTTTTTTTTTTTTTTAACAGCCATTTTCTTGAGTAACTGATGACATCGACTACTTTTTATGTTCTCTTGGTTCTTTTAGTCAAAAACCTACTCAAATAAGAGTGTCTCCACTTTCACCTTCACTGATGGGAGAACAGATGGCAGAGGATCAGAAGAAGATTCCCAGGAAAATAGGCGAAGAAAGAAACAGAAATGATGGTTTTTAACCACTGATGTAATACTATTGTGACCCAATAAAAGCCTGGAACTTTACACATAAGATGGCATTCACAGTGATTTCAAAAAGGGAAGGTATTGTTGATGAGCTAGGGAAGAGGTGTATTAGAGCTGGTAAGAAAACACTTGGTGCCAAACTCAGGAATTCCTGAAACACGGTTAGAGATCTAGTGCTCGAAATTTTGAAGACATTTCTTCACACCTAACAGAACGAATCAGGCTATGCTAGTCACAAATTTGTAACTGAGTGTATTCAATTAGAGCAGTATGAAAACCAGGTTTTCTGGTCACCAGAGTATCAGCTGTAAGCCATCAGTTGCACAAACCCTTTGCGGGCGACAAACGACAAACAAGGAAATGATGTACTAAATTCAATCTGTAATTTAAAATATTTTGTGGGGTCTTTGGGAGAGAAGATGCCAGCAGCAATGATAAATTAAAAAAAAACCTAATTGTCAACTCCATGAATCCGTATTAGACCTCTCTAGAAGAAGGTGCTTATTAGTGGGCAGATTAGCTTCCATTGGTAACATTAAATTCATCTCCCTCTCAAATTCCTCGAGATCTGAAGATATACGTAGGACCACAGTGTTGTTCCCTACCCACCCCCTATAAACCCAGAGACAAAGGTCTTCCTCATTTGGGGCCAGCGAGGAAGGCATCAAGGATCTTTAAACTACCCCTCCATCTCACGCACTAACACTGCATTCCCTGAGGTGGAGAACAACCCAAAGATCAACAGAGTCTAGCTGGGAGGGGCACTGCATTGACCTTTTAGAATTCAAGAGTCATCTCAAAAGCTGTGTTCTCTGGAGAAATAAGAATTTTGCACCCACAATAAAGGATAGAAAAGAGAAAGGTAGGGGAGGGAGGCAGATGGGGTGTGGGCACAGGTATTTTGGTGGAGGGCAAGTGGAACATGAGCACATATGGAAGAGCAAAAATGTAACCCAAAAAATTAAAATAAAATTTTGGGCAATAAAAAAATACTGTACTTCACAAAGTTTGGATTGATTAAATGGTTGGCACTAGGTGGTGGGGCAGGATCCTCTCTGTATTATTCTTTCAGTTTATTAAAAAATGTGAGATTTTTCATAATAAAAAGTTAAACAGAACTCAAAAATTAAAAAAAAAGACAAGAAGGGAGAAAGCAAACAAAAAGAAAAACATAGTTAGGTTTTGCACTGTCAAAGTCTGGACTGCATTGGGTCATCCATAGTGTTATAGGGCAGCCCTGATATTGAACGGGTTGCCTGGCTGTGGGACCTCACCTGCGCACTTACAAGGGACTTATTAATACTCCACTACAGGCACACACAAAAGGTTAATAAAAGGTTTATTTACAAGTAAAAAGGAAATAAGGAAAATGTACAACTCAGGGAGAAAATAGGGAAATAAAGTCTTTAATGCGTCCTACCCGATCCACCGACTTGGAAAACCCAAAGGCACTCTCAGAGCTGGCCAGACGCTGCGAGCCGGTGGAGAGTCAAAATGGGGGACCCCTCCAAAGCCCACGTGTCTGGCTTTATACCAACCTGGCTGCTTAACCCCACCCTCAGGTCCCAGCCACCTTCCCTTTGGTGGTGATGGGATTTGGAGTTCCCAGTGTCTTTGGCTTTGGCCTGGAGTGGGGGTGGAGTCCACAAAGCCTGTATGGAATTAGCTTTAGGACATCCTTTTCCCCCTAACAATAGGATGTGATCTATTCAAACTTTACCCAGAATGTCATAATTCTGTTACCCAACTTCATCACAGTGTAGGGAAACAGAGACAAACCTATTGTGGGACAGAGGATTTGCTTTGTGTCTTTATCTGCTAAAGGCAAGTTTTTAACATTTACTTGGATAGAATTGTGTAAAGAGGAATAATCCTCTTCTCTTCCAAGAATGCTCAATTTTCATATACTGATTAATCACAGTAAGATCAAGAGGTCCCAGCCAGGAGTCAAGGATCCCGAGGATGGCCCTATTGGTTGGGCCATTCCATTATTGGTGACAAGCATAGTTTACAACTTTAAATGACAAACTCTACTCTCTAAAATACATATTCTAACAACTGTACTTCCTTTCAACACAAACTAATGGTCTCAGGGTTACTAGTCAATATTTCCCCACACTTTATATCAAGTAAACTTTTAAATATTATAGGAAACTGCCTTTTTTGAAAACTGACTAAGCCCAAAATCAACTTTATGGTGCTAAGACACAGGTCAACAATGAGTTTAACCCCATTTTTTTGCAACTAGCATTTAATTAATTTCTGATCTTCCTAATCTATGCAAAACAGGCTCTACATTCTTAAAAGCACTTGGATTGACAATTCACAATTCTTTCAGATTGACAAGAAAGGAAATTATTAAACTTAATGTAAATGAAGGCTGACACAAAGATAATGAGATTTACACTTTAATTCCTCAATGTGGTGGACAGAGGACAGTGAGTTTTCCCATACACCAGATGTGATGTGGTTGGTAAATTCTTTAAAATGCTTTCCTACCGTCTGGCATGTGGAATATAGTTATCTGTTTCCTGGGAGAAGAAGATTTGCCCTAATTTGGATGGTCAAGTAGCATTTAATCTGAAGATCACATGATGCATGGCAGCAAGGGGCACTAAAACTGGCCATGGCCAAGGATACTGCCCAACAGCTGACAGTATATTTACCAGTCACTGTCTGAGTTCTCCACCCACATGCGCAATTGCAAGACCACTCAGGTTTAGAGAACAACAATAATGGGGTTTATTTAACAAACCAGAGAAAAACAAAGAGTGACCGAAGCCAAAAATGGCCTTTTACCTCACCAGAGCAGTGTCTGGTGTTTCAAAGTCTTAAACACAAATGCTCCCTACCTCTGCAGACCTGGAGCACCCGGCAGCCAGCCTATAGGCCAGGCTCCAACTCACGAAGACAACAGGAGACACAACAGGAGATGCTCCCCGGAGCTGCCCGGAAGCCCCAGTGCAGCACCAGACAAGTGACACTCAAGTTGTAACAGGGCGGTCCCCAGGAAAGGGGGAGGTTCCAACCAGACAAGTCTGGAAGGAAAAGAGCAAAATCAACATCAAGATAAAAGCTGCCATTGTCACCTCCCCAGGGGTCTCACCCACATCTGTGTCACCCAGTCCACGACCAAAAGACAAGCGCAGTTTCTTCACGTGTCTCTAGGCTCCATGCGCCTCCTCCAGGTCTCCTGGCTCCATCCTGCTTCCTTCCTCAGTCTCTTCTGCAGCTTCTTCTCTTCCTGCTCAGCTCCACCCTCCCTTGGGTGGGCCGGGGAACCTGGAACCTCCCCCTTTCCTGGGGACCACCCTGTTACAAAGACAGCAGCTGCAGCTGCCGAACTACCCGACAAATAGCGACACTCACGCAGCTCAGCGAGGCACCCGCCTCTGGGTCTTCACTTTTTCCTTCCAGGCTATATCAACAGCAAAGCTGGGAACAGTTTCAGTTGCTCAGCTACCTGCAAAGTCTCCAAACTTTTCTTCTCTGAGGTTGGCTGCCAGAAGCCTCTCAATGAACTTCAGAGGCCCAAAACAGCCTTCTAGAAGATTGGCATGGTGGGAGGAAAATGGATGACCTCAGAATGCTTGAAGATACAGAAACCGCTGACATGCTACAGTCTGAATCCTCACAGAAGATTGAATCCCTGGGCCTGCTTCTGCAGTCCCTTATATTTCCAATGAGAGTCTGCACCCAGCAAAGCTTTGTCCTGATTCCGCCTAGGGCTATTCATATTCACCTGCGCCACATTCCAGGGGGCACCTCCTGTAATAGCCTTCCACTTAAGCCCAAGGTTATTGAACAGAGTGGTCCCCAGGAAAAGGGGAGGCTCCAAGTTCCCTGCCTCACCCAAGGGAGGGTGGAGCTGATCAAGGAAGAGAAGAAGCTGGAGAGGAGCCTGGGGAAGGAAGGAAGCAGGATGGAGAGCGAAAAGGAGACTTGGAGGAGGCACGTGGAGCCGAGAGACTTGTGAAGAAACTGCACTTGCTTCTTGGCCCTGAACTGGGTGAAAGAGATGTGGGTGAATGACCCATGGGGAGGTTAACAATGGCAGCGTTTATCTTGGTTTTGATTTTGGTTTTTTCCTCCCAGAGTTGTCTGGCTGTTTCCGACCTTTTTCTGTGGGTCCCTTCTACAAGGAGCTTTGGATTTGTGGCAGTTTTTTGGGCCTCAGTGGCCCTGCTTTGGGCCACCCTGTTTGGCAGGACATTTACCCATAAGGGGATGCGTAACTTCAGGAGCTTGATTTAGAGACTATATTCATTGTCTAGTCTGTATTGCATTAAAGTTTTTAATATTAAAGGTCTTACATGTTTTGTCTTGATGCGGCAGATGGCAGATCCTATTTAGAGCAGGCAGAATTGGGGATTCTGGGGTGCCCCTCTCCCTGCCCTGTAACAGTTATAGTAAAGTTACAAGGACAGAATGAGAGATTTAGAGAATGAGACTCAGGAAAGGATGATTGACATAGGCCACCTTCCAATCATCACTCACTCTAGGAAAAGCCATCCCTTTGGACCTATCATCCCTCCATGTCAGTGTGAGCCTGAGTCCCAGCAGACACCAGCCTCCCCTCCAAGGGCAGCAGGGTGATTGGGCCAACCCCAGGTCCTCCCTAGCTTGCGGCTCTACACTGCCCCACTGCAGCCACTGTTTCCCACTGGGAAAAAGGAGCCTAGAGCAAAGGATGCCCCGTGGTCTCCTCCCTGCCTAGGAGTAGCTAAGTCAGCAGCTAGTGACCTATGTTCCAGCTGGGCCCTGGCTGCACCTGACCATCCAAGGGCTTCAGGAGGCTGTGCTGGTGTCAGTGGTGTGAACTGGGCTTGCCATGGAGGGGGAAAAGGAAGCAACCAATGACGGCAGGTTGGGGGGGGACTCTTATCTGAGCAGGAAGTCCAGGCAAGGGAGGCCTTGATAGTGACATCACTGCCCTGCCATGACACCCCACAGAACTTGGAACCTGGTTACCAGGTTCTGAATACAAACCCAACCCAGCTCATTTGTCTTGAGGTCTAGGACGAGACAAGATGTCTTGCTGTTGTTGTTGTTGGCCCAGATCCACGGGCAGTGGATCAAAAAAAGGCCGAAGAAACTTGTGGCATGCTTTCCTAAAATGCTTTAGGAAGCTGTGTGGATGTCGCAAGTCATTAGTCAGAGTTGCCCCCGAGGTAACCAGGGGGTTCCCTGGACAGGCCAGGCCGGGCCACCACTCTGATTCCCCCGACCCAGCCTAGACCCTGTATGTGCTTGTGGGGTGGGGTGGGGCGATCTGTGTGAGTGAGTGTGTGTGTGCTCATGTGGGGAGGGGCTGGCCCACCCAGGAAGTGGATCAAGGTCACACCCAGGACCAGCCTGGCTGGTGGGATGCCCCAAGAGCCACAGCTACTCCATCTTGCCCCAGCTGGCTCCCACCCTACAGGTGTGCATGTGTTTATTTCTAGGAGGAGGTCTCTGAAGTGCAAATTCAAGATATCCTGAGAAAACATACCTACTCACCTCCCAAATACCGGGAAAGGCTCTTTTTGAGACCCAAAGAAGGCACGAAAGGGAGCCACAGCTTTCAGACTCTGGCCCAGGTGCACAGGTCCTGGCAGCACGACCTGGAGGCTGTGGAGGAGCTGCCAGAGAGTGAGTAGCCCAGAGGGGGGTTCCCAAGCCCAACTGGGTCGGGTAGATACGTATCCCCCTGGGAGGAGACCGCACAGGCTGGTTAAGCCCCAGCAGCTGTCAGTTCTAGGACCTCTAGCTGCCGGATTTAGGGGGCAAATGCCTGGGGGCCACTGGGCTGGGCTGGACTGGCCTCAGGGCTGTGGGATGTGGTCTGTTTGCAAAGGAATGTAGCAGACTGGCATGTGGCTGATGGCTTCTTCTGTTGCATCTCCAGCTCCGTCTCAAATAGAGCAGTCGGACTCTTCTGAATGTATTTCGACAGACCAGGAATCCAGCCAAACTGGTGATTCAACAGAAGCCGACAGCAAAGGTGAAGACACTGGGGAATCAGCTTCTTTATGTGCTATTCCTTGTTTAGGGGGCAAATGCATGGGGGCCACTGGGCTGGGCTGGACTGGCCTCAGGGCTGTGGGATGTGGTCTGTTTACAAAGGAATGTAGCAGACTGGCATGTGGCTGATGGCTTCTTCTGTTGCATCTCCAGCTTCGTCTCAAATAGAGCTGTCGGACTCTTCTGAATGTATTCCGACAGACCAGGAACCCAGCCAAACTGGTGATTCAACAGAAGCTGACAGCAAAGGTGAAGACACTGGGAATCAGCTTCTTTATGTGCTATTCCTCATTTAGGGGGCAAATGCCTGGGGGCCATTGGGCTGGGCTGGCCTGGCCTCAGGGCTGTGGGATGTGGTCTGTTTGCAAAGGTATGTAGCAGACTGGCATGTGGCTGATGGCTTCTTCTGTTGCATCTCCAGCTTCGTCTCAAATAGAGCTGTCGGACTCTTCTGAATGTATTCCGACAGACCAGGAACCCAGCCAAACTGGTGATTCAACAGAAGCTGACAGCAAAGGTGAAGACACTGGGGAATCAGCTTCTTTATGTGCTATTCCTCATTTAGGGGGCAAATGCCTGGGGGCCACTGGGCTGGGCTGGCCTGGCCTCAGGGCTGTGGGATGTGGTCTGTTTGCAAAGGTATGTAGCAGACTGGCATGTGGCTGATGGCTTCTTCTGTTGCATCTCCAGGTCCGTCTCAAATAGAGCTGTCGGACTCTTCTGAATGTATTTCGACAGACCAGGAATCCAGCCAAACTGGTGATTCAACAGAAGCCGACAGCAAAGGTGAAGACACTGGGGAATCAGCTTCTTTATGTGCTATTCCTTGTTTAGGGGGCAAATGCATGGGGGCCACTGGGCTGGGCTGGACTGGCCTCAGGGCTGTGGGATGTGGTCTGTTTACAAAGGAATGTAGCAGACTGGCATGTGGCTGATGGCTTCTTCTGTTGCATCTCCAGCTCCGTCTCAAATAGAGCTGTCGGACTCTTCTGAATGTATTCCGACAGACCAGGAACCCAGCCAAACTGGTGATTCAACAGAAGCTGACAGCAAAGGTGAAGACACTGGGGAATCAGCTTCTTTATGTGCTATTCCTCAGGAACATGCACCCCCAGCAGGCAAGCTGGGGCCATCAAAAACCATTCAGGATGCTGCAGGTACTCCTGAGGACCTGGAGCTCACTGCATCGCTGAAGGGTCAGCTTGACATTGACCAGGGTCCCTCAGGAGGTCCTCAGGCACCTGAACTCACAGCATCTCTGGTGGGGGAGCCAGGCCAGGGCCTGGAAGACTCAGGACAGCCTGTTTGGGGTGAGCTCCCCCCACCTCTGCTGGGGGAGGCAGACCCAGACCCACCTCCCACTGGATGTCCTGAGGCTGCCACAATGACACCACCACAGCAGGTGGAGCCAGGCCCTGACCATCAGGATGTAGAATATACAGAGGTTGTTGAGTTCCAGCTGTAAGGGGGAAAGGATGCCCTGAATTAATTCTGTACCAGCTTTGTGGACTCCACCCCCACTCCAGACCAAAGCCATCAAGTCTTGGGAAAGCAAATCCCATCACCATCCAAGGGAAGATTGCTGGGACCTGAGTTTGGAGTTCAGCAGCCAGTTTTGGTGTAAGACCAGACACGTGGGTCTTGGGGGGTCTCTCTCTCCTCCTTGGCTTCACGGCTCGTGGCTCGCGGCCACTGGGATTCCAGGTCGGCAGAACGGGGGAGGACGCATGAAAGACTTTATCTCCCTATTTTCTCCCCGAGCTGTACATATCCTCATTTCCCCTTCCCTTGTAAATAAACTTTTATGAACCTTTTGTGTGTGCCTGCAGTAGAGTATTAATAAGTCCTTTTTAAGCGCACGGGTGAGGACCCACAGTCAGGCAACCCGTTTTATATTGGGGCTGCCCTGTAACAAAACCAGTCCTGCTGGGGGTGGCAGGCCCTGGCTCACCTCCCGTGGGATGTCCTGAGGCTGCTGAGAAGATAGCACCCCAGAAGGGGGGACCAGGCCCTGGCCCCAGAACGCAGGACATGCTAAGCTCAGACCAGCCCTGAGAGAGCAACCTGGTCCTGGCCAACATCCCGCAGCTTAGACAAGAAGGTGCAGCCTCACAACAGCCCTGCCTGGGGAAGCAGCCCCTGCAGGGATCTTGCAGGAAAACCAGAGGGGGCTCCCATGACACTACCCCTCAAAGGACCCAACCCTTTGCCCCACATCCTGCCTGTTCCCCCTCCAGGAGCAGCTGACAACTCAATGCTATTGCTTCCCAAACCCTTCCTCACCCACCTCCCAGCCACATGTCTTCGTTGATCTTCAAACTCGCCTCTACCCACAAAGGCCCAGCCCTTCTCTTATAGTTCTTAATTTTTTTATTATTATTTTTAATAGAGGCATGTTTTATTTGTTTGTTTGTTTTGTTTTGTTTGTTTATACATGCACTGGGTACAGTCAGAAGCACGGGAGGGTGAGAGAATTCACCAGAGCCAGAGCGGGGAGCAGAGGAGGCAGAAGTACACTGCTGAGGGGAGCAGCGGGCGGCAGGAGAGGTCTGCACGCCATGTGGGACCCTCCTTCGGTGGCTGGGGAGCAGCTGGGGATCGAACCAGCGCCGCAGAGGCGGTGGGCAGCTTCGCAACCCAGCGCTCAACCGCTGCGCCACCGGGGAGTCCCGTTCTTAATTTTTGATTCTAATTTATTTCAAGTTCAGTTTTGATTTTATTTCCTATGTTTTGTTTATTGTGTTAATGTTAATAAAGTTTGTGTTCATTTTAGCTGAGTTGTCCACTCCTTGGCATCCAGTCCCTTCACACTACCTTCTCACTACCTACTTGCAGAAGATGATGTCCCCAGTGGGACCCTGTGGCCAAACCACTTTCTGCCAGCCCCCCACAGCCCCTGCTGCCCTCAACTGCCTGCTGCCTCTATTCCTACTCCTGCCTGGGGTTTCCTAGGATGGAACTGTGTAAGGGGTGACTTTATGATCTGCCCAGCTATTTTCAGACAAAGAGATTCACTGTAGAGAGGGAAATCTGATTGGTTCCACCAGGAGATGTTGAAGGGAAGCCCTTGGAGTGAGACGTTCACAATGTTGTGTGGATGCACAGCTCAAGGGGCTTCAGGGCAGGTGATAGGAGACACAGCTACCTGTCCTGTGGCCACAGCAAAAACAGGAACTATGTGGACAGCTGGAGGACAGACCTCTTGATACCGGAATTGTCAGGCCTAGTCTCCCAGCCGGGATCGGATTTCAGGCTGCAGGGCAGCGCTGAGCCCCAGCCACTAGACCCCCACGGGTTGGTGTCTCACGAAGCCGCAGCAGGAACTTCGCAGACGCTCAGGCAAGCAAGAGGCAGGTTTGTTTAGAAGAAAAAGTTTATTGAGGAGAAAAAGAGCAGAAATAAAGTGGGACTCCCAGGCTAGGGAACCAGGCCTGGGAGGGGCAAGGAAGCCAAAGTGGAGTCGTGTCTCAGGGAATATATACCTTTTTTCCCTCATTATTCTAAAACTCCACCAGTCTCTTTGTGATTGGTTAGTTCTCGGCTGTCTCACTTAATTTGCTACTGAGTGCGGGTTCTTCACATTCCTTATCTAACAGCTTTCTCTTTCCCCATTTGTTGCATCTTTATCTTTATGGCCCAGTCCTCTGGATGGGCATCCCTGCATTGAAGTTAAACAGCTGCCCTTCTAATGTGACCATAAATTAAACCACTCTCCATTTCTCCAATCTCCGCCTCCCTTTACCACCTGAAGGAAACCAGGACCAGCATTAACAATGTTGTCCTTGGTCCTGGCATGTTTGTTTTTCCTAATGGAATTGGTTATATTTCTTTGGTTGTCCTTATCTCTGAAGCCTCCCTAAATTCTTCAGAGGTCCCCTCCTGCACTGTCCCTAAAACTGCCTAATAACCCTAGCTTGCCCTGTCTCACTCTCATGGGAAAGCGCTCCTCCCCACACATGGGCATAGCAAGTGTTCATGTTTCTGTGCCCATAAACTCCCGAAAGTCCATGTTTCCAAAGGATCAGAGTGCCCAGGTGTCCCCCAGGGGAAGCCGACCTCAGTGTGCAGGCCCATCTCGTCGGAGTGGCTCTCTCCCGCTAGGACGTGCCGTGAACCCGCAATTGGGACGATAGTGGGCAGCTCAGAGGGGCAGGCTGTGAGTCTGGGGACACCAGGCCTGGTGGCCCAGTGAGGAGGCAGAGGCCCCAGCAGGGCCCTGGGCTTTGCGGGAGTCTGTACTTGTGGGGCCGTTGCAGGGAGGATCTGGAGCCTGGGCTCTTCTGGAGACCCTCGTCATTGACCTTGGCCAGTCCATGCCCTTCCTTCTTCCTGTGCTCTGCACCCCTCATCAGAATTTTTGAGAAGCCCTTGCTGGGCCTGTGGGCCATCCCCTTGGCTCTCCCCCAGCAGGGCCAATGAGAACAGAGGATCCTTGAATCTTTCCTGAGGGCTTCTGTCTTGGGGGAATTTCCCAGAAATATCAACATGAATAAGAGGAATTGACTTGTGGGAGGAGTCCCGAGTCATTGTCCCCTTCAGGCATTGGCAGGTGTTTTACTGAATAAATTGATGTTGTGGAAACAATAAATTAGTGCCCACAATCGCTCTCTGGAGAGTGGTTCTATGCTCAGGCCCAAACCAGCTCCAGGGCACAGGCGACACCAGGGGGCAGTGCAGCCTCCTGCTGAGCTGTGAGGCCTGGCTGAGCATCATCTATTGTTTGGGCTTGGGTTTGTGTTTGTTTTCTTGTTCTTGATTTGATATCAACTGTAAAGGACCAAGGGAACACAGTTCCTGTGTCCAATAGACCCTTGTAAGGTCGAGTCCGGGGCAGAGATGGGGCTCAGAGTGGGGGAACTTGAAACTGCTGCCACCTGCATCCCCCGAGCCGGCTCTGCCTGGTTTGCACCGACCCTGATAAGCAGCATTGAAAGAACAACCAGTTCTGAGAGCAAAAACTTCTCTGGAAAGCAACTTCCACTCCGCATTCTCCACCTCCCGCCAAGGCCAGACCCTGCCCTATAAAAGCTTGCCCTTATCCCCCAACAGGCTTGATTTCTTGGACCCCCATGGGGGTGGGTGAACCTCACCCCGTGAGCGCAATAAATTTCTTGCCTATGAGAAACTTAGCCTGGCTCTTCTTTTCTTTACTGCCCCAATCCTTTCAGCCCTTTTTCAGCTTTTATTACTTGACAGATTTTCATTTCGGGGCCACCTAACTGCATATATAATAAGGATGTGTATAAATTGAGTGACATATGAAACTAAGATATATATATGAAATTAAAACGGTAAACTTTTCATATTATATACATAAGTTGATTTGCAGTATGTACAATTATTATGTAGGTCATTAGTATATAATATATTTAAAAATTACCTTACTATTAAGATACCTATGTATATATTATATTTAAATATCCTAAATTTGCATTCCTATATTTCCTAAATATATATAATATGTATAATATGTGCTGTGTATAAAATTTATAGATAGATTCCAACATTAAGTATATATTGATTAGGATAAATAACTAAGCAAAATAGAATTTAATGTATTTTTTGTGCTGTTTAAAATAAAATTACACTTAGTATAATCAGCTAATAGCATAGTATAATGATAAAAGTATAATGATATAATAATGATAATAGTATAATGATACATATGATTGGGTTATTAAAATAGAATGTGTATGGAAATAGAATATATATTTATTGTTTGCTATATTTTATTTAAAATATAGAGATAATGGAATATTTATACATATATTTTGTGTATACATAATTAGAATATGTATGTATGATTTTGTTATCTGTAGGAAATTATAGGATGGAGGAAATATTTGACTATATTTGTCCGACAAAAATGATAAGTTCAGAGAGTTAATATTTCAAAGGAGCCAAAATTATATCTCTTATAAAAACAGTCATTTTGTACTTTATTCCAGAATCTTCTGTTTTGTTGCAAGTTTCAGTGTCTCTAGTCTTCCAGTGATTTAAAAAATTTGTCATGATCTTAATATAGAGCAGATGTAACAAACGATTAAGAACCCACATTGACTTTTCTATGTGGGAAGTTACAGGATGGTGTTTGTGATGGGGAAACGATTCCATTTTTCCATGAATTGCAAAGGAGAAGATGTCACTGAACAAAAAATATTTCTCAAAGAAGCCTGGGACTGAGGCAACAGGAATAGGTTCTGCAGGGAATTGGGAGCATATCGGATTTTTCCTCCTGCTTTCAGTTAACTCGGAAAAGTTTTTCTCCTTATAAGACATGAAAGATGGTAGAGCCTGGAAGAGCTGTGTTCAGACACATTGCAGAAGCAAAGGCAAAATTGCCTTCTCATCACAGAAGTTGGCAAAGAAAGAAACTTCAAGAACAAGAACCCAGCACAGAGATGGGACAACAGGGTGGGAACTCAACTCACCCCAGCCTCTACAGTCATCAGCATCATGCCCTGTCTCCCTGAGCACAGGAATTTCCAACCTTATGGAGTCATTATTAGAGTCTTGGCTGGGAAGAGACCTTGAGCTTCTCATGCCTCTTTTAAAAATCTGGAGTAGGATCAGCACCACCTGGGAACTGTCAGAAATTCAAACTTTTGCATGTATCCTGATCTCTGAATCAGAAACTCTGGGGGTGGGAGAGAGGTAAGGAGCCCAGCCCAGGACTCCCAGGACATCCAGATTCAGCCAATATCTGAGAAACTCTGCTCAAAGATGTCAATATTTTCACTTCCCCACTATCAGTCCAGGTGAATCTGTTAGGGGGAAAGGATGTCTGAGCAAACTCCGTACAGGCTTTGTGGACTCCACCCCCACCGCACTGGGAACTACAAATCCCATGATCACCAAAGGGAAGGTTGCGAGGACCTCAGGGCAGAGTTAAGCAAGTAGGCTCACGGTTTGGGTTTTTAACTAGCCATGTGGCCAGGGTGGGGGTCGCTGGCTTGACCACGAAGCGTGCTAGGTTTTTTGGCCAGCTCAGTGGGTCATTGGGATTCCAGGTCAGCGGAACCAGTAGGATGCATTTACAAACTTATCTCCCTCTTTTTCTCCCTGAGTTATTCATTTCCCAATTTCCCCTTCCCCTGTAAATAAACCTTTTATCAACCTTTGTGTCTGTCTGCAGTTTAGCATTAATAAGTCCCCTTTAAGCACGCGGGTGAGGACCCACAGTCAGGCAACCCCATTTTTTATCGGGGTTTGCCCTGTAACAAATCCAGTGCTCCTGCTTCGAGTTGAGCCTGAAACATTCCTCTCTTTCTCTTCTACTTTGCTCTTGTGACTTTGGGGAACATCTCAGGCCTCCTTTCCCCTGGGCCAACTAGATACTGCTCCTCTGGCCTCACAGCCCCTGACTCACCTCCCTCAGGGATCATAAAATGGTGTTCGAGTTGTTGGCTTGTGCTCCTGTTACAGGTGTGCAGTTTTAATCATTTTATTTTAACCCCCAGTGTATTGTCAACAGAAGACTTAATATTTGTTGACTGGGCTGACATTACCGGGCTGGCAACTTTAGAAAGAGTAATAATAATACCGTCTTCCACTTACTTGGCCCCGACCACTCTATTTCCATAAACCCTCGCCAGCCTGAATTTCAAAAGCATGTTTTGCTGCGTCTGTGAAGCCATTTGTAGGGAGGGAATCAAGGCATCCAAGCAAGCATTGCCAGCCCGGGGCTTCCAGAGCCAGAGTGTCTGCTCTTCAAGTGGGCGGGCTCCCACGCTGCAGGCTTTTTGACCAAGCAGTTTTGAGTCCCCCACATTAAACAAAATCTAATGGATAGACCGTCACAGACCGGAAGATTGGTGGTGCTAATTCCTTGCAGGCACTGCAGGAAGGCCTGTGTGAAGCTCCACCACGAAACTCAGGGTTATCTGATTCATTCATGATTGGAGAATACAAGGTCAATATATATAAACACCAACTTTAATCCTGTGAACTAGCAAAAACAATTGGAAATAGAAATGAAGCAATGCTATCTACAATAGCATCTGTAGGGGCAGGAGGACATGGAGCAGGATCTCTATGATCCGAGCAGATGGGGTAAAGAAGTGAGAGTCCTGGAGTGGCTTTTGCAGGCTTTTATTGGGATTTACCAGGCACACAGCAGGCAGGGGTGGTGGGGGGCCAGGAGGCCCTGTCAGCAGGCAGGGGTGTTGGGGGGCCAGGAGTCCCTGTCAGCCTCCCGGCCCCCCCAGCAAGTCTTCACTCTTTCTGGGCTCTCCTGCTTCTCGTGTTCTGCTCTCATGGTTCTGCTGGCATCCCCGTGACGCGGCCCTTCTAAGCGCAGTATGAGCCCAGGCGAATCCCATCTACATATGCCCACACCTATTCCAGGTGCCCGCCATCAGTCATGCATTCAGGACCACAGGGATCCATCATCAATCCTAATGACAGGAGGGCAGAAAAGCCTGATATCATTTACTTACCCTACAGCATCCAAATACGAAAATACTTAAGAGATACATTTGTCAAAAAATGTACAAGATCTACTACAAGGCATTGAGAAGACCATTATCGATTAGTTTTTACTTCCTAGTGCTTGTTTTAAACAGAATCATGTGAAATGTATCCTTGTGTCTTTTTCCTTTACTCCATTTGTGGTTCCTATTGCTAGTTTATTATTGCTGCTGTACTCAGACTTTTAAGCGAGAGGAAACCATTAGTCTAACACTCCGGTACAACAGCATTAAAATATCCTAAGGATATGCACAAATGTAAACATATTACTGTTTGCTGAATTTTTTTAAAGATTTATTTATGCATACAAGAACCGGGGTACAGGCCAGAGATGCGTGGGGTGAGAGGATTCACCAGAGACAGAGTGGGGGACAGAACAAGCAGACTGACGAAATACACTGCTGAGGGGAGCAGCGGGCGAGACAAGAGAGGTCTGCCGCGCCATGTGGGTAGCTCCCTGGCCGGGGATCGAGCTCGTGCTGCAGAGGCTGCGAATTGCTTCACAGTGTGGTGCTTAACCCCTTGCACCACCAGGGAGGCCCTCGTTTACAGAAAATTTGATCAATGGCTCTGCTCAGAGTCTATGGAGTTTCGAGACTGTGTTTGTGGAAAATACATCTTCTCAACGGGCATCTCAAAAGAATCCAATGTCCTCATTTGATGCCTCTAACGACAACAAAAAATCAGCCCACACCATAACGGGAAGCGCTCCCCGTTGGGCCTTCACACCTAGCAGAGGGCAAAGACTCCCTAATGCGCAGGCGCGTCTTTTGCCTCGCGTCGCCAGCAAAGGTCTCCACACGCGCTGACACCTCCGCGCAGACAGCGGAGCCATCTGCTGCCCGGACGCGGCACCGCTGCCTTCCGGCCAATCCCGAGCGCCGTAGCGGTCACGTACGCGCCGGCGCTAGCCCGCCGCGTCCCGCCTCCCGCCCGCGTACTCCCGCGAGCGCGGCCTCGGCCGCCCCAGCATTAGAGAAACCCGGAAAGCCCACGTGCGCCTGCGCAGTGCGGCCCGTGGGCGGGACGCGGGAATGCGCCGGCCGCGGAGTGGGGCGGCCCCGCAGGCTGGGAGCCGGAGCGGCGCCGAGGGGGCGCGGCGAGGCGGCGGGCCCAGCGCGGAGCCGGCTCGCTCTCCCTCCTCAGCCGCCGAAAGTAAACTTTGCGGCTCCCCCCGCGGCGCCCCAGCGTCCTCGGCCCGGCCCCCGGGCGCGCCGCGGCCGGCCCGCAGCCCTCCTGAGCCCGGGCCTCGCGCCCGCCCCGGCGCAGGGCCTCGGCGCCATGGACGCGACGGCGCTGGAGCGCGACGCGGTGCAGTTCGCCCGGCTGGCCGTGCAGCGCGACCACGAAGGCCGCTACTCCGAGGCGGTGTTTTACTACAAGGTGGGCCGGGGGCGGGGTCCTGGGCCGCGGCCACGCGCCCTCTCGGCCTCGCCTGGCCCTGTGCTTGCCTCCTGCGCGCTCGGGTTCAGGGGTGCGGCCCCCCACGCCCTCCCGGGGTGCTGCCGCCGCGGGGAGGCTTGTCGCGGCTGCGGGGCCGCTGCCCGGGGTGCAGGCTTGGCTGGCGGGCACATGCCCACCGTTGAGCTGCTCCTGCGATTAGGGGTGGCGAGGTGGCCCTGAGCTCAGGGGTGCTGTCCCTTGGCTGATTTACAGCCGGGGGAGGGGCCTTCCGAGAGACGTGTGCCTTGAAGACAGTCAATTAAATATCAATTTTAAAAGCCTTTATCGTAGCATTTCATGTTTATCTTTGTGCTCGGCTGACTGCGCCAAGGTGTGCCCCCCGCCCCCTTTTAGAAAATGGACTTGGAGCGCCCTGTTCATACTGTCTTGCACCTGTTCTTTCCACTTGGACTTTTAAAAATGATTAAATGAATCCGTCTAATCTAATCCTGTTAGAGACGCGTTGTATGTCTTTATGTGGATGTGCTGTAATTTATTTACAGGGTATTGGCCATTTAGGTTTATTCTGCGTTTTCAGCATCCTATGCCATGGTGCCATCACTGTCCTTGTAAAGTAATGCTTTAGACATGACAAGTATCAAATTGCTTTGATCAATCTTTTGGGTAAATCACCGAGAGCAGAGTTAGTAAATCGTGAGAGTATGAGCTTCCACAATCCACACTGTGCTGACTAGTGTTGAGGATTTGCAAACACGCCCCTCTGCCTCTAGCCGGCCCCTCTGCTTCCTTGTGGATCTAGCTGTATCCTCATATTATCACCTTGTCTTTTTGAAAGGATATTAGACTTCGATAATATTTACAGCAGTAGTAATTTTTTTCCATAAATGCTATATTCTTGGTGATGTGGTTTGCTGTTCTTAGATTATGTTTTATTTTATTCCTTTAATTTTATAATCTATTGAGAGACTTCTGGTGTTTCAGAATCATTCCTTTGGGGCTTTTTTTTTTTTTTTTTGACATTTCTATGAAGGTGGCATGTCTTAAAAATTCTGTTTCAGTTGTGTGAAATGACTGCCAAATATCCCTAAGTGAAAATAGCGCTATATAAAAGTTTTTTCTAAAGCAAAAGAAATTACTAAGCATCGCCTCTTGTTTCGCTGTAGAATTACATGTTTTGAAGAATATTTTATCCTTGAGAAAGAAAAGTAGTTGCTCTTCTAGGAACTATTTATATAAACGTCATCAGATAGTGTCATGTGTCACTGTTGTGATTTCTTCATTGTGTGTCACTGCAAATGTAAGTGACATAAATTGATATCAGTAAAATAAAATTGATATCAGTAATTTTAAAACCTGGTTGTAGTTCTCTTAAACCAGGTAATTATTTGGAAATCCATACTTACATGCAAGATAATTGGACTGTGTGTACATATTTATACACACCTGTGTCACATCAGCTTGTTGAAATTAAGTATAATTTTTTTTTTTAATAGAGGCATGTTATTTATTTATTTATTTGTTTGTTTGTTTGCTTTGTTTATACATGCACTGGGTACAGTCAGAAGCGCGGGAGGGTGAGAGAATTCACCAGAGCCAGAGCGGGGAGCAGAGCAGGCAGAGGGACCGAAGTACACTGCTGAGGGGAGCAGCGGGTGGCAGGAGAGGTCTGCGCACCATGTGGGACCCTCCTCCGGTGGCTGGGGAGCAGCCGGGGATTGAACCGGTGCCGCTGAGGCTGCGGGCAGCTGTGCAACCCAGCGCTCAACCGCTGCGCCACCGGGGAGGCCCCTAAGTATAATGTTTTGTATTTAGAGAATGATGGTACATATCTGAGTTACAGAATCTGAGGAAGTCATCTCTTTTCTGTTCCCTCACTCTTCAGACTGAATTTCCATCTGGCTCAAAGCTGTACTTTTCTTTCTGGTTTTGTGAGCTTCATTGAAACGACCCCTGCCTCAGTAACTGGATTCAAAAAGTGATGCTCAATCCAGGATCTCTTTGCATCCAGACAATTGAGCTCCAGGCTCCATGAAGAGCACATGCTTAGGTCACTGCAAATGAGGTGTTTTTACTTAGAGAAATGGCTGGTAGCAGTGTCATCTTCCTGGAGTGATGACGGGGAAAGCAGAGGCTAGTTCTCACTAACTATAGCACAACTGACTGTGAAAGATGAATCCAGGTTTTGGTATTTTACACAACTGAAATGAGCTTTGAAATGTGTTACCTTTTCACAGAGTTTTCTGGGAGTGAAAGGTTTTCTTCCCACTGAGAATTAACCTTTTTAATTTCTTGTAATTTTTTTCTCGATATTTAACTTTTATAGGCTATTATCTGTTCAAGTGTTAGTAAGGCTCAATTTATTTTTTCAGGGATTATAATTTAAATCTGACCTATTGAAAAAGGAAAACAGCAAACCACAGCTATTCTAAGAAAATCCTTATAATCAATCTTTCCTATTTTAGTTGGTAAATTTTCAGCAGTATGTGAAAATTGAGAGGATTGAGAACTAAAAGAAAGGCATTGGGGGAATTATACAACTCATTTTATGAAAAAAATACTGATGCCATAGAAAACTCTGGTGAGTTAAGTGGTCAAGAAAATTCAGACTAATCCACCTACTAAGTTCTCTTGGATTTTTAATTTTTTTTTTATTTTTAGGAAGCTGCACAAGCCTTAATTTATGCTGAGATGGCAGGATCAAGTCTAGAACATGTTCAAGAAAAAATAAATGAGTATTTGGAAAGAGTTCAAGCTTTACATTCAGCAGGTTAGTAGAGGACTATTAAATGTGTCACTGGTTTTGTTTTCCTTCTCCCGTCAGTTCTTAGTTTCCTTTTCGTCTTTGGATCTTGTTCCTCATTCTTCTGCTCATTCCTCTTTGGGTAATCACATCTTTCAGTATCATAATAAGAAATTAGAATATAGATCTGTGAGGAAGAACCTTGGAGATGATAATGTCCAATCTCCTTTTAACTCTTTTTTTCCTTCTGATTGCAAGTAGCTTAGAGGAATCTTATGCAGCACTGCCTGATGAACTTTGTACTATTTTCCACTACTCATTCTGAACAGCTATGTGAAGTTATAGGCACATAGTTAGGAGAAAGTACACAGATGGTGGGTTATCAGCATTCAGATAGAGCATCATTGGCATTTTTTAAATATCTGTCAAATGCCTGCTGAGGATAATGAGGTTGAATGACTCCTGGTCAGTGTTTAAAGATTTTAGTAATAGGTTTCACAACCCTCCTTATCACGGTCTTCAATTTCAAGACCTTAAAGTCTTTTTTTAGACCATGTCTTAGAACAGCAACATGTAAGCAGAGACCTAGAACTGCTTGTCTTTATTTTTGTAAACAGCATGACAAATGTAGTGATACACGTACACAATAGGCTTGATGATCAGCTTTGTTAGAGGTTTATGGTTACTGTCAAAATTTTTGTTCACATGCATGGAAAAGAACATGTTCATAAGTAAAATAAAATATGTACAGCAGGGATATCACTAAGGGCTCTTTTTAACTCTTTTTTCCTTCTGATTGCAAGCAGCTTAGAGGAATCTTACTCAGCATTGCCTGATGAACTTTGTACTATTTTCCACTATTCATTTTGAACAGTTATGCGAAGTTATAGGCGCATAGTTAGGAGAAAGTAGATTTGCTCATTGGACTTCTTGTTACTGGAATCCCCTTAAAAACAAGGTAGATTAATTTAAGACTACCCAGAAATTGTGTGTATTGAAAAGTGAAGTGTCTGTCAGGGCCTATACCTGATACAAAGTTACATAGACTTATAGATTCAAAATACTATGTAATCAAAGAAGTTTGTGTTGCCAGCTAAGTAAATGAGATTTAAAAATTTTTTTGCCCAATAATCAGGAACTTTATTTCAGAAAGTGTTTTCAAATAAAATTTTCTCAGTATGGTAAGTTTGAATATAAGAAAAGTGGACTGCCTGTGTATCAGGACCTCACTTGATACTAAGTTACCCTGACACATGTATCCAAAGTGCTGTGTAATTCAGTGAAACTTCATTTTCTCAACTAAAACGAAGTGCCTAAATTTATAAGTGTGATATTTATAAAATTGATATTAAGGCACAGAATGAGATAATCCTAAGCTCTTTAAGAATAAAGACTTGCCAGTGAAAGAGAAGTAATGTTCCAAAAGGTTTTTTAAAGCACAAAATGCCTTAATTATTTTGCCAGCTTTTTCACCTATTTTGTTCAATAAGTGGAGCTTGATTTGTAGATAATTCATTGGTTTCTTTAATTATTATTTTAAGCATTAGAGTCCCTTTTCAAATAAAAATTTTGTAGTACATTTAGAAAAGCCTTAAAATTAAGATTGAAAAGAGAAGGGGAATTAGTCAGTTTTTAGAGGTTTTGTTTTTTTTTTTTTAGCTTCCTAAACTGTTTATTTGTTCTTGAACTTAATTGAGGTAACATTGGTTTACAATGCTTGTGTATATTTTAAGGCCATAGGTTCACACATCTTTCAATGTTTGTACCACACCATAACCCTCTACCACAGTCCACTGTCCCCTGCCTTTCCCTCCTGGAAGCCTCAGTTGTGCATTCAGATTTCTAGGGTTTGTTTTGGTACAGTTTTGTCCTTCTTAGTAGTCCACATACGGGTAAAATCATCCAGTATTTGGCTTTCTCCTAACTTACTTTGTTTTTGCTAACTTTTTAAAATGAAGGCTCATCCAGTTTTGTTAAAGAATGTTTTAAATGTATTAAAATGATATGTTGTTCCCTATATGTACAATATTTTGTCTGTGTGACTTTTTTTCTCATTCTAGTTCAATCTAAGAGTACTGATCCTTTGAAATCAAAACATCAGTTGGACTTAGAGCGTGCCCATTTCCTCGTTACACAAGCTTTTGATGAAGATGAAAAAGGAAATGTTGAAGATGCTATAGAATTGTATACAGAAGCCGTAGATCTCTGTCTGAAAACTGTATGTATAACTACAAGTTAAATTTGGTGGATTATGCTAAGTAGTTTCTTCCCTTACTAATGAATTTTACTTAATTCCTTAAAGATAAAAAATATTGTATCATTATAAGTGCAACTTCAATTAGTTGTCATTAAAAGATAATGAAGAGAAAAAGAGTGAAAATGGGTTTTGACATCTTGTTTAAAATTTGACAGTATTAAGATACAGTGAATAGACAATTGTTTTTTAAATTACAAATCCTATTTTTAACCTTACATAAAAGTAGTTAGGAATTCACCATCACAAATTTATGAATTTAGAATAAGCTTCCTTTTTTTTTTTAAAGGTTTATTTATGCATGCATGCAAGAACTGGGGTACAGGCCAGAGGTGTGGGGGGGGTGAGAGGATTCACCAGAGACAGAGTGGGGAACAGAACAAGCAGCTCGACTGAAATACACTACTGATGGGAGCTGCGGATGAGGCAGGAGAGGTCTGCTGCGCCATGTGGGTAGCTCCTTGGCCGGGGATCGAACTCATGCTGCAGTGGCTACCAATAGCTTCATAGGTTGCATCTTAACCCCTTGCGCCACCAGGGAGGCCCTCAGCTTCCATTTTTTTCCCCTTCTGATTTCAGACACTAAAAAGTAAGCTAGTGGTTTGGGAGAACTTTATTAACATGCATTGTGAAATCTATGTTGGGTGACATTTACTGCTCCCTGCGATCCCTGGTTGGGACTGTTAGCTTTAAGGAGCATCTAGTGCACAAGTGCTTCTGACAGGAGGGTGAGGAGAGGTAGTAGAGAACAGTGTTCTCAGTTTACAGGTCTGGATTTTTTTTGTCCAGAGTCTTTTGTTTAGGAGAGCCATCTAGCCTTATTTCTGTGGGACTTGAGACTGCAGGTTCTGTGCTAGTCTGAGGTTCCTGCTGCTCAGTCTTCCATGCACCATGATTGTACAATTGTGGCTCAATACCTGTTCGTATCATGTGGCTTTAAAGTTTCTCAGTGACAAGTTTTCAACAGTATTTTATTTATTTATTTTTTTTTAAAGATTTATTTATTTATTTATTTATTTATTTATTTATTTATTTATACAAGCACTGGGTATAGTCAGAAGCATGGGAGGGTGAGAGAATTCACCAGAGCAGGTTGCAGAGCAGGCAGAAGGACCCAAGTACACTGCTGAGGGGTGCAGCGGGCGGCAGGAGAGGTCTGCGCGCCATGTGGGACCCTCCTCCGGAGGCCGGGGAGCAGCCGGGGATTGAACCGGCGCCGCAGAGCCCGCGGGCAGCTTCGCAACCCAGCGCTCAACCGCTGTGCCACCGGGGAGGCCCTCAACAGTATTTTAAATAATACCTTTAAGGATGAAAATAAAATGTCTGTTTATTCTCGTAATTTCAGGAAGTGTAATGTGCACTGTAAATTTTTTGCTTGGAAATATCATGGATCAGGCAAATTAAAAATAATTATGCTTCAGAATGTCTGTCTTTCTTTCTCTTAAGTCTTATGACACTGCTGATAAAACTCTGCAAAATAAACTGAAACAGTTGGCTCGACAGGCACTAGATAGGTGAGTTTTGGTCACTCAAGTTCTTTTCCATGGATGGCAGTGTACTGTGTTACTTTAGTGTAACAGATTTATGTATATATGTGGTAGAGCTCATGGTAATGTCTGTCTTTAAACTGAGATCTAGAGCAAGTTTACCTTCTTATTCTAAGAGAATTGACTCCTCTTTGTAGTTCCTGGCTTTAACCTTAAGAAGTAGTAACCAATCAAGACATGTTTTATTTAGTTTTTGCTTTGTATAAAAAAAAAATGGTCATAATATTTTAAATGGAAGACTTCCCTCCAGTGTACAACATCAGACTTCTTAAGAGGAGCACTTCAGGGGGTTTTCCAGAGCTATTACTGAAAATAGAGAAGTTGGGAATGAGCCTGCTTGCTCTTATACACATACCTCAAATTAGACAATGTGTGTGATTCCTTCAGCTCTTGTTCCAGTGTCAGCTTTTCAGGAAGACCTGCCCTATCTATTACTTAAAATTAGATCTCCAATACTTCCACCCTACTTATTTCCCATAACTTTCCACTTTCTTAGTATGTGAAATTTACCAGTTTATCATGTTTGTTATTAACATCACTGTATTCTTTTCAAACCCATCACCTGCAAGTAAGCTCTCTGAGGGCAAAGATTTTGTCTGTTTTGTTCAATTCTATAACCAAATACCTAAGAGAGAGCTAGATATGTATTCAATTGGCATTTGTTGAAAGAATAAATGGCTTTATACCTCTTGAAGAGAGTTATGCCTCCTGAAGAGTGTTATAGACATAGGAAAAAGGGTGGAAATTACATTTATCACATGAATTAATAGAATTACCTTCTTTTGAGGTTCTGAATAAGTAGCACTGCCACCCCCAGCCTTTATTTTTTTTTTTAAATTAAGGTATAATGGCCATCCCTTCTTTTCATTATTATCATCTAACCTTTAGTTTATTTCTCCAAATTCATGAGGAATTGGGCATTTGACACCTAATTATTTTCCCCATTTTGACTTCTTTCGCCAGTCAGAATCACAAATGACTCTTACTACTTAGGTGGCTAACCAGTCAGTATTCTCTTAGTCTATCCCAAGCTCAGTCATGGGTTGGGTCAGTCATGGGTTCCTTTGAGGAGCTGTTCAAAATTATGGATGCACTCTAGGTAAAATGTACGTAAAGTTTTACTTTTCATATAATTTCAGAATGTTCACGAGACTCTTGAAGCTCATATGTGGACCTCAGGTTAAGAGTTTGTATAGCTTGTTCTTTGACAGTCAGTATCACTTGAGGCCTCCCATGATCCAGCACTTGCCACTGGTCTCAACTCCCACTGCCTCTCATGTGCATTTTACACAGGGGCACCATTCTTTTGAAACTATCTTAACTCACTTCGCTGTTTCACACATCTGCACATTTGTACATGCTATTCTCCAAGTCCGCAAGTGGGCTTCTCAGAGCTCAAACATCAATTTAGAGTAGTTCTCTCTTCCCACTCGTTAAGTCACTATCTTCATTTGTGAATGCAGTCACAGGTAGTACTCGCACCTGTTAATTTGTGATGCTGTTTGTTCCCTACTGCATTAAGTGTTCAATATTGCTTTTAGAATATTTTTGCAAGAATAACTTATCTTTGGAAATAGCTTCAGTAATGAAATGTTGACTAGTGTTTCAGATTTTTATATACTAATTTTTCACTGGGAATACTTGACTAGTTCTTAAAGTAAATTTTGTTTTCTGGAAACCTACATGTGAGACTTAAAAGGTTTTTTGTACCTCTTTCTATTATAGAGCTGAAGCATTGAGTGAGCCTTTAACAAAGCCATTATGCAAAATCAAGACAACAAATATCAAGCCAAAGCCACCTCCAGCGAGAACACATTTTCCACTAGGAACTAATCCCTTCCTTGAAAAACCCCAGCCATTTATAAGTCCACAGTCATGCGATGCACAAGGACAGAGATACACTGCAGAAGAAATAGAAGTTCTAAGGTAAATTAGTTTATGATTCATTGCAGTGAACAATTTTGTCCATAATCATGGACAAATTATGTTGAACATAATCAATGCAGGTGATTTTATTCTCGTTAGGTTTGTTGAGTTGTATTCAGGTATTTGTTATGTTTTTTGCTGTTATGGGGTGACAAATTATATTGTCTTACAGTCACAATATATTTTTCATGTGTTTTAGTATGAGCATTTCTGTTAGACATAAGGTTTTCTGAAAATCCTAGCATTCTTCAAAATTGAGCACTAAAGATTGAGGGCCAAAACAGACCTATGGCAGACCCTCATAAATTATGTAATTTTGGAACCAAAGCCCTAATGGGGAAAAATGTTGCCTTAAGTTAGCAGTATAGGCCAGCTTTTTTACATTACTTTAAAGAGCTGTTTTAAAAAAAAGTATATCACAGAGACCTGGTTCCAAAGCCTAAACTTTACAGAAGTAGTTTGCCAACCCTTGATCTAGGAAACTATCTAAGTAGCCTCAGGGGCTATTAAAAATGCAAAGCAACAGTAATATGAAAATCCTTTATTGCATTCTGAGCCAGTGTGGCTGTTCTCTAGTTGGGCTCTGGAGGAGATCTGGCCTGCTTGATAGAGCTGTGCAAGTCATGTAATCACTCATTTTTAATTTCCTAAAATGGGCTGAAAGAACTTCCCTTTAGTAGCAGCCACCTGAGAACATTTTTCTGGTGAAGATTTTAATTCTAATCAGGCTCTCTTTGCCCAGAAAAATTGCATGTGAAACAATATAATACAAAGCAGGACAAAGAAGGCAGGTTTTAGAGACAGTATATTAATAACGGTCCAATAATTGCTGCTCAGTATCCATATGCTCCCACACACATTTGAAATGTTGTTCTACAACAAAATAACTTTCTGTTCAACAAAACGCTGCTGTTCTTGATGTAAGTTAAAAGTTGTCATCTTTTCAAAGTGAGGATACCAGCCCTCCCTGGAGGGTACTGGGCATCCCTGGTGGTACAAGGGGTTAAGTCGTAGCACTATGAAGCAACCCATAACCACTGCAGCATGGGGTCAATCCCCGGCCAGGGAAGTGACCCACATGGCACAGCAGACCTTCCCTAACTTGCCTGCTGCCCCCCTCAGCAGTGTATTTCAGTTGATCTGCCAGTTCTGTTCCCCACTCTGTCTCTAGTGAATCCTCTCACACACACCGCCCCCCCGCCCACTCTTCTGGCCTATACCCCAGTTCTCGTATGCATAAATAAATAAATCTTTAAAAAACAAAACGAGGATACACAAAGTAGTTGTCTTTATTACTCATTGTTATCAATCAGTCCTCAGAATCTTACTGAATATTGTTACCTAAAGGCAAAATTGTGAATTTATATTGTAACTACTGCTAAATAAAGGGAGAAGCAGAAATAGTTAATGTCTATAAATAAACATATACACAAAACAAGGAAACATGCAAAGCTTTTCTAAGACACATTTCTTTGTCAAGAGACCATTCCTGGGTACTTGTGACACTTCTTTACTGCTTGTTCCATATCCTTGGAGCCAGAACACATTTTCAGAATTGTAAATGTTGTTTTTCAAATTCCAAAAGTAAGTGTTTGCTTTCTTGGTGCATTTTTCCCACTAAGCCTTTGTGATATAGAATGTACTTTGTGTACCTGATGTCAAGCACACTTTGAATACCTCTAGTGTTGGCCCATTTAGAGACCTATGTTTTTTTGTGAAGGATAATACTCTATTGAATTGAATTAGTTATTTTCAGGTATTCAACTATTTCTGTAAAAATTTTGTCCAAATAAAGATTTAACAATGTGAGATTATGAGTTTAATTTTATTCTAGCTCCATACTTTGTTTAAATTTTAAGGAGTTTAAATAAGATGATTGATAATTAATGTAGACTTCAATATTTAATTTAGATTGTCTCTTGTGTTTTGTAGGACAACATCAAAAATAAATGGTATAGAATATGTTCCTTTCATGAATATTGACCTGAGGGAACGTTTTGCTTATCCAATGCCTTTCTGGTAAGTAAGTGCTATTGCAAATTTTATTTCCAAGATCATTTTGATTTTCAGTACTTTTTCCATACTCTGAAGCTAATTTTAATTCATAGCCTTAAAATTCAAATTTGTAATTAAAAAGTTTGATTGGAATAGAGGTATGGCTATGGGAAGGAGATTAGGCAACAATAGAGATCCTCCATTATCATTTGTCTGGAAATGGGCATCCGTGGCTCTCTTTCTGCCTGACTTATCCATAGTCTTTGGCACAAATGTCAGGACTTAGTAAATATTGGTTGAATTGCTATTGAATCACAATGGAAATGTAAGTCAGTAAGGGTATTGAATTGAACACTGGAATAGAATAACATTATCAATGTTCATTAAGCAGGTTCAACTCAAGAAAGATTGATGAAAGTGTTAGCACAGTCTTCCTTGACTGAAGTAGTTTATGTCAAGATCCTTAAAAATACTGTTTGATTTAGGACTTACAGCTTCTAGTCGTCCTAAGAAAGTAAAAATTCAGTGAAAATTTTTATAATATAAGAGGATTCATCAATGTATCTGTTACAGCAAAAATTATTGAAGCAAACTAATTACCCAATAATATGGGAGTGAATAAATAATCCACATTATTATGTTAAGTGTAAGCTACCTGTAAAAAATGATTTGGGAAAATGCTTGCAATACAGTAAATAACAAAAAAAGAAAAAAGAAAACTTTATAACAACCAAAGTTTATTTTTCTTTTTGTATATTTATAGAGAAAAATATATATCAAAGTGTTTATATAGTGGTTATATCTAGGTAGCAAAATTGAGTGATTTAACATTTTAAAATATTTTTACTTTTCAAAATTTCTGCAATGAGTATATTATCAGAAAAAAATTAAAAGTTGGCTGCTTATTATATACAGAATACATAAAAGGCTCTATTTAGAAGGAAAGCACTGCTTTTTCATTTTCTAATGTTTTCTGGAATGGACAAAAGTTAGACATCTCAAGCTAGTCAGTTTATCAGCCTAATATTTTCACTTAGGTGATCATGTAATACTAGTTACTAATTGGAATCAAAGAAATTTTTATATTTGAGAAACTATCATGTTAAAAGTACAGATTCTACAGCCAAGCTGTCATGCTTAATATCCTGTGTGCCAATTGGGAAAGATTTAAAAATTTTTTAAAAATCTGAAACAGATTTTAAAACATAATAAAATTCACCTCATAATCTTTCTGTGATGATCAAATGAGTTAATAAAATATAAAGCACTTAGAATGGCACTTATTGAAAGCACTATTTAAGAAGGGTTAACTCTTAGTAAAAGAATTCTTTTGTTATATACTAAATTATGTTACATTATTTGACTGTATATTTCAAATACTTCAAATATGTCTCTATCCCTTTGGTGTGTAGTTTCATTTAAGGAAACCTAAAGTGTTTACATATGTGGTCAGATATATGTGAACGATAGTCATCAATATTGTGATTGTGAAAATGTGCATTGGTTATTCTAGTATATTATTAAGTGGTTATATCCAAGTAGAGAGGTAAACTTGTAGTTCCAATCTTTGTAACAACTTAAGATAAATATTTTTAGTGCTCAGACTACAGACTATTTAAGAATATTATGTATAGTGTATATAAGAATAAACTTAACATGACCGTCAGGTTTTCAAGAAATTGAATAACATGGGAAGATGCTTACACTGTAATTGAATCAGTAAAGAACAATGTGCAGACTCCCTTAATTTAGGCATAGCCCTTGTCACAGTTGGGACTTTACATTTTTTGTCTGATTATTTGTTCAGTGCCTGTCCTCTATACTAGACTATTAGCTTCATAAGGACAGAGAATGTCTGTTTTAATTAAGTTGCATCCTATCATCAAAGCAAGAATCTCCAAGTCTGCCATGTTGTGGATACTCATCAAATACTTACTGAATTAATTAAGTTTGGAGAAAATTTTAGAATAAATACTAAATTAACTAGACTTAACTGGCACAACTTTTCCTTTTTTGTTTTCTATATTATTTTAGAGAAGAAAAGTGACAGTAAACATTGTAAAGGTCAAGGATAGTATGATGGACAAGAAAAACTTACATAATTTATGAATCTTTGGCTAGAAAGTTGATTTAAATAATTTTTGGTTATGTACTTTTAAATAATAACGTTTACTTCACTGAACAAAAATTGTTTTTAACACTTCAGGTTATAAAGAAAAACACTAAATTTAGAAATTTAGTAGTGACTTTTGATAGGATATTAAAATATCTTGAATTTTCTGTATTAAATTTCATCTGACAGGTTAATAATACCAAGTAACTAGATTATAGATTGAATTGGCCTTTTTTAAATCTCAAAATTTTGTCATAGCTATCTTTAAGTTACTCTAAATTCACTCTGCTCACGTTCTGTTTACAATCAGCTCATGAGGCTATATACACGTTTGAAAACATTACGTGGAACACTAGTGGTTCTATGAGATTTTTGATGATCATCAAAAATGACCTTGGCAAGTTACTTAATCACTGTAACCCTTTTCCAAAAATACTTGCTTTTAAATAGAATTATTTTGAGATTTAAAATGAATAAAGTATGTAATGTATGTAAAGTATTTTAGCATGATGCCTGCACATGGTTATTACTCAGCAATTAGCTACTCTCATTGTCAAGGGCCTGCATAAGGATCCGTACACTGCGAGGCCCTTCAGTCAGCTTCGGAAAAAACAATGAGTCAGCTTGCATGGTTGTTAATGACTTCATTTTATTGAAACTGAATTTATTAAAACCATGTAAATTAAACTTTTAAGTTATAGTAAGGTAAACGTAATTGAATTTTAAGCTACTCTTTTCAGTTATCTAGGTTGTTTTTTAATTGGTGATGAGGATCAGAAATTACTAGATTCATGGTTAAGTGTAAAGAGTCAAATTTGCCAGAATTATTTTAGAATGACGTAAGTAGGTGATAACGACCAAAAAAAATTCTCTAGGAAATTTAATTTTGGTTTTGAGTCATTTTAAGATTTATTTTATTACCTCAGTGATAGATGGGGCAAGCTGCCATTATCACCTAAACAAAAAGCTACATTTTCCAAATGGGTACGGCCAGAAGATCTCACCAACAATCCTACAATGATTTATACTGTGTCCAGTTTTAGCATAAAGCAGGTAAACATTTATTTTGTATAATTTTATATGAAAGGTTGAATTTTGAAATAATTTGAATATAAATTTTTTCTTGGATTTTTATTGTAATTCCAGGTACATGAGTATAATTGGAAAAATTACTCATTCTGCATACTTTGTCATAGACATACTGAGAGAATATACTTAATGAATAAATGTTTTGAGCAGTTACAGATTTTTATGTAGACACTGTTTATCATATCAATATGTGCAGATGAGAAGGATGAAAATCTGAATTTCATCTTTGATAAGGGATAGATATAAAAAACAAAGATAAGGCCATATGTTAAAACACTTGAGCAGTGGAAAAGCAATGTGATTTTATTGTGAACTTTAGTTATGTATTGCATTTCTTTTTTTTTTTTTTTTTTTTTTTTTTATAGAGGCATGCTTTTTATTTATTTGTTTGCTGGTTTGTTTGTTTTGTTTATACATGCACTGGGTACAGTCAGAAGCGCGGGAGGGTGAGAGAATTCACCAGAGCAGGTTGCAGAGCAGGCAGAAGGACCGAAGTACACTGCTGAGGGGAGCAGCGGGCGGCAGGAGAGGTCTGCGCGCCATGTGGGACCCTCCTCCGGAGGCCGGGGAGCAGCCGGGGATCGAACCGGCGGCGCAGAGGCCGCGGGCAGCTTCGCAACCCAGCGCTCAACCGCTGCGCCACCGGGGAGGCCCTAGTTATGTATTGCATTTCTTATAAATGCAGTCTCTTCCATATTGGTATAAAAGCAAGTATTCAGGAATACCAAAGGATTCAGGAATCTTTTGCTGTGTGTATTCATTTTAAATAATCATATTTTAATAAACCAACTTGTAAAAACCTTAATTTTTTGGTATTAAAATGTGTGATTCAATGAATATGCACTTATCATTAGTAGGAATAAATCATCCATATTTAATTATTGTAAATTAACTTCATTGAAATGCTTTAATTAGTTTTCTAGGATTTGCTTCAACAAAATGTGAGTTGGTAGTATGACTTTTCTGTTATTTTTCTATTTAAGCAACAGCCAAGATATTTAGTATAGTCAGATGGTAGGTGCAGTGCTTAAAAATTGTAATGTTGAAGTTAGCTGAATGAGTAGATGACTATATTAATAATATGATAATAAATACATTTTTCATTAATAGACAATAGTATCAGATTGTTCCTTTGTGGCGTCACTGGCTATCAGTGCAGCTTATGAACGACGATTTAATAAGAAGTTGATAACGAGGTAACAGTTTATATTGTCCCTTTAACCCTCTTAACTAAAAATTTAAAACTTAGCCCTTACCTGTGTGGTAAGTAAAGAAAGCATATCATTCAGAATATATGGTAGGCGGATGATTTTGTGACTAGGCGGATGATTGTGACTTTTGTGGTTGGCGGATGATTTGTGACTGTGGAAACATTTGTTAAAACAATCTAGTAACATGCACATGTAGTTAAAGTAACATATATGGATTTAATATGTTTTGAAATAAATGAAATTGGTCCAGGTAAAGTCATATCATATTTGTAATTGTTCTGTACTTCATGGTAGCCTCTAGCCACATGTGACTATTGAACACTTGAAATTAACTATTCTAAATGGGCTTAAGTCTAAAATACATCATATTTTAAAAACTAAGCACAAACTGTGTAAATTGGAAAATATATCAAATTTTGAAATCATACTAGTTTGGCTATGTTAGCTTAAATAAAATGTTATCAAAATTAATCTCACCTTTTAAACTAACAGCTATTGAAAAATATAAAAAAACTGCTCTTGGGTAGTACTGCTTTGGAATAAATTAATGTTACTGAAATACTTTGAACGGACTTAAAATATTTTCACTTAATAGAAAATTTATTAGCAAGTATTACTAAAAACTCAGAACTTTTCAGAAGTTTGTGAAATTTATCCCCTAGTGTATGATTTCCTGAGGTACTTTAATTCTATCAGATAAGCACTTTGATTAAAGTGAAATTCTTTTTCTAGGCATATTATAAAAAAATTCTTATGTTTATTTTTATAGAATTGCCAAGATAATACCATGTGTCTAGATAAAATATATCTTGTATATTAGTTGTGTTGAATATTAATGTTAGTAATTACATATTTATTTTTCTTAAAAAAGCATAATTTACCCTCAGAATAAGGATGGTGAGCCAGAGTACAATCCATGTGGAAAGTATATGGTAAAACTGCACCTCAATGGTGTTCCAAGAAAGGTGAGTAATGTTTCTCCTCCTCCCAGCTCCTCTCTCCTTTCCCCATTTTTGAATCTTGAGAGGAATCATTAAGAAATGTTGTTTATGTGAATATTTTAATAATTTAAAACAACTATGAACCAGAGACACACTATGGGGGGTGGGGAAAGGAGGGTTTGGGGTCAAAATAAGGAGGTTGCAATTGTATGGGGAATATAAAAATAAAATTAAAAAAAAAAGAATTTGAGTCTGTGCTACCAGTATAATCATAACAAGAATAAAGGTGGGTTTTTTTAGATAGTTTTGGAAAATTTATACAAAGTGCCAAAAAGTAACTGAGCAACTGTTTTAAGCTAGCAAATTTTGATCTCATAGCTCTTAATTATTTTTTAGATGAATAGGAAATCAAACTAAGTCTATTAGTTCATAGCAGTTTTATGTGTAGTCATAACTTGCGATACATAAATTCTGTTTTCCATTGTGAAATAGTTGTCAGAAAAGTCAAGATGCATTACAGCTTGAAAAACAGAAAAAATACATCATGATTTTTCCATCAACCCAATAAATACATAGTTCCAAATTACACTAATTTCTTTAAGGACTCCGCACAATATTATAATGACTTTGCATGCTCTAGCTCCTGTCTACACAAGGAGATTCGTGGGTCAACATCAGCCTCACCTGGAATTGCAGAAGTTTAGCCTCACTCTGGACCTGCTGAATCAGAGTCTGCATTTAAACAAGATCCTCTGGTCTTTCCAGTCTGATAAACTGAGTTTTTCTGCTTATCAGAGTACTCAAACTTTAGTGTTCACCTGGAGGGCTTATTAAAACACATTTCTGGCTTCCCCCCCCAGAGTTTCTGATTCACTAGATACTGGGGAAGGGCATGCCCCAGGCGATACTATTGTCTAAGGACACCCTTTGAGAATGACTGCTGTAACTAGCTACTTACAAATTATTGAGAATGGTTTTCTGAACTATAATTTTTAAATAACTTTGTTTAAAAGAATCTTTCAAAATACAGTTGTATAGTTCTGTTAGTATTAGGTCAAAATTATTCTTATGCTTGTTAAAAATATTTTCTTTGTTGTGATTACTCTATTATTTCAGTTTTTTTAGCCATAATGTAATTATGCCATAATTAAACATATAATGTGAGTATCTTTGCAGGTTGTGAAGTTACACTGTAGTTATACTGTTGATTACCTTAAAAGTAAGGCCTTTTTCTAATCATTTTATATCTAATATGCATCTGTAGAGTCCCTAATACATTTAGATGGTATAGCCATAACATTTAACTGGTTGGCTCAGGATTATCATCTCATGGGGAGATTAGTTTGTGAAATTGAACAAAGACATCATAGAACATTTTATAATTGGTCAGACTCTAGAAATATGGAATTGTCATTTATTTAATAGACATATGCTGTTTACTTTTCAAATATGAAAGATGGGTTTTTTAAATAGAAAAACTTTTAAGTTTTTTTACCTCCTATGGAAATTAATTTTCTTTTTCTCCAGGTGATAATTGACGACCATTTACCTGTTGATCATAAAGGAGAATTGCTCTGTTCCTATTCTAACAACAAAAGTGAATTATGGGTTTCCCTCATAGAAAAAGCATATATGAAAGTCATGGGAGGATATGATTTCCCAGGATCCAATTCAGTAAGTCACAGGATGATCCAGACACAGACTATGCTATATTATATGACTTTGTTAAATTTAAATAGTTATGAGTAAGACTTTAGTTGAAAAGCAGAGAAAACATGTTCCCAATCCCTGAAAAATTTTGATCTTTCACCTTGCTATGGGAATATTTTCTCTTGTAAGAATTTTGCGATATATAGTTTTGGTCTTCAGGAGAGCTTACAATGTAGGTATCTGCTGTTAATTTTGGACTATAGCATCAGTTAAAGTGTACCTTTTTAAGAACGTCTTCCGATCAAAAGGATGTGTCATATTGTCATTCTTTTATATATATAGATTTCTAAATTCACATTTTGTTTGTTTTCCCAATCTTAACACAACTTTTAAAATCAAGGTGTATACCAGTGTCCTTTAGTTGTACGAAGTAAACTACTGGGCTTCACCAGAAATTAGTTGATCAGAATGACTTTGGATTATGACACTCAACAGTGACCTTAAGAAAAGTATTTAGGGCCTCCCCGGTGGCGCAGCGGTTGAGCGCTGGGTTGCGAAACCGCCCACGACCTCTGTGGCACCAGTTCGATCCCCGGCTGCTCCCCGGCCACCGAAGGAGGGTCCCACATGGTGCGCAGACCTCTCCTGCCGCCCGCTGCCCCCCTCAGCAGTGTACTTCGGTCCTTCTGCCTGTTCTGCTCCCTGCTCTGACTCTGGTGAATTCTCTCACCCTTTTGCACTTCTGACTGTACCCAGTGATTGTATAAATAAATAAATAAAAATAAATCTTTAAAAAAAAAAAGAAAGAAAAGTATTTAATCTTTCTTAGCTTCTTTGCTTCCAATAATATGAGTATAATACCCACCTATTAGAGTTGTAAAGATTAAATGAAGTGATTGTGTAAATCAGACATCATACAGACATGGTTAGTTTCCCGGTCTAGTATTAGACCTCTTTCATGCTTCACAAAGGGAAAAGGTTTATGAAAAGAAACACTTACATAGTCACAGGTGGGCAGGAGAGCTGCCTCTCTTGTTCTTAAAAATGCTAGGCAAAGAATGGGTCGGTCATAGTTAAATGCAATGGGATGTCAAAATTTCCTTTTCTTAGGGTCAGTTGGTGAGTGTCATAACCCAGAGTCATTCTGATCAACTAATTTCTGGTGAAGCCCAGTGGTTTACTTCATACTACTAAAAGACAGTGGTATACACTTTGATTCTAAAGGTTAAGTTAAGATTGGGAAAACAAACAAACACTTAAATGTGAATTTAGAAATCAAAACTTTACTTATTTGCTCTGTCCTTCAAATATTTCTATATTTCTAATCCATTACCTTAATTCATCCAGTGCAATTTATAGAAAGAATGAGAATTTACATAAAACATTAGAAAAGTGACTATCATTTTGTAAGAGTTCAATATATGGTAGAAGACTATCATTAAAGTATTTTTTTCTGTTACATAGTTTGTTTTCATCATACTTAATTAGTAAAATAATTGTTGAATTCAGGAAAAGAAGCAAAGATTGTAAAGAAAAGACAAGTTTGTGTTTACATTCAAGTAGAAATTTGTAAGAAGTTTATTACTGATAGAAAACGACTTACTACCTTCTGATTCATTCCTATCAAAATCTGTATATCAGATCAGTGAGATTTACTAGCTACCCTTGGGATCTAAGAGCTTGAAAACAACACTGGTAGAATTGAAACATGTTTGTGTTACAGAATATTGATCTTCATGCACTGACGGGATGGATACCAGAAAGGATTGCCATGCATTCAGACAGCCAAACTTTCAGTAAAGATAATTCTTTCAGAATGCTTTACCAAAGGTAAATATTTTTTCTCTACTGTTTTTGTAGTTAAAGGAGCTATTGAAAAGCTTCATAAACTTATTTCAAATAGGTATTGCAAAGACTGTCATTTTCAGTTATTAGAAAAAGTGTGTTTTAAAAATATACTTCACTTTATTTACTTGCCAGCCCTCAATTACCCTTTATGATGGTTACAGTTAATCCATATTGTAGATAACCAAAATATTTGAATCTGGAATACATATCATACAGAAAATTTATTTTGTACTTCCTAAGTACTTACCTATTTGAAGGAAAGTGGGAAAAGAGAAATCTGAGGAAGGATGAAGAGGAAGGTAGCATAAACCTTAAATGAATAATCCACATGTAGGGACTGGAAAATTATATATACAGTAATACACATTCAGTAGCAGGACTAGAAAATGCAATGATTTGATAAATACAATTCTGTCACTTTTTGGGACACATTTTGGGAAGTGCACTTGGTATTGAACATCTACTTTATAAGTCACTGGATAATTTAGCATTTTCTTTCCTTCATGGATCACTTTCTACCTGAGAAGTAAATCGGGGTGGGAGAGGGATGTGATAATGTATCTGATATCCTTAGAAATGGAAATGTAACCTGTTTTAGAAAAGATTTCAAATTGTGCAAATTTTCGTACAGCTTCATTAGACTAAAGGAAATAGGGTATAATCTGAGATTGCAAATGGTTTTCAATCTCTCGATTTGTCTGTTTGGTCATTGCAGGTTTCACAAAGGGGACGTCCTTATCACTGCATCAACCGGAATGATGACTGAAGCTGAAGGAGAGAGATGGGGTCTGGTCCCCACACATGCATATGCTGTTTTGGATATTAGAGAGTTCAAGGTTTTGCCTTAAATTAGTTTTTCTTGTTTGATAATAAGACATTGCAATGATGCTAAATGATATGTTAGACTCTTGATCTGAAGTTAGACACCTTATCCATTAGGCTACATGGCCACCTCACAATATGTTACACTTGAATACTGACAAATTAAGATTTAGGTTAAGTTTTTAAATCAATCCACTTGTTGAACCACTTGACCATTGGAAATTATGAAATAGATGGGAAATATAATAATGGGAAGCACAGATATTATGACAAAGAAATGCAGTATACCTCTGTTTTTCATAAAAGTAACATTATTGAGGTGAATACACCGCTCTCAGCATTCTGGGCTATGTTGGTTTTTTGGGATCAGTCACAGTGTTAGGCTCCAGAGCATAATGAACACTCAGTAAATATTTATGAAAGGACAAGGCATAAGGGGGACCTACAACTAGAAGCATGCCCGTGGGGTTGCAGCGCTTGCCTGCCCTCAGGCCTCTCAGGCCCTTTCTTTGTGGTTGGCATTGGAATGGCTGGCTTCACTACTTCTCAGATTATTGATCAGTTATTTTTAACTGGGTCTGTTCTGTGGATAGAAAATACAAAGATTATTGAAGATTTTTTCCCTTGATGATATGGTACCTATCCTGTCTGGAGTCATTGGAAAGTATCTAGCAGTGTGTTCCAGCTTCTCCTGCTTTAACTCATACAAGTCGTGATCAATCACCAGTAAAGGGATGCCACTACCCATTAATTAGACTGATTTTCTTGCATGACACATGGAATTGTATGAATTTTAAAGGCAGTGGGGACCTACCGCAACATTTAAAAATGTAGTCTCTGGGCTGACTCTGCCAGTCACACTTTAAGTAGCAAAGGAAGGTGGTCTCATTAAATTAATGTCAAAGTAAAAAAAATAAAAACAACCTAAAACTGTTTAAGACATCATTAGAAAAAGAATACAATTTCCTCGGTGGGCTGCTTGAAATAAGATGCATACTCTTTTGAATTTACAAGCTTGTTAGGTTTTCTAAATCAATGTAATCAGTTCAGTAGACAGACCCAGTATGTTGTTTCATAAATACAGTGGAGACTTCTGAAAAAGGATCATAGTGTTGCCATTTCAAGGAGTTTACAGTCTCATGGGGAACACTATAAGTCAGAATGTTATTTGTTTTAATCTAATGTAATGTGGATTTACATTTTAGGTAGTGATTAAAAGAAGGAAATTATTGAGTTGCTAGGTACTTTTCATATGTTTCTTCAGTTCTAGAGAGACATTATCATACCCATTTTACATGAGTAAGCATGCTCAGAAAGGGAAAATGACCCACACAGACCCATCAGACTGAATACATAGTAGAACTGGAATTTGGATCCATTTCACTGGGACTCCGAAGTCCATATTCTTGAAATCAGTAGAGGAAGGAAATAAGAAGGACCCTAAACAGAGAACAGTTAAAAGGGATTAGAGGACCTTAGGCAAAGAGCAGCGAATGCCTTTGGAGGTGCAAATGAATAGGGTTCTTCATGGAATTTTGAGAGCAAAGACTAGATTAGAACCAAAGATACATAGGATGTGAGTGTTGGGAAATAATGGGGGACCAGAGTAGACTAGGCTTTGAAGGAAAGGAAATACATGATGTTCTAAGGCAGCGGTCCAATAAAACTTCCGCAGTAATGGAAATGCTTTGTGTCAGTGTTGTGCAGTGCATTAGCTGCTACCTACACATGGTCCCTGAGCTCATGTGTGGCTAGTGTGACTGAGGAACTGATTTTTACATTTATTTTTAATAATCGCATGGTTAGTGACTACCCATTTGTATAGCATAGCCATTTATAGTTTTTGATCAGATGTATGATTGGGCAAAAGTATTAATTAAGGAATATTAATTTCAGGTTGATTTGAAAGGAGAAGTATTGCTAAGTATTCAGAGTGCACCCTCTTTTAGAAGATATTATAATAGGGCCTCCCCTGGTGGTGCAGGTGGTTGAGCTCTGCCCTGTGAAGCTGTCCGCAGCCTTTGTAGCGCCAGTTCGATCCCAGCCGGCTAGCGAGAGTCTCCATATGGTGCGGCAGACCTCTCCTGTCTCTCCTGCTGCTCCCCTTAGCAGTGTATTTCGTCAGTCTGCCTGTTCTGTTCCCCGCTCTGTCTCTGGTGAATCCTCTTACCCTCCCGCACATCTGGCCTGTACCCCAGTTCTTGAATAAATGAATCAATGAATCTCTAAAAAAAAAAAAAAAGATATAATAAAAATGACGACACTATTTGCTACTTACCTCTTGTTTTGTTTCTAATAGGGGCTGCGATTTATCCAGTTGAAAAATCCTTGGAGTCATTTACGGTGGAAAGGAAGATACAGTGAGAATGATGTAAAAAACTGGACCCCAGAGTTGCAAAAATATTTAAACTTTGATCCTCGAACAGCTCAGAAAATAGACAATGGTAAATATATCTTTAATGCTATTGATCTTTGAGGAATAATATGCTAACAATGTGAAATGTACTTAACTGACAAGTCACTTTTTAGATTAACAAAGATTCAATTTTCAGGAATATTCTGGATTTCATGGGATGATCTTTGCCAGTATTATGATGTGATATATTTGAGTTGGAATCCAGGACTTTTTAAAGAATCAACATGTATTCACAGGTAACTTTTTGCAAATTTCAGAACATGCTTTATAGTAGTTTTCCCACTCATTTCATTTAAAAATGTACTGATTGAGGAAGACTAATAGTTACTTCTTGTCATACCTACAGATGGCTATCATGTAGTAGTTACTTTCTTTATGCACTTCTTGGTTGTGCCAAAAATTCATAAACAATAAAAAACCCTGATTTATTGTATTTGAAGTACAACCCTTTCTAAAATACCATTATATTTTGGCTCTGTGGAAAATTTAATTACTACCTTCTTTGTTGACTTTATCTTTTAGTACTTGGGATGCAAAGCAAGGACCTGTGAAAGATGTCTATAGCCTGGCCAACAACCCTCAGTACAAACTGGAGGTGCAGTGTCCACAGGGGGGTGCTGCAGTTTGGATTTTACTTAGTAGACACATAACTGATAAGGTACTGATAACCTCCTGTGCTTTCCCATAGAGAAATTCCTTTGACTATAATTAGGCCATTGTGAATGAAATATGCACATGGGTATGAGCCTGTTTTATTTACATAGAAGTTGAAACTAGTGTTTTTTTATTTTTATATACATAATATTTTCCTCTAAGAAAATTTATAATTTGTGATCATATATTTAAAATCTTGTTCAAAAATCATCTCTCAAGAATGTAAAGGAGTTGATGCTTTTTTGTGAGGGTTTTGGCGATCATTGTAAATGCTTTTTTTTTAATAGTTTATATATATTTTGCATCATTGTTCATTTTTGTACAATGTTTGCTTTCTCTCAGGTGTAGACCCAACAGAATTCCCACCACCAGTTCAACTGTGCATCATCACCATAGTCCCTTGTACTCTTCCTGCCCTTGTTTTGATCCCTCTCCCTCTACCTCCCCTGCAGAACATTTCTGATTTATAGTTGCCTGTTTATTTTCATTTTTTAGTTATTATTTTTCTCCCTGATCCCATTTTTGGTTCCCCTATATTCCTCCTATAAGTGAAACTATCCGACATTTTTCTTTTTCCTTCTGACTAATTTCACTGAGCATCATCCCTTCTAGCTCCATCTATGTTGCTGTGAATAGCGTTAGTTTAGCTTTTTTGATTGCTGAATGGTATTCCATTGTGTATATGTACCACATTTTCTTGATCCAGTCATCTATTTTGGGGCATTTGGGTTGTTCCAAATCTTACCTATTATAAATAATGCTGCAGTAAACACAGGGGTGTGTATATCCTTTTGAATTAATGTTTTTGTGTCTTTTGGGTAGATCCCTAGGATCTACTATTTCCATTTTTAGTAGTCTGCGGAACCTCCACACAGCTTTCCATAGTTGGACCAGTTTGCATTCCCACTAGCAGTGTAGGAGAGTTCCTTTTTCACCACATCCTCGCCAACATTTGTTGTTGCTAATTTTTTTAATGTGTGCCGTTCCCACTGGTGTAAGGTGGCATCCCATTGTGGTTTTGATTTGCATTTCTGATTATGAGGGATGTTGAACATTTTTTCACATACCTGTAGGCCGTTTGCATTTCCTCTTGGAAAAGTGTCCTTTAAGTTCTGCCCAATTTTTTGACTGGATTGTTTACTTTGTTTTTGAGTCATGTGAGTTTTTTGTAGATCTATGTGATCAGTCCCTTATCAGTTGTATGGAGTGCAAAAATTTTCTCCCTATCAGTAGGATGTCTCTCTGTTTTGGTTAATGTCTCTTTTGCTGTACAGAAGCTGTAAATGCTTTTGATTTTAAGATTAGAATATCCTGAAGGGGACTAAGAAATGTTGAGTCAAATTAGGCTTGATTCTGTGAAGGGTAACCATAATGTTAATAAGCTTAGGGTTTTATTTATTAAATATTTTATATCATACAGTCATCTATTATAATAATTGAGAAGAATGTTTTCTGTAGCACCAAGTAGCCAAAATAACGCACTTAGTATTATTCTTTTTCCCCCCACTTATCATTTTGGCCCATTTTTCTAACTACATTGGATTCTTCGTGCTTTTTCAGGATGATTTTGCAAATAATCGAGAATTTATCACAATGGTTGTATACAAGACTGATGGGAAAAAAGTTTACTACCCAGGTATGTTTATTAGACACTCAAACATTAAGATTTTACTTACATGAGTAAGTTGAAAAGTGACAAATTATATGTAGATAATATGCAGAGGTTATTATACTGATAAGACTAATATAAACTACTCAAACAGATGTTTATGTTGCTTGTGTGTTTTGTTTTTAATTTAGAAACTTCAGGAATTTGGGATTTCTACATTCTTGTACATTGCTATCAGTTTTATTTCTAAAATTTAAATCATATCTTTTTGTCTGATATAAAAGTCTATGGTTTTCCATCAATTCTTGGATGAAATTCAAATTCTTCAGCAAGCGATGTAAAGCTCTGTGTATGCTGGTCTTAACCTACCTGTTCCACTTTATCTCATGCCCCAGCTTTTCACAGTACCCTCAGTGAGGTACTGACTGCCCCTGAGCACACCACACTCTGTTGCCCCTCTTTTCAAGAATTTCTCTCCTTACCCTCCACCCACACATTCCTTTTACCCTGTTCTATTTAATGAACCTGGTTAAGTCCAGCTTATGTGCTGTTTCCTCTGTGATAATGTACCAGGCAACCCCCGCTGTGGGGTTCCACTTAACACATTAAAATCACTTTGCTTTCAGAGTGAAAAAAAAAAATTATCACTGGGCCTCCCCTGGTGGCGCAGCGGTTGAGCACTGGGCTGGGAGGCTGCCCGCAGCCTCTGCAGCGCCAGTTCGATCCCCGGCCACCAGCGAGGGTCCCAAATAAATAAATTATCACTAAGTAATGGAAACCATTAGTTCATGTTCTAGTCAAGGAGACAGATAATAAGCCAGAAAAATAACAGATAGTAATAGAGGTATGTAAAGAAATAAATATGGGCATATGCTAGTGATGGGTTCCTTGCTTTGGTTGAGAGGTCTCTTGAAGAAGGGATATAGGAATTTTGAATGATAGAATGGAATCCATCATGCAGAGAAATAGAGGGAAAAGCATCGGAAGCAGAAGAACAGCAAACACAAGGACTCTCTTAAAATGAGAAAAATAATGTTTTTTAGGAACAGAAAAGACCGGTAGGCTTGGGGAGTTGTGGGGTCACCACAAGCAGGAAGAGCTGCAAGCATAGATCACACAGGCTTCTGTGTGATTATTTTTTAGGTGTGATGGGAAGTTGTTGGAGGGTCTTCAGGAAAATGACATCATCTGATTTTTTAAAAGATTTTTTAAAACATTCTTTGAAGACTGTATTGGAGGGACCCAAAAAATGGCAGAGAAACCAATTAGAGGGTTTTGTGTATCCGAGAAATGATGGTGGTTTGAACTTAAGACTTGAGATGAGGAAGAATGGATAGATTTTAAGTTTTGTTGGCTTGTCAGGACTTGTATTTAGTTACTGTAGGGGTCAGAGATATGAGGGATAACTTTTTATTTGAGCAGTAGTAAAATGTAACATTTACTAAGATAGCTAAGAGTCCGTGGGAGCAGAGGAGGAACGATTTTCTTATAGAGCGAAATCAAAGGTTATTTTGAGCGAAATCAAAGGTTATTTTTTGGTTTGGTTACCTTTGAGATAACTATTCCATCACCAGAGGAAGATGCCAAGTGGGCAGCTGGATTTCTGAGTTAGAGTTCAGGGATAAGGTTAGGACTGTAGGTACAGATTGAAGAGTCCATGGCACAGGAATGGCATTTGAAAATAAGACTCTATGTCTGTAGATACAGATATATCAATTACCTTATGGAGAGGGTTGTAGGTACAGAGATAAATACCCAGGACCTGACCCTTGTACTCTGATATCTTAAGATTGGGGAGAAGAAAAGTTACCACAAAAGATTTGAACAGCATACCTGATGAAATAATGTTTCATATAACCCAAGGGAAGAAAATATTCCATGAGTGAGTGGATTGCACCTATTGTATTGGAGAGGCCAAGTAAGATTAGATTAGGGACTTGCATTTGGAGTCCTTGCTGTCATTGTTGACTTTGACAAGAGCAGAGAACAGAATTGGCAAGGTGAGAAAGATGCCCAGTTGGAGTGCTTTGATGGGACTAAGGTAAGGAAGCAATTGTTGACAATTTTTTCAAGAAAGTTGTACAAAGAAATGGGCAGTGATGGGGAAGATGGGATCATACATAGTTGTCTTGTTTTGTTTAATCACAGGAAAACTTGGCCTCCTTCCCCATTACAATGTGTTGAGGGCAGGCCCTTATCAGTTTCTATTTTGGCATGGGCAGAGCACATAGGTTCAGTAACAAATGACAAGTTACACTGGCCAACTTTGTTTTTCTCTTGTTGGTCATTATACAACCAAAAATGCACAAATGAGAGCTTATTCCTAGCATTAAAATGTATCATAGCTTTTGAACTTCGAATATTTTTGCTACCCTTTTTTACTTGGATTATATTTTTGAACAGCACTCCCTCTTGACATGTGGTTTTCTTTTTGTTTTGTTTTTTTTTTGCTGTGTGTGAGCCTTTTCAGACTTCTTGCCTTTTTTTTTTTCTTTCATCACAACACTGAGGCAAACAGGACAGCCCTTATTATTCCCTTTTTGAGAGACTAAACAAAGGTTAAAAGCCTTGTCCAAGATCCCAGATGTACCTGTTCTTTTTCGCTTCACACTGGATCACACCATCTCTAACCATTTACGTGTTTGAGATACTAACATGTTTAGTTTTTCTGACAGAGTACATTTTGTAAAATGTTCCAAAATGAACAATATAGCTTGATCTTAAGCGATATATTTGCACCTGACATGAATAACTTATCAGCTTCAATTGATGAGAATGTCAAAGAATTGGGCAGCCTTGTAATAATAAATGCTTGAAAGTAATCTTAATATCCAGATTATTGAATAACTAGGTGGAGGTATAAAGTATGTTATTCATACCGTGGGATCTTACACAGGCAATTTTTAAAAGAATATATAAAGAACAATATAGATCTTAACAGTTTCAATGAAAAAGATGTAAAACAACAGTCATATAATATCTCTTAAAGATATATACTCAGAAATTTCATTCATTTTAGGTTGTGTGAAAATTTGAAAAGATGCTATTCAAATTCATCAAAATGAAAGCGGTTAAGACTTAAAGACAGATGTTTAACATTAAAAGGGGACTTTTGTTTTATAAAGAACCTAGTGTAACCAAGTGTTTAGTGCTGAGTGGTGGGGAATATATTTTTATATAATTCTTTATATCTTTTAAAAATTTTCCTCAAAAGAAAAAAGCTAACCCTAACTTAAAAATCTTCCACTGGAGAGAAAAAAATGCAATGTAGGATAAATGGCAGGAATTATCTTATACCTCATTGAATGCTTTCCAAGATAATTGCTTTTATTTATTTAGAAACTGATTTTAAAGGCTTAAATTACTTAATTGTAAAGTTTTAAATTGAAATCGTAATTTAATACTGTAAACTTTAAGGCTAGAATTAAGAGGATGCCCACCTAGTTAACTAATTTTTCATGCCATGAACCACAAATCTTAAATTTAAAAAACAAAAGAAACTAAAGTCCTTTTCTATAAACCTACTTATTTGCAGCTGATCCACCACCCTATATTGATGGAATTCGAATTAACAGCCCTCATTATTTGACTAAGATAAAGCTGACCACACCTGGGACCCACACCTTTACATTAGTGGTTTCTCAGTATGAGAAACAGAACACAATCCATTACACAGTCCGGGTGAGTAAAACTATGAAGTGCCAAAACTATATAAAAGTAAAAAAAAAAAGTACATGATGTGCTCTGCTTTTAAATGGGAATATGTACAGAAAAAGCTTACTTCTGATAATTTTTTTTTTTTTAAAAAAAGATTGATTTATGCATACGAGAGCTGGGGTATAGGCCAGAGATGTGGGGTGGTGAGAGGATTCACCAGAGACAGAGTAGGGAACAGAACAGGCAGATCTACTGAGATACACTGCTGAGGGGAGCAGCGGGCGAGATGGGAGAGGTCTGCTTCGCCATGTGGGTTGCTTCCTGGCCGGTGGGGATCAAATTTGTGCTGCAGATTGCTTCATAGCACGGTGCTTAAAACCCCTTGTGCCACCAGGGAGGCCCTGAAAATTGTTCTTTATATATTTTCATGTGTTTGTGTATTAATACAGAAAATCCTTTTGAAATGTAAAGTTTTTGTATTGGAAAGCATTTTGAATGGACAGTTTCATTTTCTAAGTAAGGATATAGTTCTGGCATAATGTGGTATGTTGAATTAATAAATTCTGCTTCAGAGCAAGCAATACAAATGTTTAGTCAGCTTAATACTTTTATCACCTCAAAAAAAGACTTTGAGCTTAATGAAAGGCAATCGATTGTTTATAAACATGCTGCTCTCAGGTAGCTGGGAAGGTCGTTGTAATTTTGTTCTGCACAGGTTTGTCATCAATCAGTAAAGAAAGTCAGTTTGAATAGATTTTCAGTGATGAAAGATAGTGAGGAGCTGCTTCCATCATCATTCTTCAATGAAGAATCTTCATAGAGAGGTTATGATTTGTCTTGAGTCACACAGTGGCAGAGAAAGCCAAGACAAAATCTCTAGCCTCCCAGTTCATTAAATCTGATTTGAACACTAGGCTGTCTACAGAATGTCTTTTATATATGCCAACTAATTTTTTAATCTTCCAATAAATATTTTTAATCTAGGTATATTCGGCATGCAGCTTTACTTTCTCAAAGATTCCTTCACCATACACCTTATCAAAACAGGTAAGAGCATTTTTTTTCTGGGTCATAATTTCAGAGAATCTTAGAATTCCCTTTCTCCTTTTTTCACATTTAAAATTTCTTACAAAATAAAAATATTCTGGGACTTGACAGTAATACAAATAAATAGAAAAGTAGTCTCCAGTTAGTGTGAAATATAAGATCTTTAATGAACATTAAGTGGTTTTGTGGGAAGAAATAATTGAGAGGAAGATGTTTAGTGTAAACCTTGGCTATTAGGGAAGGTCATATGGATGAACAATGAGATTGATTTTGTAGGGGGTCTTGATGTGTAAGATTTGAGGGAATGTGATACAGGGAGGAAAACTTGACTGGAGGCTGGGAAATGGAGATAGGGCTTCATGTAGCAGAGCAGCCTGGCTGAAATGGAGGGTTGCATTGACAGACAGTGGCGAGTAAAAGACTAAGGTGGAGCCACATTGGTGGGTGGTTTGTTTTTTTTTTTAAGTTGCAAAGGAATTTGTCTTTCAGGTTGATTTGAAGGATGTGAATTTATTATTACGAAAACATTTTTTACTAGATTAATGGAAAATGGAGTGGTCAGAGTGCTGGAGGATGTGGAAATTTTCAAGAGACCCACAAAAATAATCCCATCTACCAATTCCATGTAGAAAAGACTGGGCCATTACTGATTGAGCTGAGAGGACCAAGGTTTGTGCTAAGTAACATTTTAAAATTAATACTGTTGTATTAAAAATGAGCTTTTGGGGACAGAGTAGAGTTATAAAACAAATCTATGTGTATGTGGTCACTTGATTTATAATAAGATGGCATTGGAAAGAAGGGAAAAGACAGTCTGTGCAGTTAAACAGTCTCCTGGCTTACATCAAAAAATCAATTCCAGATCATTCCAGGTGGATTACTAGTACAGGAGGATAGAGTAATAACTTCAGGGTAAGAAAAGAGTTCTTAGGGGACAAAGAGCACACGAAAAAAGCAAAGCATCTGTAGTTTTTGACAAGAGAATCCACATGACCACAATAAGAGGCAAAAACTAGAAACAACCTAAATTTTCATCAGTGTCACTTCAAGATTATAAAATTAGGAGTCTTAGATAATAAAATACAGCTTCCTTGATAATTCTTAAAAACAATGCTGAGCAACAAAAGCCACACACAACAGAGTATGTATTATGTGATTCACTTTGTATGAAGTCAAAACAGGAAAGGCTAAACTTTTTAAGAATGTGCATTTAAGTAGTCACACTATATACAAAGCGAGAACGTGATTACCATGAAAGTTAGTATTAAGGGATGTCAGCGGTACTGAGGTGGTTTCGTTGATCTGATTAGTGGTAACCCAGGTAGTTGGTCATTTTACAGATGATTTAAGCTATATATTTTATGTACACAATTTCTAAATAAAATTAGAATTTTTCCTGATTTTCCCTGCCTTATAAAAAATAATCCTGTAGATATGAATAAGCTATTTTTCTAGAACGTCTTTCTAAAAACCGTTACCAGTTTGAGAAATAAGGTAATTGCTCCTTCGTATTTAATTTCTAGATAGAACATATTAAAATGTTGACCTCTGCTTTATTGCCTATTCAAATAGTCTTTTGCCCATTTTTTTAATGGAATTGTCATCTTTTTCTTAATTATGAACAGGAACAAGGGTATGTATGGATAGATAACTCCACATATGTATATTTTCCCCAGGTTGTCAATATTTTTCACATAGGAAAACATTTTTCACTTTAAAGTAATCAAAATCTGTCTTTTCTATTTTATTGTATTTTGCTGTGGGCAAGAAATCTCACCAATTATCAAATAAGTCTTCATATATTCTTCTGAGTTCCTTTTTTTTTTTTAATATTCTGATTCTGTATTTGGTGTGAAATACAATTTAACATTTCTATGTTTTTGTCATATCATCCAAAAAAATACTTCCCCTACTGATTTGGAATGCATGTCTGTTACGTGCTAATTATTTTGTAAATTTAGATTTTATTTCAGGGCTTTCTCTTCTGTATCACTTTTCTACCTAATACAATGAAATTATCATTTGAATTTAATATTAACTTCTAACAATTATCTTCAATTTTAAGATGTAAATATATTTACAAATTGTATAATGAATATTATGCTTATGCTTTAGAGAACTATTTCCTCCTTTATAAAGCATATACTTAGTTTAATAGTACATCTGCACTGTCATATTTATTTGAGACTACTAAACAACAGTAATTCTATTCCCTTTTTATTGCTAGGCAATACAGTGTTGGATTTGAGATTGTAACAGTTTCCATGGTAGGCGATCCTGGTCCCCATGGTTTTCAGAGGAAATCTAGTGGTGACTATAGGTAATGCTGGCATTTTGATTGTATCTAATTTATACTTTACTTTTTATGGCAACCTTCTGTAAACTCTGTTCTAATTTTCCCTGAATACAGGTGTGGGTTTTGCTACCTGGAATTAGAAAATATACCTGCTGGGATCTACAATATCATTCCCAGTACATTTTTGCCTAAACAAGAAGGACCTTTTTTCTTGGACTTTAATAGTGTTATCCCCATCAAGACAACACAGCTTCAGTGATGGAGAAATCTCAGTAATTACTGGATTTTACCCTTACCAAACATCCATGCTTCAGATGAAGTCACAGATTATCAAGACCCTACATACAACAATCAAGAGAAATCTCTGAAAACATTACAGTGGAATCTGGTAATCAAATCAGGGTGTTTAGTGAGAATTTTATAGTCAACTAGAATTACCTAAGTCACCCAGAAGTACAATTTACATGGTTTTGTGTATATATGGAGTTGCCTTGCATTGTCTGAAATATTTGACTCAGATTAAATATTTGACTCGGTTAGCATTGTGAGATGTTTTGCTAAGAGGGAACTGAGACCAGATAAAGAAAAGGAGGGACATACAGACTCATTGAGTGAACGGTAGGCTCATGTAATACTGAAATATCTTCATTATGTTTGTCTTTCTGGCAGAGCATGTTGTAAGTTAAACCTGCTTGTGTTGTGACTGTACATCTTGGGCAGCTAATTACCAAATGAATCATGTCTCCATTACATTTTCATTCTGCGTTACTTATGACTTTAAATGTTTATTGTTACCCAGATGTTATGAAAGAATAAGCTTTAAGAAATGATTAACTTAGCATGAAGATGCTCCTGGTCAAGAATGAGAGTTTTGCAAGGAAGATACCTTCTTCCATTGACCATAATATAAAGAGAACAGATATATTCACTATTGCATTTTTTATCAGGTTGATGAAAATAGTAATCAGATATTGAAGACTCTACAAACTAAATTGTAATGTCTTTTGAGTTGCTCTACAGTTCAGTGCTTTTATAGAAACAGCACTCTAAATTCAGAAATGGAATTGAGAACTTATTATATGGTAATTGGGATTGTATTCAGAAAATATACCAAATTTACTGTCATGTGAATTCCCAGTTTACATCAAAACCCCTCAGAATAGAATTATGCTCAAGATTTTAAAGATTTAAAAATAAGGGGAATTTTTCATTGTCTCTACTTTATAATTATTTTGTATTTCTACTACCTTTAATTGAAATAAAATGTTTATACTTACAGAAGCTTTATAATTCAACCTGGAGAAACTGGAAATTGACTTATTAAAGGACTTCATTTAGTGCGTTCCATGTAAAAAAAAAAAAAAGAACTCATTTGTATTAAAATATGCTTCAACAAAAAATTGCGTTCTTTTCCGGTCAGCATAGTGAGATTTCATAATGAAATTTCACTTTAGTGCATTATTTTAGGCAAAATAACTTTCTTTGGCTTTTTAGGAAAAAAATCCAAAGAATAAGTGGTACATACATGATTTGAAGCTTGTAACGAAAGACCTTGTACAAGATGCAAACTGAAATGTAAGCCCAATCCTTGCCATCAAAAATCTAATGGAAGGGTAGTTTGGCATACACAAATCCGTTTATGTAATTCATACCAACAAAAAGTTAAATCATATCAGTAGATGAAGAGAAAACATTTGACAAGATTCAATATCCATATATGATAAAAGCTCAAAGGCTACCTGTGGCCCACAGCTAACATACTTACTGGCAGAAAACTATTTCCTCTAAGATCAGGTATAAGACAAGGATATCCACTTATATCTACTACTATTCATCATTGGAAATCTATAGAGCAATTAGGCAAGAGAAGGAAATCCAAATTGGAAAAGTGAAACTATCACTGCAGACGATGTAATATACATGCAAAACCCTGGTGACTCTACAAAATGGAAATCAGTGAAGCAGCAGGCTGTCCTATCAGTGTACAAACGTCTATTCCATTTCTACATGCAAACAATAACTAGAAAAAAATCAATCCCATTTAGTCACATCTAAAATAATTAAGTACCAAGGAATAACCTTAAAGGAGGTGAAAAGACCTGTCAACAAAAATTATACATGTTAAGACATAGAAGACACAAGTAGATAGATTTAGTCCATCCTCCTGGCCATCTTGCCCAAAGAAACAAATTCATTCACTCCCTATCAAAATTTCTATGCATTCTTCAGAGGAAATAGAGCAAACATTACTGAAATTTGTATGGATCCATGAAAGAAAAATAGCCAAAGCAATCCTGACCAAAAAATTGAAATCTTAACACTCTCAGACTTCAAACTATACTACAAAGGTGTAATCACAACAGTGTTATTGTAATAAAAAGTCACACAAATTAATGGAATAGAATTAAGAGTCCAGAAATAAACCTCACTATGTGTACAGTTAACTTACAGCAAAAAGCCAAGAGTATACAATGGAGAAAGGAAAGTATAAAAGGTACTAGGAAAACTGGATACTATCTCACGCTGTACACAAATATTAATTCGAAATGAATTAAATACTTTAAGACCTGCAATCATAAAAGAAAAACGTAAAACACTGCTACAGTGATGTTCTGGGTAACTCGACTACAATGGCAAGAGAAATTAAAAAAATAAATGGGACTATCAAACTAAAAGGCTTTTCACCGTGAGAGAAACCGTCATTAAAATGAAGACACACCGAGTGGGAGAAGATATTTGCACATCATACATTAAGATGAACAAAAGTCTGTACAACTAAACACCAATCCCAACAAAAGAGCTAAATAGACACTTGTCTAAAGAGATAGCTGGCCAGCAGGCACGTGAAGAAAATGTCATTAAAAGGTCATTACCACCTTAACCTGTGAGCCGTGCCCACTGGCCAGAAATGAGTGTTGATGAGGGGTAGAGAAAAAGGAACTCACTCTCATTCTGTTGGGAATGTAGACTGGTCCAGCCCCATGGAAATCAGAATGGAGGTTTCTCAAAATATTAAAAATAGATACACCACATGATCCAGCAATTCCTCTCCTAGGTCTACAAAGAAAGCACAAAGATACACTTTTTTTGTGTTCATTGCAGTGCGGTTTGTAACAGTCAAGCTGTGGAAACAAGCTAAGTGCCCACAGATGAGCGAATAAAGAGGATGCATTTAATAAACAGTGGACTGCTACTCCACTATGAAACAAAAACGATAAAATCTTGCTATTTGTGACAACGTGAATGGAACTGGAGGGGATCATGCTAATAAGTCACATATACACAGTTTGATTCTCAATGACACATGCACATTAGAATCACCTGGTGAGTTTTTAAAGTCCAATGCCCAATGCCCCAAATCAATTAAATTAATCTCAGGATAAAACCAGAATGCAGACGCTCACGTTTCCTAAGAGATTGCAATGTGCAGGAGAGGTTGGGCCCCTCCCCTCCAGCATAAACACCTTTTTGAGCCCTGGCCCCGTTTGCTCAGCTTTGGTAGCAGCAACAGTGGAGTCCCGGTTCCAATCTCGGTACCTGGGCCTTCAGTGATCAGGATCCGGGACTAACTGACAAGAACAGACCACTGCATCCTTGCTTTTCCTCAGCAGAACACAGAGGATTGAAGTCACAGAAAGTGACACGTTTTCTTAAGCCATTTTTATTACACTCAAGGTATTAAGACAAGTACAAAAAGAACCTTGTCAGTAGGATAGTTACCAGTCATTAAAAAAGGAGACAACACTACAGTATGAAGAGATTTACAAATGACTAAAATAGACAAGCTGTGACAGACAAGACACGCACATGGGTTTTTTTATCTTTTCAAAATGTTTTCTTAACCAAAAGAGACAAATAAAATACAGTGCTCTAAATATGTGTAACCATGAAAACACTTAAAGAAAAGCAGTCTTAACACTATTATAAGCCTAGCAGATTCCATTGCTTCTATTTAACAGCCTTTGCCAACACATGCCTACTCTTTCCTAGCTTTAAGGAACAACTTCCTCTAAGAAATACTAATGCAGCATAACCCTTAAATAATGTCTTTTATTTTTAAAATTACAACCTACAGAGAAATTAACACCATGTCAATCTAGAGAGAACAGTGGCAACCATTCTTCACATGCACTTCTCTTAGAATAAGTCCCCTTGGCTGGTAGAACAAGGTTTATGCTATAGAACCTTCTCTCCACAGCCCCAAGTCCCCCTCTATGATCTAGCCCTGCTACCCTGCCCCCCACCCCCACACTGGCATTCACCTTTCCCACCCCAAAAAGTGCAGTTCATGGTAGGTAACCTTTGTAGAAAATGGTTTTAGTCAGTATCCCAGTATACACACCTCTTTTTAATTTTTTTTTTAGAAGCTCCTCTGAACACCAGAGATGACGAAAAGGAACTGTGTTCTTGGAGTTTTTAAGCCTTCGCTGCACCAAAAAGGGTGTTCTGAATACTTGAGTTTTGTCTTGTGGTTTTGTTTTTGTTTTTTATTTAGATCCCTTAGGATATAAGGGCGGGAACACCCCTCTTTTCCCAAACTGAGGGGGCGAGAAGGGGAAGAGAAGCAAGCCATTGGCTGCCGTCTGGCTCAGCTTCCCAGCCCCTGTCCCGGCTCAGGTTCTTTCACCAGAACTAGTTATTGCTTCCATGTCACAGGTCTAGGTAACACTCCACACAGGGTGTGAGCCTGGTCCCACTCCATCTGCAACAGCTCCTCTGCTCTGAAAAACACCAGCCCAAGAGCGCTTACCCAGAAGAAAATTCTTCAACACTCAAGGTCACTGAAACATCATTAGTGCAGTTGAGAGGAAACGCTTACGATTTGGCATATAGTAAATGATTATTGGCACAATGTTCCCCAGACAGTTTTATGTATAAATAGTGATATGCACTCGGGCAGGGCCTTGGCTGCATCAGCCGATCTGCACCATTTTTATGTCAGCAGTGATCCCATCTCTTCCCTTCGAGCACTGCAGGGACAGCTGCTTCATCCTGTTCTCCAAGGCCTGGCCCTCCGGGGAGGCGCTGTTCTGGCTCTTCCCACCATCGCTGCTGCTGCTGTTGAGGACCCGGTTGTTGTTGGCTTTGTCACTCCTTTTATTCTCTGCCCCTTCTGCCCTGTCTCCTGTAGAAACGTAAAGCGTATTAAGTGAGCACTGACGTTTCCAACAGTCACCGGGCCGAAGCCAGTCCTCCAGCTCAGCCCTCTGGATCTCCCAGCTTTGCCCAACCATGCAGATCACAGGTCAGATTGCATCGGGTAGCTGCCTCCTGGTTTTATCCCTCGAGGCCTTTTATATCCTTGTCTTATTCATTTGATAGCTGCAAAACCGCCCTCCCCAAGCACTCGGTTAGCGGACTCCCGTGATGGGACACAGCCCCAGCTCAGCTTTAAGGACACTGGTCAGGAGCGGAGCCAGAAGCCAACAGAACAGCAGCATCTTGTTCAGAGGCCCAGAAGCCAGCATGGGCAAAAGGTCTAGAACGGCACAGACTCAGCCACAAAGGCAGTGTGAGTCACTGGGCATGGCGGAGGGGGCTGCACTCACCTCGTTCTACCTCACACTCCGGGGAGGAGGCCCCACTGCATTCACTGCGAGGGCCCAACACCGGAAACATCATCCCAAACTCTGACAGGGACACGGGGCTGGGCAGGTCCAGGCTGCCAGGCCTGGCGACGGCAGGGAACTGGTCAGGTATCTCAGACGGGCTCATGGGTCCCGAACTAAAGCTGGACACGGACTGGGTTTCCGAGTCATCTTCAGATACAAAGTTGCTGCAGTTGTCATCTTCAAAAGCCTCGGAGGCCACTAGGATGAGAGAAAACACCAGTCAGACCGCAACTGCCTTCTTTACACCTCCAGAAGGTTCCCTGCTGGAGGGCACAGACACAGCTCGGGGATCGCTGAATCCCTGCTGCTGTGGGCGCCTAGTGGAGGGGGTGTGAGCCTCACGGGCCTGCGTGACCAGATTGGAAGCAGCTTGAACGGAAGAAGCAGGCGGGACCTGTGGAGACGCCGCGTCCGTACAATAGCTTTCTGGCCCTGCCCTGGAAGTCCGTGTTTCTAGAAACATGCCCAACAGTGGAAGACACGCTCAGCCACAGATGGGGGCTTCTCTCCACCCCAGGCCCAGCGGCCCACACACGCACAGAGAGAGCCGGGCTGGCCCTCTGTAGTGCGTCCCAACGAGCCAGCCAGGCTTTAGGGCTTGCTTCTTCCTCAGCACAAGCAGAAGCTACCGCAAGAAAGGGCCCTGCTCATCGCTGGGACCTCTGCCATCCTGGGTAGCGCAGCGCCCTGTCTCCTAAGAGGCACAAGGAGGCAGAGTGGATGCGGGCACAGGAGGTGGAAGGTGAGTAAGAGCAAAACTGTAACCCCCAAATTAAAAACTACACGCTCTGAGCCTACCTAGATCACTGTGTGCTGCAAAAGAACAAAGTCCCTCACAGTGTTCTCCAGCTCGTTTATTTTGGGGAACCACCGAGGCGCGGAGACCTGTCATCCCCGTGGTATGAAAGCGGCTTCAGCCTTGAGCTGTTGCCCCTCAGCCTGCACGCAGTCCTGCTGCTGCTCTGCTCTGCTCTTTCCAGTGCCACTCCCCTTTCCGCCTCCCTCATCTTCGAAAACAGCCCTGCAGAGCCCAGACGGGAGGCCCCAAAATGAGAAGGCTGTAACATGGCGACAGAAAAGGGACCCGAATTCAAACCCCAGCTCCACCCCGTGGCACGGAGCCTCGGGCCAGGTGGCCTGACCCGTTGTTGCTTCGCGGGGCTCTCGATCTGGGCCCACGAGACGACACCCACTCAAGCCCCTCACACATCTGGGCTGCCGAGTGGTTGTTCTCCTTTGCCCCGGGCCTGCCACTGAGACATCTGTCGACTGCAGACTCCTGGGGAAGGAGCCCAGGGAAAATGCCAACAGGGATTACCCCACAGAAAAGGCAAAGAAAGGAAGGCGTGCGGGGTCTTCTTGCTTGGCATGAAGGGAGCACGTCAGACTTCTAGCGGGCTGGGGTAAGGGAGAGATTGGGGGAGAGGCCATGCGTGATCAGACATCAGTGAGAACCGCCACTCGAGTTGTTACGGCGTAGCAGGGTGATGTCACTTAACTCTCAGTGTCACCCACAGTGGATAGTAGGTGCCAGCCCGCTCCCCATTTTCCAGGGGAAGGAGTGAAGCTATAACGTCACGCCCTTGCCTACTCCATGACTATCACGATGGAAGGCCAGGATGTGGGTCCAGTCGGCGTCCAAAGTCCTGTTAGAAAATCCCTTTCTTCTAGGACGTCCAGAGCCTCGACTGTTCCCACACACTTTGAATGTCAGAGAGAGGGGTGAGAGTATATCATGTTACCTGACCACGGAATCCAGACCCTGGAGACCACTGAGGAGCTTCCTGATTGGCACAAGCATCCCACAAAATGTGGGGCGCCGCCAGAAGTAGCCCTCAGGCCTACCCGACTCAGGCCCGCCGGTGTGGGCCAGACAGTCCTGGAGGCAGATCACACCAGCTGTCACCTCCCCTCTTGCTCACGAGCCCCCGACTCACCGGAGACGGCATCTGGCTCGGGTTTGCTCCCCGACAGGTCCTCCACGGACGTGCTGCTGCCCTCGGCCCCGACACCGCAGCCCCGCGGCCCCATGGCGCTGGAGCGCCGCCGCTCGTGGATCTCGTCCGAGATCATCTCCAGGTTCTTCAGGGCCGTCTTGTACTCGCCTTTCGCCAGGGCCAGTTTGGTCTGCAGATCGTCCACGGTCTTCTTTAGTAGCTGCTCAAGAGAAGGGGAGGCTCGTCAGGGAAGGCCGCCCTACCGCCTGGCAGAGCTTCTGGTCACGCGCGCTTCACGCCATCGCCCCACACACTTCCCCAGCCCACTCGCGGTCACCTCCCTGCCCGTGCTTCGGAGGGCAAAGCAGCCATCACCACCCCAGTCCCCTGTGGGCAAGACACGCAAGCTCTGACACCCGGAACTGCCCGCTGGGAAGCAACACGAGTGTCAGACTCACAGAAGGCTCCCATTTTAGCCTCAGGTCCCCCCCAGACTGCAGTTCTCAAAGGTGAGCCTGCATCGGCTTGTTACAGCGTGCGGGCTGGGCTCTCCCCCAGGCTTCCTGGCTCAGCAGGTCTGGAGGCGCCAAGAACCTGCATGTCTAACAGGCTCCCTGTGACACTGAGCTGCTGGTCCTGGGAGTGTCCCGAGCACCACCGGCCACTACTCGACAGGACGGGACAGGTTCCGAGGGAGTCGGAGCTCGCTGAGACCCACCCAGGGTTCCTGTGAGGCCTGAGCACTCAGCAAGGAATATGTCTTTCTCCCCTCTGCCCCATGGCAGCACGAGGCCACTGGGAAGTCTGCCACACAGATAAGTGGGGCCGAGTGCAAAAAGAATCCCACCAAAAAGGCTACACGTACCTCCAGCTGCACGTAGTACTTTGCCTTGAGTTCAAAATAAGGCCTGTGGAAGACAGGAAGAAAAACCACATGAGGAACATAACACCGCGACCCGGGGTGTAGAGGAGACAGTCGCTGCAGCTGGCCAGCTCAGCCTTCCAGCTCAGTCAGCCCTGACACGGCTGTGAGATGGGGCCGGATGGGTACGGACACCAGTCAGGGCCCCCAGCTTCCCTCAGGGCCCACGACAGAGGCGCCTCTCAAGCGATGGGAATCCCATACCTAAACACAGCCAGGAGCCCCTGTACCCCAGTCCACCTTCTCCCCAAGGATGAGGAGCAGACACACCAGAGAAGTTGCCTCAAACTGTTCACCTCTGTGAAGCTCCAGGTCTGCCTGTGGCTGCTGGGGCTAGGCCATCCCAAGTCATCTCTTTTGCTGGGAAGTCCAGCAAGTATGAGTGAAAAGCAGGGGGTCTGCCCCCAAGATCATTACTGAATAAAAATACACAGCAGTGGCAGCGAGATGACCTTGGGAGAGACTGCCATCTAAACCAGCTTGCAGCGTTTCCTCAGCTTCTGGTCCACAGATGACGCGTGTGTGTGTGTACATAGCTCGCTCCTGTTAAGCTAACAGGTAAACTGAGGGACTGTTAAGCACAGTCAAGGGCACAAACAAGTTCCCCAAAGCCCTGCCTCAGGTCCCACCCAATGGCTACACACAGTTTGCTCTTGAAACCCCTTTTTCTGTCTCTCCCAGGTCAGTTCCATCTGGACACCCCTGCCCACCTACTGCCTCTGGAGGGTCTATAAGCCTTGGGGACCTTGAGATGGGACCCTAAATACCTGGTATGAAAGGGTAAGAAGAGGAGGCAGAGGACACCACAGCACCCAGGGCCGCACGCCCGGACTCACTTGGACTTGTTGATGGCGCGCTTGAGCTTCTTCTCCAGCTGCCGCATGCGGCCCATGGCGGCGGTGTACCGGGCTGCTGTCTCCTTGTGCACCAGCTCGCTCCTCGTCTTGGTCTGCTCCGCCTCCATGACCTTCAAGCGACAGCAGAGGTCAGCAGGGCCAAGTCCAGAACAGTCCCTTGTTGGGGCGTGACTCAAGACATTTAAAAAATACTCTGAGGGGCCTCCCTGGTGGCGCAGCGGTTGAGCGCTGGGTTGCAAAGCTGCCCGCAGCCTCTGCAGCGCCGGTTCGATCCCCGGCTGCTCCCCGGCCACCGGAGGAGGGTCCCACATGGCGCGCAGACCTCTCCTGCCGCCCGCTGCTCCCCTCAGCAGTGTACTTCGGTCCTTCTGCCTGCTCTGCTCCCCGCTCTGGCTCTGGTGAATTCTCTCTCACCCTCCCGCGCTTCTGACTGTACCCAGTGCTTGTACAAATAATTAAAAAACAAATAAATAAATAAATAAATAAATAATACTCTGAGGATACTAGTGAGCACTGGGATTAAACTAACTGCAAGCACAGTAGGATTGCTTTTCCCTACTTAGCTCGGAAAAATCTTGTCAGATGAGATTAAGGAGCCAAATTGGCTAAAACAAGGAAAAACACAATCAAAGGAAAACGCGTCGCGTCCACCAGGGGGCACGTGTCCACCAGGGGGCAGAGGCCTGGGGCCCACACAACCCGGCCTTCCCAGTTTGGGCGGAGGGGAACTGGGAGTCATCTGTGTCAAGCTTTCTATTTCAGGAAGCACAAGGTCGTCCTTAATTGTCAGATCCCGCAGGACTGGAGCCAGTGACAGGGGACACTGAGGGGGCAGAGCTGCTGGAGGCTCTTCTAGTCCAGCCCCACGGGCAGCCTCTCAAAAGGAGCCACCACGAGCAGGTTCAAACTCTATCCCCACTCCCTCATCCCTCCATCCAGGCCTTATGGGGAGCTCACTCCCCACCCCCGACCCGAAGGAGGGGCAGGCATCCACAACACTCTGCTTGAGCCGTCCTCCTAGGAAACGCAGTGGAGTTAGTGAGGGGGAACGGCCTAGCCGAGCCAAGCAGCTATCCCTTCACTTCTGATTCCGAGCAGAGGACAGAGGGCAGCAAAGGGGAGCTGGTCAGGAGCCAACCAAGGTCAAGGATCACAAGAGCGCACCTCTTGCTCACATGCCTCCCTCTCCCACCCCCAGCCCTGTCTCATCAGAAGGCCAGGCCCCTGTGCCTGCAGATTCTGACCTCATCTCCAAAGCCCCTGCCCTCCCACCAGTCCGGCCCAGCATGGTTTGGGCCGTTCACAAGATCTTCCACCTGGGATTCGAAGTCCAGCCAGGCCCAGGACTCAGAGGATGGGCCCTGCAAACAACCCAGCCCTACTGGGGAGCCCCATCCACAGGCAAGACCTTCAGAGAGGATCCGAACCACACAGACCTCAAGGGACACTGGTAAGGAGCGGCCCTACGTCCATCGCGGAAGACGGTGTCCCTGAGCCTGGCTTAGCACGCAGCCCAGCAGAGCCCACCGGGAGGACAGCCCACAGGCTGTCCTGGGAGTCTGCTTTCTGCTTGGGGAAACTGCACACAGAACTCACCCGAACCAGAGGGGAGCTGGGTCAGATAGACAAGGGAGGTGTGAAGGCCCTCCCGTCCACAGTGCCGAGCACCCCCAGACCAGACGCTCACACATGACAGATCCTTGCAGGCAGACGCACGCACACGCCCCACCGCACACTCGGCCGTGACTCATACCCTCTGGGTGGCGTGATTCAGCATCTCCTGCCAGGCCGAGTCGAACTGCCGCTTGTCATCCTCCAGCAGCCGCTGCTCGGCCAGAGAGATGGTCTCCTTGGCGGCCCGGAGCACCTCCGTGGCCCGCTGGAAGTCCTGCGTGGCTTTCTGAGCTTCCAGCTGAGCCTGCGCGAGAAAGAAGCCCCCGTGAGATCTCAGGAGAAGGCGGGGCTCCCGCGACCCATTCACCCACCAAGAGGTGCGTGTCCAGAGGTCCAGGACGAGGCCCGTCCATCTCTGTCAACCCACTTTGGACCAGGCCTGGGAGCAGGGGGTCCTGGTTAGGGCAGGACGGGGAAGGGGCACTGGATAGGTGATTTGCACGATCCACATCTGCAAGCCAGCTCTTGGTCAGAGTCTGCAGACCGGCCCGTCTCCTGACAGGCGACGCTTCTGTTCCCTGATGATGCCAAGGAGGCTACCGTGGTCCTCAGCACTGTCCTTGTCCAGATCCATAGCTCAATTTATGGCAGGTTACCACCAGGAAGGCCCCCCATGCCCTCCATAGGTGGGGCCGTGGTTCTCAGAGGCCAGACTGTCCTCAGACTCAAAGCTGGCGAGCAGCAGGGATGGGACTGGACTCCCAGTCCTGGAGTCCTCGTCTGGGCTGTCACGCTGCCAGGCAGGCCTGGACTCACACTCGCCGACACCAGCAGCGGGTGAAGGCCCATCACACACAGTCCTGTGCTCAAGGAACCTCAAGGGGCGAATCACCAGCAGCTGAGGCTACATGAGTCCAGTGCCAGGCGCGTGTCGGAGTGGGCATCAGAAATGGCATCTGCCCAAATTGAGTGGAAACACCCCAGCTTTAAAGACATACCGCATGTAAGAATGCTACCTATCTCCCTAATAATTGTTATGCCATTACATGATGAAATGATATTCTGGGTACACTGGATTAAATAAAATATATTTTAAAATTAATTTCACCAAAAAAAAATTAATTTTGCCTTTTTTTCTACCATGACTGCTAGAAAACTTACAATTACATCACACATTTTTTGTGGGTAGCAGATATGCCTCTCCCAAAAGTGGGCCACGTGACTGCATCAAAAAACAGCCATAAAGCCTCTGGCCCCCACTCCTGGCAGGTCTGACTTTGACACCCCACCTCAGCACAGGCTCGCCACTGCCAGATGCGGGTGCAGCAGCACCCTCCCCCCGCCATCCATGGCTGACCAGATCCCCACGTCAGTTATAGAAGCCAGGGGGATGCCATGGGGCAGCCCCTGGGATGCACAGGCCCCAGCCACCTCACATGACTTAGAGGAAGTCTTCAGAAACCACAGGCGAGGACTTTTCAAAGGCAGTTAAGGGGACACAGCAGGCCCAGGCCCAGGCGCCTGGTGACCCCTGGGGCCACTGTGTCCTTAGTGAACATGAGCTGTGTGTAGGCCAGGCTGACCCTCGGGCCACGACGCCCTGGGCAGGGAGGGGAAGCGGGCACAGGTGGACTCTCAGATGCCTGTCACACAGAGCGAGACATGGGGATGTGAGAATTACCTCCTTGCCTCTCACAGCCAACATCACATGCGCGACTGGAAAGAATTCCTCCCCCGAGCAGGAGTTGTGAAAAATGTCCCAGTTTCCTTTCTGAGCATCTGAGAGAGATCAAAACCTTTGAGAGAAGGTTCTAAAACACTGCTAGCCTCAGGGAGGGAGGGGCGTCCAGGGCGGACATCAAGGTGGCCAACGGGCAGGGCATCCCTTCTGGCTCGGTTCAAGCTCTAATTTTCTGCCTGTTTCTGGCGATCCTCAGTGTCAGCAGTTGCCAGAGAGACAGAGTCTTTCAGTTCTGCAAAATTCTTACCTTCTATACCCCTTTCAACTACTGAGGTTAACTTGAAGAGAGGCCCGAGATGGGTACCAGGCATGTTGACGCCATTTTGTCCCTGAGAACATTTGGGTACAAACACTTTAATTAGAATTATCCCAGAACAGACACATCTTCATTTGAAAGCATAGAGAGAATTCCATTAAGCCCATTTGGTTCCTTATTTTTCATATCCCGGGTTCCTAAAATTTTTATCTTTATTTAATCAAAATTATTTCCATTAAAGGTAGTTCTTTTCTATTTCAAATCAAAAGCTTTGAGCCATTGCACCATTTCCTCCACATCAAATCTTTCTAATTAAGGTTTGTGCCATGAAGTTTCTCATTATTTCTATCAAATTCTAGTTTCCTGGTTCAATTTTTTCACAGATCTAAAAATGTGTGCAACATTTGAACATCAATTTTTACTCAGGTCCAAATGTTACCATGTACAGTTCAGTCATTAGCAATCAACATTAAACTGCGTAATACACAATAGACTTAATGATACATATCATAATAAATCAAAGATTCACTGTGGGTATTTATGAGCAATAGAAAACCTTGCACGGTCTTTAGAGGTGAGCACAGTTGCTCAGACGGCGCACAAGCTCTTCAATACATCAGTGTCAGCAGAGCCTCCAGGGACTAGGAAAGCCAGGGTTAAACAGAAAACGCTCTGAGGTTAAAGATGAGCTGTTTAAAAATAAAATTTAAAAAGCCCTTCTCTGCTTCAAATAATATAGCCAGAACAAAACGGTTAGCCGAGAGTAAGACTGTCGTGGGTACATGTTGTAGAAACAGGCTGACGAGCATTTAGAGCTCATTATACTAGGCTCTCTGCTCTGTATGTATTTGAAAGTTTCTGTAATAAAAAGGAAAAGCAGGGGCCTCCTGGGTGGCTCAGGCGGTTGAGTGCTGCACTGTGAAGCTGTCTGCAGCCTCTGCAGCGCGGGTTCGATCCAGGCAGGCTGGGGACAAACCCACATGGAGCAGCAGACCCCTCCTGTCTCGCCCGCTGCTCCCCTCAGCAGTGTATTTCAGTTAATTCACCTGTTCTGTTCCCCACTCTGTCTCTGGTGAATCCTCTCACCCTCCCGCGCATCTGGCCTGTACCCCAGTTCTTGTATAGAAATAAATATCTCGGGGCCTCCCTGATGGCGCAGCAGTTGAGCGCTGGGCTGCGAAGCTGCCTGTAGCCTCTGCAGCACCGGTTTGATCCCCAGCTGCCAGCGAGGGTCCCACATGGCACATAGACCTCTCCTGTCTCGCCCGCTGCTCCCCTCAGCAGTGTATTTCTTCATCAGTTTGCCTGTTCTGTTCCCCGCTCTGGCTCTGGTGAATTCTCTCACCCTCCCGCGCTTCTGACTGTACCCAGTGCTTATATAAATAAATAAATTAATCTTCTTAAAAATAAATAAATATCTCTTTAAAAAAAATAAAAATAAAAAGTAAAAGCAGAAAAAGGTATTATCACGTGCGGCTACCTACTCAGGCTTCTCCGAAGCAGCCCTGTCTCACACAGAAGCCCCAGGCACAGGGCTGTTCCCCTGGGTGTTCATCGCAATGAGATAAACCGCGCGCTCAGTCTCCCGTTGCCTCAGCCAAGGCCAGGGGCTCGGGGCACCCGTGGCGAGTGCAGACATGCGCTGCCCGCTCCGCTCCTCTCCTGCTCAAGTGGCCTGATGGGAGCAGCTGCAGAGCGACACATTGATGGGCGCCCCACCGCCAAACCTGGTCGCCCAGCCAACGGCATCAAATAGAGTCGTCTCTGGGCTCAAGAAGATGCAGAAGCACCATTTAAATTAAAATGAAAGTTGAACAGCCTCAGAAGTCCCGAGGCCTGCTCACGGGACACATCTGGGTGTTCCAGTAACCCCAAGCCCGGGCAGGGTTCCCTTCTGCCTTGTTGGGAGCAAGTCCTCCCCCACAACCCACCCCCCGCCCTTTTCTCCACCTGACAAGACACACGCCACACCCCATCTCTAAGTTCTTCAAGGATGTGCTAAGTCAGAGAGCTTCTCCGCTGCTGAGGTTCCCCCCAAATCCAGCAGGGTGGCACCTTCCTCTCTGCGTGGGCTCCCCATGCTGTCAGTCCCAGGACAAGGAAGTCGCAGTTTCTCCCAGACTCAAGGTCAGAAAACATCCACACCAATCAGGGAAGCCATGTCACCCTTCCTGAGACACAGGCTGTGGACCCAGGGCCCAGCGGGTGGCCTGGTCGTCACCCCCCTTTGAGGGAAGGGGAGAATGTGCTTACATTGCAGACCAGGGAGACCTGGAATAAGCCACAAGCTCTGTAATTACGCCTCGTGACAGCTTTGCAGCTAATGAATAGCTGCTGGTTTCCCATGAGGAAGATGCAGCATAGCAGCAGAGACGTAGGTGTATGAAGAACTAGGGAGCCTGGGAATAGCCCTTCCCGCCCCTCCATCACCACGGGGAATCAAGGACCAGAAGGCTCGGATCCCTTCCTTCTCTCCCTCCTCTCCAGTGGACGGGCCAGGGTGGCTCTCGCCCCTGGTTCTGCCTCTGGGGACAGCCCCCTCTACTGGGGACTGTGAGCAGGGTAGCCCACATTTTGGGGAATAGTTTTCCAGAGAGCACCCGCCCCCAGCACCATACGGAGAAAGAGACCCCCTTGTAGCTTTCCAGCCACCAAGGACCCCAGCTCTTCACACACCATAGTGCCAACAAATGAAAATTCCAGTGCCCCACACAGAAGTGGCATTGACAGACAGGACAATGGGCCACTGTGAGGCAGCGAGCTGTGTCCAGGACTGAGAGCAACAGGGCATATTCCTGGCACCAACAATGACCATTGTCTTGGGTCGACAGCCTTGAAAAAGTCACCAGACATCTCCACTGCGAATGCCAGGCCTCTGCTACACCCGGGTATCATGAAGACTGGAAGGGTAGGATGCAGATTCCACCTTCAAGAAGTTCACATTCCAGCACTGGCACGTTAGCTCCTGGTGCAGAGGTCAGATCACAGACCTGGAGCTCAGGCTGCTGGGTCAAATCCTGGGCAGGCCACACATGAGCTCTGCGACCCTAAAGACTTAAACTGCTCCGTACCTCAATTTCCCCATCTGCAAAATGCAGACAACATCAAAGCTACTTCATGGGGTTGTTGTGAATATGAAGTGAGGTAACACACGTAAGGGGCTTAGAACACATGCACAGAAAGCAGTGAGGAAGTGTTGGCCGCTGTAACGCAGCGTTAGCTCGTGGTGCACAACCCACTGGACGTGCGTGACCTCTGCGGGGAGCGGATGAGCACCCTGACATTGTGTTTACAATGCACAAACATGTGCGTCTTCAGAGGATAACATCCATCGCGTTCATCAAATTCTGAAAGCAGCAGAGTTGAAGGAAAGCTCAGGGAGGTGGGGGCTGCAGCAAGCCTACAGAACTCACACCTCTGCCCCCCACACCTTCATTTTAAGCAGCCAAAGAGTAACACAGTAACGCTCATCTGTGGTGTCCAGTAGTTTTCTGCCCGAATAGAAATGTTCTCTGTCTGCCCGTCCCAAGATAGTTGCCATCCACCACACGTGGCTAGTGAGGCTGAAGAATTCACTTTCTGTTTTGTTTTACTGATTCATATTTACACAGCCCCGGGTGCTAGTGACGACCTCTGTGGGCATCATAGCTCGTCCAACTGGGGAGGAAAGCATCACAGGTGGACGACAGAATACGTAGCCACGTGGGGCATTCCATAAGTGAATAAATGACTGTCTTACCTGGCAATTTGAAGCAGGGGTGGGGCAGGCACAGCACAGAGCAGACACCAGAGGATGAAAGGGGGCCAGGCCTGACTGTGAAGGCATGTGCGCTGCCTCAGATTTGGGCTTGCAACACAAAAGTGCACGGTCAGCATTCTCCAGAAAAACAGAACCAAGAGGATACGTATCAGCCAGGCACCACATGGTGGTTCGATTAACGGAAGACCCTATAGACAGCCTAGTGTGGCAGGCGATACCATCTAGGCTTGTGAGATTGCGCTCTGTGACATTCACACAATGACAAAATCACCTAACGAGGCATTTCTCAGTATGTATACCCATTGTTACGCAATGCATGCCTGTACAGAGAGAGTAAGGCTTATAAGGAATCAGCTCCTATGATTGTGGAGGTAGGCAAGTCCAAGATCTGCTGGTGGGCTGTCAGGCTAGACACGCAAGGAACAGCCAGTGATACAGTTGAAGTCCAAAGGCTGTTGGCTACAGGATTCCCTCTTACTTAGTGGAGGACAGTCATTTATTCTAATCAGCCCTTCAACTGATTAGACAAGGCCCACCCATGCGATGCCGGGCAATCTGCTGTACTTAAAGTCCACGGATTTAAACTTTCATCCAACAAAAACCCGCAAAGAAACATTCAGAATAATCTTGTCCACACACCAGGGTACTGTGGACCAGTTAAGTTGACAGGAACTCATCAGATATAACAAAAATTTTAAGGAGGACAGGCAGCAGAATTAACAAGATTCAGCTGTGAGGCCATGGGGAGACTCCAAAAGGGGGCACTAGGAGTCAGGAATACCATTTGAAAGGCTATTTCAATAATTCAGGCGAGACATGAGGGTTCACACCAAAGATGTGGGAAGGGGAAATGAGTCACTTCACCAGTGTTTGTTAGAAGAAAGTATGAATGGATGTCGTAACTTGACATCACATACACATACATTTCACAGGAAGCTAGCCTTTCCTCATAGGTCACCAACCGGATAGAAGGGAAAAGTTGTTGTCCACACACCACTAATTGAAGTCACAGAGCGATTCAGGATTTGCAGTGTTTCCATAGTCAAAGGAGTCCTATGCTCTTTTGTGGATCACCTATGCCTACCTCTAATTCTTTCCAACCCGGAGTCTTTTTAGAAGACAGAAAACCCACAGTACAGATGTATTAGCATCTGTTAACTGCCCTTGGAATATCACAGAGATCACTGGTGTGGAGAGGACAACATGACAGGCGGAGAACAGACTGCGCAGTGACCTACAGTGAAACACTCAGACTCTGTGAGTGAAACGTCATATCCTCCCCTTCTGTCGAAGCATCCCTGCTTTAAAGAAAAAAAAAAAAAAATCAAGCCTCCCTTGTAGCTACCCATGACTACGTGGCTAGGTTCTGGCAGTGAAATGGAAGCAGTGTATTGTCTGGGACCTCCACATACACACTTTAACGTACAAAAGGCACATGTCAGTCACTTCCTCTTCCCATTTTACCCCTTCTGCCCTGAAATGCAGATGTGCTGGCTGGCGCTCTGCAGCTATCTTGACTTTGAGGATAGGACTCAAGCCATGGAGCAGTGAACAGGCCAGCGGGTCTTGGATGGCTGCTTCCAGGCTGCCTGTGTCAGGTCTTTTAGGTGAGAAAAGGTCTTCCTGTGTGCTCAAGGCACTATTTCTTGCAAATAAATGCAACTCCTAGTTGATAAAAGATGAGGCCACTGTTTTGTGTACAAGGCAATGTGGATTTAGAATTTCAGGCTGCAAAACTTCATCTGCATATTTTCTGATGGCCTTGGGTGCCAACATGGGGCCAGAGAGAAGAGGAAACTGCATAAACAAGTGCACATTTTCTTCCCAGAATGGCTCTCAAAAGAACCCACCACAGATGCCTTCCCCCACCTTGCTGAGTGCCCAGCCTACCCAGGTACAGTCTTCTCAGTCTAAAGAGAAACTTCGCTCATAGTCCAGAGACTGCAATCAAGAGATTTACATTCAGAGGATGAAAGAACCTTAGCAGATTTCCACATGCCACCATTTTTCAAAATCAAAAAGGTCCAGCGCTTTCTCTTTTTCTGTAGCAGGGCTCTTTGCTGAAGGACTAGGGAATCCACTTGAGGCTGGTAACGAATTGATGACCGAATGGTCTCGTTTCTGTACTTCCATTTAAATCACTTCTTCAAAGTGAGGCTTCCCAAATACAGCTGATCGTTGCCTTGCCAAAAGCAAGGAAGCACTCCGTACTCTGAGAACACAAGCTCCCTGGTACGAGAAAGTTTCCACGGAAAAAATATGAATAAACAAGTGAATAAACGAGCAAACAGTCTAATAAAGGCACCCAAGAATGAGGAAGGGGGGAAGCTGGAAGGAGGCGAATGCCAGCAGAGGCCAGAGAAGTCAGGGGAAAGACAGCTGGGCCCACATTCTAGATGGTTTTCAGAAGAGATCCAGTTGGCGTGGCCTCCCACGGAGCCTGGCAGCGCTCCACAATCAAACGAGCGCGCGTTAGGGGTAAATAGAAAAGAAAAATCTTCAGACGCAAGTCACTTATCGTAGAAATCCCCTTTCTTCCTAGAAATACCAGGCTTAAGAGTGGCTTGCACAGTGGGGTGAGCATGCTGAATGCTCTTGAGATGTGGGGTATGTCTGTTCACTCAGACCGGCCCAAGGCCACGGGCTAAGGAATGTGAGAAATGAGGAAAGGAGGATGAGGGCCCCCCACAGCCAGGCACGCTAGGAATTCTGAGCAGGGACAGCTGACTCCAAAATGACTTTCTCCATTTCTCCATCTGGCTGGTGACTCGACTCCACCATTGCCTGCGCTTCTAGGGCTGCCAATTTAGCAAATAAAAATATATGATTCCCAGTTTCATTAGGATTTCAGGTTAACAGCAAAACATTTTTTAAATTTTTCGATATTTTACAGCATTGTTTATTTTTGTGCAATGCATGCTTGTATGCTTTCCCCTTGTATTCCCCATAAATTCCCATCACCAATTTACCCGTGAACCATCACCCTAGTCCCCTATCTTGATCTGTTTTCCTCTCCCTCCCTCACAGAATGTCTCTGATTTATGGTTGCCTGCTAATTCTTTTATTAGTATTATTGTTATTTTTTTTCGTGATCCGTTATTTGATACTCCTATATTCCTCCTATAAGTGAAATCATCTGGTATTTTTCTATTTCCTTCTGGCTTATTTCACTGAGCATCATCCCTCCCACTCCATCCATGTTGCTGCAAATGGCATGATTTTACCCTTTTTGATTGCTGAGTAATATTCCATTGTGTATGCAGACCACATCTTCTTGATCCAGTCATCTATTTATGGGCATTTGGGTTGTTTCCATAGCTCACCTATTGTAGATAGTGCTGCAATAAACATAGGGTTGCAGGTATCTTTTTGAATTAATGTTTTTGTGTCCTTTGGGTAGATCCTTAGGAGTGGAATTGCTGGATCATATGATAGTTCCATCTTTAGCAGGTTGAGGAATCTCCACACAGCTTTTCATAGTGGTTGGACTAGTTTGCACTCCCACCAGCAGTGCAGGAGAGTTCCTTTTTCTCCACATCCTCGCCAGTATATGTTGTTGCCTGTTTTTTCTAATTTGTACCATTCTCACTGGTGTGAGGTGGTGTCTCATTGTGGCTTTGATTTGCATTTCCCCAATTATGAGGGATGTTGAACATTTTTTCAAATACTTGTTGGCCATCTGCATTTCCTCCTTGCAGAAGTGTCTTTTTAGCCCTTCTGCCCAATTTTTGACTGGATTGTTTACTTTGTTTTTGTTGACTCATGTAAGTTCTTTGTAGATCTTTGTCATCAGTTCCTCATCAGTTGTACTGTGTGCAAAAATTTTTTCCAATCAGTAAGATGTCTCTTTGTTTAGGTCAATGTCTCTTTAACAGCAAAAAAAAAAATTTTCAGTTAATTAAATCTCATATATTTCATGAGACTGATACTAAAATAATTATCTGAAGTTCAAATGTAACCGGGTGTCCTGTAGTCTATCTGTGAGTCCCAACTTGGCTAAAACTCCACCAGGATATTTGACCACACAGAAGTGCAAATGGCCATGACCTGTACTTCCAGGCCTTCCTTTGGTGTGATGGGTGTTGCTCCTTCGCATATGCATCAAGAGGTTGCTCAGTCCCTGAAGTGGGACTAAGCAGCCCCACCAGGTGGGAGCAGAGGATCCCAAGCTACGGAAACCTTTTCAAAGCTGAACAACCTAGGTCCAGCGAGACCAGTGATCTGTAAACCTCGCCAGTCACCAGCTGCTTCTCAGTGTGAAGAATCCATCAGATACTTAAGGGGAGATTTGCACAGAGTGGAAGGGGGCAGAAAATGAAGTCACAGCCAGAGGGGCAGGGAAGCCTAAATGTGGAAGGAAAACAGGGTAGGCAGAGGGCAGCCCCAAGGTGAGGAAAGGGAACAGGAACGGAAACCAAAGAGCTCAAGAGAAATGTCGCCATTTGGCCAGGGCCCTAACCCTGTTGCCTGGCAACACACAAAGACTTATCCATGTTGACAAACCCGGAGCAAGAATACAGCCCTTATCTGATTTTCTTCAGCTGAGAAATCAATCAACCTGCCCCTTCCTTCCAGAGGGGCAACACTGGGGTCTCCCCGGTCAAGGCAGTAATTTTAGTGAAGATGGCAAGGAAAAGAAAACAGAAACCTCCAAGGAGCCACGTGGTTTCTGATGCAGTGTGAAGTCCACACCCTGCTTCCCCTTAAACTACGGTGTGGTGACAAACCACATCTGTCAGCTTCAGGCCGCAGGTTGCCACAGCAGCCCTGACCAGGGATCAGTCATGCCTCAGGGACAGGCAAAGAGGACAAGGAAATAGTCCCTGACCGAGCGCCACGGACAACATGAGGATGAGTAGCGCCGCCGCTTACTCCTCAGCCTCGCTGAGTCCCTGCGTGCAGCCAGTGCCCTCCCCGGGCTTCCACTCACCTCCCTGACAGGAAGGGTCAAGTGCAAGAGGCCACTGCACTCCAGAAGAGGAGACCAAGGTCAGCAACACCAGCTGCTGCAGCCCCAGCAGAGGAAACCTGAGACATGGTGGCTGAGCGGGAGCTGCAGGGCTCCCAAAGTGGAGTTCTGAAGCCTCAAGACCCCCTTTATGTATGGAATCCTCCCCTAGGCCAGAAGCTGCCCATCATCTCCCCAGTGACTCCACTGCATTCAACAGACCAGGCTTCCAAAATGCAGCTGCTGCTTCTCCAGAATGGCCAAGCGAGAGGGCAAAGCAGGGCACCCTCGTCGAGGCAGGGGAGAGTTAACAGTCTTCCTTTCCTGCCATCAATCACCAGGAGCTCGGCCCTGGGACAGGTGCCCTGACTTCGCCGCCTCGATGACGCAGTTCCCAGGAACTGGCCTGTGGCCTCTCGGTGGGAACATGAGCAGGGCCTCCGAGACGGACGTCACTGACCCAGACCTCCTCACCCAAACCCCATGGTATAAATCGCCACCCAGGCAGGAGAGCGGCTCAGGGGAAACAACAGTGACCAGGGAGAGGCAGGACCAAGCTGCACTGAAGTCTCAAGCCTGGCACTGTTTAAGTTCCCTGACTGCTTGAAGGAAGCGCGTCACAGTCACCCCAGGGCAGAAAAGGCAGGGCCATGCAAGTGGAGCTTGGTCTGCCTTCAGCCCAACAGGTCAACTATTTTTCTTCCCTGTTCCCCTAAGACATGTTGGGGTGTAGTACAGACTTTTCATCAGTCACGCGCCTCCCAAAAGTCAAACCCAAGCAGCAGCCTGCACGAGGTAGACGTGGGTTTATAAATCTTGCTCCTCTCCTGCGGAGGCGCGTGTGTGGACGTGACTTTCTGCCCTGTGTGTGGGGGCCTGCATCCCTGCTGTGAGGACTCCCGAGATCATGTACAAAGGCTGGAACCCAGGAGAACCCCTACTAAATGATGACCATGGGGTGGTTCTTCGGTCTCTTTTTTTGCAAAGATTCTTAAATTGCCTTCTGCATGCAGAAAAGTGCCTGGCAAACAACAGGTGTCCCAACAACCCTCCGCCCTGAGTCTCTGGCTCAGTCCCCTCCACACACTCTCGTCCACAGCAGACTCTCAGCCCCCCACTGTCACTCGGCCCATGTCCCTGCCAACGGCATCCCCCTAGACGCACCAGTCACCACTTCCACATTATTTTCTCCCTTTTTTTGGTCTAGTCTTTTATTATAGTAATTTGTGAGATACATATTAAATCAGGTATCTTTAAATAGAAGCATACAACAAGGCTATGTAAGGCTCTGTTGAAAAGGTGGCTGGAGGCTCCAAACAGCCCAACTATCACATGAACGACAATGGACTATAGTGACCTACACCTTAAAACCCTGCCTGTCTGGGATGGGGTTCCTGGAGGATGCAGGACAGGCGTTATGCTCCACAATAGCAGGTGCCGACAAAGAGAAGCTGAGAAAATACTCTGACTTTCCTATGCCCATCTGCTAACTCACTGTAATCCTCTCATAAGCCCCACCTCTGCAGAACCCGCTCCACGTAACAGTGGGTCTTCCACAAACACAGTCCAAACAAAATCAACATCCAGCATTTCCCCAGGAAGGCCTACAGCATTTTGTTTTTCTATAATTAACATAACAATTCAGGGGATTATTTCACTTCACCTATTTCATTTCCTAGGAATCCTGACTGCCCACCCACTCAGGACCCTCCCCTCAGAGCATCCCTTTGGGCTTAGTGTGCTTTTCATTGAAAGTCAGCTGCTCCCTCCCTCATCACTTTCTGTTCTCTGGCACCTTCTATCCTCAGGAGGACCCGGCATGTCCCCAGCCTGCCTGGGTCACCCTTGTGTCCTCACAGCCTCCACGTCTTACAGATGCTGCCAGCCCGCAGTGGTGCGCTGCATCTACCCATAGGATTTGGTGGTGGTGGGGATGGCCCTTTATTTCTTTGAAGGCAGATGATTCACCATAGAGACACAATAATTGATAGAAAAACACCCTTGGAATAATTTACATTTTTTAATCTCTGATCCAAGTGAACTGCAAAAACGGTTTCAATATTGTGCAGGTGAAATTGCTTTTCTCCTACCTCTTGGAGTTGGACCAGTCCTGGAACTGACTTTACCCAATCACCCATTACAAAGGTGAAGCATGCAGAGGCTTGAAAGGGCTTTCCCTTTTTGTTCCTGGAATCCAAGCGCCATGTGAAGAAACCCACATGAGCCTGTTGGATGAGATGCGTGTGGTCCAGTCACCCTGACGCCCCAGCTGACAACCAGTCAACTGTACGGCACGCAGTCATCCGAGAGCCGCCCCCCTCCCCTCCCCGACTGAACATGCATCGGATTAGCCCAGCCTGAGATCAGAAAAATTGCCCAGCAAAATCACGAGCCAAAGGACTGCTTGGGGCCACTAAGTGTAGGTTGTTTGTTTCACAGCAAAAATGAATCACTATATAATTCCATTTTACAGATGAAGGAATTAAGGCAGAGATTATGTAACTGGTAAGGTCCCACAGCGATTACATGCTGAGCTGAGACTCAAAGTCCAGCAGTCTGGCTCAGATCGAAGTTTGGCCAGAAGTCCCACAGCTAAGCCATGCTACAAGCCCCAATGCCTCCCAATCATCTGCTTCCCCAGAGGAGGTGAAGTACAGGATATGGACTTACACGCCCCTAAATACCAAACAAGCAACTTTCAGTGCAGAATAATCCTCATTATTTTGCATTTATACTGCTGTTCAGTTTTGCAACGTCTTCAAATACATCCCAACCTTTTAAAAATAACAAGAATTGCCCAAAATTCCATGGAAGGATAAGTGAATAAACCAGAGGTAGTTTAGCCAGGCAATGGAATATCATACAGCCTTGAAAAGAGATGAAATTCTGACACATGCCACAACATGGATGACTCTTGGAGACATGATGCTGAGTGAAACAAACCAGGCAACAAAGGACAAAAACTGCATCGTTCCACCTGTAGGAGGGGGTAGAATAGTCAAAATCAGAGACAGAAAGTAGAATGATGGTGTCAAGAGTCTCTAGGGGAACGAGACTGGGCAATTATTAATGAGTGCAAGAGTTGAGGCATTAAGTTGGTGAGGGTTGCAATGCGAATGGACTTAATGCCATTGGCCTTCAAATACTTTAGAATGGTGAATTTTGTGTTATAGGTAGTTTACCACCATTTTCCAAAAGGAAAAAAATAACCAGGTTTGGGATGGGCAGCAATAAAATAATAAGCCCAGGGTCACCGTGAAACCAGCTAGAACCCAGAGAGCAAAGCAAGCAGGAAACACCCCTGCCATTCAGGCTCACTGAATCACAGGGGCTCCACCCCTGGCCAGAACGTCCCCTGTCCCACACTGAAGGCCGGCAGATATGTCAAAGCAGCTTTTTAAACAAGCCCTGGCTCAAGGACAAAAATCCTGAAATAAATCTGAGCCAGTTCCCCGCCCTCACCCCAGCTGGGCGGGGGGAGGGGGTGTAGGAGCTTGGAGATAGCCACGTTCTTACATCTCTTAGCAGAATTTGGACTGAGTTTCAAAATCACAGGATTGGATGTGACTCATAGGTAGGAGAATGAGTTGACATCAGAAACAACAAAGTTAATGCGAATTTTTGAATTGGGTAACACAATTTCTACCAGCTTGACAACTACAAATCTTACAGAGTTTACATCCTTTGGACGCCCTCTGACAATCTATGCTGGTCCAGTGAGACTCTGCTGGGTAGACATGAGCTTTCCAACACATTATAAAATCACCACGGTAAGATTTATTTAAAAAAAAAAAAAGGATAGGAGATATATATCACTGTTAAAAGACGGTACGGGGGCTTATTTTCTCCATTTTGTCTATTTTCTAAATTTCTTGTGACTTTTTTCTTTTTTTAATGAAGTCAAAACCTAAGCTTGGCAGGGATTCTCTCGCCAAAGACACCATCTCATGTAAGACCTCCTGAGAGAGCTGGAGCCGGCCCTGGACTGTCCTGGCTCCAAGGATGAGGATGCAGAGGCTCCAGGAATGGGGGGCCTGTTTCTACGCCCTGGCAGGGTCAGGCGGGTGTGTAAATATAGAAAGGATGGGGGTAGGGAGAGGACCAGAGGAAAAAAACAGGAAGGCCCGCTTGGCAGCAGCCGAACCCTGCCCCCTTCACCACCATCAGAGGCCAGAGGAGCGAGGCATGAACGGTCCAGCCACCTGGCCACCACCGCCGCCACAGAGGCCAACGAGACATCTTGTGCTGGTCTCGGTTTTTGAGCATCCTTCCGGTTCTTCTACCACAGTCAACAAGGTCCCCTGGGGTGCGGGAGGGAAGGGTCTCTCTGAGCCTGCTCTGCCCTCTTCTTCCTGTGCCGCCTGCAGGGAAGCGGGGGAGGGCTGGCAGGCGCAAAGCCTGGGGGCTAGGGCTCTCCCTGGGTTCTGCTGGCTGAGCGAGTCAGCCAAGTCAGCCACCCCTTGGATCTGGGCACCAGCTGATGAGGCCTGGTGACTCAGGAGCTGGCCCACGGGACCCAGCGATCGTCACGGTCATTGTCCTTGCTGGCCAAGAGAAGGCATGAGAGGAAGGAGGTGCCACAATGCCCTGCTGCCCAGCAGGGGGCTCTCCCACCCAGCTCCCTCCCACCTCCTGTCCCATCAAAGGGGGTTGGGGCACAGAAGAGAAGATGGGATGAAATCTACTCCAGATGTGTCACAGCCCATTGGGGAACCACCCACCAAATTAGATTTGAATGAACCCAACCCAGGTGAAGCTGGATTTGTCACCAACTTTCTTCTTCTGCTGCTTATCTAAATTGAGAGTCAGGGGACAAAGGAGGAAAAGCTCAAAATCTCCCCGAGGGAGGGGCAAGGGGAAGGCCTGGTCACTGACGGTGAGCCCGGCTCACCATTCGCTCGTCGGCTCAGTTACCCATCTGTTCAATGCTTGGCCCCTTTGGCATGTGGGCATTGCAGACACGGCTATGAACCAGACAGAACAAACTCCCTGTCCCCAGGAGCTTCACTGCTGTAAACGAGAACAAGTCAGGGAGAGGAGTGCCATGGAGAAGCAGCAATTCAGGAACAGGGGCTGGGAGTTAACATTTAATGTCAGCCCAGGAAGATCTGGCTGGTAAGGTGACATCTGAGCAGAAAGCTAAAGGAGACGAGGGACCGGACCGCTGAGGGTTAAGACAATGACAGAGGGAAGGACAAACGGGGGGAGCTTTTGAAAGGCAATTTCAAAGGCTCAGAGAGGGAAGCCCACTGTCAGCACAGCCAAAGGTCAGCATCCATCAGCTGGGCACAGGGACTTGAGAGCCAACCTCCAGCACCCTGGGCACAAAGGTCCCTTTAGCCAGCTCTGCCCCAAAACCTGGCAGGCTCAGGGAGCAGGTGGAGAAACCCCAAGGCCTGGCTTTTCCTTCAAGCCAATGCTTTAGCAGACCACGCAAGCAACCCACCGCACAGGTGCAGGGGATGGAGCATTATGGGCTCAAAAGAATCAGAGGACAATAAATTCAGGTGTTGAAGCTTTTCTGAAATAGCTTTCATCACCTCCTTGGTACTGATCCAATGTTCATACTGAGTCACCAGAAATTTGCCCTCTCATGAGACCCAACTCCGGCAACAGTAGGTCAAGAATTCGAGCCACTGGCTCCCCATCTGCCACATGGGGGGCCCTGAAGGTTGGCTCACAAGGAGCTCTGGAGGGAGGGTGCTGGGGTCTGGAGCTTCTGGGATCTAGCAAGTAGCTTTAGGAGGTTTCTGCTCCTTGGAAATCTAGAGGCTTGGGTGGGGTCCAGAAGGAGGAGGAAAACGGGAGTGGCTGTTCAGGGCGTGTTAGAGGAGGAGTAGTTGGCACTTTGAGCTTGTTCTGGCCAGGGAGGGCGGGAAGCTTTCAGGCAGGCAGTTTATTCTGTCTAGGAATAAAAGCAACATAGCTGCCATCTCCCAGCCAGAAAGCTCAGCTTGGGGTTCAGGGTGTAAAACTCAATTCCACAATCAAGATCTCGGCAGAATTGCCCAAATATCAATAGTATCCCCTGACGAGACATTTGAGAGGTGCCTGGAGGCCCACCAAAGACAGGGAATGCGCAATTCTGGCCCTTTACCCTCTTTGGGTTCAATCTCAGCATGCTCCTAGATTTCTGGGTCCACCCTGCCGTGATCGTCTCGATTATGCCCAATACACTGTGCACACGGTAGGTGCTCAAGTACCTGCCACTCACTGAACATGTTCTCACACAGAGACTTTCGGAAGCAGCATCGTCCATCACGGAAACACAGCCCAGGGACAGGAACCGCGATTTGGACCAGCCATAGAGGCCTCAGGCCATGCTGGAGACACCCCAAAGCAAACCAGAGAGGGCCGAGGGGTGGGGTGACAAGCCCCCAGCCTAGGCCTGGCACACAGCAGGCACTGAAACATTGGGGTACCTTCCTGTCCCCATTCCCAGCTTGGGTTCTCAGCCGGAGGAGGTGACACCAGCAGTGCCTCTGTGCCCATCCAAGGAAGACACCCCCGAGCCCAGAACCCACTTCCATGAGTCCCAGCGGCTGCCTGGCCACAGCCCCCCTGCTCCCCTTCTCAGGCCTTGGCTCCTCAGTTGCTTCTTTGGGCCTCAGAGCAAGAAACTGATGTTTCCAGAGAAGCAAAGCAAACATCTAATTGTCGCCGCACACAGGGAGAATGGGGTGGGGTGAGGCGAACCTCCTCCTGCCCCCTGATGGGCGGTCACCAGGATGGCACGGGGGCAGCCTGCTGCTTCGGACACAGCCTCTCACACGCACCAGCGGGCCTCGCTGCCTGGGAAGGGGGCCTGGGCACCGCCTCGGGGGCAAGGCGGCCCTGCTCCCAGCCTCCTCCAGGTGCCAGCCCCACCCCTACTAATAGCATCAAGGCAGGAAGATTGTGGGGGAAGGCGTCTAAGAGGCCAGCTCCAAATGCCGCTGTTCACAAAGCCAGGGCTACCCTGCGCAGCGCAGGTCTGACCTCCGAAGCGTTCGCCGGGAACAGAAGTGAGGAGGTGTCTCCCGAACCCCCGGGGGGTTGGGCAGCCAGGGAGCCGGCTGCAGGGCTCCTACCTGCCTCGCCACCCTCCGCGCCTCCCAGTAGGGCTTCGAGTCTTCCACAGCTTTGCCGATCTTCTTCACCAGCTCGTCCAGCTTCACCGTGGCCTCCACCAGCACAGAGCGGAACTTCTGACGAGCGTCCTGCAGCCGGGGAGACCAGGAAACAGTTCAGGCTTCAGCAGCAAAAATCTACCCGAAACCCACGGAGGCCCCCACCATCTACAAGCCCCTGGTGGCACCTCCACAGGAGGGTCCCCAGCAGCACAGCCAGCCAGGCTTTCCATGATGCTGGACTGTTCTCTCCCCCGTGCTGGCCAGGCCAGCAGCCCCTGGCCACATGTGGCTACTAAGCACTTGAAATTGGCAAATGAGACTGAGTTTTCCATTTATTTAATTTGTATTCAGTATGTTTAAGTTTACAAGGTTAAGTCAGCCAGTGGCGACCATACCGGACAACGCAGGCTGGTTTTAAGAGCTCGTTCGGGTTCTAGGGGGGAGATGTCCAGTGTGGCAGCCCCGGCAGCTCCAGCCCAGAGGCACCGTTTCCTACACTCCTGCAAAGGCCTCACCGCGTGTTGGGGCTGACATGGAAAGGAGTGCAATCTCCTCGGGGCCAGGCCTGTGCTGCCAGACCCTGTGCTGGGCCTCGCATGGCCCTGCCTTCAGGGCGCTTCCAGTCTGGTGGGCCCATTCGAGAGATGTCAGAAGAGGGAGGGTGGACATGCCTTGGGACCCAGTGGTGGAGAGCTTAGCTGGCCAGGCCAGGCTGGGGTTTATTAGGAGACTACTGGAAACTTCCAGAGGGGCCATACCTAAACAGAAGCCGGAAGCATGAGCCAGCACTTGTTGGAGGGAGAGGAAATACCAAGTTCCAAACAGGCAGCAGAGCCGGGCTCAGCAAGAGGGGAGGGGAAGCGACCTATGTTTGTAAGAGACTGGAGGGAGCCGCAAGGCTGGAGTGTGGGGGTGACAAGGCGAAAGGGTGGCCATCCACTTGGAGATAGTGACAGCAAGGTCACCCAGGAGGCTGGGTCATGCCTGGCCTAACCACGCAGCACAAGTCAAAAAATCCGATCCACAAAGAGAAAAAAAATCAAAATTAGAAACTTAGGCCCGGGCCTTGGAGGACACATGGGAAGGCCAGGCACGTACTCACACCTGCTCTGCTCCCTTTTTCCTTTTTCCCTTTGCCTGCTGCAGCCACCCCTCGGGGTGCGTGTGCGTGCACGTACCTCTGAGAAAGGGGAACCAGATACTTCCTCGGAGAAGACGGAACAACACATGATCAGCAGCCGTGGGGCTGCCCAGAGACGGAATAGCCACTTGGGTGTGTCCAGAGGTGGCAAAGGGTCTGGCACACAGTAACGATCTAAAAGGCTGTTTTTAAGTATCAGTGACAGGGGCCTCTGGGTGGCGTGAGGTGGGGGGAGGGCGGCTCTGGCCTGCTGTCATGACCCTGGGCTCACCATATACCATACCATGGGCTCACCAGGTGGGTTTGGAAATGATGCCAGCAGCCCAGCCCACCAGGGTTTGGCCTTCGCCTTCTCTGGGAGTGCCTCACGCTGGGCCAGACCCTACTTCTGAGCCAAGCCGTGGTCCCACTCTCGTACCCTACCACAGTTTCCTCTGCCTTCTCTCCTCTCCGGCCAGGTCCACAGTCACCTGCCACAGCTTCCGAACAAGGCGAGGCTTGCTCTGCAATGAACTGCCGCAGGCAGACCCCAGGACCAGGAAAGTCCCACTGAGCTCTTGCCACACTTGACTTCAAGTATGAGGAAGGGAGTACGTTGTCCAAAGCCAGGGAATTCCAGCAGAGAAATGGCCCCCACCCTGGCTAAACCTTCTGTGAGAACCTAATCAGGGAGCTTCTCTAGGAATCACTCATCACCTATAAATGTCACTTTCCATCTCACAGGGAGGACACCTCATCTTTCCTGGGCACACAGTAGGTGCTCAGCAAACACACACACTTTTCCCAGCATGAAAAGGCACCTGTGACTGTCAGAAATCCCCGAGAGGTCTGTCGAGACTGGGTAACTGACATGACAGATGTAACCACCCATTAGGCTGTGTAGACAGCGGCTTTTGCAAATACACTCACACGCATGACCGAACCCTCCAAGTCACCCCCGTGGGAGGCAGCACCGGTTCTCACTATACCCAGACCGCAAACGAGAAAGCTAAGAGCCAGGTTAGGTCCCATGCGGTACAGGCAGGTCACACCCATGGGAAACTGGGCCACAAATGGGAACTGGGTCCCAAACCAGTGGCCTGTAGGTCAACAGGCTTAGTACCTTTGCCCTATATGCTGTGTACCAACTGCCAGGAAAATCCTTTTTTTTTTTAAATGGATTCTCAAATTTCTCATTAAAAAAAAATAAAAATCAGATAATTGGGCAATACTGGGCCCCCTTCCTACGTGGCCACAGCTGGCCAGAAGTAGAGAAGATGCCCCCATCAACAGGGATAGCCCTTCCTGGTCCCCTCACCCACCCCACACACACACCCAGTGCCTGAACCACACCAGCCCACTTCTCTCATTTAGGTTCCCTGCCCAGCCCCCGGGGGCTTCTGATTTGCCAGGAGCTATTCTGGGCACTGGTGACTATAACCCACCAACTCTGGAGCAGACGGACAGCTTACATTCTAAATGCTTTTATTGCATCAATGCATGCAACTGCCAAACAGCCTCAGCAGGGAGGTGCTACCGTCACTACATACGACACACAGAGAAATTGAGACACAGAGAGGGTAACCGCCCACGGTCCCAGAACGGAGAACAGGCACAGCCAAGATCCAAACTCAAGCAGCAAATAATTAAAGGCCATGTAGTGTGACCAGCAGACACACACACACACACACACACACGTAAGGCCACCCAAAGTGTCATCCAAGCCAGGCCTGGAAGAAAGGGGGATTTCACCAGACAGAGTCGAGAAGAGTCTTTAGAGGCTGAAGGACTTGGGAAGACATGGTGGATTTTATAAACGTGAATCTTGATGTACCGCCCATCAGAAACAGCTGAGGAGGCCGTTCTGCCCCAGAATGCCAAGGCGGTCCTGGTTTCCTGGATGGCTCCACTGTGAAGAGCTCGTCTACAGCCAGGGCACGTGAACGAAGGTCCTTGGGCAGAGAAGAAAGGGGGTGGGGAAGTGGGTGTGTAGTGGGGACAGAGAGGAAAGACTCTACAATTGCACCCAAGACTCTACAATCTTCTACAGCAGGACGTTGACAGGTTAGAGCTGAGATCAGGAAGCAGCCACACAAAGCACCATTCTTAGAGGCACAGAAGTAACTACGTAAACAAACAGTTAATAAGATGTGTTAATCTACTGAGCAGGAGAAAGTAAAGCTGGAGTGGGAGGATGGAATACTAGTGGCTTTGGTTTTCTCTTCCTTTTGGGGTAACTGTGGTCAAGCACAGTGGTGGATTTTTAAGCAGAGGTGTCACCTGATCAGCTTGGGGTTTCACTGAGCAATGGAACTGAGCTGCTCAGTGATTCTGATGGGCAGCCCAGCAGCCTGGGTAAGTGTGTGACCATCCAAAGGTAGTGAGCCCCAGAGACCGGATTCGACACCAGTGCTGCACTCAGTCAGTGGGGCTGTGCTGCCTGGATCAGCTCGACTGGCTGACATCCAGCCGCCACCAGGCCTCTTCACCCAAGACAAGTTACAAGTGCAAACCAAAGCTAGTCTTCTCCCCGATAAGAAGGACCCAGTTCTTTTCTTATTCCACAGAGGATCATGGCTAGTTGAGTAACAATTCTCCACTAATACTGAAGTACGGGAGCCTACAAATTAAAACCTTTCCTGCTGCCCAATATCATAGCTCCAGTTTCCTTCACCCTTGTCCCAGAAGTGGTAACATGCATCGGGTCTGGCCAATCAGACATGGATATTCCTAGCCTCAGTGATTACTGAGAGGTCATGTGACCCACCAGAACCAATGAAACTTCTGGGGCTTTTGTAAAATTTTTTGAAGAACTTTTCCCCATTGAGATGGCTGAGAGGATGGAATGAAAGCCTAGAGGAGTAGGCAGCCATCTTGGCATTATGAGGAGAGAGCCTGGCCAAGAGAGAGGAGAGGGGCAGGGAGGGACATCCCATTAACACCTGAGTTTCTGAACCAAGCAATGCTTCACTGCTTGTTCTAACCCCATACTACACTTTCCTGGATCCTGCACAGCACAACCCCCTCACCTATCACCACTGCTTTCTGGTTTATTGATACCAGCTGGAATTGGATTTCTATCACTTGCAATTGAATGAAGCCTTAAAAAACTGATTGAAAAAAGTCTGAAGGTATAGGAATGCAGATGGGGAGGGGAGAGTCAGCCCACAGTGCACCCCACGGGGAAGCGCCGTAGCTCACAGGTTAATGCTAGAGGGCCTTTGCCCCTGCCAACCACGCCACATTTGCAAGGCGTAGAGACCACGGAACTTAATTCAGCCAAACCTACAAAACCCATTTCTTTGAATCCATCTTAAAGCCAGTTTGCCACAGCTTAAAGTCAGTTTACCTCAATTGATCCTGTGCTTTTTGCCTTATTTCCTAGTTTAGGGAAATATTTGACCACAGTTCTAGGTCTCCTACAAACACAAGCAAATATGTCTCCCAAGATTAGAGTGCAGGTTGCTTCCAGGGATGTCTGGGGCAGAGAAAACCAACTGTTATCTCTGCAGTCAATGACCCATGGAGGGGAGCAGTTTAGAAGTACAAACTCACCTTGGGAGAACAAGCAGATCTTTTACTAGTCAGGAAAAACAAGCCATTTTCCATCCAAGGCTGTTTACCAGAATTTTTTTTGGATCAGCACTTGAAGGCGTTCTAAAAGAGCTCCCTCTGCTTGCATGATGCCTCAGATGTTCAAATCAGAAAACTGTGTCGCATCCATTAGGTGACTCAGACTGAGGGCAACGTATTCAAGTAAAGAAAGGCTGAATGTAGCATAGTCTCCCATTTGAATGTGTCAGTGTGTCAAAAATACAGGCCTGGATCTGATACGCAGCCCAGATAAGCCAAAGCCACCAGCACACCGTGGAAACACCCAGTGTCACCACATGGGGGGCAAGTGTCTCTCTTTAGGGTTTTCTGGTCAATCAGTCACCCAAGTGTCCATGATCTCCCTTGGAAGCGGAGCAAGATGGCCTGTCCCTTCACAGAGACCACCCCAGAAGCAAGGGAGATTAGAACAGGGTGTCAGTTTTTTAAATAACTTCCCTACAAATTAAAGATGACGCCATACTTCAAAAGCCCTTGCAAAGCACCGTGCTTTCGGTCTGCAGAAAGATCTCACAGGTACAACCTGGGCCGCCTAACAACCCCGTGAGACAGGCTCAGCAAGAACCACCAATGACTCCCCAGTCTCCAGATAAGAGGGTGGGGGCAGGGAGAGAGGTGCTCGCTCTACTGAGGTCACACTTGACAGTACTGAACTTCAGACAAAAAAAAAAAAAAAGCAAAAAACCGAGTCTGTAGTCCATTGTAGCTTTACTGACACCAATGGTTCTCAAAGTGTGGTCCAAGGGACCACAGGGTGGCACTGGGGGTGGCAGTGGGGGTGGTCCTGAAACCTTTTCTAGGAGTGCACAAAGTCAAAACCATTTTCATAATCAAGTCAGTCTTATTTTTCTCTTTCATCCTCATTCTCTCATGAGTGTTCAGTGGACTTTTCCAGAGGTCATTCGACATATGACATTGCAAGAAACAGAATACAGAGCAGCTATGGGAACAAGGCTCTGCGAAGCCCGAGCTGAAAGAGACTCACAAAAGAGACAACTACTTTCTTCTTGTGAATTACTTCGTTTGGGAAAAAATTTTTTTCATAAAATGTATTGTTTTGACGTGCAATCGGTTTATTATTGTAATTCTAATGAGTGAAACAAGTTTTTAAACTTCGTAGTTTTCATTTCCAACATGGTAAATATTAATGGATTTGACCCACAAAGGCAAAAGCTCCCTGGGGCAGTCAGTGGTTACAGAGTATGCAGGGACAAAGGCCAAAGTCTCGATGCTGCTGGGACTCCCCCAGGCCCTCTGGGCCTGCCCACAGGCCTCTCAAAGGAGAAATACCCATGTATTTTCAGTAACTCCCATCTTTCTTTAATCCTTTGAGTGTGCCAAGGAGAATGCCTCATCTCTTCACAGCACCTTCAGTCCTTCTTTATATTAGCTAATCTTGTTTTTAAGAAAGGGGGAGCTGGTCCAGGCAAAGTGCCTTCCACCATGGGAGCATCTGCTAGAATTTGATAAGCAAAACAATAAATTGACTGGTTACAGAACAGCATTGCTTTGAAAGTTACCAAGCACCCTATGAGTTGGGCACATTCCCTTCTGTACATATTATTCTTCAATAAAAAACTTGCTTTGATAAACGTGATGGTTTTCCACTTGTGCGCAAGAATTCTCCTTCTCAAAGAAAGTGTGAGTCAATGTGAAGGAAAAGACAGAATAAATAGTATGTACAGAAGGTGTTTGTTCTTAAATGGCTGTAGCATTGGGTGTAGCACTGAAACTGTCATAATTTTTACTTTCTTTAATTGAAGTCACATTGCATTATAAATTCATATAAGTTCATTAAAAATCAATATGTGGGGCCTCCTTGGTGGCACAATGGGTGAGACGCAACCTATGAAGCTATCCACAGCTACTGCAGCTTGAGTTCGCTCCCTAGCCTGCCAGGGAGCAACACACATGGCGCAGCAGACCTCTCCTGTCTTGCCCGCTGCTCCCCTCAGCAGTGTATTTCAGTCAGTCTGCCTGTTCTGCTCCCCACTTTGTCTCTGGTGACTCCTCTCACCCCCCAACACCTCTGGCCTGTACCCCAGTTCTTATATGCATAAATAAATCTTTTAAAAAATCAGTATGTGTATTTACTACAATAAGTTCACCACCAAAGATGCAACTATCCTTCACCATACAATTGACTCCCTTTGCCCAATTTACCCTCTTTCCCCTTCCCTTCCAGCAACCACTAATTGGTCTAATAGTCCAAGAGTTTATTTTGTTTTATTAATCTGCATGTTTGGCTCCTCTATATACCAGACCTAGGTGAATCATATGGTGTCTGTCTGCCAAGGCACTCCTGACAGCAAGGAGGGGCACTGTGAGCAGTGGACACTGTGAGCCTGGACAACAGGCATAAACCAGGCCAGTCAGAGCAAACTGGGACGTGTCGTCTGCCTGTGAGGAAGGCTCCCAACACTTCCCTTTTGGGTTCCATGAAAGATTCCTGCAACCTGTCAGAAAATGATCTCTCTTGTTTAAGTTGTTTGAGTAGTTGTGAAACAAAGCAGAAGGGTTGAACCCCAGTTGGGACACTGCCCAGCTCCAGGCCCAGGGGCACACCTATGCAGCCACAGTCCCAGTGACAAGGCCAGATCCTTTCCCCCTCCTCTCCTCACATTGTACCACAGTCTGTCTGGTTCTGAACCATCTAGAGAGCCCCCCCCCCACTGAGAGGGAAAAAAGCATAGTTAGCCAAGATGGCGGCCAACATGGTTTCCTCCCGCAAGTTTCCCTCTTCTAAGGTTAATAAAGGCCATGGAGCTCCTTTCGGTCCAAGTGATTCACTTGGATAGAAGGGCTCTGGCTGAGACTCTGATTTGACAACAGAATGTTTCTAAATAAGGAGGGAGCGCCCAGTCTCATCTCCCAGAACATTACAGCCTGTCTCAGCTGTCCTGCCACAAGGGACTTTGCAGCTTCCTTTGGAGCTCCAGCCTAGGAAGCCCTTAATGACTCTCACCTGAAACTTGTACATTGTTAGACTGCAAGGTGACTTCAAGGGAAAAATAGAAAACAAAACAGAGTCCATTGGCAGGGGGGTGGCGGGGGGGCACTGCCATTTGGAGGCTGAGTTAAGGCAGCTGGTAGGTCTGGGAATGAAGACTTTCTTTTTCATTTAAAATAATTTCAGAATTGGAAAAAATGAAGGTAAACTGTAAACAGGAAGCCCCTTGACTCTGAAACAGCTGACTGCATATTTCCTAAACATGAGGACTTTCTCTTACATAAGCAGGGTACAATGATCAAAACCAGAACGTTAACACTGATACGATGCTATTCATTTGGCCTGAAACCCGCATTCAAGTTGCATCAACTCCCCCACTAATGTCTTTTACAGGAAAGGGGAAAAATTATCTCCCTGGCCCAGGATTGACACCTTGCATTTAGCTGTTCTGTCTCTCTGGTCTATAACATGAAACAGTTATTCTGTCTTTGTCTTTCATGGCCTTGATATTTTTGAATCATAGGAGCCAGTTATTCTGTAGAACATCTGTCAGTTTGGAAAAGACTCCTGTTCATCCTTTTTTTTTTTTGTTAATGTTACATAAACACTAGCTGCTAGAGTGAAATTTAACCAATTACAAAAAAAGAAGTTTCAATAGTCCAAGGTTCGAAGCACCACAAGGGAAAAAGCCTGTTAAGCTCTTTAAACCTTTGGGTACAAGGGTCAGTCCTACGAGGTAAGAGGCCCTGGAGGAGGGACTGAAGTTAGATAACAATCCTACATGTGTGTCCATGTGCACGTGCGCGCGCACACACACCCTGGAAAGACAGATAGGACCCAAAGATTTTCATTGATGGCCAACCATGTTTTTAAACCCAAAGGATTCTTTATGCAGAGAAAGCAAATTTCTGAAACCACAGCATTTCACTGAATTTAATCACAAATGAACTATTTCCATGTTTACACCAAGAGGCCTACTATAGTTCCTCAAACTCAAGACCCGTTAAAAAAAAAACAAACTTGCCACTGCATGGAACAGCAGCATGGAAGGACCTTGAGGGGGTTATGCTCGGTGGATAAATCAGGCAGAGAAGGACAAACACCGTGTGATTTCACTCACATGTAGGAGGATAAGAAACAAAGCAAGAAGATATATAAAAACAAACCCTTCGATTCTGACAACAGAATGGTGGTTACCAGGGGAAAGGGGCAGAAGGTGGGTGGGAAGGGCAGACCCGGTGATGGCAGACCTTTGGTGTAAGTGTGGCGTGGTATGGGCAGATGGCAAGGTGAGAAACTGCACACCTGAAGCTTATACAGCACTGTTACCCAACGTTAACAGACACCACACTTTTTTCAAAAATCAGCAAATATTGGACTTCGGATGGATTGCACAACTGGTACATGTGTCGCGGGGTAGTGTTTCAACTACCACCCACATGACATCCATTTTAAAATAAATAAGAGCTTTAGAATCAGAGCAACAAGAGCCCAGCCCAGCCCTGGAAGGCTCCGGAGCTCACTAGCGTGACCTCTGTTGGAAGCCTGTAAGCGTCCACCATGGCGTTCCAGGCAAGCTGGCCGTCTCACCTCTGCTGGCCTTTGTCTAACCATCCTCCTGACTGCAGCTAATCAACACAGAAGGGAAGGAGGGCACAGGGTGCAAAAGAACCAGAGTCAAAACCCGATCCTCTAACTTGAGAGACAAGAAACCAGACGAAATGACTAGAAATGTTACATGGGGCTGCTTACAGGAGCAGAACTGGGGGTAGGAGGGAATGAGACAGAGGTCTCTCATTTCCATTAAAATGATTAAAACTTCTCAGGGACCTTTTAAAAAGCTATGTGCAAGTATTGCCTCAATAACAATAAAATGTTAGCTCTAATGCACAGATTGACCAAAGAGCCTTTGTATTTCCTGTATCATCCAGAAAACAGAGTGATTCACAATTCATTCAGCATAGAGTTAGATTAAATAAAAACCTCAGTCAGATGATAGCAGGGCTGGAAAATAATTTGTCCTTCCTTTAGCTCAGTTGCTCCCACTTATCAGATGAGGTAACTGAGACCTCATAAGGTCAAGTTACTCTCTCAAGGATGTAACCATAAGTGCCAAAGATTGAAAACCGGGTTCCTTAAATCCTAGACCAGCTTTTTTCCAATCTTATCAGCCTCATCCAGGGTCTCAGAACAAGTCTCCTCCACACTCATAAACATCCCAAATCCATTGAAGGGCATGGGCTCCAGCCTGGGACTCCTGGGTTCTGATTTTGGCTTCCCTCCCCACTAGCCACATGAGCTGGGAGAACTAATTCAAATCTTTCAGAGCCTCCATTTCTCATCAATGTCTTCAAGAGCTGTTTTGAGAATACCGTATAAAACACTTAGCACAATACTTAGCATGTAATAAACTTTTGAAAAACAGCAAAGAGGCGGAGGAGGATTCAAACCAAGCTCTCCTGACCCCCAAAGCCCAGTTCCATGAAGCTTAGGTCTCTATTGGCTCCAAAACAAATTTTCGTATGCTTCTGCGACCCAGCATTTCAAAGCATTAAAGTGTGATTTGCTTCAGCAAGTCCCAACTTGCGGAGCAGATCCACGTTCTAGCAAAATGCATGCAATTCCGGGATTCTATTCCCCCAGTGAAGATGCTAGCAAAGCAGGTGGCAGAAAAGAAAACAGCATGTCACGACTTGCCCGTGGAGACTTAGAACCTTTCCCCAGAATTTGTAAAGTGTCTGCCCAGCTATTGTACTTCTGGCTCCAGGTTGGCTCCACTAATTGATTCTGACAGGCCTTTGAAGCCAGGTGATAATGTCTCTCAAAGTTTTGAAGAAATGGGCAAAGCGACAAAGAATCCCCTAGAAGATGACTTACAGCAAAAACTAAGCTTCTTCCCTCCCTCTTGCTGTTAATGTAGCCGGCTCTCAAGAGGGTCACCAGCAGTGCTAGCCAAAGTCCACGCTTTGCTGGCCCACTAATCATGAAAGCGACTCCAGACATGCTGTGGTTGTTTACGGAGAGAATGAAAATGCTGTCTTGCAGGCCTCACACAAGCCCATCTCTCCATCCCTGCCCTGAAGTAGCCCTTCTGAAACAGGGCTCCAAAGTCTTTGGCATTGCTTCCATCAAGAGATGGCGTCTATCCCCTCCTCTGGAGTGGGGGTGGGCTTGTGACTGCCTGAAACAGAACTCAAGCGCTGCCACAGGACATCCAGGCTAGGGCAGAAAGGACTGCCGTGCTTCCACCTGAGAGGGAAGCCAGACCCAAGAGGTCAGAGTACCTGAGACCACCACACTAGAAAGACCACCCTCTTACATGAGCACTATGGTTAGGCCCAGCAAAGCTCCCAGCCCAGAGCCAGCGTCCTCTGAAGGATGGGGTGTGGGAACCTCCTCAGACGACCAATCCAATCGTGAAGGCTTCAGGTGACCAAGCCCCCAAATGATACCTGATCGTTACTGCCTGTGAACCACCCAGCTGAGCCCTCTCCAAATTCCTGACCTGCCTAGCATGGGCAAAATAAAGCAGTTATTTCAAGCTGTGAACTTTTGGGGTAAATTTCTAGGTAGATAGTAATCAGTACAACAAAGAACGTCACCTCCATTTCACCTCTTCTTCCAATAAAGCCACAAACTGCAGGAGAGACCACTAAATCCACAGGCTTCAAAGCTCTCTAAATAAAGCGGGAGTCTGTTTGCTTACTGGAAACAACAGGGAAGGCTGGATGAAAACAACCAAACCCCAATTCATCATGCTTTGGTCGAATTTGATGGTAAACAATAACAGTTTACATTAAGTGGGCTTGGCTGCAGTAAACAGAGGCTATTCCTCTCATTGTCTCCCCGGGGCTGTGTCTATCAGGGCAAACAATATCTTTTAGATAATCCAGTGAAACAGAGGAAAGGAAAAAACTGGGCAACGAAAACATAAAATTTGTTCCCATCTTCCCGTAAGGAAATGGAAGAGGCCGGTTCTCTGAGCTCCGTAAGAGCTGCTTTGCAAATCATGCAGGACGCTTGGTTAACATGTGTTGCATAAAAGCAATAAAGTCTTACCAGTCTCGAAGAGGAGGGCTGGGCAAAGATAACTGGGCTGTCTGCCAAAGGATGAGGTTCAATAGATATTTAATTCATCCAGCCAAAACACACATAGACCGCCATGCTAAAAGTCCCCACAACAAACACTCAGAAGGAAACAGAACAGCTCGATATTAAAAGGCTGCATTCCACAGGGACCACAGGTCTGTCTCCCACCTTGGGGACTGGAAGATTCTATCAACCACCAGAACAAGGGCTCTAGCAACACTGACGGCCTTTCTTCTCTTGAGGTGGTGACACCCGTGAACATCTCAGAGTGAGAGAGAAGGCCCCTTGGATAAACCTGGGGATGCAGGTGCTATGTGCTACCGTCACAGACACCCACAGCTCCACAATGGATTCCAGCAGAGGGGCAGGGAATTTCAAGTATTATTTCACTGCTTTTCAGAGTTTAAAAAGAAGACACAGCCAGTTTTGTTTTGTTTTTAAACAACAGAGTCCATTTCAAGATTAGATAGCAATTGCTCCATTCTCACCAACAGCCCATACAATATCATTTTGCTAATGTGGCTGTAACAGTGCGTGAGACTGGGCAGTAGCATCCGCCTGTACCTGGGGGTCTTCCTCCACTTAGAAATCATGCTTGTCCTCAAATACACACAGCAATTAAGTTTGAATAGCTTAATAGTCTTATTATTTGGAATGTTTTCCACAATTAAATTTGGGTGATTTTTCAAAATTTTCTAAGTGAGGGTTTCTTGGCTGTAGACAATCCTAAAATTGTATTTTCATCCTTCTATCTATGAATTACCACAAAGAGCTTAACAATACAGTAATTCACCAAGCAAACCCACCCACATCAGGGTTTATTTACAATTAAGGCTGGGACTACCAATCTGAATATTTTCCTCCACCAGCCTTCCTAGTTCCTAAAATTCCTTCCATTGGAGTTCATTTCTTTGATTCATAAAGACATCTTTTTATAATAGTGCTGCGTCTCCACCCCCATACCCTGACTATAAAGGTGATAAAATATGGTCACTGTAGTTGATTCAGAAAACACAGAAATGAAAAATCACCAGCATTCTTAGCAACGAGTAGTGACTACTCATAACATCTGAGGGTACATTTTTCTAGAGCCCTGCTTCTCAAATGGTGTGGTCATGGATCTTTTCCTCTCCAGCCCACTGCAAATCAACACTTCCATGAAACACAACAAAAACAAATGTCACACTGCTTTAAAAAAATTTTCTAAAGTCTTGCTCTTGATTTCTGTACTTACTATTGGACTTAATGAGCAACACGTGGGTCATAGCCTGCAAACCATACTGTGAATCACTCTGTTCTAGACCTTTCCTCCCTCGTATGCATATACTCTGCATGGTTTTACAGACTCTCCATATTTTAGATATTCTTTATAGTTTTATTACCTAACACTTCCCTGCTAAATAGATTTTGTCCACATCCACACACACCATCCTTTTTTCAATGTAAGAAGTCACTTTCAAAACACCAGCATTTCCAACCAAGAGGGAAATTTCTGCCATCAAGATCTAAGACTCTGCGAGAGAGGGACTTTGGGGAGGGCAGGGAGGAAACAGGTGACACTTTATCAATGTCACAACTGTGCCCTGGGGTTGGCTTGGCATTAAGAACACAAAGCCAGAGCAGGCAGTGGGTAAAGGGACCTGCCTGCTGGGACACGATCTGACGACGCTGTGAGCCACGTGTCCACGGGGGCCTTGATGACCCATACAGTAACATGCCCTCACTTCCACATTCACCACATCCCTCGTGCAGGTGCTGCATGCAACGCTGCGGACACGTAGACTGGGAGGCCCAGCCCCGCCCTGTAGGGCCCAGGTCGAGTCGGGCAGCCAGACAAGTTCACAAGTCAACAAATGGCTGTGGTACAGCTGAATAAGCGCAAGGAGCAAGGGTGCTGCGAAGGGCATGAAACAGGCAGTGCTGGTTCAGATGGAGGCCTGAAAGCCACCCTAGGGATTCCCATTCAGTAGTTCTGGGTGGGGCCCAAGGTACTGCAATTCTACCCAGTTCCCACGTCCTCCTGAGGCTGCTGTGCCCGGGACCACGCTGGATGGCAGTGCTCTAGGGCAGTGTTTCCAACTGGGCACAAGTTTGTACCCCAGGGGACACTTGCTGGTCTGGAAAGGTGCTTGGTTGTCAGGCACATCAAGGGGATGAGGCTTGGGGAGGGGGTGGTTTGGGGTTACTGGCATCTAGACAGCAGATGCTGCTGAGTGCCCTCCGAAGCACAGGACCGCCCCTCACGTACATCCGGCCCACATATCAACAGAGCCAAAGCTGAGCGCCTGCCCTGGAACAAGGCCCTTGAACTCTCTAGGCCTCTGTTTTGTTCTCAGCAAAATGAAGATGATGCCATGATGATCTCATGTATGCCCAGGGCTTGGAGCAGGGCCTGCATAGAGCAGACACAAAAATGAGGGCATGTCCTCCTGCTTGTACTGCATGCTGCAGCCTTGCTATCCTGCTCCGGTAACGGTGGCAGTAGTGCTCACCCGTGGCCTGACAGGCGGCATCACTGGAATAAAGAAACTGAGGTCCGGAGACAGTAAGTAACTTGCCCGAGTTCCCCCAACCATGGGGAGCAGGCGTTAGTGACTCATTCACTCAACGATAGTCTATTGTCTCTTAACCACATTTTGCCACAACAGACCAACAGCACAACAAGGGACTGTGTGTGCAACAGTGGTCCTAAGAGGCTAACCTGCTCGGCCCACGTCTACAGTAGGCTGGGCCGTCCAGCTTCAGGTCATTACCCTCTGCGACGCTCGCACTTGGATGAAGTCCTCTAAAGACCGATTTCTCGGAACAGAGCTCTACTGTTAAGGACCAGTGGCAGCATCTTTGCGCTCCTATCTTGTGCCAGGCAAAGCCGGGCTCACTCAGAGAAACAAACTTATCTCCACCTCCCAGCAGAGTAGCCACAGAGGGGCGGCCGGCTGCTCCAGTGACTGAAAGTCCATCCTGCCACCTCCCTGGCTTGCATGCTCCCGCTCACTGGCCCTTCGCCCAGAACCAATCTCTAAAAAAGAGACATCATGGCGAGGCCTTTGGGGAAAGGGGAGCCATCGCCAAGCCCACAGCAGGTCTGGCCCTGACATTGGACATCTGGCTGGGGCTTCTCCACACCAGCTCCCCGCGTGCAGGCAGGCCCTGCTTCCCCCAGGCCTGCGCTCTCAAAGCCCTCCCTCACACAGCGCGTCCTCCGGTCCTCCTGGTTCCCCGGGGTGGGGTAAGAATCACAACCCCAAGTCCTAGAGGAGGGGAATCAGTCCCCAAGGGGTCAAGAGCCCCCACTGTCAGCAGACCTCAGATTCTAACCCAGTCAACTGACACCAAAACCCTGTCTCCTACCCTTCCCTAGGATTGGGGTTTTGGTCTTTTTTTCTCTCTAACAATAAATACAAATTCAATACAAGTAAGGAAAGAAAGGAAAATACAGACAATTCACACATTGCTCACCTCTCAGCAGACTAACAATGGGCCTGGGCATTTGGAGGCATTCCTCTGCCATGAAACACGTTCTGGAGAATAGCACTTACTACACGCTCTTCCAGACCCTGCTTTTTCACACTGATGTGCTTTTTACGCTAAGCTATGGCGTCCTCTGAAGTCTAGAGTCTAGCAGTCATTGCCTGGGCCTAGTATTTATTTTTAATCCCCTATTGATAGTCATTTAGATTTAAAGATTTCCCAAGATTTAAAACCATGCTTCCACAGGCACTCGGGGGCCTGCAGCCCTGCCCAGTTACTGCTTTAGGATAAATTCCCACAAGTATAATTGCTGGAACAAAGTCACTCTCCCCTGACAGCCAGCAGCAGTGGGGGTCGGGGAGGATGGTCTCTGAAGCAGGAAGCCTGAGTCCCACCTTACCCACCGCCAGCAAGAGTCAGCTCCTGGGACCAGCTCCCGGGGTCAGAACTGCACAGAATTATAATCTTTGCAGAGACTTATTCTTTCCATTCACATCACATTTTTATTAACTATCTAGATTGCTTGTCATTGACGTTCCTTCATTTTTAAATAATTAAATAAAACAAAATGTAGTAGACTAACATTTTTTTTAAAAAGGGACTTTGAGTACGTTTATCTTTACAACTAGTCAGCCAATGGCCAAGGCAGCAACAGCGCCCACCACCCCCCCTACACCCCCCACTGCCCAGGGCAATGCAGGTGACATCTGGACTGTCACTGTTGCTCTCCTACATCCACACTGTTATCCTACCATCTCCAATCACTTGGGGTGTCCAGGCCCCAACTCTGATGCCTGGCTTAGTTGGACCAGATCTCACCTGGCTACAAAGAGGTCTGGTCCCAGCTCCTGCCTGCCACCAGGCCAGCTTCAAGAAGCACTTATGTCTGGCTTCCCCTTGTTGGGGTGTCCTTCAAGCATTCCCCAGCACGTTCTTCAAGTCTCAAAGAGCCCAGGGCACAACCTCTCACCGCCCCCATGCCCACTCCCACACACAGAAAGTGCCAGGACGTCAGAAAAGAATTTTCTCTCCCCCTGACTTGAGCTAATAATCCATTACAGAAAAGAGGGGCTGCTCCAAATTATCCCACCTTCTCTCTTCTATTGAATTTCAAAACAGTTTTTACTTTTCCCCCAAAGAGAAATGTTTCAGGGGGGCAGAGGAGTAGTTTCTGGGTGCAGACTTTTTGCAAGTTTGAGGAACAGATGTCAGAATCAATGCCTTTTCCAAACATCCTATAAAGGCTGCCCTAGACCCATCTCCACCCAAGCAGAAGGGCAAGAGCAGGAACATTTACAATTAGCTGCTTTTGCCTCCCTGAGGAAGGGCAGGCAGGAAAAGTCAGATTTTAATTACACGGAGTCAGAAAAGCTGTGTGGGGGTAGGAGGCCTGGCTGTGTCCTTCCTTGCCCTCCTCCATTTGACCATTTCACTGTCCTAGAACAGCCGGTCTTTACAGCAAGCCAGGGAAATGATGAAAACATTGTGGTAAAAAATAATAATAATAATTGGCAAGGAATATTGCCAACCTTGATTACAATGAGATTTAGAAATTCTCTGCGCTGCCATCTTGTCTTAACAAACATTTGAAAAAGACAGTTCAATGTGATGTGCATTTTTAAATTACATTAGCAATTTCCTTGTATTGCCTCACCAGGCAGGGTTACTGCTCATTGAATGACCCAGTTCCCCCAACCTTCCTCCATCCATCATTCAGCACACGACCCCCTCCCCACCTTAGCAGTGGCTGTTCCTTCTGTCCGGAATGCTTATCCCCTCATGGCTCTCTTCCCCTATGGCATGCTTTCACGGGAGCCTTTCACACCCACTTTATGCAAGCCTGCATCCCCTCACTCATGCCCAAACGCCCACACTGCTCAGGTCCCTTCCCACTTTGCCCTTCTCTTAGCACAGTTCACCCTGTCACCTGCTGTGTATTTAATTGCCTACTGCATTTCTCCCTCTCTGTAATGTAAGTCTCAGGAACACATGGAGTCCCCTCCACCCTCTTCGCTGCTCTTTCCCCATCACCTAAAACTGTCCTCAGCACATATTAGGTGATCAATAAATACTCGAAGAATGAATCATTAAAGCTGACTAAACAATGTGTCTATGGGAAAATACATTTTCTTAATTTGCAACATCAGGCTGATAGCCAAGGGCCTCTCTGCTTGAAAGGTTATTCCCTTCAATAGTCTGAGAAGGCTGGTCCCAGCACTTGATAGAAATCAGAGTACAAAGGGGACTCAACACCCTTCAAACCAGGCCAGAGGCTAACAGGGGTCCAGGAAGGGGCAGCTGTCCAGCTGACCACAGGGCTGGTGGCTGGCAGCCAGCTGTCTTTTGATAATCTCCGACTTGAACAGCCGAGAAGGAAGGGGACTAAAGGTGAATCCCACCTTGGCCTATGGCTCCCCAGGGACAAGGGTGCCAAGTTCCATGAGTAAATTAGCAGCCCCCACAAACCTGGTCACCAATTCGGCTTCATCAGCATCGGACAAAATGAGGGCACTCCAAGTCATAGAAGGGCAAAGGGAAAGGAAATGGGAAGAGCAAAGACATTCTCCAAGAGGCTCCCAAATTGCACACTGGGTGCAGTCTAGTGCCCAAGCCCCAGGAGGCCGAGATGTGCATTATGGAGAAAATGCACAGAAGCGTCGCTCAGCATGAATTGTCATACTGTCGGCCATGTGTTCAACATTAATAAATCAAAATATATATTAAATTTATCTATATATATATTAAATAAGGTGTTTTGCAACAGAAACACACACAAGGACATGCATGGGTGGGTTGACAGAGGCTCGTGGGACTAGGATACAGGGTTAACAGGGACCCAATATAGGGCCAGTGTCCTGTGAGCTCCTGGTCACAATGCATCCCTGGGACAATGGCTGAGCCTTCACTCACTCAAAGTTCACAGCAGCTGGATGGAAAATAACTCCCACGAAGAACAAGAATTGAGTCAACTCTATGCAATGACTGCTCCCTGCCCCACACCCCCGGGGCACGTGCCCCTCAGATGCCCCCATGCTCACTCCCTCTGCTGCTCCTTGCACATGGACTCTCTCCCTCTGCAGGTTCTGCCCGGGTATCTTCCAGAGACTCTCCTCCACTGCCTCTGCCACACTGCTTTTATGGTAATTATCACCCTCGGCAGTTGTCACCCGCCTTTCCGCCTCACTGTCAACTAAAAGGTGAACTCCTTAAGGGTGAGGTCCTGTGATCTTGTTCACCCACAAATCTGCAGTGGACAACAGAGTCCTCCCCGGATATTGGTGGCCAGTGTTACCTCGAGGAACACAGCCCGTGAGACACGCACTGCCACCCGCTCCTCCAGGCTCTGCAACACAAGCACCCAGCTGCACTGAGGGTCAAACCCCAGGCCCTCTGCAAGTCTGACAGGAGACACAGATTGGCCTTGGGCTGCCGGGTGCTGTGCCAAGTGTGGCTACACAGCCCCGAACGTGGCCTGTCTAAACTGAGGTGTGCTCCCACAATATGCACAAGGTTCTGCAGACTTAGCACAAAAACACATGTAAAATCTCTCATGATCTTTGCTGATTTCATGTTGCAGTTATATTCTCTTGAATATTTTGGGCTACACCACATGTATTAAAATTAATTCCAATTGTTATTTGTTTGTTTTTGTTGTTATTTTTTTTTTTTTTTTTTTTTTTACCTTTTATCGTGGCTACAAGGCAAGGTACAGAGACTTCTGTCATTGGTGTTCCATGTCTCCAGGCCCAGCTGGGATATCGGAGCACATGAAAGGTCAGCCATGGCACCGGCCGGTTCTGACCACCTCTCTCTTTGCCTCTGCCAAGTGCTGTTCAGAGCAAGGCAGGAAACACCTGACCTGGGGTTTCCTGTGACACACAACTAGCTAAGTGTATTCAGAAAGAGGATTCGGAAATTAGGGCTAAAATAAGGTTCACAGATGGCCTGCATTTACCCTCAGGAAGGCAAGCGCTCTGAGGACTAAGACGTGGAATCTTCTTGTTCTGTGCCCAGAATACCGGCTGGCTGGGACAGAGTAGGCAGACGAATGTTTGTGTAATCAATAAATCAACACTTTGCCCCCCAAAGACTACTTTTCAACGTGTCTATTTATATTTGGGATGACAGAATGGAAGAGCTGGGGCTTGGCCTGGCTCTGTCCTAGGCAATACTGCAACCTGAGTGCCTCTTGGCCAGTAGAACTTTCTATAACAATGGAATCAGTCTATCTAATTTTAATTAAACTTAAATTCTAATAACCATTATGTGGCTAATGGCTACCAAATTGGACAGTGCTGTTCTTTAGACCCTTGTGACAGGATGGAATCAGACAGAGACATGGCAACCTCTAAACTCCTAGGGTTTAGGGCTTTTGTCTGTAGGGTTTTTCTTGTTGTTCAATGTATTAAAATTGAGATTCTGAGAGATTAACTGCCCAAAGATACTTGATTCATAAGTGAAAAATGTATTTATGCAGATTTTACTTCATCTGAGAGAAAAAAACAACAGTGTTCATTATCTGTTAATTGGAATAGAGGGATTAGCAATAATCCTTCATTAACAACTCAAGAGCAACAAACTTTGACTCCCCATTGCCACCTCCATATTTGATATTGGCAGGGCCAAGACACTCAGTCAGAAATCAAGGCGGCCTGGCAGATTAAATCTCTACCCCCCTCCACACACTCATTCTTGGGGTGTTCTTTGCCTCTTCAGCTGACACCACCCCTGCTATTTCTCCTACTACTAGAAACAGACCCTTCCAAGAGCTCCCATCTACTTTCTGATAACCAGTCGCAGGCTCTGGGGTAGATATGGGGTGTTCACATTTGCCGATGGAGGGTAAGACCAACCGCTCCTGAGAAGCATGGGGACTAATTGGTAGCTGTGAAGAATACTAATCTGTTTACACTCAGGTGAGAAGATGCTCATGAAATTCAAATCAAGCTCTAGTCTCCCAAGATTTTTCCCAGCAGGAAAGCCCTTCCTGGTCTAAACAGCTTTTAGTTACCATTAAGATAATTGTATTCTACACACAAGCAGACAATAAAGAAAAGATCAGGGAAGTGGTAGGGGATGAGTTATTGGGAGGACAGTCCAAAATAAATCAGACCAGTCTGAAGAAACACAGTATTTCCAAGTACAAATGTAAGAAATTTTGTGAGCTGACTTGTTATTCTCTATTAAAGGACAAGTTCCCCTCCCCACCCGTGCTTTCAGCTTTTCCACAGACACACTAAGTTGAGGCCTGAAGTGTGTCCACATTGCCCTTGCTTTGGGCCCCACGGAGCTTTCAGCATGAAAAACATGTGAAATTGGATCCACATGTGTTCCACCCACAAGCTGGGCTTGGCGGTGTACTTTATTCTTTTGGACAATCAGCTATTGCTCAACTCTGAGGAGGGAAGAGACGCCAGGAATAATCCACCAGCCATTAAAACAAAATTAACCAGCCTCATGTCAGCAGGACACACACTCCTTCATCCTGAAAAGGCACCCAGCTTTGCGTACCTCGAGTTCTGTCTCCCGTCTGTTGATATCATCCGTGGATTGATTTAACTTCTCCAGCTCCCCCTGATGAAGAGGGAGAAAAGGTGTAAGGGATTCATCTTTTGTTTCCAGTATGACTCAGCCCACTATCTGAAAATTAACTCAAGCAAAATTTCTAGGAAGAGGGACAGGTCAGTATTAATTCTCAAAGAAAATAGTGGAGCCTTGGCTAGAAAAGCAAATGTCAGGATTTCTGAAATCCTTTTCTGGATGACATCCCTCTTGAAATACATAGGATTCTAAGAATTTGTTTTTTCTTAGAAAGGCAAATATTTATTCTAGGTATGTGGCTTCAGGTAAACCCACTTGTTACAAATGGTCAAATCAAAATGGAACTTTCAGCTTTTGGCAAGAACTTTGCAGAGGAGACAATAAACAAATCCAAGCCAAAAGTATAAACCCAATGAAATCATTAAAATCAAAGGCAAAATTCTGGCATTAACCCATCAGTGGTGAGAATGTTTCTATAAAGAGCTGAAAACCTTTTCAAACTATCAATTACTCAACCTACCTAACTAGGTTGGTGTTTTGTTGTTTTGTTTTTTTAAAAAAAACAACTAGTTTTAATCCTGATCCTTTCAATAAACATTCAGACTGGCATTTTGTTAAAAGTACCCAGCATATGTGAACTCATTTTACTCTGCAAACAAAGAATCCTGTTCACAGAATTCTGTACGAAGAACACAAACGGATGTTTTTAATTAATAGAATAATTCCTAACGCAGACATGTTTCCACCTGATCTTTATCTTGCTAATCTGCCAAAACAATCCATTTTAAACTCCAACCGCTGAGTTAAATGAGCTTTTAATTGATCTGTGCACTGAAACACCAATTAGGGTTCCAGAAATTGCAAAGCACGCTTAAAAACAATATTTTTAAAAAATGATTTATGGAAAGGGTGGAAAAACAGGTCCTGGCAGAGGAACCAACTGGGCTTTTTTGCTCAGAGGGTGAGGAGGTGAGGCTGTCACCCCACATCTCGGCTTGGGAATTATTTTTCAATCATCCGCCTTCGAAATGGAGGCACAGAAAGCCAGGCCAATCCGCTGGCCTTCTCTGCGCGTCAGCTTCGCGCTTCAGTTGCCCTGATTTCTCTTCAGGCCGGACCCCAAAACAAGGAGAAGCTGCGTCTGAAGCCACTGGAGGCCAAGCGCAGGGTTGAGCCATCGGTGACAATAAACCCTTTAGTTTGCTCACAATGAATCAAAAAAGGAGGAAGATGGCTCAGGCCGGGCACCTTCGCCAGGTGAGGGCTGCGAAGCCGGGGCTCGGGTGCCAGGGCTCGGGTGCCAGCCCACGCCGCAGGGGCGGGCGACGCCCACCTGGCCGGGCCCGCCGACGCGCCCCCGTGCCCAGCCACCCCCCAGCGGCCCAGCCGAGCCCCCCCCAAGGCCCGGGAGCTATGCAGTGCCCGCCGCGGTACCCCCAGACCCGCATGGCGCCCCCGCCCCCCTTTTTCTCTTTGTTGCACATCCTCCTGATGTGCAACATCAGGAGGGGGTCTGCGGGCACCCCCCCCCCACAGCCAGGACGCATCCACGCGGGACTGCGGTCCCCCCTGGGAGGGTGGGGGAGCCGCGTCCCCAACCCTCTGTTCTCGCCCGAGGACCGCCGCGGCCACCAGCCCCCCGGACCGCAGGCGCGGGGGGCTGCGAAGCCGGGTCTGCGCAGGGCCGAGCTCCGCGGCAGCGCTCCCGGACCCCGGGCGCGGGGCGCCCCCCGCGCGCCCTACCTGGATCCTGGGGTCCACCTCTTCTTCTTCCTCCAGCCCCTGTTCCATTCCCTCTTCCTCCTCCTCTTCCAGGTCCCGGGCGGACGGCAGGACCTCGGGGGGCTCCTCCGAGCGGCTCCGCTTCAGCGCCGCGTCCATGCGGGCAGCGGGGCGCCCACCGCGCGGGGCCTCGGCGCGTCCGGGGAGGTGCCGGCGCCGCAGGCTCGGCCGGGGCTGGGTCGCTAGCGCCGGGCACGGCCGGCACCCGGGAGGCGCAGCTCGCGGATGCGGATCGCTCCGGCCCAGGCCGAGGAAGTGGGTGCGGCCGCCCCCTTTCTGCCGCGGCGGTCAGCGCAGCTGCGCCCGCTCCGCCCCAGCCCCGCCAGGGCCGCCCCCCAGGCTGTCCTGACGCTTCCCAGGCCAGACTCCTTACCCACGTCGCCGTCACAAAACCCCAGCTCCCTGTAAACCTCTAGAGGGGTGAGATGAGGGTGCCCCCCCCGCTTTTAACTTAGCACCCCAATAGATCACAAACCCCCCCCACATTGGCCGCCTATTTTCGGGACACCCCCCCTCCCCCTGAGCCAAGGCACATTCAATGTATGGCCCGGAATTGGGGTATTTCCACTCTGAAGTCACCTTTGGAATCTTGTATTCAGTGATCTTGGCCTGCTTTGAACACTCGCTCAGCCCACTGTATACACCCAAAGCACGTGTTTCCCCCTTGGGGTGAAGTCTGGGAATTGTAACGACTTCAAGATTCCCCCAAAGAGGGAAGTGAAACCTATGCTCACATCCATGCAAAAGCAGAGGGAAGCTAGCTGCAGCTCCCCGCAGGGAGCCCATAGCAAGGCCCCGGCCTCACCCAGCAGAGCCCAAGCCCCAGCCCCAGACACCTGGGTTCACTTAGTTCCCCCCAAGGTCCTACCTGAATGGTCAGGAAGCGCAGAGGACCCATCGAGCAGGATGTGAGTGGATGAACCGACTCTTCAAGGAGATGCCAAGGTCAGCCCTGTTAGTGGGCACCCTATGTACAAGGACTTGTGACATGGTGAGGTCTCCTGCCCCCCTGAAAAAGCAGGGTGCCTGAGCTGTCTCTCCAACTCAACATCACAAAAGACCAAAGAAAGAAGGGGCATATCTATGCTGTTATGAAATCTCTGGGCCACTGTGATGTCAGGGGAGCACAAGGTCACAGACCTTAGCCAAGCAGGGAAGGACATCGCGGCTGCCTGTCTCCTTCAGGACAGGAATGAATGCAGGGTGCTCTTTCTGCACCGTGACACAGCCCGTCGGCTCTGAGTCCTGCAGACACGCTCCCTTGAGAAAGGAGCAGCTTTTTGTAGAGCCTGTTTGTAGGGTAAACGGAAGTCATCGGAATTTTTCTGTCCTCCCATTAGCATCAATGGCAGAGACCTGGAGTGTGGTGTGTAAGTGGACACACCTGAGCCAGAGAGGCACTTATAAGGGCAGCAGCAGAAGAGCAGAGAACACAGAATAGCAGCAGGGGGCAGGGTGTGGGGTGCAGCAGAGAGCATTAGAGAACTCCAGAGAGCCCAGTGAAGATCAGTGGGGGCTGGGAGGCCTGCCAACTTCCGGCCCCCCAGCCCGCCCTGTACCTGGCTGCCTCACCACAAATGGTGTAGAAAGATCTTTAAAAGCCTGAAAAGCCACTGAGGGCTCCAGGACTCCTCCTTTACCCATGTGCCCAGATCATAGAAACCCTGCTCTGTGCCTTGCTGGCACTACACTGTTGTAAAAGCCTCCCCAGAAAGCCTCTTCTGACGGGTTAGGGGTTGCCTCTTGGATGAGGTACTACCCTAACACACTGGCTGTGGTCCATTGTCAAAGGAGACTCCTCTCGCCTCTCCAAGGTCATACAGGTGAACCACACGCAAAGGCTGGTTTCTGAAAAGCTCTGCCTGTTCATTGCTCTTTAAATCAAGGGAGAGTCGGCAATTCTTTGAGAGCTGTGCTGAAGCCCCTTTCGAAGGGCGCATACATTTTCCAGTGAGGGAGGAAGGCAGAGACAAGGCGGCCACGAGGGGCCACTTAGGGCAAGAGTCACCAGTGTTTCCCTAGTAGCTCTGAATGGAACCTATAACCGAGCAACTTCCTCCTGGCTGCAAAGTAACGGAGGCTGGAGACAAGAACTGTGCCGTCCGCAAACACTCTAAATGCGTTTCAGCTGGCGGAAGCCCAGTCTCCCCAAATACATTCCTGTTCAAGCTGTGATCCAAAAATGGTGGTAGAGTGGTTCAGCAGGCCGCAGGGGCCACCGGGAAACTGCTCTAGAACATCACGTCGTACTTCTGTTGCGTGGTGGGCCAGCGATCGTGTGAATCTGAACAGTGTTCTGAAGTTAAGGAAAATAAACCACATGCTACTATGTTTTCTATTGATATATACAGATACATGCACATGAATGCTAGAAAAGTCTGGAAGGAAGGATTGATACCCAAAAGAGTGGCTACCTCTGGGGCAGGGAGAGGCCATGATTGGCTAGGAGGAGTGTGTGGGGATCAAAGGGAAAATTTCATCTTTTGATGATGTTTTCATATTTTATAGGCAAATGTATTTCTGATGGTGTAATTTAAAATAATACACACTGGCCCTCCCTGTTGGCACAGGGGTTAAAGACGGCGCTATCAAGCTATCGCCAGCCACTGCAGCATGAGTTCAATCCCCGGCTAGGGAGCTGACCCACATGGCACAGCAGACCTCTCCTGTCTCACCCGCTGCTCCCCTCAGCAGTGTATTTCAGTAGCTCTGACTGTTCTGCTCCCCACTCTGTCTCGGGTGAATCTTCTCACCCTCACACCTCTGGCCTGTACCCCAGTTCTTATATTCATAAATAAATAAATCTTTAAAAAAATCCACACTGTATTCGCTTTCTATTGCAGTTCAGCAAATTAGCACAAATCTAGTGGCTTAAAGCCGCCCTCACCCTGACCACAGTTCTGTCGGTATGACGTTCAGGGGCGCTATGCCTAGGTTCTCAGCTTAGGATGTGTATGCCACACAAGCTCAATCAGGAAGTACGGGCATGAGGGAGTGAAAAAGGGAATGTTAAAATAGTTCCAAGGAGCAATGTTAAATGGCTGAATCAAGGATAGAAAACCGGGAATGAATTTGAGAATGTGTACGGTTGGTGACTGATAAGATCTGGAGGAAGGGAGAAGAGTCAAAGATGATTTCAGAGGTTGTACTTTTAAAAACACACGCGTAAAAGGAAAAACAAAACAAAAAGAAAGCAAAAAGTAATAAAAAATTAAAAAAAAAAAACCAGACTTTGTAGTTTGAGTGACTGGATGGCACCAATCATTAGGATGTCTACTATAGAAGTTTTGGTTGGGAAGACAAATTCATTTCTAGAACAGACCGATTTTAAAGGGAAACCCCTGAAAGTTCAATTGTCTGTTGTACTTGGAAATAGGTATTGAGATTTTTGGAATGCCTTCCTCCCTTAGCAAGTGCGTTACAGTTCATCCAAACTTTGAGAACAATGTGGGTTTTATTTCTGATACTTCCTGGCCTCCAGGAAACAGAGGCAAAGTGGAAATCTGTTTTGGTGGAGCTCATGGAGAGTTACAGTGACAAGAATTACATTTGAACTGGGTTCCAATCCCAGCTGGGCCATTTGTAAGCTGACTTTAGACAAGCTATTTATTCTCTCTGACCCTTCACTATCCTGACTTGTAAAAATAAAGATAATGAGCCAGTGTCTCCCTGTCAGAGACATTATAAAGATTAAATAATATTTATAAAATTGCTGACACAGGACAAAAGTTAATTCATGCTTTTCCCTTATCTTTGTTCTCCTCTGCCCAATGACCTAAACCTAAGGGAATAAGGTATTTCACACAGAAGTTTGTTTTTTTAAGTGAAATGTGCAAGCTACAAGTGATCAGCAGCAGGAATGCAAACATTTTTGAGCACCTACTACATGCATGCACTATTCCAGGTACAGTCTGTGGACCCCAAACATATAGGAGGACAAAGTCAGAGGGTCTTTCTACTTGGAGATATATGTCCCCATAAAAGTTGTGTCCCAAGGCAGCAGTTACAAGAGTCAACACTGTGAGGTGAAGGCTCTTTCTGTCAAACTTCACCACTTCAGTGAGGTTGCAGCACAACATCAATTGTTTAAAAATGCTTTGCATCTGCTTATTAACTCCTGTAAAATAGAAACTGCTTTTCTGGACTAAGAAAGAATGAACCTGCATGCACAACATGTTCCGGTGGCAGTGACTGAAGAGACAGACCAGCAGCACCTTCTCCAGGCCCACCTGAAGGCTATGTGGTGCCTGAGGCCAGAGGCTATAAGCAAGGCGCCACTGACTGGATGGGTTCCCGAGGGCAAGTGTTGTCTGACTGACACTGGGCTTTATACATTTGAGGAAGTAGTTAAAACTTAGGCAACACATGAAAATCCAGACTTCTCTTGGCGAGAGTCCGAAGTAGATGTGAGGAATGACTGAGCCTCTAGAAAGGCCATGTGCTCTCAAGTTAACCTTCACACAGGCCTCTCACACCTGTTGTCAGGCTACACACAGGTGAACACCCCATCTCCTCAGCACCCCATGGTGAGGTGAGGAGGGGAAGCTGGTTCCTCTGCCTTTCTCCCTCTCTCTTCTCCTCCCACGGATCTCAAAGGACCACGGCATGGCACAAGATGGACGAGAATTTTAAAGTAGACTTCAAACCCTTCAGCGATACGTTTCAACTCAGAACTCAATTTGCCATGGACGCCAGTTCTTGAAAGGGACCAGAGCCTCACATTAAAGAGACATCTGTGAATTCAGTGATTCAGTGACATCACTGTGTTGCCAAATTGTCTTGCACTGTGGCTGCTCCCTCTAATGAGAACTGGATTTTTGTCCTAAATGGAATTACATGCCAGTCTCTTGACCCAGATGAACTGCAGGCCAGAGTACTTGGAGACCCCAGGAAAGAGATGTTCTGGGTTTATCTGTGGTCTTTGAGGACCAGCAGACATTTAAAATGGTGACGGAATCATGGAGACGCCATGCTCCATGAAAGAGAGCCATCTCTACACACCCTGACCCAGTGAACACAGCTGAGGGTACATGTCATTCTAGAATGGGGTTTAAAGGGAAAAGGGCGTTTCTGTGCCTCTGGGTGAAAAATGATTGATCATGGTGTCCCAGCCTGGGATAACCAAGAACAAATCGTGTCAGCCTCGCCCTTACTTCCTTATTCCACGGGTTTATTAGTCAAGTCAAGGAAGGAAATACGCAAAACATGAGCTCTTCATTGTTCAAAGATAATTGGTACAGGAAAAGGACACTTAAATAAATTTACTTAGAAAGAAAACAAAAAATTTCATCTTGAAAATGGAAAAAGGGTTTCTATGGGGACTTAACCTTGCAAAATGATACTTAAAATTTTAAAACTCAGTTTCTCTGTGAGAGATATGCTGGTTACTACAGGGGGAGGGGGAGAGGGTAAGAGAGTAGGGGGTCAGTGTGTCAGTGTGATCACACTAGAGCTGTGAGGGTGGTGAGGGTGTAAGGGTGGTGACCGATAGAAAGGTTATGAACTTTACCCCCTAAATTAAAAATTAAATAGTTTTATAAGCAAATGGTAAATCAATGAAATTTGATTTAAAATAAATAAAAGGAAAAACAAGATTTGACTTTTACAGTACAGTCATAAGCAGTATAATTTTGGAAAGAATATATGAGGTGTTTGGTCATTTCCCCAGGTATCTCTTACCTGTTTGATATTCAAAGCATTCTCACATGAAGTGTCTTTTTGGTTTCTCAACCTTGTAGATTTCCTCTGATCTAATACTGCCATTTCTTCATTTGTCAATGGCTTTGCCAATGTTTAGGACAGTTCCCCAAAGCTGCTTTCCTAATCTCGAAATCTTGCTTATTTTGCAAGGTCAATGGTTTCACTTTGCCATCGACTTTATGTTGTTTACACTGCATTGTAGCCTGACAATTATAGAAGGAATAATGGACAAAGACTTTGACCCAGTAGACAGGATTTGATTTTAAAAGGAAGGGGTGTGTTTAGTGATTAATTTTGCTTCCTAATGATGTTAGTTGCCTACAGTTAAGACCACTAGCTATTCACCAAATCCATTCCCCACTTCTTGAAGCATGTAGCTAAATACCACTTCCCTACCTACCATTTGGCTTTGTGGTTCATTGAGTAGCAGTGAAATGTCATTTTCAGGCCTGTCCCACAAAAATTTCCTAGTATGTTCCTTTCTGCTTGCCAATTTCTTTTTTTTTTTTTAAGATTTATTTTATTTATGCATACAAGAGCAGGGGTACAGACCAGAGAGGTGGGGGATGAGAGGATTCACCAGAGACAGAGTGGGGTGCAGAACAGGCAGACTGACTGAAATACACTGCTGAGGGGAGCAGCGGGCGAGACAGGAGAGGTCTGCTGTGCCATGTGGGTTGCTCCCTGGGCAGCCGGGTATCGAACTCATGCTGCAGAGGCTGCGATTGCTTCATGGTGCGGTGCTTATTAACCCCTTGCACCACCAGGCAGGTCCTCTGCTTGTCCACCTCTGTGGCTAAGTGCAGATGACAGCCAAGGCCTGGAGAGCGGCAGCTCCACCAGGTGGACAGAACCTAGACCCCTGAGCGAATGCACCACCGCCAACCTGAACTGTAATTTAAGCTACAAATAAAATTCCATTGTGCTTAGCTAGTAAACATTTGAGTCGTTTTGTTACTAGGGCTTAACCTAACTTAAGTAACACACTGCTCTACTTAGCTTCAGGAATGGGCTAATGAGTACCCCATAATGAGGAACCCTGTATTTCAGCAAGATATGTAGCTGATTTCACAGGACTTCCCATGGCCAAGGCTGAGAACCACAGGTGGTTGCTAGCCCAAGCCAGAGATGCAGGGACAGAGGAGACAACCAGGCCTAAAAGTCAATGAATCACCATCCAACCTTACACATTCCTTTTGGCTTGATTCTCTGTTCTACCCTTTTCCACAATTGTAACAAGGCCTCAAATATAGAGAAAGCATGTTTCTCAAATTGTCAGAGAATACAATACTGGAAGGGTATCCCAGATACACAAACGTGATTTGTAAAGATCTTGACTTTGGACTTTCTGATGTTGCACTGTGACAACTATAGAGAAAAGGACTGACAAAGACCTTGACCCAATGGGAAGGAGCATTACCCTTTAAAGAAAGAGCCAGTGCACCAAACAGAACACAGTGAATTTCATTGGAGCTAAGTATAAGAATCTGTACTTGATCTGAAATAAATTAGAAAAAGATGAAGACACGGCTTAGAACACATTTTAAAAATTTTTTTTTTGATGTTTTAGACTATTACTAAAAGTGCTATGTTGCAAACAAAGAGGTGATAATCTCTCTAAGGGAGATTCCCTCCTGGATTTTTGCAGTTAAATACTAGCTAGATATGAGATATGTTCAGAGAATACCCAAGACTCTCATGGGACAGGGATATGGGTTTTAGAAAAATAACTTTGTTGTTTAAATCTGTCCAATTTTTAATTGAGCTGCCACGTCAAAGAGGTAGTGAGCTCCCTGTCTCTGGAGGTGTTCAGTTAAGGCAGCCATATGAAATTACTGATATTCAGTGACTTCTGACCTACCAGAATAGCAATCTCATGTAGCGCAACCTAACACTTGGTAGAAATTATAGAGGGTGAGTCAAGCAATTAGTGATGTTTTAAGAGCAAGTGATAGCTCAAACTGGCGTAAGTAAAGGAAGCGATAGTGGAATGGAAGATGTATCGACTCATGTACCTTAAAAGTCTGAGACAGGGCCTCCCTGGTGGTGCAAGGGTTTAAGCACAGCACTGTGAAGCTATCCACAGCCTCTGCAGCATGAGTTCAATTCCCAGCCTGGGCAGGTAGCTACCCACATGGCGCAGCAGACCTCTCCTGACTCGCCCACTGCTCCCCTCAGCAGTGTATTTCAGTGAATCTGCCTGTTTTGTTCCCTACTCTGTCTTTGGTGAATCCTCTCACCCCCCAGCCCCACACCTCTGGCCTGTACCCCAGTTCTAGTATGCATAAATAAATAAATCTTGGGGAAAAAAAAAAGCCTCAGACAATGTTAGGTCGAGTATGGCTAGATCCAGGAGTCTACCTCACCTTTTCCAATTCTGTTCCCTGCTCTCTTCCATGGACTGGAGTAAAGAAAGGCTGGTAGTTTTCTAGAAAACAAAACTGAGGTGCAATATGTCGACCTGAATGATGAAAAGGCCCAGTCAAGGGAAGACCCGGGGGGAGGCAGGCTCTAGGCAGATGTAATAGCTGGCACTGTAGGAAATAGCTGGCACTGTAGGAGAAGTGAGTCAGGTGGGTTTAAGGAACAGAAAGAAAGTCAAATGTTTCAGTGATCTATTGTTGCAAAACAAAGCATGAAACTTAATGACTTAAGGCAATAACTGTTTTGCCCCTCATAGCTCTGTGACATGTCATGACTCAGCTAGACAGTTCTCTGTTCATGTAATCCAATGACCAGAAGTCCTCTGGAGGCCTGACTCAGCTGGAACATCCAAGATTGCTCACTCACATGGCTGGCCATCGACAATACAGGCTGGGGCTCATCTGGAACCATGGCCTCTCTAGTGGCTTTTGTTTTCTCACAGCATGGTGGCTGGATTCTAAGAAAGGAAGCTGAAGTTGCTAATGTTACTAAGGCCTTGGCTCAGAAGCCCCAGAATATCCATTCTGCCACATTTCATTGGCCAAAGGAGGCACAGGGCCAGAATATTCAAAAGATGTGCTGCTCAGTGGTGGTCTAGTGGTCAGAACGCAGTACTCTCAAAAGGTGTGATATTAATACGAAGAAATGGGTGGAAGCCATCTTGGGAAGCCAGTTACCCAGCCAATGTGGCTGGGCCAGAGTAGAGGGCAGAGTGGTATGTGGTAGAGCTGGAAAAGAAGAAAGGGACAAGATCAGGGGTCAGCAAGCTGCACCCCAACCCACTGCTTATTTTGTAAATAATACTTTATTGGAACACAACCATATTGTCCATGGCTGCGATCTTGTTCCAAAAGCAAAACTGAGTAGTTGTAACAGAAATCACAAGTCTAAAATATTTACTATCTGGCCTTTTACAGAAAAGTTTGCTGATCCCTGAGTAAAGTCATGAGTTGCCTTATAAGCCTTGTTGAGGCACAAAGTGATGAGAAGCCATTGGAGGGTTTTGTGAACAAATGAGTCACAATATAGGCCTCCATTTTTAAAAGATCCGCTCTGGGAATGGATCATAGGAGGACAAGAATAAAGCAGGGAGACCAGCAGTGGCTACGGCAATCATCCCATGACAGATGACACAGCAGAAGACCAAAGAAGTAAGTGAACCAGGCACATGCGTCAAGAAGAGGAAGCCCCAGAACTTGCTGGGAATATGGGATGTGAGGACGAGGAATCAAGCATGATCCTAAGTTTTGGGCTTGACCAACTGGGTTAATGGTGGCACCATTAGCTGAAAAGAGAGAGACCCAGGCAGGAACAGGTTAAGAGAAATGAGCTTCAAGAGTTATGTTTTGTATATAATAAGTTTGAGATGTTGGTCAGGCAGCAAGAGGCAAAGTAAAGTAAGCAGTTTAATACTTGAGTCTGGGGCTCAGGGTATAAATTTGGCAATCAGCAGAAAATAGAGAGTCTTGAAAGTCAGAGGCCTGGAAGAAATATCTCCAGGGAAATGGTGTGCAGAGGACCTCCAGAAGGGCAAAAACTAGAGGCCATCAGCTGCAGGGAAGTCAATAAATAAGAGAGATTAAGGAGTGGCTGGTAAGACAGAGGGGAGCCAGGAAACTGGGTTCATGAAAGCCTGCAAGATATTTCAAGTTGGAAGAAGTGGGCCACTGTGTTGAATGCTCCTGGGACTTGGAGAAACAGGTGAACAGAGAAGGGAAACCTTGACGAGAGCCATTTTAGTGAGTAGGGGGAACTGAACATTGGCTGAGGGGTGTTTTGAGAAAAGCAGGATATGGGCAAACAGAGACAGCAAATACATGGAAAAATTTTTTGAGATGGATGGATGGGTGGGTGGATGGGTGGGTGGGTGGATGGATGGATGGGTGGATGGATGGATGGATGGATGGATGGATGATTCAGAACTAATGGGACCAAACCTTAGATGTTCACTGCAAGTTCATGACCTTTAAAAAAGTCCCTTTCAATGGTAAGGATCTCTGACCCCATAGAGCACCTACTATGTGCCTGGTCATTCCTCATCAATAATGAGAAATTTCTTCCTAATGGTTCATTGGGAGGTTTGATAGAGCACAACAGAAATCCATACCTACAGCCTCAAGAAAAAGCAAAATGAATAAAGAAAGTGCAGCCACACAAGCATAACATCTCAGACAGGTTTTTCCCATGTCAGAGAAAGACCTGCAAACCCATAAAGCCAGCAGTTTCATTTCTGCTGGGCGAGTACACAAACTCTTCCTTCTATACTTTTACAAGGAAACTTGTTCATGCAAATTTCTAAAATTTGCTGCTACATGAAAATGCACAGTCCAAAGAATAAGCAGATTTCTGAAATCAGGACAAAAATGCATCTTGTAGAAGGACACAAAGTGTCACTTTTGTTCCATAATTTTTTCTAAAATATTTAGTTTCTCATGACAAATATCAAAGACAAAACCTACACATTCATGCACACAGAACCTATTGTTATTCTTTGAAATTATATTTAATCAGACTGCAAGGAAGATATGGAGATAATTCTGTATCTGGTTCTTTCCCTGGTCATCTGACCCCAAAAAAGATCATCTGACCCCAAGGTCTGAGCTCTGACCCAATTTGAGATTTTGGAGGTGCAGGCTGACCTATCTCCTGGATCTATAAGAAGGAGTACATAATCATAACAGGAGCCATATAGAAATATGGCTTTTCCCATGATGTAGTTTAGAACCTCAGATCTGATCCTTACAAAGCTGTACAGTCCTGAGTGAGTCCTTAATCTCTCTGAGCCACCATCGCCTCGTTTGTCAATTGGCAATAGATACCATAGCCATGAAGTCTATCAAACAAGCTAATATAAGTAAAGATCGGTGCATGTATTCTGAGTACCATAAATGGTAGCTACCATGAAGGAGATCCATAAACACAGGTAACAAACCCAAATCTTATTGAAAAATCAAGCCATATGAACTATTAAGAAGGGTCCCAGATTTCCTGGATTATCCTACCTCAGAGTCTAGATTTTCTGTCTGTCTCTTTTCAGGATGACCTTGGTGCTCTGGAAAGCCTATAGTTGTCAGAGTAAATTTAAGTAAGTGGCTTCAAGAGTCCCAGGCTTGAGAAGGTTATCTATTGACATGAAGAATCTCCCAAGAGAGACATCCCAAGGGTTCCCTGCAAAGCACCCATCCCTTCCTCCGCCCCATCCCACAGCTCTCGGCAGTCACCTAGACTTGCTCCAGGAGCCTCAAGGGGGAGAATTTCTACCCTCCTTTTCTCTAGCACTGACACATCACCGCTGGGGAAGTGCTCTGTGGCACCCACTTGGGCCAGTGTGCAGTGTGGTTCTGAAAGTTGCCAAAGCCTCAACTCACCAGGCAGGGAAAGGTTCAGTCCCCAAGCTCTGCATGCGTCTGGGCCAATCTCCTTAAAGACTCCGGTGAAGGGAGACATCTCGGGGATGGCCGTCTCTCTGGCCTCACTTAAGCTAGGGAGACACGGCTTACGTAGGAACCCACAGGAACTAGACAACAAGGGATGCCAATGAAAGGGTGCCTCGCTGTCAATGAGTATTCTACCTCCTGGACATGAAGAAGCAGTGGCAGAAGTTACAGCAGGTGTTGGAGATGTTTCCATGTAAAGACGTTTTGTTTTTGTTTGTTGAGGGAGGTGAAGAGGATAGTTCGCGATGAGCATTCTCAAATTGTGAATAGTAGTCATTGTTTTTTGTGTTCCACCCCTCGTCGGACCATCTGGGATGCCACGTGGAGACTCTCCATGCACAGGGGAGTGCCCACCTCCAGCACCTATGAAGTCCCTTCACTTTTCCACCTAGGGGCTTTTTTGAAGCTTTTTTCATTTAACCCCTACACAGGCAGCCTGAAGCAGTGGGGTGGGAGGGGGATTAATACTGCCAGGGCAACCCTCAACTATTGGAGGACTAGAAAGTCACATGGGAAAAGGTTAGTCTCTGGTTTTTCAGAGATATATTTCTGGGGTAATGTCTGCACCATTCTCTGGAAAGTACCCAAAAGGAGTGAACCCCAGTTGCCCAGAAAAGCAACCAGAGGATTACTTTTTCTCCCTATACCCTCACTCCTGCATCTTAAGTTCCTCTCCCCAAAAGGTTACCTATACCTAAGCCTAGGCCCATCCGAGGTTTTGTTTTAGGGAGAGCGAAACTAAAATATGCATCAAGGAGCATGATGAGAATTGCTTCTCCACCTCCCTCTGCCCCCACCCCCTCCCAGATTGAGAATGCTGTTCCTTAGATAAGTAAGAACAGAAAAAGATACTTATCACCATCAGGGAAAATGAGCTGTCCTTGAAAAGTGGGAACTCAGTTCTGACTACCGGTAACAAAGTTAAGCCACAAAGCTGACTGTAAATACAAGCCAGGATCTGCTGGCTGGGGGAGGAGCAGCCTGGCTGGTTCTGGGTGCGGAAGTTTTCCTGATTCCCATACCTAGTGCTAAGAGCTGGAGGCAGAATGTGAGAATGGGGAAAGGTTGTGGGTTTAGGCAGAGACATGTGTTCACAGCATAGCAGACAGGCCTGGAATGCCCCAACCAAGGTCAGTGTCAAAGGACAAAGGGGATAAAGCAGATTTAGGAAACAAAGGTGGATTCAATTAATGCAGGGACCAAGATAAAAGTTTCTATCCCTTCCTGACATTTGACATTGTGTGAAGCATCTGCCATAAAACAATAACCCTATAATCCCAGCAGAGCTAATAACAACACCGTGGGTCTATTTATACAGGAGGGGGGAAAAAAGGAAAGGAAGAAAAGTAGACAAAGATAAAAGGCAAGCTGGGCCCAATAGGGACACCTGCATCCCAAGGACATGGTTTTTACCCCTGGAAAGGAAGAATAAAACAAAAGTTCACCATTACCTAAGGGGGATTTCCAAGAACAATCAACAATAACTGAGCAATCACCTGCCTTCCTTCCTGATTTCATGAGGTTGCTTTTTTTCTTATTTGGATTTGTGGGTCTAAAGAGACAATATAGTAATAGTTTCTCGGGGAAAGTACTATTTTTCCAGGTGCTGCAGCTGCAGAACAATTTCAGTTCCACAAGAAAGCTGGGTGGCCAGCCACGAGTACAGCAGACAGTCGGACAGCGAATATTGTGGGCTGAATCCAATTCCCCTGTAATGCATGGCGAATCAGAACTCACCCACAAATCTACAAAATAGAATCTTGACAGTTCTATGGTTGTATTATCCAAAAACTAGACAATTTTTATTCCAGCTCCATTCAAATCAAACCAAAAAAAGCCATCTGAGACCCCAAAAGCACAGGTCTTTATCTGTGAGGCTATAATTTCTAGGTATTTGTTAGCTTTAGGTCAATGGAATGATCAGGAAGACCTATGACTGTAGCTTGCCAAGTTACCCCTTGGCAAGGACAGGATGCAGTTTCCTGATAAAGGATACACCCTTTCTTCTAACTAAAATCCTTGCTTCTTAATTTCCAGTCTCAAAATGGCTCCTCCACAATGTGAACGCCAAACCCTGTTGTATGTGCTGACCGCTGAGCTTCAACCGCAGGACCAAAAAATGAAATTCACTGAGTAAATTGAAAAATTCCTTGGGACCATGTGAAAAATAATTTTAAAAAATGAGGGTCACAGTTTGCTTTAACAGAACACGATTCAACATGTCTCTTACTTTTTTTTTTTAAATTAGCAGTGAATTGCATGAAAACTGTCCTCTCTTTACAAATAATCTCTAAGTCTTTGGCAAATCATCCATAAGCAGCTCCTATTCCATCTTGTTAAACATGTTCAGGCCCATCAGATTTACATAAGCAGCCTGTTTTCTCCCCAGCTCAGATTCATAGCCTTCATTCCATCTCTGACCACACACACACACACACACACACACACACAAACTGCCATCATTCTCTAGCCCACTCCCCAGCTTTGTTTCCCAAGCACCTATCACCTGCACTATTGCATATATGTTGCATGTAAGTTGCACATATGTTGCACATGACCACTCTGTCTTTTCCCCACAGGATGCAGCTCCTAGAGAGGTGCCCCAGTCCATCTCAGAGCTGCCCTCTTCTCACTTGCTCCAGGGCAGATCCCTGCCAGGCGTGGGACTCTGATAGGCTACTGATTCCCATCATTCAATACAGACCTGCCTGTCATATCTGACTCACACTATTCATTATGTCTAGATAGTAGGTGCACAACCCAACCTCTAGCTCCACCAAAAAGCAAACAGACAAAATGGATATTTCTAGCTTGTGCTGTCCACTACGGCAGCCAGTGTGGTTATTTACTCGAAAATGTAGTCAGTCTGTAATGTAAGACATCAGATTGTCAGAATTTAGTATGAAAAAAAGAGAATGGAAAAGTCTCTTTTTATTTATCTATATTGATTTTTATTTTATCTATATTGATAAAATATAGATTTTATTATTAAAATAATATTATAAATAATATTAATAAAATAATATTATTTATAATATTATTATTAAATAAATAATTTACTAATAATTTAATTATTATTAAAATTAAATTCATCTGTTTTCTTTCCCATTTGTACTGTGCCTATAGAAAAGGTAAAGGTACAGGTGGGGGTTCCCATTGTATTTTGTCAGCAGTGTGGCTCTACCTGTGCGTAAGGCGGGGCCTGGGGGGGGCCATATGTCAGGGGGGAGGCAGGCTTGTCTTGGAGCTCCTGTGCAGAGCCGTGTGGCTTTCCCCTAGACAGGGTTTCTGGGGAGGCTTTGGTGGGGCTACTGGAGGATGCTTCCTGTGTTGGTGAGCTTGTCTGTCCCACAGTGACCAGGTCCTGTCTCCTAACATTGCACAAATGTGTGATGGGGCACACTTCACAGTGTTTCTCTCTCCAGAAGCTTCGTGTACACTTGACACATCACAGAGTTCAGAGTGTGATGAATTTTACACATTTACACAATTGGACAACCTTATCACGAAAATTCAGTTTGAGGACAATTCTCCCACCCTAAAAATCTCCTCGTGCCCATTTGGTTTCAATGCCTATCCCCAGCAAGCACCAGGAAACCACTGACCTGCTTCCTATAGCTATAGTTTTGCCATTTTAAAGAAAGTTTATGGAAGTGGCATCAGACAGCATGTGGTCTTTTGTGTCTTACTTATTCATTTAATACTGTTTTTGAGGTTCATCCCCTTTCATGGGGCTCCTCTTGCCAGTTCGTTTTTCTGCCTGCTTTCAGAGGAGGCAAAAACGGGTGGCAGGTAATTTGGGGAAATTCCTCAGTAACTAGGTTGGAGCCTAGAAAAGCTGTCAAGGGTAACTAAAAGCACACTGGAAAGTTTCGCATCAAGCTGGGATGTGATTGTAGGATACTACGAACCCCTCTTTCCTATCTGTTTTTTTTTTTTAAGATTTATTTATTTATTTATACAAGCACTGGGTACAGTCAGAAGCGCGGGAGGGTGAGAGAATTCACCAGAGCCAGAGCGGGGAGCAGAACAGGCAGAAGGACCGAAGTACACTGCTGAGGGGAGCAGCGGGCCGCAGGAGAGGTCTGCGCACCATGAGGGACCCTCCTCTGGTGGCCGGGGAGCAGCCAGGGGTCGAACCAGAGCTGCAGAGGCTGCGGGCAGCTTCGCAACCCAGCGCTCAACCGCTGCGCCACCGTGGAGGCCCTTCCTATCTGTTTTTAAAGGAAATTGATTGTATTGACAAAACTATTTATTTTCCCCCTTCTTTTCTTGTCTATAAACTTCCAGGATTTATCCATGATTGTGTCAGTGTAGATTAAAATGTGGCGGTCTAAGAGCACATGAGACTATGATGATGGTACACGGGTGAATCAGTGGTGAGACTTTCACGGGGACTATATCTGACAGGAGAAGGCATAGATTGTATAAAAATGAAGAATGGTGTAAAAAATATATAAAATAATAAAAAATGTAGTGTTCTACATTTCTCTTCCTTTCCCATTGAGTGCTTTCTAAAAGAATGATGATACTGTTGCTCTCCTGCATTCACACCCTCTCACCTAGAAACTGAGCAGATGTAACTGCTTTTTATGGAACTTAACACCGTGACAGTCACTCTCGTCGTATTCAGTGCACAGCAAGCATTCAAGGCTGCACTCGGCATGAAATCCCACCCTGTAAAGGTAGCATCCTGTATCCTAAGATTTTTGCAATGCATGTCATGGTGTTTGTTTGATTAACAGACAACAGAAGAGTAGGACTCCAGAAATTCCCTTTTCTTTGCTAATAGTTAAGCAGGTACCCAAACAATGACTAGCTGCTGAAATCTCCCTCAATTCATCGAAAGCTTTACCTGGAGGAATATGTGGATTTTGAAGAGTGGGTGGTTAGAACTTCTGAAAAATACGCCCTTAAAGACTGTGTCACTCATAAATTGCTAAAGGAACTACCTGTGAAAATCAGACTGTGACAGGCAGGCATGGGGAAGAAGAAGTTGGAAGATCTAGGCTGCGGTGAAACCTCCTTTAGTTACATTTTTAATCCAAGACAAAGCTAATCTGCCTGAGGTCTCTTTGGCTCGCTGAGGACGGCTGTGTCTAGCTGGGCCCTCCCCACTGAAGCACACAGGCCAGTGCCCCAACTGACGTGTTACCTGCTGCTTTGGAAGAACATTCCAGCACACACTGCTTTCTCCCTCAGGCACCTGCGTTTCCATGCTTCTGGCTTTTTCTGCCACAGCAGCATGGCAGTCAGTGGGGAGGTAGGATTAGGGAGGATCATAAACAAGACCACCTCCCAGGACAGCCCTCGAGAAACGAAGAATAGGAGTTGGAGGAAATGTCCACCAGCCCCTCATCCCCAGTGGACAACTGGAGTGAGTCCTACACAACCCCTCAGAGGGCGCCCAGTCTGCTGAGGCCCAGCCGCCCTTAGAGGTAACCTGTGAATTAACTTACCCTTTCCTGGCTTTTCTCCCCCCACCCAATCTCACTTCCCTGCTCCCTCACTCTGCTTCCCAGGGTCACGTCCCAAATTCACTATTGATATTTGTCCCATATCTTGTGTCTCTGGGTTCACTTCCGAAAGAGCCCAATAATATATCTGCCAAAATTTTAAATAAACACAGATTTGAAGGGATTCTGTGACTACTTTTTAACACAAATTGTTGGGTCATCCTTAGAAAGACCATAGAAAAGAAACCAAAGCGAGGAGGGTTGTACCAATCAGTGGCTCTGTTCTCAAATCTTCATGCTTCCCTAATTCTATTCTGAATACATGATGGTCTGGAACCATGGGGCAGGGAGCTGGGCACTTTAGCACCCAACATGCCTTGGCCAATTGATTCTCATGCTAACCCCATGAAGTGAGTGCTGTTATTGTCCTCATTTTGCAGAGGAGGAAACTGGGAGCTTAAGGTAATTGGGTATAAGCCTAACAGCCAGAGAAGGTAGAGTCAGGACGCCAGCCCAGGCAGCCTGGCTCCAGATCCTCAGAGCACAGCCTCGGATACAGTAGGGGGCGTGTGGGAGGCACTTGGTAAACCGCTTCATGGATTTGAGTGACCATGTGCAGAGAGGAAAGATGTCTCCTACCTAGTATTTTCAAATGTTTGGAGGCTTTGAGCCTGAATTCCCTTTGGCAGTCTGGTGATGTACATGGAGTCTTTTCTAGAATATTTTAGTGCATTAAAAAAAAAAAAGATTGTTGAGGTTTGGCATGTGGGGTTCTTGGGTCCCTCCAAAAAAGATTTGGGCAGAGTCTCCATTCAGTGACACTTGGCAAGTTTATCAAGAGACAAGATGCCTGCGTAGACACAAGTGGGCAGTCTAATAGGGCAAGAGCTGCATTTTGCCAGAGCAAGGGCTCTCCTTATATATTGATGGTATTTATTCTTTTGTGATGTCTTTTCCACTTTGTAGCATTTATCAATTTGGGGTCAGGTTGGGTTGGTTCTTTTAAGACTGAAAATCCTTTCTGCCGTTCCCTCTGATTTTTGACCTTATAAAAATTTCCATCCTAAATTTTCTACTTGAAGCTCCCATCAGGATTATTAAGAAACCAATTATATTGAAATGTATTTATCAAAATACTCCCCCAAATTGTGATCTAGCAATAGATACTATGGGGGTTCTACAGGAGGTGGAATCTGCTGTGACACTGTGATGGGAAGGCACTAACAACCCCGCCAGTGCCTCCCACGTTTCCTACATTCTGGTCACAGCAAATCCCTGCTTCCTGCTTGTGCCAGGACTTCAGGGGTTCCCTATTTCCTCTGCCTGGCATCAGGAATGAGTGTATGCCCTGTGGCAGACTCCCTCCCTCTGAGCTGAAACCTCTTTGCAAAGTCTTCCCGGTAGCCCCTCTTCCGGGTATAATGAATCCTTCCTCTTTGCCTGTGTCCCTTTCCACACGCCTCTACTAGAGCATAACTAACACACGATACGACAGTTATCGGGGCCATACATTGGGCCTGCTACACGAGCAATATCTCATCCAACTGCAGCGGGACTGGCAGAATATCTAGTCCAGGATGAGAATTCTTAAGTTAGTGTTGGCTAAAACTGATTGGAGGATGGGAAATTGAAAGTTCTGTAACATCCCTTTGAGATAAGCTGAGATAATGGAATGCCTCATATTTCCCAAAGATCATGGATCCTTGGGAGTTTGGGAACCAAGCTTAAGACTGCCTACCCACATCATGAAATTTCCTTGAAGTCTTGGGTTATCTTAAAAGTTCAGGTAAAACTTCTGTCCTTTTCCATAATATCTGAACACCTGTTATCACAGCCAATGTTACTGCTTTTGCTCAATTTTTTTTTTTTTTCAGTTTGACTTTAACATTCCTAAACAATCTGTCACCTTTCACCTGGGTCCTTACACCCTCTGCCCTGCCAACAATCCCTAGGGGTGCGGGCACCAGGTTGAGACACAGGGACCTCAAGGACTCCTCTTCCTGACCCCAGCAGAGACCTTAACTCAAGTCCCAGGAGAGCCCTCCTCCCAGCTCGCCAGGCAGCTGGATGCCAAATACACGCATCTGGCAGGATTCTGCTTCCCAGTAAACAGTTCAGATGATTAATTATTCCACAACCTACCCATTTTCTAATCTGTCTGCAAAGTGTTTCAGGAATGACTCATCCTGAGAAGTGAAGCAGCTTGTTGGGCTTTCCCATAATGGCCCTTTGTGTTTGTTATTGTAGTTTTCGGGATTCTTTTGTTGTTGAGACTTTATCGTCCCTGACATGTGACTTCCTTCTCCTCCTTACCTGGCTCACTTTTCTCTGAGGAGGACCCGAGCATTTGTTCAAGCTCTTCTTTCTGTTTGAGTTTAACCCCTTCTTTCAATTTTAACTATATTGAAGTGGAAAGAACATGGATTTCTGAACCAAGCAGAGCTGGTTTCAGTTCTAGTCCTGCTACTAACTGGCTATATAAAATGTGCTACAGCATAACCTCTCCCAGCCTCAAAATATTCATCAGTAAAATTGATATGAACAGTCCTATCAATTTTCCAGGATGTCTGAGAACTAAACAAGGTTAGGCTATAGAAGCATCTTACACAGTGCTTGGCACAGGGTAAATACTCAACAAGTATGAATTTCCCTCTCTTTCCTTCTGAGAGAGAGAGGGAGAGAATCTAGTTCTGTGGTGTGAAAACCAGGTTGGTGGTGGTACCTAAAGAAAAGCCAGCTGCAATGAAATCTGTAAATGGTCACTCCCCACTGGAGGCCAAGATCTGTGCCTCAGTTACTCCAGCTCCTACCCAGCATGGATTGTGGCATAAAGTAGGAATTCAACAAATATCTGTTGACTGAAGGAATGAATAAAGAGACAAAGGAATGCGTGAACACATTCCTCCAGAATGGCAAAGGATTTGAGATAAATAAATTATGTCAAAATAATCAAATAATTTGTAATATGTGAAATTCTCCAAAAAGCTACCCAATGCCTACCCATCTGACACTGTAGAATAACAAGTTGGTAATGACAGTCTACAAACCTGGGAGTGGGGGTGTGTACAGGGGGTGGCAGAGGCCTTGAGGAATTCAAACATCCCATCATGCAAGAGCAGGTGGGCTAAGCAGGAGTTAATTGTTAGGGCAGTCAGGAGCTAACAGAGAAGGCTGGAAGAGTTGCTGCCCTGTAATTACTATTATTTCACTATAAATACAGGGTATTTTGGGGGTGAGTAATTGCCGTGTTTCTAGGTTGCAGTGATAGGTTCTAACTGTGGAACTGTCTTTGAGGAATGGCTTCAGATGACTACGCTCGGCTTTGCATCACCAGATGGTTGGCTGCTGTCCACTGGCCCTGGCCTCAGCAACAGCTCACAGCCTGTCTCATTTCCACAGTTGCCCATCACAGTCCATTCTCCGCACCATGGCCACAGTGACCAAGAAATCAGATCTTATGAACCTTCCTGCTTAACACTTCCATTCCTATTTACATTAGAATAAAAATGCAAATACTTCTGGTGCTTAGTATCCCACTCCACTGTGACTCAGCCCTGGCTTCCCCTCAGAGGCCTCCCCTGTCTGCAGTCTGGCCTTGCTGGCCCTTACTTGGCTCCTCTGACAAACCAGGCCTTTTACCCCTTCCAGCCTTTGCTCCTGAGGTCCCTTTGCCTGGAAAGCTCCTCCTGCTCTTCTTCACAAAGCTGGCTCTCTCCTCACTCTGCTCTCAAATCCTTTCATACCTTCCCTGACTATGAGATGAAGTAGCTCCCTTCCTCCCTCTCAGTTCCTCCATACTTATTTTCTCCGTGTCACTCCACTACTAAAGTCACCATATTCATTTGTTTTTGTGGGGCCGTTTTCATTTTTTTCCCTTCCCCGGTGGAATATAGATAGGGTGGTTCACTGCTCTATCCCCAGCACAAAGTAGCCGTAATAGGTGCTCAATAATTGTTAGTACATAAATAAAATCGGTTCCACTGAGAATAAATTGGCTCACGTAACAGAATCTCTGCCAAATTCTCACAATCCTTTGCTAGAAGATGGGATGCCACTGTTCCTGCAGAGAGAGTTAAGAGCTGGAAGTGGGCGCCTGCAGGCTGCCATTCCTGGGAGGCAGTGACTGACACAGCACAGGTATCGCCAGAAGTTTCTTGGGAATTACTGAACCCATCTGAAAAGCTGCTGCTGACCTCACTGCCCCAGTATCATGATGGGAGTATTTACACTACAGCAATTGACAATCAGGCTTTTTTTTTAAAAAAAAAGCTTTCCATATTTTTCTATGGCCCATAGAAAAGTCTCTTATTCTCAAGCATCAGCATTTTTAAATGCAGATGCCCAAGCCATACACCTAACCAATTAGTTCAGGATCCTCAGGGGTAGGACTCAAATATCAGTATTTTTAAAACTCTGCAGATAATTCCAATGTTCAGCCAAGGCTGAGATCAGTGCCTTAGTCCAGTGCTTCTTCAACATTAACAAATGCACTGGTCACCTAGGGATCTTATGAAAATGCAGAATCTAATTTGGTAGGTCTGGCTGGGAGACAGATTCTGCATTTCCAACAAGGTCCCAGTGGTGCTGATGCTGCTGATCCATGGGCCACACTTTGAATATTAAGGATTCAAGTGCCACTGTAATTCTCTGTATTTTTAAAAGGTAGATAAAATTCAGCCATGTATTTCATTCTGTGCCCTTTCAACACAAATTTTATTACCTTTCTAATCTCTTCTAAAATAGTTGGTTTTTAAAAAATGTCTACACTCTCCTATGTCAATTTTGATATTTTGCATTTTGTGAGAAATCCACTTTTTCTAGGTTTTCAAATTGAATGCCATAAAGTGACATTTATTATTATTTTAAATTGTTCTGTGACTATAATTATAATAATTCAAATTCAAAGCTTAGGGCATGGTGTGAAAATGCATAAATGTAGAGGTCTGAACCTATAATCCTTGAAATAAATACAGTGTTGTTAACCAACATTACCTCAATAAACAAAATTGGGGGGGATGGGGAAGTAAAACTGCTTTGCCAATTCTAAAAAAAAAAAAAAATCAGTTTACAAAACATTAAGTCAATTAACCAAACATCCTTGGGCTGACTGATTCTTAGGCTCCCAATCTGAGACCCTGCCAAAGACCCCCAGTAACTCCAGTAATTGCTCTGGCTTTTGGGTGTTCCTAACTCCAGAAGATTCTATTCAGATATATTACTGAAGAGGTCATCTCAGAAACAGAAGCAGAATTGGATTATGTTCAACAACTATATAATCCAATGACTTTACATAACAGTGTAGTGGAAAGATTATGATTAGAAGCAGAGATATCCAGTGATCTGCATTTACTTAAACTAGAAATGGAAATACGGTATGACCCAGCAATCCCCCCTGGGCCTCCATCCAAAGAACATAAAACCAAATATATGCTCCACAAGTTTACTGCAGCACTATTTAGAGTAGCTCAGACCTGGAAGCAACCTAAATGCCCACGGACAGGTACCCGGACCAAGAAGAAGTGGTCTGTCCACACTATGGGATACTCTTTAGCCATTAGGAAAGATGAAATGCTACCATTTACAGCAAAGTGAAAGGCATTCTGGAGAACTATGAAAAAGAAAGAAAACTGACATTTGCTGCACGAGGAGGCAAACATGGGAGAGAAGCTTTACCGCGTCTGTGAGAATGTGCTCGCTCATGGCTGAGGCAGCTGCTGGGTCGCTGCCACCGCAGCCACTGAAGCTCACAGCCTCTCTCCTTGAGCAGAAAGCACTGTCTCTGCTGCATAAACTGCCATCATTGTCACTGCAGCCCTCAGTTAACCTGGCCATCACCTCAGGCCCCACCCCGGGACCCTACCACTGCAGAGACCACCACAGCCTACCACGGCTGCTGCCTCCTTGCCTTCCAACCAGCCTCACACAAGGGCCTTGCATTTAGCAGGTATAACTACCAAGAGGAAGCAGCAACACAAGAACAAGGCACCTGAAAATCAAATCTTGCAATTCAAACACATCCCACTAAGTTTCCATCTGCACCCCTGTGGTATTACCAATTTTATCCGGCCCCATAGAACCCACCTAGCCCAAAGGAGGTCCCTGTTGGCCTGGGGGTGGGGGGGGGGGGTGGGGACACAATAGAAACCTGCTGAGCATCTCCTGAGGGAAATCTTCTGCTAAAGCAGAAATAGCCAACCAGAGGCTGCCGCTTCATTCCCAGGTTATGAGCTAGTAGTAAAAGAAGTTGCCATAACAAAGAATCACAGAATGGGCAGCTTAAACACGGACATTTATCTTCTTACCTGGTCTTCAAGTCCAAGACCAGGTGCCAGTGGCAGTCCTCCTGGGGCCTCTCTCCCTGGCTGGCAGACACTGTCCTCTTGCTGTGTCCTCACATGGCCTTTTCTCTGTGTGTGCATCCCTCACTTCGCCACCTCTCCTGATAAGACACCAATCTCACTGGATTAGGGCCTCATCCATTTGACTTCACTTAACTTAATCACCTCTTCAAAGACTCAGTCTCCAAATACAATCAGATTGGGAGTTAAGGCTTCAGTGCATGAGTTGAGATGCGGGTATAGGGGAGACAGCTCAGTCCATACATGAGCCAAGTGAGTATTTCCCCCTCAGAAAAAAACAAAATCCTGGCTTGGAGGCACTGGTTAAGAATATGCTGAGTCACCTCCCATCCCCTCACCCCCAGTTAAAACTTATTTTTTCCTTCCATTCATTCATACCATAAATGTTAGCTGAGTTTTAACCTTGTGTCAGGCACTGTACCATAACAGGGACAAAGATGTTGACATCAGAGGACTGTCAAGTGGCTACAACACAGATGGCAAAGGCATACTCACAATCTTGAGGGCACTGGCACCCAGAAGAGGGACTCTGCCCAGGCTGTAGGCAAAGATGCAGGGAAGGCTTCCACTAGGAGGTCACCCTGGAGCCTGGTCCTGATGTGAGAGGGATTTATCCAGTAAAGGAGGGGACCTGTTTCACCAACAAGCCTCCCAGGCTCCCAAGCTCCCAGAGCCTGGACTCACACAGCAGGGGTGCTTAGAGGTCATGTAAATATTTCTGTTCTGAGTGTGGACCATGGATCGGGGTATAGGAATTATCTGAGCGTTTCTTTCTTTTTTTTTTTTTTTTTAAAGATGTATTTATTTATTATTTATACAAGCATTGGGCACAGTGAGAAGCGCGGGAGGGTGAGAGACCTCACCAGAGCCAGAGCAGGGAGCAGAGCAGGCAGAAGGACCGAAGGACACTGCTGAGGGGAGCAGCGGGTGGCAGGAGAGGTCTGCGTGCCATGTGGGACCCTCCTCTGGTGGCCGGGGAGCAGCCGGGGATCGAACCGGCGCTGCAGAGGCTGGGGGCAGCTTCGCAACCCAGCGCTCAACCGCTGCGCCACCGGGGAGGCCCTATCTGAGCGTTTCTTAGCTAGAAACAGCTCAGAGCCCATCCCAGACTGAATGAATTCAATTCTGCAGTTTAACAATATCTTTAGGGATTTATGTGACTATTTAAGATCGAAGAAACACTGAATGCAACCCCATTGCTTCACAGCATAATTGAGGTCCAGAGAGAGCACACAGCATTTAAAACAACTTATCTGGAGGGCTTCCCCTGGTGGCACAGCGGGTTGAGCGCTGCGCTGTGAAGCTGTCCGCAGCCCCTGCAGTGCGGGTTCGATTCCAACGGCAGGTGAGGGTCCCACGTGGCATGGCAGACCTCTCCTGTTGCGCCTGCTGCTCCCCTCAGCAGTGTATTTCAGTAAATCTGCCTGTTCTGTTCCCCACTCTATCTCTGGTGAATCCTCTCACCCTCCCGTGAATCTGGCCTGTACCCCCATTCTTGTATAAATAAATAAATAAATCTTTAAAAAAAATTAAAACAACTTATCTAGAACAAATCTAAGTGTCCCCACCCCCACCCCCACTTGCAAACAGTCTTTCTTTCTTGGATTGATATATTTGCCAGATCATCTCATCATTTTTATATTACATTATGATGCTGCTCTTTCTACCCACCAAGTTAGAGAACTCAGTAGTAGCTCTAATTCATCAGGTGAGAATTTACCTCTGTTGACAATGTTCTGCTTCCAGTTTGGGATGGCTTTGGCTGCTTTATGGAAGTCTCTTGCCAGGTCTATATTTTCCTGGGACTTCATTATTCTCCCTGCTCTGTTGACATAATAATTGTTGCTCTCAGCAGATGTTACAAGCATCCTATAGCATGGACCCCAGAGACAATCTCAGGCTCCACTTGTAGCCCCATATTCAGTATTAACTGTGAGTACATCTTCTATTGGGCCCAGGAATATCAAATCTGCTTCTTGTTTTAAGGTGTTGTGAGACTTGTAGTGCTCCTTACACCTCAAAGAAGCAAGTACAAGTTCTTGAAGAAAGGGACCTCAGTGTCGGCCTCAAATAATTCAACAAGGGAAATCAACAAGGCTAATGAGTTATTTCCAGGAACAGGAAACGATAACAAGTGATAGTCTTCTCAGAACAAAAAAACCTCAATAACCAAAATACATACAAACATATATACTGGCCTCAGTGGATAAGTTTAACAGCAAAAGAAATACAACTGAAGAAGAAATTACAATTGTAGTGTTGGTCTGAAGGAATTATCTAGAGTGTCAATCTAAGAGACAGAAAAGATGAAAAGCACAGAAGATGAGACAGAAAATAGATGAAAAAGTCTAAAGTAGATCTTATCAGAAGACAGGGAGGAGAAGGGACAGAGGACAGGGCAGGGGCAGGACCACAGACATAGTGAAATCTAAGAGGTGATGTCCGCAGCACTGGCTGGGAGAAAGGGGCCTGTGGTGAAGGGGGGCAAGCCCCATGGGTGCCATGCTTGGCCTTCCTGGGGGACCTTCTCCTTGGAACCAAAGAGGCAGAACCAAAGGGCTGAATTCCCCTCCAGATGTCTTTTTCTTTCTTTTTCCTCTCTCTCCAGTAGGTCTCTATTTGATGTGTGAAAATAAAATGCTAGTGTTTATTTTGGATCTCACACACACAACAGAGATAGTCTCTAGGCAAAAATATGTAGTTGAGTAAATCAAAAGTGTTTTCTTTTCTCTGGCATTGCTGATGTTAGAGATAACTGGGACAGGAAATGAATGGTTTGAGGTCTGAGCAGCCAGGGAGCCGGTGAGGATTGTGCTGCTTGTGCACACAGGTATCTGCTAAGAGGAGGATAGGGCCTGAATACCAGCCATCACTCTGCTGGACCAGCTGTGTGCTTGTCAGAAACTGTCTGCCAGAGGGCCTTTCCACACAAAGGTGTCACACCAAGACACACTCGAGCTGGATTTGCTCAGAGCAGGACCTTTTAAAATTCTGCATAAAAGTATTCATTCATTAATAAGTTTCCACCAAACTGTCCACTGAAGAAGGGTCTAATAAAAGACAAATCCAGCCTCAAGTATTTCACAAAGGCCAGCCAAAGCTAGGTAAGTGTGTGGGCACACGTGTGTGTGTGTGTGTGTGTGTGTGTGGTGGGGGGCAGTGTTGGTGGTGGCAGAGACAGAGCATGGTTTGTAGGCTAGCTAATTGCCCCAGTTCACCCTGCACTGTGGGGTGTCCTGTGATGCAAGAGTGCCATGTTGAAACCAGGTCAGTCTTAGAAAACTGGAACCGTTGCTCACCCTACTTTTGGGAATTCCCTCCAGTTGGGCAACTTTGTACTATCACTACATGAAGGACTATAATTCCTGATATTTTCCCTTTTTGCCCCTGGTGGTCCCCTAGTGTTATGCTGACCCTTTTGTTTAAAGGACATAGACCAGGCCACAGCAGGAGGAAGTCTTCTCATATAAAGCATGCACCTAAGGGGATGTTCCAGCGGCAACTCCTCAGACATCATGGCTGACTTGGAAGGTCGCTTCTATCTCCACCGCCCCTCCCAAAGGTACTGGCTTGACTGCTGCTCCTTTGCTCTTTCTCTCTATCATTCTGTCCTTTTGTTCCAATTCTACCCTTACGCCCTTACAGCACTGATTTCTCCGCTCTTTGTACCCTAAATACAAAAGGCTCCTCTCCTAATCTGACTCTTCATCTTGTTTCATTTAATAGCCTTCCCCACGCCTGATTATAGAAGTACAGGTACTTATTGTAAAATAATCTAGAAAGCACAGAAAAGCATCAACATTTTGTGGTACCAAATTTCTTACCAGTATTTTTTTCTATGAATATTTTTACATAGTTCAGAACAGACTGTATAATTTTGGATTTGGATCTTCTTTTTTTAACTTCACGCTACAACATGAACATTCTATTAAAATGCTAAGAACATTTTCCTGTGAGAGTGACATCAGCAAGATGGCAGACTAGGAAGCTAGAGGCTCTTCCCCCACAAAGGCAACAGGATAACCATAACATACAGGCCGCATACCTATGTGAGAACTCCAGAGACCCATTGAGAAGTGACCACACCCGAGCCATTGTAAAACCAAGAAGAGTCTAGCAAAAGGAGGGTGCTAGGATATATTAAGAATTCCTACATCTCAAAACATCAAATAACCTAATTAAAAATGGGTAAAGGACATTTTTCCAAAGATGACATACAAATGGTCAAAAAGCATATGAAAGACGCTCATTGCACTAATTATCAGAGAAACTCAAATCAAAACCACCATGAGAAATCACATCACACCCATTAGGATGGTTACCATAAAATATACACAAAATAACAAGAATTGCCAAGGATGTGGAGAAACTGGAACCCTTGGTCCAACTGGTACGATTGTAAAATGGCACCACCACCATGGAAAAGAGCATGGAGGTTCCCCAAAAACTTATACATAGAACCACCATATGATCCAGAGATCCTACTTCTGGGTATATAGTGCAAAGAACTGAAGGCAGAATGTCAAAGGGATATTTGTATACCCGTGCTCATAGCAGCACAATTGACAGAAGCCAAAACGTGGGAGCAAATACCTATTAATGGATGAATAAGCAAAATGTGCTCTATTCACACAGTGGAATTGTATGACAAAAAGTGTCTGAATAAGGGAACATCAGGCAAAACTGAGGATGGGGCACTATACTGAAAATAGTCCTATACTAAAGCATTCACAATAAACTAAGTGAAAGCTTACATACCAAAGGCTGAGATTCTCCCCACTCCACAAGGACCTGGCTCCCAAATCGCAGGTAGGAAGGATGGCATCCACCTGGCAGGCACTAGAAGCTATCTTCTGGAAAGACCAAAGATACCAAAATGTGGGTTATACAATGCAGCAGCCCAGACAGAGCACCAAATAGGGGGGTCTGCATTGACAACACCCCCTCATGCTCAGAGCTTCCAAGCAGACACAAATTTTAACTTCCCATTTTAAAATATAAATGGAAAACCAGGGATCATCAGACATCTGACAAGAGCCCCTAACAATAAAGGAAGAGACCAAAATATGAAAGACAAAAAAAAAAAAAAAAAAAAAGAGGAACCAGAATGTGATGGTGAATTTAATGTGTCAACTTGACTGGGCCTGAGTACCTGACAGCTGGTTGAACATTATTTCTGGGTGTGTCTGAGATGAGATGAGATTAACGCTTGAATCAGTAGACAGTAAATCAGACCGTCGTCCCTGTGTGAGTGGGCCTCATCCAATCTGTTCAAGGCCTGAATAGAATCAAAGGCTGAGTAAGGAAGAATTCGCTCTCTGCTTGACTGTCTTTGACCTGGGACACTAGTCATCTCTGCTCCAGACTCAGACTAAGACTGGACAGTTTCTCAGACCTTCAGACCTAGACTAGAACTACAGCACCTGCTTTCCTGGGTCTCCACCTTGCTGGAGCCTTGGACTTCTCAGCCCCCGTAATTACGTGAGCCTATTCCTTATATCTGTATGTGTAAACATGTGTGTATGTACATACATATATATGTAGTATATATAATATACACACAGCAGGATACATATGTTATATGTATAACATATGTATAAGGCATCCTCTGGTCCCTAGGGGGTAAGAATCTTAGAGGCTGAAATGCCATTTCTAGATTTGTTACAATATTTTAATTCATTTAACTGATGAGGTTTATGTTGCTGCTATTTTAACTTACGAGTTTTAGAAAGGCATTCTGAGGATACTAAAAATACTTTTTTTCCCTTAGGACAAAAGCAGTATATATGCATAGAAATTTCAGAAAAGTATAAAGGAAAAAAGTATCAGCTATAATTGAACCCTGAACTTAAATACTATAACCATTCCTTCATGTGTTTTTTTAAAAAACATCAACTACCTATACTTTTATACTTATTATTAAACATAATTAAAACCAGTCTTCTGTATAGTTTTATATTCCTGCTTACTTATATTATGTAATGAGCATTTTATCTATTTTCAAAAACAAGTTTTAATGACTACACAAAACATTCTAATTTATACTATAATTTATGTAGCCAATCTCTTATTTTCAGACGTCACCATGTCACTGTTCCACGTAGCACTATGGGGAAAATCTTTTTATAGACTTCTGATTATTTTCTTAAATTGGACTCCTAAACGTGGGATTATTGGATTAAAGATTATTCATAGATTTATATAGTTTGCTACGTAATTGTGTTCTAGACCTGCGCTGTCCAATATGGTAGCCACTAACTCTATGTAGCTAGTTACACTTAACTGTAAATGCAAGTTAAAATCAGTTCCTCTTGCACTGGCCACCATAGTTCACAATAGCTGCATATGGCCAGTGGCTACCATATTGGACAATGCTAATAGAGCATTTCCATCATCTCAGAAACTCTTAGTGGAAGGGTAGTCTTAGAGAAGCCACACTTTATGCACCTCCACAGTAGTCTACTCATTTACCAGCAGTGAGTATTACCATTTTTTAAGCTTTCTTCATTTTATAGGGAAGTAGGAGAGTCTTGATTTCATTTAAAATTATTTCTAATTGGAGTTGACTGTTTCCTCAGCACTGGCATTTCCTCTGGGAATTGTGTTATTTCACTTGTCTTGATATTGCTCTGATGGAGCTAGATGTGCTTGAAGATACGCCAGAGGGCCTATGCCTCACAGCCTCATCTCTAGGGTGGGGCCCCAGAACTGAGCGTTTGTTGCCTCTACTGTAAAAATGTGGCTATATTCTTTCCAGACGATGGGGACAATTGCCCCACTCAGGTTTTCCATAGGTTTTATTTGTTTTCTTCCCTCTGGAGTTCTGAGTATTGGTATCTGGTTTCCTAGCTATCTCCTCTGGCTGCGTCCTCCAGTCACAGTGACCTTCCTGTGCCCTGTGCCCACTTGTGCCTACTGGACACCAGCTAATGAAATAACACAAATTTGAGAAGGGCAGAAAGAAAAAGTGAAAAAAAATACCCAATTTTATTTTTGATGGCACACTTGGTTTCAGTAGCAGAACCCAAAGTTTATCTTAAATATTTGCTCCTCAGCAGCAAACATGGTCCTGAAAAACACTCTTGGTCTACATGATTTATTTCACAATTTTTCCTTCCTTGGTTGACAACTGTGAAATAGGGAGCCAGATGCTATCAAATATAACTATGAATAATGTGAGAAGCAAACAAGTGTCCCTGCTGCAGTCCCTTCTCTGCTCTGCCTTCATCTCAAGCAACAGGAAGGAATCCAGAGCCAGAGGGATGAGGATGCACTGGGATATTTTATTTACCCACAGGAAAAAAAAAAAAACAAACAGGCTCCTGGATTGGGATCCGGCATGTATTTATACTGTCCAATATTCCTGGGGGGCTGGCAGACACTTCTGGAGTCTACCACAAACAATGCCTCAGTATGTTGCCCAAATTTAGCTGAAAACAAACTGCCTCTAGTAGGCAAAGTTGAACTGAATGCTGGATAAAATCACCCGTACTTTCTTATCCCCAGTGAGGTCAAGACTGATTTAAACCCAAGCTCAATAACACATCTGTAAGCATTTTCCTTCCTCTTCTGTAAATACAATAAAAGTGCACAGCCTATAACAAAGAGGTCAAAGGGAACAGTTGGCATCAAGTGCCACCTCGTGGTGTCCCATCCAAATTGCAGTCCCTTTCTTGAACCCCAAAGGACCATGGTTTGGAAACATACATCTGAGTCTATATCCCTATAATACATAGTGTTGTAGATGGATATTAATACAATAAAAACTAATTTAAAAAGTATTACAGGAGAGGTTATTTTTGTGGGGAATACAAAGCCAGCATTTAACAGGCACTTGGTAGTAAATAAGGCATTCCCTGCGAGTGCTCTCATTTAATCCTGGCAGAAGCTCTGTGCTGTAGGCACTAGAATCTTAGCTTCAAGGCATGAAGACTGGGGCTCTGAGAAGTGGGTGACTTGTATTGCTCAATCCTGGACTTGAATCCAGATGCTCATACTCTACATCATGTAATATAATCTGTATTATTTCATGGAGCATACACATAATACTACTGTGTTAAAAGTAATATATATACATTGATAGTACTATATAGTATATTGTACATCCTATGTGGCCTAATATATATACCATAAACTATATAAAGCATATGCCACGCAGTAGCTACACCACACTCTATAGTACTAACGCCATTTTCTATAGCACCATTCTGGAGCTCCCGTTTCTGTCTAAGACAAGATAGCTAGGTTCTTGGTATTTTCATTCCACAATGTTGTTGCAATCAGTTTTGCAACTAAAACCACTGTGGCCTTCTGGGTTTCTGGGCATACAAACTGTGGGAAACCCTGTTCCTGTGTGTTTTAATCTGGGGTGGACTGGTGGAGAATGAGCACAAGGACACTGAGGCAGTGGGACTAAAGCCAAGTTTTCAGATCAGACTTTTTGATTTTGCTTGTTAATTTCCTTTGTTTTTTACCCAATTCTCTGGTTAGACCCATTTTGGACTGTATCACCTCATTTGACTAGAAGTCTATTTACAGCCAGTATATTTTAAAGTGGGGCCACTTTAAAATATGCTGAGAAGTTCCTGTGCTCAGCATCAGAGGTGGGCACATCATTAGCCAGCTTTAAAAATCCCACAAGAAGGCTTCTGCCGCTTTTTCTTTATGGGGTAGGAGTAGGGGTCATAACACTCCTGTGAACGGAGACAACTGCTCCTGGCCTCCTTCGCAGCTGGCAAAGGCAGAGAGGCCATTTTTTATGGGCAGGGTCCTCCGGAGCCTGCTTGGCTTTCTTAGTACCGTTCCTGTCTCCGGGGCTCAGCGAACTCCATGGGCGCCTTCTCAGTACATTCACCATTCCACAGAAGAGGCTCACAACGGGCAAAAGATGAATCCCAACTGACTCGTCTAACAAGAACCCACCCACACGTATCCTACTACATGATACCTCCCCACTTTCTACTTAAATATCCTGTTGTTGTCTACTTGGTTATTAAAGTCCAAGTGATACTAGTCAGAGAGAGGACGCGGGAGAAAGGACTGTGGTGGAGGCTGCCCCGCAGAACTGGTAGGGAGGGCTTGCTCTGGTGGAGAAGGCTTTGAAGAGAGAGGCCTGAACCATCACTGGGGAGCCTGGAACAGGGCTTGACCCTGGCTTTGCAAGGTATATCTTCTTTACTAGTTGATTGGGGGGGGAGGGGAGAGGAGACAAAAAACACACACCAGAGAGGGTGAATTCCGCATTACCCATCCGTTTTCCTCTTAGCTAGTATAGCCATCTTCCAGGCCTCAAAGGGGAGAGACTATAGGGAATAACAGACCAGCAAGAGATAAAGGGTTCCTCTTGCTTCTCCTGCTCCACAGGCCCCTTCCAGGAGGCGGAGGCCAAATGTCAGAGTCAGGACCCCCAGCCAGCACAGTCCCACTGCCTGGCCCTCTTCTCTCCAGGAGCCAAGGGCATTTATTCTAACTGCACAGAACTGCTAGGACAATTACCCAGCCCCTCCCCACCGGGAGCCCGCCTCTTCTGATGCAGTTGGGGTTGGGCAGTCCATCGCCCACGTACTCAAAGCAAATGTCCTCATAAACAGCTTTCTGCAAAAAGGGCAACATAAAGGATTCACTTTGGTGAGCAGATGAAAAGAACTCTGGTTTCACTGCATAAGTAATGATAAAAGTCATGAGCTGGGACTGCCTGGGAAACAGGTCAGCAGACCAATTTAAGGATTTCCCCACATTCCAGCATGACAGGAGCTATGTGATTTTGGCCCTGTTAGTCATTTACCCCTCACCACTGCTTCCTCACTTCCCAACAGGGCGTCGGGACGGCCCATCTGCTGTACTCCTGAAGGATAAGGGCGGCCTTCCCCTCTCCCCTGTGCAGGGACTGGCCCAGCGGGGCTCAAGAATCAGGCTGGGAGACACGGTGGCGTCTTTAAACACAGCAAAAGCAGTATTTGTGGAACACAGTCTAGAAGAGGTACATACAAGAATTAAAAAGGAGAAAAATGGGCAAATATGAGGCACTGGAAAAAGAATGGAGAACAATCTTTCTAGCTAAAAACACATATGGATGAGTCATTTTCATCTATTTAACCTCATTTCCCTACTGGCTTACCTGCCATGCTGTCTGGAGACACAGACTCACAAGTATGACGAAAGGCTGTCTGCGTGCTGCAGGCTCTTGTGCTTTCCTTTGTGGGCCTCACAGTGGGACAGCACAGATAAATCATGTGGTGCCATAAAATGTTCTTTACTTTTCAGGCCTTGCAATTTTATTTGTATCTCTATAATACATACTCACACTTGCTACTTTCCATACAAAAATTTTATACATATATATATATATATATATAATCTCATTTTTTAAAAAGTAAAATATACAAAATAGTGACTTTAAATTTTTCCTTCCAAGGGAACCTCAACAAAGGTCAGGACTTGTGAGGCGGCCCAGGGTCACAGGTGTCAGATCTTGGAGACTTTCGGAATTTGCTCTGAAGGAAAACTCTTGGGACACAGAGGCCTTCTTTTTTATTCACCGTCTCACGAAACACATACTCATTCGCCACTTCTTCATAACCAGTATGCATAAAGAGCTGAGCCAGGAATTCTGTAAGATAAGCAGGTCAACAGCATTCAGTCTTGACACCACTGCACCTGCTCTGCAGTAGACAGGAGAAGGCTAGGGGGCTGAGACTGATACTTTTTTCTTGTAACAAGAACTCCAATTTTAATGACATTTTTGTTTTGGAAAGAAACACTATTTCTCATCATCTAAACAGAAAGTCCCAACTAAAGAATTTAGTCAAAGAAGTTTGAGGACTAGCTGGAATGTGCCCACCTTGCCCTACTGCGAGTCCCCGAATAGAACAGTCTGAGGAAGCACAACAAAACCCCAGTGGGGAAACTGATACAAGGTGTGATGTGTTTACATCACTTTGTTTACATCAAGCGCCTCATCCACCCTAGCAGGAAGGAGGGAAATCTGTGAACACAGTGGACAAAAATCACCTGATTCCATGAATCAGAAACATTAAATGAAAATTTTAACTTCCACCTGATATTTTAATGATTTTGCAGTTTTGATGGCAATCACTCATTTTCAGTTTCTTTTAAGAATACTTCATTTCAAGAACTACAAGTGTTTGGTAAAAAACAGCTTAAGAAGGTAGGTAGTTTATAGCCCAGAGTATTAGGCAGGTTTAAAACTAATGTTGGAAGTACTTTAAACACTGAAATCATGGTCAGGTTTTAGATGATTTTCTGAACAAAAGTAACTTTTCAGAGACCCCTATGTAGCAAATGTGTGCATTTGAAAGCACAGTCAACCTTTTTATAGAAAAAGGCTTCTCACCTTTGCGACCAGAGAGGAATCCCAAGGCATCACTGTCCTACCTGCTTACGTGAACCTAGTAAAGGTTCTGACTTGCTCCCCCTGCTCCCCCTTCCAGTCCTCAGTGGGGCACCCATGTGGCTGGTCAGAGGCTGCCTGCACTCACTGACTAGTCACTAGTAGCGGCTGTGAGCTGGCCTTGTCAGGGCTGTTGGTGCGGTCCCAGGGGCTGGTGGGGAGCATGCACTGACAGCCAGTCCCAGGGTCTCTAGAAGGTGTGCCACCCAGCCACCCAGCAGGGCAGAGGGAATGCAGCCAAGCCAGCAAACACAGGCCTGACTCCATTTTTCTTACCGGCAGTGAAAAAATATGATCTGGTTCCATCTTGTCTAACATAGAAGTTTTCTCCAAGTTTGCTGCCGGCTTTAAACCTAAGCATGGCATGATCGTAAAGTCCATAGTCACGAAACAAGACACTTTTGCCTGGTTTCAATACCTACGAAACAAAAGTAGGCTGCACGTAAGTTTGGGGAACCCAGTCAAACAAAGTTTACTATAAAATAAAATGTTAAATGAAGAAACTTAAATTTGCAATACTAAGAAAGGGGCAAGACTGAAACACCCATAAAAGGAAGATGAAATGGCCTGCTACAAAGCACAGCAGACTCAGCGTGGAGCCCCGACACTGGAGGGATGCTTCCTGAGCACTTACAAGAGCCCTCTGGAAAGTCAAATATCATGCAGTGAAAACATGGACATTAAAATGAAAGTCTTTTATTCCTTAAAGTAATTTCTAACATTTTAGTGGCCACCTCCTAGTACTGTCTCTTTAAAAAGCATTGATGTCACTTTGGCTTTCCACTGATTTGGCTGGCTTTCCTCATGCTGTCTCAGCTCTGATTTCACGGTGCTATAATTATGTACAGTTTGCCCACCATGTTAATAACTGATAGGTGCCTGGCACTCTATAGCTTTCCAGACATTTTCTCACTGGATCTTCATCCAATTCTGAGAGGAAGAAAGAAGTTTGTTTATTACCCTGTGAGATGAGGAGACTGACACCAAAAAAGGTAAGCAACTTGCCCGCGATCACACACCAGGCACTAAGTGAGGGCCAGGACGGACACTTAGGTCAAAAGGCTCCACTCTGTAGAATCAGAGCCACTTTTTAGGCTGGCTGGAGTGAGGCATGGACTCTGAGGCCAGCGCAGCAGGGAGGGAGAGCAGGGCCATCCCCAGGGAGGCCCATGCTGAAGGCTTGCACAGGTAGCTTCAGAGCAGCTGTCTCAAAAACTGGAAGGTAAGCCAAGCAGAGTGTGGGTACAACTGCCCTATCTTACAGACCCAACAGCTCCGTGCTTCTCAGAATGGAAACCAAGTGGCAGTCACTTACTTTTTACATGAAAATTCTCTCCAAAACTGCGCACCACTCCCAAGTGGACATCAAAAGAGACATTCATTACATCTTCTTGTGACCCATCACATCAACAAAAAGATTAAGACATATGACATGTACGAGCTATTATATTTTTAATGTAAGTTGATGTAGTTCCTTTTTCTGAATATGAAAAACTGTCCCTAGTACTTTCAAGGGAGCTAGATTTTCTCAATTTCTTGATTCTTATCTAGAGTACTAGCATGCATTTTAAATATTTTCATTAAAGAGCCTCTTGGATAAAAATTCTCACCTTGGCCAGAAATGCTAAGCTTTAAAATGTGAATAGAAGAGGGAAAATTCAAAAAACTTAGTTCATATGAGCAACACTTATTTTTTCATGTCAGAAGGGAAAAAAAGGTCATGTGGGACAGTGGAAGGTTCACTCACTCAGGAATTTGGAACTCTTGATTCAAATCCCAGTTCTTCCATTAGCTAGTTGAGCAAATAACTGCAGCCCTCTGAATGTGTTTTCTCATCTGTAAAATAATAATCATGGTACTAATGCCTCCTCTGCTCACAGATTTACCTGTGAACCAGGTATTTCCCAACCGCATGGATTTTCACTCTCGCAACAACTCCCAGCAGTGGGTAGGCTGGGTCTATAGCACCCGCTGCCAGTGAGGCCGAGTCAGTGACCTGCCTGGGCTCTCAAGGCAGCCGAACATCCAGGTCTTCCAGTAACAGTCAGTCTACTTTTACTTTGCCATTCTATTCCAAACATGAGGGAATTCAACTTTAAGATTGTGTTTTTCAGTTTAAAGTTATGTGGTTTTTACATTCCTTAGACACTAACATCCTGAGGTTATTAGATCTACGTTACAAAGGCTTATCACCATGTTGTTCATGCAAGGCTTCAGAGCCCCCAAAGGGAGTCTTATGGTCAGAGGCTGAGAGATTGCTTCTTCTGGTAATTTCCTGATGAAGTAGATGATTTCAAATTAACAAACCAGTCCCTATGTATGATGGCAATGAGAAGCAATCTCATCACTGCTATGAGTCCATCTAGGCTATCTGAGAAAAGCTTGCTATTGGAGCGTAAAATTAGGAGGACTGCAATGGAATTTGTAACTAAAAAAAGGTCACATCAGAGAGCAGATGTGGACTGGGACAGCTCATGTCAATCTTTTTCTTTTTTAATATCCACATTTCGTAACTATTAGAGTAAAACACCTAAATCAAGAATAAGCATATCCTCAGTACCTGGCTTTATCAGACTTCTTAATCTTGTTAATGGTGTCTCACTATAGTTTTACTTTCAAGTTCTTGGATTGCTGAATAGGTTATCTTTTCATGTTAACTCAATATTTGAGCATTTTCTTCTATAACATGTCTGTGTCTGTCCATTTTTTCTATTAACTTGTCCTTATTCATACAAAGGAATTCCTTATATATTCTGGATATTTTTTTGTCAGTTTTATAGATTTTAAATTACTTTTCCTAACTTGTCTTTCTAATTTGTCTTTAAGAACAGAAACTCTTAATTTTATTAACATCTTTGTGCTTGGAACATTTTGGGTCATCTTCCAGAAAGATTTCACTACTCTGAAGTCAAAGATATTCTTTTGAAAAACTCAAACTTTTGCTTTTTCCATTTAAGTCATGAATTCACCCAAGAATGATTTTTGTTCTGGCTGTGAAGTAGGAACACAACTTCATTTTTCTCCATGTGGCCACCGATCATTTATTGAGCAGTCCTTCTTTTCCCAGTGATCTTCAGGTCACCTCGATCACATACCAAATTTCCAAATATCATGGGTCTATTTTTAAGCTCCCTATCACATTTGCCAATTTGTCCCTCTGCCAATACCATTCTGTCTTAATTACGGTAGCTTTACTAACTCTTTATATCTGGAAGGGCATAAATTTCCCTACCTCATTCTTCTTCAGGAATGGTTTGATCCTTTGTTCTTTCATATAAATTTAGAATCAAGTTATCAATTTCCTCAAAAAGAAAAAAAGCCTACCAAAAATACCTCAAAAACAATAAAAAAAAAAAAAATCTTGAGATTTTGTTGTAATTGCACAGTTCAACTAGGAAAAAAATCAATCATCCTTATATTATCTATTAATGAACACAGTAGTGCCCTCTATATAAATTTTCTTTAAAGTTGCTTAATAGTTATATCTAATTTACTACATGTAATTTACTATAGGCCTTACACATCTGTTAGACTTATTACCAGGTACCTTTTATTTTTATATTGCTATTCAGAAAGCTTTCCTTTTAAAGTTATACTTTCATTGTATATTAATTTTTATATATTTATATCCAGCCTCTTTAACTCTTATTATTTATTCTGTGGCTAAGTTACAGGGAAACTTTTATTACAAAACAGATTTGGCCTCCACACATTATTTGCTGGCCCCTAACAGAACAGAACACAATAGTCAAAACAAAAGAACTACAGGAACACAATAAAATGGGTGAATATTAAATTGTTAAATGGAAAAGTAAGACTGCACTGTATGCTCCTTTTTAAGTGCAGAGTTCCATGGCATTAAGTACATTCATTTTATGCTTTTGTAATTCTTTTAACAGTTTCTAATTAGACAACTATATTATCTGCAGTAATGAGTTTTCTTTCTTTCCTTTTCATCCTTAAACCTTTCATTTCTTTTTCTCGTCTTCAGTAGAATGTGGAATGAGGTACTGAGCTTGGACGTTCTCATCCCCATAAAGTAGGAGATATTCCCACTCTGTCCCCATCTCCTCCTCCCCAACATCCCCCGCCCTCCCTCCAAGGCCCCCTCACACTCAGGTGCTGGCAGAGACCTGACTGTCCTGTGAGGACACCACTTCCCCTGCAACTTCTCAAGTCATGTCTGTTTTCTGCCATGGCCCTTGGACCCCTGGGCGTGGCGATGGGCAGGTATCCTGCTTGCTCCTGATTACTACGTTCTGTGCATTCCCTTTTCCCCTCCCTAAGCCCTCCAGCTCAGAATCCCTTGTCATCAGATTTAGGCCGCTCATTACCCCTTACTTTTCCTGTCATCTCTTAGTTTCAGGGTAATTCCTGCCATTTGATGATGAATATGCCTTTTAGTTTACTGTGTTATCCTCAATACCACAACACTTTTTAAAAAAATTATTTATTTATGCATATAAGAGCTGGGGTACAGGCCAGAGATGCAGGAGGTGAGTGAGAGGATCCACCAGAGACAGAGCGGGGAACAGAACAGGCAGACTGACTGAAATACACTGCTGAGGGGAGCAGCGGGCAAGACAGGAGAGGTCTGCTGCACCATGTGGGTTGCTCCCTGGCTGGCCGGGGATCAACTCGTGCTGCAGAGGCTGCGGATTGCTTCATAGTGCCGTGCTTAACCCCTTGCGCCACCAGGGAGGCCCAATACTTCAGTACTCTTAACTCTGGTCAATTTCAATATAAATGTGGATTATCCTTCCACATTTATATTGACCCCTTAATGACCACTTAAAGACTTCAGCTTCTCTTTTCCAAAAAACTTGTCCTCCGTGCTACCTAAACCACTAATTCCCATGTTAATGTCCTAATTCCTTGTCACCATTAAAAAGTATATAACCCCATCCATACTATAAATGTCATACAAGTTACTCTCTGACCGCCCCGATCCCACCCACTTTTCAGCTTTCTCTAGTTTTTGTCTTTAGTAATCCCTCACCTCACCTGGACCTTCAAAGCAGGTAATCCTGCCACCTTCTCCCTGATGCCTTCTCTGTCCTCTCTACTCCATTTAAGCTCCATGTCCATTTGTGGGTATGTGCTGGGTTCCCAGCTGCTCATAGATCAGGCATAGGAAATGGGAGGTAAGGACACTAATCCTAACAAGGCCTCATAAGCAGGGGGCTAGAAGCAGCATGGCAATCTCTAAATTTTAAAAAATGTTTTATGAAGAATGATTTTTTTCCTAACAGATTTCTGTTAGGAAACATTCCTACCTCATTATTCTGTTAAAACAATTCAAGCCAGGATTAAAATTTAACATTAGTTTTAAATACAGACACTCCCTTACCTAACATCTACGTTTTCAACTTGCGGGATATGTTCCTTTCCCTCTATGGAGGGAGCTGACTGAAAAGCCCATGACTCACAGAACAGGTGAGGCTCACAGGCCTGCTACATCGTGCTCCAGTGTCCCAAGTGAGCTGCAGGCTTATCATCAGTCAATTGCGAGGGGAGCAGTGGGCAAGACAGGAGAGGTCTGTAGTGCCATGTGGGTCAGCTCCTTGGCAGGGGATCAAACTCATGCTGCAGTGGCTGGCAATAGCTTGATAGTATTGAGACTTAACCCCTTGCACCACCAGAGAGGCCCTTACTGCACTCTTAAAGAAACCCAAACTATTATGTGTATGGTTCTTTTAAGAAAGATGATCAATGACCTCATACTCAAAGACAAGGTCCTTAGCCCTACATTAAAATGGTGATGAATAAATATTAATATACTTTAAATTGCAAAAAAAAAAGTGTTTTAGGTAAGTACCAATTTTAATTTATTGAGTTGATTTTTTAATGAATCAAATCACCATGCTTGTATAGATAAAAGAGCTTCTACCAAAGTTTATAAAGCACCCTCATATATCACTGCAACTCTCATTGACTCTGTGAGACACCCCATTTGACAGACAAGAAAACTGAGGCTTAGGAATGGTAGATGAGGTGGCTTGTGTTGAGTCACATGACTGCAAGTGAGCTTTCCTTCCTGAGTGCCACCGCAGCCCCTGTTGACCATCACTGCTTAGTTTCTCCCACTGTAATAACTACAGTGGTAGCAACAATAACAACAGCTGACTTTTAAAGACTACTTGCCATGTTCTAGGCTAAGCACTTTAAAATGATCTCATACAATCGCCCCCAAGCCCTAGGTCTAGGAACTATTACAACTCTACCTTTATAAGTAGTGACCCTGAGGCTGGGAGGGGTAAAGGTGCCTCCATGGGGAAACCAGGTTTTGACTCTGATTCCACACTGTCCTTTAACACTGAACCACCTCCTCTCACTTCACAGCAGGAATCCACAGATCCCGGATAACCACAAAATCCTCCTTACTCCAAGGCTGGCCTGCCTTGGGAGAACAGTGACAGACACCACATAAATCAGGTGGGTGGGTTTTTTTTTTGCCAGAGAGACCTTTCCACACTGACTCCACATCATAGTTAACGGGACCAGGGAGGCTCTGAATCTGGACAGAACATGAGCCTCAGAGGAAAGGAACAGATCAGGTGTGACACACAAGTACAGGCTACAAAGCACTAACCTTGTAGATGTTTTGTAAGACAAGTTGCATCTTATCAGGGTGAACAGCAGAGAGCATGAATATCAACATGACAACATCCACAGACTCCGGGGGCAAATGTTCCAGAAGGTCATCTTTAGTCAGATCACACTGGAACACCTTGCATCTTTCTGTGTTATATAAAGGATTTTGCTAGAGAAAGGACAAACAAAAGAATTTTAACACAACATCCATGTTGTTACACATAGGAAAATACAGCTAAAAAGGAAATCCTATTTCCACTTGTGTCCTGATACACAGAAATGAACAATCACTTTGTTACAGGGCAAAATGGAATAGTGAACCATCTGTACAATCAAGTATGCAATATTCAATATTACTATTAGGGGCACGATTTCATTTTAACAAATCATTTTTAACTGAGGAAAAAACATGGTCTAGCACATATTCAAAACTTAGCATTTCTGAAGAATATATTTCCAGGGGGATGATAAGCTAAAACTGGTCTCTGTTTCCTTAATTCTCCTTTGAATCATCCACTACAAACCTAGAACTTCCTAAGAGAAGTCCTTCCAGCTCCACTTATTAACATGATCCCACAGTTCTTCTGGGCTGTATTTTCTCTTAATGTAGCAAGCTAAATAGCCCTAACATGATTTTTTTACTTTAGGTGTGTTCCTGGTATATTTCTGTTGATGGGTTTATTAGATAAATATAAGGGCTTTATGCAGAAAAATATTAAACTTTTCTCTAATGTAGATGAAGATGTAAATAGAGAAATACAAAGTTATTAGATGTGAAGTCTCAAAATTTAAAAGGTTATCACTTCTATCTTTAAACCCATTTATGAACGCAATGGCATCTCAACCAAATCCTAATAAATTTCTAGAAACATGACAAGGTGAATCTCATCATCTGGAAGCAAAACCCCTCAGGAATATCAAAGTCAGGTTTTTTTGTTTTTGTTTTTGCTTTTTTGGTGGGACCCTTGTCGGCGGCCGGGGAACGAACTGGCACTGCAGAGGCTGTGGGCAGCTTCGCAGCCCAGTGCTCAACCGCTGCGCCACCAAGGGAGGCCCTCAAAGTCAGTTTTTCTAAAAAAAGAACAATGAAGGAGGCGGCGAACTAATGGATAGCAAAGCATTTCCCAAAATGTAGTACCAAAATAATGTGGTTTCAGGATGGACAAATAGATTACTGAGACAGAACAGAGTCGCAAAACAGACCCACAGATATAGAGGAATTGTCTATGACAACAGAAAAGTGACAAAAATGACAACTAGATAAAAAAGCTAGACTGTGAAAGAGACAATTACCAGGAAGTGAAAATGAATTTCTCATTCAATTTACAGTACTTGCACAACTAGTCATCTACTCATGTAAAAGAACACTGGTATGTTTCAGGTCAGATGCACAGAGGTGGAAAGATGTTCTCATCCTTACAAGAAAAAGTTGGACAGCAGGAAAGAAATGATTTTTCTATGAACCCATCAAAGAACAACCAGTCATTCCCAAATCTGAAGAGGTACCTTCAGGGAGAGACAAAGGACTCATGCATATGCTGAATTGAGGCAAATGCCTCCAATCTGGAAAGATTAAACTAGAAATTTGACAAATTGCTGGAGTTTGTATGTGGGGTTTACAGCATGAAGCTCCTGAGGGCTGAAGTCATATGTGGCCCTCCCACATTTTGCACCTCCTGATAAGTATATATGGAATAAAGGAACTCATGAGCAGATGAAAAACTAATATCTAGTTACATATCACAAAGACTTCAATCTCACTGGTTATAAGGAATAAACAAAATAGAGATATTTGTTGCCCATGATTGGTAGATGGATATGTACTACTACAAAAGACTTTGTAAGATGTTATATAGTGAAGAAAGCAAGTAAAAGTACAATGTGATGGCACTATTAAAATGAAAGTCAAATGGAAGCAAAAACCGTAAGTGAATGGAAGACAAGACCTATGCATTTGCCAAAGGATCCCCCACATATTTGTTAATGACAAAAAGGAAATATGGTCACTACCTCTCCCCTGTGATCTAAACTAGCATCATTTATAGTGAGATTGTCAGACATTATTGCCTCCTGATAGGATACAATGTGAAAGAGACAATAGCATCCACTAAAATATTTTTGGCAAAAATATCTTACCTAATTTAAATCTAATTTCTAGTTTACAAAACTTACAGGAAATAGAGGAATAAGTTAAGTGAAGACATAAAGAAATAACCAGACCAATTTGGAATGTGGAAACTTACCGCAAATGGCTTGCTCTCTAACACTCAAGGTCGAGGGGTAGGGCAGATTATTTGAGACTTCAAGTACATATTGTGTAAGACGTGGTCCTTGATTAGAGACACCTATTAAAGACACCTGAACTATTCAGGAAATTTGAATCTCAAGTGGGTATTGATGACATTAGGGGATAACAGTCATTTCTGTCAGATATAGTAAGTGTACTCTGGTCATAGAAAATGTTCTGAGTTTTTGAAGATTTATGCAGACATATCTAGTAGTGAAGTGTCCTGACATCCATAATTTATCTTAAGAAAGTTCTTAAGAAAGAAATGTCTATAAAGCAAATGCGGCAAAATGTTGCATTATATCTGGGTATAGGTACATGGATGTTGGTATGTCATTTGTTCATACTTCTCTAATTAAAGATGTGTTGGATTAGCATTTTATATATGTATGTAACATGGAAACAGGAAAATGACACTCATGGTTGTTATAGTTGGTTAGTGTCAAGGACAGGGAAAGGTCAAGGATGAGCACATGGACAGAGGGAACAGGTCAAACAAGTCTAAGAAAATAAAAAACAACCACGAAAATGGAAACACAGCACGACGCATGGATGGTGTACCAACCTGGACATATTCAACAGCTCTTGGAGAAAAATCACAGGCATAGGCGAAGATATTCTGATCTTCTTCTAAAAGCGGGAATAAACAGTTCCCAACACCACAGCCAGCTTCAAGTATAGTCAACTTTTGATCTTCAAACTGAGGGAAGAGAAACCAAAGTATACTACCTTTGTGTGCTAAAGAAACAAACCAGGCTAAAAGATCCAGAACATGGAGTAGCAAATAAACAAGAGAATACCTAAAAGCTAAAACTGATACTGCATTAATCATCCAACACTGCGTAGTCTGGTGTGGAGAAAACACAGTATAATGGCTAACATAAGAGACTCAAGGCTAAACTGCCAGCTCGCACATCGGGACACTTCAACCTATAAGTGTGGATAATAGTAATGCCGACTTTATAGTATTATAAGGCTTAAATTACAGAACACAAAGTTCTAGAAAAGGGCAATGGTAAAGTGTGTTTCATTATTATTATGAATACCTTAATCTATCACTGAATTCACTCAGTATGAACTTAACATTTACAACATCCAGATTAGCTTTAAAGAAATAAAAAATGCCACTAAGTTCTCTCTATTTATTAGATGACCCAGGAAATGCTAACACTACTTGAGGCCAGTTTCTCTCTAAGGCAGGAAGCATTTTGACAGGTTTTTAAATTCTCCACTTCACACTCCCCATAAGAATGCAATAAGGCAGCCCTCCTTCACACATTTTAAATAAAGAACAACTTAAATAAGGTAACACTGGCTTACCTCTCTACATGATCTTAGCTCCTCAAACTCTCTGGTGGTCCAGTGTCTATCTTTGAAAAAATTGGTACTATTTCTTTTGTAAAAAAGGTCCCAGTTCTTTTGAGCCTCTTTTTCCAGTTTTTGTTGTTTAAAATCAGACACTAAAGCTTGGTCTCTTTTCAGTTTCTCCTCTTCTTCAGAGCTGAGAATCCTGGACTGCAGCCCTTTCCTCTGCAGAGAAACCATCTCATAAGCCAATGGTAATATACTGAGCACTGCGGAAGACTGGCTAACCTAAGAATTCCAAGTGATGTAGAGGCCTGGTGGGTTTCCAGACAGGTGGTTCCTCAGGTTAGGCAGCATTTGGTGCTTTGCAGGAAAAAGAATGAGATTCTGGTTAGTGGTTCTAAGTCAGTTCTTTAAGAAGCTGGGTTAGGGTTCTAGCACAGTTCTTTCACCCACATTTACTAGAGGCTGAGTCTACACAAAGCCCCACCCATATGCGAGGAGAGGTCACAAAGAAGCCTCAGACACTCTCCCTACCTTCACTGGGCTGACATTCAGTGGAGGAGGCTCATGCACCGAATCCTAATTCCAACCAAAATAATAACATAATAATAATAATTTCAGAAAAAGGGCACTCCCAAGAATTGGTTGAGAAATCGTGGGGGAGAAAATACTAAAGTTCGGTGCCCGTGAAAGGGGTGACTTAAAAACAAACATTAACAGTTGCCAGAACTGGAGGCGGGGGGGGGGGGGGGGGGGGGGGTCACCTGCCAGACAAAAGAGGGGCTATACTTTCCCAAGGATCACAGATCCCCTTCTCTTTCTCATGGAGATGGCGCTTAGCCTGGGGGGTCCGAGTCTCTAACCACACTCCCAAGAGGTGGTAGCACGAACCAGAGGGGGCGTCGCTTTCCAGGAACTGAGGGTGCCGCCATCTCGGCACGAAAGGGCAGAGAGACGCAGTCCCGGGTGGAGCAGGGTCCCGGGGAGCCCCCCGGGTCAGGACCCTCGAGAAGCCCCAGGCCGCGCCGGCCCCCAGGGCCCGGGGACAGCCGGCCGGGCGAGCCGCCGGACCTGTGTTACACTGGCCCGCGCGCTCGGGGCTCACCGTCATCAATTCCCCGGTTCACCCAGAGAGGCAGGGCCGGGCGCACTCAGCCCTCGGCCAGGCCCAGGCCCTGGAAGCAGAATTTGGGCGCCACCGCGGGGAAACCCCGAGGCCAGGGGCCAGTCAGCCTCGCGGACCTCGACGAGGGAGTCTCCCGGCGGAATTCTTTTGCCATGGCACCGCCCCCGCCACTTCCGCCCCGGACGCAGCAGTCCCTCCCCGACGCCGGAAGTGCCTCGGCCTTGCTTCCGCTGAGTCTTCCCCCACCCCGACGCGGAGGGGAGGACTTGCTTCCGGCCCCGGGTGGGCGCCGGCTCCGCTCCCCGTGCGTTCCGGAGCGGTGCCCCGGGAGCATCGTTCTCCCGGACGCCGGCGCCGGGGGCTCGGGCCGCGCCAGGACTGCGCCGGTCCGGACGCGAGGCCCGGGCGGGGCCATGAACGGGACCGCGAACCCGCTGCTGGACCGCGAGGAACACTGCCTGCGGCTCGGGGAGAGCTTCGAGAAGCGGCCGCGGACCTCCTTCCACACCATTCGCTGTAAGTGGGCGCCCCCCGCGCCTCCCCGCGGGCCAGGCCCGCGCCCCTCCTCGCGCCCCCCGACGGCCTGAAGCCCGGGGGACCCCTTGCCGGCGCCGGCTGCCTTGTCTTTGACCCCGAATCCTACGGAGCGTCCATGTCCCACCCCGCCTTTCCATTCTTTATGCCTCCCAAGCCAGAACCTGCGGCTCAGCGCTTCTGCCTCATGGTTCCAGACGCTTCTACCCAAAAGTCAATGGGTCCCTTTATCTTTGCATCTCCCCACCCACCCTTCATTATGCCACATCCACCCTCTCTTGAATACAGAAGAGACCGCCTTTAGTGCAGGCGAGACCACCTCAGCTCTAACCCACCCTTCTGACTGACCCATTAGGGTCCACGTTTAAAGGGCTTCCCTTTGCTCGTGGCTTCAGCTACTCCCACCGATTCCTTTCTTTGCCCTGTTTTCCTAAGCTGGCTTCTCTCAGCCGTCTTGGCTCTGACCACCCGGACACTGAGCTTCACCTCTTTTTGCAGCTAAAGAATTCACATCTCTGCACCCATCAGTCTCCCTTCATCTTTCTGTGCCTCGTTTGACTTGGATGTTTCTTGGAGTCACCTATGCCACACTGACATTTTCTTAAAACCAAAGCCCTAGTGGATGAAGAATAAAAATTAGACTGTTTGAACCTGGAATAAGTTAAAGCTGGGTCTGTGTTTAGAGGCGAAATAGATTAGGCAGAGGAATGTTGAAGTAGTTATTACCATGGAGCTGCTTTTTCTGTATGATTACAGACCCTGTTGAGGGAGGACTCCCTCACTATGCTCACTCTTATGTCCTGGACAAAGATTGGGCTGTTGGGAATTGGCTGACGGAGCATCCCTCTGTGATTCACAAACTCCTGGTTTCCGGTCTTGGTAGTGCTAATGCTGGTTAAGACTTGTTTTTCTCAGAGGAGCTAATAGATGTGACTCAACACATTGCAGGAGGGTGTGTTATATAATGAAGTTCCATCTCTGCGTGGTCACCTGCAATGCCATTACTGAGCTGCTACTGACAGCAGACCTAGCTCATTCAAGAGCAAGATGTTGAGAATGTGATAAGAACATCATTTCCTGAGCATTTTTGCTAAGTTGCTGCTTTAGTGGGATGAAGGGCAATGTGAAGTTCATTTTAAGGAGACACTTCATGTATGCACCTGGCCTACAGTGTGAGGCAGGTGTGTGATAAAAGGAGGTAAGATGGCTGTTTTTGCTGTACTTTTACTGAACTTCAGAAACATAGGCAGGATTAACCTTTAGAGACGTAGTCAGCCCTCTGCTCTGAACAGCTACAGAAGTGTCTTTTTGAAGCTATGGAACTGGAGCATGGCAAATCCTGTGCAGAATGAAATCAGCAAATATGTGTATATATGTATAATATATATGCGCATATCTGTGGCTGTTCATACAGTCAGAATTCTTTTCATATGTTCTCTTGTCCATATTTCATAGTGTTTTACAGTCAGAATTCTTTTCATATGTTCTCTTGCTTTTGATCCTCGCAACAACCCTAATAAAGCATCATATTGTGAATAAGAAGGCTTTAGTTTTCAGAGAAGGGCATGTCTATACTGAATAAAATGGTATAAGGTCTAGTTTTTGATTTTGTTTTTTTTTACAAAATACTCCAGTGTGGGTGGGAGGGAAAGTGTGTGGAGGGATAGCTAAAACAAGATTGTCCTTGAGAGAGCAATATGGAAGCTAGGTTTATGGTACATAGGGCTTCATTGTCTGCTTTTGTGTGAAGTTGTCCACAATGAAATTGTTTTGAAAACACCCTAAATTATTTTATTTGCCATTTATCTGAATAATTAAAAAAAAAAAAATTCTTGTGCGAATGCCCAGAAAACCCTTAGTATAGTAACGTGCATTTTTCTTTTCCTTCAGATGACTTTAAGCCAGCATCTATAGATACTTCCTGTGAAGGAGAGCTTCAGGTTGGCAAAGGAGACGAAGTCACAATTACACTGCCGCACATCCCTGTAAGTTTATTCCACTGTTGTTTTTTTCATGTGTAACCACAATGAATCCTCATATTTCATGCCATTTCAATTTCCTACTTTTTAGAAGTTTGTAGATTTTAGAAAGCCAACAGAAAAAAAAAAAGGGGACTTTGGGGGATGGGTTGAAATTGTGTTTCCCAGGTGCTTGATTAAAAAGGATTCTTTGCAGTGTTCCCCAGGTTGCCTTTACCACCGAGTAAACAGGGTTCTTAAATGGACCCCTAGCAACGTTTAAACTTGCTTTGCTTGCCTTCCTGCAACTCCGGAGACAAGCCCTCAGTGCCATGCTCATAAAACAGCAGCTGTCTAATAGTGTGGGGCAGCCAAGCCGGAGTGCAGGCAGGAGCTGAATTGGCATCTTATATCTGGTAAGGGGTCAAGAGCAGGCCGGTACTTTTAAGCAAGAACCAGAGGTTCAGAGCATTCAGCCAGTTGAGGGACGAGGGACCCAGTTCAAAGCTGAATTGAGAACCCTTGCAGAGGGAGACTGCTATGAAGCCTCACCCAAGAAAGCACTGATCATGAAGCCAGAAGGATCAAACAAAATATGCTTAGTGTACGTGTCATTGTGTGTCACAGCCATAGCCTGGGACATTTTAAGGTCCTGGTGACCAGTGATAGAATGATACTGCTCTGGGCAGCGAGTCCTGGGAAGCTTTATGCGGAGGAAAATTACTTGTCTGTCAGTTTAGACTACTAGTTCATTACGCCTTGCCTTTGGCAGGTTACATCATCTCTCTTTGGACCTTAATTTCCCCAATGTAAAGTGAAGGTGTTGGATAGATGGTCTCTAAGGTTCCCTACAACGCCAGAGCCTTTTTTAACTCTATAGAAGGGATCCAACCTTATATTTGTAACTACTGACTACCTGCTGTGTGTTGGCACACTGCTAGGCTGAGAATAGTCTTGAACAGAATCACATTTCTTGCCCTTTGGAACTTGTGTCTGGATTTAAAATAAGTATAAAAAAAAAAACAGCACTTGTTTTAGAAAATTAGGGAGGGCTTCTGTAAGGAAATGACCTTTGAGCATATTTGAAGGTTGAGTAATTGAAAGAGGGAGAGGTAGGGCGTTACATGTAGAAGCCTTGTTAAAGCCTTGCAAGAAAGAACCCGAGGATCTGAGAGAAGGCTGGTCAGTCACTTTCTATTCTGGAGTCCATCCAGCACAGGGGTGGGTGGTGCATAATAGGCTAAAGGACCAAGTTTTAAGAATTTATTCTTAAAGGACCAAGGTTTAAAGAATTTATTCTTTGACCTCAGAGCATCAGCGCAGCAGTTGAAGGCTTAGGCAGGTGAGTGGTGTGATGTATTTACTTCGAGCTAACCAGAATAATGAGCTGCCCCTGGAGAGTGCTCTGATGGTTGGTTCGTTTGGGGGAGAAGCCAGGCACTCTCCCAATTATGAGGAAATATGGAGATCAGTCACCTGTTCTACCTCTCATGATGAAAGCGCTACTGAGTGTAATGCAAGGAATAGTTCAATCATTTTTCTCAGTCCATACTTCACCATTATTTAGAACATTTTCTGACTCTAGAAAAATGTACAGTAATTACAGACATTTATAGTACCTTTCTTGGTTACTTATAACCAGTCAGATAATCACAGACATCTGCATTATTATTATTTCTGTTTAGTTTTACCTGAGACGCCAGAGGGGTTAAAATAGAAATCATTTCATTGTGTTTTTTTCAAGTAGCTCTGATAAAAGATAAGATAGAGTTTCTTGTAAATCCAGTCTGGATACGCATACTGGTGTGTTGAGTTTGATTGTCTGATACTTTTCTGGCATATAGGGATCCACACCACCAATGACTGTGTTTAAGGGGAACAAACGACCGTATCAGAAAGACTGTGTGCTTATTATCAATCATGACACCGGTGAATATGTTCTGGAAAAACTCAGTAGCAGCATTCAGGTCAAGAAAACAAGGTATGTGAATAACCAGATGTGGTTTTTCTATACCTTTGTGTTTGTTATCTATTGTTATAAAGATGTGAGCAGCTCCACTGTTTTCTTAGACATATTAACAAGTTGTTAACTCCTTCAAATACAATGAAAAATGATGCTTTGAAAACATGAAACATGGAAACCAAACTTGGGGAAAGGGGTGTTGTGCTTCATAAAGAAATCAATTTTAGGGCCTCCCTGGTGGCACACGGGTTTAAGTCTCAGCACTATCAAGCTAGCACCAGGCATAGCAACATGAGTTTAATCCCTGGCCAGGGAGCTAACCCACATGGCTCAGCAGACCTCTCCTGTCTCGCCCGCTGCCCCCCTCAGCAGTATATTGCAGTTAATCTGCATGTTCTGCTCCCCACTCTGTCTCTAATGAATCCTCCTCCCCGCCAGCTCCTCTGACCTACACCCCAGCTCTCGTATGTATAAATAAATAAAAAATAAATCTCTTTTTTTAATAAAGGAATCAATTGTATTAACCTTGAGATTGTTGATACAATACCACCTAAGGAAAAAGATTTAAATTTGCAGATGTAATTATGAAAGAATAATTGAATTATGTGTTTTTTATTAGAGTGGAAACAGGATTTTAACAAGATTATCTTTGGGGTTATTATAATTCCAAAATAAAGCTTTATCTATTTTTTGAATAGTGAGCTCTTTTCAGTATTTAATTCAACTGGCATTACATGTCTAATATGAATTCAGATTTTATTTTGAAATTGAAAATTCTATAAATAATGGATTTGTTCTAATTGTTGCAGTGCAACACAATTATTGTAGTATAACCAAATTTTAAAGTGTTACAGTGCGATTTTTTTCTGTTTATGCTTCAGTTCATCCATTCCACAAAAATTATAAAGATCCACTGAGAGATTGTTGTGTGCCAGGCTCTATGTTAGATGATGTTGTTGTTGTTTTTAAAGATTTATTTATTTATACAAGAACTGGGGTACAGGCCAGAGGCGCGGGAGGGTGAGAGAATTTACCAGAGACAGAACAGGGAGCAGAGCAGGCAGACAGACTGAAGACATTGCTGAGGGGAAGCAGGGGAGGTCTGCCACACCATGTGGGATTCTCACCCACCAGCCGGAAATCGAACCCGCACTGCAGAGGCTGCGGAAGCTCCACAGCGCGGTGCTCAACCTGCTGCGCCACCGGGGAGGTCCACTATGCTAGACGTTTGATGTGCATTACCTAATATTTACAAGTCACTTTTGGAAAGGTTCTATTGCTAGCTTTTAACAAAAAGGGTCGTGGGGGAATCCCAACTTGATAAAAAGACTGAGGATTAGTGAAATTGTGATTCACCTAGGTTCTGCAGGAGCAGAGCTCTGTCCCAGGGGTCTGCTGTGGAGCCCCTGTGCCTCTTTAGCTGGGTGTGTTTGTATCATTCACCTTCACCAACCAGGGGCTGCTTTACTCCCCCAGTTGCTGATGGTTGCAGTCTATTGTATTCCTCAGAATTATCTGGGGACTAGCAGCATTTTATAAATGCTGATGCTTGTTAAAGGTAAAATTTCAGCACCTACTAAATCAGAATCCGCCTTTTTAAAGAGATCTCCAGGTGATTTGTATGCATATTAATGTTTAAAAAGTGCTGGACTGTCCATTTGCAAGAGAAATTCTTAAGGGTAGAATTTTTTCAGTTTGAGATGGAATTCTGCTTGTCTGCCAGCAAGAGTTGGCATGGAGCAAATGAGCAAGCAGCAAATTGATAGCACGAAATTTTGTAAATTGGCTATTATTTGAAGAGCTATTTTATTTAGTAACTCACACACTTGTGATTCTAACTTTGTATTGTACACAGATAGTCATCTACTAGTAAAACGGGTTCTCATAATCATATTATACCCTGCGTATGTGTTTTGTCTGCTTTTTGCTTACATCAAGTCTTGAAGACAGCACCTCTGTTTTACTTATTTCTGTACCACTGGTGCATAATGCAGTACTGAAATAAAGTAGAGAGCTGTCAAATGAGTAGTTCATGTGATAAAATTGCAAATATATCAGTATTTTGAAGCAATCTGTCTGGGGTTCTGCAGAGAGTGGTATTTGATCACCTGGACAGATTTGAGAACCACTGTTTGCCCCTCCAAGTTAATGTGTGTACCTCTCATTTCAGAGCTGAAGGGAGCAGTAAAATCCAAGCCAGAATGGAACAGCAGCCCACTCGTCCCCCGCAGCCACCACAGCCACCTCCACCTCCACCTCCACCTCCACCACCACCTATGCCATTCAGAGCTCCAACGAAGCCTCCAGTTGGACCCAAAACTTCTCCCTTGAAAGATAATCCCTCACCTGAACCTCAGCTGGATGACATCAAACGAGGTAGAGAACATTTCAGGAGCCATGATAGCAACTTGTAGTGGGATGTTAATGTTTTTGTGGTGATCACAGGGCTGCCATGTTGACATGGTGGCACAGGTATTCTCTGCCATTGAAAACATTTCTGCAGCGCTAACCTTCCCTGAGGGGATGAAGGTAGGAACTTGTATTTATTTTGTTTGACAAGGGGTGGTCCAGAAATAGTGACCTGCTCAGAGACCCAGAATTTTAACAAGTGTGACGCCATCTGATGGTCCACATAGCATTCCTTCAGGCTTGGGAGAGAGAAAATTCCAAGGTGTTGGGGATCAGAACCAAGTGTGCCGATTTTAGCATAAAGGTTAAAGGGACATTAAAATGAAACGACCAATGCTTGCATTGACACGCAGTGTGTAAATGTCAACACGCCATGAGGACCAGCGGTAGTGGACACTAGCCCAGAAAGGCCCAGCATCTGGGCACACTCTCCAGTGCCCACCTGAGACCAGCTTACCTTGGCTTTCTCCCCAGTTTACCTTGGCTTTCTTTTCAGAGTGTTAGGATGTTACGAGTGTGTCATTTTATATTTGTAAAATCTTACACAATAAAATGAAATCCATAATAATAGTGAACAGGAAAAGATGAAGAGTTGTCCTTGAGTCATTTGCCGTTTCCACTTACACAAATGTCATTTTAGCAAATGAACTCTCTGCACAGTGTACAGTATTAATACGTTTTTCTTTTGGGTAGTGAAATGCTGTGTATGGAAGTTTTCACTTAAATTGAACCGTGAGTTAGTTGTCAGTTATGCTTAAAAGAATGATGCTTTTTAAGGCCACATGTTATGTCTGCACAGGAAAATCGGGCATCTTCTTGATGTCTCACTCTGCTATATCCTTAATATATTCATTGATGCTGACCTGCTTCACATCTGAAAAAAGTGCAGTACTGACAAGCATGGCTGTCATCAAATATCGAGAGGGGAGACTTAAATGAAAACATCGTTTCACCATTTTTCTTCAGTCTCGAGCTTCCTCCTGCAAGTCTCCATTTATTCATGGAGCTAAAAAGAACCTCAGGGGATGTCTGTTGTGGCCCAGCATTTCTTCACAGTATCTTGAAAAATTTGTCAGTTTCTACCTGGGGCTCACTGTTGATTAGAGGTAGACCTAAATTAAGCACTCAGACTGATTCCTAGTCCAATTATTTTTTTAATCCTCTACCATAATATTTTTCTTTTATTTGGCGTTTAATGCCATAACTCATAAAGCAGATAAAGCAGATAAAATCAAAGTAGACTTCAGTTATTTCTTACACAGAATCATCATTATCCCGAAACAGTTTGCTTTGTTTATTTTGGGTGGATTTAAAGTTTCCATTCTCTCTGTGGAGAGAGGTTTATTTTTTTGTTCATTGGTTTTGGTTTTGGTAATTTTGTTTGTGCATTTTTAAGGAATGAGAAGTGAGAGTTCATTTTAAGTTACTCATTGCTGTTGGTTTTGCTGTTGTGCTATTTATAGAAGGCTCTAGGTACTGCCGTGAGAATGGCTGCTGTGCTGACTCCCTCCCGCCATGTTATTTTATTCTAGAACTGAGGGCCGAAGTTGACATTATTGAGCAGATGAGCAGCAGCAGTGGGAGCAGCTCCTCAGACTCTGAGAGCTCATCAGGAAGCGATGACGACAGTTCCAGCAGCGGAGGCGAGGACAACGGCCTGGCCTCTCCTCCCCAGCCTTCACACCAGCAGTCCTACAACAGCAGGCCGGCCGTAGCCAATGGGACCAGCCGGCCTCAAGGAAGCAACCAGCTCATGAACACCCTCCGTAAGTGTGCTTTCCCTTTTATGGCTGAGCCAGGGCTGACACGTCAGCCAAAGATACTGCTTCTGTATATCTTGTGCAAGTGTCAGCCGCTGTTGTCATGCCACCGTCACCGTCTTAAGTCTAGGGTAGCAGTTGTCAGATTTTTTAGTCTTGGATCCTTTTATTGTAAAAATCACTGAGGATTGTGTTTTCTCTTTATAGGAAATGACTTGCAGTTGAGCGAGTCTGGCAGTGACAGTGATGACTAGAGCCGGATCTTTCGAAATCAACTTTTTGGTGCACTACTAAGCTACAAGACCAGGCTAAGCTAGCATGGTGTCCATTGCCAAGAAGAAAATGCAGATCTGTGACTACAGTGGGAGTTTGAGACTCTGGACTCTCATATTCAAGTCTTTAACTTAGTGGTGATGGGTGATTTTCTCGTGTTATTTTTGAGCAATCTCAAGTTTCAGAGTTTTAAGTAGATCTATAGAAGAACTAACAGAATTACTTTTCCATTTGGTAACACCGCTAATGAAAAACAGACATTTGTGCCCTGGTGTAGGTTACTCAAAGGCTACCACTTTACCAGGCCAATGAGTCAGTAGTCAGCCACCAGTTTGGCAAGTGCTCTGCACCAGTGAAATGAAACACCGTCTTTTGAGGGGTAGAAGAGAGAGAGGAACTTCAAACTGCAGCATAGAAGTACGTTAAAACCACTTTAAATTGTTGACATAGAGTGGTCAGAAGTTTTGTCTGACCCACCTGACAAGCCCATGTAAAAATGGACTTCAAGATGGAAGAGTGTCAGCTGGGCCTGGAGCTCTGCTCATTCAACCCTGTCATTTCCAGACAAGGAAGGGGGCAGTACACTGCTGGCCTCGGCCAGTCTCCGACCTGCCCTCCAGTCCAGGCTTTCCCCACTGCTCCCTCATTTACTTGTACGAGGGACTTAAATGTACATTGGAGCTTTTACTGGATTCCAAAAGACGACAGTGTTGGGTCCTTCAGCTCAGATTCAGATAGTCCCTGAGTGCATGAAGCTGGCTGAGCAGAGGAAACCAGCAGCCACTGTGCTGATGCATGTGACTGGGTTAAATTGACTTTAGTTCCCTGTGGCTCCATACCAAGTGTTCTTCATTCAGTGGATTTAGGGGTGGTAGGGGAGGGGTGGTGGAAGAGAGGTGCAGTGAAGAAACCCTTCTAAACAAGTTAACCAGTAGCAGATTTCCAGAAACCAGAATCTAGATAGGAGCTCTGCAATATGAAACGAGCACATTCTTTGATAAGGTGTTTCTGTTCACGCTTTTGTACCACTGTTTGTGCCTGACTCTAGACTGATTTGTATTTTTTTATATTCCAACTAGAAGAAAGTCACAAGATTGCCTTCTGCAGTGTGCAGTTTCCAAGTGAATTTGTTGTTGCAGGAAACTGGTCACTAGTGAATGTTCCATAGTGAGTGAACGTGTGCAGAATTGTTCCATAATTGGTGTGGACTAATCCATTTCTATGAATGAATGTGTCCTGAGAAATTTCCATTTACTTTGGCTCAGTGGGTGTCAAGAACATTAAAAATGATTTCTCCTCTCATGTCCCTTCACCCAGGTGGCCTCCCGCCCCCCAGCTAGTGGAGGGGAGCCGGACCTAGGAAGGAAATAGATGGTCCGCGGTGGGGGCTTCAGTTAGTGTTTCGCCTTATAGATTCACCTGTTTCATCCACTTCTGGACCCCAGGTTGCTGGCAATGTGGGCTGAGACTGCCCCACTGAGTGTAGGTAATAGGTCAGTTCTCTGTGGTGGTCTCAACCTGTCATGTGGTTTCAGTGGATTGAATGGCAGGTAGGAACTTATTTATAATGAAATGATAATTGCTTTATAATTCCTTGGTAATGACAGCTCAGGGAAGGTGAAGGTCTTGATTGGGAGACATGAATTGTTACTGGATGTGGGAATTGTTTCACTGCTCTCAACCTGCTCAAGCTGGGGCAGGTTCCAGGAACTTGAACTAAAATTAAGCCTCTTTTTTTTCACCCAAAGTCTTGATTAATATAGACAGAACTGTGGTTTTTGGCATGTTGGGCCAAAATGTTTGTTTCAATAGGAAATGCTTGCAAGTGGCCCTGGACTTGGTAAGTGGAGCTCTCTGAGCTTCAGATGCGCTCCCACCCATTCATCCTGCCCAACGCTGTGGTCATCCCCTAGCAAAGCTCCATCTCGGCCCCTGCACAGATCTTCAGTGACCCCTCCCCGTACCCTCCAGCGTTACCCACCAGAGTAAGGAATCTTTTTGGAAGACAAGAATTTGGCGTCAAGGACTGCTCTTGAGTACCTTGTGCCAGCCAAACTGGACTTGTTCTTCCTGCCTCTGTGCCTTGTCAGTCTCTCTTCCTCTTCCCTGCTGAACGCCACTCCCGGGGCTCTGTAAGTGCCATCTTCGTGGACTCGGCCTCTGGCCTTTTCAGCCCTCTCTGTGGACACACTGACTTCCTCTTGCTTGAGCTCTGGTTGGTGAATACTCCCTTACAAACAGGGGGTATCATTCTCATCTCTGTTCCTTGCAGTCCGCTATCCACAGGAATTCAGATGCTGATAGCCTGATGGGGAGGAGGCAGAGAAATCTAAGGGTAGAGTAGAGGGTAGACCTGGAAGAGACAGGCCAGGCATTTGGCCTCAGCTGAAAACCATCTCTGCTCATTTTCCTGGCTTTGAAATCTTGAACTGAATGGCCACCGTTGCCCTTGTGCCCTGTAGCTGGGTGTCCACCACACTGTGGGTCATTAGGCAGGATGTGAAGACTGTCCTCGGAGCCATGGCAAGCCACAGCAAAGATGTAATTTGGGAAAACTTAATACAGATAAACTAAAGATTTGTAAAGATGCCACTCGTGAACTGTATCTGTAGCAGAATCATTTTTCAGTGTGTGGTATTAATTCAATGTATGTGCTTCAGTGGTGGGATAACTTGAAAATTCCAAAATCCTTCCCTGTTCGAGAGGCTCGTTAAGTAGGGGTGTGTTTGTGTGTGAGAGTGAGTGTGATGTATTTATTACATGATTTTGAAAGCGCAATAGTCATGAGGATATATATTAGGTACAGCCGGATTGGATGTTTCCATTTGGCAAGGAAGGTAGGATTTCTGAAACTCAGGCCTTAACCAGTAGTTTGGAAGACAAGACCTATTGGAATATTATGAAATATGTGTTTTTTGTTGCTTCTGTTATTTTTGTCTTGGATTCATTGTCTCATTCTCCAATGATTTTTAAAATCTTGTGCCTAAAAGTTTATTTTGCTTAATTATGAAGTAGATGTGCATGTTTACATTTATGTAAAATATTTGCCGTGTAAAGTTTTTTTGGTTTATTCTCTTAAAAGATCACTATATTTAAGTAAAAAATGAAGGTCAGCAATACTCTTGTCTTGGTGGGTTTTACTTTCTTAATACAAAAATCAGTGAACTAGAAATGAATGAAAAATGCAAGGTTCTTTGAAGAATTCTTTCCCGAAAGTCTAATTATCTAAAGTGCTTGCTTTTAATTTGGAATTTGTGATCATTAGACTGCACACCTCAGCATTAAAAGGTGTGAAGTTCAAAACTAATGTCTGTAGCAAGCCACATGGCAACAGAGGCCGTTTTAGGGGTCTAGAAAGGCCACTTAAGTGTGGGTCTGAGAACCAGGCAGAGTTTCAACTAAATCCTTGACATTTTAGCTCACTCAACCCCTGCTCTGGAACGCCGTGCCACAAGTCAAACAGACACACCCGACACCCAGTGGGCCCCGCCTCCTGCTTCCCTCCCAGAGCTCTGGCTAGCCATGCCCATGTTTGGTTTGGGCTCTTCTGATAAGCCGTAGACATTGATGTACTCATCGACCACATTCCTTTTTGACTTGGGTCTTTCCCCTATTGGGTCAAGAGAACCAGGAGAGGAAATGCTTATTCTGCCCCTGGTGCCCATTTTCTCAGGAGGAAGTAAAAGACTTGAACCAGGACTCTCGGTGGTCACATGCTATGCATTCATCATCTAAGGGAGCTTCATCCTCATTAACTGTTGCCCCTATGATGATAGGTAACAAACCACCCTCAAACTCACTGGCTTAAAATAACCTTTTTTTTGGGGGGGGGGTGTTCAAATTTGATTGGTGACTTAGACTGGACAGTTCTGGTCTTGACTGGGCTCCTTGATGAACCTAGCAGTTGACTGAGGTTCAGTTGGTTTACGGTGACGTGGCCAGCACACCTGGGACAACATAGGTGGGCTCCAGGTGTCTTAACCTCTAGCAACCTAGATGAGACGTTGTCATGGCAAAGACAAAAGTGCGAGAGCGAAAGGAAAAACGACTGCCTCTGAAGTGACTGGCCTTGCGTCATTGGTCAAAGCCAGTCATGGGGCCACGTTCAGAATCAAGGAGTGGAGAAATACACTTACCAGTTGATGAGGAGAGTTGCAAAGTACCTTGGAAAGAGTGTAAGTGCAGGTAGGTGTGAAGAATTCGGATAATTACTGCAGTCTATCCACGACCTCCATGTACCCTGTGTCTCCACCATGGTTGAAAATATGATCTCTTAAGTCTCCCAGCTCTGGCTTTTTTCCTGGCCAGATAAACAGAAGTCCTGGCGGGAATTAAGATAGGTTTTATTCATGGTTACTGCAGAGGGCAGCAAACCCAAGCCAGTGGCTCCTCTAGGCTTAGCAGTTCCCTCCATTTTATCTCATGGAAACTGTTGGTTAGGAATTAGGACAGAGCTAGACTGGGCAGTTCTCCTGTGTCTTCAACTAAGGTCACTCAGTTGGCAGGTGGGCAGGACTGGAGAGTCCAAACTGGCTTCACTCGCATGTCTGGCACCACAGTGCGGGTATCTGGAAGCAACCAGAGGACCTACATGGCCTCTTGCAACGCGGGCTTATGGAAATTGATCTTATATGGTGGCTGCCTTCCCCTAGGGTGAATGTTCTGAAAAGCTCCGTGGCCTTTGTGACCTGGGGAATCACACAGCATCATGTCTGCAGTATTCTATTGGCCAAAACAGCCCAAAGCCCAGCAGATTCTTCAATGGAATGGAGTATTAAAAACTTGCCCACCCAAAGACCCTACCTTTTCCTGTTTGTGATCTGCCTTTGTTCTCAGACGAGACATCTCTCCAGGCAGTGCTCTTAAAATGTGGTCCCTGGTAACATTAGCAAGGCCTGGAACCTTATTGGAAATTCCTGTTACCAGGCCTCACCCCAGCTGAATCAGAGAATCTGGGGGAGAACTCGGTCTTCTGTTTTGAGGATCCCTCCAGTTCTTTCAGCTGAATCCCAAAACTTGAGACCCACTACCCCAGGATGAAATGGCCTCCCTTGGTGACCCATGACCATGGCTGCCTTCAACTTCTTGTCCTCAGTGATGGGTTGAGGGAAACCTTGGGGGGGTGGGGGGGGGCTGTGGTGAGGAGTGATAATGGATTTGGGGTGGAACAGCAACATTTCAAAGAGTTGGGGGTTTGTGGAGGGAAGACAATTCCTCAATTTTGAGGAAATTGCAGAAGCCAAATAACCACAAGTGAAACTCTTGAGACAACTAGTGTCTTCACAGAATTTCAGTGTCACGTGGGCCCCTTTTCTATAAAGGGAGCCGGGCGAAAGGGAACAGAGGGCAGGGGAAATTCCCCATTTCTTCCTTCAGAAGGTGTTTTCTGGTAGCATTGTCTGACGCAAAATCAACTGTCGGGCCGAAAAGAGCTCCGGTGAAACCCCAGAGAGAGAGACCTGTGAGGAAGGCAACGTGAGTTCTCTAATTTCTTAGAGACAACCCACTCACAATGATTGCATATGACACCAACGGAGAATAAACGACAGGTGAGCGCCTCTGGGCCCATGAGTGGCAACGGGGTTGCTCAAATGCAGCCATCTCCTTGGTGGATGGCCAATGTCCTTGACCTGTGAGCTCCTGGTTATCACACAATTTGAAGACCAGAGTTGCCCTGAAATTTTAAATTGATTCACTCCTCTACCAGGGAGGGATAGGGCAGACACCTCAAGCAGTCACCGGGCGCAGGTTGCCCATTATTTTTTTGAAAGACATAGGACTTTTTTTTAAAGTTTTTTTTTTTATACAATTTTTACATCTTTTTTCATTTTTGCACAATGTATGCCTTTTCATCTTGGTGCCCATTATTTATAACAATGTTTGAAGACTCTTAAGCAGCTTGGCCCATGTGCCCTCCATGTCCTGTTAGAATGATGGGTAACCCAGTGTGTTTATCCCAAGATGCTCAGAAACTTGTCCTACCATCTTTCCAAGCACTGGTTCTTAAGTAGTAGTTACCAAGCTTCCTTCAGAGACTTCACTTTGCTTAGAGAGTTGGTACTCAAACAGCTTTGAAGGTGGACGAGGACCTCAGGGCCAAACCTTAGCTCTATACCGCCCTGGTTCTGGGGGAGCCTCTGGACTGGCTCAGAGAAGCCCAGCCAAAGACTGGATCCTTGGGAATCAGTTGAACAGAGCTTGGACTTCTGTGATTGCAGAAAGAATAAAAAAAAATCAGCCCAACTGAGAGACAAAACCATTCCTGCACCTTTCCATTCACCAGATAGACTGAGAAAGGCTCCTACAGAAAGCCCAAGGTCACAGCTGCAGTGCTGAGGTGTCACAGCCGCTCCTTTCTTTGAGTGGCTGCTGCTTTCATTCCAGTGACATCCCCAGCCTTACTTTGTGGTGCCTGCTTGCCCCCTGGACCAAACTTGGACTAAAATCACGGGCTGTCAACACTTTGCCCTTTGCAAACCTGATATTGGAAGACCTGAGCTGTGCAAATCACTTTGCCAGAGGGCAGTTCCCACCCTAGATGCAGAACTTCCGTTTCCCTTTGCAGTTTTCTAAAGATTCAGGACTTCCACAGTGCAGGCTTGATCCATTTATCCACAGCCTGCTTTGCTCTGAGCCTGTCCCAGCCCTGCTTCCTTTGCATTCTGTTGACCCTCCACCCCTCCCAAATGCTCTCACAAGCTTGTCTGAGAGGTCGCATTGTTCTGGCCTTGGGTCTCCCACGGTTACAAGTTACTAGTCAGGAAGCTGAATTTTGTTGGTCTACTATTTCCTACCCAAGGTCTTCACCAGATGGGCTAATGTGAAGCAGTTTGGGAACCGCTGCTCTTTCTCATTGCTTTTCGGTAAAGGCTGAGATTCAAAATGTTAGATTTCAGCCCTTGCATAAAGTGTCCTTCAGGTGAGGAGTTGGAGGATATGAGACTCGAGGAGCCAGGTATAAACACAGACTCCAGACTCTCAGCTCCACATTGGAAACCTCAGCTTCCCACGGACGAGCCAGTGCTTTCAGGAAACATTTACCTGCACAAATGAACTCTTGCCACCTATTCTGTGGCTGCCTGGTCTGTTCACAGGTGCCCCTGGGCAGCCCAATCCTGAGAAGCCTGTTCCTGACACCACAGAGTTAGCATTCCAGGAAGGGCTGCGGGCCCACTTCCCTGATATTTCATCCTTCCACTTAGCTATGCACCAGCGTAGAATTATTATCATTACAAAGGTTCTTAAGACATGTGACTTTGAATCCTTTCATTTCCTTGGCCTTTGAGAACTCTTCCTTGAAAAAGCTGGAGACAGGCCCTTCTGGAATATTGCTGAGTTAGAAGACAAGAACATCGATAGAGGCTCACATACAAATGTCTATGTTATAATCAAATGATTACTAAATTCGTTCTTTCTGCTCACCTGACATTTTCATCAAGACCTGGAAGACCAGGCTTGATTTGGCATTTTTAGATTCTTCAAAGTTCATGCCAGCATGGCAGCACAAGAGATGGGGGTTCCAGTCCCTAGTCCTACACCCCTCTATTATCCGCCCTGAGAGGAGCCTCATGTGTCCCTACATAGAAACCCCAGCTTCCATACCCAGGGCCCCGTGGAGGCAGATTACGGCCAGAGGAGGGCCAGACTAGTGCCTCCCAGGCAAGGGACCTAAGACAGGGCCCTCCTTGGCCTGGTCCAAGGACAGGCCTGGCTCTCTACCCCATCCGAAATAAGTCCCTGAAACAAGGCCGGTGGGGGGAAGGCTTAGCTAGACTAGTCTGTACAATCTCTGGCGGGTCCCTCCACATCTCTGGAGCTCAGTTTCCTTTCTCAACCCTGGGGCTGCTTCCACCCTCTAGAACCCTCTGCAATAGCTGGAACCAGACTTGAATTCACTCCATCAGGCAATGTACGAACATTGGCCCCAAATCCCCAGGAAAAAGATAGCCACTGTGGGGAAATAAACTGCCTTTATTCCCTTATTTCCCATTTGTAGACCCCAGTCTCAAGTGGTAGCTTTACAGGGTAGCAATGTCCCCCCAGGACTTGCAGTAGAGGCTGAGGGAGTCAGGCTCACCCATGTGTTCCCCTCTTGGAGATGCTCCCCTAGGGCTGAGCCCATCCACAACTGACCACCAGCCCACCACCCACTAGGCTAGGAGCTCCTGCCTGCAAATCCCCACGACTCAGGTTCATTTAATAGCTGTGTACAAAGCCCCATGAGTGTCCCTCCATCCGGTGACAAATGGGCAAATCCCATTTGAGGTCTGCCATGGGGGAGACATCTTTCCAGACAAAGCTACACCCCACTCAGGAGAGGTGCTGAAGGCAGCTCATGGACAAGCAGGACTGATGTTCCTGTGGAAACATCAGGCCTGGCATGCAGGTGTGAGGACAGGCTATGCGATACAGAGACACAGAGGCAGTCACAGGCAGCTAGGACTGGCACTCAGCACAGAGGTCTCTGCCAAGAATGCTGACTCAGTAGTGGGGCCCTTGATGGGGAAAACAGGGCAGGATTTTCCTAAGGACTGAAGAACCACCCACAGCCGACCCAGGCCTGGACACCAGGTCATATGCTGCCTGCGAATCTCCCGAGCCAGAAATGGACAAGAGGGACATTGCATGGCAGAGGTCAAAGTGCAGAGAGTCCTCAGGTCAAGATGGTGTTGGATAAGAGCCGCCTCTTTGGGGAAGGTCGAGAAGCAAAGGCCACTGTTCTGCTAGTCTTCGGGGTGAGCACCCTGCTGAGACTCCATCTCTGCCCAAGGTAGAGCAGGAGTTAGGGGAGCAGCCTCAGTCCTTTTCACAGTTGGGTCTCTCTTCCTGGAGGAGCCGCCTCCTAGTGCGGCTGTGCTGGGCGGTGGCCCACTGATGGCTCCCTGGGGGGATCCAGAAATGGGAGCCTCCAGGAGAGAACAGGCCCACTTCCAGACTTCCTGGATCACAGACCTCCAGAGAAGCGACAGCCAGTGCCCTAGTGAGAATGCCTGAGTTTCTGGAGGTCGTAGGCACACAGATGCCCCAAATGGGACGAGAACAAACTCAGACACAGGTGTGTGTGTGTGTCTAAGGTGCTGAGTCAGGTCCATGGCCTGGTTGATCCATCCAGAGAGAAAGGGCACGGACGGTGCCCCCAGCCAGAAGGTGGTGATGGGGGCACTTCCCAGCTGGGCCCGCAACAGGAGGCAGGGTCCTGAGTTCTTCTGATCAGGCTGAGGTCAAAGTGCATCTTAGCAGCAGGAGTCTGTCCTTGTTCTTGTCCCACGAAGGTGGTAGAAACTGGACCAGGACGGCTCGAGGTCAGTGTGATGAGAGTGGAGAAGCTGCTGCCAGTCTCGCAGGATGCAGCCACCTCCTCCAGGGAGCCCTCACGTGAAGTAGCGGCAGGGTGTGGAGTCAATGTAGCAGTACGGGGTGCACTGCAGGTCTCCGTAGGACCTGAGGGAGGCAGATGGCAGCCGGGGGTCAGGGAGATGTGGGGTGGTGGACAGCTCTGAGGACTCTCTTCTGATGGGCCCTCCAGTGATTTTTGGTCAAACCTCATCATACAGCAGCACTGCTGTCACCTTGCTCAGGGCCAAGGGTGCTATGCAAGCTGTCCGCATTCTTGTTTGGGATTGGGGTGGAGGGAGTTGTATTCAGACCTCTGGACTTTTTCCCTTGAGACTACTGGGGGTTCTAGCAGAAGAAGGTGGTGTTCTTAACATGGCATCTACTAGAGCATCACCCCCTTCTCAGGCCTAAAGGATTTCCAGCACTTTTCATTAGAAGGTCCCTTACAAGACAAATCTGTTTTTGTGAAATCCAGTATGGCTGCCACTAGCCAAATGTAACTCCTGAGTTCTTAACCCATAGCTAATGTGACTGAAGAATTAAAATTAAAATTTTATTTAATTTGAATTAAAGAGCCACATGTGACTGGGGGCTACCATGTTGGAGAATAAAGTCCACACCTCTGTAACCCCAGGGCTAATCCTGAGACAAGGTTAGCCATTATACCCATATTCACAACATCTCCCAAGGCTTCTAGGGATGAGGAGAGCAACCCCAGTGAGCCAGCGGGTCAGCCTTGGGCTCTACTCAATTCTGTACTCCATGTCTGAATGCCTACACCCAATTGTCTCCATCATGCCATCAACCAGCTCAGACCTTGCACCCCTCTCTGCAGCCCTTATTTTAGGTGGGGGCAGTGCAAACAGACAGACAGAAGCAATGTGGGCCTGGTCAAGTCTACCAGGCTGATTGCTGGGGTGACCACAGGTCTGTAGGAGGTTGAGGAGACCCCCCCTTTGGAGCTAGAGAGACAGGCCTGGTACTTGCCCCTAGTCTTGACCAGGGCCTGGGTCCCAGCCTTCTAGAGGAACAGGGCTGGAAGCAAAGGTTGACAAGATTGACTCCAGAAGGACCTGGAAGGAGTGAAGGGCCAGTAATCCCCTCTGGAGCCAGGGGGAGCAGGATGTGACTGGGGGAAGGCCTGGCCTTTCCTTTTTCCCTCAATGCTGTACAACTGGTTTTGCGAGGAACCAGGTTAGGGTTTGAGCCATTTTTAGCCTAGGAAGCCACATTCCGGCCTGGAATCAGTGCCTCACTGGCTACTGGCCTTCAAGGACTAGGGAGATGTCCAGGTGGACGTCCAGACAGTAGCACACGCATTCTGAGAGACATGAGCTCCCCCCGGGCAGTCTCGGAAAGAACTAACAGCAGAACCCTAAGTTCCTGGGGTTTTCTCGGAAAGGCCAACAGCCCGGAGAACTAGATAAGAATGGTGGCGTGACCTCTTTTTCACTCACAGGCCTGCCAGTGCTGGGGGGGTGTTCCAGAGAATTCCTATTACAGAGATGCTTACATTCCTTGAAATGCCCTGACCCCTGACCCCTCCACCCCCTCCCACACCCAGAAAACTGAGGGGTCCTGGCAGCCATCAGGGGTGGGAGTCACAGGGGCAACAGCCCAGCGTAGACCCTGCTTATCCCCTCCGGTGGCTGGTGGACGCACAGGCGGCTGGGGGCAGGGGACAGGCGGTGATGATGTTTGATGTGCTTATTGCCTGTTCCCTGTATTATGTTATCTGTCGACACAACTCAATGTGTAGAAAGTACCAAGAACAAATAAAGGCACTCAAAATAACTGAAGGAAGACAGGGAGGCACTGAGGTTATCCCTACCCAGGGAGATAGGTCTCACACTTCAGGGAGCCAAAGTCGGAGCCGTCACAGTCCTCCACGCCCTTGTGCCGGTGGCCGTCTCCACAGTAGGCCCGGTGACAGCCTGAGGGGACACAGCAATGCAGCTCTGAGAAAGGTGCAGGGACAGGCTTGCCTGGGCCTGTCAGCACTGTGTGGCTTTAGAGATCTGAGCACACGTGTCCACAAAGCTTCTGAAGCATCAGGGACTTCCCCAGACCCACATCCCACAGCAGGAAATAAGGAGCCCAGCGCTGCAGCCCAGCCCAAGGCTGGTTACATGTGAGGTGGATGGCAGGCCGTTGACCTCTCTAAGCCTCAATGTCCTAGTCCTAAATCTGGGCCATGGACCCTGCCTTCCCCTCACAGGACCATGAGGGTTCCTGTGGGCGGAAGTCCAGGAGATGATGAACTTTCAGGTGGGTGATGCTGGAGGGTAACTTTGGGCCCCTGGGGAACCAGATTGTCTTCAGTGAGGCCTCTGTTCTCACAGGAGGGGAAGCTCTTGGAGTCTGAGGTCTGCCATATTTCACAGTTCCTTCCTGCCGTGTGGTCTCCTGTGTGACGATGTCTGCACCAGGAGCAGAAGGGACACCTAGCAAAGCCAGCAGCCTGGGGATCACCTCCTGGGGACTGTAATGGGCAAGCACAGCTACCCTGGGGGACCAGCAGCTTCTTGTCCCCTCCCCTGCCCAGGCATACCCTGCCCTGGAGCTTCTAGTGACAGACCACACTTTCTACCTATACGTCCCCAGCCCAGGCCTGGTTCCTTCCTGGAGGGGCCTAAAAACAAGTCCTGAATGGATTCAGTGAAGGGACAATGAACTGTCAGAGCCTCCACAGACGATCCACACGTAGGTTAGCTCACAGAATCCTAAAGACACAATGGGGCAGGACTGTTGTACCATTTCTGAGATAAGGAAAGTGGGACTCGGAGCCATAAACTGCCCTCCAAGGGCCCCCTCTTCTAGTGCCTCCCCTTGGAGCTGAGAGTTGGCTGGGGGCTCTCAGCGCTTGCATTTGAACTCTGACTTTTCTGATTCTAAAACCCATGCTTTCAACCTCACCTCCTGCTTGTCATTTGATTAAAAAAAAAAAGCAAGCAAGCAGACCCCCCCAGCACCCCACAGGCCTGAAGGCAGCCCTGGCCAACCCCCTACCCTTAAAAAGTCTTTGCTGCTAGGCCTCCAGCAGGTAAACGTGGGCCCTCATTCCACTATTTGGCCTGACCCCTCAGTCCTGCGTCGCCTTCCTCTTTTCATTTAGAATGTGCGTTTTGCTAGGAAGTAGGAATCAGACCTAGTGGCTTCACTTTGGGACAAGACCCTTGACACCAACCCCCATGACATGCTGGGTGTGACAAAGTTGACATTTGACCTAAGTGGGGAGCCCAGCCCCCTGCAGCCCACATGCACCCCGAGTGATTCTGGACCTGTCCTGAACCACCACAGTGTCCAGGAGGGCCCGGCCTCCCACCGATGGCAGCCCAAGCCTCAGGCCCTCCTGGGCTGGGCCCACTCACTGATGCAGTCGTCACCGGCATCATCATTCCCGTCGTCACACTCCTCCCCAGGCTGCAGGACCCCGTCCCCACAGGTGCCAAGGCGGCCATCTATGTTGTAGTCCACGGGGTAGAAAGGGGTCAGCTGGGCAAAGAAACACAGCAGTTACCAGGGATGGTGTGTGGGTCATTGCCGCTGGAGACAGAGGTCTGGCCCTTGGCTTCCCTGGGTGGGAAAGCACTCCGCCCTTTGCTGTCACCCAGAGCTCTGTCGTTGGCAGGAAGGCCGGGCCAGTCGGGATGGTGGCCGGGACATGGAGAGCTGCTCAGAAGCAGGGTGAGGGAGGATGCCTTTCCATGGAAACAGCTTGCAGAGATCTTGGCCCCAAACTGCTGGCCTTCCCTCCCTTTAATAATGTGTCCCTCTTGGGCCTCCCCGGTGGCACAAGGGGTTAAGTCTGAGCACTATGAAGCTATCTGCAGCCTCTGCAGCACAAGTTTGATCCCCAGCCAGGGAGCTACCCACATGGCACAGCAGACCTCTCCTATCTCGCCTGCTGCTCCCCTCAGCAGTGTATTTCAGTCAATCCGCCTGTTCTGCTCCCCACTCTGTCTCTGGTGAACCCTCTCACCCCCCACACCTCTGGCCTACACCTCAGTTCTTGTATGCATAAATAAATAAAAATAAATCTTAAAAAAAAAATGTGTCCCTCTCCTGTGTGTGTGGGGTGGGGGAGTGTACCTGGATGGGGAGCCAGCCGAGGCTGTCCTTGAAGTACAGAGATCTCTGGTCTCGCCGAAAGGCAATGGCATTTTGAGTGTTCAGCCTCTCAAGCTCTTCCTGGTTGTTAACCACAAAAATCTGCCAGACAACACAGTGGTGAGGATTCCAGAAAACACTTCTACAGGGGTCAGGGGGAAAGCTGGAGAAGGAAAGAGAGTCTCTATCTTGGGGCTGGTTGACCTTGGGAAGGGGACTTTGCTTCTCACCCTGGCATTCCTCTTTAAGTGGGCAGGAATGTCTTGATATCTACACCTCCTGAATCTAGTTCCTAGTGTCCGGTTTGGGGGCAAAAAAAGTCCACCATCATTTAAAAGTTATCCTGAGACTTCAATGAAAAGGTGGTGTCATCTACTTAAGAGTAATTCAACATCTGGAGATGATACTTAACAGAATTCTCAGACTCACTCCAAGATTAATTACAGTGTTATTTACACTAATGAAAAGCTTGGGGGCACCTCATAAATATCCAATAATAGGGCACTGGCTAAATAAAGCCCAGCACAACCACATAATGGATGAATGATTGTATAGCCATTCAAATGATGTTTATGATGACTTGATGTCCAGGATTTATGTCAAATAACCCCAGGGAAGTGGGCATTGGTGAGAGGCATGAAGAGGAAACAAAATTAGCCATGAATTGATCATTGTCGAATTGGGGTGGCGTGTAGCTGGAGCTGCCCTTGCATGCACCAAGGGTACCCATCTGCTTTGCATTTATAAATACAATTAAAAGATTAAAATGATATTTATAGTGTGGAAACATGGCAGGATTCCTACTGAGTCAACTGGAGTACAACATATTTATCAGCTCAACCATATAAATTTGCTCCTCAAGAAGACAAAGAAAACTCCCAAATGGACCCACGTCCGATGGAAAAGTTTGGTTTTCTTCTTTTGATTCCCCCCATATCTCCCTATTTTCCAGAGTGAGTGTGTACCCAGTATAATGCGGAGAAATAAATTTTACCGAGCCCCAAGAGGATCAAGTAAGAGGTCCTGAATGATAACGACCCCCGATTTCACCTGCAAGAGACTTACCACGGGAACTCTGGGGGAATTGGGCCCGTACACGGATTCCCCCTGGGAAGGGTTATTATTCACATTCATGGGATTCCCACAAAGACATCTTCCTGGAGGCCCGGGAAATCCTCTCTCCCCTTTGGGCCCCATGACAAGTTGTCCTAGGAAGCAACAGATCGCTGTGTTACAAAGTTGGCCACTACCCATCCCTGCACATCCTCATTGCATGAGAAAAAAATCCTGTCTGTTGAGACCAGTGTTATCAGGGAGTTTCTTGCTGATGACTGCATTGCTGGTTGATGACTTTTATTGTATTTTAATCATTTTAGTTTGTCCTTTTTACATAGAGAATCTTTACCAAGGGATTTCTACGTGTGGGTTTCTCTGATATCTTCTGGAAGAAAATGGAACATTAGAAAATGCTCAGCCTGTTGATTCTCCCCCACTGAGAAGAGTGTCTGCAAAGACCTGAGCAAGAAATGGACCCCCTGGTGCCCTGAGACCTGCCAGGGTGCAGCCGCCACCGCCACTCCTCCAGATCACGCTCCAGACCATTCCTATAGAGGCAGAGGAACGGAGCCCAGGCCTCTGTACTTTCAAAAGTTCTGCTCAGTGCGCACCAAGACTGAGAGCCGCTCAACTAAGCCAGTGGAGTCTCCCCCTCTCCCCCTCTCACCTGTCAAGATTGTTCTCCCCTCACACTCCATCTCTCCCTCCCCAGGTTCCTTCTAATCACTCGCCACAGGAAAGCCTTTCTGTATCTCCACCCTCTCTCGGGTTCAGATGTAATTGGATAGTTTCTGTGCCTTTTCTTTTCTTTTAAAGATTTATTTATTTATGCATACAAGCATTGGGGTATAGGCCAGAGGTGTGGGGGGTGAGAGGATTCACCAGAGACAGAGTGGGGAGCAGAACAGGTGAATTAACTGAAATACACTGCTGACAGGAGCAGCGGGCGAGTCAGGAGAGGTCTGCTGCGCCTTGTGGGTAACTCCCTGGCCGGGGATCAAACTCGTGCTGCAATAGCTGCAGATTGCTTCATAGATTGTGTCTTAACCCCTTGCACCACCAGGGAGGCCCTCCCTGTGCCTTTTCTTCTAGACTTTTCTGCAGGACACTTATTTCTGAGTGTGAGATTATCTGATCATGGTCCCTCTCTCCCAGTAGATCATGAGCTCCACGAGGGCAGGGCTGGGCCTGTCTTCACTCTCTGGGGCTGACAGATAGCACGGGCACAGCTGGGGTCCAGTGGCTGAATGAATGAATGAATGACGCAGATGAATTGGAAGGGAAAGTTCTTCAGAAAAGGCTCAAAGTCACACTGAAAAGGGCTAGAGCAAGAGCCATCCAGTGGACAGAGAGGGGGAGACTGAACAAGGAAAGACATAGACACTCCCCCCCCCACCCCGCAAAAACAAAGGGGTTTGGAGACGAGCTGGTGGCTGGCTCCAGGCTGTATAACATGATATAGCCAGCAACTGTAGACGCTTGCAGGGTCCAGAAGGACAGAAGATAATATGACCCCAGGGGACAGGTCTGGGCAGGACCCCAGGAAAGCCGTCACAGCTGGAAGCCACCGAGCCTTCCTGGGCTGGTGGACAGAGCTGCTGGCATGCAGGCAGGGGAGGGCCCCATGGGAGGAGCTCCTGTCTAATGCTCCTCTGGTCTCAGGACAGGCTGCAGAAGGGCCTCTGTGGTGGTGCAAGGGGTTAAGCACAAAACTATGAAGCTATCTGCAGCCTCTGCAGCAAGAGCTTGCTCCCGGGCCAGGGAGGTGACCCACATGGCATAGCAGACCTCTCCTGTCTCACCTGCTGCTCCCCTCAGCAGTGTATTTCAGTGGATCTGCCTGTTCTGCTCCCCACTCTGTCTCTGGTGAATCCTCTCACCCCCTGCATCTCTGGCCTGTACCCCAGTTCTTGTATGCATAAATGAATAAATTTTTAAAAAGGGGGGGGCTGGAGAGACAGACCCCACCGGCCCAGGAATATTCTGGGTAATTAAGACCTCGGGAAATGAGGCGGGGGGAGTGCTCTAATCAAAGACATGAGAGTGGCATTGGAGCACTCTTCCAGCAGTTTCTGTGATCTCAGAGAGATCCAGGCGACTGTCTCATCAGCCAGCCTGTTCATGGCAAGGCTGAGGTTTGAATTCATGTTTGATTTAACACTGCATCGTTCAAAAGAGAAGCATCCAAGCCTATGGATACTCACAGGAAGCTGGCAATTCCCAGCCACATTGATTCACTTAGACCCTGTTTGGGAGCAGGAAGAATTCAGTGAAATTTGTAATTTGGTTATTGCAAATTACATCCTAAAAGCATTTTGCTTTTATTCCCTTCCCCCGTCCCCAGCCCCTCTTTCTCTGGAACTTGGGTGGTGAAAAGCTCCCGCCTACTCTATGTCCCCAGCACCTTCCTGGCCCACGGCACTGGGCATCAGAACCACAGGCAGCCTCCTGACAGGACGTGGCAGGGATCTTGCTTCCTTCCTGCCAGCTCTGCTGTTTCCCTGCTGTTTCCTCCCAGCTGTTGGAGGGCATATGTTACCACTGCCTGTTTTCTGCCAGGCCATACTGAAGGGCACGGCAACCAGAACTTGCCCCATCTCAGGCTTCCTAGGGGCCTGGCCTCTCCAGCAGCTGCCCCTGCCCCCCTTCCTGGCAAGCAGAGGAACCACAGAACTATCCCCCCACTCCCAGTCTGCACTACCAGGACAAGTTTCAGGACCAGGAGTCACAGGCTCATCCTGGACTAGACCAGATTCTGAACCAGGCAAGGCCACCTACCTGTCAGCAGCTCTGTGACCTTGGGGAGGTCACTTCCCTGGGGCTCAAGGCTCTCCTCTGTCAGGGGAGGCATGGAGAGGAGCAGAGCAGGGAAGTAAGCTGAATTGCACAGAACCCAAGGCTCTAGCCCAGGCGGGATTGCGCTGGAGTTACTGGCACTCTGGGAAGCAGCGCACAGAATCTTGGGTGTAGTAGACAGGCTTTTCCCACGAGAGTGGGTTTAGGGCTTTTTTCAGACTCTCAAAAGTAGTCTCAGGTTTTACTTTGGGTTCCACTCTTGATGATTATCCAAAGTCCCAGGCACAGAGGTCTCTTTCAAACTCTTCTCTTCAGCCCCCAAAAAACCTTTCCAAAAAACAAAATAATTGCCCATTTTCTTCAGCCCACTCACTCTGAATGGCTTCAGCCCGTTCATCAAAAAGGAAGTGACTCAAGGCAGGACAGGGAGGAGACGGGTCAGAGGAGGCCCACATGCCCCTGACTGCCCTGCAACAGCCCAGGGGACCAGCCAGAGCCTATGCAGCCCACCAGTGCATACCTCTGGGGGCCAGCCCCTTCCAGCCCACTTGTGCACACCTTGGTGGGGGGGGGGGTTGGCCAGGCCCTTCCAGCATGCCTGCCAGGGACCTGCAGGATGCAGGACTAACTCTGCCACAGCCCCTGCTGTGAGGGCTTGCCATCTAGAAGGAGATGAAACACATCTGCAAGAAGTGGAGGGTCCGTAACAGAAGGCAACATGCGGCCTGGGCTGGGAGGGAGCCCCAACCCTTAGGGACCCTGGGAGGCCTAACTGAAGACAGCTTGGGAGGAAGGAGAGGATTTTGCTGGGTGAGCCAGAGGATGATGGGCCATTTCAGGCCATGCAGACTCAGAGAAACCACAGAATATGTTCAAGCTGAACAGATATTGGGGTGTTTACTGCAGGACAGAAGCCAGGGTGTGGAGGGGGAAAGGAGGCAGGCATAGTAGGCTGAGTAAGAAGGATCTGAAAGACCAAGGCAAGAAAATACGAATGTGTTGCGCCCACTAAAGGGATGGGGTAACATCCACCAGACAAGAGAGGGGGTTCCTGATCAGTTGCTGAAGATCTGCAGGCCCTGCCCTCTCACTCAACCCCATGGCCTAGGAGAGAAATGGATTCAAGTCAGATGAGGGCTGGCCTTTATAAACAGATGCACACGGAGAGGGCATTCAAATCTTCATGGGCTAAGGACCTCTCTGCATTCGTGGCCCCGTGCCTCCTAGCTGCTCCCATTTTGTGAACCCCTAAGGACCCCAAGGGCCACCAACAGAGCCCCTTGCAAAGGCAAAACCCAGGCTCCAGGTCATGCTCTCAGTCTCTGGATTGGAAGCTCAGACCCATGGGACTCAAGGAAACATTTTGCTTGCCAGACTAAGGGCCCAGTGGGAAGCACCCCTAACCAGATCATCTAATCAACTCATGGACACACAGATCAGGTTGCATCTTAAATCTAGTTCCTATAACAAAACAGACATAGGAGTGGCGTGATCACTCATGGGCAGAACGCTGATGTTTGTTCTCACAATGTTTCCTCCTCTCCTGTTTTCAAGGAGGTAATGGGACTTTAGGCCCTTGTTTGCCTTTGCTAAGAACAACTATCATTTGAAGACAAACTTGCCTTTCCACCTTCTGGTCTCAGAAAAAAAAAGGACAAAGCTCCCAAGAGGGGTGGAGGTGTAGAAGGAGAATGAGGAGGAAGGGGCCAGAGGATGGACAAGAAGGGGTTTCTCCAGATTGGAGAGGAGAGGGACCCCCTGATCCTGGGAGGCAGATGAGATCTCACAAGGTGGGATACTCATTGGGAAGTTGAACCATTGGGACCAGGATCCCCAGGCTAGGAAATGATTTGTTACCCAAGCATGGGGTCAGGCTGGTGGCCACCAAGCACCACACAGACCACACGGCCTTGAACAGCAGATATTTCAGGGGTGCATCAAAGACTGAAGGAGCTTCCCTGATGTTTTTCTGCCATAATCTCCCCAGATCTTTGCCCAATGTTTCTGAGGCTGTTGGCGGAGTGAAGAGAATCCTAACAATGCATGAGATTCAATTTCCCAGGCATCCTGACAGGGTGGAGTCTCAGAGCTGGCTTTAATTTGGTTTAAAGAATCTAATAAGATGTGACATTTCTTGATTACCCTATGATGTGGCGGCAAATCTATTCCCATAAACGCAGAGTGGAGAAATTACACTGTAGAATTTTAATGGATTTTGTTTTCTTTTAAAAATTGGAATAGAAATTGTTTTGATTGGGTCCTCCCTGGTGGCGCAAGGGGTTAAGATGCAGCATTATGAAGCTATCTGCAGCCACAGAAGCATGAGTTCGATCCCCAGCCAGGGAGGTGACCCCCACATGGTGTAGCAGACCTCTCCTGTCTCACCCAGTGCTCCCCTCAGCAGTGTATTGCAGTCAATCTGCCTGTTCTGCTCCCCACTCTGTCTCTGATGAACCCTCTCACTCCCCTGGCCTATACCTCAGCTCTTGTGTGCATAAATAAATATATCTTAAAAAAAAAAAAAGTGTAAGCTGATAAAAAGTTGCTGCTATTTTTTCACTTAAAGTATAGATGTGTTACCAGTGTAATTTTTCTTCTTTTTCCTATTTGTTCTCCAAAAATGCTCAAACAAAGCCAAATGGGTGTTTATCTCTCTTGCGCAAAAAGTTGAATGGATGAGCTAAATTATGGGAAAATTATAAATATATTGAAGTGCCTCTGACAGTTTCTAACTCAAAACACAAGGCTGCTGGCATCACATTAGCCCTCTCTGGGGAGGCTAGCCAGGAGTGGAACTCTCTAGATCAAGTGAAACAGTGTGGCTCTTACCTGCTGATGGGGTGCCAGGGGGACCTGGAGGACCTGGTCTGCCAGGTTGACCAGAAGGTCCAGGCTTGCCTGGTGGGCCCATAACTCCACTATCTCCCTTCTGTCCCTGGCAGAAAGAAAGGCAGAGTCTGTATGATAACATGACATAGCAAACTTCCTTCCCCACTTTTCTCTAAATCAGGGACCACCCTGCACTTTGGAGCAAGAGCCCAGGACAAGATGCAGTGACAGAGATCTTGACTAGCAATTTCCTAGAATACTCAGGGCAGGTGACATTCAAGATAGTGATGTTTGCAAGTTTGCAGACATTACTTCTTGCTCTGTCCTAGAAACACAGCACGTGACAGCTGAAAGGAGCCAACCCCCATACTCCCCTTGCTGGGAAGATGAGCAGAGCCTCAGCAAAGAGCAGGGGTTTCTGGTCACCTAGCAGGGAGGCTGCAGAGTTAGGCCTAGAACTCAGGCTTTCTACCAGCACCTCAGGAACATTTCCATTTCATCCCAAGAGCTCTTTCTACCCAGTGGCTTCCTGTTTTTCTCAGGATAAAGACCCAGCTCCTTAATTCAGCCTTCAAAGCCCTGTCCAGCTGGGCTTTCTAATCTCATTTCAGCTTTTTGGTGTTTTTCGTCTTAAAGAGCGCATGACTTTTATCTCTCTCCTCAAGACTCTTCTCTCTACCCTAAACTCCACTTCTCTCCCCTCTGCTTAGTTAACTCCCTCCCGTTCTTCAGCTCTTAACTCAAATGTCTCCATAGCAAAGCCTCCCCTGACCTTGCCAGACTGAGTCAGTTCTCTCAGTCATTGGCTCTCAAAATTCTTTTCATTCATGGCTTTTATCCCAGATCATAGCTGTACAATTATTTGTGTGGTCATTTCATCAAGTCTCCCCCTGGGACTAGAATCTGTCTTGTGCACCTCCCTTCCCCAGGTCAAATGAGGGAGGAGAAAGAAGCTAAGAACATCAAGAGGATGGAGTTTTGTTGGGCAGTAAGTCAAGAAATCTGGGTTTTCACTTTGGCCTTGAGATCCTGCTAATTCAAGCCATACCTTGGGCCTCAGTTTTCTCATCTGTAAAATGGGCACAGTCAATATATATATCTATGCAGCTTTGTCAGGGGGTTAACAGATCTCAGGAATGAAAATCTGTTTTGCACAGAACCAAGGGTTCAATGGAGCATGTGGATTATCACAGCAATTGACTTGGATTTCACACATTTAGAAAATTTCTTAAAACAGTGTGTCCATTTTGCTCCTGCTCTGGGAGGGTCAAGAGTGAACAGTTCTCCCTCAGGGCTGCCCTTAGGAATGACCCTAGAAACCAAGGCAGATTTATGCTTGGAGGCTCTTCCCTGGAACATTCTGCTAGCTGTCTGCTCTTGTCCAGGGCCTAACAGGACAGTGATTGATGCCCGACATCACTGGCCTGGATCCCTTTTCTACATGTGTGCTTTGGCGGATGTGCCCACCTGATGAAATGCCACCTTCCCTGGGCCTGAGAAGTAGGCAGGCGGGTACTCCTTTCCAATCACAACGGTGACCTGATGTCCTGTCAACATGTCCCTGGGCAATGCCCAATGAGTTCTTAAACTCAATATGGGAGCTGTGAGATCTGTTTCCAATTTTGTCCTGATGGAGGGAGTTCTTAAGCCTTTGCCCAAGCTGAAGCATTTCCATGAGGTAACCAAGATGGGTCCCAGAATGGTCAAGGAAGTCACACCATCTTAATATAGCCACTGTTAAGGCTTGTTTTTCTAACAGCCGGCTCAGCTGGCCATGAGCACAGGAAGTGCCACAACTTCAAGGAGCTGGAAATGCTCCTTGACCTGACACCAGCAGTAATGGAACTTTCTGTTTACCAGTCATCTGCTCGGAACAAGCCACCTCTCCATGAGCAGGAGTCTTGGGGCAATGCTTTCCAGGAAAGGCATTCTTTGATCTTTTGTGGCCACAACGTTTGGCAACCCCTCTCAAGAAAGTTGTTCTGCTTCCTTAACTAAAGGTTTTATAATCACGTCAAAAGCTGCTTTCCCGGCCGTCCTGAAGCAGGAAGGTGATGAGAGAAGTTGTAGTGCGGGGAAAAGCAGGTCTCCACCCTCTAAGTTTTGACCCTGGCTTGGAAGCTGGTTTAGCGGGGTCATGAACAGGGCAGTTCACTTCCCTGATCCTAATTTTCCTTGGGACTACATGGAGGGAATTGGATCTTTCTGGCTCTGAAATTCTAATCTCATGAGGTCCCTCTGGAGTTCTGATTCCAGGACTTGGATCAACTTACAATAACCTCCAGAAACTCCTAGCACCACTGATTCCACAAACACTTGATCTATAAGACTCTATGCTAGGAAATTAATTTATGATAAAAAGAAAGGACCATGGGAGGTGGGCAAAATGGGTGAAGGAGGTCAAAAGGTACAAACTTCCAGTAATAAAATATATAAGTCCCGGAACTGTAACGTACGGTATGATGACTATAGTTGACAACACGGTTGCATGTTCAAAAATTGCTAATAGAGTAGATCTTAAAAGTTCTTATCACAACAACAACAAAAATTTTGTAATCATGTGTGGGGACAGATGTTAACCTGACCGATTGTGATGATCGTTTCATAGCGTGTAGAAAATAGTGAATTGTTGTGTTGTACACCGCGACAAACAGAATGTTTATGTCAATTATATGTTGCTCCAATCAATCAATCAATCCAAAATGGGACTGAATACAAGACCATGACAGGTTCCCCCAGGCTAACAACTCAGGCACAGAAAGGCACTGGGCTTTGGCACATACTCAGGCTGTTCATGACATCTCATGGAAAGGTTGAACTTATTTCCCTAACATCTCTGAAACCCCAGACAAGGTTCTAGGGTGGTTGTTAAGATTACTTCAACTGAACCATTCTCAAAAGACATCAAGGAATTCTTGACTTCTATCCTGACTAGGAAAAGATAAACACTGACCACAAAAAGAACTGGAAGACAGAGGCCAACAGGCTTCTAGAATCTTCTAGCACAAGAAATTTAGATAATCAGCAGTTGGGGAGAGAGTGATTTGTTTAAATTTTTTTTCCCTTTGTTCTTTTTCGGAGCCTCTATTTTAGGAATTGTTGAGCACCCATGAACATGCTCACTGTAAAACACTATAAAACTCTCACAGTTGAATTGGAATATGGTGACTTTAAAAGCTATTGTGGAACCTGAATTACCCAGCTTGGCACTTGTGTCATTCCTAAGTTCACATGATAAAACTGGAGTTGGCTTCCTGTGTTACCACCACTGACCCTCTGGCTTCGCCTCAGAATCCCATGGAAGTCCCCTGCCAGGTCAGCTATAGCAGGTGCCCAGAAGTCAAGCTCAGGTACTGGGACAGGGGGGCCAACTTAGAACCACAAACACTGCACTGGGGCAGGAAACCTGTTTTTAATCAGTCCCCACACCCCACCCCAGGTGATTCCAACATCAGCTAAAGCTTAAAAACCACAATTTATGGTGGTGGAAATTCTATGGGGACTACACCTAAGAAAAGAAAGCAAACATTGTTTAAAAATGAACAATGATGTAAAATATATACAAATAAAATTTATTTTTTTATTTTTTTATTTTTTTTTTGGTGGGACCCTCGCCGGCGGCAGGGGAACGAACCTGCGCTGCAGAGGCTGCAGGCAGCCCCGCAGCCCAGCGCGCAACAGCTGCGCCACCAGGGGAGGCCCCAAATAAAATATTTTTTAAAAAACAACACAATCTAGCCCAAGGGAAGAAAAAAATAGAATAATGAAAAATTTGTGCCCATGGAGAGGTATTCACCTCTCTGTGTTAAATGTAACTCAGGCCTCTCTGGCTCAAGCAATATATTGCTGACTCATTGGTTACTAGGGTGCAGACATTTTAAAGGATGTTTACAAATGTTTCATGAAAATCTGCGGTAACAAGCAAAAATGTGTATGTTTTGGTTTTAGTTAAAAATATCTGATACAATAAGGACATACTGGGTTAAAAAAGAAAACAACACCCAGACAGCTAAAAAGTTCACAAAAGAAATAACATGGGGAGAAGATACATCCAAGTGGTAACATGGTTTATACCCGGGGCCTAGGTCTTTAGATTTCACGCCTACTTTTGAGACTTTTCCAAGTTTTCCAAGATGCTGTCTACTACGCTGACAGTTGGAAAAGAAGGCAAAAGCCAACAAACTCATAACCAAAAAAATAAAAGGGCACATCTCTCAGCCTGTCCAAGAGAGGAAAAGGAGGAGCCCCCTGAGCCACTCAGCTCAGCTGCAAAGTCAGCTACGGCGGGTTCCCTTCCTTACTTCTCTCCCCGTCCCACGTTACGTGGCCTGGTGTGACACAAGAGCCTGCTGACCAGGGCGTTAAGAGCGCCCATATTGTGAAGAGGTGCACTTACAACTTGGGGATTTGACGGGGGGAAAGTCCACCCTATTGTTGGGACTCAGATAACCCTTCAGTAGTAGGGAAATAGCTGGGCTCTTCTTCAAAACTCCCATGGGGTGAGGAGGGGCAAAAACAGGTTGTTTACCCAGAAAACCTGGTTGTTGCTCCCAGTTTCTTTGATTAAGCCAGACCCGTTCTTAGGACTCAATCCATTCTTGCCTCCATTCAGCTTGCATGGGGCATTCTATGTGATGCAACTTAAACTATGGTTCACCTGGAGGAGTTGGGGGCTCCTGGAAATGATGCTGCTTCTTCCACCAGACAGAGGACACTGAGTGACCCCACCCCTTACCCCTCCACAGCCCCACCCCCAAGGTCATGAGGGCCTAACTACAGGAAGGTGGTCATCCGGGGATCCTCACCTGCTTGCCTCGTTTTCCTGGTCTTCCTGTGGGTCCACGGTGACCTGCTATCCCAGGCTCACCCTTTGGACCCATTTCACCCTGGAAAGAAGAGAGACAAGAGAGGAATTAGGGTGTGTGGATCAGGCCCAACTCCAGAGGGCTATAGGATCATGGGCCCCAAGGGTGATGGCCTTGACCATTCCAAAGATTCTGAGTGGGCAACTCTGGGAGATTGGGTGGGTGATGGGGTTATGTGAAAAGATATTGGCTTTTCTAGGAAGAGGAAGAAAAGGAGAAAGTTACCCTGGTGGGTGCTGTATGATCTAAGAGAGACAAGTTGCTGGGCATCATGTATTTGAGTGGCCCAGGTCACCGTGCAGAATGGCCAAAGCAGGAGACTCAGCTACCTCTCTCACATATGTGCTGTAGCACAACTGGTCTGGAAAAAATGTTTTCTCTTTTAGTTGAAATGTTATGTTGTGTTTTCTCTTGTTTTTAGCACAAATTCAATTCTAAGGGTTTTTTTAATAACTGGACATGATTTTGACAATTTTCATTTTGAGGATGTTTCTGCTCATTTAGGACCTTTTCTTGGAGTTCTATATTTCTCCCACTTGTCAGTAAAAATCAGATTGATTGCTATCCAGCACACTTCATTTAATTAGATGAAAACCCTTTGTGGGGCGAGATGTTGCAGAGTATGTTGGAACACAACATAATTCTTATGAAAGACAAGGAAAGCAATGTCATTCCTCATTGGAAAACCTGATTTTCAATTCTTTGAACCAACTGCAGAATTCCATAGTTAAAGGCCAACCTTTCCTAAACTCATTTCTCCATTTCAGTTTCTTTCCTCCTTCCTTGTGTTCGAGGAGTCTGGGCCCATTGGTTCTTTCTTTGGATCATGCACCCTCAGGCGTGGTTCCTGTCACCATTCACCCCTCAACAGTTTAGCACAAACCACCAAGATATATTAAGTGATAGCCACTGGGAGAAACGCCCTAAGTCAGTAGCTAGTGTGCATGAAGATCCGGCCCAGCCACTTGGAGAGAATGAGAAACACCCAGAGGGCTTTTCACATAGTCTAAGGAGGTCTGACCCATGGAATATTCCAGGGAACCCCAACATTCACTGGGGATCAACCATAAGACTCCGAAATTATCTGTCAGTTCAACCAAAGAATTGTCCCTGCCTAAGCTACCAACTTCTAGAATTGTCCTTACACCTGTACTTCTTTCCAAATTATGTCTTTCAGCACCCTGGGCAGTGAGAGAGTATAGGATGGTTTTATACAGCCATGGAGGCGCTTGCACAATTTTCCTTGGTTGTTTAAAGGGGGCACAAGGACATCTGGTTTGGCTGGGAGAAAACAGTAGCATGAACAGCATGTTTTTTTTTCTTCAAGAGATTATCAGAGAGAAGTGTGACCCTTCTCTTCATCGACTGGAAGCAGCCAGTAATTCCTTGATCTAATTTCTCTCCTAAAATTTGATTATGGTTATCAGATCATGTCTGTTTGAAGACAGCCTGTCATGAAAGGGAAGAAGGACACTAGATGGCAAGTCTAATAAATGGGGCAGAGGCCAGGGAAGCTGTCATAATTTTATAGTAATTTATTATTCTTTGATGTTCACTGCTGCACTGAATGAAAACCTAGCCTAAATATTTTAAAACCAAAATTTTCCTCTTTTGAATGTTTCCTTTAATTTGCTTGTATAATGAGTCTCTTCATTTTTCAATCCAACATACCACCTAGGGGAACAGGAACAGAGTTTTTGGCAGCTTAAGGCAGGGATGTATTATAATAATTCATGTCAGATAGTTAAAATTATAGTTAAAACATTTTAAATATGTTCTGCTGACTGGGGAAGGTCAGATAAAAGTGTTTATTCCAGTTTCAAACATAAAGGTGAATTTGAAAAAGAAATTTAGAATTCTGAGAAGGCATCCCATTTGCTTATTTAAAGGCTGTGAGGCTGAGGTTAAAATAACTTCCCAGGATGATTCCTGTGAGCATAAGTAACCACCTTCAGGAGGTTAGGATCTGTGCTAAGCAGCCCTTCATGTGCTCTTTCTCTTTATTCTCTGACACAAAAAGCACCCCCTTTTCCCCACCCCGTCTATCCTCCTTCTTCTAGCCCTAACCCTGAGGAAAAGTTTCCCAGAATCTGTCTCTCAATAGCCACCCTCACAATTCGTGTCATATCTATGCCATTGATTAAATACTTTTTCTTGAAATCAATGTATTTAAATCCTTTTTGATGAAGTCCTGTCGCAGGCAAGGAAGCCATAAAACCCTCTAAACATTTAACTATTTAAATTAAAACATAACTTGCAAAATACAGAATGTTTGCTGTCACCCTAACTGGGGTGTCCTTTGCCTCAGACCATCCTGCCACCCTCCCAATGTTTATGGCAACTTGCTCCCTTTCTAAACTAGAACCTTCCGTGACTGGGGACCCTAGTCCTCAGGGTCAAAGAGGCTCATTTTGTTCTGTTTGGAGGGGCTGACTTCTTACTGGGGCCACTCTGACGCCTTCTTGGTACTCACTTTCTGCCCCAACATGCCAGGAACTCCAGGAAAGCCCTGTGGAGAGAGCAACAGACACAGTGACCGCCTCCAGAATGCCAGCCGGGAAGGGCGCCAGTCACCTTCCACGCAGTGGGCGCCCTGTCACTCAGCCAGACCACTGGGGCGTGGGTGGGGGTCGCCACTCCCCTTCTAGTTTGCTATTGCTATGGAATGGCCATTACCTTTGCTCCTTTGGGCCCCAAGTCACCCCTTTCACCTCTGGATCCCTAGGAGAAAACCACAAGAAAGAGGCAGCAAATTAAGACCAACCACTAGCAGCAGGTCAAAACTATTTCAGACTTAAAGTGTCCCAAACCAACACCCTCATTTTCCAGGTTCAGAAATAGGCACTGCGCTTAGGAAGGCTTCCTGGTATGCCCAGGAAGAAATGCTTTGTGGTTCGCTTTCTATTTGGACCCCAAAGAGCTCTTGCATTAATAAAGGACAACTTGCAGAAAATTGTGAGTCTCAGATCCTCTCTCGTCTTAGAGGAAATGTCCCCAGGCCCCATGTAGGTTTTTTGTTTTGTTTTGCTGCTATTGATAGAGGCGGAGCTTGTGCAGTGGAGTTTGGTGTAAAGATGCAGTCGGCATCTGCCTCCTGCACCTGTCAGCAGCTGCCCTCTGTCCTCCAGCTCAGCTGCTCCATGTAAGGGGCCTCTACTCCTCCCCAGCCCCTTGTCCTGCCTCTAGAGGCCCCTGTCCTCTCTCTGTACCCACTGACAAAGGACAGGGGAGGGTCTAGGGATGGTCACTGTGGTCACTGACTAATGACAGACCTGGGTCTGTCCATTGTTCACCACAGAGCTGACTCCCATAGCAGGCTCTGGGAGCTATCAGAGACAAGCACTAACCTTTTCCCCTCTGGATCCAGGGTAGCCCTAAAAGAAAGCAGAAGGTGCATTTGCAATCAGCCCAGCCCTTAAAGTTTAGGGCACAAGCAGAAGGAATCCTGGCTGTGGTGGCCAGGGGTGACCCCACCAGGCTGCAAGCTTTAGTGGAGTTGCAGCAGTAAACACAAAGGCGTCCCTGAGTACTGTGTTTATACCCGGCCTAAAAAGAGCATTGCTTTTCTTACCCCCTCCCCTGACCTTTGGCAACAAAGGTTTCCATAAGCTTTGGTACCAGAGGATAGAGGGTTAACCTTCACTGCCCAGGAAAACAGAAGGAATGGCATCCCTATGGCCCTCTGTCCCAGGGCATGAAGTTCCCCACGGCCTGGTAAAGGCAAGCATTCTGCCAGGGATGTCAAATATCTGTACCATTCCCCAGCCCAGGATGGCAACCCCACCCAGCCCCCATCTTCATGAGCTGCAGAACTCCAGATTCTTAGTGAAAAGACCTGGGGACACCCATCTGGCCCACCACACTGACCTTGAAGCCCATTGGTCCTCTTGACCCTGGCAAGCCCATGATACCCAGGTCACCTTTTTCACCCTGCATTAGAAGAAAAAAAAAAAAAAAAAAAAGACTTAGAGTGACATCCCCTAGGGAAATGGAGCCAGGAGGGTTATGGGCAAGATTGGGGTGAAACTGGGCTGGTTTGTGAACTGAGGTCTCCAAACGCTGCCTTGCTTAACAGGGCTCCATGCTTCATACTTCATTGTGGTATCTTAGATTAACTATAATATGAAATTGTCCAGGGCAGAGCAGACTTCCAAATTAAATGCTAACTAGATATTGTACAGGAACAGCACCTCTGGCCTACACCCCAGTTCTTGTATGCATAAATAAATAAAATAAATTTAAAAAAAGTAAAACGAAACAAGTGAAATTAATTTTAACAAATCAATCTTACATCATTTCAACATATAATCAACATAAAAATTACTAATGAAATAGTTTACACTGCTTTTCATAATAAGTATTTGAAATGTGTTGTATATTTTTATATTTAGCTAACATCTCAATTCAAGTGCTCATTTTTTATCCAAAATAATTAATTCTTACTAGATTTCATAAAATTCAGAGTTGAAAAGCAGATTCCCACACTCAGGTTGCTCTAAACATGCTGAAAATTTTCCAAATAACTGAAGTGAGTCAAGATTTGTAAATTCACACTTGGTGTTCCTCAGTTACACTATATGCATCTCAAGACCTCATTGGCCACAGGGCTCGTGGCTGCCATATTGGACAGCTGAGCTCTTAAGGGTGATTTTTAAAAGAAAGAATCTTAGGACTTTTTCAAAGAGGAGGAGCAATACAGCTTTCCATTCCCATTTGAAAATAGTCTGTAAATGACCCAGAGCTGATAGTGACATTCACCTGCCCACTCCTGCATTTACATTTGCAAGTAAAATTTCCAGCCACACCCTGCACCCAAGTCTGTGGCTGACAAGGAGAAGAATGTAAACAAAGGCATGGGTGTGGATGTTAGCTGTCAGAACCTGTGTGAGAAAGGGGATTTCATCAGCATTTCTGATCCCTCTCAGAATGCAGGATTTCAATCATGCCAGCTTCTAACATCCACCCCCTCAACCCTCCATTCTCTGCCCCATCAGACTGACTGGCCCACAGCTTTCCAGACACAAGACCCTCTGGGGTCATCTCAGGAAAGCCACAGAACTGCTTGCTAACTCTCAGGACAAACGAAAAACAGGACGTCGTGAAAGTGGGGAACAGTCCCCTTTCTGCTCCGATGGAGCAGAACTGTTGAACTGACCAGGTCTGGCACTGCAGGTGAAGGAGGAATTGTTTGGGGATCTCTGGGCCATCCTCATGTCTCTTCCTCTCTTTCTTGTGGAAGCACATTTTACTAGGTGCGGGGCGCCAGGGAGCCACCACTTTCTCCCCTCACATCCTGATAACCCACAAGCCCCAAGAGTCTGCCAACTTACCCTGGGTCCTTCAGGGCCAGGTGAGCCAATAGGCCCAGGCATGCCAGGAACACCTGGGGGGCCAGGTCTACCCTTCAAAGATGAAGAACAAAAGTCAGGACAACTGGGCTTCTTTCCTTCAGGGAAATAAGACTGGTCTTGGGGCAGGAGGGGAGTTTGGGGTCTCTAGGGCTGCCCCAAGACCCTTATCCTGATCCTTCAGAGACTGACAGGCTAGGAAGTCGGGTCATTTAGGGACAAGTCAAAACCTCACTGTAGGCACACGAAGTCTTATTCTACCCAAGTACAGAAGGTGGGAGGAAGGGTTTCTAAAGTTGGTTTTTTGACCTTTATCCCCTCGTTGCTCTACAACACACCCACCTACCCACCTAAATGTCCTCTGCATTCCAATAGGCTTTTCCCCAGGGATGAGGTGTGGAGTGTGATGGGACAGGAAGGCATGGCGGATGCTGTTGGGATGCCCTCCAGATCTCTTTTACCAGCTCAGTGTGCCCATTCCCCAGTTGCTACCCTCCCTGTTGCCACAACCCTGTCTGGCAACCTGCAATTGTGGATCTGCCCACATTGGGCAGTTGGAGCTGCGTGGCATTTTATGTTCCTCCTCTGCCTGCAGCCACAGGCTAGCTCTCTGCCCTCACACTTTGTGGTGTAGTAACACTCCAGATCTCCCCCAAAAGTGAGGTTGAACAAATGTTAACTGATACCTTGCCGACCCTGGGCTTCACCCCCTGCCCTGCGGGTATCCCCCCGCCCCCACCTCAGCTCCTCTAAAGTGTGCTCCCTTATCAAACACTGGCACAGGGCACCAGTCTCTGCTTCTAGGGGGCCCAGCCTAAGTCAGGGGCCATAGAAAAGCAAGTCCTGCAAAAGAGAGTGGGACCAGGGACTTGGGGGCTATCTTGACCTCTGTGCCTTGTACCCACGGTTTTCCTAGCTAGAAATGTGGATGGCCCAGCCCCTAAAACAGAGATCACAAATGAGGGCCCATGTACTGGTTTCTGTATCTCACACCCATGGTAGCGAAACAAAAAATGTTTGCTGTCACCCAGCTGCAACGACTATGCTCCCACACCCTGGTGGACACCGTTCATGAGTTATGTCCCTTGCTAGTCCTGTGCTGGTGACCACCCCCAAATCCTTTCCACCCAGCACCCTACTTGTCATTTGTGCCCTAAGCATTGAAATTTTGCCTTGCAGACCTGTCAGAGGTTCTTGTTGGCAGAGAAAAAATTTGAATGAAACGCTCAACCAGAAAAGAGTCGTTGTGTTTTTAAACACAAGCGTTTTTCTTGGCCTGAGTCATGCACCCCCTTCTATCAGCAAGACCTACAATTTCAGTTCCTGTCAGTCGGTGCAACCGTCCACCACATGAGGCTGCTGGTTTACTCCATCCTGACTCAATGAGAGTCTTAATAACACGTGTTTGGTTCACTCAGCATCCCCATGACCTTAAGTAACCCTCGTTTATTTCAGCTGGACCAGAAAGCAAATGCCATTTGTTTCGGTCTGTCCTGGCACTTGATTCCAGTTTAATCAGATTGACTGTGAGTCATTTTGTGCTACTGGTTGGGCCTTAAAAGGGCTTCTCTGCTGGGTGGCAAGAAGAGATGGTCTGAGGCTGGGGGAAATTGAACCAGGCTTGCAGCCTCTGGCAGGAGTCCGAATGCCTGGCACTAGCGGGTTCCAGTTCCTGGCTGAAAGGGTCAAGGGGATAGAGCGGGATTGCCACCATCATCCTCGGGAGGGCAGGGCCATCGCTGCCCACCAGTGTGGTTCCCCCACCCTAGGGGTGCACGCACACTCACACGCATGTGCATCAAAGCTGCCCGTGAAATGCTGACCGAGCAGCGTGGACCATACCTTCCTCCCGGGTCGGCCAAGCTCCCCCTGTGGATGGAGAAGACACGTTGTAAGCAGAGGCTGCTTTGGAAGAGAATTTCTGGAAGCAGAAGGCTGAGCAGGCTGCGAACTGGGTATGAGCCTGTGGCATGGCTGCTTGGCAGCTGACAGCACCCAGCCCTGCCAGGGGGCCAGGCAGACAGGCACCCTTGGATCCCACGCCTGCAGGGCAGCCCGGTCACCCTGGACTCATCCACACATGCCAAGGCTCTGAAACCTCAACCAGAAAACTGTCAGCTGCACCCCAGAAAACAGACTGGGATTACTAAGGAGAGGTAGAACAAAGAAAGTAGGGGATCATACCTTTTCTCCCTTTGGTCCTGTCCTGCCGGGAAGCCCTGGTGGACCCTACATAATGGAGATAAGAAGTGAAGAAAGGATACATCAAGTCAAGGCATGATAGAGGCAAGGGAGGCGGGACGGGGAGGGGGTCTCCATGCTGACTCAGGCACTGCACAAGGAGCTCTTTCATGCCGGCTAGTCTCCACACCCCCTCTGCTAGCTTCCTCTGAGCTGGGTTTCCAGTGACACCACAGTTGCAATGCTTGCACATCTTCTCTGTGATTTTAATTTTCTCCCTGGGACCCTTGGGTTTGCTAAAACATCTCCAGTGCTTGGAAAGAGCAACAAGTCTTAAAGAAACGCTGTTTGCTGAAAACAAGATGCTTCCCCCTGCCACCTGTCAGGTCTTTCTAGATCTTTCTATAAACCTGGGGGGAGGAGGGTTAGGTGGCAAAAATGGGCAAAGGGGGTCATTTGTGGTGATGATGGAAAATTAGACTTGGGGTGGGATCACGATGTGGTGTATACGGTGAATTATAATACGGAACACCCGAAACCTGACATTTTATAAATCAAGGTTACCTCAATACAAGTTTTTTTTTTAAGAATGTGGGGGAGCAAACTGTGCATTTTTTTGTCCCAGGCCCACCCATAGGCATGGGGCCAACCAGTTCAGGGGTCACAGCGCTTGCTGCACTGAAGCTGGGTACATCTTACTGGAGGCAGCTGCCTTCTGCCCGTGTGTCTGTGACTAGCTCAGAGGGCTGACTATTTTCCAAATTCCCCAGAATAGCAGAGGGAAAACCCATCAAATCCCCCCTGGCCAGTACTTCACCCCCAAGATCTGCAGGTGAGCAGGTTGACACAGCCTGTCTGAACTATGAGACTTGGCTACATGACAAACAGCCCCTTCAGCCAGTTCCTGGACGTATGTGCACGTAAGATAAGTCATTTAAAAGTCCCCAAGGCCAAGCCACACCCCAGACCAATTACTGAATGACAATTTTGGGGAGATGGGGGATTTTCGAAGTTCTCAGATAATTCTAATGTGAGATCAGTTAGGGAACCACCACATTTGCCTAGTTCTTCGGTCGTGGGCAGGGGTGATGGAGTTTTGTTCTGTTCTTATTCCCAGCCTCAGTTTTTTCTACTTCTTGAAATGCACTAGAACGATCTGAACAGGTCTTATGCACTAGTTCAGCGCTTCTCAAACTGAGGGCTGCCCAAGGTCAGCAGAGAACCTCCCCCTTTCTCTTCCAGGCTCTGTGGGGTCTCATAGGTCCTGAGAGTTGTTGGTATAGACTGGGGGAGGATAGAAACCCACCCAAGAGGTGGTGCCCACCTTGGACCTCTGCAGACCTTGCAGCCCCTCCGTGGCAGCTCTGGCCCACGCTGGGTTCAAATCCTGGGTGTTGTTGTTGTTTAATGCATTCAACAGATATTTGTGAGAACCTATTACAACTTGCAAGGGAGCAGACTAGGCACAGACCAGGGGGTGGTAGACTTTTCCTGTAAAGAACCAGCTAGTACATATCTTCAGCTACACCTGCAATAAGGCAGCTTTAATACAACTGTCGTATCTGCCTTTGCAAAGCAGAAACAAGCCAGAGATAACAAAACAAGCTGCCACCAGATCTGACCCATGGGCCATAGTTTGCCAACCTCTCAAGAAAGTCTATATTTTGGAGGGGGCAGGGGTGGGGAGGAAGAGACCAGGAACAAAAAAACATGTAAGAAAACTGTAATGAGACAAGAAAATGATGCAGTAAATTAAAACAGGTCCCTGCACCGGGTGCAGAGTGGGTGGGGAAGCATGTCTAAGGAGGTAAGCTGTGTGCTAAGTGACAAAGGAGCTGGCCATGGTGAAAATCAGAGGGAAGAATATTCCAAACAGGTGGAAACATAGCGCAAAGGTCCTGAGGATTTAAGAAGTTTGAGGACCCAAGAAATGCACTGTGGCTGAGTGGAATGGGCAATGTTGGGAGTGTGAGATGACATAGGAGGTATAGGCCAGGATCCCCTCCTGGGGGGCTTTGGAACCAGAGTAAAGAGTATCTCTTAGTCTCCCCATGGTGGAAGCCACAGGAGGGACCACCAGGAGGGGTGGCATAATCCCTAAGGCACCTGGGAACCTGCGAGTCCTAATACCCTCGTTCCCTCCCCCAGCAGGTCCAGTGCCTCTGGACCAAGGGGAGCTCTTCTTTGATGTTTTCTTTGATGGCCCTTCTCCCCTGGGCAGTCAGAAGTCTGTGAGACTCCTCCCTGAGGAGTCAGAAGTCTGTGAGACATGCTGGTTTCCATAGAAAATCCTTTCTGAGGCATTCTGCCTTCCCTAGTCTTCCCTTTAGCTTTGATGGGAAAGGGTGGGGGCCACTTGGTAGCAATATCTGGGGGCCAAATGGGCTCAGAGTAACAGGTTCCTCTGAATGCAGACACCCCTAGGTCTAACGGTGGGGCCAGTGGTCACATGTAGAGTAACTATAATAATAAACCAGACCCATCTATGCAGCACCTCATTTAGTCACCGCCCCCCAAATCCTATACAGCACTGCCGAGAGGAGGAAGTCAAGACAGGACAGCCAGAGTTCAGGCTTTGGCTTTGGAGCTGGATGGGAGCTGGAGATGGAAAAGCACCCGTTTCATGTTAAATGGAAGACCCCACGAGACGCTGCCCAGTGGGCTTCACTGCTCTGGGCAGAATTCAGCAGAAGAGAGTCTGGTGGGAAGCACCAACCTGGGGGCCAGGAGGTCCAGGAGAGCCGAGTGATCCTTGCACGCACGGGGGTTGCGTGCTCTCGAGTTCTAGGATGAGATTCTTCATGTCTGGGGAGAGAAGCTTCAATGCAAGGCAACACCAGGTTAGAGGTTGGCCTTAGGGGAAAGAAGCAGAGAGTCACCACCCTGCCCCACAGTCCAGTTGCCAAGATCAGGGGTTCCCTGACACCCCCATGGTGTCCCAAGCAGATAGCATTCTAGGTTCTGTTCTCTTCTCTGCTCTCGACTTGAGCTGAATGGGTTACAGAGATAAAGCTGCCACTTTGGATGGAGTTAGGAAACTCCCTTTGGGGAGGGGGGAATCTTTTCTCCAGTGTCAAAGATAGTATTGCCAATAGAAATAAAAAAGCGAACCACCGACACCAGCTATGTAGTTTTAAATGTTCTGGCAGCCACTTTCAAAAGGTAAAAGGAAAGAAGTGAAATTAATTTGAATGCATATTTTATTTTACCCAATATTGTATGTATTTCAACGTATATTCAGTGCAGAAATTACTAATGAGATAACTTGCATCCTTTCCCCTATCTAAGTCATCAAAATTCAGGTGTGTTTTATATATACAAAACATCTCAGCTCCAACTAGCCACATTAGGGGTCTCCCTGGTGGCACAAGGGGTTAAGCACCACACTACAAAGCAATCAGCAGCCTCTGCAGCACGAGTTTGATCCCGGCCGGCCAGGGAAAAACCCACATGGCACGGCAGACCTCTCCTGTCTCGCCCGCTGCTCCCCTCAGCAGTATATTTCAGTCAGTCTGCCTGTTCTGTTCCCCACTCTGTCTCTGGTGAATCCTCTTACCCTCCCGCATCTCTGGCCTGTACCCCAGCTCTTGTATACATAAATAAATAAATCTCAAAAAAAAAAAAAAACTAACCACATTAGCATGCTCACCAGCCACCTATGGCCGGTGGCTACTGTATAATAAACAGCATAGATCTAAGAGTTTCTGGAAAGATCTGAGAATCCCAAGTTCCCACAATGTCCTGACCTAGTGCCTTCTAGTTCAGCCTCCCAAATCCTTCTCTTTTCCTGCCTTCCCAAATTCTGTTCCCTTCATACCTCAACCACACAAGAACACCTCCTCACCACAGTTTACCTCAGATACCAGCGGTGGAAGGGAATTCTATAGAGATTAGGGGAGAAGAAAAAGGCAAGGGGAAATTCCACATCTGGGATGTTGATGGGAGCCCAGAAAGCTATAAATTCACCTCATTGTTCTCAAGAAGATGGGACACTTGGCCAAATCCAGTTTCCTCTAGCACTTATTTTTTTTTTAATTTATTTTATTATTTTTTATACAAGTACAGGCCTGGGGTACAGGCCAGAGATGCAGTGGGTGAGAGGATTCACCAGAGACAGAGTGGGGAACAGAGCAGGCAGACTGACTGAAATACACTGCTGAGGGGAGCAGCGGGCGAGACAGGAGAGGTCTGCCGCGCCGTGTGGGAATCTCCCTGGCCAGCGGGGAATCGAACCCGCGCTGTGGAGGCTGTGGACAGCTTCACAGCACTTCTCTCAACCCACTGCGCCACCGGGGATGCCCCCTCTATCACTTCTTCAGGAATGGACACACACCCGCGACGGCAGAATGTCGGCTCCGGGGCTCAGCCTGCTGTGTCAGAGCGAGGGTTGATTCCCTCAGAAAGGATTCTGGTGGGAGCAGGCTTGCAGAGGTGGGTGGATGGGGCAGGCTGTGGGGTGGGCTCTGAGACGCCCCATGGCTGTTCTCACTTACTCACCGGACTTCGGTCCCCTCTGAGAAAGGGTGGTGGGAGCAGTGGGGGTGGAGGGGGTGTCAGCAGGCAGCAGGCTTTGTGGCAGCCCCGCTTCTTCTGATCCAGGCCGGGAAGGGCTGTTGAGAGAAGACTTTGCTCATTAGTGGGGGTGGGTATTGGGGCTTCCTTCATGCCCACTGTGCTCAAGGAGGCCCAGCTGCGGTTTCTAGTCTAGCCTATCAAATGTGAGCCTGCCTCCCATGTGCTACTTGACATAGCGCCCCCTGCCTTTGATGAATAAGATGGCTGGGCCCTGGGGCCATGACAAGGTCCATTTCTCTGACCCGGCTTGCCTTTACTCTTGACCTCCAACCTCTATTTTGGCCGGAACATCTCTTTGTATTGGGCTCTTATTTCACATATCATGACTGGGACCCTGAATGCCTGCCACCTTTCCAGCCACGTTCTCCTCACTAGGATGGTCTTGCCGAGGTTGCCCAGGCCAAGCTCAGGCTGGTGTTTGGCAGAGTCTCTGGGCTGCCGCTGTTGTCTAACGGAGACTCTGAGAAGCTTCTCTGGCAGGGGGCAATAGCAGTCAGGCACTCCAAGGACGTTAAATATAGCACAGAAGCAGGAAGTTTCAAGGTGAAACTTCTTTTGGGGAAGGAGGCTTCTGACAGAACTGGGGGAGGGGGTTAAGGAGGGTTGAAAATGTAGTTTGGAGCTAGATTATGCAATTTAGATGCCCACAATGGGGTTGAGCTTTAGTAAAAACGTAGTAGAGAGAGCCACGGAAGGTGTTAGCAAAGGATGTTACTGGAAGATTCTGTGTAGGAAAAGGTGCAGAGGGCAAGGTGAGCTGAAGGACTTGGGGTCAGGCAGCAGGTAGGATATTGGGTGTCCTGTCAGGGTCTGACTGAAAGCAGTGAGGACATAAAGGAAGGGACTGATGCAAACATTACTGGGAGAACTAAACTGGGGGCACAGTGTGCTGTCACCATGAAAGAGGAGGAAGAATCAAGGGTGATTTTGATGTTGCAGGGACCTGGGGTAATAGTGGACAGAATATGAAGTGGAGAAGTCCCCACTAGTTTGTGGGGAAAGCTGCTGAAGTTTAGTGTTAGATATTTGTCCATTTGAGCATATGCTTTGCCTGGTACTGGGTCAGGTCTTGTGAGGAATGGGATACAGGAAGATGCCAAAACAGTACCCCAGACCTGTGGATGGTAAGGCCTGTGGAGCTTAAGTGACTGTCAAGGTCCTTTGACACAGTCTCACTCTGCCCTCTCACACACAGCCCAGTCCTGGACAGTCTTACTTATTTATCAAAAAAATGTCAGATGCCCCCTCCACCAGGAAGCTTTCCTTGACTTCCCAGGCCAAAGTTAAGTGGTCCTGTTTTTCTCTAGTTTCACCCTGTGTTAACTCTCATTTATGGGGAGAAACTATTTCCTTGCATCTCCTTGATTAAATTGTGCTTTCTGGGAGAATAAGAGCCAGTTTTTATCCCCAGGGTCTAGCACATTGCCTGACATACACTATATATTCCTTTCATGTTTGCTGAATGAATAATAATATTAACAAATGATATTAATAATGACAAAATACCACCACATGCCAGGTACCATTTAAATGCTTCACACATATATATTCACCTAATTCTCATAGCAATTTTGAGGGTTAAGTGATACTGTCATTATTCTCCTATTCCCATTTTATAGACCAGTTCACTGAGACAAAGAGGAGAAGCAACTTACCCATGGTCATACAACAAGTGACACAGCCACGATTTGAAGCCAGCATCTGGTTTCAGCATCCTGCCTTTTGCTCTCCACACTGAGACTGCTCACTGGTGGAGAGAGGTCAGGAGCTAAGAAGGAGGCAAGAGGCTCCCATAGCAATGGCCTGAGATGCTAGTGTGACCCCAACCAAAGACCAACAGAAGCACACTGAGTTGGCTCCATCTACCCATTGCACCAGCGGGCCTGTGGGGCATGTTGGGAAGCAGGTGTTGGAGGGGATTTATCCCAGGATTTGGGCTTTTTTCAAGATATTAGGGAGATTGTGAGAAAGTAGAGTCTGGCTTTGCACTTCATGCATGCTGTGAGGAAGCTTGGGCTGTTCTTTGACTATCTTAACTCTTATCTAGAAGGAGAGATAACTCAAGTCAGGCCGAAGCTGTGGTAGGCAGTGGTCACTGACAGCAGCAAGGAAAGAGAGTCTGTTTTTTCTGTGTCTGACATGGTGTCCGGGTGACCTTGTTCTTGTCTTGAGTCCTTGTGGTCAGAGTGGCCTCATCTGACGTTGTTCTGTGAAATTGTTTATGTTCCACATGGCCTGGCTGTGGGTGGCAGCTCCAGGGGCTGCTTCTCAGTGGCAAAATACTCTGCTAAAAACTTGACACTGATGGAGCCTCCCCGGTGGCGCAGCAGTTGAGCACTGGGTTGCAAAGCTGCCCCCAGCCTCTGTAGCACCGGTTCGATCCCCGGCCACCAGGCGAGTGTCCCACATGGCGTGCAGACCTCTCCTGTCTCGCCTGCTGCTCCCCTCAGCAGTGTACTTAGGTCTTTCTGCCTATTCTGCTCCCTGCTGTGGCTCTGGTCAATTCTCTCACCCTCCTGTGCTTCTGACTGTACCCAGTGCATGTATAAATAAATAAATAAATAAATCTTAAAAAAAAAAACACTTGACACGGATGCCGATGTTACTCCTCTTCACATTTCTCCAAGTTTCTTTCCTTGAATTAGAGTGAGGTGTGGCCAGGCTTCTACAGGGTCCTGGGTATGTTTTGTAACATACGGAGGCTGACCACACACACCGACACTCTAGTCCCCTCCCCAAGGCCCCAGCTACAGTTTCTCTCTTGTCTCTCTTTTGTCCCAACAGACAGCTAAGGTCTGAGGCTGAGATTTTCCACAGACCTTCTCCTAGCACCTGGGAGGCTGGCATGTTCACATGGCTAATTTATTCCTTGCCATACTCCTTGCCATTTATTCTAGTTCGTATATGGCCTCCAGCACTCACCCCAAAGACTGTGTGGTCTTCCACTGCCGAAAGACCCCGGCTTGTTTAAAGCCATTATATCTCTTGTGTCTTCCTGGAAATTGGGGAACTCTTCAGTGAACAAGTCATTGGTTGCTTTTCCTGCTGGGGCATCTGCATGGTCCACCCTCCCTGCCCCTCCTCAGCCTTTGCCCTTGACCTACTTCATCTTCAGCAGGTGAAGACCATCTATTTTGACACCCACCCCCTCCCTGGAGGTGTTTGTTTTTAGCATGGTCTGGTTTATTTACAGCTCATTCCAGCGCAGAATATTTCCATCAGGTGGATGTGTTTGGGAACAGCTTTCCCCTCCCCCGCTCCCAGTTAACTAAGCCAGGACTTCGCATGTCTATTTTGGTGTCATCTGTGTGTGGCCTGTGGGTCTCAGGACTATGCTGCCTCCGGGGGAGTCGTGTCTGAGCCCGGGGTCCAGCCTGGAAAACCCCAGGAGGCTCTGCTGTAATGGAAACAACTGCACACCCCAGCATGTGAGTGTGTGCACACAAAACCCCGGATGTGCCACATGGCTCAGCCTCAGGCAGCCTGGGGATTTCGGGACTGCTTGCCCTGGCTGAAAGACACCAAAGTCACATTGCACGTGGCCCCTGCTGTGCCACATTGCGGGTGTGGGGGTGGGGAGAACAAAGCTGAGTCAGAATCAGGCTTTTGGCAGTTGTTAGGTTTATAGGGTTTTGTTGTTGTTATTTGTTTGTTTGTTTTGCTGTCTTCACGCTGATTTTGCCCTTTGGACTCAACACCCCCTTGACTCTTAGGCATATCCTTGGAAAGTGATTCACTCCAACCCACTCTTGGGAATATAGGGACTTGGGTCCGAGTGGGGGTCTGTGTGCAAGTGACCATATGTCGCATTCCTTCAATCTGAGACTCAGTTTCCTCATTGGTACCACAAGTTTGACCCCAGCCATCTCCTTTTATGCATCTGACCCCAGACACACCACTGGGACTGTCAGCAATTCCCACTCACCAGGCCAACCCATCTGTAGGGTAGGAGCGGCAGCCGTTCCCACTGCTGCCTCCTGCTTTTGCATCAAGGAACCTCCCTCCCCTATCAAGCAAGTGTGTCATTAGAAAACACCAAAGGAAAGAAGTGACTGAAACCTTTCCCTCTGCAGCCTGGAAGGTTATGAGTGCAGCTGCACGCTACCTGTGCTGTGCAGATAGTGGCCTGTTCAAATCTTACCTCTGCCTCCTCTTGATCTGGGGCCTTCCCCTGCCCACTGGAACCTGCACCAGAAGAGAGGAGTGGAGAGGACCTGGCACCACTGAGCATGCTGGTGGCTCAGCCATGGTGACACTCTCACATTGCCTGGCTGCAGCTGACCTCAAGTGTTGTGATCCCTGATTCACCTATTCCAGGGAAGGCTGCATCCTGCAACTTCCCTTCAGGCCTGCACATCTGCCTCACATGCTTCAAAAAACTGATTCTAGACATTGAAGTTATTTGAACTTCTCTGAAAGATCACAGGAAGGATTTACAATTTGCCTCTAAGCTGCCCAGGGGGCAGGTGAGGACACAGCCTACAAAGAAAAGCATTTGCCCCTTTGGTGGCTGCTGCCCCATGGGCAGCAAACTGCACGGCCCCAGCCAGCCCGCCTGGACAGTGATGGAGAGCCAGCCGCTGCCAGGGGTGGCCCGACCACAAAACACGCCGTTACTGCAAAGCCAAGGCGCAGCAGCTGCCAGCCTGCCACCCTGAAGTCAAGGGCACAAGAGAGGAACACACGTGTGCACACACACCTGAGCGTGTCTGCCCAGGTCCCCACCAATTCTACCAGCGACCCCCCCTTTATGCTGTGACCCCAACATTGACCGAGAAGTTTAAGATTTAGTTTGCTCAAAGCTGCCAGAACAAGTCTGCTTCCCAAGAGTCATTTTCCAAATCAGTACACACACACACACACACACACACACACACAAACTCACACACAAACTCACCCAAGCAGCAGACCGAGTAACAGAGCAGTCCTGAAATGGAGAGCAGATGAGTGAGGCTGAGGGATGGGCCGGTCATCGTGGCCAGAGCCCAAGGCGGACTGGCCCCAGAACACATGCTGGAGACAGGCTGCGCTTCGTCACGCCCCCGAGGTTCCCAGCGCCGGCCTGCTGGGCATTTGGGGTGGGAGCCGGCCAATCCCGGCTTTGGTGTTGCTTCTGCCTCAGATGCCAGGGGTCCGTCTGGAGGCCAGGGCTGAGCTCCTGGGAGCAGGGCTGGGTAGGCAGCCCCGCTCTGGCCTCTCAGGAGGCTGTACTGGGGGCGGCTTGGGAGAGGAATGGAGCCCTCAGCCCAGGGGAGGAGGTGAGGTTGGGAGCCAGCAATACTGAGCACCCCTGCAAGCCGGGAGGAAATGGAGTGTAATCTGTCCAACAGGCTGCTTTTCATTCGGCTCAAAAACTGCCCTGTCAATACTGTTCTGGCAAGCCTCAAAGTCAACCCCCACTGCGATTGTCCTCCAGGAGTCTGCCTGCTCTGCCTCAGGGAAGGTCTCAGCTGCCAGGGGTCTCTGCTCCCGCCACATGTGTGCCAAGGTGCAGGCAACAAAGTCAAACTTAATAAAAAATATATATCTGTCTATATCTAGATAGATATTTCCGAAGAGCCGGTGGGGCCAGCCCTTTTAGATGAAGCCTGCCTATAAGAGGACAAATGGTATATACCAGCTACATACAGAAATCTGTCTGTGCGGCACAGGCCCACCTAATGCACAGGCATGTGCCCACATGCATGACATTCTACATGATAAAAGACAAGGTTATTCATGTTTGTCATACTTAGCAATAGGCACTGTGGTTTTAGCCAGCTTCATAAAGACCATAAGCTATAGCAGAAGTCAGCAAACTTTTTCTGGAAAGGCCTAGATAGTAAATATTTTAGGCTCTGTGGCTCATCTGGCCTCTCCTGCAACACAGCTCCCCACAGTAGAAGAAAGCAGCCACAGCCCAAACCCTAGGAACAAAAGAGGTGGGGTACAGACACAGGAGGCAGGCTGGATGGACCTGCTGAACCCTGAGCCATAGCCTTCAAGAGAAAGGCCCTGTCCTGTAATCATTCATTCACTGTTTCATTTACTCAGAAATACACATGGGATACCAGTGTGTGCAAGACACAACGACACAGCTCCTGTCCTCGGGATGTGGCATCCAGGGTTTTGGAAAGAGTACAGGCCCTGGGGTCAGGCAAACTTGTGCTGGAGTTCTGGCTAACATGGGGCTGAGGTGTCTAGAGGAATTTACAGGAGGAAGTGATGAATACCTGAGTGTGTGTTGTGGGGGAAGGGTACAAGTGAGCAATCAGGGAAAGCTTCCTGGAGGTGATATTTGCACTAACCGTTGAAAACAGAGAAGATTTGCTGGAACCAAAATGGGAAGAGTAAGAGGGAAAAGGAGTCGGCGCAGTTCCTTCCCTAGGACATTTCCCTCTGTTCCCCGAAGTGCAGATTCTTTTAGAAAGCAGCACTGAGGGCATGGAGCACTCAGTCCTGAATCCCAGCCGGTTGCAGAATATCATCTGCATCATCTTCTCCTAAATTCCCCTGTGCTGGGTCCTATTTCTGCAGCTTTTTGTTTTTCAAATTCATTTCAAAAACTCTTGGAAGTGGAGGGTTTTGCTCCTTTTAGTCCCAAGTGCATTTTTTTTTTAGCCATTTAGCACTAAGTTCTCCTAAAAAGGTTTATACACATAAACTGTGTATACTCATATACTCATCGGTACTTTGTTTCATTATTGTAAAAATGAAGGTGACAGGACTAGATGATCATAGCTGGAGTCCTCTTCAACTCTGCAAATGTTTGTCTTTTTCCTGACCCGTTACTCGATTTCTCTATGTTCCACCTATATGTGATACCACCTGATCGTTCCTTTTTTCCTGCTGACTTATTTTGCTCAGCATAATCCCTTCCAGTTCCATCCATGTTGCTGCAAATGACATACATTTGTCTTTTTGATTGCTGAATAGTATTCCATTGTGTATATATACCACATCGTCTTGATGCATTCATCTGTTTTAGGGCATTTGGTTTGCTTCCATATCTTAGCTTTTGTAAATAGTGCTGCAATAAACATAGGTGTGCAGGTTTCCTTTCAAATTGTTGTTCTTTCTGTCTCTGCAAGTGTTTGAATCTCTGTTTAGAACCTGATGATTTGAGTTCACGAGTGTGTCTGTTTCTTTCCTATGCTTCTCTCCTTCTGTTATTCTCTTTTCTGTCTCGTTCTCATTATCTCTGTATCTTTGTCTCATTATCTCAAATGTCTCACACTCTAAGCACTAATAGTTCAATTTCCTTAAGTTAAATAGCTGGATGAAGGCTCAACTACTTTTAACTACCCTTCAGTCAAGCCAGCTAGCCTGGTCTCCAGTCCTGGCCTGGGTAGTAACTTGCTGTGAGACCCTGGACAAGTCACTAACCCTCTGGCCCTTGGTTTTCCCAAATGTAAAATGGGAGCATTGGACCAGATGGAGCTTGAAGCCCTTTTCAGCTCTGGCTCCTACCAGTCCTATGACTCCTGAGACACAAATTGTCCTCATATGGTCCTGGACAGGGATGGAGGATCTGTCTCCTGCCGTGCCATGGCAGGAATCCTTGCTCTCAAAGTGGCCGGCCTGCCGAGTACCCTCAGGTTCCATGACCCAGGCACCAGCTCCCAGCAGAGCTGCCCACAAAATCTAATTCAGAATTAAAGTTTCCAGAGCCTTCCTGCAGCTGTCAAAAGGTGTCATATTCACAGTATTATGTCTTAATTGAAGCTCTGGGATGTATCAACCAGGCCAGAAGACCACTTCTGGAATACCGCTTGCCCGGGCACTGTTCCAGAAGCTCCTGTCCCCACTGCTGCCATACACAGACCTGCTCCCTGCAGTGCTGGCCTAAGTGGCATCTGCTTTGTATCTCCCCCTTTTGTGTCCCCCACCCCTCTGCACAGAGAGAGGGTGAGGACACCCTGAGGAGCCAGAGTTCCCAGAGTGAGGCAAAGACACCTTCAGGTTCAAGGGCAGAGTCATTGGTACCATCTGCCCCAGGGCACCTTGAGTCTGTTGTCATATTCCCAAAACCTGGGCAGGGTGAAGAGGCTGGAGATGCAGGTTCTGTCTTCCCACTGACAAAGACTCGCTCCCTGACTGCATTTGGTCTTCCATGTCCATCTGTGCAAAGTCCAGCTTTAGCAAGAATCAGGCAAGTCAGTTTAAAATCCCACCCTGTGGGATCACTCTCAGTATCTGATCAAATGCTTCACCCCCTCCCCGGGGACCTCTCCCCACAATATCTCATTAGCCTGGCCTACTTTCAATACTAATGCTGTGGAATGAATTTGGCAAGAATCCCCCTCCCCTTCCACCTGTCCTCTTAGTGATGCTCTACCCACAGCCTCCCCATCTGCTCCTGGGCTATAAATCCCCACTGTCCCTGTTGCATCCAGAATCAAGCCATCGCGATCTCTCTCTCTCTGCTAGTGAGGCAGTCTTGCTACCCACTGCAAGAGTCTTGAGCAGTCTTTCTTACTATTCCACACGTGTGAGAATAGTGTTTCCTTTAATTCTGCCTCTCCATCCAATTTTGCTTAATCAGGGGAGGCCGTAACAGCTTCCACTTCAGCCCACAGACATTTATTGAACACTCACAAGGCGCCAAGCCCTCTCTCTGCCATCAGAGTCTAGATGTGAACCAATCTGTGATCTAGACTCTGGAGGCAAAGAGGCTTCCTCTCATCTACTAATTTGAACTGATCAGTATCGATTCCCCGGAACACATGAATAAGAAGGACTCAGAAATGGGGGTGTGCCATTACCACTGTCCCCCAGAGATGAGGGGAATGAACAGTGCAGTTGACATCCTCACTTGCTGTCCCTTTTGAAAAAAAATCCTCATCGTAGAGCAGGGATGACACTGGGCTCGGCTTCCACACTTCATCTCATTCGACCCTCACGGGACATCTCTGGCTTAAGGGAGGGGAACCAGACTCTTGGGAAGTCAGCACTTGGTCCGGACCCTCGGGAACTGGGTCCAGACTTACACACAGCCCTGTGAGCCCTGATCTGACCAGCTCAGGACCCCTGCTATACTCACTGTTCTGGGGTGGGGGGTGTGGGGAGCAGGGAGGTTTCCCTCTGACCTGGCCCTTCCTGGCTGGCTGACTCTCTCCACTCCTAACTCCCAGCCACTGATGTCACATCACAAGACTGCCTCAGAGGGGGGCAGAGAAGGCTAGTAGTACTCCCCCAAAATGTGCTCCCCCTGCTACCAGTCAGCTGTTCCTGAAAAGCTGCTACACTGTAGGGCTGCAGGCCCTACAGTGGGGGTACCTGGGGCAATGGTTCTGCCTAGGGCATGGGGGAGCCACAGAAGGAAAGAGCCTGGATCCCTGAGTGTCAGCGTAGAGGAGGCGAATACCCCCAAGCAGGGACATTGGGCTGTTAGGTGAGCAAAAGCTAACCTTGATTAGGTTAAGTCACTAAGCTATTGGTGACATTACAGCAGACAGTGTCACCCCACTGGGAGAGAGGTTGCTCCCCTAGGAAGCAGTATGTGTCCCATATCCTCCTTTGATCTAAAACAAACCTGCAAGGAATATGTTAGCATGACCATCCTCATCTTCAGACAAGACTTAAAGATTTAGGGATACGCCTGAGGTCACCGATAGCTGAAGGTACAGCCCAGGATTGAATCCAACTGTCTGACCCTGGAGACTCATGAAGATTTGGCTACCAGGACAATGAGGTACCTCTCTCCCCTGCCACCAGCCAAAGAGAATGAGCAGGGACTCTCAAAAAACATGGTGGGTGTCGGCTCAGCCAGCGCATGGGAGGGTTGGGAATGTACCAACACCCCATTCCATGTCATTCTAATCAAACCTCACTATTACTCATTACTGGGGTCTGGTTTTCTGGTTTGTAAATTTACATGAGTAGACAATCCTAGCTGCCTCCCTGACCACCCTGGCCACAGAGAAAGGGTTTAATCATGCATTGGAGCATCTTGCAATAACAAGTGCATGTATCTCTTATGTTACATACTTTTTCTCCAAGTGGGCAGCAAATCTGAAACTCACTTTGAAATCCATCAAAGAATAAGGATGGATACATAGAGAGAACACAGCAAAACAGAAATGACTGCAGAATCTATGGGATGGGTGTCTTAGTGGGCTGGGGCTGCTATTACAGGGAGCCCAGGCTGGAGACCTTTCACAACAGGCATTTACTGTTCACAGTTCTGGAACGTGCAAGGTTCAGGTGTCAGTACAGCTGTTTTGCTCTGAGGTCTCACGTAGGCTTGCAAACACATCCCCGTGTCTCTCTGTGTCCCAGTCTCCTCTTATAAGGGCACCCATCAGATTGCATGAGGGCCCACCCTCCAGCTGCCTTACTTTAACTTAATCACTTCTTTAAAGACATCTCCAAATACAGTCACATTCTGACATATGAGGAGTAAGGACTTCAACACATGAATTTTAGGGGGGCACCATGCAGCCCATAATTGCACATATTGTTGTTCCCAGAATTCTTTCCTCTCTTTTTGAATATTTGAGATTTTTTATAATTAAAAAAATGAAATTAAAAAATTTAAACTAGGCCACAGAGACCCAGAAGATACCTCTCCCAGGATTAGGATTTGGGGTAGGACACCCTAGCTATAAGGATGAGAGAAAATCATCTCATATTGTCATTATTTTATAATAAGTCATCTATCAAAAGTGGCTCCTTCATGCATAGATTCAAGATGACAATCGCAACCCTCTTTCTTCCCCCAAGGGCATATTTTTGGACCTTATCTAAAGGAAGGCATCTGCTTTTTGGAGTTCAAGTTCTAATTTGACCAAATGGCATGTGGTGAATAGAGAGGAAGAAGGAGACAATGTCATTAGGCGTCGAGAAGCCTCAAAGCTGGCTGTGCCTTGGCTCTGAATTCGATTACACGGCCAGCATCAATCAGCCAGGGCCCTGAGATCTTCAGCTACGGCCCGACAGGGGCGGCCAAGTTGGTCAAGTTACTTGGGAGATCTGGCCCTAGGTCAGAGACAAACCCTCCAGCTGCATCGGCTGAGCATTGGGGCATTCCTCACACCTGCTGACGAGGGCTGAGTGGAAAGACCCTGTGTTTCCAGCCGCTGTTTCCACGCCTTCATTTTTCCATGGTGACATTTTAGCTTCCAGACACTTGTGGTTCAAATCCACACGGCTCACATAACCCTTTTCCTAAAGGCCCCTCCCCCCACTGTCTCCAGTATTTGCTGTCTGAGGGCTCGTGGCAGGTGGGACAAGAAAAGTGGGGTCCCTGGGAGCCCCCAGGCACAGGTGGACATTTCTACTCATTGGTTCCAATGAATCACTCAAATGCCTGGATTCCAGAAAGTAGTGGGGGACCTTGGGCTGACCCCTTTGAACTCAATTGAGCAATAGATCTTGTCAGTTGAACACATTGGCAAGGTAAACGCTAGGCTTTTTTTGAAACACTATGATTGTGACACTCTACCATCCTGGCAATTCTGCCATCTCAATTCCCGTTGCTGCTTTGGGGCTAACAGACTTTTCAAGACAGGAAAATCCCATCTGGAGCTCCAGATGAGAGGCTCTGTTTTATATGCATCTGTGGTATTTTGTTTTTGTTGTTTAGAATAGCTGACACATTCATGTGATTCAAGATTCTAAAATTACAAATGAGTGTACATGAAAACTCCTCATCCCTCTGCCAGCTGCAAGTTCTTATTCTTCATCAGTTATTTCAGTTTCTAGCTACACTTCCAGGAATATTTTTTTGCATCTACAAGCAAGCAGGTAGGTGTGACATTTTCCCCTCTTTCTCGAAGCCTTACTTGAATATGTAACTATTTAAGGGGCTGCTTCTTGATTTCTTCACAGTATTTCTAAGAGATTATTCTGTGTAACTACATAGGAGAAAACATTCTTCATGTGGAAGAACCCTAGGTTGTTCTCCTTGCTTCCTAGCAGCGCGCATTTCAGTGATTTGTGTCCATTGGATGGATCCCTACAGAACTGCTGGGTCCCAGTATGTGTTTGTAATTTGTACACATGTTGCCTAATTCATCTCCACAAAATCTCCACCAGTTCACATTCCCTTTCAGAGCAGAGGGAGGTGCCTGTCCTATGTTTCAGAGCCATTCATACTTTTCCCACTGGGTTGCTGGTCTTCTCTTATAAATTCTGGGTACATCTAAGGAAAGTAGAACTTTTTTATATGACTATATGACTTGCAAATTTTCTCCAATTTGTTTTGGCCCTTGGACATTGTTTTTGATTATTTTGTCTTCCAAAATTTTTTTCTTTCTATGTAGCAGAAGGTGCTGGAGAGAATTTTTCTTTTTAAGGTTCTGGGTTTTTCCCTCACTCTAAACTTACCAAAAGGAAAAAAAATCTCCTAAGGTTTCCTTCTAATAGTTTTATCACTTCATATTTTATATTTAAATCTTAATTCATTTGTGATTTATTCTGGTATAAGATGTAAGCTTGCTTGCTTGCTCGCTTGTTTGCCAGAAGACATTTCCCCCACCGTCTAAAGCAGAAAGCAAAAACATTCTTTAATCTGCCTTGCTGGAGCTTGCAAACATCAACCATCACAATGCTCGACAACATGCCTGAGTATCTACTATGTGCTGTGCACCAGCCGACAACAGCCTTAAAAGTTGTTAGTATTTTCTGCATCTGACAAATAGGGAAACTGAGGCTCAGGTAAGCATGCAGGTAAGTGGTCATGTCATGACTTAAATTCAGACCTCTCACGCCCTTGTCGTGATTGCTCTGTTCTCATATTAACTCCGACTACTCGTGTGCCCAAGAACCCCCAGCATGATCCACTGCTCACCTCATTTGTGTTACTTTAATATCACAGATAAACTGGGCTCCTTGAGTTAGTTTGTCTTAATGATCTTCTTGATGAGTAGAATAGTCAGGTATGTGGAAGGAGGTACAATAAATGTTGGTCATGTGACTGATGGGAAGTTTATGGAAATCTATGTATCTCAGGTAACTCATAATTAGAGATTTCAGCTTCTTACTGATGATAATAACAATAGTAATAGCAATAATAATAAAAAGGATTTGAGTCAATTCAAATATATTTATTGCCCCGAATTGGGAAAAAAAAAAAAAGAGCAAAATGCTAAGTGGCTGCTGATACATATGGCCAGAGAAGTTTTTATCAAGTCAGCCATCACTTGCTGGCATTCCATTTGAAGTTCTCATACTGGATCAGCTTCTAATTTCCAAGGAAGAAGCACACTGGTAGGCCCAGTGTCCAGTGTATGGGGAGGGGGGAGCAATGGTCGTTCCCTCCAAGGTAGGTACATGTGGATAGAGGCCCCAGGCTCCAGCCATGGCTGATGCATACAGGAAGGAGTTGCATACCAGCTGGGTTCCGCACAGGGTTGCACAATTTCCAGAGGGTGGGCCCTCTGGATTGCAGTGCTCTTGGGGGGCCCTATAAGCTCACCCTGTCTGAGAGGTGAGAAGACACTCACTGGGTCTCCAGCGAGTGAACTTTGTCCATCTGCAGCCTTTTTGCTGCTAAGGTCTGTCAGGGCGCTAAGGTCTGTCCTCAGGTGTGAGACTGTGCTTCCAAGGTCTTGAGAGCTCAGTGCTGGCCCTGAAGGCGTAACTCCTGAGTACACACTCCTACGCAGAGCTAGATGATCCCACAGCCCTCAAATTACCTTTGATTGCACCCACTTTTCCAGGTAAGGAAATCAAGGCTCTGACATTCAAGGTGCTATGGAGCTGGGCTTCTGAGTCCAGACCCTTATTCCTGTCCCTGCTCAGTCTGGGCCTTTAAATACAGACTCTGCATCCTGAAACTGGACTCTTTCGGCACCATGAGCAAATCTCTCCAGCCACTGATCTACTTCCCATCAGTCAAATGACCAATATTCATTGCTCTTCCTACCATATACTTGATTACTCTATTCACCAAGGCAACCCATAAGACAAACTAACTCAAGGAGCCTATAGCTTTTATAAACAGATGGGCTGATAACAGAAATGTAACATCCCAGGAGGGGACAAGTGGCCTGGATTCCAGTCCTCTCACCAGCATATGAAATAACTGTTGTAACCAGTACCTGAGAGCTTAGCTGTGTTCCAGGTGCAATACACAGTTCTGTACCTATCAGCTCATTTAGTCCTCACTACCCAGGCAGGTATTCTAATCATCCCATTTCACAGATGTGGAAACTGAGGTGTTAAGACCATTTGGTCAAGATCACTCAGCTAGTGGGTCACAAAGATGTCACTCCAATCCAGAGCTGTCCCATGTCCCCTCCTTGTGCCCCAGATTCTCAGGTGCTGAGATTCTTCTTTGTATAGGTGCTCATTCTGCAAATTAGCGAGCAACTTATTAGCTAAAAAGTCAGAGAAAGCCTATGGCTAAAAGGATATTTGAAAGCAGCTACATCACTTCCTTTTACAGTTGGGGGAATGAGACTCAGAGAAAGTAAACGGCTTGTCCAACACTGCATATGTGTGCCAGGAGGCAGGTCCAGAGAAATAACTCAAGTTTTCCAAATTTTACCTCAGTGCCTTAGCATGCACCATGATGCCTCACTAAGAACACAAGTAAAGAGGCAAATGGCCAAACCCTCTGACTAAACTGTCCCCACGCCACCTTCCAGCTGGGCCTGTGCAAGACCACCCCAGCGGCAGTCACCACGGCAACCAGCTCTACACAGTCACTCAGCTGCACTTATTTCCAGGGTGCATAGCAGAGGAAGTGTGGGCTGGGCAGTTGACTTGGACAATTGAAGGAACAAAAGGAAAAAAAGAAAAGGAAAAACCCATTTACCTCAGATACTCTGGGGAAAACACTTCCAGGGCCTGAACTGCAGGCGGCCACCAAGGCCTGCCTTGCCTCTCTTTCTGCGGGCAGACAAGGAGCGTGCCACCATTGCCCCACAGCTCCCTCAGGGTCATGCTACTCCCTGGACCAGAACATTCATTTTGTCCACCATTAACTTTCCTTACCTTGCCCAATGCAGTCCACAGAAAGAGGGAAAGAAGGGAAAAGAGTAGTTGTCTTTGCTTGGCATCCCCCCTTAATCCTGAACACCAATGCAATGCTTCATGAATGTAGTTTCTGGATGACCACAGAAAATGTGGAAACCTTTGGGGGGCCAGGTCCACACTAGCATGAATGATGTCAGAAGCAAAGCCAGTTCTGTTTGGGCACAAAGGGACAACCCAGTTCAAGCCTCAGCAATAATGACCCTCCTATAGGGGACAAGTCCAAGCACTTGAACACCCAGTAAAACAGCAAAGCAAGAAAGTCCCAGTCAGACACATAGGTCTCTATAGGTAGGACGGCCCCTTCTGGAACCTGTGTCCCGAGAAAGAACTGCCAGCTGCAGCAGGAAAGCTCCCAGGTTTCTCCAGACTTCTCAGAAAGACACCAAGAAGGCCAGGTGAGCGACTGCTGGCCCAATGGGGGGAGGAGTGGGGAGGGATGAGAGGTGAGGACACTTGTGTTCATGTTCCCTTGTCTTTTTTCAGACCCCAGCTGGTCGACACTGCAAAGCCTCAGCAGCCAGGAGGCCTCTCCCTCAGCTGTCGCCAGCTCCCCAGCGGCCACTTCATGCTTGTGCTTATGTTGTTGCCGTGGAGACCTACGTGCAGGCTTGAATGGAGCTAAGTGCTCCAGGGCTGGAAGATGGACTCGGGCCAGGTGTATTTTTAAAAGTCAACTGGGAAAAGCAGTCACCACGCAAAGGCAACGTGTCCCTGCTCTAGGGACTGATTCACAAATGCAAAATGGAAAAAAGTTGAGCTCCTCTTCTTGCCTTGACTCGCTGTATAGAATAAGCAAAAAAAAATTATTGCTTGGGTTGCTTTGGTGACTTTTGCCCTTTGGCAAATGAGTATGAGGAGAAATCATGGCCTCCTGACATGGAGAGACACTGTGAGGTTCTGGAAATGACACACCACATTATTTGAAGTACTTTATGTTTATAATTAACCTACTTAATTTTAACCACTGGTTTCTGAACAAATCCCACTTTTAGGCCTCATTTTATAGGTGTGGAAACAAAGCACAGAGAGCACTTTGCTTTGCCCAACATCCCAAGCTAAGGGAAAGATTTGAACCCCAGCAGATGGCCCCATTGGCCCTGGCACTGTGTGACCACAGGCAAGTGACTGCACCACTGTGAATGTTAGTCTGCTCTGCAGACTAGTTAGTCTGCAGGTAACCAGGGTACAAATGGTTACCTTGTGAAACTGGTGTGGACATTAGAAGGGAACTATGTGCATCTGGCAACAGAAAGTGCTGAATGCAAGATATCTTTATTAAATGTTAGTGGGGTTTCCCTGCAAGTGGATCCCAGCTCCTGCGTCCCAGAAGGAGGAAGCTAAGTTGTAACTGCCCCAACAGAGGCTGTGGGGCAGGTAATTGAGCCAGTAAGACAACTTAAGGTCTTTGTAGTAGAGACTGTCACATCCTTGTCTTGGACCTCAGCAATCACCAGGCCTCCAGCTTCTGCCACGAGTACCTGCGACTGTGCCAGGGGGTTCCTCTAGCCATTGGCATTGCTGAGAGCAAGCATGCCCCCAGGAGCTGGTGGGTAAATATCCCAGTCCCTGCCTCCTGAACTCCCAGTAGAACTGAGCCCCAGCTGCGGGGAAGTCCCCTACTACATTCCCTGGACCACCTCCCAAATGACTTTCACCCAAATCCTTGCTTTGTGTTCTGCTCTGGGGAGGAACACAAATGAAGACAGGATACATACGCCTGTGCCTTGGATTCTGAGGTTCCCCCCAAGCTCTCATGGGACAATTCACCAAGTGGAAAAGGTAACTGCTGGTTGGCAGAATAATGACCTCCAGAGAGATTTAAATCCTAATCCTCAGAACCTGCAAATATGACTCATGTGACAAAGGCACCCTGCAAGTGTGATTAAATTAAGAAGTTTGGGGTGCAGAAAGATCTGTGAAGCTCCCAAAATATAATCACAGGCGTCTTTATAAGAGAGAGACAGAAAGACTTGACATAGAAGGCAAGGTGGCCACTAATCGTCTCTCAGAGGCAAAATTAAGCACCGGTTCTCAAAGTGTGATCCTTGGACAAGGAGCAGCAGCAGCAGCAGCAGCAGCGCTTGTGATTTTATTAGAAATGCAAACCCTTGGGCACCTGCCCTAGATCTGGGCGTATCCAGGAGTGGTAGGGGAGATTTCACAAAGCTTCCAGGTGATTCTGTTGCTGCTTCTAGTGCAACGGTTAAACATTGGAAACACCCGGGTAGTGTTAAACAGTGCCTAATCCTACCAGGGAGTGGTGGTTTAGTTGGTCTGTTCAGCCTCAACACCGGGTGTCTGGGAAGCACCCCAGATGATTCTGATGTCTCAGCAGGGCTGAGCACTGGGGCTGTAGTTTGAGAACCACTGATCTAGAACATTGACTCTAAACTGGACTCTTTAGATCTCGGGAATTCTGGGAAAAATGCCCTGAGACTGCCCAGAATCCAGGCCAACAGAACTTCTGGCCTCATAGACCAAAAACTCATGAGCACAGCTGGGAATGGACAGGTAGATATAACCGTGAGGGTAGCCCAAGTGTAAGACAAGAGGGCATTGCCCGGGCCTTGAGACCTGGAACTGAGTGATTATCAACAGGCTCCACTCCAAATCGTCATTGCCATACCACTGGTTGTCTGGTTTTCAAGAGTGTGTGGTGTGCCACCATCCCAAGCCAGGCAGGATCACTGCTGACTGGGGCAGATGAAAAGAGAATTTTGGAGCCTCGGTATATCTGAGAGTCCTTTGATGCTGAATCAGGGGACCAGACTCCCCGGCAGACCAGCAGGCAGGGAGGCAACCACGGAACCCCCTTAGCCCCCGTGACTCTCCCCTTTCATCACCTCGCCCCGGTGTCCACATTCACACACGCACACGCCCCTCGCGCGCGGGCGTCTCCGCCCAGGTGTGCGCAATCACAGGCGCGCATGCGCAGTGCTCGTTATCACCTGCGCGCAATGAACCCTGGGAGGAAGCAAATCCCCCTGAGGCGGCTGGCGGCAGGGGCCGGAGACGCCTGAGGACCCCTGTGCCGTACAGTGTTTCCTTTTCAGTTTCTTCCCTCTTCAAAAGACCAAAAAAATTTCATCTTTGGGGTCGGTCCTCGGGCAGCTGCGGTGCGCGCCCCGCCCCGCCTCGCCTCCTGGGCCCCGGGGACCAGCCTGGACCAGGTGTTGTCGGGGTGAGGTAGGACCCGCGTGTGGAGGGGGTGTCCACCTGCCTGCTCGCCGCTCCCTCCCAGCTCCTGGCGCGTCGACGCTTGGTAAATGTTTACTGGAAGAATCAATCCTCCTAGAGCCTGTGAGGCGAAGACTATCCCCCCAGGTGTGCGGATGAGGAGCTTTAGGCTCGCGACCCCGGGAAGGGACCGTCCCAGAGTCACAGCTTCATCAACAGAGTCGGGGTTCACACCCGGGACCCCTCCCCACAAGGTCTGCTATGTGGCTGCGGCAGTGCTTTGCAACGTGAGGGGTTCGGGGGCTGTGGGTGTCAGGAGCGTGATGCAGGGGGAACTTGGGGGAGCTGCTTTCAGGGGGTCGGGACGCCAGTTCGTTGGTGACTCACTGAGGCCACGGGGCTGTCTGCTCATTCTGTCTGCTCAGGTCTGTGTTGTGGGGCGTGTGTATGTATGTGTGTGGGGGGGGTTGTGGCAGTGGTGGTTGTGGACTGAGGAAAGAGGACTTGAGTGTGGCAAATGGCAACATGAGGCATTGCCCTGCAGGTATCTGCAGGGAGAGCTCCTGCTCTCACACCCACCTCCTGCTCTGAGCTGGAGCTGGACCCATTCCTTTATTCAGAGCACTGGGATGGGGTGAAGTGAGAGGCCTGGGGCCCCTGAAAACCCTTCTAATTTAAGAACCCTCTCTGATTGTATAATCCAGAGAAATATGGGGAGCTAAATGGGAGGAGATGGCTGGGAAGTGCATTATGGAACATTAACAAGAGCTGATCAGCATCAGACACAGATAAATGGCCCAGGATCTACTGCCAAGAACAGGAATGGTTCCCAAGCGGTGGCCTGGCGGGCTTCCAGGCAGGGAGTGTGGGCCTGTGCACCAGGTCCTCAAAAGTCACAAAACTGCTCTAGGTCATATTCCAGCAGTGAGTAGAAGATTCCAGTGCCCAGACAGCATCACATTCTTCCACATGATCTTACTCCACAGGACAAGATTTGGGCCTTCTCACCCACTTGTCCTTGAGACCTGTACCCAAACATTATTTGGGGAGTTCTTGCCTGCCTGGGGAGTCCTTTGTTGGAAGAGGGAAGTCACAAGCATCTGTGTGGACATAAGATAGGTTGCTTCACAAGGCCTGAAAATATCTGTGAAGTGGTTCCTCAGGCTCCAGGCCTCTTCTGCCCCCTCCCCCCAAATACCCTGGTTGAAGCTCATCTTACTAGCACATCCTAAAATCTTTAACCTGTGTTAAAATGCAAATAGTTTCAAAGAGAGATAAACCACTACCTGAGAAGTCACGCACACTTTAGTGTAAAGTAATCTTCAGCCTCTTCTTAAGAAGAGGTCGTTGATATCCCAAAGAGAGAGTCAGAGGGAATGGAGAATAAAGAATCCAGGGGAAGGTTTCCAGAGGATAGAAGTGTAATCCCCATAGCTTTTGGTGGTAGTGGGAGGGGGTATATTTATCCGTACCCATAAGCACATTTGGCCTACACTGGGTAAAAGTCCTGGACTTAAAGGGCAGAATTCCAGCTCAGTTCTTCCACATAGCAGCTGTGTTATCCTGGGCAAGTCACTTAACATCTCTGAGCCTTCATTCCCTCATGTGAAAAGTGGTAGTGATGCCACACCCATTCCAGGGGTGCTGTGAGTGACATAAAGTTTGAAAGTTCTGCTGTCTATAAATATTATTGTCCTTGGGTCTCTGCCACCACATTCTAGATATTGTACGACTGAGCTCCGCCTGTGCATGGAGATTGGAGCTGAGTCAATCTACAGAGCCATCAGAGAGCCAGGGCCAACCAAACACAGGCTAGGACAGCTGACCCTTTGTTGACCCACAAACACATGAACTTCAATAATAAATGATTGTTGTTGAAGCCACCATACCCACTAATGATTAAAGCAAGGCACCAAAGTTAAGGCTCCTGACATTTCAAACATTCAGTAGAAACCATTCTACTTACCTGCCTTCTTCAGTAAAATGAAGTGAACACATTTCTGTCTTCACTGGGTCATTCAGGTTCACCACAGTGAAAACCAATTTCTGTGCTAGAGTCAATGATACCCTCAGGGGTAACACACACAATGGAGGCTCTAGAAATAATTCCGACGTACCATTCCTTTTGATCTAGAAATAGTTCCCTAGTTCTTTACCTTTTCCTTGGAATCAATTTGTCAGCTCTCTTTTTGTTATTATTTTGTCTAAAGCAGCAGACCCAGTGCCCCCCCATTCTAATGTGCTACACTTAAACCACCCCTCTTCAAGAACCTGCTTCCTAAGCCTGTTAGAATGGTCCCCAAAGTAAGAGTTTATAGGCTTGGAGTCGGGGCCTGAGCTGGTTTCTGTGTTTCAAATTTATGCATTTTAGTGCTGGGATTTCTATCATCTGTGTTGGCCTCTTGGAGGCTTTTTGCTCCTTCCTGCTTCTCCTCTGGGACCAGCAATCGGGCTAGCCAAGTAATAAGCATCTGCTGCAGATAGCTCGCGTGTGTCTGGTGTTCTTGAAATATAGTCTTTCTGTGGAGAGTGAAGGGATGGCCTCCTGTGGAGGCCTGGAAGAGCCCTTCCCCTCCCTATCACCCTGGGGTACTGAGCACAAGCTGCCTGTGTTTCAACAGGGGGTGGTCGTGGGATTGCCCAGAGCTTGTCTGTGTTCACCACAGCACCTAGCACATAGTAGACCCATGCTAAGGTGTGGTGAGTGGAATGAAATGATCTTCCTGGTGGCCCTCGCTATATGCCTAGGGCTTGTCTATATACATAGGGCTTGTCTTCTCCAGAGCGTAAAAACCAACTGGGTTCTGAATATAGAATACTTTGCAGCAAGTTATTGGAAAATATTTTCAAAGGATTGAATTGGTCTTGTGTTAAGGAGCAGTTCCCACCTCAGGATATATGTTTATTTCTGAACTGTGCAATCAGGAGGCCATGGCATCTAAATGGGGGTGGGAGGGGAGCTAAGTGACTCTACAGGAGAAAGCAGATAAAAATCTCTGCCTTAGTAATCCCTCTAGGTCAACCCTGTTTCACCTAATGTCTAAGGAACACATCCCCAACCAGAAAAGCTGGATGTAGCAGTTCACCAGAAAATACCCGTGGACTAGCTGTGCTGTGTCCCGCATGCCCCCTTCACTCTGTGCCCCAGAGGCTGACTCCCATGGACTGGAGGAGAGTTTGGTGTATTTCTCCTCCGCTGTCTCCCTGATTGGGATCCTTCAGACCAAAGTTCCTGCTCGGCCACCCTCCTCCATGGTCCCCAATCTTTCCAAGATCTGTTTCCCCACTTCCCCCTCTGGCCTTTTCCAACACTGGGGTGGTAAAGAAAGCCCAGGGTTGCTGATTTCTCCACATTCCTTATTGGGTCCTGTCAGCCCACCCACAGCTCTGAAAGTCTTCATGCAAGTTCTTTCATCTAGTCGCTGCTTTTTCCTGCTGTCATCCTGGTTGGCACAATTGGGAGGAAGCCTTACCGCCCAGGGTGCCTGGGCTGTGCCTGGGCGCTGTCTAGAGCAGGGTGTTCAGAGGAAGGCAAAGGGCCTGTCGCCCTCGCCTTCAGCATGCGTACGCCATATTGGCTCTCTCTAAATTAAGTGATACCAAAAATGAGGGCAACCCCCAATCTGCAGATGGAAAACATTTCTGTTCCTGCCTGCCTTCACTCCTTCATTCACCACATACTTACTGAGCACGTACTATGTGCCAGGCCCTGTTCTTTCCCTGAGGAAACGTTCAAGGTACATAGCTGGCCCTGGTTATGCATAAGACAGACCCAAAGCCCGCTTCTCTCCCAGACGCCAGGGGGCCCACTAGGCAGGGCTAGAACCGGAGGACTCTTTTCTTAAGTCCTGAGCCTTCTGCAGATTCTCAAAGAAATATGGCCCAGACAAGGTTAAGAGCTACTGAATTAGACCATATTAACCCCAAGTTTACCCTTGAGTCGGGAAATAATGACCCTCTTACTCTCAGAAGCTTCCAAATTGAGTATGTGGGGGGCATCTTTGCACACCCCATGAAACACAACTGCTCGATTTTGCTGCCCGCCCCCCAATGTTTCCCACCCTCTCCTCTCTCCCCCACTTCCATTCCTCACAGTTTTATGAAGAGCCCCCACCCTTTTCTGGTTCCTTCCCTCAGGGCCCACAAGTGTCCACAGCCCAACTTGTGGCTGAGCTGTTTTTATGAATGGAGCAGGGGGGTGATGCCGCATTCGGAGACTGCCTCTCCAAGAGCCTGGCATTTCTGGCCTTCCCTGAGCTTCTAGAAAAGGCAGGAGAGTGAAATTTCTGCCACCATTAAAGTATTTATGAGATGCGTGCTGGAGAACATGACGAAAATTGCCTTTTCTGGGCAAAATCAGGGGTGACTGAGGTAAACTGAGGAGAGCTGTGTGGCATCAGGCAGCAAAGCCTGGGGTTGGTCTGCCTTCCTCAAGCCCTCCGGAAATATCTGAGTTTCCTCAGAAACGTTTAACTAGGCCACGGCAGTAACCCAATACTTCCCCTGCTCTGGGTCAGACAGGGCAAGGGCAATGCCTGGTGCCCTCAGAAAAGGTCGCCAGGCTGGCAGAACAAGCCTCTTCCCCATTCTTCCAGCATACACCCCCCGCCCCCCCAGACACACCCAGCTCCAGGCCTTGCTGCCGCCAGGGAACCCCTCCGCCTCTCCACACAAAGCACCTCCAGCTGCCTTATCTGAGGCTGAAGTTCCATCCAAGGGAGGAAGCACAAAGGGGAACAGGCAAGGCTGCAGAAACTGAAGACCTAGTGCTCAGGCTGCTTGGGGGTCCCTGGCCCCAGGACCATGCACCCTATTGAGGGGACTCCTTTCCCTTCAATGGGAAGGTCTTGGTATTGTCCAAGCTTGGGCAGAGGGGAGTTCACCCCACAACATCCCCCCCAGAGTCATGCCCGTGACTGAGGCCAGGATATATTTATAGAAACATCTGGGGTTCACCTCTCCCTCACTTGCACTTCAAACTCTCTTATACTCACCCCGCCCCCCGCCACAGATTCCCCACCAAAACTAAATCATGCAGCAAAGGGGGAGAAGATATGGGGAAGGAAGAAATCATTTTTAAAGGGATCAGCTTTGAGCTGCAGGGTGGGGGCCATTTGGAACAAGAACAGAAGGGGCTCCGAGCTGAGCTCCGGTGACAGGAAGCTCCTGGGGTGGCGGCTCCCTTCCAGCTTCCCATCAGGGAGTGAAGAACGGGAAAATTACTAGCACTGGTTGCAAACTAATCTTCCTTTCCCCCTACCCCCGACAGATGAAGAGAGGAAAGTTGTGGTCATCATTTACCTGCGGAGATTGGGAGGACGCTGTTGATGAAAGTGGGCTGAGACATGATAAAGCGGAAGAAAAGCTGAAGGTAAATTCCCAGAGTCATCGGATTCAGGACAACCATGCTGGCTGGGGTCTGGTGAGTGTCAAGTTCTCGAGGCAAGGCTGCCTGGAAGCTGGCTGCTCATCTCTGTTTTTGTCTTCCTCTCTCTGTCTCTCTCTCTCTCTCTCTCTCTCTCTCTCTCTCTCTCTCTCTCTCTCTGTCTCCCTCTCTCCCTCCCTCCTTTCCCCAGGCCTTTACCAAGAAAGAATGCCAACCATTTCCCATTAAACCTTCTCCCTGCTACACAGGGTTATATTTATCTCAAGCACTGGATCAAATGCCCACATTCAAATTAAGATGTCAGATTTTTCTCTTTTGCACACTGAGGTAAGTGGCTACTGAAGAGGTGATGAAAAGACAGCCGAGTCTCAAATGTTGGCTAGAAGCAGTCCTCCAGGACAGGGTCAGAGTCCCACTGGTCACCCCCCTGCATCTCCCTGCTCAGAACCGAGGTGTGCTGTGGCATCGCAAAACCAACTCTCCCGAGACACACTGACCTTCCCTTGGAGACAGACCCCTCTGCTGTCTGCTTAGGGCATTTTACCCACTAGGGGACAAATGTAAAACTGATCTGCATTTGTTTCTTTAATCAATCACTAAAAAGGGGAGAGATGAATTTATTTTTCCAAAATTGCCTTCTCCATGACAAAGTGTTTATTCTCTGTCCGGAAGCCATGGCCTTTTGGGTCATGTAAAGCAAGATAAATGAAAAGTGTGACTAGATAGAAAGTGAATGATTATTTATTAGATAATTCTGGAGAAATGGTGTCATTTACTTGATTTTTTTAAAAAAGATTTATTTATTTATACAAGAACTGAGGTACAATCAGAGTCGCAGAAGGGTGAGAGAATTCACCAGAGACAGAGCAGGGAGCAGAACAGGCAGACAGACCGAAGACATTGCTGAGAGGAGCAGTGGGAGAGACAGGAGAGGTCTGCCGTGCCATGTGGGTTTCTCCCTGGCCGGCCAGGAATCGAACCTGAGCTACAGAGGCTGCGGACAGCCTCACAGCACGGCGCTCAACCCACTGTGCCACTGGGGAGTCCCTTGACTTGATTGTGAGCAAGCAAAATTCCACAAACCCAAAAGCATTGCATCCCTAAATTAGTTTATAAATCCTGTTATAGAGATCTTTAAATCACCAAAATAATTAAAAGTAAAATCCACAGACTTGTCAGAATTTATATAACGTCCTCCCATGGAAGTTAACTGTGAAGGGGCTGGGCCATCACTGGATTCTGCAGTGGCCTCTGAGGAGGGGCACACATCCTCCTGCTGGGGGTGTGCAGCTGGGGGGCGGCATGGCAAGAGGTGACCACTCATGACCCCAGCACCATTGGGCTTGACCTCAGCTCTGTGGTGATGGTGACAAATTGTTTGACTTCACTAAGCCTCAGTTTTCTCATCATAAGTTTCAGAGCTTGGGGGAGCAGGCCCAGAGTCTGAGGACCCCAGGAGGGCTCTTTCTTGGTTCTTCGATGAAAAAAGAATTCGACGTTGAGACAAAAGTTACAGAAAAGCAAGAGATGTATTGATAGATAAGAGGAAGGACAGGAAAGCTCTTTAAGCAGATTGGGGCCTGAATGGGTAGCCACTGAGGTCACAAGAAGTAGTGCCTATATGGGTACAGTGGGCAAGGAGTAGGGGCTTGGCTGTTGGGGGGTCTCTATGTTGTGTCTCTTGCTGATTGGCTGGGCCCACAGGGGTCTCCTAGGATACTGAGGCCCTCTGAGGGTTCCCACATTGTCCAGCCTACCTTTCCCAAACCAGCTTTGGTCCAGTGCTATTGTGCTATAATGTTGGAATGGAAAAAACATCCCATTTTTAAGTGAATGGGAGTTGGTGGGGGTATCCTGCTGGTCTGAGATTGTTAGTCAGGTTGATAAATGGACTTGGGGCTTGGGGCACCCTGTCCCTAACTGACTGCCTATACCCTTTCCTGACTTCCTCCTTCAATAACATGGCAATGATGTTTCCTGTAAAGATTTGTTGGAAAAGGTTAAACGAGGTAACACAGGGTGAATCATACATGAGTTAAAATTTGTGTATAGAGAAAGATGAAAGCCAGGGGGCTGTGATAGGTTGGGTGCAGAGACGGCTCCCCAAATCCCTCCCATCCTCATATGCTCATGCCACTTCCCAGCAAGGGCTGTTCTAGTTTCCCTCTCATGAACTCTAGGCTGGCCCCTGGCTGGCTTTGGCCAGAGATTGTGGTCACAGTGACACTGTGCCTTGCTAGGCACACCTTACCAGGCCTGGCAGCGTCTACATTTGCCTTTTCTTAGAAATCAACAGTCACATAAAAATGTCTGGACTATTAAATAAGCCACAGAGAAACAGCCAGCCCCCAGTTGTCTGGGCCTCTTGGATCAGTTAGTAGACATGAGTGGGAGGCCAGCTGAGGTGACTTAACCTCTTTCAGGACTCCAGACAGACGATGGTGGTCACATAAATGGCCCCGGGTGAGAACAGGCGAACTGCTCAGATGGACCCCACCCAGATTGTGGATTCATGAGCAGATAAAATGGTGTTAAGTCACTGGGCTTTAGAATGATTTGCCATGAAGCAATAGCTAACTGACCCAGGGTGTGTTAGAAAAGCTGTTGAAAAAGAATATACTTGGGTGACATTCAAAATTAATAGGATGGGCCTCCCCTGGTGGCGCAGCGGTTAAGCACTGGGCTGTGAAGCTGCCTGCAGCCTCTGTAGCACTGGTTCCATCCCCGGCCACCAGCAAGGGTCCCACATGGCGCACAGACCTCTCCTGCCGCCCGCTGCTCCCCTCAGCAGTGTATTTTGTCAGTTTGCCTGCTCTGTTCCCTGCTCTGGCTCTGGTGAATTCTCTTACCCTCCTGCGCTTCTGACTGTACCCAGTGCTTGTATAAATCAATCAATCAATCAATCTTTAAAAAAAAATAAGACCGTTTACTGAGGGGGTACCCCTGTTTAGCTTTTCCCAAGATAGTTTAAGAAAGGATCTGAAACTATTGGCTAAACCCAATACGGGGTTGGTAGCTTGGAAAAAGTGCAGTCTACCTGGGAGGAAGGTAACATTTGAGTAACTCAGAGCCAGAATCCAAACTTTCCCCATCCAGTTCTGATTACTTCTCTACAAAGCCAGTGCTTTCTTCCTTCTCTCAGCTCACAAATTTCACCAGTGACCGTGCTGTTGGCATCAATTATGTCCTGCCTGTGACACCTGCTGGTGTAGTCTTTGAACTGCTGCTAAACCACCTCGGCTTGCTATCTAACATGTGCTAGCATCCTTGAAAATGGGGTGCTATCTCATAGCCCTGTGTACCCCCACAGCCCTGAGGACAATCCTTGTCACCTAGCAGATCCTCTACAACAATGTCAGCTAATTTGATCAAATCACACTGTTTAAGGGTGACAAGAGAGCTGGAGCAGTGGCCTGATTCTGTGCTCCAACCACACTGAGCAACAGGCACTTCCCAGCTGCCCTTCGTGCCTTTGCACAGACAGCTGGCACTGGCCTGGCAGAGGGGATGGATTGATTGGTGAGTACTGGGAGCCAGTGGAAATGTAAACAGACGCTGTCCTGAGTTAGGGTCTGCATCTGAGAGGCTGAATGTATGTTTCAGGCCACCAGGGGGAGAAGTGTGAGCCATGGCTGGTGTCAAGTTATTCCAGAAACCTCTACCTTCGGGGAGGCCCCAGCACAGGCATTTATAAGCCCCCAAGACTTACTAGACAGTTTTTGTAAATTTCCATTTTCCATGCCCCAGGTATTTTGAGTCTCTTCTTATGAGGTTACCCTAGCTGGCCGAGGCAGAAATTATTATCTTTCTTCAGCCTCTCCTGGAAGGACTCTGAATCTTTCATAATCTAATAGTGCAGGTTATTAGATTTAGCCAGAGGAAATTATATGAGATTTGTGAAAGGCTTGCACCAATAAAGCCAATCAAAGCCTCCCCTCTCAGACCTTGCAGGTGGGAGCCGGGAACACTTATGTGTGCATGCCCTTTGACCTAGCAATTCCATTGAAGCTCATGGAAACCTGATTTAGGTTGAACTGGTTTGCTCCCACGGTTGAGGTGGAAGGATGCTCATGATGTGGTCTCAGATTTGAAACAACCTAACGCTACAAGCTTATGAGATGGTCAAATAAATCATGGGATGGTCATTCAATGGACCATTGTCCATTGAATAACAAAATAAAATCTTTGCAATAAATGATGCTGGGGAAATTGGTTTTCCATATGCAAAACAAACAAAAATGCATCTTAAGCCTTACCTATGTACAAAATTTAGCTCACAGTAGAACTAAAACTATTCAACCTTTACAACAAAATAAGAGAACGTCTTAGTGACCTTAGATTAGGGATGATGGTGGGGAAAATAAATAAAAATATAACTTCTCTTTTTGTCTCTTTTATATCCCAAATTTCTCTTACAATTCTCTCCTTATATATCATTTTGAATCCCATTTTCTTATTCCAGAAACTTTACAAACTCAAGGCCAGTAGTTTCCAATATGCAAATGACTTTCTGAAGTAATTTTCCATTTTGTCCCTACCCTATTTCAGTCAGTCTGGAAAGTTCCTGGAAAGAGCATTTGTTAAAAGTATTTCCATTTATATTCATAATTGGCTCCATAAATAGCCAATTTGTTCTACTTTTCTCTGGATCATTTTCAACCCCATTTGCCTTAGTTGAGTCACACTGTCAAAGAAAGCTGAAATGGTTCATGTTCCAATAGCTACAACTTGCTACTCCTGGTGTACAATTATAGACACATGTAGAGAAAAAGGTAAAAGAAAACACTGAAATAGACCACTGTTTTGGTTGGTGACCTCTCTCTCTCCAGCCAGCTAGTGGTCTATTTTTATGTAAAATGGAATTGGCTTCCAAAAGTAAAGCGTTTACTACATAAGACGTAAAGGCAAGATCAAGGTGTATCAAAAGATCTACAGGAAAGCAATTTTCAAAGTTAAGACCCCAAAGGCAAGGACCCCAAAGTCAAAGTCTTTGGTGAGCCCTCACCCTCCCAATCCCCCGGAGTTCATGGAAGCTATCTCCTGTTTTGTCGGGCTCTGGAAAAATATCAGATGGTTTCACTTATAGCAGGAATAGAGGGGAACCAAATATGACATCAATGTAAAAAAATAATAACAATACAAAACACAACAGAGCAAAAACAGACAATTATAAATCAGAGACAACCTGCAGGGGAGGCGGAGGGAGAGGGATCAGAGGGAGGGAGGGAGGAGCACAGGGGACTGAGGTGATGGTACACGGGTGCCCTGGGGAAGGAAACTATGGGGACTACACCTGAGGGGGTGGGGGGGAGCAAATATTGTTTAAAAATGAACAGTGATGGGGCCTCCCCAGTGGCGCAGCGGTTGAGCGCTGGGTTGCGAAGCTGCCCGCGGCCTCTGCGGCGCCGGTTCGATCCCCGGCTGCTCCCTAGCCACCGGAGGAGGGTCCCACATGGCGCGCAGACCTCTCCTGCCGCCCGCTGCTCCCCTCAGCAGTGTACTTCGGTCCTTCTGCCTGCTCTGCTCCCTGCTCTGGCTCTGGTGAATTCTCTCACCCTCCTGCGCTTCTGACTGTACCCAGTGCATGTATAAACAAAAACAAAAACAAACAAACAAATAAAAATAAAACATGCCTCTATAAAAAAATAAATAAATAAATAAAAAAAAAAAAATTCTAAAAAAATAAAATAAAAAAAAAAAAAAAAAAATGAACAGTGATGTAAAAAATAAAATATATATATATATAAAAAATAAAAATTGAAAAAAAAATTTCTCTTTGGAAATTGTCCCATTAAACTAAAACCACATAATAATATGTGACCTCAGAAAGTCACTTAATTTCCCAGAGCCAGCTTCCTTATCTGTAACATGGGGATAATAATAATCACTCCTTTCAAAAGGTTGCTGCAAAGATGAAATAAAATTATGTGTATGAAAGCCCTAAAGGGCTAGGCAAACTTGATTATCATTACCATTACCTCAAATTCACATCAAAACAATACCCATAATTAGTGTTAACAGCTACCTTAAACAGAACAGCCCTTGCCATTGGAACTTTCCTGAAGGGTTACACTATAATGTCATTTTCTCTTCCATGAGTCTTCCTTGTTTTCCTAGAGCCCTCCATTTCTTCAGTCAGCATTAGGAGGGGCAGATGAATCCAGCAAGGGGTATCCCTAGGAGGAGAGACCTGGCTCTCCAGAGTGTGAACCTCAATTAGAAGCCACATTCAACATGGCATGTGATGGGGTCATTCCAATGCCTGAGGGAGAAATCCGGCAGATATACAAGAAGGATGAGGAAGACTGGGGGAGGGGGTCAAGGAGGATGAGAGGGGTGCAGGCAGAAGATGGGAGGTGAGGGACAATTGGGTCTCAATGTGCTAGCTCAATTACAAATTGGAGCAATGGAGATTCTCTAGGAGCCAGGCAATCAGATAATCCATCTGGCCTGGAAAGTGCCAACAGATTCAAGGTCATATAGAACATTCCAATTCTTTCACTGCCTATCATTTTCTCAAATTGAGATGCCATATTTCACAGGCCATAAATTCAGATCATAAAGTTTGCCATTTTCAAGTATACAACTCAGGGAATTTTTGTATTGAATCAAAGTTCAGAGTGGCTCAAGGCAAAACAGCTGGGTGCAAAGATTTCAATGTCAGGTATGAACCACAAAGTGGACCCCCAAGGTCCTGTTTCCTTGGGTACTATAAATCTATGACAGAGGGAGAATGTTGGGTCCAGAAACTGCAGCAAATCAAGGCCGTTTCTCTGTGTCCAAGTGACTGAGCTCCTCCAGGCAAAATCAGGATGAAATTTTCTCATTATTAAAGTGTCTGACCATCTATGGTTTTAGAAAACACAGTTTCTCATAAATAAGATGGTGGCTAGACATTACCTATACTTCCCTGCAGGAAAGATTTCCTTCTGTTAACCTTGCAACTGGCTTTTTCTGTGTCTCTTATTCCAGCCTGAAGAATGCCCAGGCAGATGTTTACATTCTTAGCCTGAGTTCATTTTTACTTTCTCAGAGTAAAGAAGCAACTCAGACCTGCCAGTCCCCTGGAACCTCTAGAGGACCCATCTCCAGCTGCCAACTGACTACAGCTGCATGAGAGACCTCAAGTGAGGTAAGGAGAATCAGTTGAGTCCTCTCAACACACACACGAGATGAGAGATGATGGTGCATGTCACTAAGTTTTAGGATGCCTTGTTGCAAATAGAGAATATTGAACTAGCCATGCCTGAAGCTGACCTAATGGCAGGATGATGAGATTCCCCCCAAATTAGATCATCCTTAGTTAGGGAAGCAGGAGGCAGGAGAGAGGAAGGTCTCCAAAGTAGTCGTACCACTTAGTCAAAAGAGATGGAATGTTAACCTCTGGTGATAGAACTCAAAATGTGGCTACCTCTGGGGGGTGGAGGCTGCTAGAAAGCACAAAAGAGTCTTCTGGATTGCTGGAACTGTTTTATATTTCGCTCTTGGCAGTGGTTATGCTGGACACATACTTAGAGAAAAGTTTTTTGGGTTGCCTACCTAAAATAACAAATGGAAACTGGAGCTCAGGAGCAAAGATAATTTCTATTATAGAGAATACAAAAATTAACCAATTAATTATACCTGCTCCAAACCTACTATATAAATGGAAACAAGGAATTATGACCAATGCATGAATATATATAACTATGTAAGAAAAAAGGATTAATTACGTGTGTAAATACTGAGTGACCAAGGTGCCAAAGAGGAACATGACCGAGTGTGGAGAATTTAAGAATATAAATTACAAAACTGCTGGAATACTCGCCTCACAATTCCTGCTCGATGAATTAAATTACACCTATATGGTGGCCTGCTCAAGGTCACTGTCCCTGGAATTAGAGCTGAAGGAGGTTTTGAAATTGTCTTTCACTGGTTCTCAAATGAGCTTCACAGGGGCCACTTGGGAGCTTTGAAAAGACTTATGTCTGAATCCCACCAAAGAGAGGTTAAGGCAGTCGGGTTGGGCCATGGCCTGGGAATCAGTGTTCTTAGAAGATTCCCATTTGGTCTAACAAGTGACCGAGGTTGAGAACCACTGGCCTGTTTCTATCACTCTTTTCACAAAGGAGAATGCAGGGGCTCAATAGTGGCAAATGGCTTCTGAAATATCCTTTCATTGGTTGCAGCCAATTTTCTCTGATGCTAATGGCCCGGAGCTGTGCCGTGGATAATGCCAAACAGTGAATAATCTAAAAATAATTTCAATTTGGTTTGGGAAGGCAGCACGTGACTTCCCGGCTGCCGACTGGCCTGGCTAATTCAGTTTGGCTCAAATCTCTGTGCCTTTTCCTGGGTATACACTGATAGCCCAGACCTGTGCTGAGGTGTGGAAGGAAGGAGGCCAAATGAAATATTGGAGGGCGTCCTGCCGCAGTGGGCCGCAGGCAGGCTGAGAAAGGCACACTGACTCTGTGGACCTGGAGACTTCTCTCACCAGAAGATTCCACAAATGGACGCAGCTTGACTTTTCTTGACCCTTGACTCAGTGGAGGTTGGGGTTCAGAGGTGTAAAGGAGGAGGGGAGAGGGGCTAAGGGCTATCTGAGAGCTCTTTGGCACTAGGCTGCGTGCTAAGTGTTGCTATGAACAGCACACGTACCAGACGGCTCTGAGCTAGGCCTTCCATTAACCCCATGGTAGAGATGAGAGAACTGAGGTTCAGAGATTGGGATAACCACCAAAGCAGAGCCAGGAGAGAAACTCGGGCCTCTCATACCCTGTCCAAGAGAGAGCATCTGGCCTGCCGCTGAAAACCATCAATAGATGGATGGGTCAGATCCCTGGACTTTTAAGTCCCTATTTTTCAGCTCTAGCACTCTAAAGGCGACATTAATTTATGCTGTCGCTGGCCTTTGGGCAGAGCCCAGGTCTCCCAGGCTTTGCACCACTCCTCTTCTGAGTCTGCGTCCACTAGGGTCAACGGTGGGTCCACCCCAGAGAGACCTGGGAGAGAAGCCTTGCCATTCTAGCCTATAGTTCTTAGCAACCAAGGTGCTCCCACCCCATCTTCCTCCTCCCTGGGTTCAGGTCTGCAGCCCTTGGGGGCTGGTGGATCTCCTGGCCTTTTCCAGTTCCTTTGGGGTATGTCACAGGTGTCTTCCTTGTAAAATCTCCCGTTTAATTCTATCTTGGCACTTGAGTATGCAACATACAGGATCACCTAAGTGTTTGCTACTCAACTAGGTTTAATGAACAAAATGTCAAAGTAAGTTTTGACCAGCATCCAGCAGCTTCATTTTAGAAGCTTATTCCAAAGCTGATCTTTCCAAAGAAAAATTTCTACTAGGAGACTAATATCAAGACCACTTTTACTATCTAAGGACAGTTTTATCAAAGTGCTCCTGGACTAATCTGGCCTTTACATGCTCAGACTGACCTCTGCTGGACAGTATTAACCTGCCAACATCCCCCCCCCTTCCTTTTAATAAGGCCAGGAAAAGAACATTTATTTTCCTCAAATGACATAGTTCAATTCATAAATATTCGCCAAGTCCTCTGCACTACATTCCAGGAAAATCTTGTGCTGCCCTTAGCTGCCAGAGGCATGGCCCATGGGCAGAGGGGGTCACGGTGGGTGATGTGAGCTACCCACTCTCAGCGCTCCTCCCAGCACTGCTGTCATGCAGTCCAGGCCTTCTAGTGTATTTCTTAGAAGTACTTCCGAGTACCTGCTGCCTGGACCCAATTTCAGGGACCTGTCCAGTAAATCCACACCTCCCTGCAGGTAGGTGTCTTCTGGGTTCATACCTCAAAGCTGGAGTCCACCGTGTCACTTATGCCCCTAACTGTTCAGTGGAGACCAGTCTGATGTGTCTGGTGGCAAACAAGCTTAAGTTAGATATAAAGTCCTAGGCTCCAATTCATAGAAAATGGCAGATAATAAACACGAATGACCCTGGAAATACTTTTCTATTTTTAATATTCCTTTAAAATAACATTTCTGATGATAAAAATTACATAATTTTTAAATCTGTGAAAGAAGGAAAAGAATGAAGAGAAAGTAAAAATGGCCTGCACTCCCATCTTCTCTCTGGGTGTGTGTGTGCACAGTCTGGGAGTCTATCCTGACCGGACACATCCATCCTGTAGCTTGCCTGTGTCACACAGTATTATGTTGTGATGGTTTCTCCATTAGTAAACATTCCTTAACATTTTTATTTTATGATGCCAGCAGGTCATAATTCATGTAACCGATGTTGTCTTATAAACATCATTTATATTAGGGCTGTTATTAAATAAAACTACTTAATGTATGTATGTATTTCACCAAAATTTTTTTTTCAGGATAGTCACTGAGTAGGCTCCCTGGGTCAAATGTTATAGGGTCTGAACATTTTTAGATTCCAAATGCAAATAGATAGAAGTGATCATGGATATGTACCAATTTCAACTTCCACCACAGTAACAGCAGCAACCATTTCACGTCACCCTCACCCATGCTGTGAGATGTAATTGAAGAAGTGCATAGGCCAAGTGCATAGGCCAAAAAAAGGATTTTTCAGTCTAACTTATGTATCCATACTTATTCATACTCCTATTTTTAGTGATCATTTATATTTTCAGTTCATTATACATTCATGCCCTTTGTCCATTTTTCTCTGCATATATTAACATTTTCCTCATTTATGAGTTCTTTTTATAATTAAGGGTGTTGACTCTCAATGTGGCACATAAGCAAAGTGACTAATCCAAACATTCCCAGAAATTACTATTTTGGGTGTGATTTCTCCTTTGACTCAGTAAGTTTTTTTCCAGAAAAACAAAATAAAGCCAAACTCCAGCTCATGAAGTATAAGCATTGAGGGGACTAAGGGGTGAAGTGGTCACAGGTAAACTATGAGGTAGAAAAAGCCATTGTATCCCAACTTGCTGACCGTCCTTTGTGTCAGGAAACTGGAGCTTTTTTTGTTTTAAAAAGATATGTGACTTTAAAATGGATTTATGCAAAAGAACACACATGTTAACCAGCAGTTGGACAGTTAATACTACTGTATCTCCTCTTCTTTCATCTGGAAATGGTGATTTCTGTAGTAGACGGGCAGGTTCTGTTTTTAATCAAATCCTTTACTAGAATATATCAGAAGTACTTTTTATTTTGTTTGGCATGATTTTAACATTGTAGTAATTTTGCTGTGGAAAATAAAATTCTGCTTACAGCAAAGAGCTAACTCCTCAAGACCACTCATTGGCATCTTTACATGTTACAAGTTAGATCGGGTCAGCCAGTGGAAATCCTAGAAAAGGAAAAGACAAACATTCAGCCAAAGAAATAACTGTCTCAAAACTATAGTCTCCCTGTTTTGCTTGCTTTAAAATCTGAAAGTCGGGCCTCCCCTGTGGCGCAGCGGTTGAGCACTGGGTTGCGAAGCTGCCTGCAGCCTCTGCAGCGCTGGTTCGATCCCCGGCTGCTCCCTGGCCACTGGAGGAGGGTCCTGCATGGTGAACAGACCTCTCCTGCCACCCACTGCTCCCCTCAGCAGTGTACTTCGGTCCTTCTGCCTGCTCTGCTCCCCGCTCTGGCTCTGGTGAATTCTCTCACCTTCCCACGCTTCTGACTGTACCCAGTGCTTGTATAAATAAATAAACAAATCTTTAAAAAAAAAAAAAAGAAAAAGAAACTTTATAAAAAAAATAAAATAAAATCTGAAAGTCCCATTATAACCACATTTGTCACAGTGGGGGGTTAATGAGATTTGTCTTTGGTTTCTCTTTGTCTTTGGTTCCCCACAAAGGAGCTAAAAATCCATTAGGAAGCAAGCTGTCTTGTCCTAAAAAAAAAAAAACACCTGAACTGACTGTTCAGGTCCTCCCCATTAATAGTCACAGGGCACAAAAAACTAATCAGAAAAAAACAAAAGTACACTCGACAAGAGAAAGGAGTTGAAGGAGGCGCAAAGGGGGTTGAGCTCCCAGATCTGAGAAGAACCTGGGTGGGAAGCACAGTGCCCCAAGACATTCACTGGAGAGCCCCACGCCGCGCGTGTGTGTGCGTGGCCTGGACCTTGGCCACTGCAGAGAGCTTCCCCCCCATGTCACAGCAGGAAACACCAGTCTACACTGTGAATCTGAGAAAAATGGCAGGTGGACACACTGTCAGTGAAAAACCAACAGCATGAAAACTGTAATATGTGTGAGTTCTATGGGAATGAGGAGGTACAATGTTGAAGTGTCAGATGCAAGAACTGTAAAGTTAATCCTCATGGGATTATAAAAGAGGAGATAAGACCTTCACCAGGAATACCCCCCAAAATCTGAGAACTTGCAGGACAGATCATTAGAAATACGGTCAGAAAGGTAAATTCGCTGGCAAAGAGGGAGTAGGTCATCAGGGCTCTTCTGTGACTAACACTGGTCTCGAGATGTATTTTCTGTGTGTGTTCTGAATACATGTTTATCAAGCCTCTCAGGGCAGCTTTAGTTTGGCGAGTATTCTGACATCCTGATGCCAAGAGGGCAAAACTAACATTCCAGGCAATGGGAAGTAGATTCCTGGTTATAAATAAAATGACATGAGATTTAAAAACTGTCCGTTGCATATCTGGCTAGCAGAAATTATCTCAGCAAATGGATTTTTAAAAATAAATAAAACAATCAATAAACCCACAGAGAGTGTGTAGGTTCTGGAAGTTGCTAATCTTACCTTAAAAAGTCTGCCTGCTTACTCCACAAAAATCCCATTAAGGTCACCTACTGTATGCCCTTTCTGACCTAGTTACTCGCGCATTTTCCTGATTACTGTCCCTCTTTTCTCTGCTATAAAGTAAATGCCAACATCTCTTTTTTTATTGAAGCATAATTGACATAAAACCTGTGTTAGTTCTGATTAACATAATAGCAATTAGTGTTGGTCACCACACACAGTCTCAAAAGTACCTTTTTTCTTTGATGAAAATTTTTACGTCAAGTTCCCTACTCTTGCCGCATTATTCTCCATTGGTCTCTCTAGGTCGGTGAATGTTTTATCCATTTAAGTACTCCTATGCTGGGTGTACAAATATTTATCCTCTTGTTAGCTCGAGCTTTTTATAATTATATAAATGCCCTTCTTTTTGTTTACTGCCATCTTTGCTTTAAACTCTGTTTTGTCTGATACAAGTACAGCCAAGCTGGCTTTCTGTTATTTCTCACTTGCAGTGAATATCTTGTTCTGTCCCTTCACTTTCTTTTTTTTTTTTTTTTTTTTTTTAAAGAGGCATGTTTATTTATTTATTTATTTGTTTGTTTGTTTTTATACATGCACTGAGTACAGTCAGAAGCGCGGGAGGGTGAGAGAATTCACCAGAGCCAGAGCGGGGAGCAGAGCAGGCAGAAGGACTGAAGTACACTGCTGAGGGGAGCAGAGGGCGGCAGGAGAGGTTTGCGCGCCATGTGGGACCCTCCTCTGGTGGCCGGGGAGCAGCCGGGGATCGAACCGGCGTCGCAGAGGCCGCGGGCAGCTTCGCAACCCAGCGCTCAACCTCTGCGCCACCAGGGAGGCCCTGTCCCTTCACTTTCAATCTGTGTGTCTTCACATATAATGTGAGTTTCTGACAGACAACACATCAGTGGATCTCTTTGTATATAAAAGTGGCCGCTCTGTCTTTTGATTGCAGAACTTATTAGTCCATTACATTTAAAGCAATTATTGATAGGTATGTACTTATTGCTGTTTTGTTAACTATTTTCTGGCTTTTTGAGGATTCCTCTCCATTCCTTTCATCAAAGACTTTGAACCTGTTTTTACAGAAACAGAGTTTCAGTAGAATTGCGTCTTTTATAGTATTCAAATTGGTTAATTTACATTTCAGGAGCTGTCCAAGTATTCGTTTGCTCATTTGTCAAAACAGAGAAAGACCTCACAGCAGACAGGTGTATAAAGAACCAAGACAGAAACTATTTGAAAAAATGACCAGCTGTGAAAACAGTAGCTGATATGTGGGTGTCAGCATGGGAGACAGGGATGCAAGAGTGGGCGAGAGCAAGGCAGCAGGAAAAGCAACTTAATCTCCCACTTTGGGGAGAGGATGATACTACATACTTGGTATTTATTTTACTGGTATAGTCAACATGGGAGCTTTGCTTTAGAGGCAAAAGTAACTAATTTCACAGGTAATTGCACAGACTGTCCCAGGACAGTCACGTCTCCCACCGTGCTTCCTGCACTGCTGACCAGCCACTCAGGGCTTTTCAGTTCTTTAGACCCGCCAGGCTCCCTCCTGTCAGAGCCTCTGCATACCTCTTCATGCCTTTGCTGAGTCTGCCCGTCCTTATCCTACAGACCTCAGTTTAAGCATCATTTCCTCTGAGAAGACTTCTCTCTGATCCTACTATAAATCAAGTTTCTTTGTTATATGTTCATTCAAAACTGGGTTCCCTCCTTCAGAGCAAGGGCTTCACTCTGTCATGGTGCTTTGGTGGGGAGTCAGTTGTGAGGAGAGTGGACTGCCCTTCTCCTCTACTGGACTGGAAGCTCCATGAGGCGAGGGCTGGGCCTGGTTTCGCTCATCACACTATTCTTAGCACCTGACACAGCACCCACAGCTATGCAAACATTCACTCAACAAATAAATGGAAAGTGCCAAACTCAGAAATGGCTTGGAAAGAACTCTGTGAATCACTGCTATTCAGCAGATACTTTTGGGGGTGGGAGAGGTGATGCATTTCTTGCTTTCTGTCTAGCGTCTGCATTTACCTGGGCCTTCCGCATGGCTTGTGGCTCAATCATGATATTGACAAGAGAGGGTTTGGTTCTGTCTGCCAGGCTCTGCTGCAGGGATTTTTGAAGTTCTTCTGGTGTCTGTACAAAATATCCTTTGCCTCCAAATGCAGTCATGACCTGTTCATAATGTGAGTTTGGCAGGAGGCAGACTGGAGGGGCCCTGGAAGAGAAGGTCACAGGTTGAGAGAAAGAAAGTCATTCTCTGAGATAATCTGTGGGGCATTTAGAGGTGAGCTGAAAGGCATTATGTTATGACCAACACTTAAAACTCAGAGGCTAGTACACTAAACTATCTATTGTTAATGTTGTGTATAGCCATGGGCAATAGGACTCTTTGTGATGATGGAAATGTTTCTATCTGTGCTGGTCAACATAGGAATGGTTACCATGAGAACTTGACATAAAATGTGACTAGTTAAAATGAGGAATTCAATTTTTGATTTTATTTCCTTTAAATAGCGACACTTGGCCAGTAGCTACGGTGCAGGATCACACAAGTGACAGCATCATCTTATTGTGAATCCAAAAGAAAAAGGAAAAAGAGAAATGGTTACTGCAAAACAGAAAATAACAACTAAGCAACATATGAGGTCAGTGAGACATAAGCAAACGTCCCCATACCCTGCTCCAAGCAGGCTAACTCACAAATTCATGCCTCTCACGCCCCAGAGCCAGCTACAATACTGTCTCAGTTTGGCTCTGCCATCAGATGGTCAAGGGCCAGCTAAGTGGTAAGAGGAAGGAGGACCTCTGGCTCACAAATGCATGTAAACACCCATATTCTTGCATGGTATAGGAGGTATGTAGGACTGGGAGCACTTAGCACTAAGCTCAGAGCAAGGCTGAGACATCAAACTCATCTGTCCGTCTTAGAAGCTTCCTGATGATAGAGTATTCATTGAAGCATCCAATCATGGGTGTTTGTGCAGAGAGGAAGCAGGCAGGTGGGGTTCCTGCCCTTTACAACAGGCAATGATACACATAAGTGACACTCTTCCTGCAGGAGCACAATCCTATACAGACTTTTGAAAGACAGATTAAAACAGAAGAGAGAAAGTAAATGCACCTTATTCCAGATTACTTACACTGCAGCAGCATCTCCAGTTTTCAACATTTCCTTCCAAGAATCTGTATCAAAGCCTTGGTAAATTCCGTTATTATTTACCACCAAAATTATGATTGGTAAGTTGTACCTAAAATTGAGAGGAAATCATTATTCTAAATCAGTTTCTTTGCTTTGGACTGAGATTTTAACATAAAACTGGACAGTTGTCCAAATGCTTTTTTTTTTTTTTAATTAGGGTAAAACTGAAAATTAAGCATTGTTCATTGTTCTCCTAAGGAAAAATATCAAAATCTTTAACAGAAACATCATGGAATGGTATCTGGAATACAAGATTAGGGACTAGCAGAGTTGCTCTACCACTATGTAACTATGGACTTTGGGCAAATCCTGAGCTTTCTGAACCCTGGTCTTTATAGATCCAGGTGGTATTAAGTTACTACTCTCTGAAGCACCAGCTCCAGGCAGTACCTAGGAGCATGGTTTGAAAGCACCTTTCTTTTTTTAATGAACTCCTCCTAGACAACCAGGACTTGCTAGATGCTGTGGGAGATATGCCAGTGATTAGTATTTCACTCTCAAACCATGTCACCCAAAACTAGGAAAACATTACATGGTGTAATAATTAGAGAAGAGAGTATTTAACAATCTACACTGTGAAATAATAAGGTAAAGACTGAAAAAGCTGAATAAATTTTACGAATAATAGACAAAGGAGATGGGTTTTTGTTTCTGAGATAAGATGGAAGACCAAAACTAAACTGCACACTGTTAAGTAACAGGGCTGTGGGAACTGCTTGCTCTCTCTGCTCAATGGGAGTCAGCTTTCCCCAAAATCACCTTCTGGGTGAGTATTACTTGGTTGTCAACACAGACACTCTGACAGCTACACACTACCCTCTCATCTTGAAAGTTGATATACCAAAGTTTTGACAGTGCCAAACAAGATTTATTTACAAAAGCACTAATAAGATCCCTGGCTAAGACAAGAATGGTTTACTATAGCTTAAATAATTGGGGAAAGAAAACGTCCCATATGTCCAGAGGGGTGCAATGCATGAGCTTCTGCGTGAATCCTCACCACTTCATCCTTAGTCTGAAGAGCTCACCTTCACTGAGCTGTCACCTCAAGTATCACTCAGATGTTCTCATTTCCTCATAACCATCCTCTCAGGTAGTAACTACTACTGTTCCTGTCCCTGTTTTAGTGGAGACTGAGGCGCCATGAAGTGACTGAGCCTATCACTTGGCTCTGCTGTCGTTGAGCCAGGCCAACCTCTTAACCACCTGGTTCTCTGTCGCCCTGCAGAAGACAAAGCTTTTACCGGTGACCTCAAAGCCACTCCTTCCAGTTCGGCAGGTTCAGGGCCTGCAAGACAGAGGTCAGGAATGTGCTATTCTTGGTGAGGAAGACCCTGGGTCTCAGGACATGGCACAGTGAGGTGCGCAGGGCACTGGCAGAGGTGAACACTTGCTAGGGATGTGTTAGGTGAGTGGGTGTTGGATCTAACTTTTAATATTTTGAAGAAAGAAATGCCGTGATGCAGGATGCTGTCTTACCTGCAGATGGTTTCCACTTCCATGCCAGAAAACCCAAAAGCACTGTCTCCTTCCACACAGATGACCCGCTGCCCTGGGTTTCTATCTTTAGCTACCAAAGCAGCTGCAATGGCAAAACCCAAACCGACTCCCATCGTTCCAAAAGTGCCAGCATCCAGCCTGTTGGGGAGTGGAGTTAAAATGAAACCCCCTGTGGGTGGTGATCGTGGTGGTGGGTCAAGCTAGCCATCTTCACCGGCCTCATCGAAAAATAAAGAACAATAAAGCCATTCTCTTCAGTATAACATTTTTAGGCTGCGAGGAACTAATTCCTCAAGACAGAGAGGAACAAAATGAAAAAGTCACTCGTGATTATTTGGAAGATTATGAATATGTCCTTAGGACGGATCACATGAGCTCAAGGACACCTCAATTGTAAAAAATCTACAAGGCCTTGCCTCAGAGTACATTTATGAGGTAAGTCCTTATCCGCTGCACTTGTATACTTCTCAAATGTTTTATTAAGCTGCATCATTGTATTCTCAAACTTAACTCATTATAATTTCTTTTTTTTTAAGAAGCCTTACCTGTGACGAGGAAGGTAATTTTGAAGCACAGTGCGTCCAATATCCATCGTATTTGCTCCTTCGCTTACCACAAAACAGTCTCTGGGCAGTTGTTCTTGAACATGGAAGAATACTGTGTAATAATTCATAGGCAAGGATTTTTTGGAAGCTAATTCCTAAAATTAACAGGGAAATATAACCCAATTAGGTTGAAAATAAATGTGAAAATAAATGGTGAAAATAAATAATGGCAATAAGCTACTATCAAATCTATTTGGAAGTAGGCAACAGCTTCAAGTGACAAGGTCCTCAAATGGCCACTCTAAAAAAGTGGCCATTTGTGAACAGTCTTGGGGGATGTACTAAGAAAATTGATCCCAGTGTCCCACCTTGGGACACAATCAAATATTGTGTTGTCGGAAAAGTCATAACATATTTTTTCTATGTTTTTCAAGCAAAAACGCATCATGACTTTTCCAAAAACCCAATAAGTCATTATTCTTTTTTTCTGATGCTCCATAATGCACATTAGCATCTTAAAGACTAAGAAGAAGCCCTGTAGTAACAATAACTGGAAACAAAGAGCTTAAACAAAACTAGTCTTATTTGAGCACATTTAGGAAAAAATACTGCCTTAGAAAAAGTGAAATTTTTATTCTAGAATATTTTCTTCTGAAATATGGTCCTATGCCTAAAATAAAAGTGAACTCGGGATTTTAGAAAGTCTGAAAATCTGATTCTTCCCGACAGGTACTGAAGGGTAAGTGGGATATGTTCTCTCCACTATTCTAAAATGTCTCTGGAAGGAGGAAAAACAGCAAGATCAATGCATTTGTCTAGCCATGTGCATTTTAGAGCTGAGAACAAGTCCCTGGGCTTTAGTAACAAGTCCTGTGTGTTCCCAGCACAGCCTCTGTCTCCTGTGTTTCCTTGATCTGCTGGAGAATATACCCAAGATGGATGAGGGACCCTCCTGTCCTCTTGAAGCAAGTTCCTTCCATCTTAATCTAAGGCAATTCCTAGAGATAAGAAGGGATGACTCATGATACCAAGCAGGAAAAAGAACCGAGATTAGTTCTTGATAGGAGAAAGTCACTGATTTAAGTTCCAATATAAGAGCCTAGCTTAGCACTCAGCAGGGCAAGAGATGGTTACATTCCTATGTAAGATAGAATCACATATGATCAATTATGCTTGTTTTGAAAATGCAAATTTATTCTAAGATGATGGATATTTTAGGAAACAAGATAGCATCACTTGAATTTTGTATTTGCTTATGCAAAATTCTGTCAGTGAGAAGCACTAGCGAACACTGAAAACAGCACCCAATTGAACTCTGGTGCATAAAAATACACAAAACAGTGAAAAAACTCAGAATCAACTTTTCTGGCAATCAAAGAGAAAGCACTATCTAAATACAAAGACTATAAACTAAAATCAGCAAACCCTCCAGAAGTGGCTCATTTTAGTGCTGGTAATGCATGGTTTAGTGGTTCAAGAATAACTACAGGTTCCGAAGTCTTCAGCTATCAGACAAAGCCACAGGTGCAGATGAGAAAGTCACAAAATAATTTCCAATTATTTGAAAAATATTATGGATATCTCACCCAAAAGATAAGAAAAAAAGAAAAATATGTGAGGTGATGGCTCTGTTTCTTAGCTTGATGGGCGGAACCCTTACACAGCAGCAACATAAATGACCATTGTACATTTTAAGTATCTTACAATTTTACATGTCAGCTGTACCTGATTAATCTGAAGTTTTTAAAAAAAGGTTATACCGTGGGTCAAAATTTGATGATAAAGCTATGTATGACAAATGCTTGCCTTGAAGGTTCTACATCTTAAAGGTAGGAAAACATCCACCAGGATTTAAGGTTTCTTAACACCTCCTAATTGTGATCCCAGGTCAATGAGCCACATCCCCCATGCTGGCTCCCAGGGCTTCCTGTCCAGTGTCACCACCTGCTTCCCCTCAACACACAACTCAACGGCTGCAGCCCTCCTGACACCCACTTCCACAAGAAACTGCAGGTCTTTTTCAAGGTAAAGTGTCATATTTACTATAGTGTGTGTATTTCTTAACCATTTAACAGGCATAAAACTTTGCTACCATTTTTATTAGATTCCTATCTTAATTTTTCTTTTTTTAAAAAGATATTTATTTATTTATTTATACAAGCACTGGGTACAGTCAGAAGCGCGGGTGGGTGAGAGAATTCACCAGAGCGAGCGGGGAACAGAACAGGCAAACTGACGAAATCACTGCTGAGGGGAGCAGTGGGCGCGGCAGGAGAGGTCTGCGCGCCACGTGGGACTCTCGCAGGTGGCTAGGGATCGAACCCGCACTGCAGAGGCTGTGGGCAGCTTCGCAGCCTGGCGCTCAACCACTGTGCCACCAGGGGAGGCCCCCATTCTTAATTTTTCACAAAGTTTTTGAGAGTTGCACCCCTAAGTCCTTTTTCCCACGAGTCCTATGGCGTTTTTTGCATGGCTTTGCATAGCGTGGTGATTTTTAGGAACAAGCATGTTACATCCTGACAGCTAATTGAACCCGAAGCATTTCTGAGTGTCAGTGGGTCCTGCATTACCTTGGATGCCGCTGCATTACTCTTCATTTTTTCTCTCAGAGTTCCCCACCACTTGCTCTCTGGAGGATACTGCCATGGCGTTTTATCAAATTGTCCCAAAAGCTGAAAAATCACAAACTTTTTCTTTTCTTTTTGAAAATAAACTTAAATCTTAATAACACCAAAATCTATTCTTAAAGAAGACAATACTGCTTCACTACCCAGCCTTCACTCATATTCTTTTTTTTTTTTTTAACCTCTTGATAGCAAACAACTACAGAAGATAAAATTGGAAACATGGACGTTTGTTTGGGTCAGTGTGGACTTCCACCAGATGCCAGGGTTGGGATCCCCATAGGCAGAGTGAAGTACTATCTCCCCACCTCTCACAGGCAGAGGCTCTTCAGTCCTCCTTAGTCTCTGATACTAGAAAGAAATCATCCCTTAAATAGATCCCTTACAGGAAAGCTGGTAGCCCCAAATAATAAGGATTCCCAGGATACCAACAAATGCTCCAGGGTTCTAATAATATGATCAGTGATTGCATCCAAATATTATATAATCATAGTAACAAGAACAACATGTTCCCACAATCAAATGAGAAAGGTGACTATATTTTCTCAGCTGTCACAATGAAATCTACAAATTATGTATAAATAATAAAAATCTGGACAAGCCATAGACAACAGCCTAAAGAATGAATATCTCTTTATGTTTTTTAGAAATACTAAATACTAAAGAAATACTAAAGAATACTTAAATTTTTTTCATGTATGTAAAGCCATTTCTCAGCTGTAAGTTCAGTTTCTCTGGAAACTTGATTATAATTTTGTCGGATAGCTGAATCCCACTTAGTATATCACTGTTTTGCTTACCTTAAATTTTCAATCACCCTCCAAAAAAATGCTTAACTTCTGTGTATAAAAATGTTCTATATACAAGGAATTGGATTTACTGAGCTCCAAAGCTATAATTAAGAATATCTTCCCATTGCAAATTTTGTTTAAAACAGATATACAACCAAGTGAACCAAGATGAAAACATTTTCATGAAATGACTATCCCTTAAAGAGCAAGCCACATAAACTAAAACAGGCAAAAGCTCTTACCTGCTTAGTGACAGCATTTATGTCTCCCAGTAAAGTCACAGCAGGCTTCACGTTGTTCCCCAGTTCTTCTGCACAGATGTCAATCTAAGAAAGAGACAAGCCTGAACAACAAACCATGTTTACTCTTAAAAATCTTTGATTTAGGGGCTTCCCCTGGTGGCACAGCGGTTGAGTGCTGGGCTGCGAGGCTGCCCACAGTCTCTGCAGTGCCAGTTTGTTCCCCAGCCAGTGGCAAGGGTCCCACAAAAAAAACAAACAAACAAACTTTGATTTAAGGCAATTAAGGCTGAATAAATGAACCATGTGTACATAACACACAATAAAGAAAAATTTGATATTTAAGAAGTTCGTAATAAAAGTAAAAATCCGTACAACTATGAGGATCATAGCTAATACGGAAAGCTCATCATCATCCCTCATTTTAAAATTTACTCTGCAGAATTGTGGTATTGTTCCATTATACACAGCATTTGACATGATCAATTATAGTTTTGGATCTAATCACTAACAAGGTTCTACTTAGTTACACTGGAATTCCTATTTAGAGCAAAAATTCTCAAATTTGAGCATTTATCAAAATCTCCTAGGAGGATAGTTAAATTGCAGATTTCAAGAGTCCACCTCAAAATTTCTGATCTCAACAGGTCTGGGATAAGGTCTGAAAATGTGTGTTTCTAACAGTACCCGGGTGGTACTGATGCTGCTCAAGTTTTGCGAACCACTCCAAGGTATGGCATAACTGCCTGTTTACCTAGAAGTTTCATTTCTGGATGGCCATGAGCAAGTGAAAATAGTTTCTATGAGGGGTATTTAGCAACCTCAGAGGGGACGCACTTTATTCTGTCAACAAGAGGGGAACCTGCCAGGTACAACCTGGACATTGCTTGTTTGTAGTTTTAGTTTTCAGTGGCCCAGGAGGAGAGGGACTAGTAGAAGTGAAAAGTAAATAGAGAGAAGATAGCCATTATAGCGGGTCCTCAAATACGACATACAATCTGTGCAGGGTGAGCAGGTTTGGATGCTGCTGTGTAGGAGTACGGGCTTATAAAGAGGGCTGTGATGACACAAGAGCCTTCAAAGGGAGGTTATTCCACACTCTGTTTAATGACATAGGTAAAAGTAACATTGCTTAGGGATTTCCAATCAGAGGGAGTTCTAAAGTTTTAGCATTTAAAAGAACAGCTCAGTTCCTAGTGATGCTGAATGTTTTGTTCTTTTTTTTTTTTTTTAATTTTTTTTTTTTAATGAATGTTTTGTTCTAATCTATTATCCCACTTAAATCTCTTGTTTATATTTAAATACACTTGAACTGTAAAGAAGGGGCAAATATTCTCTTCAAACTATTTAAAACTTGATTCTGAAAGGTCTTCTAGTTAGAAGTAAAGTAACTCGTTATGTTTCATAAGCCTGAAAAGGCAGGCTGCCTTGGTACCTATACTTAAAATTTATACAATTCTACTTTTGTAGGAGGAGAGAAATGGTTCTTTACAGAAACCAATAAGACAGCAAAGCTGATAATGGCTGGGAGGGAGAACAGTAAACCACAGATAGCTCTAATCTTAAATCTCTGCTCTCTGGGTACCTGGATAAACTTCACATCTGGCTGATATCTTGGAGGCAGTCCAAAATGTAAAATCCAGTTTAATCGGGCACCAAATAACACAATTACATCAGCAAATTGCAAAGCCCTATCAAAAAGAAAAGTATTATATAACACAAAAAGTCTATATTTCTATTTGAATTACTCTAAAATTAATTTCTAAAGTATTTGGGAAAGTTTAAATAATTTGGAGCTTACATCAGTGTTCAGAATCACCTATGTGAATTTTCAAACTAAAATAATTTATGAAGCTATTCTATTTAAATAGTAATCTAAGGGGCCTCCCCGGTGGCGCAGTGGTTGAGCGCTGGGTTGCGAAGCTGCCCGCAGCCTCTGCAGCGCCGGTTCGATCCCCAGCTGCTCCCCGGCCACTGGAGGAGGATCCCACATGGCGCGCAGACCTCTCCTGCCGCCCGCTGCTCCCCTCAGCAGTGTCCTTCGGTCCTTCTGCCTGCTCTGCTCCCCACTCTGGCTCTGGTGAATTCTCTCACCCTCCCGCGCTTCTGACTGTACCCAGTGCTTGTATAAATAAATAAATAAATCTTAAAAAAAAAAAAATAAAAAAAATAAATAAATAAATAGTAATCTAAAAGATGAAATATAAAAATACTACCATATGACTATCTATGCTCTATTTCATTGATGAGGTAAAGTAATCATTAGAAAATTAATATAAGTTCACTCTAGATGATCTGGAAAAGCATAAAGAAAAAACCAAAATCACCCAATACGTACTATCAACTTATAAAACTAATGTAAAAATCCTGATTTTTAATTTTTAAAATCCTGACATTTTCAATTTTCCTTTTTTCCTATCTGAGTATATTTTTACATAGTTGAGTTTATTTACTATAACATTGTCTTGAGCACTTACATTTACCATAGATGTTTTATTGTTAAGTTCTTAAACATCCAATTTTTAAAGGCAACATTTTCCTGAATACACCAATTTAATCTTTTCTCAATTATTGGACATTTTCTTTGTTATTAATAGTATTGGATTGCACACCTTTATGCTTATGCTTGAATCTTAAAACAGTCTTTGTATTGATTCCAAAAGAGCAGATATTTTTAAGACAGTTGATTCATATTCTTGAATTGCTTTCAAAAAATGATAATTAAGCATATTTCTAATAGCTTGATTTTACATATTTTAACATTTCTGTCAAATTTCTAATTTTCTGTTTGCAAAGATGAGTGAGGTAAATGAAAAGACAGCAAGGCTGGCTGTATTATTATCAGTGTGGCAGTCAAAGTAATATCTACCTTAAGACCATCTTGATTCAAATGACTGTGGACAAAAAATTTAAAGTCTAAAAAGAAACAGTTGTGCTTAAAATTACATGATTCTTTCAGAACATCTAGACTCATTAAAGTCACAAAATAATTTAAATTAGCCTATATTCTGCCAAGCTGTCGTATTTAAAATCTGGAGTGGCACGCACCTGGATCTGGCAGCACCCACGCAGTTTGGATGGTTGTCAGGGACAACACCCTTTCCCATGGGGGTGGGCAAAAACGGCAACTTACATTGCTCCACCAATTTCCTGATACTCTCCTCTGCATGGGCATAGGCAGCACCTGCAAGAGATGCAAATGTATTGGGCGTGTCAGTTAAGCTCCAGGCATTGTGACCCTTAAAATAATTCACATGGAATTGCTTTTAGAATTTCTCAAATAATCTCCTGCTTATATAGACCTTAAACTCAAGACAAATGTGACTATACTTTGTCCCTTAGGTATTTTAAAATGTTTAAGAAAGCAATAGCTCTGATTCCCCCTGGTAATATTCTCAAGTGTTCTGAAGGATGTCTACTCCAAAACAAAAGCTACTCACCTGCCATTCTGTGCCATGGCCCTACTGTAGTACTATTCCCAAGTCCCTAAACATAGCGCAAGCTTTACTGGGAGGCCCAGGTGGGCAGGAAAGGACTCTGACTCAATAGGGAAGTCTCCTGACTTCACACACTGCTCCTCACCACCAGCGGACCTGGACTGCACAGTCTCCTAGTGTAGATGTGGAAATCTGAACAAGGGGCAGCAGTGTTTAAAGCTCCAAAGCTCTCTTCAGAGGCTCTACAATTCTGTGATTACAATAGGGTTGACTCAAATGAGTCACAAATCATTTGTTCATACAGTTGTGGAAGAGGCACAGAATAACCAGATGCCCTGGGGATACTGAAATTAACCCAGAAGGGATGAATTAACTTCTAATGTCATTAGGCCACAATTTATATCTTTCAGCTATTTCATTTTATACCTTTTTCAGGACTAGAAAGATATGACTCCATATTCAGAACTTAATATTCTCTACTGAATCCCGGTAATTGTATAAGTGTATATGCAGATTCAACATAATGCTCCCCTCTATCAAATTACCTTGGAACCCAAAATTTAAAAAAAAATCATGTATAATTTTTATAATAGAAAATATCACATTTTTCTCCTAAGTTCATGAAATGTGTCATAGGTGATACTCCCTTAAAAGGACAAACTCTCAAGGCATCTTCAAAGAAATAAATAATGCTGAATGGAGGAAGAGAACTCATTCCAATTTCAAACACTAGAGCACATGTTAATAATGTAGACAATTTCTAGAATCAGCATTCTTTTCACAAAAGCCCAGAAAAATTTAGAGTTCCAGTCAATGTTACCTTTCCCGATGATAAGAAGAGGCCGCTTGGCATTCCTGATAACAGAAGCTGCCGTGTAGACAGCAGAGGTATCTGCCATGCTAATGGGAGGCGGCATGCAACACTCCATGTACCTGGAAACAGAGAGTCTGTTGATTAAAGGAGGCCAATAAACCCTATGTACTCACCATGTGGATACAACAACTAATGTCATTTTTCCACATTTGTGTCTCACATATACACATAAACATGCATTTATAGGGCCTCCCTGGTGGCGCAGTGGTTGAGCGCTGGGTTGCGAAGCTGCCTGAAGCCTCTGCAGCGCCAGTTCGATCCCCGGCTGATCCCTGGCCACTGGAGGAGGGTCCCACATGGCGCGCAGACCTCTCCTGCCGCCCGCTGCTCCCCTCAGCAGTGTGCTTCGGTCCTTCTGCCTGCTCTGCTCCCCGCTCTGGCTCTGATGAATTCTCTCACCCTCCCGCACTACTGACTGCACCCAGTGCTTGTATAAATAAATAAATGAATGAATAAATGAATGAATAAATAAAAAAAAAGAACTACTCTCTTGAAAAAAAAAAAAACCATGCATTTATAGTCTTTCCTGAGCCATTTAAAAGTAAATTATAGGTATCAAGACTTACTGGCATGCCCTGCAGCCCTAAAAGATAGACTTTCTCCTGTATAACAATATCTTTATTACATCTAGTAAATTTGTAATTATTTCTGAGTAGCATCTAATAGTTAAATAAGTAATTCACTGACAGGAAATTTGAAATAATGGCTTTGCACAATAGTAGTAGTAATGGGCAATAATTAAAAACATACTAAAAGTTAATATTTAATATATTTATTATGTGCCATTTATTCTCATTTAATTTTCTAAACAATGAGCTTAGGTATTACCATTACCTCCATTTTACCATTGGAGAAGGAAAAACTCAGAAAGTATCTTATCTAGAGTTCCCAGATGGTCCAAGTCAGAAATGGGCTGAACTAGGTCATTCTGTCTCCAAAGTCCATGTTTTTATCTATGTCACTCTATTACTACTCACTGGGTAAAACAACATTTTAGTATCATGATATAAAATAAATATAAAATTGCCATAGTTATTTCTGTATATCAAGTCCTGAGTGCTTTATTTCATTTAATTTATAAGCATTGCATTGTACAAAACTGAGACATATAATACAAAAAAGGGACAGGTAAATAAGATTTACAAAAAATTTTAAAAAGGTTTACAGTGTTATTATACCTGTTGCTCCTCAATAATATGATTTTGATTAACACGTTCAAGTATCATGCAGGATAGGCATTCATTTTATCTGATTTTCCCAAGTAGAAACCACTCCATGGTATACCAAGTATATAAAAATATCCACTATCTCTCTGCAGTTACCAGAGGCCCACTTGGTCCACAACTGCAGGAATGTTCAAAGCAGCCCCAAAAGTAACATATTAACCCAAGTACCTTTCCATACCAAGGGTGCCTTAGATACAGGTGAAAATTTCCTGTACTTGTTCACTCAGTGCTTATTTAAGCAGTAACAGAAGTTGGCAAATAAGTAACATTTGTGTTGAATATTTTTAAATCAGAGAGCAATTAAAATCTCTTATGCTGAGTCCTAATAATTATTCATCAGTCACCTCATCTCTTGGTATATACTCTGGGGACTCTAAATAACCCACCCAAACATTAATGGGGATATATTATTATGGTGACTAGAAGAATAATTTCAAATAAGGTATTCAGGAAGCTCCAAGTATCTGACTTAGTAATGAAACCAAAATAATTACTAAATAGTACCATTTTAATTAAGAGAATGAGCCCTTTGACTGGGATTCAGCTTAAAGACTGAATCATGAAAGGTTAAGACAAATGAAGATTAACTTAGAAATAGCTGAACAAATTCTAAAACTTTTAAAAAGTTAAGCATTATGACAATACAATTAAGAAAGAACTCCAGTGTAACCATTACTCACTTGACAGAATTCACATTCACCTTGAGGTTCACAAAATCTGCAGGTATGTCAATATAGCAAGCACCTGGACGACCGTAAATACTGCTTCTCACTGCCTATGTTTACAACAAATAGGAAAAAATATTTTTTAAATTTTCAATCCTTAGTATATTATTTCACTCAAAGATAATTTAAAATTATGAAATGAATATTATTTTAATTTTTCTGGACATTCTTGGATGAAGAAATACTTTTATTAAAACCAAAATATCCTGTACTGATTCTAAATATTTTAGAAGATATTTTTGTTTAAAAGAGAAAAAAAAATTTAAGGCACTGAGGCCTTTAAAATTCATGTTCTATCAAGCTTCAGTATAGAAATTAGCTACTAGGTTCTGCCCGACTAGTATTTACTCTGTAATTTGTACTTTCACCTGCTTCCTAATCCTAATTTGGCAAAGTTTTCAGAAATAGTGATGTTGTAACACTTGTCAAATGTTTCTTTACAACTGGTTTTGAAACAGCTCAAATGTAGCTTCACATATAAATGTTGGTTAACTAAAACTAATTTATAAAATGCTGTTAAATCAATTAAGAGATGGTTTTATATGCATCGATATTTTCAGAAATTCAGGAATGATTTTTTGCAAAAACATAAACAAGATTTCATTAGTCTTACTTTCATGTAATTAAAAAATAATTTTAAAAACTAGAGGAGAAACTTTTTTCCAAAACTATTTTATCTTTCTATAATTAAATACAATGGCAGTGAACATGAAAATATAGTTCTTTGACAAACGATAACATTTTTAGTTACCTGGGTATATTACTAATTGCTGTTCATTCTATTGAGAATAAAAATAAAACAGCTGACTTGGAGGGCATATAATTAAATACTGTACCTTTTCAATAACAAAGGGAATAGCTTGTATACTGCTTGGCCGGGCAGAGAACTTGCTATATAATCTACAAGCTTCAACCTATATGCAAAAAGAAAATCACTTAAAATTCTGCTTACAGATCATATTATTCTTTTGAAGGAAAGTCATTTACTTTCTATTATGTTCAGAGGCAAGATGGAGAAAACACATTTCCTGAACTGTTTCTTAAAAGTCTAAGCAAAGTACAATCAAAACTATTTGCCTTAGTGAGATTCAGGAAGCAAATCAAAACAAGACATCATTTTCATTTCTCAGACTGGCAATAATGAACAAGTTTCATAATACCCAGAATCTATCACAGCACAGAAAAACAGGCCCTCTCATAAACTGCTGGTGAGAGCAGGGAAGCTGACAATATTCACTAAAAGTTAAAATTCTTCTAAGATAAAAACAAACTTGTCCAAAGTTTACTAATTGTCCCTTTTAAGTGGGACTTTTCCCTCTCAACTTTTCACTTCCCTGAAAGTCTGAGAGGCATAACCCCAAACTATTTTTACTTCTGCATCTTCTTCTCTTTGAAGAACTTACTTCCAGCCTGTCAAGAAGGTGTAATTTTGGACAACTGACTTTTCCTGAGCAGAACCTAAGCTTTCTTACCGTGCACATGGAGACCATCTTGTAGTTAAGGAAAATTACCTTTAAATTACCTCAGGTATCTGTTTTATTTTAGTTGTTTATGTTGCAGACAGGAGTTTTTATTTCTTTGCCACAAACCGTAATGGCATATATGCGATTATGCTACCAAACTCTAGAGGAGAAATCTTAGCGTTGGCACCTGAGGAAACTCCTGGAAGGCTCCCATGGTCTCCTGACTTCTTTCAGAGGAACCGCCGATCACTATCAAGGGCCTGCAGTATTTTCAGTTTTTCAAAAGAAAATTGCACATGAGATCAGAATGCACTCAACAAAATGTCTGTTGAATAATAAATATTCAATGAAAGTTGAGAGAATATTGCATTTTCTTTTAAAAACTATCAATAAGGAAAAGATGTAGGAAACAACCTCATATGGGAAAATCCTTCCTCAGTTTCAGAAAAATCTGAAATTTATAGTAAACATTTTTCTTTCATGTCCCCTCTCCCCCACTCCTTTTGGAAGCTGACCTAAACCTCTAGATGTGGTGATGCAACTGAATTTTTATGTCCTTTCTATTCTTGGGATTGAGAAGAATTTTTTCATATTTTCATAAGTGAGTCTGTTGGAAATGGCAGAATGAGAACAATTCCTTAGTAATTAAATTCTTATCCCTCAAGGAGAAGAAAAAAGATACAAATAAATCTAAAGTCACTTCAAAAAAATTAGACTCTAGGGCCTCCCCGGTGGCGCACTGGTTGAGGCTGGGTTGCGAAGTTGCCCGCAGCCTCTGCAGTGCCTGTTCGATCCCCAGCTGCGGGGCAAGGGTCCCACATGGCGCGCAGACCTCTCCTGCCGCCCGCTGCTCCCCTCAGCAGTGTACTTCATCTGTCTGCCTGTTCTGCTCCCTGCTCTGGCCCTGCTCTCACCCTCCCACGCTTCTGACTGTACCCAGTGCTTGTATAAATAAATAAATTTAAAAAAAAATTAGACTCTAAAGTAAGGTAAAAAAAGAGAAAGACTAGGAAGGAAGAAAGGATAGGAGGAACTGTAACACATACCTAGAGAGAAAGAAAACCATGTTCTTCCCGTTAGGAAGACTAAATCTTTTATGAATTGATTATAACATAATCCCCTCAAACATGATATTACAGGTAAGTACTAGAAATAGGGCTAAGGGCAAGGCCAAAGAGTTAAGTACTAAACAGCATATAAAGAAAACTCAATAAATGTGAGAATTTCAATCATCTTGTTAATTAGGTAATACATAGTGAAGAATTAGCTATAGTCTAATATACTGAACTGGGATCTTTAGAAAAGAAGTTTTCACTAAAAGTGTAGAAAGACAAATATATATATGTGTGTGTGTATGTATAGATATGTGTGTATGTATATATATACACACCAAATGTTAATAGTATTTATCTCTAAGGAGTTATTGATGTTTCTTATTTTCTTCCTAATACTCTTTTCAGTTGAATTTTTTACCAAGCCATTCTCTTAAGCACTTGGTTCTACATCTTGCCATCCCAGATGAGTATTTGCTCCACTAGGTAAAGTCATGCACTGAAAGTTTTAGGAAAATGTTTTCAATAACAACAAAGCAATTACCAACAGTTCATGTTTGCATTTGCCATACCACCCAAGGCATGAATGAGACCCGGGCCAGAAACAACAAGGCAAGCTCCCGGCCTAGAAGCAAACAGAATTTATTTTATTGAAAGCAAGTCAAATGCAATACCTTTTTGAACTTTAAAGGCAGGACATATATTGCTTTACCATTCTACACTTGGTAAAGCAATTATTACAATAGCTGTTGAATTTGGCGGGGAGGGGAAGAAAAAGATTGTACCAGTCTTCCTGCAAGAAACAAGGTGCCTATCATCTTCACACTGTATTCACTAACCTCTGCATAGTTTGAAGAGATTAAAGTTGGGCTAAATCAAATTAACTTTATACAGCAGCAAATTTTTGATGCTGAGTACATTTTTATGTGGGGGAAAAGTGTTACTTTTTTCTTAACAAATATGTCAACTGATCTTTGACAGAGAGTAATTCTGAAATGTAAAGCTCTGCCCCAAATTTTAAAAATCAAACTTGAATGTTTTACTCCAGATGTCACTTTCTAGGCCAAGCATTCAAAGCAAAGGTATCTCTGTGTAATTCAGTTTGTTGTTTGACATTTATAAAGTAATTTCTTAAGAGCCTGTGTTTAAGATAGTAAGATACATTGGAATAAAGCATAGACTTTCATTTACCTGCCTGTCAGATATCCAACTGCGGAGGCGGCATAACAAGCCTACAAAGGAAAAACACTGGAACTTAAGTATTCTGAGGTCCTTATATTAAGTACAATAATTCACAGTTAACTGAGAGATTAAAACTTAATAGTAGTGGAGGAATCAGAATGCTTCGCATTTTAACAAGTAATGCTCTACATGTAAATTTCAAATAATGGTTTAGCTAGCTAATCTAGTTTGTAGTTTTTCAATTACTTTGTCTACATCATCTGTTATTTATAACATCGTCTTACAACTGCTTAAATATATAGATCAATAGTAATGTCCTCTTTTTTTATTCCTAATATTAATAGTTTGTGTTTTTTCTCATCAGCAGTCTAGCTCAGGATTTATCAAATTAGTCTTTTCAAAGAACCTCTTTCTGGCTGTTCTCTATTTGTTTTCTATTTCACTGGTTTCTACTCATTATTTTACTCCTTTCATTTTGGTTAAATTTGGTTTAATTTTTCTAGCTTCTTAAAATGTAGGCTTATAGCAACGTTTTTTGTTATTTACTGATGGAATCACTTAAAAGCATTTCCCCTAAGAAGTACTTTAGCTCTGTCTCACGAATTTGACATCTCGTTATCATCTTTGACATCTCATTATCTCGTTATCATCCCATTCAAAATAATTTCGATTTTCCATTGTGATTTAATCTTCAACTCATAAAGTAATTAGGGTACATAGTAATATTCATTCTTGATATTGATAATTTGTATTTTCTCTTTTTTATTCTTGGTGAGTCTACCCTGAAGTTCATTGATTATTTTTTCCAAATATTTATAAAAAATTAAATTTATAGCTTAATTATCAAATATTTGCAGAGTTACATATAGTTCCCTTTCTGTTACTAAATCCTAGTTCATTTCCACATGTCTGTTACATACACTGTATGTCTTCATCCTTTGGAGATGTGATTTCTTTTATGGTCTACATATGATTAGTTTTTACTTTAATCTGCACATTAGCCCATAACAGGAAGAGAAGGAAGGTGCTAGATGAGATACAAGATACGCTGGGGAATGCTAACTGCCCTTGCGAATCCCTCTTAGTCTGGGACATAAATTTTTCCAGTATCATCTTCCTCATTTTTAGAAACAATAACAAATGGAGCATTTTGTAACTCCCATTCAATCTTATATGTGGTATAATGAACTTAAAACCACGTATAGGAGATAAGTATAAACAATTAAAAGTAAGTTTCTAGGAATCATAATTGGTAACACTTCCATATGCCCAACTAAGAGGCTGCACAAAGGCTCTGGACCGTTTCTGTGTTGTTATTCTCTACTGGCATTTATCTCTTTTCCCTTTTTCAAAATTCATATAGGGGGCCTCCCCAGTGGTGCAGCGGTTGAGCACTGGGCTGCGAAGCTGCCCTCAGCCTCTGCAGCGCCGGTTTGATCCCCTGCCGCAGGCGAGGGGTCCCACATGGCGTGCAGACCTCTCCTGCGCCGTCTGCCTGTCTGCTGCCCGCTCTGGCTCTGGTGAATTCTCTCACCCTCCCGCGCTTCTGACTGTACCCAGTGCTTGTATATAAAAAAAAAAAATTCATATAGGGCAATAATAAGACAACTCCTCAGAAATTTAAGTATCAAAATGAAGTATCTCCTGAAATAAGAATATTTCTTTGGACACTAAGGAGCACTTCTCGCTTATTAAGTCAGGGTAGAAATGCTGCTGCAAAAAGCAAGATAAAAAGTAGAATAAAAATGATATTCCTCTGGTAAAAGATGTTAAGAGGGAACTGGTTTTACAGTCATAAAACATCTATTTCTCAACCAAACTACCTCCACTTACAGGCAGAATAATGCACATAGTACTGGCTCTGGAACTGAATTGTTTTAATTCAAATCCCAGCTCCCCTACTTTCTACTGTGTCATTTTGGCAAGTTATTCTGAACCTTGGCTTCCTCAACAATAAAATCATCATAATTCTTAGTACTGCTGTGAGGACGAAATTGGTTAATACATGTCCAATATTGAGAAAGATGTGTGCAATCAGTAGGCTCTCAGTGGGAGTTAAATTCCTGACAGTCTGCCTACTTGCTGGCAAGGATCTGGCGAAAGACAAGCCACAACCAACTATACCTTTCTCTAGCATAAACATGCAGTCACTCTTCTGTGTCTTGAGTGGATACTGAACTTCCCTGTTGTCACATTCTCTCAGTTATCCTGTCGCTATCCTTAGGTCAGGTATTTGTTAAGTTTTCCTTTTTCCACCGTAGTCCTGTTGATTGAGGAATCTATGTACTGGGAATGTCTTCCAGGTACTTCAGGCTCTTTTTGTCAAAAATTGAACTCATTACCTTTTCCCTCCAAATTGATTCTGCCTCTGGATTCCCAACCTGGGTCAGTGGCACTAGAAGCTACCAAGCAAGTGAGGCAAGCCCAGACCTAGGGATCATTTCCTTCCTAACTAGCTAATCTCATACTCATCCTTCAAGGCAGTTCAGACATGGACTTCAGGGAACTTTGAAGTTTCAGGCTGAACTGGTTTCCACAGCACCCTGGATATATTTCTATCACATTGTTTATCTCTTCATAATAAAATTATTTGTTTTTGTTTGTTTCCACAGCAAGATTATAAGTCCCTCAAGGACAGGACCTGTATATCATTCATCTCCATATTCAGTGCCTAAGAAAGCACCTGGGACCTAAGGAGGCCCCTCAGACAAGCTTATGGAGACTGAAAATGCTAAGATGACCTGATGATTTATACTACCATGAAAATCATCCTTCTAAAGTACGAATCTCGGTATGTCTCCCACTCATAACCTTCCCTGTCCCACTCAGAGAACCAGTCACCCTTGGATATAATTTCCTTATATGCATATTTTTAGTGAGCTATTATATTCAATACTAAATAATTAATTTTTCTGTGTGTCCTGCTTCTGCCTTCCCAGGTTATGGTCAAGGTAAAGGTCAAGATTCATCCCCATTTCTTCTTTAGAGCCCTCTCTCTTGGCAGGTAAGTACTGTTACTGCAGAAGGAAAAGTCCTTTGGAGGTTATACAGCACAGTAGGCACCAAGGAGGCACTCAATTAATATTTGCTGTGTGAAGAAATAACCAGATACCACCTCTAGAAAAATAGTAAAATACAGGTCCCATGCTTAAGTGAGTGGAGTCTTCTCACACCGATGAAAGAACAGAATGTTATCCCAAGAATAGGAGAAGATCGAAGTAATATAAACTCAAGAGATGTTAGTTTTAAGACAAAAAAGGGACAACTTTCAAATCTTGTAGATAAGGAATGTCATTTAATTAACAGAAAAACTGTTATATGCATCTAGATCATGCAAAAGCCCTTCTCAAGCCAGACACTGTGGGATCAGGGTAACAGAGCAACCCCAATTCCTGCTCTCCAGCTCACATCTGAGGGCAGAAGGAGGGGGCCACAGAAGGTGAAGGCAACTGTCTGGGTCAGAGGTGGTAAGAGCCTGAATTAGAAGGCAACAGTGGGAGTGGAAAGCAGGGATAGTTAGTGTTGGATGAACTGGCGGGATGTGACATCTCAGAGGTGGAGTCTTGACCTTTCAAGTGATTGCTGAGAGAAGGGTGAGAGGCTGGTTGGACAAAATGCCCTTTTCCCCCTCATACTTTCAAATAATAAAACTGCAAGGAAAGCGGCAGCATGGTATGCTGGAGCAAGCCCTGGACTGGGATTTAGGACACCTGGATTCGATCATGCCTTTACCATCTGTGACATCCTCCACTTTGCAAGGTAACTACTGTAACAGGAGAACTTGGCCTTCCCCCTTCATCCCAAAGATACACCCTGAGCACCACCTGGGGAGGGAGGAGGAGGTGTACAGTGTGTCAAGAATAAATAACAACGCTGCCCTCTTGGAGCTCACAACCTAATAGGGAAGTTAGACCAGACAAATAATGCCGAGAAACAGACACGTAACAACAGGTGGCTCTAAGATGGGATACAGATGGGCTGTCCCTTCCAGTGCTGGCACGCCGGCCTTGGCAGCGCGCAATGCTGGAGCACGTTAAAGCACAGACTTCAGACCCAGAATTCCGAAGCTCCAATCTTGGCTCTGCCCCCACCAGCGGGCACCTCGGTTAAGTTCACCTCTCCGGGTCTCTTACCTGTCTATTAAAATTAGCAACTGTTCTTGCATCGCGGGATGGCTGAGATGGAGATGTGGAAAGTACTAGAACGGGGGCAGCAGCCGGGTGTCTGCCACGGCTCCCTGCGTTATTAGTGCCCGTTCTCACAGGGCGTTCGGCTCCCAGCGCGCAAACTTACCGCTTGCTCATTGCGCATCCCGACGTATTTAATGCCCACCTCCTGGGCCGCCACGGCGACCTCGATCACCGGGATGCCCACGACGCCGAACATGTACTCCACACGCTGGGGGCCAGAAGCGGGGGGTGAATGCCGGGGCCCCCCCAGGGGCCTCCTCCCCCGGCACGCGAAGGCGGCCTCCCCGCCGGCTCGCTCCCCCCGCCCGCCCCCGACGCGCCCCGCGTCTCCAGGGCAACCGCGCGGCGCCCGCCGGCTTCCGTAGGCGCCCCCGCGCCGGGGTCACCGCCGGGGTCACCGCCGGGGTCACCTGGGCTCGCAGGGCCTGGGCGAGGACGGTGGCGCCGGCCACCTGCCCCGCGGGGTCGCTGCTCGCCATCGTCCGTCCGGGAGGGGGGCGCGCGCGGCCGGGAGTCACCGAGCGAAAGGACACCCCGAAGGCTGCGGCGCCGGGCGCGGGAGCCCGGCTGACGGGCAGGGGGGCAGCCAACCGCCGCCGCGGACGGGGGGAAGAGGCGGGCACAGGGCCTGGGGCGGGGGCAAAGGGCACACGTCCCGCTCCAATCAGAGCCGGGCCCTCCCCCGGCGCCCCCTCGCGGGGTGCGGGTGCCAGGAGGAGGCGGGACTGGCCCGACGCAGTGGCCCGGCCGCGGGTGAGAAGCCGGACCTCGGAGGCCGCTGGCCGCGCCCATGCGACCTTCTCCAGCCTTTGGGCCACCACCGCGGGCGAGCGGCGCATGCGCGCGGAGGGGCGGCAGGTGCGCGGGGCGGGGGGCGTGGCCTCGCGCTCCAGGCCCCGCCCGGGGGTCCGCGGGGGGGGCGGGGGGCCTGGGGGCTGGGCCTTGAACTCGTCTTTGTGTTGTGTTGTCTTGCTTCGGTGTGTCTTCGTTTTCCAGGGTTCTGCTGCACGCTTTTGGAGTCATATTTTTTTAATTGTTTTTTAATTTTTATATTCCCCATACAATTGCAACCCCCTTATTTTGACCCCAAGCCCTCCCCTCCCCTCCCCGCCCCTCCACCCCCCATAGAGTGTCTCTGGTTCATAGTTGTTTGTTGATTTTGGTTTTCACTTTCTTATAGTTATTCATTTTCCTGGTCCCTTATTTAAGTTTTCTAGATTCCTGCTATGAGTGAGACCACCCGGTATTTTTCTTTTTCTTTCTGGCTTATTTCGCTGAGCATGGAGTCATGCTTTCTTAACTTTGTGGCTGCGCAGCCCATAAAGCGTAGTCATACCCTCATACTGTTAGGGGAGGGGAAGGATGTCCTAGCTGCCCTGTAACAATACCCGTTGTTGAGCTCCTTAAGTGAAGGTGTACTCGACCCCCATGTTATAGTGAAAGGGAACTGCTAAGAAAAGAAATCTTTCCCTGTTAAAGAGTCATAGACCTGGAAATGTAAAGGTAAATAATAAGTTTGCTTCCTTAATCAGCATATCTAAACAAGGTCTGGCAGCCTGCTAGGCTAGTTGATCTCCCAGGCCTTGCTGGAAGATCTGTATCCTTCCCCTTTTCCTGTGTCGAGTTTGTATGCTAACTAACCAACTTTATCCAGGTAAAATAGTTGTGTAGAAAAGAAACTCTTTGTCTCTAGACCAGACCTTATGGGACTTCCCAGGTCTGAGACCTCATGCATGAGTAATAAGCTTTCCTCACCATTCCTGAAGTACCGCTGGTTCTTCCCCTGCCTGGGTAAATGGACTTGACTTCTGCAACATTAGAGGAGAACCCAAAGTTTCCAAGCAAGAGGGAAAGTAGCCTGCGCAGTGACTCGACCCAGAGCACGCTTCAGACTCTGCCAGCAGCGCAGAGGTTGCAAGAAATGAGGGCCCGTGAACATGTTACTGTTGTGCTTTGTGTTCTCTAACCCTCGCTGATAAGTCACGTTACTCTCCATTGTCTTTCCAAAGGCAGGGAATGTGCGTTTCCCTAATTCTTAGGTTCTTTGTCTACAACCAGCTCCTGCACCCAACAGCCTTTTCAAACATGTTTTTAAGTGTCTTTTAAGTTTGTTTGTTTTTTGAAGTGCTTGTTAAAAGGTTCGGCAGGGAAGTCGTGGAGGGAAGAGTCGAGGACGACAGAATAAGTTTCAAAGGGGGTTTTATTGCGTTCCTGGGCGAGCTTCACGGAACCAAGGTCGGGGTCGGTAAAGCCGCGCCTATTGTTAGGGGAAGGCAGGTTTTTATAGGATGGGAAGAGGGAAACCGGGTTTGCAAGTAACAGGAACTGTTGTTTTCTGATGGTATCAGCAGGTCCTCATTCTCGCCCCTAACGTGGGCTTCCTCTTTTCTCGCCCTTAGGTGGGCTTCCTACCAGATGCCTTTTCGCCCTAGTAACTCTGGTTTCCCGTCAAACCTTTAACTTGTGCAATTTCTGAGGCTGTTGTGGAGCAGCCTCCTCAAGGTCATTAGTTTGTTACTCAGTGGCAATAAACAGAATCTCCAGTCATAGCAGAGTAACCTTAAATTTTCAAAAATTTGGAGTGCTTTACAGCAAAAAGAGAAGTAATATGTGGAAGGTAAAGCAACAAGAAGGAAGGGGGAGCAGATCCTGGGTGGTGGAATGATAAATACTAGAAGTGAAAGGATTTATACGTCAGAGATGTTCAAACCATTGTCTTGGGCCCTTCCAAAAGATCTCCCCTTCTGCATTTCATCTTCTAATCTGATCCCAAGCAAAAGAGAGTGAAATTGTTACCTCCCTGGATATGGGGACCTAGCAAATTTAAGAAGGGGATTTCTTTGACGTCTTAGAGTTCAACTAAAAATAAATGGAGATCTTGCATTCTTCTCCTGAAGGTATCCATATTTTAGTATAAAGACGGTCTTTTTATTGAGGTAACATAGCGTACAAATTATGCAAAAATTTAAATGTTAGGTGAGTTTTGACAATTATATATATTTATGTAACTGTCATCCAAAATTAAAATGACTTTTTAATATTAATTTATTTATATAAGCACTGGGGTACAGGCCAGAGGCGTGGCTAGGTGAGAGGATTCACCAGAGACAGTGCGGGGAGCAGAACAGGCAGAAGGACCTACATACACTGCTGAGGAGAGCAGCGGGTGAGACAGGAGAGGTCTGCTGCGCCATGCGGGAATCTCTCTGGCTGGCCGGGATCAAACCAGCACTGCAGAGGCTGTGGACAGCTTCATAGCCCTGTGCTCAACCCTCTGCTCCACCGGCGAGGCCCTAAAATGACATTTTAAGCTATTGAGCCATCAAGTAAAATTGACAGTTTGTAAAGATTTAAAATGTTCTTGATGTGGCTTTAGCACTGTGCATGGATCCCACCCTCCTCTTCTTGTAGATCCCTAGGAGTGGAATTGCCAATACCTGAAATTTTTAAAAACTGTTACCTAGTTTTGATTTGCTGCCCTAGTTGAGACTGCTAGCTCTGTACCCATTCTGGAGCCATGAGTTAATAATTTAACGTATGATTGCCAAAATAGTACTGTTGATTAACTTGCTCTTACAGACTTAAGACTGGTTTGACTTGGGCAATGTAGGCTATATAGATAGTAGTAGTTCGCTGTGCTTTCTGTCCACTTATGTGTCAAAAGAATCAATTGCAAAGTCATTCAGTATAAAGTGTGATGAAATTGAAACAAGTCCCCTGATTTCAAGTTAGTTTTACAAAGAAGATAAATTCCCAACTGACTGGATTCTGCCCTTTAGCAAAGGCAAAAGTCAGTGAGATTGTTTCAACTTGCTCTCACCTTTATGCCTCCAGTTCAGGGTGCAGTGTTCCACTGTTCACTTGGGTCTGATGGTTCAGCAGAAGTGATACAAACCCCCACTCCAGGTTCAGCAGACGCCAGGGCAACTTCTCTCAATCTAGTGGTGATCACAGGAATCCATGATTCTTTTGTAATTTATACAAGGCCCTTTTAAGACTCTGTAAGCATGAACCACAGTCCTTATTACTTTCATTGCCTTACATGTGGAATTTTATTGGTGGATATTATATTGGAGTTTTATTTGTTTTTATTTGTGAAAGGAGGTCAAAGAGGACTAAATCTAATTTTTTTTAAAAAGGCTACAGTACCAATAATATGCTCTCAACTAAGCAAAGCCAGCCCCCAAAGAGTCTTCACGAAGTTTACTCTATTTGTGGGATCTAGACCTGAGATTATGAGTTAATTATTGACTTTCTTCTATTGGGTGAAGAGAATATCCAGTCATGTAGGTAATTTTATAACAGTTGCAAATATAGTGCCTGGAGAAAATAATATTCTTTAAAATTTAACACAGGCAACTTCCACAGTAGCAATTCCTTAGTCCCCAAATTTGTGGTAGTACCTTTTAATTTTAGCAAACTCACAAGGACACTAAAAATCTTCATGATTATTTAAAAGCCTAATACAAATGTTTTTATCAAAATATGAAGTGTTTAGTTATGGAATGAAGAAATGAATTAAGATTATTTGTGATACATCATAGAATGTCTGAAAATAAAATAACATTGGCTGAAATAAAAGACAAAAACAAAAATTGAGTATCTTAAATTCAAAGAACAAGCAGTAATAAGAAAAGAAGGAAAACTTTTTAAAACCAACATGGAAAACTGTACAGCAAGAAATGTGCCAAAGGAAACAGCAGGAAATAAAGCAGGTTAAAGAGATTTTGTGTGCTTCTCATAAAGTTTGTGGGCTGTAGTGGATCAAAGCTCAGAGAGAGGCTTGAAGCAAAATTGGTGAAAAGCAGCCTGGCTAGTGTGCCTTCAGGGCCAGATCTGATGTGATTCTTCCAGCTACCTGTGACCTAGAGAAGACTTGGGTCTCTGCCCATGACTTGGCTAGCAAGTCCTGTAGCTTTGCTCTGCATTCTAATGCTAGTGAGAGTCAGGGCTGGAGCTGGGAGCCCTCTGGATTAGACACTGAAGGAACATTTTCCTGTTTTAGCATTGCTGTCTTCATTCATTGTGTTTTTTAAAGCAAAATTTGGGTTTGACTCTAGTAATAGTCAAATCTCCACAAAGGCTGTGTGCTGTGTATAGAATGCTTTGGAAATGGTGACCCGTCTGTGTTGTGCTATGAAAACATGAGGTTTATCTCAAATGGCTTAGAAATCATATTAGAGGATTTTTCAGTAGGACAGAACCTCACACTTAGGGTGACCCTTGAGGTGGGGGGGTGGACAGGCAGCTAGCTGTTGCCTGTGAAACGTTCTTTTGCTGGTTTGTCTCCATTTGTTTCTTCTTTTTTGCCATTAGCCTCTATTTCTCCCCCATTCCTTTGTTGTTTGTTTATATTTTTTATTTTTTGAAAGATTTATTTATTATACAAGACCGGGGTACAGGCCAGATGTGCAGGAGGGTGAGAGGATTCACCAGAGACAGAGCAGGGAACAGAACAGGCAAAGTGACGAAATACACTGCTGAGGGGAGCAGCGGGCGCGACAGGAGAGGTCTGCCTTGCCATGTGGGATCCTCGCCGGACAGCCCGGATCGAACCAGTGCTGCAGAGGCTGTGGACAGCTTCACAGTGTGGCGCTCAACCGCCTGTGCCACCAGGGGAGGCCCTGCTTTTTAAATTATACCGTATTGCTTTGTTTTGCTTTTGATATATTCTCTGTGTCAGCAAAAAAAAATAATCCTCTCTAGGACAGCATCTCTGAGTGATTCCCTGGGTACAGAGTTAAATTGGGGTGTAACCCCAGGTGAAGGTCATCTCTAGGATAAAGAGCTCAAGCCCTTAACCTTCTTTCTGCATCATAACCTTTGAGTTTCTTTTTATTTTATTTTTTTTTTTTTTAATAGAGGCATGTTTATTTTATTTATTTATTTATTTGTTTGTTTTGTTTTTGTTTATACATGCACTGGGTACAGTCAGAAGTGCGGGAGGGTGAGAGAATTCGCCAGAGCGGGGAGCAGAGCAGGCAGAAGGACCGAAGTACACTGCTGAGGGGAGCAGCGGGCGGCAGGAGAGGTCTGCGCGCCATGTGGGACCCTCCTCTGGTGGCCGGGGAGCAGCCGGGGATCGAACCGGCGCCGCAGAGGCCGCGGGCAGCTTCGCAACCCAGCGCTCAACCGCTGCGCCACCGGGGAGGCCCTGAGTTTCTTTTTAGAGCATGGCTATGATTTACTGTTTGAGTCATTTTTTAAAAACACATTTAACATTTATGACATCTTCTAGACACATGAATAGGAACAGAAATTAATACACATCCATGCACCCAACCCTTAGCTTAAGAATTTTACACAGTGCAAGGAAGCCACCTGTGTTAGCCTCGGTTATACCTCCTTCCTTGTCCACAGAGGTAAGCACTTTCTTGAATTTGGTGTTCCACATTATCCATTCTTCATGTTCCACAACCTAATGGACATTTAGGTTGTTTTAGCTTTTCTGTGTTAAAAGTGTTGTCATTGACACCCTGTATTTCCTAGTGTAGGTGTGTTAGTGTTACATCCACCTCTATGAACTTGTGTCATCATCACTTTTACTAGATAGTGCCAAATTGGTCTCCCAAGTTACTGTACTAGTTTGTGCTCCCACCATCTGGATATGAGAACTCCCCTTGCTTCACAGCCTCAATTGTGGTATTTAAAATAGTTTGCCAATGTGATGAATGTGAAATGACTTCTCATTTCCATTTCCCTGACTACTGATGAAGTTACGTATATATGTATATGTATGTATATGTGACGATATGTACGTGTGTGTGAGTATAGATATATAGGCATATTCCTGTATCTGTATAACTGTAGCTCTATAAATATACCATCTGCATTTCTTCTGTGAATTACTTGTTTTTATCTTTTGCCTATTTCTTTATTAGATTGTTTATCTTTTTCTTACCTGTAGATGTTCTTTATATATTCTGAATATTTATTTGCAATTAATGGTTTATGTTCTTTGTAACTTGCTCAAGAAAACTTTCGTAACCTGAGGTTATAGAAATTTTTTCTATAGTTTCATCAAAAAGTTCAGTTTTTCAGGCCTCCCCGGTGGCGCAGCGGTTGAGCGCTGGGTTGCGAAGCTGTCCGCAGCCTCTGCGGCGCCGGTTCGATCCCCGGCTGCTCCCCGGCCACCGGAGGACCACATGGTGCGCAGACCTCTCCTGCCGCCCGCTGCTCCCCTCAGTGGTGTACTTCGGTCCTTCTGCCTGCTCTGCTCCCTGCTCTGGCTCTGGTGAATTCTCTCACCCTCCCGCGCTTCTGACGATACCCAGTGCTTGTATCAATCAATAAATAAATAAATCTTTTAAAAAAAAAAAAAGTTCAATTTTTTCATGTTTAAGTCTCTAGCCTATCTGGAATTGATTTTTATATATGCTGGGGGCTTTCCCCCCCTCTATATCAGTTAGATTTGCTGTGTAATTAACCTCTCCATTGACTTAAAGCTGTCACCATTATTTAAGTGACATTGGACTCAGGAGCTCCCCATGTGTCTGTGGTCAGTTGCTAGTCAGCTGAGTCACTCAGCCAATGGAAGCTGACTGGCTGTCCCCTAGGGTGGTGGCCCAGCTCATCATTCAGCAGCCCTCCCCAAATTCTTCATATGAGAGCATCAAATTGCAAAAGGGGACAGATCCCATCATGGAATCCTTTGCAAGTGATTGAGCTCACACACTGAATGGGATAGCATGAAAGTTGCATGGTAAAGGAACATGACTGTGGAGAGAAGAATAACTGCTCATTTTGTAATCAGTTCACCAAAATATCCATTGTCCAAGCATAGTTCACTCTTATTCCAGTGATCAGTAATGTCCTCTCTACTATAAAGCAAGTTTCCATATATGCGTGGTATATCTCTGGATTCTCTGTTCTTTTCCTGCCCCAATTCCAATACTAATTTTTACCCCAATTTCCAATACTTACTTATTTTTAAGTAAGTCTTGATGTTGGTAGGACAAATCCTTCTACTTTTCTCTTTTGAAACCATCTTGTCAATTGCAATTAGTTTCCTATTCCTTCTGTAACAAATGACCACCAACTCAACGGCTTAAAACAACATAAATTTATTATCTTACATTTCTGTAGTTCAGAAGTCTGAAATGAGTCTCACCAGGATAAGATCAAGGTGTTGGCAGGACTCATTCTTTTCTGGAGGCCCTAGGAGCAAATCCATGTTGTGCTCCTTGAAGCTACTGGAAGCTTCCCACATCGTTGGTTCCATTTTCAAAGTGAACAGTATTAAGCCAAGTCATTCTCGTGCTGCAATCTCTGTGGTTCTCCTTTTTCCGCTTCACTCTTCCACTCATGAGGATAACTGATTACATTGAGACCCCCTGAATAATCCAGGATGGGGCCTCCCCTGGTGGTGCAGCGGTTGAGCACCGGGCTGCGAAGCTGCCTGCAGCATCTGCAGCGCCGGTTGGATCCCCTCAGCAGTGTACTTCGTCAGTCTGCCTGCTCTGCTCCCCGCTCTGGGTCTGGTGAATTCTCTCACCCTCCCGCGCTTCTGACTGTACCCAGTGCTTGTATAAATAAATAAATAAATCTTAAAAAAAAAAAAAGAATAATCCAGGATGATCTGCCCATATCACTGTCAGCTGATTAGAAACCCTAATTCCCTTCGGCCATGTAATTTAACATATTCACTGGTTCTGGGGATTAGAACATGAACATTTTTGGCGGGCCATTATTCTGCCTACTATATCTAGTCTTGGCCTTTTTTTTAACATCTTACTGAGTTCCATGAAATACTTACTGGGATTTTGACTGGAATTTAATTTATATATTAATTCAAATAGAACAATATCTTTAAATTATTTAGTCTATCTTGTCATAAGTATGATATAGTTCTTATTCCTCCTTAATGTCTTTCAACAAAAGTCCTTTATTATACCTGTTTCTAAGTACCTTTTTATTTAGTTGCATTTTCTAGTTCTGGGGGACCAGTATATTAGAATCAGTTTACTTTTTTATACACTGATCTTAAATCTAACACCTTCGTTAAACTTTCTCATCCTGTGGGAAAATCTGTGGGCCAAATGTCAGGGTTTCTTCAATAGCTGATTTTAAGGAAATAAAAGGGGGCTGGAAAAGGAAGTTATGTATTAAAGAGACTTTTAAAAGATATGTCAATTTAATTTTTTTCAATTTCCTTTTAATGGGGAAGATTAAACCATCACAAGTGGGGATGCACACTGGATGATAAAACTGTTTAAAAACAATAACAGGGCCTCCCCAGTGGTGCAGCAGGTTGAGCGCTGCACTGTGAAGCTGTCCGCAGCACCAGTTCGATTCCCGGCCGGCCAGGGAGAAACCCACATGGCGTGGCAGACCTCTCCTGTCTCGCCCGCTGCTCCCCTCAGCAGTGTCTTCAGTCCATCTGCCTGTACTGCTCCCCGCTCTCTCTGGTGAAGTCTCTCACCCTCCTGCACCTCTGACCTGTACCCCAGTTCTTGTATAAATAAATAAATCTTAAAAAAAAAAAAGATTTAGAAAAGAAAAAAAATATTAAAAAAAAATAAAAACAACAATATAGCAAGGAAGGGTAACTATAAAATAATGACTACTTGGTCACTAATGGGTAAGAGTTGCCAGATTTAGAAAACGAAAGAAGAAACACAGGTCTCCCAGTTACGTCTGAATTTCTCATATACAATGAATAATTTTTAGCATGAATCTGCCCCAACATACTTGTTTATCTAAAATTCAAATTTTCCTGGGCCTCCTGTATTTCATCTGGCAAATTCTTGACTTTATTCAAGATGGTAGTGAGCTTTCTTCCTAATCTTGCTCATAGCCAGGAGTGATTGTAAGTCCCCTGGGCCAAGAAATTCAAATGAAGTCAGTGGACAGGGCTTTAGAAAAAGCTGAGTGCACTAGCAGACACTCTCTTACTCTTGTTCCAAGCAGCCTGGCATGGAAGCTGGACAGGCCTCCGGCAGCCACAGGTGACCCTGAGGATGGAAGCCACGTGCTGAGGACAGAGAAGCTCAAAGAAGGATCTGGGCTAGATAACATCTTGGAGCGCCTATTGTCAGATCTATTACCAGAACTTTATCACGTTCTAAGAACAAGTTGCCTTCTTTTACTGTGTTCTGGAACACTAAATAGCATAGGGATTATCTTTTCCTTTGTAGTTAGAAAGAATCCTCTGGAATCTGTCTGGGCCTGTCCTGAGTTTAGAGAGCTGAGGACATAGTGGTTTTGACAATTTTGTTTATTTCTTCTGTGATTATTAATTTGGTTCAATTTACTCTTTTATCTGAAGTAAATTGCATTTTGGTAAAATATTGTCCTAGGAAATTACCTATTATATCTAAAATGTCTAGCTTACCAACATAGAATTGAATCAGGAGGTCATGTTTTTAGTATCTTCTACATTTATAGATATTGCCTCATTTTGTACATGTTGTTTCTTAATTTAAATTAAGAAGTATTTGTATACCACATTTTGTAATTTTTTTTCTTAATTAGGTTAGCTGATGACTTAGCTATATAAAATTTCTTTCCAAAGGAAATCTTGGCCTTATCCATTAATTTGATCATCTTTGTGTTTTAATTTATTAATTTCTACTTTTCTTTCTTCCCTTCTGTTTTCCTATGCACTATACTACACTTTCTCCTGTCCCACCCACCTTTTATTAGTTTTATAATTTCACCCCAGGCTGTATAGTGAGTGTCAGAACCAAGATTTCAACTCAAATACGTTGAAACTTGAAAGCCCATATTCTTTACTCCCATGGTTTGCTGTCACTTCAACTAATAACTTTTCTTCTTTTGATGATTTTCTAACATTAAGTCCCAGAAGTAGCCTTTGATTTGTGATATGAATTGTGGCGCTTTTACCAGTAAGAATTGTTCCTCAACATCACTTTATTAGTTTACCTTAATTTTCATCCAAATGAAAATTGGATTTTCATTTTTGACCAGTACCAGTTTAATGTTTATTTTGTACATAAGCTCAAAGTCTTTTAAAATGTGTGTTTATATTTGCTTTCTTTTTGTTGAAATCTGTTCTCATTCATTGCCCATTTATAAGTGTTGTCTTGATATTTGTTTATGTTTTGCATGCAAATTTTACTTTGTCAGTCTGTTTCCCCTATTATTTTATTTGCTTCAAAATTTAGAAAGTTGTTTCATCAAACATCTGATACCCAATTCTAATTTATTCTATCTTCCTAACTAATTCAGTATTTTGAGTTTATTTTTGTGTATGGCTTAAGATGTTGAAAATTTATTTCCCACTTGTTGTTCAGTCATTCCAATATAATTTATCCAGCTCTACTTTTCCTTTCATTGATTTGAGTGTGGTGCCATAAAAAAAATGTAGGCTTTTGCACAAAACAGATTTGGGAAATTCTGTTTCTGATACTCAAAATGCTTCATTTTCAAGAGTAACCTCTCTCCAAAAATGAGCTAGAACAGCTTCCTCTGCTTTGCCCCCAGTGCTGAGGAATGAGCACTAACTATCATGGAAGAATCTGAAACCTTCGCTACTCAGCCCCACTACCCACCTCTCCAGTGAGCTCCAGACTTGGAGGACTTGCGCCTTCATGTCAGGTAAAGCTACAGGGCATGGGATAACCAGTCAGATGTCTGCTTCCCAGAGGGTCTGGGTGGCACCGGATGGTAGGACTTGTGTTGGTAGCTCTGACTGCACTGCAACCTCTGCCAAGTGTGTGAATAGTTCTGGAAAGGTTACTGTCACTGTTGACTCCATGCTAACCTCTCACTGAGCACCCTCCACCCCCTGCCCACACTGTGGGTCAGGCATACCTCCCCACCATGCTTGTGTCAAGAGCATCCCCCACAGGTACTAAGAACTGACAGCATCTGCGCATTTGCCCGCTTTTGCAGTTTCTCTCTGGTGATCTGGATTGTGTGTCTCCCAGTACATACTTCCTTCCTCATCTCTCCACAGGAGGAGGTGGCTATTGGCGCATTTTCTCTAGTGCTGCTTTGCTTTAGTTTTTTCTGGTTGTTTCTCTCACACTTCCTACTATCATTCATCCTCAGTGTTTCCATACTATCCTATTTAGGATTGTTGTTTTTTTTTTTCTTTCGGCTGAGGTAACATTGGTTTACACACACTGTATATGTTGTTTTTTTTTTTTTTTTTTAAAGATTTATTTATTTATTTATTTATACAAGCACTGGGTACAGTCAGAAGCGCAGGAGGGTGAGAGAATTCACCAGAGCCAGAGCAGGGAGCAGAACAGGCAGACAGATGAAGTACACTGCTGAGGGGAGCAGCGGGCGGCAGGAGAGGTCTGTCGCGCCATGTGGGACCCTCGCCTGGTGGCCGGGGATCGAACTGGCGCTGCAGAGGCTGCGGGCAGCTTCGCGGCCCAGCGCTCAACCATTGTGCCACCAGAGGAGGCCCCACACACACTGTATATATTTAGGAGTAGAGGTTCACACTTACTCAAATGTGGTACGTTTGCATACCACACCACCAATAATACCAATAACTCTCCCAAACTCCATTGGGCCCCCTCCACCCTTTGCTCCCACCTCTTCTCACCTCTGGTAACCTCTGCTCTGCTCTCAGAATCCAAGTATTTGGTTTGTCCATTTTTTTTTTTTTTTGCTTTGTTTCTTTTTATTCCATGTGAGTGACATGATGCCCTATTTGTCTTTCTTCTTAACTTATTTCACGTAGCATAATCCCCTCAAGTTCCACCCTGGTTGTCACAAATGTCAAGATTTCATCTTTTTTTAATAGCTGTGCCACATTTCACTCTAGATATGCCTCATCTTCTTCATCTACTCCTCTGTCAGTCCGCAGTTTGGGCGCACGTGTAAGTGATGCTACCTGTTGGTGTGGCTGGGCGGCATCGCCATCCACAGCCAGCCCATGGAGAGTGTGGCCACCAAATGTGAAATCTCCTCAAATGTAGAACTTGTGAAAGTAGAAGATGCAATAGGTTCTGGGAGTATGACAAATAAAAAACAGCTTTCATGAAACCCAAATCTTGGAAAGTCAGATGTTTTCTGGGGATTTTTTCACCACAGAAGAGATAGGTGAAGTGCTAGAAACGAAACTATAAGAACTGGAAGGGAAATACCATCATCCACTTACTGCTTAAGAACTGCGGGACTATTGTGTGGAAGAGCACATGCCCGCGTGGAGTAGTGATATTCAGTCTGTCCACAGGGTGGCAGCAAACCTGTAGCATCTGTCTCAGCGGGGGTGCCGCCAGCACAACAAAGTGAGCTGCAGAACCCCTTCTAGGCGTTTCAGGGAGCCCTTTTATTTGACTGAACTTATGAAGACAATTTCCTACCCGAGGAAGGGAAAATTACTTCTGTATATTTCAATTGTCATGATCTTTTGTTCCTTGAGTGTTCCAGAATAAATCACTCCAGTCAATGGAAAAGAAATAAGCCCCCAGTCCAAGGTGGGGTACAAAGTTCCATTTCTGTATGTCACTCAGTTGGAATGTGGTTTAAAAGGTGACGTCATAACTTCCCACTTCAAGTCGGAGGACGTGGTCATTTATTTGGTGTTGCTTCTGAGCACAGCTTTGAATGTCGTCTTCATCAGTGACACTCACAAGGGTCTACATTTGGTGTTTCCTAGGCAACCTTGGTGGGTAGAGGGTGTGCTGAAGTCCTGCCAGCTCAAACCACCATGGGAGTTGATCTGGGGCCAGGCCTACAAGTTTACAGTGGGTGGGAGAACCAGAGACAGAAGACCTTCTGGGAAATAAAGGGTCTCTGGGGATTTCTGTAAATTCAGGTGCTATACCTGGGGCTGGGCATTATTTCTTCTCCTTGTGTTAAAGAATTTAGACAAGGGAGTCACAGATGTCCTGAAAGCCGGATTAAAACTATTTGGAACTCGACCTGTTTTCCTTGGTCTTGGGTCAGCTGTCCCTCCAAAGGCTCCTTGCTGACTCCTGATGACCTAGCAGGTCCCTCCAGCTTTGTTCCACAGGATGTGCCATCTGCCGCCTTGCTCTGCCTCCCCTCCCAACCACGGAACTGTTATTGTCCCTGACCAGCAACGAGTGGCAAGATCTTTTATTAAAAAGATCAGTAGGTCTATATATAAATGTTTTAATGTATATACCTGCCTCTGAGATTATCTTATTAAGAATCCCTTAATAATAAGCCTTTCATTTTATTGCAGAAGACACTATTATAATAGCACAGCTAGGGAGGAGACAGCTAATTATCAAGATGAATCATTTAGCACGGTGGAAGGAAAAGTTCCCTGGTGTAAAAATATCTAGTGAGTGACATGTTACCAAATTTTCACAAAATAGATTTCCTTGTCATGTAGACTTTGATTTCTTTTCCTCACAGAGCCCAAGAACCTTCCTGATCAGGATTCCTGTCAGGGGGGCAGTTCCCAGTAGGAAACAAGGAGCGGAGGCTTCTGTGGGGCAGTTGCTTGGTGAAACTCCACCAGTTCTCCCCCCACCCAGTGCTGATTTCCTTCTGGATCCTTCCCTGGGGCAGGCTGTAAGCCTTGGCTTTCACTCTGCATGAAGTGCAGGTCACTGGGCAATCTCAAGCAGGGAAGTGTCTTGACCACTCGGCATCCTCTGGGTGTCACAGCAGCTCAAATGAGATGGCCTGAAGGGAACCCGCCCTGCAGGGAGGTGAGGGGAGACCAGGGAGCCAAGCCCTGGCCTTTCTTTCTTCATCTTCTCTTGCCTTCCCTGCCTGTTTCTCCTTTGCACTTAACCACCCTCTGACATACTGAGATATTTATCGCTGTATGTCTGTCCATCCCTCCAGAACGTGGGCTCCTCATGGCTGCCTGGGGCTGGCTCTCCACTGTGTCCTGACACCTCCCTCAGATCTGGCTCCCGGTCAGGGGTCGTCTTACATGTCAAATGCCCTCCATCCGAGAAGGGTGCAGAGCTGCCTCTGCAGGCTCAGCCCGCACCTCATGTCACCATTTTGTATTGCTCGTGGCCTGGTTCTGACCAGCTCTAAAGATGAAGGCCCTTGACATCCAGAGACCCACACATCTTTGTGTGCCTGGTAACCTGGCAGCGTTAAAACCTCTCCTGCCTGCTGAACCTTGCTGCATCCCTGCCTCAGGCCTTGTTCCGTTTTTCCAGAGACCTTTGAGTGGTGCCGGATAAAGGAAGAAAACTGGCATTTGCAAATTTGGTTAAAATGGCTGCTATTTCAACCACTTCAGGAAGGGCAAACTGTTGTACCTATTTTTGTTATAATTACTCATTCTCTCCTACCTCATTAAGCTTGCTTCTTTCAAGCATGAATACCTGTTTGAATCTGCATAACCTCTTATTATCGACCTACCTTTGTTCATGCACAAATGATTGCCATTTACAGCTCTTCTGCCGGGCTCTTTTGTAAATAATCTAAATTTTTATTTTCTCAAAATGGAAAGAAATACAGTATCTTGCTGGTTAACAAAGTTTCTATGTTTTGCTGGATTACAAGTCCCTGAGACTTAAACAGATGTTCTGTGTCCCCACATCAGTGGTACTCAGGTCTAAGTTGAGAAAGGGGGGTGTTGTGATGGGCCTCAGGAGCCCTGACCTGCCTCCACACAACACCACTGCCCAGGCTTCTCCCGGCCTCTGTTTCCCCAGGTCTTAATGAGGCCATAGCTGTATATTTCAGAAATATTGCAAATATGATTTTGAAGGTGAAAGTTCCCCCCCCCCCAGACTACTTCCTGTGATCTTTGTAAGGAAACTGGATGGAATGAAAAATAGATATTGAGGCCTTTTCATATTCCTTGCTGGTCTTCAGAGGCAAAATTCAGATAAGCGTATCAATTATACCTTTTGTTTCTACTCAAAAACTCATGACTGCTCACTCAAAGGCCCCTTGTTTTTAATCTTAAAACATTGTTTACACTGTCCCAGCTGGATGGCACCAGATCCCAGGGTTTGGCACTCCAGTGGTTATTTTCATACCCTGGGGAAAGAAGTAACAGTTTGAGACAGGGCCGGGTGGGGAGGGAGAAGACTGAGTTCTGAGAAGTGTCTGACTTTGCAAGGATTCTCACTGAGCATCCCCAGTCCTTGTTCCAGTGCTGAAAATAGTCAAGGTTCTTTTGTTTCCACAACTTTTGAGAGGATAATGAAAAGGAATTTGGGGCCCAGAGTGTCTCGCTTTGAAATGCGAGCATATTCATGGTGTTCTGAGTCAGACTTGGCCGGGCACCATTTTCTTTTTGAAGAGCAGCAATATGATGCCTCCAGCCGTCTTTGTGATCTTGATGTTGAATCCAGATTCTGGGCGCTTGGTCAACCCAACCCTTCTGCACCCAGCACGGCTTGTCCTGCTACCTGGAGGCCGAGCTGACTTCACCCAGAGAATCCAACTGTCACTCTGAAGCCTTAGTCACTCATAACTATTAGAAGTAAAAAATCCTTTTTTTGGGGGGAAAAGGCAGACATAAGTGTCACTTTAAGTGACATCATTTATTTCTGAGCTCCGGTGGTAGGAGATACATAGTTGAGTGTGCATGCTAGAGAATGCTAGTTTATTTTCTAGAAACTTGCATTTTATCAGTGCAAAAAGGATTTTCTTTGCAAACGATTATGCTTTTAGGCAGGCATTTGAGAGTCACAGAGGCTGAGAAAAGTGCAGTGGCAATTCTCAACTTCAAGGAGGAAAAACAAGGTCGTGCTTTGTTTGGGAGACTCCTTTTTACTGGCCCCTAAAGAGTAGATGTTGGCATTGAAATCGAAGTCAGCAGTTTCTCTGCTCCAAATAAAGAATGTAGTGCAGAGTGAAGGGAGACTTAGCTTTTATGTTGATGACTAACCAAAGAAATGCAGGGAGAATTTTAATCCATCAGGTGTTTAGGACTAGGAAAGGCCAGTTGTGTTATTAGGGTCCAACCGTCATAGCGGGTATAGACAGTTGGCCTTGGAGTGTGTTCGTGGATAATCGGCGGGGGGTGGAATATGTCACAGAATTATGTAAAATAATCAAAATAATTGTTAGTCTTTAAAGCCTAAACTCGTGGCCTCCTAAACCAGCGGTGACGCACTACAGTGGCACTGAACCCTGGGTAAGAAAATCCCGGCCAACCCAGGGTCTGTTTTGGAAATGTTCTAGAGCCAGTTAACACAGTGTGCCTTTTTAAGCGTAGCTTGCTACGTGTTGGTTGAGAAACACATAGCCTTTTATTAGGAACATGAAGCAAGCTCTTTGAGCTGCAGTATCACGGAGGGTGAGTTTAATTGCTGGGATTAATAAATCACAGCTGCAGAAGTTAAATTCTTGGCAGGATACTTTATTCAGCTGCCTTGCCCTGGCCCCATTACATTCCAGATTGATGGTCTGCATTATGTCCGGAGCCGGCAGTCAGCTCGCCCTCTTCCTCTGCGGCTGTTGGGTGATCGCCCTGGGAGTCCACACCGGAGCTGAGCATCTCCAGGCCGAATCCTACGTGGCCGCCGTGTACGAGCACCCGTCCGTGCTCAGTCCCGACCCACTAGCCCTCACCAGCCGCCAGATGGCCTTGGAGCTCATGACGCAGAACCTCGACATCTACGAACAGCAAGTGCTGACCGCAGCGCAAAAGGCAAGGCACGCTCCTGGGTTAGCGCCTCAGCCCGCCGTGTAGCCTGGCCCCTGTCAGTGGTTTCTGTGGGCCTTCTGGAAAATCAGCTGCACAGCTACAGCAGACTTGAATAAGTCAGCTGTGCAGAGTCTCACTACTGGAGAGTGGTCCAGGGACCAGCAGCATCGGCACCTACTGGGAACTTGTGGGAAATGCAGAAGTCTCCCTGCCCCACGGCTGCTGAATAAGCATCTGTGCTTTAGAGAGCAAGACACTGGGTGATGCTTTTCACCCCCAGCCAGAGAAGCCCAGGGCTAGATCCCTGGTTCTCAAGACACGCCAGCGAGGGAATCACCTAGCCAGTTGTACACAGGTGTGGGTGCCTCAGTCCCTGCCTGACGAGTCTCATGGGGTGAGGGCTGGGCATTTGGGGTTTTCTAAGACTCCCCAGTGGATTCTGATGTGCAGAAAAATTTGAAAACTCCAACACAGTGGCCTCCCTGGGGCTTTCAGGGTTAACTGAAGCACTTTAAACATCCATAGCTCTGCCATTTGCCGCCTTTGGCTTACTGGGACTCATTTCTGATCTCCGTGCCAGACTATGAACAATCTGAGACGTCAGTCCAGACAGAACCGAGCCCAAACAAAGGGAGGTGGGTGCCAGCCTTTGTGAAGGCTTCCTGCCTGGCCCTAATTTCCCACTCCCGCCAGGAAGGGTGGGGCAGAGAGGAAATATCAGTGCCAGATGTTACTGTAAGAAAATACCCTGTTGGGAAACCCATAACCAAAGGGAAGTTTGGCGGCCACTTAGCCCTGGTGGTGGGAAGACCAAAGCCAGCTGTTAGAGGAAGACTCGTTGGGCCCTGACCGGAAGTAAGCTCTGTGCCCACCACCCTTCCCTGGTGTCTGTGAGGTTAGAGGGCAGAACCACTCATGCCAGTGCATCCTGCCTGCCACAGACCCTGTCTCTGCCTCTGTCTTGCTACATTTAAAAATTCTGGCCTGTAATGTAAGCAGTTGTGCACGCACACATAAACACGCACACTCACACACCCAAGTTGGGAAGGGAGCTAGAAGATCCTGAGGTCAGTTTCTCCTTGAACACCTTCAGTGGCCAGGAACTCACTGTCTCACAGGTCCCCTGGTTTGTTCTAATTGAGGACCATAGGAACTTCTGGATGGATCTTCAGTGAGCAACAGTCGGCCTCTTTGTCATTGTCACCCCCTGCTCTGTCCTTTGCGCTAAACAGAGCAGACCAAGCTCCTTACCGTGGGGTGCCATTGTCCCAAGCTAGTGGGTGGCTGTCTCGGCTCCCTGACATCCTCCCTCGGCCTCTGTCTCCCCAGTGCCTCCCACAGTCCCCTGAGAGATGAGGTTTCTAGTCCTTCTACCAGAGACTCCACCCCACGCTTCATGAAGTTCCTCCCGTTCTGCCCGACGAGGACAAGGTGAAGGAGCGCTGTCACCGTTCTCCTGCTTGGCGTAGTCCCCAGAGGACTTTCGACAGCCACATCTCACTGGTGTTCTAGGCACCCGCTGTCAGATGAAACTTCACACACACACACACACACACACTCTCTCTCTCTCTCTCTCTCTCTCTCTCTCTCTTACAGAGTCCATTTATTTAACCCGAGAGCAAGACTTCACACGGGTGCTGTTACATTTCATCACCCAGCCTGTGGGGCTATTTGGAGACTTTACTGTCTCTGCATATCAGTTACCTTCACGTCACTCACACCTGTGATCCGCACCTCATTTATGTCGATGCTGAAGTCAGTGTTAAAAACTGCCAGGCCGCATGGCAGACCTCGAGACCCAGGTCCACTGGCGCATGCTCTGTGCAGCGATGTTTGCTTGCGTGGCACCAGAAGGTCACCACCTCTTGCTTCTTTCTGTGCACGGGGCCATTCTAAGATATTTGGCAAATGCCACACTATAGTACACACTCCCCTTATTTTAGTAATGAACCCCAGAAGGACTTGGTCACTGTTCGTGCATGAGATGTTTCAGCTCCCCTGTGTGATTTCAGTATTAAAGCAACTTGTAAGACAAATTGGTGCCAAGCATGTGTCACAGTTTTATGTCAAATTCACACTAAGAGCAGAGGCTCCCAAACAAGTCAGTTGACATGACTGTGTGGGGAGAGGCGTGTATAGGGAAGCAGAGTCCAGCATGAAGAGAGCCACCTGGGCTGGCACCTGATTCCTCGGGAGTTCTGGATTTCATTAAGGTCTATCAGAAAATTGCTCAAATTGTTTATCAGGAATGCTCAGTATTCCTAGAATGGGTTGCGAATCACAGCTGACCCCAAGTGCTACCCCCTCTCAGATTTGGTTTCTCCCCTTATTCCTGAACGATTTGTCTACAGGAAATGCAATTTAATATTGATCTGCTATAGACACATAAGTGATAGTGTCTATAAGAAAACATTCATTGCGCTCTATGTCTTATTTGTAAGGAAAATATTTGTCTGACTATAATTTTCAAAAAGTTAAACATATGGCAAATACAGAATGGACCTATGTCTAAGCTTTTCTTTGATTCATTAACTGATGGGGAGAGCAGTGAATCAGGGAAAGGTGTTTCAAAGACAATCGGGGAAACTCAAATCGTGTATCAGTCCGTGGAATGAATGTTGAAATGAATTTACTAATAGATACAAAACTGACCAGTGTCCGGCAGGGCAATAAAATTGTAATCTTTGGGGGATCTCTTACTGAATAACAAACAGTGGTACATCTACAAAGTCAGTTAAGCCTATTAAGCCTATTACAGTACCCGGGATATGTTGGAAAGGCCTGTATTGTTCCTCTTGCTTTGTTTGTTTTGCTTTTATTGAAGTAACTTTGTATCATTTCCAATTTGTGCTAATTTTTCTTTATCGTGTGTAATACGGCAACTAATCACACATTATGATGTAGGGAGGATACTCTGGTGTAATCTTTCTGGAAAGCTATTTGGCAACAGGCTAAGAACTTAAAATTTTTTATACTCTGACCCAATAGTTTCATTTTTAAGACTTTAACGAAATAATCAGCGATTCAGTCAAAAATTTGTGTACAACCCTCATTCAAATAAGTGCTCTGAGCACCTTGTATGCACATAGTTGCCTCAATGTTATTACAAAAATTTGGAAAGTATTCACGTGTCTACTAAGAGGTAACAAACCCTAGTGTCCTCTTAAATACAGTGTGGCTGTACACATATATAGTGAGAAAGTGATGATAGAACATCACATATTTGGTATTACCTCAATCATAAACACACGGGCACACACACACAGAAAAATAATGAAAATAGCGAAGATATCACAAAAAGTATCTTTGTCTTGTAGGATTATGGATCTTTACATTTTCTGTTTTCCACACGTTCTACCGCTAAACTTTTGAAGCTTTTATAGCCAGAGGGGAAAAATATGAGTTTGCAGAGCATTCCAGAAATAAGTGACTCAGATTGCCTGTTATTTGAGATTATTCATGCTTGCACTGCTGCCTCCCCCAGCTTCCACACTGGGGCCAATGTTCCAGGCGTGACATTTGAAGCTGCGTAAGCGGAGAGCAGCGGCAGATGAGGGCCTGGCGAAAGGAGCTCAGGGTGCCCTGTTTGTTTGGAGTCCCCAGGTCGCTGGGAGCCCACGGCGTCTCCAGGTGTGGGAAAAGGCCTAGAGGGAGGTCTGAATTCTGAAGGGATCCTCCTGATTCCCAGTCAGGGAGTTTTGAGTTAGAACAAGTCCTTATTTCTATGCTGAAATCAACACACTCGACTCTCACCCACCAGCCCAGTGGGTCCCAACCTTGACTGCGCATTAGAATCACCTGGGGACCTTCAAACAAACACAGTTGCCAGGACCCCGCCCCACCAATATGGTCCTTTGAAACGCATTTTTTAGACGTGGATTTCTGTATCACCCTAAAAATTGCAGAAGTTGCGCATCTGATTTAGAGGCATAGTAGTTAATGGCCTAATATTTTGGGCCTTGTATAATCAGCCCCATTTCCCCCTGCATCACCGAGGGCTCCACCCCGCTCCTAACTCTTTGCTTGGCAAGCTTCAGCTCCTCCAGCCACTCTTACTTATCCCGCCCTCCCCTGACCTGACCCCAGGTTCAGTTCATTGTTGTTCCTAGAGGACTTTGTCTTGTTCCCGCAGCATTAGTCCAGTGACTCATTAGTCCAAGAATAAGACCCCAAAGGGGAGCCCCACCACACTCGTCTCCCCTCTGATTCCTGGGCCAGAACAAGGGCAGGCTGGTCACCAGATGAGGGAATGGAAGAATGAAGAATGAATGGGGGGCAGGGAGTCCCACGATCTGATAACATACTATGCTTTGATGTTTGCGTTTACAGGGTGTACAGATTATAGTGTTTCCAGAAGACGGGATTCATGGATTCAACTTTACAAGAACGTCCATCTACCCATTTTTGGACTTCATGCCATCTCCTCAGTTGGTCAGCTGGAACCCGTGCCTGGAGCCCCACCGTTTCAATGACACAGAGGTGGGTGAGGGTGCCAGCCCTCCTTCTCTGTCTGCTGAAGGCATGCAGAGCTGAGCCAAGCCAGGGGCCAAAAGCTGAGACATATTAAATGTCAGAGAGATCGTAGGCTCCTCTAAAACTCAAAGCCACATTTCCTAAAGGCCACGTGCCACATTCACTCCATTAAATAATGCCTGGTATTACTAAGCATTTACTCATCCGTGACTCATTCTGTTGATTAATTATACAAGAAATACATGAATATAGGCTTATAAAACAAACAGAAAAAAAAAAAACTACTGAAGCCCACCTTCCCACAGCCCACCCCTGTGCTGCTTCCCTTTCTAGAGAAACGTCATCGACCGTCTTTTGTCTATCAACTATATTCTTTCTTTCCTCTGCATTTCGTAGTTATGGACGTCCTCTTTATGAGCATACTGTAAGCTTGTTGTTTTTAAAACTCTTGCTATTACCAACAGTGTTGCAATGAATGCCCTCCGTATACATATTTTAAACATATCCAAGTTTTTCTGTAAGGTAAACTTCCTAGAAATGGAATTTCTCAGCTGAGGGATAGGCACATTTTATTATTTTAATGATTACGAAAGCTCACCTTAAAAGATTCTGATTTCATACCAGCAACAGTGTCCAAGTGCCTGTTTTCCCACCCTTTGGTCAATGCAAAAGAGAGTCATTTTTTTAAATTTTGCCTATCTTGAGAAGGTGAAAATAGGGCCTCCCTAGTGGCACAGGGATTAAATCTCAGCACAATGAAGCTATTGGCAGCCACTGCAGCATGTGTTTGATCCCTGGCCAGGGAGGTGACCCACATGACACAGCAGACCTCTCCTGTCTCACCTGCTGCTCCCTTCAGCAGTGTATGTAATTCAGTAGATCTGGCTGTTCTGCTCTCCATTCTGTCTCTGGTGAATCCTCTCACCACCCCCATACCTCTGGCCTATACCCTAGATCTTATATGCATAAATAAATAAAATAAATCTTAAAAAAAGGATGAAAATATCTCATTTTAACTTTCACATTCATATTATTAATTGTTGAACATCTTAGATGTTTGGTCCCTATTTATTTTTGTTCTATGAATCACCTGTTCATGTTCTTTGCGTCTTTTCAGTAGTGGTTGCCTTTTATTGATTTATGCTTGCTGTTTATATATTATAGGCAGTACAGGCACTCTTCTATTTCAAAATGATAAGGCAACAGGAAGGAAATTTAAAATCCATTTATTTTGCTTTTTTTCCTTTAGGTCCTCCAGCGTCTGAGTTGTATGGCCATCAAGGGAGATATGTTCCTGGTGGCCAATCTTGGGACAAAGCAGCCTTGTCACAGCAGCGACCCAGGGTGCCCAAGTGATGGCAGATACCAGTTTAACACGAACGTTGTGTTCAGCAACAACGGAACCCTTGTTGACCGCTACCGCAAGCACAACCTCTACTTTGAGGCAGCCTTTGATACCCCCCTCAAAGTGGATCACATCGTCTTTGATACCCCTTTTGCTGGCAAGTTTGGCATCTTCACTTGCTTTGATATCCTGTTTTTCGAACCCACCATCAGACTGCTCAGGGACTTTGAGGTGAAGCACATCGTGTATCCGACCGCCTGGATGAACCAGCTCCCGCTCCTGGCAGCTATTCAGATTCAAAGCGCTTTTGCCATGGCCTTTGGGGTCAACGTCCTGGCTGCTAACATCCACCATCCATCTCTGGGGATGACCGGAAGTGGCATACACACCCCTCTGAAGTCCTTTTGGTACCATGACATGGAAAACCCCAAAGGTCGCCTTATAACCGCCCAGATAGCGAGAAATCCATTGGGCCTTGGTATGGATAATGCCACAGGTGACATGGATCCATCCCATAGGAAGTTTTTAAAACTCCTGGCAGGAGATCCCTACTGTGAGAAGGACGCTCAGGAAGTACATTGCGACGGAGCCGCCACGTGGGACATGAATGCCCCCCCGACCTTTCACTCGGAGATGATGTATGACAACTTCACGCTGGTCCCTGTGTGGGGGAAGGAAGGCTATCTCCAGGTGTGTGCCAACGGCCTCTGCTGCTACTTACTTTACCAGAGGCCCATGTTGTCCACAGAACTGTATGCCCTGGCGGTCTTCCACGGCCTCCACACTGTGCACGGCACTTACTACATTCAGGTGTGCGCCCTGGTCAAGTGCGGGGGTCTTGGCTTTGACACCTGTGGGCAGGAGATCACAGAGGCCACAGGGCTCTTTGACTTCCACCTGTGGGGGAACTTCAGCACTTCCTATATCTTTCCTCTGTTTCTGACCTCAGGGATGACCCTGGAAAGGCCTGACCAGCTCGGCTGGGAGAATGAACACTATTTCCTCAGGAAAAGAGGACTGACTTCTGGCCTGGTGACGGCGGCTCTCTATGGGCGGTGGTATGAGAGGGACTAGGGGATGGGAGGTGCAGCCCCCTGCACTTGCACAGGCCCCGCCCCGCCTGGCCGGGCTGACCTCTCTACCCTGGAGCCCGTCGTGGGAGCTGTAGGAAAAAGCAGGGGACAGAGATTCCCCCAGGGTTGCTTCCTCTGACTTAAAAATTATGGAGACATTTCCTGATATTTTCTACTCACATTTATCTTTTTCAAGTCACACCTTCCCCCAGCAAACCTCTCTTTACACAATTGGTCTTAAGAGCAAAACAAAAATAAACGCTAGTTCCTGTTTTACACAAACATAAGGCAGTGGGTTTTAGTGCGTGTTTTCCTTGTTCCTGTCGGTCAGGTAATTCCTGGGACAGACAAGCATCTCAAGCAACGCCAACATTTTCTAAGGTAAGAGACAGACTTTTAGAGCAGAGGTTGTGTGACGGGGCAGCCCCGGGGTCTCTCCCATTCCGCCCCCCTGCATGCTCTCCGGATGAAATGGTGATGCCAGAGCCACCGGCAGCGCCATAAATGTGGCTCTCGAAGTAGCTTCTAAAATTGGAAGGGACTTTTTTTTTTCCACATCTGCCTTTCCTCAGTGAACGGAATGTGTCAAGCAAGACGGGTAGTAACTGGAAAGAAAGCTGCCGTGCAGGGGGAGGGAGAGGGAGGGAGAGACTGGAAAAAAGCGCTGCAGAGAAGGGCAGCGGGGAGGTATGAGTCATTGGACTCTCTCTGTACACTGTGTCTCCTGCAGGCGTTCCAGAGGCCTCGGTAGGTCACACTGGCTTCGCGAAGAGCTTTGCAGTGGCCCACAGGTGCAGGACGGAATGATTCCGGTTCAACCCAATTTGCAGGCCCACAGGGGTCCTTCCCTTTGCCAGGGGGCACCGTGCCTCATGAAGAGAAGTTGCCAGAACTGCCTTGGCGGGTGGCCCACTTTAGGCACCCCCTTATAAGTCACTCCACAGGTGCTTCTGGAGCGGCACCCAGTAGAGCACAAACACCGCCACTATTAGTCCCAGATTAGTCCCAGATCCTATTCAGTGTGCGAAGACATCTTTAGTCCGCTGGTTTCAGTATTGTTTGTTTCCAACATTTCAGAGTCAGTTTGACTCAGTGCCTAGTAACTGTTTCAGGTGATTTTTATTGAACTTTTTTTATTTTATTTTATTATTTTTTTAAGATTGATTTATTTATTTATACAAGCACTGGGTACAGTCAGAAGCGCGGGAGGGTGAGAGAATTCACCAGAGCTAGAGCCGGGAACAGAACAGGCAGACTGATGAAATACACTGCTGAGGGGAGCAGCGGGCGGCAGGAGAGGTCTGCACGCCATGTGGGACCCTCACTGGCGGCCGGGGATCGAACCGGCGCTGCAGAGGCTGCAGGCAGCTTCGCAGCCCAGCGCTCAACGGCTGCACCACCGGGGAGGTCCTCAGATCATTGTTAAAGTGGCAAATGGATGATTTTAAAAAGAGAATGGATAGTTTGCCCTTTGCGATTTGCCTTTTCAACGTTGTGGCTATTTAGTTGCATCCTCTTTTAAAATTAGGGTTTCAAAGACAGTATGTGCCTGTATGCCAGGACTGGACACGGTGCAGGTTTTCTGATCCAGCAGACCGGGTAAAGGAGGAGTCAGAGTCCTCAGTGGTTTTTGCAGGTCTTTTATTGGGATTTACCCGGTACACAGCAGGCAGGGGTGCTGGGGGGCCGGGAGGCTGGCAGGCCTCCCAGCCCCCAGCAAGTCTTCACTCTATCTGGGCTCTCCGGTGATCTCGGCTTCTCTTTTGGCTTCTGCTCAGCTTCTATTGACAGCCCTGTGACGCGGCCCTTAAAAAGCACGTCTTAGCCCAGGTGAATCCCATCTACCTAGGCCCACATCCTACTCCAGGTGCCGCCATCAGGCATGCATTCAGGACAAGGATCCATCCTCTATCCTGATGGCGGGAGGGCAGAAAAACCTGACATTTTTCCTTACCCTGAAGTGCCTACTTATCTAAAGTAAAAAACCAAGATTCCTCTCCCTCCCCTTGCAGGGTGCCCCTCCAGAGCCTTTTCTGGTTTTTAGGGTCTGTATCCAGCGCAGGCCCCTTGGGGCAGACTGATCACGTTTCCTCTCATGGCTGCACGGACCTGGGACAGTTTATTTGGTCCTTGCTGGGCCCCACTTTTCTCATCCGTCCAATGTGTGATGTGTACAGAATAATCCATGTGGGAAAGCGTCAAAGCCCAGCTGACTCACGCTCACTCTCCAGGGCCCGAAATGAGTCAGGTCTTCAGGGAATAAGCAGGAACAACCCAATTCCTGAGGAAGCCCTGGGGAGTCCCCCTGGAACGAGCTGGACCTCTCCCACCAGATGACAGGCCTCGCCGGTCCTCCCTGTGCAGGCCCCGCTGGCGGAGCCCGCAGGCAGGCAGCGTGTGACTCCGGATGTGGCTGTCTGCCGCCCACTCGGCTTCCCCACCCCAAACCCCAGGGAAACAGAAATTATCTTTAAAATGCATGTTGCTGCTTCGTGCCAGAAGGATTCCAAGCAGCTCCCAAAATAGAGAGGCCGGCCCCAACTGCAGAGTCGATGGAACTACTTTGCCCGACAGACATTCCTGAAGCACCTGCTCGATGCAGGTTCCTCCTAGAACATTCCCCGTTACTTTCTGCTGATAATTGAGAACTAACTGCTCATGGAGAAAATGGAGAAACAATGGAGGCAGAACAGAAGTTGCGAGATGGCAGAACGGAGTGGAAGATGGGGAAATTAGTGAAATAAATACTTTCGGGGTGGGGAGCACTTGGGACTTGCGTTTTGTGCACTGTGATGCTGAGATCAGGATGCAAGCTTCCCATGACACACAGGTGGGAAGTCAAATGTGTTTTTGCTGACTCAGGCTCGGGGAAGTCACTCGGGCCACGCTTCCTCCGCAGGTACAGCTGTGCCTGTCTGGGGTTTGCTTCCGAAGGAAGCGAGAAGCTCAGGGAGCCAAGTCCACAATGGCCTGAAAAAGACGGTGTCCTAGAGACGGCCGCGCCATGCCCTCTCAGCAGGAGCCCCACCCCTCGCCCGCAGCGGCCCAGGCCTGGGCCTGCCGAGGGAGCCCACCTGGGCCTCCCTGACGCCAGGTGTTCCACTCAGCACCTGTGCCCCGCCCCTGAGCAGCTCATTGGGCCAGGAGCAGACACCTGACCCGACCCGGCCATTCCCAGGGCTGGGGGGTGGCCTCGAGGTGGCCAGATACGGGCCCAGCGCAGAGGGTTAGGTGCTCGGGCGCCAGCGAGCCGCGCCAGTGCCCCGCTCCAAGCTCCCTCCAGGTGAGCACGTGCCCTCGCGGCCAAATGTCTCTGTGACAAAACTGGTTTTAAGTGGTGGGGCTCACGCCTCTGTTCCCCCTTTGGCCTGGCTCTCTGCGGCTACGCCACGACCCGCCTCGTCTTGAGGGCTTGGTCGAGGGCCGTGACGGCCGGCGGCGTCCACGAGCAGTGAGTGCCCCGGCCCCCGAGTTGGTCACCCCGGCGTGTCCCCCTCCCCCAGGGGGCCCGGCCACCAGCCCGGGGCCGCAGCGCGGTTAGGCCGCAGCGGTGGAAGCGCCTGGCGTGTGCCCAGCAGGTCCAACCTTGGCGTGTGGCCGCCTCCAGGTGAGTGTGGGCTGCGAGGCGGTGGGGGAGCCGCTGACACAGGCCGGTGCGGGCAGCTGGCGTCCAGTGGGTGCGACATGTCGCCGGCGGGGAGGCGGCCCGCCCGCTGGCCTGGCTGCTGGAGCCCTTGGGGGCGTCGGCTGGAGGGCCGGGTGGGCCCGCTGGATCCCTGCCACCTGGCTCTCGGCTAGATTGGCGGCTTTGCCGGGATGGCTGGAGCTTTTATCAGAGACTCCGCCTCAGGCCTACCCGTGCGGGGTCTGGGTGTTCAGTGGGCGCCAGCAGCAGGGACATGAGCACGGGTCCAGAGGTGACCAAGGTGACACCTGCAGGTTCCTGCCCAGCTCGTCCCTAAAGATTGTTGTGTCTCGCTGCAAGGATGGTGCGCCGAGGATTCCTTCACCTGCAGGCCCGACGCTAGTCAGACACTGTTGGGTCCCAGGAGGAGTGAGTCTGCACGCCGGCTCTGTCAGGGCTGCTGCTGATTCTCTACTTCCTTCAGCTTTCCGGTGCTTATTTTCCTCAGGTCCCAGATGCAGGGCGCCAGGCACTGGTGCTGTGCTGGATTGAAGGGGTGGGGTGCAAAACCCGCACCTTCCAGACCGCTTGTCCATTGCGCTCCGCAGCGGGGAGCATATCTGTCCCCACGCCCCCACCTCTGGGTGCTGCCTTTTTATCCGTTGTTGTGGAATCTATTTGTCAGAATTTCAGATCCTCTGGATAAACTCATTCATGTGTTGCTGGCGATTTGGGTTTATTTCTTGCTTTTTACTCAAACTCAGAATCTGCTGTCTTTGCTCCTGGTTTTGAAGAGTGAAATGCGCCAGGCAGGTGCTCTCAGGTGGGTTGGGCAGGGGAGGGGAGAGAGCACAAAGCAGATCACACTGAGCAGATCATGGTCGCTCTGAAGTTGGAAGTTCTCGAAGAGGCTTAGAGTGGTCAGGAACGTCTCCCATCTCCAGATTTTACCTCATTTAACTAGCCCACCCCAGTCAGTCATCCGTCAGCCTGGAGTGTGGCCAGTGGTCCTGGAAACCAGTAGCACCTGCGCCTTGTTAGAACTACAAAGCCTTGGGCTCCACCCAGACTTGCTGAATCCGAAACGCTGGGTCAGGGCCCATCGAGCTGTGTTGGATGAGCCCTCCAGGTGGTCCTGGTTCCGAGCAAGTAGGAGACCCAAGGCTGGTGTGGGGCTTACTCATCAGCTCCTCCCCTGTCCCTGAAACAGGCAGGTGTGCCCATTTTACAGAAGAGGGAACTGAGGCTGGGGACTGCTTTGTCTGAGCCAAACCACCCCAGCAATGAGCCTGACACTCCCACGCCAGGACCAGTTAATTATAAACAGTAAATCTGGGGGTTCTAATTTTTTAGACATTGTTGATTCAACTATGGTTTTGGTGTACTTGGCATAAAATCAGGTGTGAAAATTAAGCATTAGCTCTGTGTACTAGATCTCCAAAAATGGTTGAGACAGTATTTCTGGTCCCACTTGCTCTCCAGAACTTTGCCAGCCCCATCAAGAAGTGGGGCGTGCACCCCAGCTGGAGCTTTCATACCACCAACCAGAACACTCTCCTTGCCTCCTCCCCTCATGCTAGTCTTCAACCCATTATTACCCTTTCTGGCTGAATCGTTGGCATCCACATGTATTACTCTGCTTTCATTTTGTTCAACCAAAGGCAAATTGGTGGGGAAATTGCCCTTCATGAGATTCTCTGTAATTTGGAAAGTTCATGGGCGGCTTTATAGGAAGGCAGAAATCTTGTTGAACCGATCAATTTGTTTGCAGTTCTTTGAGAATAATGCCCTTATTCAGCTCCAGTGTGGGGAGCCTGCCAGTGCAACACTTTTGGAATCTTTTAATCTGGTGCGCCAACATTTTGAAGGCAATATGTGGGATGATGGTGGCTTGTTTTTGTGCTTGCTGGATGTCTATACTGACCCCTTCCTCTGGGTTGAACTTGTGTCCCAGTCCATTGATTCCTTGTATCAATACTTTTAAGAGTTTGAAATTTCTGATATCACCTGATTTCGCTGACTGAAATTCTAGATGCTGTGCCCTTTAACCTCAAGACTTGATTGGTAATTTATGAGTTTTTTATAAGTCAGTTATGATAGAGTACTGATGTGTGGAGACAGTCTACGGTAAAGCAAAGACACCGCCTTTCTCATTTGCATGCTCTGAATACAGCTACAGAAAGTGTAAATGACCAGCATTGTACATTTCTTGAGTATTGGGACGTGATGGTTGAAATGTGCACCACTGACTTGGAAGAGCTGCCGGCTCTAAAATGATTGCTGAATAATCAAAGAAAAGATAATTATATACAGAGTAAATCTGGGGGTTCTAATTTTTAAACATTGTTGATTCAACTATGGTTATGGTTTACTTGGCATAAAATCAGGGGTGAAAATTAATCGTTAGCTGTGTGGAAAATACCATGCTAGAGAGAACTCAAGGAGTGTGTGAAGTCACGTAAGAAAATGCTGTTCTGTTACCTTGGGAGAGAGTTTGTCATCTAGTGCTGCGTCCACACAGATTTACACACACACCAGGACAAATCAGGAAGGACACTGTGGCAGAAAGTATTTTCCAAAAATGGTTGAGACAGTATTTCTGGTCCCACTTGCTCTCCAGAATTTTGCCAGCCCCATCAAGAAGTGGGGTGTGCACAAAGCCCTAGGTCACTGTTTCAGTGACCAGATGCCCCAGATGTAACCTTATGGGATTTGCAAAGCAGACAGATGACATGCTCCTGTCTGGCTCTTTCTAGGGACTTTCTCCCCAGGAACCCAAAACCCTTGCTCCGGGAAATCAGACCACATGGGGGGACATGGGTGGAGCCCTAGTTACGCCCACTCTCAGCTGCAAGGAGCCTCTGGGAAGCAAACCCGAGGCCTCAGGAACTGCCTGGGCTGAGTGCGCTGAGTAGACACAGGAGTCCCCGCTGCCAGAATCGCTGATTCGTGAGCAAGATGAGTGACGGTGATTGTTTCAAGTCATGCCATTTTGAGGTGGCCTGCCATGCAGAAATTGGCAGCCAAAACTGATTTAAATCAACCATAGAAGTTGGCCATACTAAAAAAAAACTAAAAAAATGAAGACAAGGCCAGTGCGACCTCACTGTGGAGAGAGAGGAAGCCTTGGAGCTGGGGAGTCTGGGGCTGTGGCCTGGCAGGGGTTTGGCTTCATTGGGAAGCTGTGGGAGGGTACCAAGCAGGGGAACGGCGTGGACACTTAGAACGAGTCCTCTGGCTACTGATGGAAGGTTTCCAAAGCCCAAGCCCCTCCCAAGTCAGCCAAGAGGGCTCACCAAGAGACTGTGATGAATAATAGCACTTTTAGGGAAAATTGATTTTTTTAAAATTCACCATCAGCTAAATTGCAATTTAAGAAGGAAAAGACAGTAATTCTTCAGGAATGTCTATTTAAGATTAACATTTCCTGATTGCTGAGTAATATTCCATGGAGTATATGTACCACATCTTCTTGATCCAGTCATCTATTTTTGGGCATTTGGGTTGTTTCCAAAGCTTAGCTATTGTAAACAGTGCTGCTATAAACATAGGGGTGCAGGTGCTCTTTGGAATTGATGTTTCTGTGTCCTTTGGGTAAATACCTAGGAGTGGAATTGCTGGATCATATGGAAGCTCTATGTTTAGTAGGTCCAGAAATCTCCACACAGCTCTCCATAGTGGTTGGACCAGTTTGCACTCCCACCAGCAGTGCACAAGAGTTCCTTTTTCTCCACACCCTCGCCAACATTTGTTGTTGCTAGTTTTTTTAATATGTGCCATTCTCACTGGTGTGAGATGGTATCTCATGGTAGTTTTGATTTGCATTTCCCTGATGACAAGTGATGTTGAACATTTTTTCATATGCCTGTTGGCCATTTGCATTTCCTCTTCAGAGAAGTTTCTTTTTAGCTCTTCTGCCCATTTTTTGACTGGATTATTTTCTTTGTTGTTGTTGAGTCTCATCAGCTCTTTGCAGATTTTTGTGATCAGTCCTTTATCATTAGTGTTGGGTGCAAAAATGTTCTCCCAGTTGGTGGGGTTTCTCTTTGTTTTTGTTATTGTCTCTTTTGCTGTGCAGAAGCTCTTTAATTTGATGTAGTCCCAGCTGTTTATCTTTGTCTTCACTATCACTGCTTTGGGTGATGTGTCTGTAAAGATGTCTTTGATGTGCAAATCCCGTAGTGTTTCGCCTATATTTCCTTCTATGTATTTTATGGTTTCAGGTCTTATGTCTAGTTCTTTAATCCATTTTGAGTTGATTTTTGTGTATGGTGTGAGGTAGTGGTCAAGCTTCATTCTTTTGCATGTAGCAACCCAGTTTTCCCAGCACCATTTATTGAACAAACTTCCTTTGCTCCAATGCATAGTCTTTGCTCCTTTGTCAAAGATTAGTTGACTGTAAATTCGTGGGTTTATTTCTGGATTTTCTATTCGATTCCATTGGTCCGTGTGTCTGCTCTTGTTCCAATACCATGCAGTTTTGATTATTATGGCTTTCAAAAAGATAAACTCATGCAATTTGCAGCAACATGGATGGAGCTGGAAGGGATCATGCTCAGCGAAATAAGCCAGAAAGAAAAAGAAAAATACCGGATGGTCTCATAGCAGGGATTTAGAAAATCTAAATAAGGGACCAGGAAAAAGACTAATTATAATAAAGTAAAAATCAAAATCAACAAGCAACTATAGACCAGAGACACACTACGGGGTTGAGGGGGGGGGGCAGAGGAGAAGAGGGATTAGGGTCAGAATAAAGGGGGTGGGACTTGTATGGGGAATATAACCAAAATGAAAATGCATACATTGTGCAAAAATGAAATATGATGTAAGAATTATATAAAATAAAATAATTAAAAAAGATTAACGTTTCTCAAGTACAGTGCTGTATCAGTTCTTAAAAGCCCGTTAGACACGTCAGAACAAAGGTGGGGGAGCCCCGACATTCACAGATAAAAGGCGTTTGTTTTCAGTAAGAACACCCGTCTTCAAAGAATGGTTGCAGTCCAGTCTTTCAGCAGCCATCAAAACACAAAGAAGGATGTGTCCTCGGAATCGTAATGTGCATTTTATTTAAACCATTGAGTAATGGGGGGGGTGGGGGGCGCAGTGTGACTCATCCCGGAGAGTGACGTGTTGTGAACAGTCACTGGGTAGCTGGATTATGGAGACAAAGACGCGGGAGCCATGAGTTGGGCATTAGGAAAGAATCTGAAAAGGATGAAGAATTTCACTGTTTTCAATTAATACGCCACAATCTGGCCCCCATATTCTGTGAACCCCCCGTAACATTCTGCTTCAGACCTTTCCTAGAGACAGGAAGTTTATGTCCATTATGTAACGTGGACGCACGTCACAAAACAAATTTGTTCTTGCAAAGTAGAGCAGCCCAAACTAAAGCCAGATGCTAAGTAATATTTTTAAAACTCTGGCTTGAACAGACAGAGACCAGGCCCAGCTGCCTCCTCCCAGTGCCCCGTCAGCCAGGCCCGAGGGGCCACCCCTGTAAAGCAGGGGGTCAAGCTTGAGGATTTCCTCTTAGTAGCACCCTTGGAGCTGCCCATTCCTTCCCGTGTTCTCTCTAATTTGGAAGTAAACAGCGTCCCCCGAGGGCGGGGCAGCTCTTCTTCTAGAATACTTGGGAAAACAAACAAAAGCAAAGAGTTTGCAAAGTGAATCATCTAGCCCGGGCCAGAGGCTGCCCGCCCCTTCCCAGCCTGCTCACTGGGTCAGCCTGTGTGTTGCCACCCTCGCTGTTGTGGTTCTCTCTGGCTAACCGCGGGCCTGCTCCGGAGCCTGACTCGCAGTAACCGCTTTAGTTTGCTCAGGAATTTGAGCGTCAGCATTTGGGAGAGGCTGGTGGGGCAGCTTGGCTCTCCCCAGCGGGAACGGTGGGGTCAGGAGAACCAGCTTCTGAGGCTCTGCACTCCCGTGGCCTGCGGGGCTGCTGGGCCGCTGGGAGCCCTGCCCGCCCGGCCTCTCCAGGCCTCCTCGGCCTCCGCACAGTCCCAACTTCACAGGACACACCCTCGGGCTCTCAGAGTCTTACAAGGGCACCAGAGGGGGTGATGCTCTTTTCAGGAGGCTGGAGACAGCCAAGGTCACAGCAGCCCCTCCGCCTGGCCTGCTGGTTGGGGTGCTCTGAGCCGCACACGCCCGTGGGAGGAAAGGCAGAACCCCCCCTGGCGGGAGGCCCCAGGCTGTTGTGCACCCACCTCAGGGTAGATGTGTCCACACCAGTTTTTACTAATGGATGTTTTACTGCTGGGCAGTAGTGACTCATGTCATTGCTCCAGTGACTGTGACGGAGAGATCGTGATTATTCCCTTTTTACAGGGGAGGAAACTGAGGCACTGAGCAGGCAGCTGGTCCAAGGTCACTCAGCTGCGTGTGAGCCAAGGTTTGAACCCAGGCAGTCTGTCCATGTAGGTTAATGAGTAAGTTGTTACGCAGCTTCCTGTGGCACTAGCAGCGATAGTAAAGCATATGTGAGCTCAGTGCAAGAGGGGGGCCAGATTACAGGGGTGGGTCTTCTGCTGTGGGTCTGTGCCCAGGTGCTGGTGCCAGTGGGTGAGGGGCACCTTCCACAGGAATCTTGGTCTGTTTGGGCGTGAATCTGGCTGACAACATGAGTCTCCAAGCAGCATCTTAAAGAGATGAGGATTAGGAACCCAGCATATAACTGATGTGACAAGACAGAGAGGAGACGTTTAAGGGAACACACATCCCCCCACCGGTGGACACGTGACAGGCAGCAAAACTGACATGGCCCTGGTCTGTCCAGAACGTGCATTTCAGCCCCTGGACAACTCCTAGCTGGTCACTGAAAAGGGGTGTCCCCCTCCAGCACCCTGAAGGATGCCAGGCTGCCCCACAGGGAGAAACACTGGTGTGTTTGGGTACCGTGGTGATTGCACCCCACTTTTCCTGTGCTCAGTCTGCAAGCTTGCAGCTGGCTCAGGTGGGACTTCGTAACCAACTGCCAATTCCTACAGTAAATCAGCCTCTCTCTGCTCCTCCTTCCCTCCCCTTCGCTCTCCCAGAAAAGCTTATTCGTGGGGAGAGAGAGCGCGAGGAGGGAGAGAGAATATGAATGTATCTGTAATCCAGCTGACTCAGTTTCCCAGGAAGCCCTGACTGACACAGTATCCCAAGCCGTGCAGTGGAACACTGGGAAACCATGAAGTACCCTGTGTTTATTATATTTATTACTTTCTTTTTCTTTTTTTTAATAAATTTTATTTTTATATTCCCCATACAATTGCAACCCCCTTATTTTGACCCCAATCCCTCCCCTCCCCGCCCCCCACCCCCTATTACTTTATTTTTCTATACAACATGTTGACATGGAAATTTATAATATAGCAAGTAAAAAAGTAAGTCACAAGCACGACCTATAATGTGGCTCCATTTAAAAAATTTGGGAAGATACAGATTTGGAAAACTATAAAGCCACTTTCAGTGTTTCTGACAGTTTCTAGTAAGATTACAGGTGATTTTTGTTTTCTCCTGGTTGCTTTTCTTTCTGCATTTTCTACTATAATATGCGTCTCTGTGATAAGAAAGTTGTTCGTTTTCTCGGGCAGCTTGGCTACTCTCCTCTAGCACACGTTCGAGGCTAAGCAAGTCACTCTTGTACCTGGAGGCTCCTATACTTTTGGAGCAATTTCCAGGCATTATCGTTGTTTCATTTCGAAATACTTCAATATCTCTAAAAGAAAAGGACTAGGCCTCCCTAGTGGCCTGGGGGTTAAGTCTCAGTACCATCACCCTTACAGCCAGAGTTCCATCCCTGGCCAGGGGGCAACCCACATGGCGCGGCAGACCTCTCCTGTCTCACCCGCTGCTCCCCTCAGCAGGGTATTTCATCAGTCTGCCTGTTCTGCTCCCCACTCTGTCTCTGGTGAAGCCTCTCACCCGCTGCACCTCTGGCCTGTACCCCAGTTCTTCTATGCCGAGAAAAATCAGGACGACTTTCAAAAGCATAACCACACGAGCATTACCACAGCTAGAAGAAATGAGCTACTTCCTTAATGTGGTCAGTTACCCAGTCCACGGGTTTCCAGTTGTCTCAAATGTCATAATTGCTTTTCCATTTTTTAAAAATTGAAATTTTATTTACTATCAAAATTTGCCATTTTAAAATTTACAAACCAATGTTTTTAGTCTATCGTCCTGCACCACTACCACTGTCTACCTTTAGATGAAAGCCTCACCCCAAAAAGAAGCCCCACACCCTTAAGCAGTGACTTAGTCCTTCCCTCATGCTCTGGCAGCCATGGACTTGCCTGTTTGGGACATTTCGTATAAAAAGAATCACACAATGGGGCCTCCCTGGTGGCGCAGTGGTTGAGCGCTGGGTTGCGAAGCTGCCCGCGGCCTCTGCGGCGCCGGTTCGATCCCCGGCTGCTCCCCGGCCACCGGAGGAGGGTCCCACATGGCGCGCAGACCTCTCCTGCCGCCCGCTGCTCCCCTCAGCAGTGTACCTCGGTCCTTCTGCCTGCTCTGCTCCCCGCTCTGGCTCTGGTGAATTCTCTCACCCTCCCGCGCTTCTGACTGTACCCAGTGCATGTATAAACAAAACAAACAAACAAATAAATAAATAAAAAACATGCCTCTATTAAAAAAAAAAAAAAAAAAAAGAATCACACAATGTGTGGCCCTTTCTTGTATGTGGTGCGATGTTCATCCGTCCAGCGTGATGCATAGAAATACTTCATTTCCTTTGCCAGCCGAATGACGTCCCGTCACGTGGAGGGTCTGCCTGCTGTCTGTCTGTTAGGGATAGTGCTGCTGTCCGTGCTCACGCAGGGGTTTTTGCGCCACATGTTTTTAATTCCTTGGGTAGACTCCGAAGTGTAACTGCTGGGTCATGTGGTGAGTCTCTGGTTATTTGAGGAACTGTTCAACGGTTTTTGAAAGGGGTTGCGTTACTTTCCATCCTTTTCAGCAATGTATGGGGTTCAACTTTCTGCATATCCTTGACAGTGTTTATTGTCCAGTTTTTTAAGATGTATTTATTTATGCATACAGGAGCTGGGGTGCAGGCCAGAGGTGCAAGGGGTGAGAGGATTCACCAGAGACAGAGTGGGGAGCAGAACAGGCAGATCCACTGAAATACACTGCTGAGGGGAGCAGAGGGCGAGACAGGAGAGGTCTGCAGGGCCATGTGGGTCAGTTTCCTGGCCGGGGATTGAACTCGTGCTCCAGTGGCTGCCAAGAGTGCTGAGACTTGACCCCTTGTGCCACCAGGGAGGCTCTATTGTCCATTTTTAAAAGGTACACCCCTCCGCGTGGCTGTGGTTTCTCATCCTGGTCTTGGACTGCTTTTTCCTAATGCTCAATGATGCTGGACATCTCCAGTGCTTACTGGCCATCTGTGTTTTCTCTGAAGGAATGTCTACTAGATTCCTATGCCCACTAAGAAGTTGGATTATTTTTCTTTTTATTATTGAGTAGTTGTTCTTTATATCTTTTGGATACTAGGTCATTATCTGATGTATGATGTGAAAATAGTTTCTCCGTTCTGTCAGTCGTTGTCTTTTTCATGTTCTCGATAATTGTCTTTTGGGACACAAAAGTCTTAATTCTGATGAAATTCTATTGACCTGCCCTCCCCCCGCCACTTTGGTTGCTTGTGCTCGCAACGTCAAATCTAAGAAACTCTACCTACCTAACTCACCACCACAGATAAACAGCTATATTTTCTTCTAAGAGTTGTGTGACTTTACCTTTTACATTTATGACTTTGATCCATTTAAAGTTAATTTTTGCATATGTTGTAAAAATAGGGGTCCGAATTCATTTTTTTTGCACGTGGACATCTTGCTGTTCCAGCACCATTGGTTGAAAGAGATTATTTCCCCACTATCTTGGTGCACTTGTTGAAATCTGTGACCATAAATGCGTGGCTTTACTTCTGAAGTCTGAGTTCTATTCTACTGGTCTATAAGTACACTCCGTGCCGGTGCCACACTTTTCTGATTACTATAACTTTGAAATAACGTTGTGCTAAGTTTTGACATTGGGGGGAGTCTTCTACCTTTGTCCTTCCTTATCAAAATAGTTGTGGTTATTCTGTGTCCTTTGCAGTTCCGTATCAATTTAGGATCAGCTTGTCAATTTCTGCCCCAAAAGGCAGTGGAATTCTGACTGGCATTGCTTTAAATCATAGCTTAACTTGGGGGACATGGCCTCTTTTTTTTTTTTATAATAAATTTTATTTTTATCTTCCCCATACAATTGCAACCCCCCATTCTGATCCCAATCCCTCCCCTCCCACCCCCCAGCCCCTCAAAAGTGTCTCTGGTTCATAGTTTTTTGTTGATTTTGATTTTCACTTTCTTATAGTTATTCATTTTCCTGGTCCCTTATTTAAGTTTTCTAGATTCCTGCTATGAGTGAGACCATCCGGTATTTTTCTTTTTCTTTCTGGCTTATTTCGCTGAGCATGATCGGACATTGCCTCTTAACTATGTTAAGTCTTCCGATTTACGCTTGGATGTTGTATCTGGAGAGGGCGTGGGAGTTCTGGGTCTCTTCCCAAATACTTTTCTCTGGCCCTTCCATCTGGCTTGCCTCAGTTTTATTCTTTTATAATAAACTGATAATCCAGTAGGTAAAATAGTAATAGTAAATTACCTACTGAGAATCCAGTAGGTAAAATATAATATAATAATAAAAGATTGGAAATTTATGAAAGATTGGAATGTAGAGAAAATAAAAATAGAAATTAAACTTTTAGAGGCATTTGCTGCTTTCTAAAACCTGATTTCTATATATTTGATATTCTGTTTGGTGAGCATATTTTACACTTCTAATTTCAAGGCATGGTTTCCTTTAGCATGTTGAATATATTTAAAATAGCAGCTTCAAAGTCTCTGCCTGGTGAGCTCAGTGTCTCAGCTTCCTCAAGAACAGTTTTCGTTGATTTTCTTTAGCCCCAAGTGTACAAGACACATATTGATTATTTGCCTATTTCACAATTTGGTGTTGAAAACTGGACGTTTAAAATAATATAACGCGGCAGCTCTGGAATCATGTTCCTCTCCCTCCGCAGGGTTTGTTGTTGACTGTTATATTCGTTCAGTGACTTTCCTGACTGATTTCTGCGCTGTGTTCTGTGTCATGTGTGGCCAGTGAAATTTCCACTCAGCTCGCTTAGCAGTCAGCTGATGATTACACAGATTTCCTTAAATGCCCGGAATAGAAAAACATCCATCTTTGCCAAGTGTGTGTATGTATAGACATACCTTAAAAACGCAGCCTGGCAGCTGACACCTCTACCTTAGCCTCCCGGCACAGAGCATCAAAATCAGCTCCAGGTGAGAGCTGAGGCTAGTCGCCTGCCTTCCGTGAGTGTGTCGCCAGCTCAGGTGTGCACAGAGCATCCTACGTTCCCAGCATTGAGAATTTCTCCCAGCTCCTATGTCCAGCTGTTCCCCAGTTTTCCTTTTGAAGACGTTTGTGTAGTCTTTGGTTTGCCTCAGAACTTATACATTCCCCGAGACAAGCACAACATGAAAACTCTTGCCTAGAATTGTTTCCAGCAAACGCTCTTCCAGGAAGACTAGTTTTCACTGTCAGTCAACTCTGAGTTCGGGCGGCTGGAGCCCCGAAGTGGCAGTAGCCGTGCGCTGGCCCGGAGGCCGGGAGGGAGCCCTGCTGCTTCCCTTCCCTCTGGTTGCTGCCGGGCGGCCCGGAACCAGCCGTCGGGGCCCCTGCAGAGCTGGAGAGCCAGGGATACAACCAGGGCAACTTGAAATGCCCCAAAGGTCACAGTTCTTACCGAAATGCAACAAGTTTTTCTTGACTAAATGCTTCCTAGGCTGCTGACAGCCTTCCGTTTCTAGACGTTTGTGAGAACGGGTCTTGACAAATACTGCCCATTCTTTGATGGCATCGGTGGAGGAATTTTCAGAGGTCCTTGCTCTACCACGTTCACAGACCGCATCTGGCAAAACCCATCTGGCCACTTGCGTTGTCTTAGGTCTGGTCCCCTGAGCCCAGGGGCCGCAGGCAGGGGCCGTCCGCGTCCCCCCACACTTCCTGGAACCAGGTGGGAGGCGTGCAAAACCCTTCTTCAGAATTACCCTTTCCTTGAATGTGCTTCGCATTTTCTTGCATCTGGGCGTTTCTTGCATTTTTTAAATGATTAAATATGAGAATCACAAGTCATTTTTCTCTCACTCATGCTGGGCCCTGACAGGTTAGTGGTTACCTGTGAGGACGCAACCCACGTTACACAAAAAAACAGGTGACGTGAAAAACTTACTGTCAACATAAAAAAAGCATCTTGATTGTTCTACTAGATCTGCGGTAGCATCAGTCACAGCCCCCCGTGACGTATCAGAGCCAACTTCCCCCGGTGTTTTGAGGGTGACCGACTGCGTCGCTACCGGGCCCAGGACTTAGGCTCGGCGCTGGCCTCTGCCCAACTTGACTTCTGCGGTGGCTTCACTTCCAGCCCCAGGTGAGGCGAGTCACATGCCAGGGGCTGGGCCGGGGCCAGCGGGCACCTAAAGTACCGAGTCGGCTCAGATCCCCGCTACATTCACACGACACATGGTCCTGGGCCAGCCTCAGCAGAGCCTCGGGCTTGCTGCTGTGGATTAGCGCACCATGTCCGTCCTTCCGTTCCTGAGTTTATTAGTGGAACGTTTCTGCCATACTCGGCAGGTCTTAGGGCCTCTCACCCCAGAACCGTGTGATCCCCTGGTGCATAAATGGGCACCTTCTCATCCCTGAAGACCCCCCACCGCACCACACAGAGACGCACCAGGTCTCCAGTAGCTTCAGATTATTTTTTTTTTTAAGGCATGTTATTTATTTATTTATTTGTTTGTTTGTTTGTTTTGTTTATACATGCACTGGGTACAGTCAGAAGCGCGGGAGGGCGAGAGAATTCACCAGAGCCAGAGCGGGGAGCAGAGCAGGCAGAAGGACTGAAGTACACTGCTGAGGGGAGCAGCGGGCGGCAGGAGAGGTCTGCGCGCCATGTGGGACCCTCCTCCGGTGGCCAGGGAGCAGCCGGGGATCGAACTGGCACCGCAGAAGCCGCGGGCAGCTTCGCAACCCAGCGCTCAACCGCTGCGCCACCGGGGAGGCCCAGCTTCAGGTTATTCTGGATGCGCCTCGAGGACAGTTTCTCCGGCTCACGGCTTCGCCCCTGGGGTGGCTCCAGTCTGTGAAACAGAACGTCCTCAAGAAATGTTTGCTGAGTGGCTCCAGGGTCCTTGAAGGTGAAAATGCAGGTGGTTTTTTTTTTCTTTTCTTTCCAAGTGTAGAGAAGGGTGACGGAGAAATAGGTGAAGATTAAATTACTGGCTTTTCAAGCGGAAGAAATGACCCTTCAGTGTATTTCAGTTCTAAGGGCGAAGACCCATGGCCTGGCAGAGGCAGGAGGGGGCCGGCCGCGCGGAGAGGAGGCTCGAGGTGGGGGCCGGGTACTGGGCCCGGGGTGACTCAGAGGGTTTCACCCTCGGGCATCTCTGTCTTCGGGGCGGCTCCGAGCCGCGTGTGACTCTGTCTTCCGCTCGGCGCTGTCTGCAGGGCGGGTCCCAGGAGACACAGGAGGGCCCCGAGCCGCACGGTGGCGGGGCTTGAGGTGGCACCGGCGTCCTTCTGTCCTTGGCTGGGTGTGGCACTTGCTCTTTTCCAGTGGACTCTGCACAAACAGGGGAGAACTTTCCAGGTCAAAACGTCCTTGCCATCTACAGCAGGAGCAGCACAGAGCAGGAGGTGCGGGCAGAGCAGAGCACGCGCTCCGCCCGGGGACACATGGCCGATGACTCGGGGCCGAGGGTGTCGTGGTCACTGGGTCCAGCGATGCCTCCTCGGTAGGCCCGATCCACCCGGCCGGCTCGCCGAGGGGTGAGGCTCGGCCGTCGGGTTTGCTTCGCTCCATAGCCTGAGCAGATGGGCACAGAGGCCGACACCGTGGGGGGCGGTCAGGCTTGCCTCGCCTGTGCCGCCGTCACCCCCACGGGCCCGTGGGCTCGTGCTGGCCGAGCGCGGGAGGAAGCCCGTGGCAAGCAGCCTCCGGCCAGAACGCCAGCTCGAAGCCTGTGGGCCCACAAGCCTCGCCAGCCTGTGGGCCCACCCGGAGGCGTGGATAGACACTTGAGGTTGAGATTTGGGGTAACACCAGCGGCTGAAGCGTAAGTGAAGTGATTCTCATTGGGTCACGAACAGGGGGAGTTTTGTTACTTTCTAGTGCTCCGTGCTGGGAGGCAGCACAGCCCCTGGAGCCTAGGAGGTCGTCACCTCGTAACCACCGCCGTCGTGTTGATGGCTCTTCTCACGGCGGGTCCTGGAAGACAGACCCGGGCTTGGCAAATTGGGAGGGCGAAGATCCCGGCTCTCTTGGTAGGTGGGGAAGAGCAATGGCCGTGAAATGACGCCATCTGATGGCCACCAAGGCCCGCCCAGGGGTGCTGGACAGCTCTCTTGGGCCCCCGGCCGCGCCCCCGGCCAGCTTGCTGCGGCGCTGGGTTTCCAGTACGCGCAACCTCGCCTGGTGCTTGTAGACGCCCCGGACTTTGGCCGGTACCAGCATCAGACCACCTCGGGCCAGCTGAGCCCGCTCAGCTGTTCTTACCTTTGTTACCTCATCTCTAATAATGAGCATCTGCGGCTCTCTCTTGATTGAGGTTTAGAAACGCCAAGCGGTGGGGCCTCCCAGGTGGCGCAGTGGTTGAGCGCTGGGCTGTGAAGCTGCCCGCAGCCTCCGCGGCGCCGGTTCGATCCCCGGCTGCTCCCTGGCCACCGGCGGAGGGTCCCACAGGGCGTGCAGACCTCTCCTGCCGCCGAAGCGCCGGTTCGATCCCCGGCTGCTCCCCGGCCACCAGAGGAGGGTCCTGCAGGGCGCGCAGACCTCTCCTGCCGCCCGCTGCTCCCCTCGGCAGTGTACTTCGGTCCTTCTGCCTGCTCTGCTCCCCGCTCTGGCTCTGGTGAATTCTCTCACCCTCCCGCGCTTCTGACTGTACCCAGTGCTTGTATAAATAAACAAATAAAAATAAATCTTTAAAAAAAAGAAATGCTAAGCGTTGACACATCATCCCTCTCCTCTCCCACTTTGAAGAACTGATTTTCTTCTGTTCGCCTAGGATGTTATTAGTCACTTTTCTACTTGTTCCAATTATATTTGTGCCTTAAGCTGCAGCCTCAATGCTCCCTGTCACGAAGCCTGTCTGGTCTTTGCTTCTGAAGTGATCGAGTTGCTCTGACTCTTCTGAGCTTCCTCTCTACCTCAAGGGCATGTTTACACTCTTCCTTACACACCTTCCCATGATGAAATTTTTTTTAAAGATTTATTTATGCATACAAGAGCTGGGGTACAGGCCAGAGGTGTGGGGGGTGAGAGGATTCACCAGAGACAGAGTGGGGAGCAGAACAGGCAGACGAACCGAAGACACTGCTGAGGGGAGCAGCGGGCGAGTCAGGAGGGGTCTGCCTCGCCATGTGGGTAGCTCCCTGGCTGGCCAGGGACTGAACTCACGCCGCAGAGGTTGCAGATAGCTTCGTAGGTTGCGTCTTACCCCCTTGCACCACCAGGGAGGGCCCCCGCCCCATGATGAAATTTTAAGCTAAAGGACAAGACCCCAATTTCTTGGCCCGCTTTCTGCCCATCCTCACCCCAAGTATATAGTAGCAAGCAATAAAATACTTTTTGAATAAATACATTAGTCATTGATGTTTTAGAAGGTGAAAACTAGTCAGAAATGAACACTATGCATTTTAAGACAAGAGATTTGTATTAATGAAAACTTGACACGTGATTTATTGCATTAAAAAACTTTATTTCATTTAAAAGTCCAATATAAGCCAAATTAAACCCCAAATTAACAGCTCTACTTAGACATCTCCTGAACTAAATGGCACGGTTTGAGTTGAATGTCTTGTTTGCTAAAGGAGGTCATTTGCTATCACCACCGTTTCTCCCAACATAGTTCTCGCGCAGAAGCTGGTATAATACACGCCAGATACTGCAGGTGTCCTCTTTCATGCAGAGGTTAAAAAAGCAAACAGACTTTCTATTCTGTGTGAGAATAAAAACCACTACAGAGCAAGGCCTGATGCTTTGGACATACAAGGTGTAACTATAAAGGACTTAACTCCACGTACCTCCTCCAGCACTACTAGCGCTGTTCCCATCCTATTTGGGACAGTCCTTTGGGATTTTGCCTCATTAGGTACAAACCTGAAGTGCTGGCTCAAAGTGGGGGCCATCACAAAGCAATGAAACAGTTTTCCTGCTGGACGGGCAATCGGGGGGAAAAAACACCGCCTTACAAATATTTTCAGAAATAGCATCATTTGCATAAAGTGCTGGCTATGTAATTTCTGGCATGTATCGGGACAAATCGAAAACAGCCTATCACTTTATAGTTACACCTCGGATTTCACCAGATGTGGCAGATCTAACTGTGTCTGAATGAGTCCTTCTGGAAATCACTTCAGCAGACGCGGCAAACAGCCTGTAAAGAGAAGGCATGGCAGGGGGTGCGAGGGTCATCCTTCCAACGTTCTCTGTGTTGTCTTGGAGGACAGAACCGGCCCAAGGACAGAAGTTATCGAGAAGGAAGCTTCCACGCCAGCTAAGGAAGACCTTTCTAACAGAGCTGCTCAACTGAATGGACTGCTTGGTGAGGTAGAGTCACTGGAAGTGTTCAAGGTGGAAAGGTCACCCTTGTAGAAGGGACTCCTGCATTTGTTAAGGTTAGACTGGATGAACCTCAGGTCTCTTTCAATTCTGAGATTCTAGAAAATTCCCTCAGGGAATTCAGAAGAGAATTCCTAAAAGGAAAGAGAAAGCACACATATGTATACTTTTAGAATCCTCTTTTGAGTTTTTTTTTTTTTTTTTTCAAAAGGTACAATAGAAAATGTAGTCCGCGGTCTGTAAAATGCATACTCCCTTCCGCCTCCTACTAATTAGGAAGGGGCACTATGACTTCTTTATATCATAAAGAGATGGAGTGTTAACATTTATAATTTCTGTAAATATTTTAGAAAAAATGCTCAAAATCTAGTAGTCAATGCCCTAGAAACTTTATAGATTTTTTTTTTAGGTGATAAGCACAGATACAAATACATTATTCATTAAATACAACTCACATCTGTGTTTTATTATACTCTAAAATATACAGGAATCTTGATGTACTGAAAGAGTGCAAGTAAATACAGTTTTCAAGCAGTCACTATTTCTATGTACATGCTCATTAATTCTTCAAAAAAAACCCCACAAAATTATCAAATTGATCAAAATACTGTTCTGTGTTTTCACACTTTATATTCAGAAAAACCAGCTGATAATTTACAATGTCATAAAGTTTCCAGTTTCACAATACAAAAAAGGATAAAATGAAATTGGGTGTTTTGTGAAAATTAATGGAACTTTACTCAGACCTGTAAGACCCGACCCCCTACACAGGTGCAATCATTCTCACTGGGAGAGTGACAGTTACAGTAAAAGCAGACCCATACCGTTATTTAGAAACCCCTAGCCAGCAGCCTCTTCTGCTATGTGCAAGGCAACCTTCCCATCCCGCAGGCAATTGTTTTTCTTCCCAAAAGCAACACGTTCCATATATGCTACTTAAATGTGACTAGGGCCTAAAGGCTTAGTATAGTAAATCCTGCCCGGAATACAGAAATGCCTTCCAAGAGCTCTGATGATGTTAACTTAGGACTAACAAGGGATTTTTTCTTTGTGATTTTTCACTGAAAAAACGACAACCTCCAATCCATCGTGGAGGCGCAAAAGTAACCTAAGTGACAAAGGTTTGCCCCAAAGCGGTGAGGCTGGAAATGCCATTCCCCAGGACCAGTTAGCTGCGACAGGGTGAAAACAGCCTACTTTTTTTTTTTTTTTTATCTCATTAAATTTTCTTCTAGGAAATTCTTTACAATTCCCAACAAAAATAGTTTAATTTTAAACCTAAACCATTCAAAACTGGGCAACAATAGCCCAACCCCAACCTAGCTCATGTCTACACCACCAGTATTTTCACCCTGACTGCACCCAGTCAACTGGTATTGATTCTAATATTATAAAAATTGGAATTTTTAAATTTTTATGTAAAAGAAAAAAATGTAAAAATACGTCTGCTTTCTCTCAGGGTTTAATACAGTATTAGAAGGCTTTCAGATGTTTTCTTTAAAAAAATCATTTAAAACCAAATCTCCGCTTCATTGTCAAATATTTCAGTTTGGTTTCAATAATGTCTTATTTCATCTACTCCAGTTTCCACAAAATGGCATTCTATAAAAACCTCTTAAGTCATTTGGTCCTTTGGCAATTTGCTGCACACATAATGCCTACTGTACCAAACTTTTATTGCCCTTAAATTTAGTTGGAGTTTTATTGATAAAATTCAAATCTAGTGTCCTTATCTCTTTACAATAATAGTGTTGCTTGTGTAAGCAGATTAGGGTGCACAGTGTCCCAAATTATTCCTGGCACTGCAAAATCAAACAATTCTACAAAGCAATTTGACATCAAAGTGTTTTCCTCTGGTCAAGTCTATTTCAAGATTCTAGAAGTTCCTTTTGCAAAACTTGCCTTTAAAATGCTTCTTCTTAATGTCATCACTTTTATATTCCTCACTCTTGTGATCTTTCTTCTTAGGCTGAATCTGTGCGTCACTAAGAAAGCGCCTTCCTCCTGAAACAGCCCCGTGTGAGGCCTCACGTCAGCTCGCCCCGCGCAGGCCGGGCCCCGCCTCAGTAGGTCTCGGAGTCGGAGTCATTCAACTCGTCCACATCGGTGTACAGGTAGTCCTGCTCCCCGCCGATGTTGTTGAAGCTGCAGTAGGAGCTGGGTTCACTCCTCATGATGGGCAGGGCTTCAAAGCTGACTGTTTTTGAGGTGTTCGTGTAGCGGTTAATGGCATTGAATGTCAGGGATGATAAAGGGCTGCTCGAGGAGACAGGCATCATGGTGGCCAGGATGAGAGCGAGGCAATCAGCTACGTCCTTATTGGGTGCACAGGCCAGAGCTGGGGTGTAGCCTGGAATCAAAGACAAAATTAAAAAAATGAACGTCCCAAACTCATTTCACAAATAAAAGGCTTTCAACGTGAGACATACTTTAAATTACTTGGCTCCTAATAAATTGATTTAATTTGAATGTTTCCAGTAAGTAGGAAAAAAGTCACAGGATGTGGGGGGAAAGGAGACCTCACAGACTATATTACAGAAGAGGAAACAGAGGCCCGGAACTGGATGATTTCCCCAAGAGCTCGTGACTGACGGGTAAGCCAGGCCAACATGAACACCGTCTGAACTCAGAGCGGACACAGGACGAGACGAAGGGGATAAAAGCTGGCCAGTCTCCCTTCAAATGGCGAAGAGAGACTTAGCACTTTTCTGTGGTTCTAATACATGCTGAGGAATCTAAACATGTAGATTCATGAATGAGTCATGAGAAGGTGCTCAGAAGACGTAGGCTGCCTGATACCTGGGTATCCATTAACTTTTCTTTTAGGATCACAGTCCACTGAAGAAGAAACAGAGTAGGTGGGTGAACTTTAAAATACCCAAGTCAAAATAAATGTTTCCTTTGCAGCTGTTCCTTTAAGCCGAAGACGAAGGCATCATAAAGTACCAGCACAGCAAACTGAGGAAAGAAACACCTTGGTGCCTCTGGTAAGGACCAGTCTTGAGGACAGAATGGGAAAGATGGGCAGATGCACCATGTGCTGTCAAGTTCAGGCTATACCGCACAAACTTTAAAAAAAATAGGTGACGCATTCTGTTTTAATCCATGTGGAGCCAAAAGGTATTTAGCAGCAAATGTCTTAAAGTTTTAGCCCCCAGTTTCATTTGTTGTTGCGCATCTAAGTATGGCTTTCCTCCAGTGCTGTATTTACTCATGGTTTGGTCTATACACACACACGTACATGTACATTTTAAAAAAGTCAGATTTTCTTAAAGCAGCTGACTGATTTATCTCAAAACAAGCATGAAGAGAACATTATACGGATCAAGTACTAGTTATACCCCTTTCTCTTCCAGATTGATTTATTTATGCATACAAGAGCTGGGGTACAGGCCAGAGACGGGGGTGGGGGGGGTGGTGAGAGGATTCACCAGAGACAGAGTGGGGAACAGAACAGGCAGAATGACTGAAACACATGGCTGAGGGGAGCAGCAGGCGAGACAGGAGAGGTCTGTTTCGCCATGTAGGTTGCTCCCTGGCCAGCCAGGAATTGAACTCGTGCTGCAGAGGCTGTGGATTGCTTCACAGTGCAGTGCTTAACCCCATGTACCACCAGGGAGGCCCCAAAGGGAACTGTTTTGACCCATGTGGTAATTACTTCTGTGCTCTCCTCTCTAACTTGTATTCATCAACACTACAGGCCTAGAGAATGTTATTTACATTTGGCTTCTTTTATCTGAGACTCACCATGCTGTTTTATGCAACCGCAGTTATTTTTACTATGTGTTGTACCATGGTCTAGTATTTGTTTCCATTTCTATATATTTTTATCCATGCTGTATTTGCCTTGAGAAAGAAAAAAGTTTCCTTCATAAATTTCTTTTCCCTGGACCTCCTTGGTGGCGCAGGCAATTGAGCGCAGCACTGTGAAGATGTCAGAAGCCTCTGCAGTGCTGGTTCGATGCCCGCTAGGCAGGGAGATGCCCACATGGCGAGGCAGACCTCTCCTGTCTCGCCCGCAGCTCCCCTCAGCAGTGTATTTCAGTTGTCTGCCTGTTCTGCTCCAGGCTCTTGTCTCTGGTGAATCCTCTCACCCTCCCGCACATCTGGCCTATACCCTGGTTCTTGTATATATAAATAAATCTTTAAAAAAAAAATTTTTCCCCCCCCCCCCCCCCTTGCAAGATCAGAGACTAATGTCAGGAGCGGCTAAAGAGTATGCATAGTTCTAATTAACCCCTATTTGCTTAAAGTGATTAGAAGAGTGCTTCACCGCTGACTCCTCCTAAGAGGCTCTTCCTTGCCAAGGTGCCTATTGTGATGCTGATGGCGGGCAGGGCAACCCAGCAGAGGTGACAGGTCATGGTGCATTGGCTGAGACCAGAGAAGAATATCTCAAGTATTTTCTAGTTCACCTGGGACTGAAAATAGGCTTCTCTCCCTTGCGTGGAGTTGGTATGTTGAAAAGCAAATGCAAGAGAAGCGAAGTGCTTGAAGACAAGGATCTATGTAATCCTTCCCAGGCAAGTATAATGTATTTTGTTTCCTCTAGAAAGCCCACAGAAATATTACTTAACCACATTCCTGGAGTGAATACATAGGCACAGAATATACTAGACCCTTCCCTTTATATACTATTGTCTCTCCTTCGACTACAGAGCCTAATCATCAGCCGCAGTTACTAAACATTCTAAACTTCTACACTTCCACTTAAGGATCCAGATACATAAACCTGAATATTAGCTGTTAAACTAAGGTCTCAAAATATGGCCATTTTGGACTCCTCATTTTAATCTATATAGTAGCTGCACTTCTTGAAATGTAATTTACCAATAAGTTTCTTTCACAGCTAGTTCAGTCTAAACTCGTTCTACTGGGTGATGTTCAATTATCACTACTTCTTTGGATTTCCTGACTACATCACTGTGAGTTCCAAATCTCTATGTCCAACTTCGAAGTTGGTTTTGGGCTCCAGATCCCTAAATACAAATACTGACTGGGAGTTTCCACTGAATTTTCCTCATGATTTTAACTCTGCTCTTCTGCTGGCATTTCCACACGGCTCACCGAGTCTCAGTAAGTCCCACTGTGAGCTGTCCAGAAAAATCTGTCTTCCATCCCTACCATATCTAACTTAATTCTGGGTAGCATTTTCTTTTACCTGTTAACTTTTCCTATTTCACTCTTGTTTGTCCATTTGGACAGACTAGCTGCTATCCTACTGCCTAGACTCCTCACCACTAGATCTAAAACTCTGGCCTAACTGAACATTTACACTCCTTTGTGTTCTCTCTAAACATGCCCCTTTACTTAGAATATTTGCTCCCCACTTTCTACTTGTCCTTTGGGTTAGAGCTTACTTTTTGGGGACCAGGAAGGACTTCTCTGTTCCTTCAAGAGAGTCTGAACACTCATCACTTTCTAGGTTTACGCCAGTTGAGCTATTTCAAGTGCACTTGTTTCCACTCAAGGGAGTAGCCTGTCTTACTACAGAACCACTTCTGAACCTGGCACAGTGCTTAGCACACTCACCGGACAAGTACTTCCTGAGCCCGCTATGCCCAGCAGTCTTCTAAGCACTTTGAATGAATCTGGGTTCAAGTGTAGTGAACAAAGATTCCCTGTCTTGTGGAGACTATTCATTCTAGTGAGTGAGCTACACCAACCTGATTTAGAAAAAAGTAAATTACATACAATATGCTAAAAACAAGTCTTATGGGGGGGCGAAATAGATTAGGTTTTCAAGGACTGTGGTGGGAATAAGCAGCAGTACCACCATGGAAGGTCCTGTAGGCCATCCTAAGTAGTACCACCGTTGAGATTTAGAAGCTTAGTTTTGTATTTTGAAAGGGTCCAGGCCAGGGTGCTAGGAGCAGAGGAGAAGAAGTGGGCACTTTTGGAGAAAGAGCAAAAATACATGCTGATGGAGTGTAGAGATGTTGGGTATGCGAGAGTCAAGGACGACTCTTGTCCTGAGCACGTGTAAGGATGGGACTGTCATGTCATCAGCCAAGATCATGAAGACTAGGAGAGCGGGGTGGGGGGGTGCAGAGGGGAGAGAGGATCAGCAGTTTAGTTCTGGACATGTAGTTTTTGACAATACCACATCGATGTTTATTTAATAATCTATAAATATGGAGATTGTGAGAGGCCTGGCATACACTTAGGAATTTGCAATGTAAGTAATATTTACAGAGCAAGGGAAGGGATGAGAGCACCTAGAAGTATGTGAAAAAAGGGGAAATAAAGAACCAAGAATAGTCCTCAAACACTATTATTAAAAGTTTGGGGAGAAGAGAACAAAACTTTGCAAAAGAAAGTGAACAATGTTTACATCCTAATGGGAATGATCTGCATTTCCTATAAAAACTGTATTATGGCAACTAAAAGGCAAGAAGTGCTAAAATGATGGCCTCAAGGAAGCAAAGGGGACAGGTTTCTATTGTATAAGTGGGGAGATTAGCTTTAGACAAAAAACCTAGCACTGAAGGGCCTTGACAAGTGTTTTCTGACATACTATTTTTAGCACGAAGACAAAGGTAGTAAGAGTGAACGCCGCTCTGGTTTGATAGGTAAGTGACATTCTTAGGTTCCTTTTGGATGAACTTTTCCAATTTCTCTTGTCCTCTGTCCCTTTTCCAACAAAGTAAATGCTATTCAATATTAAACGTTAGCTTGGCTCTGATCAATACAAAGAGCCCAGCTTACGTGAAATCTGGGCCGACCGAAAGAGAGACGCTGCTAGCTAAGGAAGGGGAACAGGGAAGCTACTTACCGTTTTCATCCACCGCAAGCACACTTGCTCCTTTCCCCAGAAGCTCCTGAACCACCATTGTTAGCCCATTTCGGGCAGCAACATGCAGAGGTCTGGGGAAGAAAAATGATCTATGTACATGTGCTCTCTCTCCTCCTCTCCTTTCAATTCTGATTGTTAAAGAACATTTCTGCTAAGTTGTGAAGACCCAGGGATACAAAAAGGTGGGGAGTGGGGGACAGGAGAGCAGTGTGTGGTACTTACACACTCTCAAGCGGTGTAAGCGTGCATCAACTTAGCATTATTAGGTCCTGTCAGCCAATTCCTGCTTTCACCAAACCCTTTGTTAGTTTGCACTCTTACATTTTCTAAGTAGTGAAGCTGGCCAACAAACAGAATGAACTGAAGACAGTAAATTGCAATGGTAAAAATTCCACTAGGCTTTGAAGACAGTTTACAGGTTCCATGGTTAGTTTTTTAACCCTCAAGGGAATCGAGTGATACAGGAAGGGAACAAGTTTTAGAAGATTTTTCTCTTCACTAAGTCTCAAAGCAGAATAGCAAATAGAAATTGGGAGAAGACACCGGGATATGGTCTAAGATCTACTCAGCAGTCACTGGGAGGCTCACAGCTCACAGTAAGAACTTGATTCTTTCCACAATCTCTTTAGCTTACAGACACACATAGAAAGCTCATTATCTCATTTATTACCAGTATCAAAGAATGTATTGTTCCAGCTGGTTTCCACAAAACAGTATTACTTTTCTTGATAAAATTATAGATAACTGGATCAAGAAATGATATATTACTTCCAGTACTAAAGTTTTGGTTCAAAAACTCTTAATATATCTATTAATTATGACTTTAGAAATGGGTTTAGTCAATTATAAAAATTGTTCACTTTTTAACTGCTTTTGTGACTAAGATCGGTTCCAATGATCCCTTATTAAGAAAAAGCCCCATTAATCAGTTTTATAATTATGGGTCACAAGGTTTACAGTAGACACTGAAAGTACTCACGTTTGCAAGGCTGCATTGGTTGCATTGATGAGGTTTCTATCTGTTATCTTTTCCAGTATTAACAAGGCACTAGTTTCATGACCCTAAAATCATGGCAAATAACTCTTTAAAAAATGCACACCATTATAGTTAAGTGAATACACTCAAGACACCCCAACCCTAGTCCATACAACAGCTCCACATCACTGTTCATGTCATGACTGCTCTGGGCTAATGCTTAAATATTTGTCCAAACGTGTTGTCGGTGGCGGGGACAATAATTTGAGATAGTAAAGACAGGTGGGAATTATGTTTTAGACCTGTGCTCCAAAATTTACTTGACTTAGCAGAGACTTGCATATGCCTTATGCGATTTGTTTTTAAGAAACCTGAATTTGGTGATCATTAGTTATTTGGTCCCTAGCTCTGGTTCATTTTAGAGCAGGGGAAATACACTGTTGATATTAACAATGAAAACATATCCTTAAAATGTATACATACCTTGCCACAAGCCAAATGGAGGGCAGTGTTTTTACTGTTGTCCTGTAAAGTCAGATCTGCACTAGCACTGCTGACCAGCATCTCTGGGAGGAAAAATTGAATCAAATTTCTTAATTACTAATGACCCAATATAAAGAAATTAAGGTATAAAGCAAAAATCTCAGTATAAGATATAATGTATTTGCTATGCATTGTCATATTGTTTGAAGTGCTCTAAATTTATAGTAACTTCTTTAACACTCATAACAACCCTATCAAATAAGCACTATTATCTTTCTCACCAAATAAATAAAAAAATGGAGGCCTGAGGTCATTCAACTGGCGAATCCAGGACTCATATTTGGCCGGTGTGACTCCAGAGCCTGCTCTCTGAACCAATCACTACCCTGGCCTGCTAAAGCAGACTGTTCAGTCAGTAAGGGCAAAAGAAGACACTGTGGCCCTAAATGAAAATGTGAACTATAAGCAGGTGAAAGTTTTTAACTCTCTGGAATGGTGAGATAAATAGTGGAAATTTCAGTGAACTGGAGTCAGCAAGCCTGGGAGCTAAGTTATATGTAAGCAAGAACCCATGACCAGTTTCTTTACCAACTGTATTTGTTTGTCCATTTTCTGCAGCCATCATGAGAGGGGTTTTCCCAGAAGAGTCCACAGAATTGACTTGAGCGTTGTGACTGAGCAGGAGCTGTAAACACTCGACGTGATCTGTGAAGGCGGCTGCGTGGAGAGGAGTTCTGCAATAAGAAAAGTAGGAGACGAGGCTAAATCCGTGTCATGTGCTCTGGAAAAAATTAGTCCTTAATTTTCAACAAATAATTTTCAAGGATTTACAAATTAGGCAATAAAAACATTGCCTGGATAAAAATGTTTAATTTCTGACACAGAAATTCATATTTCTGATTATATAAATTATAGCACTGCTAAAAAAATTTATTGAAGGAAATTTTGAAAGAAATTCTGACCCACTATAAATACTGTCATCTATTACAACTGCTGGACACTCTTCCAGCCTTTATTCCTGTTTAAAAAAATGCTAACCTCACTAATAATGACCTTTAGGTTACAGACCTATCTTAAAGAAGAAGATTACAATTCATAATAGAAAAAAACCCTTTTAAAAGAAAGTATTTTATGACAATATATGCTTGCAAATATAAAAATTTCAACTTTCAATTAGTAGTGGGCTCTCTATAAATTCTTTTATACTTGTTTAGTAGCAAAAAAATATTTTTCCTACAGAGAGTAAAACTTTCCTAAATAGGTGAATTCCTACCTTCCTTTTGAATCTGTGGTGTTCACGATGCTGGCACCTAATGTATCAATTAACATCTCAGCAGCACCTTCGTTGTCATTTATCCTGTGTAAGGTAACAGGGTGATCATTCTCACAGCAATGGTGTATTTCTTAAACAGTCAACCCCAAACTAATTCATGCCGGCTTCACTTACACAGCACAATGCAAAGGACTAAATGCATTTCCTTCCATTTTCTGGAAAACTTCCTGTTCTAAAAGAAGTTCTACACATGTCTCGTGACCTAAGTAAGTAAATGAGAATCAAGGTATTAAAATCCAAAAAGATACCAAGTGCCTGTGGACACCCACACATCCCTACACAAATAAGAAAGCAGCTTTACATGGATCAACAATAACCAGTTCACTGAGCCCACTGTTTATGATCACAGACCTGAAGTACAACAGATTCTTATCATTTTAGTTTTTTTTTTTTTTTTGACATGACACATATTGTGTGGGGGAAAAAATTAGTCCCATTCTTTATTACAGCGACCAGTTAGAACTATTTGGTCATTGACTCTTCAACTCTCAGTCACACAGCATATCTTAAGTTTCAAAGTAACTGTATTTATATTAGCATAATTAACTTCAAAATTTAAATATTTTCTGATTATAAAATTGAGCTAATGATAGGAATCTCAAAACTGTATATGCGCTGAGAGGGAAAAAAGTCCATGGCCTTTTCTCCACCCCATCTCAGTTCCATTCTCTAGATCCCAAATACTAGATTGTAACCATTACCCATGACCGTTGCAGAAAGTTTCAAACACATTTTATTATTTTATGCAAATAGATGACTATTTCTGCAACTTGTTTTTTACTTCATAAGTGATGTATCTCAAATATATATCGAAACATACCGAAATCTCATTAAATGTCTGGAAGAACTTCATATTACAAAAGTGTATCATAAATGAATTAATCTCTAATTATGGATTTTTGAGATAACTAATAGTTTTTCTTTGCGATATTATCGACAATTTGTAAAGAAACATTCTGGTACTTAAAAATTAATGCAAGTAATTATATAGAACAGACAGTATATTGAACTGTTAACAAGCCCACAGTTTTTAATAGCAACTTTGAAAATACAGACAAAAATTGAAATTCAAATTTTGACTTTGAAAATTAGGTAGCAAAAATCTTAGTAAAAATATCCCAATTACCATACCAATTGCTGCAAATGAAATGCTGCTGCTTTTATTTCAGTACTCATTTTGAATCTGCTTTCAGAGTAAATTTGATTTGTATAGAACCTATTTATTTCCATGGCTTACTATTTGGCAAACAAAGCAATGTTATATTTCTTTTCTTTCTAAATTAATATTCTCAAATGATAGCTTGAGTTAATCTTCATCCTATAATCATTTTTACCAGGAAAACAAAGTTTTAAGAAATCTGTAAGATGTGTTCCATCTTTGGTCAGCTCAGCTGTTTTCTAATACATTTATCCTATATTTTGCCCCTCAGGAGTCATCATCATCAGGGGATGGGAGAAGCAGCGCCACAGGCCTCTTTCTAAACATCACTCACTGCCCATGACAATCCCTCACAACAAAGAACTACCTGACCCAAAATGTCAACGGTGCTATGATTGAGAAACCCTGCTTCAAAAATTTTTTCTTGAGAGGTTTAACTCATGACCAAGAAGCAACCATGGAAGCTGTTCAGATTTCTCTGCAGGTAGAATTCTCAAGGTGTGGTCTGGGGAACTCTGGAATATTCTAACAAACTCATCTTCTCCTAAGTTAGCCATTAAAGAAATTTGCCATTTTTCTCACTTTTGCTTGTAAAATCTTCATAAAACTATCGTATTGACATGTATTAGATTTGTTATTTTAAATTAGTAAATATCCTTACATTTCTCAGTTCTCTTATCCAGTAATGATCAATAGTCATAATCTACAGGTGCTAAGACCAAATGATCTGAGTAGATGGTAGATTGAAAAAAGAGATTTGGGTATTTGATTACAAGTAGCAATCATTGTTAGGTCATAGCAAACTGACACATCTTATCACTTTGTGTACCAGTTTGTGAAAGAATGATAAAACAAGTCTCTTCATGTTCTGGACGATATCTAAGGCTGCTCAGAGCTTCATAAAATTTGGTACATTTTTAAAAGGAACTTAGGAGATAATGTAAATATTCTTTAGGTTCTGTGACTGAATGACTACAAAAACTGAGTATTTGACCATAAAAGTTTAGTATATATAAGCAGTTTTCCCCTAAAAATTTGTATCACTCCAATGTAATTTTGAGAAAGGTGGTTTTCTGTTCTGGAGTGCTTCCCTTCTTCTTTCCAGCTGTTCAATAATTACTAGTCAAAGTAAAACCGTTTTACATATTGTCTACTCTAAGAATGCCGAATTGTAAAATAGGCTTTTGATGATAAATGTGGTATTAATTTTAGACTGACTGCCTGGATTGTCTTATTGTATATAGCCAATACACATCTAGTTCCTTCCAGCTCAATTCAAAATATCACAATTTTGTCACACTAGAAATTAAGGCACATCTGTTAATGATCTTTAAGTGGCAACCACTTATGTAATTTATGCAAAATTTTATACTAAACCTGCTAGAGTAGTAAGTACTTTACTTTAGAGAAATAGTGTTCTCTATAACGACCGGATAAGGAATATTAGAATAGTAACTCCGCAAAGGACAGTTACAGCAGTATTTTTACAAATACACACTTTAACTGACCAAAAAAACCCAACGGTGTGATTTTTTTCCCATCAGTTAATTCTCATTGATACATCATCAGCCCCGACAAAAATATTTACCAATAAGTCTGCTTCCAAACAGTTTTATCTCACTGGATTCTTAACAAATAAAATCCAGAACTGTGGATTTATTCCCATTATTTTTAGATGTTTTCCGTTTTCCTTGTATTTGTAAAATGTCAAGTCACTTTATAGAAACAAATCCAAATATGGTATCTCTTGATTTAGGGCTAATTTTCGGTCTCTTCACTATACCCTTTAAATACCTACTTCAGTGAGTTGAAAGGGAAAAAGGGAAGTCAAAGTCCAAAGATCGTATAGTTTCAAAAGCTGTGGTGGTTGGGAATCTGAGGTAGTAAAAATGAAAGAGACTCAACTAAACTTCTGAATCAGCAGTTCTAATTTAACAATTCAGAATTTCTATGGTCCCTCAAGGTCGAGAGTTGAAGGATGACCATGGTAATCCCAAAACAATCCTTGGAGATCGGAACTTTCTATTCTATGAGTACGGCACAAGAATTTGAAAACTAAAACATTTCATCTAGATAGCACTTATAAAAACAATGAGAATATAATTTTGCAAGATTCATATTTCTTTCATCACAACTCAACAACACTATCTGTCAAACGACTTCCTGTGGAAAAACCAGGCAGCAGCATATTATAGGGAGACAGCAAACTTCAATTCCCCAGTAAGACTATCACTGACTTTCAGAATAGATACTAATTTTTTAAAGCACATGGGCATTTATAGAAAAAGGCAATTTATATTTTCCTCTATACTTTGAGGGAAAGTTGTTAGCATTGTGAAATACTTTTATAGATATTCTCTCACAACTAACAATCTGAATGCCACATTGAGATTCAAAACAAAAAATCTTTCTATCTCCACTAATACCTTAACCCCAAACTTTGACAGGATTAATGTACATAATACATGTAATATAACTGAGTGTTTTCTAAGGTGATCAACACCTATGGCACTATTACACAAGGTAAAAATTACTGTATCTCATATACTCCATTACTTATTTTAATTAGTATGATTTCATAAGCCAAACTCCATTTTTAACATTTATAACTTAAACACAGGTTTATACTTCTCTGACTTTTAAAAAGTCTACCTATATAGAAGGAATACTGAAACTGTGAGCCTCTAGGAAACTAAGTGTTCTATATATGCAGCAAAGCTAACACTGCCATAAAAGTTTCTAAATTTCTGTTCCTATGACGTTCTAGGACTAGATTCTTGTAAACGTTCAGCATACATGTTAGTGTTATGGGTACCTTGCAAGATGTTCAGAACACACACACAGATTTCAGCTTAGCATGTGACTCATTTTCACTATTTCTCCAATCTTTGTCATTTTCCCCCCATAAAACAAGTACACTTATGAAGAAGACCTAATCAAAAGGTAAGGATACCATATAAAAGACATGGGAAATATTATAAAAATACCTTTTAAATGCATAAATACCTGTTGAAGCAAAGTCTAAGAAAAACTGCAAATTTAGTGATAGTTTATCTCAAAACACCTTAGTATCTTGGCTTTGGTATGACAATGGCTAAGATTATTTCAAGTCTTCCTACAAATTTTAAACTTTAATTTTGCCTTATAAACAATATCAGAGTATACTAAGTAAGTTGGCTCTGCTTAGTAGACAACAGGCTACTTATCCTAAGTTTGTGCCCATATACTTAACCGTTGTAGCAAGCCCAGTGGAGTGCTGTATATCCGTGATTGTCGACTATAGCTGGATTTGCATCCATAGATGCTGCTGACTGCAAAAGGGCTCCAAGAACACCAATGTGTCCACAGGCAGCTGACAAGTGTATAGGTGTCCGGCCCCGGCTATCCCGAAATAAGCACTTAGCACCATGTTGAAGTAATGCGTCTACACATTCTTCATGGCCTGTAACTGCCTGAAATAAGAATAATTTGCATGTAGTTTAATATATTATGTAGAGTACTATACACAATTAGAGCTAATTAAAAAACTTTTAAGTATATATTCCCCATATCCTTCCACCAACCAAGGTATCATTTTTGAATGATTCAATATTGCTATTGGAAGTGGCTTAACAATTTAGAGTAGTGAATTTTTTCAAAATATTAGTATGAAAAACGAGAATAGCCGAATTTATAATTCCATGAAGATAATTAACATTTCAAAGGTTCAAAACAGTAAGACAAAAATATGTAAGAATATAGTTGTGATAATGGAAAAAAATCAAATTGACTTTAATTCTACGAAAGCTTAGGGTTTTAAGATTTTGTTCCAAGAACTGAAACTTCTTGGAACTTAACTCATGATAAAGGAGCCACAACTATACAACAGGAAAAGAACTCTCTAACAAACAGTGTTGGGAATGAAACTGGATTGCTCTCTAATTCTATGCACAAAAATAAATTCTAATTAAGATTAAAGGTACAGATATAAGACCTGCAACTGCAACAATAAAATACACAGAGAAAACATAAGTAGTATGTTACATGACATCAATGATAAAGATATTTTTGGACACTCAACTCCTATAAGTAAAACAGATAACTGGGATGACTGCAAGTTAAAGAGCTTTTACACAGTCAAAGAAAATGTAAGTAGATTAAAAAAATTATATTGAATGGAAAATATTCACACATTACACAATCAACAAGGGATTACCATCCAAGATGTTAAAAAAAAAAAAAACCCTTCAATTTAATGATGAAAAACCAAACAACCCAATTCATATATGGGCAGCAAATCTGGACAGACAACTCACCAAGAGGATATCCAGAAGACCAACAGACATATGAAAAAATGTTCATCATTGCTTTTAATAAGGATGGTCAAAATCACAATGAGGTTATCGTATGTTGCACATATTAACAAGACCCCAGTGTTGGAGAGGAGGTGGAGAAACAGAAACCCTTTCTCTTTGGGAATGTTGGTAGGAATGTAAACTGTGTAGCCATTCTGGAAGTGATGGGGATTTACCTTAAAAAACTAAAAATGGAAATACTGTATGACCCAGCAATCCCTGAAGAACTACTGAAGAACATGAAATCATCAACAAAAAAATTATATGCTCTACAGTTTATTGCATTAGTTATAGTAGTAGGACATGGAAACAATGTTAAAGTGCCCACAGGATGGGATGGAGAAGATGTAGTATAAATCAACACAATGGAATAACTAGTCAGCCACAAGGAAAGACAAAATATTGCCATTTATAGCAAAATGGAAGGCTTTTGAGGGGATTATACATAGAAAGCAATTCAGAATGTCTAATATTGGATGTTTACATAGCAAAAGATATGACAAAGCAAAAAGTAAAAATTAGCAGATGCTAATAAATGTAGTGAGGTCTCTAACGTAGTAGTGGGGGTAAGGGAAAAAGGGTCAAAAGAGCATAGGGGATGGTGGTGGGGGAGAAAAAGAAAACTAAGTTCAAAGAGGTAAAAAACAAGAAAATGGAGGCATGCAAACAACAAAAAACATAGAATATACCCTAAAATAATATACATTGGCAAATTTTAGCTTCCAGGTTCTATAAAGTTGGGCATAACGGCACTGAATTCGCTGATTATACAATGGTATTAATACAATGGCTACAAAATACAGTTAAAATTCATAAAAAAGAATTTCTTTATAGCATTAAATGAATTTGTCCTAAAACTATTATATGAAGTGCTATGATAAAGTTCATGTTATGTAAAAATGAGCAGAGAAAACAAAAATCATGCAAGTCTAAGCAAAAAAAAATAAGTTCTCACAGTTTAAAGAGAAAGGAAAAAATAGCATAACATTCTTCTCTGGATTAAGTTGTGCTTAGTAGTTCTCTAAAATTAGCATTCAAGGGCCTCCCCAGTGGTGTAGCGGTTGAGCGCTGGGTTGCGAAGCTGCCAGCAGCCTCTGCAGCACCGGTTCGATCCCCGGCCGCCAGGTGAGGGTCCCACATGGCACGCAGACCTCTCCTGCCGCCTGTTCTGCTCCCCACTCTGGCTCTGGTGAATTCTCTCACTCACCCTCCCACACCTCTGACTGTACCCAGTGCATGTGTAAATAAATAAATAAATCTTTAAAAATAAATAAAACAATGGAACATGTTTACAAACAAAAAAAAAATAAAATTAGCATTCAAGAACTAAGATACTAAACAGTGAAGATCATTTGGTAAAAACTTAATGAAGAGAAATATACAAAACATATTCAATTTAGGTAAAATGAGGTCATATAAACCTCTCTGAAAGGAAATGGGTTTGTTGCTTACCCCTCTATGCAGTGCTGTCCTTCCCCATTTATCTTTGGCATCTACATTTGCGCCTTTGTTCAGCAGTGAGTAGACACAGTCTGTGTGCCCGTTGAGCACAGAGAGCATCAGAGGCGTCCTGAGCAGCAATGGGAAGAGGCACTTCATGAAGCACAATTCATCGGCATGCTAGCTTGTTTTTCTAAATATGCCCTTTTGTGGTATCTTTCAAGTATGCGCAAATTAAGAAACTGTATTTGGTATCATTTAATTACATTATTATAAGATCACTAAATCAGGGACCAAAGTATTAAAAATTAAACATCCTGGGCCTCCCTGGGGGCGCAAGGGGTTAATCACCACACTATGAAGCAATCCGCCCCTGGCCGGCCAGGGAGCTACCCACATGGCACGGCAGACCTCTCCTGTCTCGCCCACTGCTCCCCTCAGCAGTATATTTCGGTCAATCTGCCTGTTCTACTCCCCACTCTGTCTCTGGTGAATCCTTTCACCCCCCACAACTCTGGCCTGTATCCCAGCTCTTGTATGCATAAATCAATCAATCTTAAAAAAAAATTAAACATCCTAAAAATAATTGAAAATTATTAAAACTTACTGTCCATTTCCATCTTGAATATCAACTGCATTCTGAGGTTCTGCATTTCCTACTAGTAGCCGTAAGCACTCTGAATGGCCATTTGTTGCTGTAAAGCGATTTTTAAAAATTTCAATAATTATATGTAGTGATAAAACAGAACATGCCCCTCTCTAAAATGTCTAATCTATAAACATATTTTCTAGATATAATTTTGAAATAGTTTCAATGAATTTAATAGGCAAGGTAACTATCTATAGCTACAAAGCTATAGGGACTTTGTTGATAAAATTGAATAAATTCTTCATAGCAAATCATAGCTGGCAGCCATCCCTCCTCATCTGCCCCAATAATAACGCTCTGCTGGTGGTGGTGTGGTCAGGGAGGTGGTCTGCCCCAAGCCAAGAGATGGAATCATTAGACCAGGCAGTAACAGTAACTCCACTTCCCTTCACCAGTGACTGGTTTCAGGTTAGTGCTGGTCTAGTTTGGACCACTGAGATGTTAAGAAGTATGGAGGGCTTCTGGGAAGTATTTTTATAGAAATTAAAATTTTAAATTTCATTAAATAATGAAAAATCCCTTTTCTTTCCTGATCTTGGATGTGATCCTGTAAAGCAGCATCATTCTGTGACATCAGCACAAAGGCAAGAGAATAAGAGAGTCGTTCTGAACTATAATACGAATGAAAACTAAACCAACCCTGGAAGTCCACTGACCTCTTTATGTAGTACACAAAATGGGCAATGGTGTAAGAAGTTGCCTAAGGAAAATAATAAGCTCTTAAAATAAATGCTCAGCAAATCTAGGTCCTACTCATAATACAGTTTGAAGTTTCAAGAAATAATAAGCCATATAACGATGCAATAAGTAGTACCTATCACTAGTCTTCCTAATTAAAAGATGACAAAATTAGTTAAGGCAAAAGCTAGATGCCTAATATGCTACTGTATTTTTAACAGCTATACTAAATTATACTAGTTATTAAGACTTGTGGCTCAGGGCCTCCCGGTGGCGCAGCGGTTGAGCGCTGGGTTGCGAAGCTGCCCGCATCCTCTGTGGCGCCGGTTCGATCCCCGGCTGCTCCCCGGCCACCAGAGGAGGGTCCCACATGGCGAGCAGACCTCTCCTGCCGCCAGCTGCTCCCCTCAGCAGTGTACTTCGGTCCTTCTGCCTGCTCTGCTCCCCGCTCTGGCTCTGGTGAATTCTCTCACCCTCCCACGCTTCTGGCTGTACCCAGTGCTTGTATAAATAAATAAATCTTTAAAAAAAAAAAAATCTTAAAAAAAAAAAAAAAAAAAAAAAGACTTGTGGCTCAAAATCCTTCCACCTGTATGGGACATCAGCCAACAGCTGTCTTAGTAATCACTTACAGAGTCACTGAAACATCCCACTTGGGGCTGCTGCAAGGACATTTAGTTGAACCCATCATTTAAAACTCAGGGCAGAGCATTCTGAGTTTTGATAATACCTAAGTTCAGAGCCCAAAAACCAATCATAACATCACTGTGGGAAAGGGCTGGTTAACTTCCAGGGAAAAATTTCATGTCTCTTAACAAGATTAGTGAATACATGCTCCCCAGCAGACCTCCAAGTGTGAAAAGCTTCTACAGAAACAAGGTTTGCATTTAAATAGTTAGGTGCTAACAGAACCCTGCAGCTCTTTCAGAAGACAGGATTTATGTTAGACTGCATAGCATTGGTTAGCAGCTTCTGGGGCAATGGCAACCTCTGTTCAATATTTATCCATTAAGAGTTCAAAGACTCTATGAAAGCTTTAAATTGGCTCTGGGGGGAAAAAAAGCTCTGCAAATGCTCTATTTACAGTTTTTAAAACTGTAGAATGGTAACTTTACTCTTTTCAGAATAAGATAATAGAAAATGATGGTATTTTGATTACCATATAGCAATTTATACCCACACATTTACCACAAGTTTTAACACATTACTAAAATTTTTGTCTCTGAGCCCTGATTATCTGCTGGTTTTTGAAAGGCTGTGCTGGAGAGACAGTGGCTGTTCTGTAAAATGCAAGTTTCCAAAAGCACCAGAAGCAAAGTCTAAGACCTATATTTAAATTTGCCCTAAGTATCAGTCCATAAAACAGATCAAGTGAAAATAATCTAATCATATACATAAAGATGGCCAACGAGAATGAGAAAAATACTTGGCTAGGATTTCTTCAAGTATATCAGTCTTGGTTACTTAAAATTAAAATTGTCTTGTAATAAAGTGAGCCTCCCTGGTGGCACAAGGGGTTAGCACTAAAGCTATTCGTAGCCACTGCAGCACAAGTTCAATCCCTGGCCAGGGAGCTAACCCATGCGGCACAGCAGACTCTCCTGTCCTACCCGCTGCTCCCCTCAGCAGTGTATTTCAGTCAGTCCGCCTGTTCTGCTCCCCACTCTGACTCTGGTGAATCCTCTCACTATCCCTGTTACCCCCACACCTCTGGCCTACACCCCAGCTCCTGCATGCGGATTTATTTTAAATAAATCTCTAAAAAAGAAAATTTCTAGAGAGAGTGTTGTATTAGTACCTGCCATGAAACATAGCTGGTACCAAGTCAAAAATGACATGGCGATAAACCTACACCACCACAAAAAAATCACACATGGAGTAGTGCTGGTGTAATGTAGGTATAATTTGACTAAATGCTAATGCTGGTAAAGGATGTCAAAATGTTTATCAATTGCTAATGAAAGCACATACCAATCCAAAATCATGTCCATCAGAAATGAGTAAAAATAACTGCCTTATTTTGTTCAGAATTAAGACTTACTTCAGAATTAAGACTTTTATGGAAGTCCAATCTCTAAGATAACTAATGATTTATAAAGCAGCTACAATCTTCTTGTTGGCTTTTCCCTGAGTAGAATCATTTGACCTTTCAAAAAGCTACAACTGCTACAACTACCAGAAGTACAATAAACAAAAAATTAAAAAAGAAAATGAGTATTAGATGAAAAGTGGTAAATAAAAGCATGCATAATATTTAACATACCTGCAGCGTGTATAGGGGTTCTCTTCAAAATGTAATCTTTCACTAAGATCGAGGCTCCCTGATTAATGAGTACATCCACACATTCAACATGGCCCTTAAATGCTGCAAGATCTAAGGGTGTTCTTCCACTACTATTTCTCACATCAAGATCTAACAAAGACTGTACCAACACTTCCAGTGCTTGATGGTGACCATGATAGGCCTAGGAGTAAATAGAAATATTAATTAGAAAAATATTTAGACTGACTTCTCAAATACCTTATAAAACCTGTTTTCACATTATATACAAGACAATCCAAAGCTTCTGTATTGAAAATTCAGAAAATTAACTACAAATTTTTCTAATAATCAAATAGTCGGCTATAGTGCTAGGGACTAATAAAAAATTCAAATGACTGGTGATCTTTTCATAAGTATACAGTGTATGGCTCATGACAGACATTCAATTGATGTCTGACATGCTTTCAGTTAAAGCTTTTATTCTAAGTCTAATTCCAAAGCCTGTATTCTTTTTCTTTTTTTAATTTTTTAAAAAATATTTTATTTTATATAATTCTTACATCATTTTTCATTTTTGAGCAAAGAGAGAGAAACCCAGCCTGTATTCTTAATCATACTTCAGTGCTCTACAAACTCCCTGATACAATTTTACAACTTTTCCTAAAGAGTCAGCGAGCAACTGAAGTTAAGCTAGTACTTGAGACTTCTATTTTCTCAAATTAAAACTACCTCACCCATAACATAAAACATTTCTTCTAGCACAGAAATATATGGACTGAGCTCTGCTTGAGTAACTGCCATAGACAAGCATTGTCTCAACTGTATAAAACAGCAAGAAGATTTAAACGCAGTCTGATGAAGGGGCTTCCAGATAATTCATTTCAAAAACCAACATGTCAAATGAACACCTATTATTCTCACAGAACCAACATGAAAGGAATGTTCTCTCCAGTTCACTTACACCACTACTTTGTAGCTAAGGGACTATCACAAGTCATTTTCCGGTACCATTAAGACCTACAGCTCAGCAGGTTGCTAAATGATCAAGTGCAAACTGAAAAATATAAAATTCTGCCACCATTGAGTTAAATCTCGCGTGCTCTTGATCTCAAGAAGGGAGTTTAGCTAGGGCAGGACCCCACATCCCATCAAAGGGCTGTAATGCTGTTTCTGGCAAAAAAATGTCAGAGAGTAGCAGCAAGAGGTAAGTTTCTCTAGCTTTACTGATCTCTTTGATAGTTCTGTGTAGGCCACTTGACTACTGACAAACTTGACTGCCTCAAAGATGAAAGTGACTGGAGAGCACGGATTTCTACCGTCCTAGGATCATATATAATCTGCATTACCAGGTCAATGAAAGTATGTTTCTAAAATAAAAAACTTTGTGTAAAACAGTATATATGTAGGAGATATTTATAGAAAGAAAAGAGAAAATAAGGATAACAGGAGCCATGATTTGCCACAGAGTTCTTCCCCTCGTGGCGAACAGGGCTGAGACAAGAAATCTATACATTTAATATGCACAAAGAGAAACCAAGACCAACTTCCTTAAACACCAAGCCAGTGTGTTTTCACTGCATCAAGTTGTTTCTGCTGGGAGAGTTTGGAAGGGAAAATAAATCACTCCTAGTAATTCCTGAAAACCTCTTAGGGATATAAAATATATAAGTGACGATAAAATCACAATTCATTGAGCCTAATTAATCATAATTTGTTTCCATTTCAGTTTAAAAATACTACTCAGCAACACACCCAAGTTAATAACAGCACTATTGACAAAAACCATGGAGCAAAAAAAACCAGGTTTTGGGGAGAATCAAAAAGCTTGTCAAAGTGCTTAGTCTGGCACCTAGCTTGTGCTCAGGAAATGATAGCACAAATACTAGAAGGATGATGATGATGAGGAGGAGGAGCATGTAAGAATTGTCTAGTCAACTGCGCAGACTTTACTTCTTGCCACCAAGAGTAAAATGGTTATTTTCTCCAAGCTGGCATTACTCTTTCAGATTACTTATTTTCTATGCAATCTGGGAAAAGTAGATACTGTTTCCAAAGCCCCAAAGGGCAAAGAGGAAGGAAGCTTCACTATGTCTCCTCAGTTATTTAGAAGATGGTAAGAAATACTAGTGGGGTGAGAGAGGCAGAAATACAAAGCAGAAAATTCAATGTACATGTGTCAGTATTAGAAACATGGAAGATGAATACTAAGATAAAAAAATACTACATGTGAGAAGAAACTAAAGAATCACCAAATTTATAGTAATCCACATTAACTTAAGTATTTTATGCTAAAAAGCATTTTTACTTCAAATCAGAGGTCACACAAATAGCTAGTGACAGTACCCAAGTCTCTTGATTCTCAAAGTCCCTCCCTCTGCCATCTCCCCTCCTGCTCCAACTGTAACATGCTTTGTTGAGCTACACTAGGCTTTGCTTGACATTTCTTAAATTCATTTATTTTCTTGTCTTCAAGAACTCTTGTTCTCTCTTAACCTTCTCCTCTCAGTGACTGACATTTAGTGGAGAAATACAAGTTACCCGTAAGCTAGAAGCATAAGCAACTGAAGTATCAGTGGACAGTGGACATAAGTTACTACCCCAAAATCACAAAGCAAAAAGTTGTAGAAATACCATAGAAATTACGGTGTTTCACTGTTAAGTTACCTGCTTAACAAGTTAGAAACCATTCCAGGAGGACCGAGCATTTTCGAATTTACATCATAGGTATATTCTAACCTTAAGAGCAGGCCCTTGGTGAAGCCCAATACCATTTTGAGGGGCTTGTTTTCATTTAAACAAAACCTAACAAAAGTACACTGAACAATTCTTTGGAAAAAGTTAACATTTTAATTTCATGATCATCATTACATGGAACAGAAGTTCTGGGTACCAGTTTGAGTCAAAACAGAGAGGAGATATTCTCAGTAAACTAGCTATGAAACTGGTTATGAAGGCAGTACTCACAGCCAAGTGTAAAGGGCTTATTGTGGCTCTATTATCTGAATCACTCAGCATGTCTGTTCCTGAGGTTTCCATTAACTGAAATAGAAAAGCAGCATTTTAAATGTCAGAAATGGCATTTTCAGATATACTACAGCAGTTATTCCTGTTTCCCTACTTGAAGTTAAATCCATGAGTATAAATTAACATTTGAATATGAATTTTAAGATACAAGACCATTACATTGTGAAAACTAAACTCAGCAAGCTCTATAGATCACTGTGAAATTGTGGAAAGAACCAGAGCACTGAGAGAGAGCTATAAACGGTGAGCTTCAGGGAAATGCTATTTAATTACTGTCTCCCTGCTTACATGATTTATGTCATTTATCTTAGTTCCCAGGAATATGTAAAATTGGTCTCAGTTCTAGTGCGAGCAAAATGAATACTTATAAAATTTTGAATGGCAGGGGGGCAGAGGGCATAGCCTAATACTTACAACATCTAAAGGAGTTTCACTTGCAATCTGAAATAAAAATAAAAATGTTTAGGTCAGAGGTATTCATATGCATTAAAGAGATAAATGTCAACTACATTTTTCTACTTAAATAGGATTTTGTTGTATTTTATTTGGAACATGTGTTTTCTTTCCCTCAAAAATTTAAGTCTTTTAAATAAACAATTGTACAATATAATAGACCACAAAACTATATATACGGTTATAAGATTTTAGTCTAAAGATACCATGATAACCTAAGGAAATATTTATTTGTAGCAGGAATCTAACTGTTGTATTAAATACATCAACCTCCTTTTTCTATCTTTTATGTCAACTCTCCTTGCATTTTACTTCCTCCTAAAGAGAAGTAACATTTAATACAGTTTATAAGGTAAATTAATGAATATAGTTTCTAAAGTAAGCCTCAAATCATAGAGAATTCTTTAACCTGAAGCATTTGTTATGCACTGAGTATCTTTTATCCCTTACTTTCCCTATGGTTTGACAAAGTGGGGTGAATGGTATAAATATTCAAGAATAAGATCACAGTTGAAATAAAAACCCCATTGCAGAAGCAGAGTCTCCCTGATCATTAGAGACTTTTAATAGAAAGAATGGACTTTTCAGAATGCCCTAGGAATCTTCCTTTTACAGGAAAATTTATTTTTCACATAAGATGCAGCTACAGTTCTTCAGAAACTTCTCAAAAACACTTATTTTAAAACACAGGGGAAGTAAATGCTACATATACGTGAGTTAAATATAAGAGAAGGAAATAAGTAGCCCTGATCAGAGAACCAATTTTCTTTTCCTCCTTTCTTTCTGAAAGGGAGAAGTGAATTAGATTTCTTACTGAGGCAAGTATGAATTTAAGAGGTATATGGGTTCTAAAAGTATTAAAAAGCAACAATCAGTTTCTTGATTCTTTTATTAGCATTATATTACTAGAATATAAACTCACATTAGTTCTTACACAGAAATTCAGGACTCTTACCAGCTGGAGACACAGACGGTGACCATAAGCAGCTGAATAATGAACTGCATTGTATCCTTGCTTGTCCCGAATCCCTGGATTTGCATCATTTCTTAGTAAGTATTCCAGGCACCTATATAGAGCAACATTTTCAAAATATTTTCAGCATTTTAAAATCATACATATATCTATTTGCTACATAAATTTGCTATTTCAACATTGTGTCATAAAATATTAAAGCAATGTTCATAAGAGAATCTTCATTCAAAGAGAACACCTCCAATGTCTGTTAGCAAGTTTAGTACCACTATTATGGTATCACCCACTCCATTTAGAAAATGTGTGATTGAAAATTAACCTCTTAGCGGTGGTGAGCATGCAATGTTGGCAGTATTACTGCTTATCTATTTAAAACACATGAGAACAGTTATCTCACTAGGAAGGTCAAGAAAATGTAAAAATATCCTCAAGGAAATCAAGGTCAGAATTTGCTGACCTTGCATTAGAGGACTGAGAAGTGCAGAAACAGTAAAAGTGGAATGTAGGTAGTAAGAAAAGATCTTCCCATGGGAGATATACTTCATTCTAGTGCTATTAAAATATGAGAAAAATAATTTTTAAATATTCAGAATTTACTACAATTTTAATAAATTTGATTGATACTATAATGAAAAAAATGTACTTAGTTAGAAATTAAAGGATTTGTCCCTAGATCTAGTTTGATACAAAAGATCCTGAGATGGGCCTCCCTGGTGGTACAAGGGGTTAAGTCTCAGCACTAAAGATAACCTCAGTCATTGCAGCATGAATTCAATCCCCAGCCAGGGAGCTAACACACACGGGGCAGCAGACCTCTCCTGACTCGCCTGCTACTCCCCTCAGCAGTGTATTTCATCAGTCTGCCTGCCCTGTTCCCCACTCTGTCTCTGGTGAATCCTCTCACCATCCCCTCCCCACCCCTACCTCCCACCACCTCTGGCCTGTACTCCAGTTGTTTTTTTAAAGATTTATTTATTTATGCATACAAAGAACTGGGGTACAAGCAAAGGTGTGGAGGGAGAGAGGATTCACCAGAGACGGAGAGAGGATTCACCAGAGACAGAGTGGGTATCAGAACAGGCAGACTGACTGAAATACACTGCTGCGGGGAACAGTGGGCAAGTCAGGAGAGGTCTGCTGTGCCATGTAGTACTCCAGTTCTTGCATGCATAAAATAAATAAATCTTAAAAACAAACAAAAAAACACAACAAAAGATCTTGAGGAAATCATTTCACCTTTATGTTGAAATGATCTCTGTAGAGACCATTCCTGTAGGAATACAACTAAATATAATCTGAAGTCCATACATGTTCAAATTCAAGTCTGATTATTCATTGGTAATTTTTCTAATATTTCAATAAACAATTCCACTACTAGGAGGAAAAAATCTATAATTAAACATTCCTTGTTAAAAATTCAAGTTTCTAAAAGCACTGAAATTATATAAAAAGAAAAAGCAACTCTGAAGCAATGAAACTGATCATTAATTCTGCCCTTCATTCACATATATATGCATATGTATATGTTTTCTTTTCAATGCCAACCCTGTTTTCTTTCAAGTTGAATTGCTTAAAACCCTTTAGATCTTTCTCACCTTCTTCTGACAAGTAGGATTTTAATATTTTAAGTACAGCTAAAATTATTAATGAAACATAGTCAACTGGTTTATCACTAGGACCAAAAAACCAAAGTCTGACTCTGAAGCAACAAGACTAGTGTTTTCTGGTGTTCATAAACTAGTTTTAAAGGCACTTTATGAACAGACACTGTCAGTATGTAAAATGTCTATATACAACCTTCCTAGATGTCCAGTTCAGTGGTCAATGCTCAGGAGAGAAGAAAAGACCTGGAGGGTTAGAGGACAGTTTAAGTGCTTTACAGGTACAAGCATTTCACCAAGGGTACCATGTTATCTTTGAATTCTCTAGTTATAAGTAAGACAGAAATAGTTCTCCTTACTGAGACCTGAATACAAGGTAGATTCTATCATTCGAACAAACTGTTTTAAGGTAACTCACTGATACAAGAGTACTGAAAAACAATTTAAGGAAAGCAAAGCAAGGAAGTACATTCACGTTTACCTTCTAAAGTAGGAGAACACATCTCAAAAGCATTGTTTACAATGTCTACTTCCAACCATACAGATTCAAATGGTTTGAGGTAATTTAACTGTTATACAGAAGTTTTTATAAATTTTATTATTGTTCTAATTTTCTACATTTACATTACTCAGATGATTGGTCTCCTGGAACAATATAAATAAAAACTAAGAGTTAATTCATAGTGACTTTTCTTAACTATTACATGAGATAAGCATTACCCTTAATAAATGAAAAAAAATTACTGATGCCCAGGAAAATTAAATGATTTGTTCTAAATCCTTTGGCTAAAATATGTCAAGGGCAGGCCAAATTCATTGTCCTTTCCATAACACCAAATGCTTCAACATAGGGGATAATGACCTAAGAGTGACTCTTTAACCCAGGTGTTTATAAAATAATGAATCACAAAATTACTTTATCTTCAAAATCTGGACCTCATTTTTTTTTTTTTTTTTTTAATAGAGGCATGTTATTTATTTATTTATTTGTTTGTTTGCTTGCTTTGTTTTTATACATGCACTGGGTACAGTCAGAAGCGCGGGAGGGTGAGAGAATTCACCAGAGCCAGAGCGGGGAGCAGAGCAGGCAGAAGGACCGAAGTACACTGCTGAAGGGAGCAGTGGGTGGCAGGAGAGGTCTGCGCACCATGTGGGACCCTCCTCTGGTGGCCGGGGAGCAGCCGCGGATTGAACCGGCGCCGCTGAGGCTGCGGGCAGCTTCGCAACCCAGCGCTCAACCGCTGCGCCACCGGGAGGCCCTGGACCTCATTTTTAATTTGCAAAAAAGGTGAAAGGGAGGAGTCTATTCTGATTTTTCATCATTATAAATTAACACATACTCATTTTCTAAAACTCAGAAAATTAAGAAGTGAAGGTTCTCTATAATTATTCTCCTTCCCCTGAAATAAACTGTGCATGCACTGTCTGAAGGATTATTTATGGCAGTAATACAATGTATATTTTGTTTTTTCACTTAATGTTAGACAAATTAACTTCAACACAAGTAAGCATATGATTTATAGCAGAGTGCATTTCAAATTATTTAAATTTCTCTTACATTGCCCCTATCATTCATGAATTCCCACCTCGAAGTTCTGGCAAAAGTTCAAAGTGATTTAATTTCTTGAGACGCTTGGAAGGTCAAGATCACTCAGCCCATGGGCAGAGGATGTAGCACTGTCACCTGAGGCCCTCATTTCCTACACTGTACAGATACACTGTGTCTATTCTTTAAAAAAAAAAAAAAGATTAAGCATGGTTTTAAAAATACAGCTAATATTTATAGGAAGATTATAATATGCCAGGTACTATTTCTAAGCAGTCCCCATATGCTATACTTTATATGGCTGTCATGAGTTAGGTCACACTACCTCAATTTCCAGATGAAATGGGAACAGAGGTTAATAAGTCAAATACATTTTTCTGCACCACCACAAACAAAAGGGAATTTATGGATTTGTTTTACTTAGATTTATATACAAAAATATCAAATACTTAGGGATTAATCTAAGGATTATAAAACTTAATCTAAGGATTATAAAAATGGCATGATTCTATTTACATAAAGTTCAAAAACAAGCAATAAACCATACCATCAGAAATCAATACATGATATTGTGAAAAATGCCAATTATCATTAAAGATGAAACCTATGTGGCCATCTCTGAACAGCAGGCATGAGGACTTCTTCTTTACATAGAATCAGAAAATCAACCCCACCCGTTCCCCTCATAAACACCACATGAGCATGACTTGCTCAAAGTCAGTCCTATTTTCTTCAACTGGCAAAGAGAATTTTATTAAAGTTTGATACATGTAATATGTTTCTTTTAATAGCAACTGTATATTTGTTTGCCTAGTCATAATTCTACACAGAATGCAGCATCAGGATGACAAGGTGACGAACAGAATGAGTCAATAAAGATTTCATGGATTCTTCCAGTATCACTGAGAGTGAGGATGGAGGGACACAAAGGAGGGAGAATAAGTAATTATTTATGTCACTTCTGAACAGCACAAAGCCAGTGTCAGAGTGTTAAAAATTCCAAACTATCAATTTTCCCTTGGAAGATTTATAGGTGGCAACTGATGCCGACAGCAGATTAATGAACAAACACAAAACAACAAAAAATACACATTATTGAAAACAGAATTTGGAGTTATGGGAAACTTGTTTCTTCTTTGAGGATATATTCCATTCTTGCTTTAGCAGAAGTATAAATTAATTAGGACAGATTCTCTTATCCAACCTATTCCTTTGAAATTTAGAAAAATGAAACATTATCCTTTAATGCTACTAATAAAGCTTCCAAAACACACTGGAAAGATGCCTCTGATATCCTAAAATGGTTTCCAAGGAATTGAATCACTGAGTTGATAAATGGTGGCTTTCAACAGGATCTCAGCAATTCTGGTATCTTACAGATAAGAAACAGAGGCTCCACGAAACTGAGCTAGGTTCTTTTACACCATGATTTCATTAGTTTTTTCCCATAATTCTAAGAAGTATGTTTCTTTTTAATTTTACAGATGAAACTTTTGCTGACCACTTAAGGGGGAGTAATATAAATTGCCCAAAATTTAAAGTGCGCCTCTCAGTTCATGCTTTCCAGTCATCAAGCTGCCTACTGTGGATACTGAAAATCGTCTTAATAGTAAACATCACTAGCCTACTGCTCAAAACAGCTTATCTTAGATGTGAAAACTAATGATTTTTTTCACTTTAGTAACAGTACTTTTCTCCAGAAAAAGTAGAATGGCTTAAAATAAATCCACAAATCCCAAAAATATTGTTATTCTCTTGCGTGGGAGCAGTGACAAAGGACTATAGAAGGTGGTAATAGTTATTTAGGTATAACCTATTTCAGGAAAATTTATCAATCAAACCCTGAAACTACAAAATTTACGAATCACAGGATAATCGACTACCCAACTTTATAAAAACATTTTCTGATTTACAGTCTTTATCACACATTTTCATTATATGGCTACTATCAAAAATACTTCAAATAATTTAATTTATTCCCAAATCTCTACATATCTAAGCTATACTGACATATATGAAGTTGCATAAAGTGGCATATTCCTGCAAATAAAAAATACACTTTACTATAGCCTTCAACAAAACAAGAATTTTAGCCACAATTGCAAAATTACAAAATATTGCTTATAGAAATTGGTTTGAAATTACAGAATTTATAATAAATTAACAATCGTGAATAATACTGTCAAATTATACTTTCTGGGGATAAAAATAACCAAAGTAAGTTCTATTTTATTTCTTTTCTTTCTTTTTCATATAGCTTTATTTTTTAAAAAAAGATTTATTTATTTATGCATACAAGAGCTGGGGTACATACAGGCCAGAGATGCGGGGGGTGAGAGGATTCACCAGAGACAGAGTAGGGAACAGAACAGGCAGACTGACTGAAATACACCGCTGAGGGGAGCAGTGGGGGAGAAAGGAGAGGTCTGCCCCGCCATGTGGGTTGCTCCCTGGCCGGCCGGGGATCGAACTTGTGCTGCAGAGGCTGCAGATTGCTTAAAAGTGTGGTGCTTAACCCCTTGCGCCACCAGGGAGGCCCCTGTAATAGCTCTATTATAAATGCAACTTCCTGGAGTATATTTTATAAACTTTTCCCAGAAATCGTTATCCCAGACATACGGAGAATACCGTAGACAATGAATATCTTTCCATTGTCTCCATTGAGTTTATTTTCTTTCAATAAGACAACATATATGAAGCACAATAAATGGGTCTGAGCAACTTTGCTGACTATTACTTATGAAAGAATTTAGATGTCACTAATTCATTTGTTTTTATTCATTCTTGTCCAACATTGACTTAATCCATTATTTAATTTACTTAGCGTAAGCAACATTCAGTGGCAGCTACATGCCAATTTCTGCCGAGTCCAATCACTCCCTTTTTCGGTACCAATTCATTAGGATTCCTTGCAAATCTTAACTCTCTTCCTGTGAAAGAGTCAGGCATTCCGACAACCAATTCTTCTGATATTGTCCATATCTCCTTTCTCCCTTTCCTTATGATATACTTAAGGCTGCTACTTCCGAGAAGTCAGAAGCAAAAAAACCACAGCTCCATGAAAATACACTGAGGTTTTTTAAAGCATATTAAGATGTGCTTTTGGCAGATAGTATGAGAAGGGGTCTTTATCTTTCTTCTACCAGATCAGTCAATAAAGGTAGAATATAGAGCAGAAATAGTAATAGCTATGATTTAGGGATAATTACGAAGCAATTTATTTTCCATAGTAGAGACTCAGGGAAAGATAATTAACAACAAGAAGTACAAAAAGGAAATACAAATTTGCACTAAGAACAGTTGTCCATATGGAAGATGCTGGTTTATAGAAGTAATAATCCTTCATTCTCACTGCATGATACTTACTTGCCATCTGTGTCTGAAGTAGCTGCATAGTGCAGGGGTGTGCAGCCTCTTTCATCAAGGTCATTCACACTTGCTCCTGATCCCACAAGAGCAAACAGGCACTGGTAATTGCAGTTGGCAGCAGCATAGTGCAGTGGAGATCTTTTGTGCCCATGTTAATATAAAAAACAAAAGCCAGAGACATACACCTGTAAACAAGAGTGTCCATCCACAAATACTGTTTATATCGTGAGGCTGAGATTGATTTTTACCCCACACTAAGTCTTTTGGAGCACTGTACTGAAAGCCAGGAGGAGAGGATCACGTGCCAGAGACCCTTTAAGAACCAGAAATAAGCAGCAGCACAGCTAAATTATTTCACATTCCCTAGATAGTAACAATTCCAGTCTATTCAACGAATTACAGCCTTCATCTGCTGCCCAGAAACTTGAGGACTTTCATTTTAACAAAGGTTCCCTTCTTACTAATAAAAATGTTCCACAGTACAGAGGGAACAGCTTCTGTTCATGTCTCAGTAGAGAAATAAAGGGTAAGCAAAAAAATAGAAGCATTAGAAAGAATGTTCAGTTATATCAACAAATGGTAGAGTTATTATCAGATTTCTCACAAAAAAGGCATAGTTCTGGAGGATGATTCATCCTAAGAATAAGAGCACAGCTATAATTTCTAAGACTGAATATTTGCAGTCTATTTCTTTCCAGTTACTGATATGAAACAAGGCATAATTTTTACTAATACATTTACCTAGTGAAAGGACACTAAAACTTAATTTTATCAAAAAAATCTTATCAAGATATTTCTAAAAATGCAATTAGCCCTGAAATATTTTTAAGCTTCTACAGAGTATGCTTCAGAAGCAAAAAGTGCTTCAAGTGTTATTACTAATATAAGAAATCAAAGTTTAATTACAAAAGCAAATCAACTACAAAAATACTGTATTAGAAAGCTAAACACAGTGACTTTTGATTTTGCCTGGCATCAGTTCCTTCCATTAGCAGGCTTATGAGAGCAGACAACTCCTCAAAGTAATTATGGGCTCAAATAGTAGTATTTTCCCTTTCTTTTTTATATGCATTTGTAATATCCTACGATACATAATTCTATTTACTTATGCAGTGGCCCAATCACATGCACTGAGATATTTACACAAATCCTTGTGACACACACACACACACTCTTTCCTGTAATACACTTTGATATATATGATTCTCAAACTCTTGACACACAGAAATCTGCTAATACTGCCAATTTTAGTTTTCAAACCAATTCAAACTATCTTCAATTCTTTCCTGTATGGTACAAACACACTCTGGGTCAACTCCTATTCAAAGTAATTTAGTAAATAATGGTGGCTCTAAGTATTGCTAACACAAAAGATAGTAGTGAGACTGGGGCTGAAAAATGAAAATAAGAATGACTACAGAGGGACTCTGCCATTTCACATGTCTGCTGCAGATCAGCATGATGGGGTATATGGACATGTTGGCATGTGTACATGTATACGTGGGGAGGTACAAAACAAGGGGAAGAAAAATTACATATATACTTGTAAACTATTTCCTTCCTTTTTCCAGTGCTGTGAAACCACATATGGGCAAAGGTCTAGGTGCTGTATGTTTCTTGAAGGAACCTAGAAGAGTTTTACATTTCCATGGCTATAATTATGGCAGAAGGAATGATATTAATAGCTACAGAGGTGCTCATACAGGAGAGCTGTGGCTCTGACCCCAGTGGAAGAAGATAGTGGGTGAAAATGAGTATTTACAAATTAGCAACTTATTTGACTCTCTCAACAAATCAGGCTCACAAAAGATGTTAAATTGTTCAGCACTAGAAGCCAGTATGAAGGTCAAATGAGTCATCAAGTAAATAACATTAATATGCTTCTATAGAGAAACTGTATCACACCCTACCTCCCAAATTTGTCCTTTTTGTTGAAGTCTGCACCAGTATTCAGAAGAAGGTTTAGGCACTCCAAATTCCTACACAGGGAAAATACAGTTAGAAGACTTAATGGTCAGTAATTTTATAATGAAATTGGTAGGTTTTAATGAATACAAAAGCATGATTTCAAATGAGAGTGAAAATTAATAGACAGCATGATTTATGTTTTATGATATATAAACACATTTTAAAATTCATCTTATCTAAAAGTTAAAAAGTTAGGTACATACATATTGGCACACTGATAGGGAATTAAAAATGAATCACATTGTCACTGTTTAAAAGGAGTTCACAGGCTTCCCTGGTGGCGCAATCTATGACAATCCACAGCCACTGCAATACCAGTTTGATCCCCGCCCAAGGAGCTACCCACATGATGCAGCAGACCTCTCCTGTCTTGCCCGCTGCTTCCCTCAGCAGGGTATTTCAGTAGATCTGCCTGTTCTGTTCCCCACACTGTCTCTGATGAATCCTCTCAACCCCCGCACTTCTGGCCTGTATCCCAGTTCTTGTATGCATAAATAAATAAATCTTTTTTTTAAAAAAAATAAATAAATTTAAAAAAGGAGTTCACATTTACAAGTTCCTGAAGAGTTTTCAGAAATCTTTAAACAAACTTCAAACAACATGGTTATAACTGAATGGTTTCTATTTAGTTGTTTTTAATACTAAAATGAGTCTAAAAAACCAAACTACAAACACAGATATATCTTTAGTTAAAATTGTAGGGGTGCACATTACATGCATGTTACTTCGGTAAACTTAAATTTATAAACCTGAACATCAACTTACAACATAAGTTACAAAGAAAACTAACTGCCAAGTGATCAGACATTCATGTTTGTCTTTTGTCACTCTCTGTAGGGCAAGCAACATGGAAACTAGGGTTTTAAGGTTCTTTGGTGACCTTGGAAGAACAAGAGGACCCAGTCAAAGATTCACACATCAGTTGCAGAGATGTAGAAGCATGCTATTAATCTACTGTCTCTGTTAATCTTGACTCTACATTTATATAAGACATTTAATTCAGGTAACTTATTAAAAGGACGTTTTACTTCACAGACCAAGAATTTTAGGTGAAATTTGTCATTGCTTAGCTTTCCACAGTAGTAATATTTAAAAGTTAGTTCAAAATCTTTTGAGCTCTAATTTTCCTTTTCCTATGTAGGCATGGGCACAGCCAAGACATGAAAGGACAACCAACATTTCCCCTTTGTAATTATGATAAAAAATGCAAACACCTATTTGGAGAATACTAGTTACTTGATGATGTTCTGATGTTACTTATTCAGAAATAATTTTCTCTTCTAGAAAGCATTACTTCTGTATATTTATTCCATCTTTCCCATTTACAACTTATGACTTAAGTAGAAGATGAAAAAAGCAATTTCTTCTATTCTGGACTTTCTTCTCCCAAACCACTCCTGTTACATTTTATTTCTGTTTTGTGGCAGCCCAGAACTAATAAAAATAAACAAAGACAAGAGAAAAACCACTATGGTCAGCTACCCTTCTCTTAGAAAAAGAATGATACTATTAACATACCCTCCAGCTGCAGCTGCATGTAGACAGGTCCTGCCAAAATCATCTGGGGTATCTATATCAAATCCTACAAGAATGAATACACCTTATGTATATTTAATATTACAGATGTTATTTTGTATCATATCAAGAATCACCTCTCAACTACAAACAAAAACATAAATTCCAAATAGGTAAAAATTAATGAAAATAGATTAATAGCATCCAATATTACCAAAATAATTACCACTAAAGAACTGGGACTTTTTTAGGGCAAGTGCTGGAGTACTCATTTAAATGCCACTGGAGACAATGGAATATTTTTCAGCATTAAAAAGAAATAAAGGCATTTATTTCTCAAACCCAAAAGAAGGGGGTCAGTTCTAGACCACTGCAGTAAAGCAAATGTAGAATAAAAATAAAATTCGGCGTGGCAGACCTCTCTTGTTGCGCCTGTTACTCCCCTCAGCAGAGCTTTCAGTCTGTCTGCCTGTTCTGCTCCCCGCTTTGTCTCAGGTGAATCCGCTTACCCTCCCACGCCTCTGGCCTGTACCCCAGCTATTGTATAAATGAAAAGTAAATCTTAAAAAAAAAAAAAAAATTCATGTGCAACAAATCACATGAATGTTTCCCACCACATATAAAAATTAGTTTTACACTATAGTGTAGCCTGTTAAAGCGCGAAAGGATCTGTTTAAAGAAAAAGAACAATGTTGACACCTATACTTAAAAATATTTTATTGCTAAAAAATGCCAACTATCATGAGCTTTCAAAAAGCAGTATCTGTGAAGTGCAATAAAATGAGGTGTCTGTCAATATACTGATACATGTTATATAACATGGATGACCCACGAGAACATTATGCTAAGGGAAAAAAACCAGCCACAAAAGACCACATCTTGGGGGATTACTTTTCTATAAACTGCCCAGAATAGCCATATTCAAAATGGAGACTGTCAATGGTGTTTCTTTTAGGAAAGATGAAATGTTCTAAAAGCGATTGCAGTGATCAAACACCTTTGTGAATATACTAACAAGCACTGGACTCTAACTTGAAATGGGTGAGTTGTATGGTATATGAATTACAATTTATTAAGGCTGTCTTTTTTTTTTTTTAGAAAAAAGACACAAGGAATTGCTACCTATACATTATAACTACCACCGAGAAGAGATTTTCGTGTTCTCTTATAGGCATGTATATATTTTTAAAAAGAACCTCGAAACAGAATTAACTCACTTAAAAAATTTCATTAAGAAAAACTCAGAATTGTCAGTATTACAGTATGTTAATTTTTACTGATACATTCCCATAATCCTTTCAGCAATCATGAATATACAAAATCTATTCAGCTTTCTGAACACAGAATATCACTTAAAATCATATCTTATTATTTAGTAATCCATGCATTCTATAAGTACCATAGTTTTGTAAAAATATTTATAGAAAGCTATTGATCCTATTTTGTTTCAAATTAGTTAAGAGTAATTAGATACGGCAAAATTTCACAAACTCAAAAGATATATATAGAATGGCTACTGTCTTTTAAAAAGCAAGCATACAAATGAAGATATTTTGCTCCTAGACATAAAGGGACAGAAAATTCAAGACCAACATTCAATGAACTGAAGCTTCTCTAGAAGAATTCCACATTCTATTACCTAAAAGAAAGAGGAGGAAATTACTAAATATAAACCTTTCACAGAGCAGAAGAGAAAAGTGAATCTTAAAGGACCGATTATCTTCTAAGAGGGGGTTAAAAAAATTACCCACATTTGGAAATATCTATATGTAATTCTGAAAAAGCACAATAGAAGGATTGTATTAAAATTTGAGGAGCTGGGGTTACAAAAAATTGGAGAATCATGTGGATATATGTTAACTAGACTTACTGTGGCTATCGTTTCAGTGTATAAAAATCAAATTAAGATATCTTACACTAAAATTTGTAAGTCAACTTACACATTAACTGAAAAATTAAAAAATTAGCCTCTGAAGAGTTCACTTACCAGAAGAAAGAAGTTTCCTGCAGCAATCAGAAAAACCACTCAAGGCTGCCAAATGGAGGGGGAACATTCCATGTATGCCACGCCTGAAGTAAATAGGATAGTATCATTGTAACGCAAGAAATAGTCCATCAATTCAGTAAGTTATAAAGAAACTACTTAAAAGTCAAAAGATAATTAGGTGAATCACAATCCATAACACTCTAGAGAGCAATCTGACAAAAAGTTCCAAGAGCAGGGTCTTTCAACCTCAGCTTTATTTCAAGGACTTGGTTGAAGGTATGCATATGCAGCTATCCTGAGAATACAGGACATTCAGCAATATCCCTGGCGCTATCCATACTAGACGCCAGTTAAACACTCTCCCTCTCAAGTGGTGACAATCAAAAATGTCTCTAGCCATTTACCTAGAAAACATCCATTCTCTCCACCGAATGCCATTAAGAATCATTACCACAGGGCAAAATGTGCATATGTTGCTGCAATAATTTTTGTAATAGTAAAAAATAGAAGACAACTTATGTTTGTAAGAAGAATGACTAAATTATTTCTATAATAAATTTTATAAATGAATTAGAGTTATTTACAGAGACGTGGAAAAAGAAAATGCAACTTATATGAACATGGCTAAATAAACAACTTCATGTAAAAGTAACAGTTGCAAAAAAGGCATATAATGCTATTTAGAGAAAATTAGATTTAAAATGAGTTTATAAAAGTGTGATAAAAATTAACATAGGAATGATAAACACTGATTTAAGTAGGATGTTTATTACTATAGAGCATGCAAGAGAATCCATCATTTAAATAAAATCTCACATAACAACTTCAATACAGAAAATAAAAGTGAGCTTTTTTATGAAAGTATGAGGCAAGGGATCCATTGTAGTCACTACCAAGAAATCCTGAGCTCAGCAGCAGAGTCTGAAAACCAATTTTTTTTAATTTAAATTTTATTTTTATATCCCCCTTACAATTACAACCCCCTTATTTCCCCGACCCCCAGCCCCCATAGTGTCTGGAGTGTCTCTGGTTCATAGTTGTTTGTTGATTTTGATATTTTCTTTCTTATAGTTATTCTTTTTCCTGGTCCCTTATTTAAGTTTTCTAGATTCCTGCTATGAGTGAAACCATCCGGTATTTTTCTTTTTCTTTCTGGCTTATTTCGCTGAGCATGATCCCTTCCAGCTCCATCCATGTTGCTGCAAATTGCATGTGTTTATCTTTTTTTGAATGCTGAGTAATATTCCACGGAGTATATGTACCACATCTTCTTGATCCAGTCATCTATTTTTGGGCATTTGGGTTGTTTCCAAAGCTTAGCTATTGTAAACAGTATTGCTATAAACATAGGGGTGCAGGTGCTCTTTGGAATTGATGTTTCTGTGTCCTTTGGGTAACTACCTAGGAGTGGAACTGCTGGATCATATGGAAGCTCCATCTTTAGCAGGCTGAGGAATCTCCACACAGCTCTCCATAGTGGTTGGACCAGTTTGCACTCTCACCAGCAGTGCAGGAAAGTTCCTTTTTCTCCACAACCTCGCCAACATTTGTTGTTGCTAGATTGTTTAATATGTGCCATTCTCACTGGTGTAAGATGGTATCTCATAGTAGTTTTGATTTGCATTTCCCTGATGATAAGTGATGTTGAACATTTTTTCATATGCCTGTTGGCCACTTGCATTTCCTCTTCAGAGAAGTTTCTTTTTAGCTCTTCTGTCCATTTTTTGACTGGATTATTTTCTTTGTTTTTGTCGAGTCTCATCAGCTCTTTGTAGATTTTTGTGATCAGTCCTTTATCATTAGTGTTGTGTGCAAAAATGTTCTCCCAGTCGGTGGGGTTTCTCTTTGATTTGGTTATTGTCTCTTTTGCTGTGCAGAAGCTCTTTAATTTGATGTAGTCCCAGCTGTTTATCTTTGCCTTCACTATCACTGCTTTGGGTGATGTGTCTGTAATGTTGTCTTTGATGTGCATATCACGTAGTGTTTCGCCTATATTTCCTTCTATGTATTTTATGGTTTCAGGTCTTATGTCTAGCTCTTTAATCCATTTTGAGTTGGTTTTTGTGCATGGTGTGAGGTAGTAGTCAAGATTCATTCTTTTGCATGTAGCGACCCAGTTTTCCCAGCACCATTTATTGAACAAACTTTCTTTGCTCCAATGCATATTCTTTGCTCCTTCGTCAAAGATTAGTTGACTGTAAATCCGTGGGTTTATTTCTGGATTTTCTATTCAATTCCATTGGTCTGTGTGTCTGTTCTTGTTCCAGTACCATGCAGTTTCGATGATTATGGCTTTGTAGTATAGTTTGAAGTCTGGGAGTGTGATGCCTCCATTCCCTTCTTTTTTTTTTTTCAGGAGAGCTTTGGCTATTTGGGGTTTTTGGTGATTCCATATGAATTTCATCAATAATTGTTCTATTTCTTTGAAGAATGACATTGAAATTTTTATAGGAATAGCACTGAATCTGTATATTGCTTTTGGTAGGATGGCCATTTTAATTATGTTTATTCTTCCAATCCATGAGCAGGGGATGTCTTTCCATTTCCTTGTGTCTTCTTCTATTTCTTTTAACAATGTTTTATAGTTTTCTTTGTATAGGTCCTTTACCTCTTTTGTTAGATTTATTCCCAAGTATTTGATTTTTTTTGTTTCAATAATAAAAGGGATGTGTTTTTTTGATTTCTTCTTCAGATTTATTGTTTGTGTATAGGAAGGCTACTGACTTTTGCGTGTTGATTTTGTATCCTGCCACTTTACTGAACTGATTAGTTGAATTAGATTTTCTGTGGAGTTTTTGGGGTTCTCTATGTATATTATCATATCATCTGAAAATAGTGATAGTTTGACTTCTTCTTTTCCTATTTGGATTCCTTGTATGTCTTTCTCTTGGCTTATTGCTCTGGCTAGGACTCCCAGTATTATATTGAAAAGCAGTGGTGAGAGTGGATATCCTTGTCTTGTTCCAGATCTTAATGGAAATGCTTTCAGTTTTTCGCCACTGAGAATGATACTGGCTGTTGGCTTGTCATGTATGGCCTTTATGATGTTGAGGTATGTTCCTTGTATCCCAAGAATTTCAAGGGCTTTTATCATGAATGGGTGTTGCACTTTGGCAAAAGCTTTGTCAGCATCTGTTGATATTATCATATGTTGAAAACCACTATTTTTATAGATAGTATTTAGATGAAAAAGTACTCAGTGTGAAATGTTTTTTGGTGGGTTTTTTTTTTCTAATCTTAGATTAACACCATAAAAATTAAAGGCTCTGATCAAAACAGCATTATTACTCATAATCTAGAAAGAACCGGGGTAGAAACATGTAAATAAACTCTAAGCTGGCTTACCAAATGAAATTGTATTAAATATTTTATCACACTGTCAGCACAAAAAGGAGAGTTCAAGCAATTAGTATAATACTGAGCTCAAAATTCACATTTTTCTCAAAATATCAAGAAAACTGCAATTCTCTTCCTTCTGTGCTTCCCTGTCACAGTTATCAACATCTTTGTAAGTACTTACTTTGCAGTGTCAGCACCACTTGTAATAAGAGTGTTGATTAGCAGCTCATGGCCATACCGTGCTGCTATGTGCAAAGGGGTGTTTCCATTCTTATCTTCACAGTCGATTACAGCTCCTGCAACAAAGAACATAGGATCTGACACTGAACTACATAAAGATCAAGTCAAACCTATTATGTGTAAGTAACATAAAACTGCATTCAAGCACAAACTAATGGGTACAGCAATTTAACTAGATTTCATTCAGAGAACATTTATAGGGCCAGGTGCTCAGGTTATAGGTTACTTAAGAAGGTCTGTAAATTGAGCACAGATTTTTAACAAGTTTGAAAATGACAAAAAGGTTCTGGAGCCCGTAAGTTTGGAAATCACCATATTAAAACTAAATTGAAAACAATTCTTCAGAGCAAGACTATTCAGAGCTTTAATGTACACACTGTATGCATTAGGGTATAATTAGTGCTTAACTAATTATTTGACCATGAACCTACACCTACTTTCCCCTGCAAAACCATCACACCTATTATGTTGATGACAAATACTAAACAGTTCCTTGGAACATGGTTTGGGAAACATTGCTTTAAAGAACTGCAATTTAAATTCTTTTTATTTAAAAGGTTAGCTGAGCTAATACTTCAAATGCAAAAGCATACAAGTTAAAAAATACATAAAAATCCTACAAAGAATTCAAAATATTCAAAAGGAGAAAAGGTATATGCAAGAGTTTTGTTAATCTATAATACAGACAGCAGTTGTAAGTTAATTTTAAGAGAAGTCAAAAATTGAGAAATAAAACAAAAGTAAATGAAAAACAACTATGAAAGGTACGTATTCATGGGATATAGTACTTATTATTTGATTTTCATAAACTCTGATAGAACTGAAAATATCCAGACTGTTATGACAATTCCACAATACCATTCATTTTGAAGATTTTTTTTTCTACATTTAAGAAAATAAACAAACAGAAATACTTTTTACCACTCTGGATAATGGTTTGTGATCTGGAGAATCTACCGTGGAGGGCAGTCATGTGCAGTGGGGTTTTCCCATCTTTGCTCTGGGGGGGTAGGGTGGGGGGAAAGAAATTTGAAATTAGTGTAATATCCATAATATTTAATCCTTAATTTTATTTTGAATATTCTCTTGCATCTTTATTTTGTACAATTATTACTCAAGCATTAAGTTAAATTGAATGCCTAACGAGGTAAAACAGCTGTTCAGAATTACAAACTAATTTTTTTAGCATGTGTATCTTAAAGCGCAAACATATAAAAAAACTCAATGTTTATAGTATAAATCAAGTATTTGGTGTATTTTATCTGACCAAAATTTACAGAAGAACAGGGTGGTATGGAAAAGGAATATGTGTTAAGCAGTACAATCAATGCAGTTGAACTGATATTACTTAAGGTTCTAAAAACCAGACACAAATTATCTTTTAAACTTCAGTCATTTTACCTCTATGTAGTACTTTGTAAAACAACCAATTAAAAAAACACAGGCAAATGTCAAGGTAAACTTAGCTCCTTAATCAAGCAATAATTTTATAATCATTTGATAATTATCAATTTGACAAAAATAAGAAATGCAGTTGCAGTAATGAAGACATATTCTTTGGTTAACTCATTGCCATCAGTAATTTCAAAGCTAGATAATTACTTAGAAGTCATTAACAACATAGTAAATGTGTACTTAGAATTACTGGTTAGAGGACAGTTATACAAACCAATGCAACGAAAAATAACCAGGAAAGCTATAGTTACATCTGATAAGACAGACTTTCAATTAAAAAAAAAAAGTAAAAAGAGGTAAAGAATAATTATGATGATTAAGGGTTAAAGACAACAAGAAGCAGTAACACATAAACACGTACGCAATGAATGATGGATGGAGCACCAAGACAGGTAAGACAATAACAGAACTTCAGAGATACTGATAACCCAATAATTCTAGGAAACCTTAATATCCTACTTAAAAAATGGACAGATCAACAAGATAAAGTATAAATAAGGAAATATCAGCTCTAAATGAGGAACTAGACCAGACAGCTATAGAACACTTCACCCCAAAACTAATACATACTCGTTTTTTTTCCCCCTCGAGGATAGGGAACATCTTTAAGATATACCATACCTTGGGACTCAAGTCAATAATCAAAACTACGAGGACTAAAATTATTCCTAGTACCTTCTCTGACCACAATGTCATAAAACTAGAACTACAGGGGGGGAAAAAACCCATAAAAACATGGAAATTAAACAACATGTTTCTTAGTAGCAATTACATAAGAGGAAATCAAAACAGAAATTAGAAAAATATCTAGACTAACAAAAATGATGATACAAGTTACCAGAATCTATGGGATGCAACAAAAGCTGTCTTAAGGGGAAAAGAATTGTACAACAGGCCATATTAAAAAGCAAGAAAAATCTTAAACATCACATCTAAAACAACTTGGAAAAGAATAAGTAAGACATTAAGTTAGCAGAAAGATTGTAATAATAAAAATAAGAGTGAAAATAAATGCAACAGAGATTAAAATAAGACCACTTCCCCCTCCCCCCAAAACACCTACAACATTGGAACCAATAGCAAGTTCTTTGAAAAGATAAAACAGATAAGCCTAGGCTAACAAAAAAGAAGAGAAGACATTGAATACAAGTTATCACAAATGAAAGAGGAGAAATCACTATAGATAGCACAGAAACAAAAGATTTTAAGAGATTAGGGAAAAGAACAAGAGAACACAGGAGATGGGGGAGAGGAAGGAAAAAAAAAAAACTAGAAACATAACAGAAGGAAACACACTAAACATGTTAAAGGACATAACTAACATCATACTCAGTAGAGAAAGACCATTTTCCCCTAACGTCAGGAACAACAGAAAGACACAACCATATAAACTAATATGCAGACATGCCCTCCTTATTCCATGAAACTTAATATTTAACATACAAAGATGATTTTTGCTATAATCACTTTATCATAAATAAGTGTTATAGACACAAAAATTTTGACTGGGTACTTTTCTTTGGAGGAGTATTATAATTTAAAAATTTATTATTTTTATTTTATTTTATCTTTTAAAGATTTATTTTTATTTATTTATTTATACAAGCACTGGGTACAGTTAGAAGCGCGGGAGGGTGAGAGAATTCACCAGAGCCAGAGCGGGGAACAGAGCAGGCAGAAGGACCGAAGTACACTGCTGAGGGGAGCAGCGGGCAGCAGGAGAGGTCTGCGCGCCATGTGGGGCCCTTCTCCGGTGGCCGGGGAGCAGACGGGGATCGAACCGGCGCTGCAGAGGCTGCGGGCAGCTTTGCAACCCAGCGCTCAACCGCTGTGCCACCGGGGAGGCCTATTTTTAAAGATTTCTTTCTTTTTCTTTCTTTTTTTAAAAAAGATTTATTTATTTACTTATACAAGCACTGGGTACAGTCAGAAACACAGGAGAGTGAGAGAATTCACCAGAGCGGGAAACAGAACAGGCAGACTAACAAAATACATTGCTGAGGGGAGCAGCGGGCGCAGAAGGAGAGGTCTGCGCACCATGCGGGACCCTCGCTGGTGGCCAGAGATTGAACTGGTGCTGCAGAGGTTGCGGGTAGATTCACAGCCCAGTGCTCAACTGCTGCACCACCAGGGGAGGCCCAAAGATTTATTTTTATTTATTTGTGCATACAAGAACTGGAATGTAGGCCAGAGGTGCAGGGGGTGAGAGGATTCACCACAGAGTGGGGAGAACAGGTGGATCTACTGAAATACACTGCTGAGGGGAGCAGCAGGTGAGACAGGAGAGATCTGCTGCGCCATGTGGGTCACCTCCCTGGTCAGGATTGAACTCTTGTCACAGTGGCTGGCCATAGTTTGAGAGTACTGAGACTTTAACCCCTGTGTCACTAGGGAGGCCTTAAAATTTATTTTTGAAATAGCCTAGTATTCCTTTAAAAATATTATTAGGCCTTTAAGGAAACAAGTGTCAAATCTGTTCCCCTCCAAAATCCAAGGAGGAATTCATCAAATCAATGTAAGTAGTTTAAACCCATTATCAATACATTTTTAGTAATCTAAAGAGGTTTAGGGGATTTGTTGAGGACTGAAAGCTTTAAATGTACATTAAAAAGGCACTTGAATCGTAAGTATAAAGTAGGGGTTCTTCATGATATTCATGCCTTCCCTTGGGTGTGATGTGTATAAATTTTGCTTCTTAGCTGAGAGGGCAATTTAGAATGACCGAATTACAGATGACCCTACTGCTGCTATAGCTTTCAGGATGGGTGACTGGCATCACTAAAGGTTTTTCAGGCTTCTCTAAAGTTAAAGAGGTAAGAAAATGGACTCCTTTCTCTAAGTCTGTAAGACACTGACTTTATCATATCTACAAAAGGTGCTGGATCTTAAGTGATTAAAGCTCTGAAAACCACATTTTAAGCTTAAATGTTTTTACTAATCCTAAATGGTTCAATTTTGTTTAGTTTTTATTTCTTCCTATCATAAAAATATGGCCTAAAACAAACATTCAAAGAATGAATTGACAAACACAAAAGCAATCAGTGAACACATCTTGGAAAATGTAAAATGATGATTACACATTACAAAGTAGTGGTGATGAAAATCTTGGTTGCATGTGTTTCTTTTTTTTCCCCACAGAATTATACAATAGAAAGTACATTTATTTTGGCCCTAGAATTTTCACATTATTTCTAAAATTCAAATGGTCTCTCTTGAAAGCCATTGTGACCAAAAGCTAAAAAGCAACTATTCTTATGTACAACACACTGATTCGGTCAAAACACATTCGGTCTTTGGTTAGTGTTTTAATTCTTCCAATACTGTTAAAAATTTCCAACAAGAACAGCTGAAAGAAATTTCACAGTGAACTCCACCCACACATACCACCAGGGACCTACAGTTAATATTTTACTTTCTATGCTTTTTCACATATCAATCTCTTCATCACACTTTCTAATTATTTTATGCGTCTCAAAGCTATTACCTCCAAATACTGCGGTAAGCATATCATGAACTAGGGCTCATCATCTACTTGACTTTTTACCTTCTAAGGGAAAACTTACAAGCACTGAAGTGACTAAATCTCAAAATATATATCACTTCCCGAATTTTGACAAATATTTATTTACATAACACAGAGTTTATCAAAATGCAGAACACCATCATTCAAGAAAGATCCCCGGAATCCTATTTTCCTCAGTCCTTACTCTCAGAGGCAACTATTCTATAGAATCTTCTTTTTTTTTTTTTTTAAGATTTATCTATTTATTTATACAAGCACTGGGCACAGTCAGAGGCGCAGGAGGGTGAGAGAATTCACCAGAGCCAGAGGGGAGAGTAGAACAGGCAGAGTGACGAAGTACACTGCTGAGGGGAGCAGCGGGCGGCAGGGGAGGTCTGCGTGCCAAGTGGGACCCTCGCCCGGCAGCTGGGGATCGAACCAGCGCTGCAGAGGCTGCGGGCAGCCTCGCAACCCAGTGCTCAACCACTGCACCACCGGGGAGGCCCATATAGAATCTTATATAAATGTAGATAGTGTGTACATACTTGTATAAGGCTTTCACTGAGCACCCGTGTAAGGTTCATGTGTGTTGTATCAGTAGTTTATTCCTTTATATTGCTGACTAGTATTTGTTACTGACAATATTTTAAACAGTGAACTGCTAAATACAACAAGTATAGATTCTGATTATTTCGTACCTTCATATTGACATCGGCCCCATTGCCAACTAGAAGCTCTAAACACAAAGCTCCATGTGTAGATGCAGCAGCAAAGTGTAAAGGAGTAAATCCTTTTTCATTCTTCTGATTTACATTAGCACCACAGTCTATAAGTTCATTCACTACAACATCCTGTCCATTGTAGCAGGCTACATGCAGAGGCGTATTTCCATAGGCATTTGGTTCATTCATCTATTGGGAGAAAAATATAAACATTAAAGTAGTTTCCTTGTGAGTTGTTTTAGCAATGTCGTGGCTGCAATCAAATTAAAATGAGGGGGGAAAAGGGAAAAATACACTAAGGCTTAAGTTCATCGTTCAAAATAATAATAATTAGCAATAAACATTTTGGTGTTAAACTTTGTACATTCAGGGTATATAATTCACACATACAATGTCTACTTCATAGCAAAACTGAATTATTCTAAGAGTCATTGCAGGAAAAGGAAAGCTAAAATAATGTAATTTAAAAAGCCTATTAGGTAAGGACAATTCTAGAATTCACTCTAAAAATCGTGAAACATGAACATAAAGGGAAAACTCTGAGGTATATTCAACAACATACATATTTTCAAGCCTTTTTACTTTGTAGTGCCAAAAGATTAAAGTTAGTGATGAAACAAGAGATTAGGAATTTAAAAAAGTTGAGTGCCACCATTTCATATTTATTTATTGGTATTTTAGGTATTTTTAGCCTTACATGTTGACATTTTACCAAAATGAATATGCTCAAAAGAATGCATTCAAAATGGGAGACAATTCTTATGCAACTCATGTTTCTTTTTCCTTTTGCTTCTAATAAATGAGTGTGTTTTAACATTCACATGACTTTTATGTAGTAAGGAATTTGACATTGGCCCAAGGATTTTGGGAGGTAATCTATGGCATATCTCATAGTAATGTCCTTGTTAAGGGTGGGAACTGGGTGCAATGCACTTGAGGACTGGCCCCCACAAAGAGTTTTAGGGTAGGCGCTTTGGATCACTCAGTGGACTTGGAGACTGAAATCAACTATGTGGGCAGTCAATCATTCACGCCTATATAACAGAACTCAAAAAAAAAAACCTGAAAATGAAGCTCAAGTGAACTTTTCTGATTGGCAATACTATGTGCATTTTGTCATACACAGTTGTTGGAGGAGTCTTAAATCCATGGGCTGAGGACAATGGAAGCTTTGTTTTTAGAGTACTCCTATACTCTGTCCTATGTATGTCCCTTCCTTTGGCTGATCTTAATTTGTATCTTGTATATATAATAAGTCATTACTATGAATACAAGAGCTTTCAGTGAGTTTTTGAAGTCCTTATAATGAGTTATCAAATCTAAAGGTGGTTTTGGGGAAGTCTTGTGTGGACCTTGTAAAACCACAATTTTATTGAACATGCTCTGTTCTGAGTTCCTGGTAACAGAAATTTAAGGAAGCGAAAAAGTAATTATTTAACTTTATTTAAAGTATCTAGATCTCATCACCCAAAACTAGGAGATACAGGATGGATACCCTCTCAGACCTTCCAGAACTTTGAAATTAAGTTTGTTTTAAGCCACTTATTTTGTGGTAATTTGTTATGGCAGCTCTAGGTAACTAATAAATTATACAGCAGGATGCCACACTTCCAGATATGGCTCTAAGTCTGACCATTACTTTTGAAGAACACTTTGACGCAAGTTTACAAATGTTAAATTATTGTCAAAGAAGTTTTTAAAATTGCACCAGAATGGACTTGAAACCATGATCAAAAACAAAGTTGTCTTATTTACATCAGTGGTCTTTTAAAATATTATTGTTATATCGTTGAAACAGAGCTATAAAGAACGACTGAGTTGCAGTAACATTGCATTCTGCAAGAATCCTACCTAACGTGTGTTTGGATTTTGCCACTTCTCATGTTCCCCACACTTTCAAATAACTACTTGCTTGCTTTTGGCAAAGTGCTTCATATGGTCTTACATTATGAGACTGCCGAGTTCTACAGTTCTGGTAGGCATTCCTCATCCACCAGACTATCACCTACTTTTTTGTTTGATTTTGGCTGCTGATCTAAACTGCCTCCCTTTAGTAGAGCCTTACCCTTTCCCCTTCTAATTTTCTGCTTTTAACCTGTGTTTTGATGCATCAGCTGAATATGTCAGAATTGGACCTAAAATACGAGCAAATATATTAAGCATGGGAATAAAGTACATGTGCTTTAAAAGTACAGCCTGTGAAGGATACAGAAATTCTTAGCTATCTAATTTAGAAATCAAACACACTAAGATACATCAGCAACTCTTCCTAAGCAAAAAGACTCAGGTAGTAGGGGACAATTACTTGATGAGAAAGAAGATTCTAGTTTTTCTGCCTAGCACTTGTCAATATCCTATAATGCAAACTGCTAGAGTTTTAAAAAGAACTGTGCAAATAAGATTCTCAAGAATGGAGCCACTTAGATAAAATAATGCACGTGTCTCATTTGCTAGTCTCCACAGCTGAAGTGGAGCTACAGGACATGGAATGTGATGGAGAAGACAAACTTCTGTTGGTCATTCATTTTTGAGTGTTTTTTAATGCTTAACATACTTAGACTAAGTATATGTGTTGACCAGATGTTGGTGCACTATATATTATATAAAGGACTACAAAATAGCTAGTTAAAAGACAAAAACATTATATTGAAATCTTTTAAATTTGAAATAACTTCTGTCAGCAATGAAACTGCAAATACATAAAATACTCCATCCTTTTATACTATCTGATCTATATACGTACATCAACTCCAAGATCTAGAAGGTACTTGACTACACTGATCATTCCACTAGAAGCTGCTGCATGAAGAGGCGTGTAAGACTTCTTATCCTTGCATGTCACTTCAGCTCCGTGCGTCACAAGTAATTTCACTACTTCAGTGTGACCTGAAAACATGTTCATGAACAATGAAGAGATGAGCATATTTTAAGTATGAAATATAACTATCTTTAAATTCTTCAAAAAAAGGTAAAAATGTAAATTAACTAGATAGTGTATAGTAAGTCATCATTAAATCACATTATAACTGGAAAGAAGACAGAAGATGGAATTAGATACCTAATTCAGAAATCAAATACATTAAGATACATCAGCAACCCTTCCTAACCTAACAGACTTAAGTAGTAGGGGATAATTACTTGGTGGGCAAGTATTAATTTTTGAAGCTATTTTTCTAATGATAAAATACAAAAACATAAGAAAACAAATGAACTCATATCAGTTATTAGCAATACCAAGGTCCAGGAAAATCCTTTGCATATAATTGAAATAGTTAAAAGTAGTAAAATTCACCTTCAATTTTAAGTCCCATCTTTAGATATAAAGGAAGATTGAAAATGAAGGTTACTGAAAGTTAACAGTTTCCTTGCCAGATGTCCTTTTTTGAAAACCAAAAGCTGAAAATATTTGGCTTTGGGGTTTCTCTCACACCAAATGTTTGTGCCTCTAATTTTGTCATGGGCAATTTGCTTCAGTTAATTGAAGGTAAAATATCCAGAAGTCTCTTGTAGAGCTCTACAATGCTCTAGTCACAAAGCTATATAGGTTTGGGGTGGTCAATTTTCCCATGAGCTATATTAGGTTTATAAAGCAATTCTGCAGATCCTTAGGACTTTTCAAGAAAACACACATCTTGTCATACAACCTAAGCCTGTTACAAAAATTAAACATGGCTATACCTATTTAACTTGACGCTTGGTCCAAGTAACAGACTTCTTAACACATCGTCATAACTTCTACTTAGTATTTCCAAAAAAAAAAAAAAAAAAAATGAATGGGCTCTGAGGACAGACTTTTAATAAACACAAATCCTAAATAATGTACCTCAGATTTGTGTCTAAACATATCTCTCCCTTTGAAAATAAATAATTAATTATAGTTCTTAGACCAGGACCCAAGCACTCCTGTCCTGGCAAACCTCCAATACTAAGCTGATTCCATTTGGGAAACAAACTGAGATATGGTCTAACTTCTCAGTATGCCAAAAGAGAACTATTATGCAAAACGGAAGAACTAAAATGTATGGCTTTTCTTGAAAACAGGATGTCAAAAACTAAAAAGTACCTACCCATATATGCAGCCCAATGGATTGCACGTCTATCCTTCTTGTCAAAAGCATTAATATTGGCACCTCTAGACAAGAGTAGTTTGACCATCTGGAATAAAAACAAATACATTTCCATCAAAATTCAGAAGCAGAACTGCTCATGAACATGCTTTTTGATGACTACTTATCTTAATCTCTCTGGTACTGAATTTCTTTATTTGTAGAAAGGACCTAGAAGAAATTCTGAAGACTCTAACATAATTTAATGAGTAATATGACAAAATATAAAAAAGAGGTCACTGTTATTGAAGTCAGGCACTACTCTCTCTCAAGGATGCCCCTTTATGTCATGGTTTTTTACAAGCAACTATGCACAAATTTGGATGGTCTAAATGTGCAATATTTAACAACAGATTATTAAAACTGGACTTTTATTAAGAAACAAAAGTGTTATTTAAAATGTAAAGTGTAATCTCATTGCGAAAGTGTTTTAAATTTAATTCAAACACAAATATAGTATCCACAATGTGATTAGACCTGAAGGTCACTTCATGGTCTGCTTACCTTGTAATGTGCCAAGAATAATATTTCTATTATGCCTAACCATAATGTTTACAATAGTTCCCCCACTGGAAAGGACATTCCAGATTTCAAAAAGGGACATATCTTGTGACCTTAACTGTAGTGCAGGCAAGGATTCTTTATCTTTATGCTGCAAAAGCAGAGAAGAACAGTGAAAACAACACTGCAGCCATAAGCTCTCAGCCAGACTCTTGGGAAAGTCAATTTATCTGAGTTTCTGTGCCTGCAACAAAAATAAAGGACTGGACAAACTGGTCTCAAAAGCTCTTCTAATTCTGTGTTTCATTCTTTACTAAGTCTTCTATGTACTTAATAAACCTCACTCTCTGCTAATGACAACAACTAACATAGGCAATACTTGTTGTATATAATAACTAAATATTATTAACTTTTTGAAACTGCTTTCTTTTGATGGTCTGTCACCTAAGAATTCTTAACTAAATGCTGATAATAAATTATAAGAAAATGTTTTTTCTAAACTCCACCTTCCTGTGTTACTATCTATCTAGGAGGGTAATGAAATTGCTCTATCTTCCTAGATTTATTTTTCCACAATGACAGAACACACTTTTTACAGTGTTAGAGTTGGTTTTTTACACTGTGTTAAGAGTTGGCAGTGTCTTCTAAACGGACTACGAAATTCAAGCACAAGGGCTGTATCTACTTAATAAATTTCTAAATTTCACAAAATTATCATGGAAAGAAATGCAAGTTTGCTAAAGGCAAAAGTAAGCAAAAATTAGCAATATCACTATTTATATGTGCTTTATCATGAACTGATGAATGGCTAAAAAAGCAAGTTCACTAATAAGTGACAGGTGGAAAGATTCAGGGAAACAGAATCATTGTCTAATTAATATTACCTACCTCACCGTGTCCACTGAAAGCTGCATGATGTAAGGCAGTTCTCCCTGCTCGATCAGACACGTTTACATTACTCAGAACAGGTACCAAAGCTTCAGCACACTTTACAGCTTTATTGGCAGCAGCTATGTGTAAAGGGGTTTGCCAATTTTTGTCTCGAGCATTAACATCGGCAGAATGCTTCAAAAGTACCTGTACTGCCTCCTATAACATGGTATAAAAATTATAAAAGACAGTTTTAGAAATTTTATATACATGAAGGAAATAAAATCAGTTCTAGTAGAACATACTCTAAACAAATAGGATTTTACCCAAGAAAACCAAATATTCTGAACTAAAGGCAGTACTCAGTCATATAAGATCTATCAAGATAGAACATTCCCTTTTTCTAGCTTTCAATTAAAGGTCTAACCATCTCAAATGTGCAGGAAAAAATGCTGACAAATATTCTTCAAAAACATTCACTACTTCTCTTGTTTTTCTGGATGGCAAGATACAATTAATATATACTCTGAGAAGCCTGAAGGAATGGATTTATCACTGTGCCATTAGATAATTATAAAATATAGTATTTCCTTACGTATCACACATGCTATTTTTCTGCACAATGAAAACCCCCCTATGATACAGTTTATTTTATTAATAGAGCAAGAAAGAGAGGGACACAGAGACATATACACATACACAAAGCTTTGCTGTGATGCTACCTGGCAGGAAGGCAATGTAGCACAATTTACTGTTCGAAGGATCTGTCTCCCAGAAGCACCAAGAAAACTTCACAATACATCTATAAATTGGACTCATGGCAATATTCTAAAGAATGCAGTATGCCATCAACAAACATTAAGCACTGAATCAAAACTAAATGTAGCTATAATGTTCTCATTACAGTGATAATCTTATCTTTGGTAGATAAACAACAAACTATACATAACAATGAAAAAAATAAGAATCATATCAGTTCTGTTATTTTCAAGGTCTGATAATTCAACTCCAGTAAAACTGACCCTCAGTTTTTTTACTCTAAAAAGAGGGAGAATACTTCCTGTTTACCACTCTTCTTAAATCTGCAAGAAAGCTGAAAATTAAATGTGTAAGTATAAAATAACCATAGGTGTGCAAAGCAGCCTGGAACATGAAATAAAACACTAACAGTGATTCACTATTAGTGAAAATAGGTTTTTAAGCTTCTGAAATAAAAAGTAATCAGAACCCTCTGAAATAGGGGAAACAACACAAGTATTTAACGGATCTGACAAAAGACTGGAGAGATGCCCAGAAATCTATTAACCTGCTAAGAAAGTTGGCCAGCTAATCATAGATATACAAATATCTACTCTAATATCCTGCAATTCCACTCCAGTTATTTACCCAAAAGATACTTTTAAAAAGCCCAGCCAAGAATGCTCATATTAACTTTATGTATACGACCCCAAAACCTGAAATCCAAATGTCCATCAACAGAAAAACTGATAAATTATTGAATATCCATAAGATGGACTACTACTCAGCAATAAAAAGGAGTGCTCCAGTAACGCACAGAATGACACGGACAATTCTCAAAAATGTTACACTGAATAAACAAAGCCAAGACACAAGACTTGATTCCATTTTTATAAAGTTCTAGAAAAGGTAAAATTACTTGATGGTGAGAGATCAGAATAGTGGTTGTTTCTGGGGACAGAAAAGGTTACCTGAGAGACCATGATTAGGAAAAGTCGCATAGTGTATACGTTTGTCAAAACTCAATACACAAAGGAGTATTATACCTTTGCCAAATTTCAAATCTGTGAATTTTGTTTTAAATGATTTACAAAAAGGAATATGGGGAGAAACATATAGAGGAATATGGACCCAAATTATGGAAAACAAGGTACACACTATCAGGATTTTCCATCCTTATCCTCAAGAAGGGTGTATTGTAACTTGTGGAATAAAAAAAAATATAATGCCACACCAGGATTTGTCAGTAGGTATGTTAATGGCTGCACTAGAAAATAATTAAAAACAAAATGAAGAATTTATAATAGGATAAACTGGGCATATGCAGTTATAGATGACAGGCTTGCCTTATCTATTCCCAGTCTGGAATTCACAATGTATACATTAAAACTTCTGAAAAGTCTCGGGAATATTTATGACATTAGCAATGTTAAAAAATTCAAACCAAAGTAAGTATAAATCCAAATTATGGTAGGTAAGACAGTCTTACCTAAATTTTCTAACAGTTATATTAATTATGAGTTATAATATCACAGTCCAGAAATTTTTAGGCTGAAGGATAGGCTTCAGAAACTTGCCTGGATCATTGCTTTTTAACTTATATATTCTTAAATTCAGGCTAAGGATGTAGTTTTTGTTTTCTTTTTTTAATGAGCAGTCATCAAGTCTTTGCATGGAACCTGCAATCTTCCTTATAAGTATTACTTTTTAAAAGAATATTTGGTCTGCTTTACAATCTCTGCAAATATATAATGTGAGTGCAAAGAAAGTATTCTTTTTATTTAATTTGGCAAAACTCCACTAGTTTTAAAAAATATATTCCCAAGAGTCATAACAGTAAGTGTATAGTAGAACTAACTTATTAATAAAGTTTCAAAGATGATAATGTTTACCTTCCTTAACTGCTTTTACTTTAAAAAACCAAAACTTCTTTACAGAGAGCTAAGCACAAATTTAGTAACATTACCAGAGAATTTGAGTTCATCCACTGGCTGCATGTAGGGTGAGGGATGTAGAGGAGAACAGCCTCTACGTTCTGCAGGACACTGGAGAGCAAGTACCTCTCTGCTATTGGGACAACGAGGCAAGCTCAATTCCTCCACTGAACAAAGTAGCATGGGCTTCGTTAATCATGAAGTCATAGACCAGAGTGGGAGCATGAAGAATGGGAAGCAAAGGGGGGGGCGGGTAGTCCAATTAACTATGGTGGAGGATTACTAATGCTTTGGTAGTAGGGATGGTGTGGTGACATATATCTGAATAACTGTGAATCTATACCCCTAAATTATATATATAAACTGATGTTACCTCAATTTTTAAAAAGAATTTCGGTGTTCAAAATATTCATATTTATACCATTTTTCTTAACCCCCAGATATGTATAAGACTGAAGAGCTAGAATGTTGCAAGTGACCCAGTTTCCCCAAATCCAGATTCTACAGTTTATTGTCTATAGTATATCAAGAAACTACATCTGAGTTTAGAAGCGTGCTTGCAATACCTATTATTCCCTCGCTCCTCCTTTTCTTTTTAAGATTTATTTATTTACATAAGAACTGGGATACAGGCCAGAGGCGCAGGAGAGTGAGAGGATTCATCAGAGACAGAGCAGGGAGCAGAACAGGCGAGACAGGAGAGGTCTGCTGCGCCATGTGGGATTCTTGCTGGCCGGCCGGGAATCGAACCCACACTGCAGAGGCTGCGGACAGCTTCACAGAGCTGCACCCAAACTGCTGCGCCACCAGGGAGGCCCCTCTCCTCCTTTCAAGTCTGAGGCTCTAGTTAACAGATTGTCTCTGTCACAAGGCAGGGTACCCAGTTATTTTTTGCCTTTATTTCTCTTCACCTGTATACTTTTTTTTTTTTTTTACTTTTTCCTATATTTTTAAATTTTTTTTAAAAAAGATTTTATTTTATTTATTTATACAAGCACTGGGTACAGTCAGAAGCACGGGAGGGTGAGAGAATTCACAAGAGCCAGAGCGGGGAACAGAACAGGTAGACCGATGATATACACTGCTGAGGGGAGCAGCAGGCGGCAGGAGAGGTCTGCACGCCATGTGGGACCCTCGCCAGGTGGCCGGGGATAGAACCGGCGCTGCAGAATCTGCGGGCAGCTTCGCAACCCCACGCTCAACTGCTGCGCCACCGGGGAGGCCCTATTTTTAAATTTTTTTTTGAACAATATTTGCTTCCCCTCCACCCGCTCAGATTGAGTCCCCATAGAATTTCCTTCCCCAAGGCACACGTGCACCATCACCACAGTCCCCTGTGTTCCTCCCTCCCTCCTTTTGATCCCTCTCCCTCCTCCTCCCCTACAAGATGTCTCTGCTTTATAATTGTCTCTTTTTGCTTTGCTGTGTTTTGTACTGTTGTTATTCTTTTTATTGAACTGGACAGTCCGAAATGTAGTTCACAATGAGGAATGCAAAGAATTAAGAGACAAGAGATCCCCAAGTTTCTCTTGAGGAAATATTCTGAAACACTAGTTAAAGAAGAGCTAACCCTCCAGTTCATGATGAAAAGTAGCAGCAGCTTATACTTTCTGGTCTCTCACAATTTGAGTAAGTGAAGAAACACTGAATTAGCATTAACTTATATAGTCATACTTTTCAATTTTATATTTAAATATTTATTTTTAATAAGCATCAACTTTCATAAGAGAGATAAAATACGTTCCCTAAGCACAAAGCATTTTCAAAAAATACCCAATACATTTTAGAAAGGCAATAAAATGAATTTAAAAAAAGAATGGTTTTGTCCCATCACTGGTATTCAACAGCTAAGTGGTTTCTTGCCAAAGTTTTCTCAAAATAAGGACCAAAAAAAGGTAATAATTTCAAAACTAATTTCATTGTTTAACAACATTTCAATTAATCATTATACCACTGCTGAGATTATTTCTTGATCATTATCAGCTGAATCATTATCAGATATACATCTCTATTAGACTAAAGTGAATCAGTAGAAAAGAACCTCAAGGGCGATTTCATAAGACAGAATAAAATTCTCTCTGGTAGGACGTAGAGAAGGAAGGTATTTTAGATTCGCTAAGAAGCCTTACAAATGGAGAAGTGGGAAAAATTAACTTGGTTTGTAAAATTCTAGAGTAAAATGATCAGAGTAGGTATTTCAGTTGCTATTCCCTTCTTGTGGCAGCACAGAATTTGAATATGCACTCATAAGCAGGTGTAATCTTTTACTATACAGTATTTATATATTTATACTCAGAGAAATGTCATACCTCACTACAAGATGCAACTGCTCTGTGTAAAGGTGTCAACCATTTGCTGTCTTTGGCATTAACTCTAGCTCCTGCAACAAGAAGAAAAAAATAAATTGAAATATTTTGCATAAAATATTTTAAATAAATTTGAAGTTATATTTAGTCCAGATTGGATAAACAACAATTTAAAAAATAATACCTAATATTTATACTGCCTGCTAATAAATGACCCTTAATTCATATAACTATTCTTTTTAATTGATGTAATTATCCAATACGTTTTAGCTCTTTATTAAAATAAGCATTTTACATGGCTAGAAAAGCCACCTTTATACAGAGCACATCCAAAGTAAAATTCAGACCCCACTTTAAAATGTGTATTAAAAAACTCAAGTACTTAAAGTAAATGAATATAAGACTATTTAGACATAAATTTTTGACCACTGCAAAGCCTTCATTACATTTCTTTATAATAAATGTATCATGCTAAAAAGCTATACAAGATTATCAAAACAGTTATCCAGTGTTGATTAAAAACACATTAGCACCATCAAGTTATTGCATAAAATGTATAGAATGTTATAAACTTAGGGGAAAAAACTGAAAAGAAATGAACCAATCTATATGTCTTTGTGGGTTATACCTAATGATTTAAAGATGAGAAAAACACAACAAATCAACTACATACAGTTGTTTAAAAATCATTAAGTCAATGGAGAAAAATTATCCTTAACAAAATGGAAATACATTTAGTAAAAAAAGGCAGGAGCATTATGTTATGGGGGGACATAACACTTACATAAAATCCACTGATTTGATACTCAAGTTCTAAGCAAACAGAAGCAGCACACTGAAGGTTCCCTCTAAACAGAAATAGTCCTAGTTCTTAGAAGTGTTGAGAAACAGGTGACAAGTCCCAGACTCATGCAAAGTGAAGCTAGTGAGAAGGGCCTTTAGATATCTAGTCCAACCTCCTAATTTTCTAGATGCAGAGTAGTAGTATAGCAAGCCTAACATCAGCATCAACAACAGCAAAACCAAAGCAAGAATTCTGGTTGACATTCTATATTCTGAGTGTGAGGTTCCAGGGAATAATCATGTACAGTGATTCCAAGTAATGGCTCTAATAATTATTAGCTATAGGTCCCTAAATAGTTACATGATCCCTCTGAAGCTAAGTTTCTTCATCTATAGATCTCTTTTCTACCTTGTCACAAAGATTAACACATAATTAACATACCCAGTATATGAGCACAGATATGCTAGATAGACTTTTAAGTCTTGAACATGTGAGAAAATGAAGCAGAATGTCTACATTCCCTGCATCTGAAATGTTAACAGATTAGAAGGCTGGATCTCCAGAGAGAGTGAAGGAACAACAGAGAAATACTAGATTCCTTCATTTTCCCATTTATCTGCTTGGAACGCCAATGGCTCTTTATCACCCCTGTATTTCTTTGCATAGTTTTGAATTTATGTGCACCATAAAAGAGCAAGGTCTGGTATTAATGCCTAAAGAGTAGTGATACAGGTGCTTAGAAGAAACAAGAACCCTGAATTGAAAAATGCAGAGAATAATGAGGCCTGATAATGGGCCTTCAAGCAAACAGGAAGAGTTATTAGTTAATAACTTGAATCAGACTTCAAGGAAGTAGAATATGGCTGTCACACACACACAAAAAAAAGAGTATTTCTATGTGCTGATAAAAATCTGAGAAATAAAAAGTAAAAAGAGCAATATTATTAAGAAATATGTAATACTCTACTTTTATGTAGAAAAAGGAAGAGGTATATATCTATATTCATAGTGTTTTATAAACACAAGGAAATCATGGAGGAACACTATTAACAGTGGTTGCCTATGCATTTGTCGGCAGAGGCTAAACTGAGAATTGGGTAGTGAGGGGCTGAGTAAAAAGGCAACTTTTAGGGGAGGGATTGGGGTCAAAATAAGGGGGTTACAATTGTATGGGGAATATAAAAATAAAATTTATTATAAAAAAAATAAAGGGAGAGTGGGAGGAGCACAGGTGAATTGGTGAAGGAGATTCTATGGGGACACCTGAGGGTGGGGGAAACAAACTGTTTAAAAATGAACAATGATGTAAAAAAATATATAAAAAATAAAGATTCCTCATGAATCGTTAAAAAAAAGGCAACTTTTATGATATGCAATGTATCTTTAAAAACATATTTTTAACTGTTTTAAATAACTGAAATATTGCCTTATCAAAAAATGAAATGTATTTAAGAGGAAATAAAAGCAGTGGTTATCAGAAGTGTTCAAAGAATTTGTCTTCTAGTACAAAGAAAAAATTGTAACAACTAGAAGATGGTAAATATGTTTTGTCTTTCTTTTGGATGTGGGTAATGAGATATATAACTGAAGGAAGAAATTCTAGTTTTCATGGTGCATCTGGAAACCCAAAGTGAAAAAAAGCCTGTTGGCCTTCATTTTTCCACTTAAAGTTATGATAAGTTTTTTTTTTCCTTTGCTTTTAATAACAAAATTAAGTTAATTTCTCACAAAGCCTGAGGATGACAACAAAAAATACACTGATGACTGACTGAGGATATATCATATTGCTACTTGTTGCCAATAAACAGTTTGATTTTAAAAAAAATGGCTTCTTCTTTTCATTTTCTAAAGGTACTTAACCTGCAGGAAGATCAAGCAATGGGATTTTAGCCATTTAATCACAGTATTTCTCAGAAGATACTGACCTTTTGTTAAATTATGTGTCTTTCCTAATAGTACTAATTCCTTGGAAATTAAACACGAAGTATATGTGAAATGGTAGGGCCATATCAAAGGGTACCAACAAAACAAGTTATCTTCTTTGCCCACATTGGTTAAATTATTATACACTGTACATACTAGCAAGCATATATGGCCTAGCCATGTATGTTACAAGAGTAGTAGATGGTTGTAAAATAAGTGTTGTAAGAACAAACATGGCAGCACACTTCTGATGTCCAAACTCCCTAAAGCTCAACTCATATGAACCTCCCCTCGAAGGTAACCAGACTTCTACATAGAGTGCTCCAAACAGCTATATATACACATATACACAAATTACAAAGTCATGCAAATAATGGCAAGACATTTCCAAAATAAAATTAACTACAACAACTGAAAACTAGCCATAAAGGCTAACAATGAAGATGAAAAAAAAGGACAATTATGTCATGTCCACTTAAACATAAATGTCTTTGTATAGAGAAAACCAAATGACATTGTCACATGCTCCATACATGGCAGAGTATGATGTTTTTGTTTAATGATGATCTAAGCCACCAAAAAAGATTAATTTCTTTACGATTTCCTAGTTTCTTTTTTAAAACAAAAGAATACAAAATAGCAGTCCCATCTCAATTCTTGAAGTTAGGTTACCAGGAGACCTTATGGTAGGAGAAAGAACTGCTTAAAAAACTGAAGACAATGGAGATAGCAATTTAAGGATGATGTCATCAGTTACAGTTGCAAAGTGACACTTATAGAAAGTTTCTTTACTTGACTTTCCATGCCCCCCCCCAAATCTATAACTATCAGCTACTTTCCCTTAAATAAGCAGTCAGAATTTGTATTGCCAATATCTGAATATGGATTAGACTTTTCAGAGCACAGTGTAATTTTATTTCTGATATATTAAAAACAATGTAAAGACAAGCAAAAACCACCTTAGGGTCACCTAAATAGGTTGTATCCATTTGATTCCACAGTTAGACTCTATAGAAAAATCCAGATAACTAGTCCTCTCTCACCCATTTTTTACAATTTAATAATTCATTCATGAAAAAATATATTATGAAATGATAGGCTTTTAAAAAATGTTATATAAGGTAAGATTTCTGGAAAGAGATAAATGTCTAGCTCATTTGAAGCTAAACCAGAAGGCAACTGAAAGAAATAATCCGATTTACTTACATCAGTCTATTCTGGGATCCAAATAGCACGGATTTGTGCAGATAGTCAGGGGTCAATGGAAGAAACCCAGAAGAGGACCGATGATCTAACAATGGCTCTACCAATTAGGCTGAGTGATCTAAGGCTGTTCCCCAGAGCCCAGATCTTCATTTAGTTAATCATAATTTCTGCCTCCTATGCTGTGTGAATATACTGGAGAGGGGATAGGAAGCAAGAGAGAATGGGCCCTAAGGTAAAACCACTTTGGAAGTACCACAAAGTTTCCATAAAGTGAGCCCCACAGTCAGGCATTCAACTCAAGCGTAACCCATTTGACTCTAGATCTCATTCTGCAGTATGATCAGTTCATCAGTTTTCTCCCTACTCTAATCAGTCGCCAAGATGTGTCAATTCTTTGATTTTTGAACCTTAGTTACCAGTTAGTAAGGACTGTGCTAAATGATCTCTATGATCCATTTCCAGTTATAAAATCTTATCCTATTTTGAAATACTTGGAATAAATTATTTCATATTTACTAAATACCATGTCCTATTTTAACATCAAACAGATAATATCTTCATAATCTATGACAGGGGTCTCCAAATTACAGCCCAAAGGTTGCCAGTCATATATTTTGTAAATAAAATTTTATCACAACATAGCTACACCAAATTCACTTAAGTATTAAATATGTGGCTTTCACATTAAAAAGTAGAGCTGAGTTGTTGTCAAAGTGCTTTTATGGTCCTTAGAAAGTCTGTCAACCTCTGAATAAGTCTAAGTACTTGAGGACAGAATATTAATTTCTATTTTCATGTGTGTTTGTAATAGTTATAAATAATCCCACTAATAAATCTATGAACAGAGGATAGTTTTCTTCTCTGTTCCTAAGTTAGAATGAGCTGGGCCAGGGGTCGAATACCTCCATCACTCTTCCCAAATTGAAAATTATGCTTTTGGCTGCTTACCAAAGGCAATGGCAAAAACTTCTGATTGTGCTTTCAGGTTAGAAGTAGAATAAGCAAAAAAGCAATTACAATTTCAGTTTCCACTTGTAATGCTGGGGAGGATATAAAACAGCTGCTGCATTGTCTCTTTTAAGAGGGTGTTAGAACAACAGATACTGTGCACTGAATTGTCTCCCCCACATCCCATATTGAAAAGTGCTAACCTCAGTCCCCTCTGAATTGTGGCATTATTAGAAGGGTTCTTGACAGGCTCTAATCCAGTATGACTGGTATCCTTGTAAAAAGAAGAAAGCTGGACACAGACATGTGTAGAAGGAAGACACAAGAAGGTGGTGGTGACCCACATGCCAAGGAGAAGAGCTCTAGAACAAATGTTCTCATAGTCCCTAGAAGGAGCCTTTCCTGCCATTACTTTGCGCATGGATTTCAAGCTTCCAGAACTTTAAGAAAATCAATTTCTGGTGCTTAAGTCACTCAAGTTGTAGTGCTTTGTTTTGGCAGCCCTTGCAAGCCAATGTATCACTGTAGACTTTCAAGGGTCCTATCCCTTAAGTGTAATCCTTAAGTGTAATTCTTTTTTTTTTTTTTTTTTAAAGATTTATTTATTTATTTATAGAAGCACTGGGTAACAGTCAGAAGCGCGGGAGGGTGAGAGAATTCACCAGAGCCAGAGCGGGGAGCAGAGCAGGCAGAAGGACCGAAGTACACTGCTGAGGGGAGCAGCGGGCGGCAGGAGAGGTCTGCGTGCCATGCGGAACCCTCCTCTGGTGGCCGGGGAGCAGCCGGGGATCGAACCGGCGCTGCAGAGGCCGTGGGCAGCTTCACAACCCAGCGCTCAACCGCTGCGCCACTGGGGAGGCAGGCCCCTTAAGTGTAATTCTTAATACAAGAAAAATAAGATTCATATTTCCTTTTTAGGGATCACATTTTCTACAGAAAGCCAATCAAATGACATTCTGACTAATGCCCTCCACAATGTAAGTTCACTATGTATTAAATTTAACCATCTAATATATGCAGGAGGCAGGGGAGGGATAAAAAATAATATACGCTGGGAACAGTCTACTGTACTGCTAAACCTAAGGTTTTAAATACAAGCAACAAATCAACTTTAAATGGATAGAAGACTTGGATAGAAATCCTGAAAACATAAAATACACAGAGGAAAACATCGGTAAAACACTTCACAACATAAGTTTCAGTAATGTCTTTGAGAATTTGTCCCCAAGAGCAAGGAAAACAAAAGAGAATACAAACAACTGGGAGTACATTAAACTAATTTGCACAGTGAAAGAAACTAAAAGAAACATCCTACTGAATGGGAGAAAATATCTGCACACCATACAATGACAAGGGACTAATGTCAAAGATCTACAAATAGCTCATACAACTCAACAAAAAGAAAACAATCAAAGAAGGGGCAGAAGAGTTACACAGGCACTTCTCCAAAGACACAGATGGCCAACGAACATATGAAAAAATGTTCATCATCACTTATCAGGGAAATGCAAATCAAAACCACAGTGAGATACCACCTCACACCTGTGAGAACAGCCCGCACCAAAAATCTAGAAACAACACATGCTGACAAGGGCGTGGAGAAAATGGAACTCTCTTACACTGTTGGTGGGAATGTAGACTGATTAAGGCACTACAGAAAGCAATGTGGAGGATCCTCAAAAGATTAGAAATAGATCTGCCATATGACCCAGAAATTCTGCTGTTAGCTATCCATCCAAAGACTACAACAACACTATTTTGAAAGGAAATTTGGGCTTTCATATTTACTGCAGCATTATTTACAATAGCCAAGATATGTAACTAATGTCCCCAAAACAGGTGAATGGATCAAAAAATGTGTGGTTTATATACACAATGGAATGCTAGTCAGTGATCAAAAAAGATAATCTCAATCCATTTGCAGCAACATGGATGGAGCAGAAAGGATTATGCTAAGTGAAATAAACTATAAGGAGAAAGATAAATACTGGATGGTGTCATTTATACATGGAATATAGAAAAAAAAAATCAAAGGGTAAGACAAAGACACTAAAAACCAACCCTTGAAAGCTGATCACAGAACTGAAGTATCCAAAAGGGGTGGGGTGAGCACAGGGTGGGGAGAGCACACAATGGACTATGTGGAAGACTACAGGCGCTTTGGTAGTGGGTGTGCTATGGTGAATTTACCTGAAGGGGGAGGTCCTAGACTTCCAAACTAAAAAGGATTAAACCAATGGTACTTCATTTAAAAAAAAAAAAAAAAAAAAGCATTCAGCAAATATTTACTATTATTATGTGCCAGGCACTGAAACAAGCAATAAAAACATAGAGAGGGAGGGGCAAGGGGAGGGAAAAAGAGAGGGAGAGGGAGGAAGGAAGGAAAAGGAATAGCTCCCATAAAAGTGTATTTAGAAAATTTAATCCTTATAACAGAAATTCTTCAATGAAAGACACTACCTATACAAATCCTAAGGATCACATATTCTACATAGGTGTGGAGGGAGAGGGTGATGGGTTAGAGAGGGAGAGAAACAGAATTAACAGAAGAGAGGCCCACATTCTACCTCAGCTCAGATTATGACTACCTGGGTCTAAATTCTGGCTCTAGTTTTTATTAGTAGTACAATTTTCAATTATTAAATCTCTAAATATCCAAGTTTCCTTATCTATAATGCCATCATAACATTAAGAAGGTAAAATGAGACAAATGAAAAAGTTAAATTTAGCATGGTATGTGACATAGTAAGCAGACTTTTTATTATTTTACCCTGGTTGACAGCCAACTGTGAAATTAATTCCACTAGACTCTAGTGTTATTATAGATAATGCCATCTATAATAATCACTTCATTACATATAAGATGTCAAAAATTATATTTCTATTTCACAAATTTTCAAGTTGCATCATGTATAAATATTTGCTTTCCAATATCTGGACTGCAGGTTAAAGAGAATGAATAGTTCTACTTTAAAGAAAAAAAACACCAAAATATAAGAGAATGTGAAGAAAACACTATTTTTAATGCAAAAGAGGAAACCGTTAAAACCGCAAGCCAAACTATGAGAATTTCTACCAACTACAGCAAATTCTGTACAAAAATAAGGAAGGATCTAAGCCAGGCATTTTCTTCAGATCCGGGCAAGGTGACTGAGTCTTCTAAAGGAGAATTTTGGTGTCTGCATCCACCTGTCTCTTTATCTCTACTTGAATCTGAGAATCCCTATTAATATTCTTTTAGATTATTTAGAGCTGTGTGTATAATCCACAAGAAAAGCTCTCCATACAACTCATAATACAGAACAAGGTGGAGCAGTGATAAAGAAGGGACCAAAGGAATCTATCACCCAGCTGGAGGTGAAGGGTAAGAGCCAACTCAACAATCACTATCTAAGAACCTATGATCTAAGGATCCAGTCACATCAAATAGTGCAAATAGTGCAAACTTCTTATAAGAAATCAGGACTGTCGGGGCCCAGACCTGAGGCCCAGACCTGAACATCCGGGTTCTTGCCTGAAGCAGGTACTGAATGTTAGCTCAAGTGAAGGTTTCAAGTTTCCTATTGTGACGACTGATCCTTTCCCCCTGCTTGCTACTGTGGCTTGTTTGCATTGGTGGGCTCTCCTTGCTAGAGATAACGAGAGACCTCCTCCTCTGAACCCTATATAACATTGTACACATTCCTGAATAAATGAGACTGGCGATGATCCTGGCTTTGTCTCCACTCCTTGCGTACCCCTGTCCCATACCAAGCCCCTGCTTCCTCCCCCGGGTACCCCGTTGATCTGCCCGGCTGGCCCGGACAAGGACATAAAACTTGAATAATTAAACATGTAAGGACGAGTCTCTATCAAATGATCAACCTTTTATATTCTTCATTTTTCATTTTAGAGAAAATTTTTAAAACATTTCCATTTTTTTTTAAAACAGATTTATTTTATTTATTATGCATACAAGAGCTGGGGGGTAGGTCAGAGGTACGAGGGGAGTGGGAGAGTGAGAGGATTCACCAGAGACAGAGTGGGGAGCAGAACAGGCAGATCTACTGAAATACACTGCTGAGGGGAGCAGCAGGCAAGGCAGGAGAGGTCTGCTGCACCATGTGGGTTACTACCTGGCCAGGGATCAAACTCATGCTGCAATGGCTGTGGATAGCTTCATAGTGCTGAGACTTAACCCCTTGCCCCACCCCATCACAGGGAGGCCCATTTTAGAGAAATATTTTCAGAACAAATGATCTTGCTGCAAGTAATCTTGCCATGGATACTAAAGTTGTTTCAAAAATTCTAAATTACATTCATTTATTGAATGTTCATACTGAACCATATCATGATTTTCATATAATGCAAGAGTTAAATAGGGATTATTTCACATTAATTTTTTATGATTATACTAGTTAAGGTTAACCTAATTAATATTATAACATGTCTCTAGCAATTAATATGAAAGGCAAGAAAAACTACTAAACTTTGTTACACTAAGAGTTCTCATTACTTTGAAGAAATTAGACAACTTTTGTTGCTGACATTTCTTTCCATTTATCTATCTTTATCTAGGCAACTGATCAGGTGTAACATCTAGTTCAATTCTAACTTATGACTTACTGAACACTCATCCAATATGTTAAAAGGTTGTTTTGATGGATCCAGAATTTGAGCTTAAGGGTATGGATATTAGTGAGTCTAGCATGGCCCTCAGAACCATGGTGATCTAATCAAATTTAAATAGAACCCCTAAAAGATGGTCTTTTAGAAACTTAAGACCCTGCACATATTTTTGAAGACTGTGTGAAGCTACTGTTTTTTTAGTTTATTAAGATACAGTTGACATGTAATGTATTGGTTTAAGGTGTGCAACATATATATGATCACTACAGTAACAATAATTAACTTCAATAGTAAACACTATTTTCTTATGAAAAGAACCTTTAAGATCTACTTTCTTAGCAACTTTCAAACATACAGTACGTATTATTAATTTTAGTTACCAGGCTGTTTATTATACCCCCCGAAAATCCTTGCCTCTCCTTCCCATTCTCATTTCACTAAAGACTAGGGAAACTGGGACCAAAACATGAACAGATTTCTGAAAAGGAGAGCGTCTAAACTTACATCATCATAGGTTAATCCAGCAAGTATTCACGCAGAGCCAATTCTGTATTCAACATGTTCCAGGCAGAAGAAATAAGCTAGGAAGCAAACCTGACTAAATCCTTGCCTTCTAGAGTTTATACTACAGTGGAAGAGAATGAGAGGGGAAAAATGACTAAAATTTTTAGCAAAGTATAAGGAAAAGGGTAACACACAGGAGCAGGAAAGGATGGAGGTGGTGGCTGCCATAATCAGGGGCAGCCTCTCTGATGAGGTGGCATTTGAGCAAGGACTTGAAGAAGGTAAGAGAGTAAGCTATCTGAAGAAATGGGGGTTTAAAGCTGAGGAATACCCAGGCCAAAGGCCCAGAGACTTAAGAAGGCCGGGGCGTTAGAGCAGAATGAGCAAAAAGGAAAATAGCAGAAGCTAAAAGTCAAAAGAAATTTGGAGCAGAAAAGTCATGTACAGTTTGAGGCGAAACCTGATTTTTTATTCTGAGAACTGTGAACAATTAAATTCATTTAGAACTTTACTTTTCCTTGAAAAAAAAAAAACTATTACCTAATAAAGCTGTTGAAATATAACTATCTTTCAAAGACAAGTTGAAATAGCTTTTATAAATATATGTGATGCTTAATTTTATACATGATTTTTAGTTGAAATAGGTACTCTCAAACTCTTACTTCAAAGCTGACAACTGATTACCATCACACTGATAAGGCTCATCTATCACAGTCACAAAGACCAGGAAGTCAATCTTCTAAAAGCAACTAAAACTCCTTGATACAAACATTCACTTTAAAGGAAGAATTTAAGTCAAATTGAACATTTGTAAAATTTCTCCTAGGTATAAAAATGAAATGGAAAAAAAAAAGACTCTTTATGTTGAATCATACAATCTTTATGTCAAAAATGAAAGTGAATCAATAGAATACCATATAATAAAAAAAAACACAGAATTCTTACCCCAAATCCTAAATATTAAACTACCCAGAGCTGTACTCTTTCTAGCAAAGCTACTTTTAACATTAAAAAAGAAACTTTCTTAGATAATGTTCATTAAAAAAATCCACATACAAACCTGTATTCTATCAAGTCCTATTATTCAAATAGAGGCCTTAATGAAGAAGAAATAGTTTTCTCTTGAAGTGCTTCAGTTCTTATCTCTAGTAAATTTCAGCTGAGAACTAGTAAGCTAGAATCCATAGAGGAATAGACATCTTACAGGCAGTGCATCAGTGATGAAGTTATTCAAGAAGAAACTGATGTAAGAATATTGCCTGAGTCCACATTTAACAATATTCAATGCTGTATGATTATGTAGCTTGTCATAAAAAACAGATTTTAAAATTTTAACAAGTTTGTAAATAGAAGCAAAAAATTCTATTTAGGCCACCATTTAATGGGCTCTTCATGCAAAAATTCCCTCAGTCCTTCTCCTAAATATCAACAGATAAAATTTCTTCAACTTCACTATGCATAGTATCTATAAATTCTGGCAATACACTCACAATTCAAATGAATGCAATCTCTCTCAATAAATATGGCTTACAATAATCTGACTACAACAAAAATATTTCTAAGTCTGTTTGCCTATGTTAGGACTGGGCAGTGTGACTACAATAGGTCTATTCTGTAAGACCCACTTTGTACTTTATACTGTGAAGCCTTAGATAGTTAAGAAGAAATTAAACATTAAGTATAATTCCCTAAAAAATATTTTTAAAGGAGCCCAAAGAGAATTAGATAAATGCTATTTAAAGATAGAAATTGTTGGCATTACCTGAGTCACCATCATCTCCACTTTGAAAACTGTAATTGTCTCTGACTAACTCTACGGTCGATGAGCATACTGTGAATATACTATACAACACCTACCCAATATAATGCTCATCCCACTCCGTTATTCTGATGTTTTTATTTTTCATAGCATATATAACTTCCTAACATAAGTAATCTATAGTCAGTTTTTCCACATTGGAGTATCTGTTCCATAAGGGCACCAATCTTTGTTTTGTTCTCTAATAATCTCTAAGTTCCCTGAACAGTACCTGACACATAATTAACATCCATAGAATGAATGAGTTTTAGTTATTAAGCAAATATAAAGAAATAGCTAATTATGTTTGATTAAAAGTAATTATGAGAAACATATGCATGATGTATAATATACAGAGCTTACCATACCAGATAAAATAAGCAGTTCAATGATTTCTGCATCTCCAAGATAGGCAGCAGCATGCAGTGGAGTTCTCTTTTCATTGTCCTATCATAAGGAGGAAAAGGTGGAAAATAAGCTTTAATATAAAGTCAATTTTAATGTACTCTAACTGAAATAATTAATAACTACCAACGGATTACTTCCACAACACTAATCTAGACTTCAATTCCCACTGACAGGGTAAGAGAAAGTTTTGCTAAAGAAGTTTATAAAGAAATCTACCCTTAAAAGAATGACACAAGGTGTGACAAAGAATAAAAAAATCTAAGATGACAAAGAAATAGCTTCTTAGACCGTTTAAAACAAAAATGCACACATGCTGCTGACATATATAGGCAAATTTCATAACTAACTTTCCAATATATTTCCACAATTTTACAGTTTAGAACTACCTAATAAATAAAACAAACCTTAATCTACCAAGAGGTTTGCTTATCAAAATTCCATAGGATTGAGCATAGTGACAATAAATTTATCTCTGAGAATTTGAAATTATCCCTTAAAATATTTTAAAGTATTGCTTAAAGTTCCTGCCAACATTGTTTTTGGCTCTAAAATATATTCTTTATCTTTTTAAATAGCAAAAAAACAAACAAAAAACTCAGCCTTTCAAATCTTCCTCCAGGAGGAGGAACTACATCTAATGTATGGCTTTATGTATGTCCTCCACTCAAAGAATTTTCTCCAATTTGAGAAATAACACACTCAGGATGTTTAATTCATATTTATACCTCATCTAAAGTTATAAGAGTATTGCTGATTCAACTGCATCTAAGAAAGCTACTCAGGAAAACAAGCTGCTTATTTAGAAATTTACATCCAATTTTTTATACATATTTTTGCCACAGATTGTTAATCGTTTCCCCCTTGTCTACAAGGAATAAAGTTTTAGTTGGTTATCCACTTGACAAGAGAATACACTCCAAGGCAGCCTTGAACTTCCGTTACTGAGTGTGGCCCAATGATAGATGAGTGGAAATAGGCACATGTTTCTGGTCATCTTCAACTTAAAGACAAATACCTTAGAGCTTGACTAGTACTTTCCCACTTCCCACAGAAGGGAAAGGAGTGCTAAACTGAGCCAGCTTTGACCATCTAGAGGTAGGTCAATATCTTAGAAGACTGTCAGTATATTGGAGAACAGAGATGCCCCACCAACCATGAGACTTATTATTAAGAGAAATTAACTTACTGTATCTTGGCGTCTTTAACATATTAGTATAACAGTAAATTTTTTAAGATCTAAAAAAAAAATGATCTTCACTTTGTAATAATTTTCTACTTTGGCAATGCCCGCAAGTACTCTAAAAAGGATAAGCAGACCACTGAGAATAGGAAGAAAAATGCCAGCGAAGAGAGGGGCTAAAACCATCCATGGGGAAGCCAAATGAGGCTAACTACAGTACAGATATATTATAAAGATGAGTCTAAAACATTATCACTAGTCTCTTCACATATTTCTTTATATAATTTTAATATATTTGTGATGTATTTTTTAAAGATTTATCTATCTATCTATTTATTTATACATACATACATACATACATACAAGCACTGGGTATAGTCAGAAGCACAGGAGGGTGAGAGAATTCACCAGAGCCAGAGCAGGGAGCAGAAAAGGCAGACTGATGAAGTACACTGCTGAGGGGAGCAGCGGGCGGCAGGAGAGGTCTGCGCGCCATGTGGGACCCTCCTCCTGTGGCTGGGGAGCAGCCGGGGATCGAACCGGTGCTGCAAAGGCTGCGGGCAGCTTCGCAACCCAGCGCTCAACCACTGCACCACTGGGGAGGCCCCTGTGATGTATTTTTTTTTGACTGTATAATAGTAATGGATGATCCAGTAAAGGGAGGCTGGTATAGTAGTTAATTGATTGGCTTAGTAAAGAGTTCTTGTCTTTTGAACCATAATTTTCCAACAGCATGTTTTTTGCTCGATTATATACCCCAGCAAACAAAACACTTTGCACAGAAATTACTCAACAGTTATTGAAAAAGCTAACTCAGAACCACTCAAATATCATGTTTTAGTCAAAGCTGAGTTTTAGTCATTTTAATAAAGGATCCTTTGCTTAAGCTTCTTCAGTGTTACTCATCCACACAGCAAATTTCCCTAGAGTATTTAAGTATGATCAGACCTCTTCAAATTCAGAAGCATATCTATTGCACAGGATAAACCACACATACAGCACAACACAAAGTGAGTCATTTAAGTGTGTGAGATGTCTGGAATTCTATGACTCAATGCCTTAAATCTTATTCATTCATGTATTTTATGACTCATAAACATAGTTTTTCCTCTCCACAAATCAAACTAAAGAGAAAACAAGGAACAAATTGGTTAATTTTAAAAAGGGGGGGGGAAATGGATTCATCGTATTTTACTTTACTACAGTTAAGTACCAAATATTAGGCAATAAAATATTTAATATTCCCACATGGCGCGAAAGACCTCTCCTGTCTCGCCTGCTGCTCCCTTTAGCAGTGTATTTCACGCAGTCTGCCTGTTCCATTCCCCGCTCTGTCTCTGGTGAATTCTCTCACCCTCCCGCGCATCTGGCCTGTACCCCATTCTTGTATAAATAAATAAATAATAAATAAAAAATCTTTAAAAAAAATAGAAAAGGTACACAGACTGAGAAGGAAGAGATAAAATCCTATTCATAGATGGCACATTTTTATGGAGAAAATCATAAGGAGTCTTAAGAAATGCTACAATAAGTTTAGAAAGGTTGCTGAGTAGTCAATATACTAAAAGCAATCGCATTATTATATACAAGCAATTGCCAACTAGAAATGAAAAAAATAAAAACTATACATTCCCAATATAAAACAATAAAAGAAAAAGAAAAGAGAACTGCCTATAAATAAGTGCAACAAAAATTTCAGGGTCTGAAAACTACAAAACACTCACAAAGAAAAAATGAATACCATGTTCATGAATTAGAGATTCACTACTGCTTTCAATTTGATCTATAGATTCAATACAATCCTAATCAAAATTCTAGCAAGATTCCTCATGGATCTCAGCCGAAAATTTATGTGAAAGGCAACTAAATCACACTAGTCAAAGCAATTTTGAACAAACAGAACAAAGTTAACATTTCTTAGTGTGTAATTTCAAGAATAACTATTAAACTATACTAATCAAGGCAGTGCGGTAGCAGAAAAAGGAAAGGCATATTCAAAATAGAGTCTGGAAATAAACCCACACAAATGATTGCTATTTCATGGAAGTACAAAGAGGCATATAATCTTTTCCATGAATGGTCTTGGACAGCAATACACCGAGAAAAGAGTATCTATCTTTACCAGACATTGAATTAAAAAAACAACTCAAAAAGGATGACAGACCTACCTGCCAAACCTAAAATATTAAAAGAAAATATGAAGGTTGGATAAAGAGTTCTTAGATACAATACCAAAGCACAATACATTAGGTTGATAAATTTCATCAAAATTAAAACCTTTGCTGTGAAGAAGACCCAATTAAGAGGATTACTATGGGAGAAAAATGTTTGCAAATCACGTTCGACAAAGAATTCAGAATATAAAAAAACTCTCAAAACTCACAAACAAGAAGTCAATAAAATAAGGACAATTAAACCGTATCGGGGCAATTTGGCATCCATTTGGAAAAAAGAAGCCTATTCTTCTTTTTCTATTTAACTGCATAGGTTGTTATAAAGCTAAATGTAAAGAGCAAAATGATAAAACAGGAATGAATACAGGATGTTATATTTATGGCTCAAGTTAGGAAAAAGACTTCTTACTAAAGACATCAAAATCTTAAAAGCATTAGCTGCAAAAAATGCTGGTAATTTTCACATTAAAATTAAGATCTCATGTTCAATAACCAGCATAGAAGGCAAGATGAAAATGGAGAAAGTACTTGCAATATAGATTATAATAAGTTTATAGTCACAAAGGATACATATCCAGAATAAACTAAAAAATTCCGCAAATTAGCTGTATGGAACTCAAAAAGAAAAATGGGTAGAGATTTAATAGGCACTTCATGAAAGAATATCTGAATGGGGGCCTCCCTGGTGGTGCAGCAGGTTGAGCACAGTGCTGTGAAGCTCTCTGGAGCCTCTGCAGCATGGGTTCGATTCCCGGCCAGCCACATGGCGCAGCAGACCTCTCCTGTCGCACCCGCTGCTCCCCTCAGCAGTGCTTTCAGTCCGTCTGCCTATTCTGCTCCCCACTCTGTCGCCAGTGAATCCTCTTACCCTCCTGTGCCTCTGGCCTGTACCCCAGCTACTGCATAAATTAGAAATAATTCCACTACCCACTACCAACAAAATATGGATAAACCATGGTACATGTAGTGAGTGGTCTACGATGAACCTTCAGCTACACATAATATAGATCTATATTTTTTTTTAAAAGATTTTATTTTTGTGTAGAAGAACTGGGTTTCAGGTCAGGGGTGCAGGGGGTGTGAGAAGATTCACCAGAGACAGAGTGGGAAGCAGAATAGGCAAATCTACTGAAATACACTGGAGAGGTTTGCTGCGTCATGTGGGTTAGTTCCCTGGCCTGGAATCAAACTGAGGCCATGGAGATGGGCCTTCAGGTGGTAGCCCTGAGACTTAACCCCTAGAACACCAGGGGGGCTCCCTAGGTCTAAATATTTTTAACACAAGTGACACACAAAAGACTCCAGGCCCAAAAGAATTCATGTTATATGATTAATTTAAAAACATGCAAAATTATATTGTACAATGGGCCAGATGGCAAAATTATAAATCCAAAAAGTAAGATATATTGACTACATTGTGGGATTGAAGAAAACAGTTCTCATCATAAAGTGAGCATAAAGGGTACTTCTGAGGTGCTAGCAATGTTTCCACTCTTATCCAGGTAGTGGAGACAATTAAGTAACTCATTATAGCCTGTATTTGTTTTACATATTTTCAGTGTGTCAGATTACACAATTAAAAAAAAAAACTGAAAGGAGAAAAAAATAGGACCCGTGGGCTTAATTTTTCTAAAATAACAATCAAAACTGATGTTAACTAAAACAAAAAATACATAAAAAATTGACAGGAGACACAGGTTTTGACATTGTATCTCAGCTTAGGAATAGTAGCTTCCTTTGTTAGTTGGCAAGTTTTGTTCAAATGCAATGAAAAAATCACCTGAAAAGTGAAAATGAAAGTTACTCATCCTTGCACCCACTCCCTTCATCCAACTACACATTTATGTCTAAAAGTGAATAAAAAAAGAAATTTTATTATGAGGGATTTACAGACGATAGTCTTTAAACTCAAATGAAAACACATTTAAAAAATAATGTAATCTAGTTTCTATATGTAAACAAAACCCAAACTACAAAATGTACATATTTATTTTCTAAATTATAATAACTTGACATTAACATTTTGTAATAGATACTTCTCATATACAAAGAGAAATGTATTCTAAAATGATATTTTGAGCTTGTACAAAAACAAGCTTCCATTCATTTGGTAAGTACTCAAATCATTGATTCTCTGTAAAAACTTCCAAAGGAAAAAAATGGTACCTTATTAGTTTTAAATATATATATGCAATTTATGTATTTTACTCAACAATACAGTAAGGTATGAAAAAACTTACGGTCTTGCTGTAGTTTTATGAAAAATGTACACTCAGTAATCTATTATTAAATCATTCACCTTCATATTAGATAACCTAAAATTACGTAGTTCATAAAATACAAAATATTTTCTTTGTGTATACATGATTTGGGGTAAACTGTTCCAAGAATTTCCATTCCCAAATCTATTATAGGTACTTTGGTTTACACACAATTACCAATGTGTCAGCTACTTAGACTTTTTCACATGTGCCACTGCTCTGGCAGCATGATCTGAAAAGTAAGGCCCTTATCAAAAACTGAACAGTGGGCTTATGGGGCAGTTCTCAACAATGAATGGTAGCCTCGCTCTCCTTCACTCCTGAGGTTTCTCTTACTGTTGTGCTATGTGGTCAGCACTTCTGCAAACTTTACTTTTTACTGATGATTTAGACTGTGATACAAGAGCAGTCGTTCTCTAGTTTTTCACTGAAACACTAATGCTTAGAACTTTATTAAATGCCTTCCCTGGAAGCAAATTCTGTTCAAAAGCAAGATGGGATTCAGTCCCTTTGACAGAGAACAGAGTAGAACAGGCCCATCTCTAGCTGTCCCCTTGAAGTCAATGCTCTGAGACAGTCAACAAAATGCTGCAAAGATAAAGTATTATTTCATAAGAGAATACTGCCGTTGTCCACATGCTTGGCAAATGCATATGCTTTTTTTTTTTTTTTTTAAAGAATTCACCCCTCCTATGATCAAATGGTTTGAGCTGTTTAAACAATACTGATGGAGATTCAAGGCAAAATGACTCAAAGAAGCCAGTCTTGTTTAATCACACTTGGGTAAGTAACAGTTGACTGCTCCCACCCAATCAAAATCAAAACAACTCCCCCACCCCTACTTAATGCCCCCACCAACGCCATCCCCCACCAATACCATCCCCCAGAAGCAAAAATACTCACATACAACATAGTCAAACACATTTAGAATATAAACTTGCTGAAGTCAGGATCTATGTCTTGCTTCCATTTATTTCTAACATGTTTTATATTTAAATGGCTACTACTTATAAACTAGGTAAAGATACAGAGTATAGTTCAAACAAGTCCTAATCTCCAGAGTTAAAATTCTGAGCTTGTACAAAAACAATTTGTTGTACAAACATGAGTGTCAAAAAGGAGTTGAGAAAGCTGTGGATATCTACTAGGCTAATATTATACTATCTGGAGGACCAAGAAAGGTGCTCAGAAAGAGATACTAAGCCTGTATTAGTTATTGCTATATAACAACTCATCACAAGTTAAGCAGTTTAAAACAGGAAGCATTGTTAGTTCACAGTTCTGCTCACAGAGAAGTCTAGGTATGGCATGGCTAGATTCCCTGCTTAGGATCTCTCATAAAACTGTTCTCATCACAAGTTGTATGGAAGAACTTGCTTCTAAGCTTGATCAAGCAAAATTCAGTCAATAAACTGCTTCTCAATGCTTATATGTATACTTTTAAGAGGAGAGAGAGAGCTGACAGTATGGGACAAACACAGCTTAGAATTCTCAGGACAGAGTAAGAGTGAGAAGAGAGAATCTCAGAGATCTGCAGAATACTCCTCTGTGTTCTCAGTTGAATGATGAGCAGAAAGCTATATAAAAATACTACCTGAGACTGGCCAAAAGAACCATCCAAAAATAGAGTTTCTCAATCTTTTTTTTTTCCCTCAACACTTTGCCCAGGAGCCTTTTAAAATATTTTCTCCCATGAAATTCTGACACCACTGTATATCTAATTTAAATACTTTGGCCCTCTGAAGGGCCATATATCACTGTAATATGTACAACGTAATATCTACAATGATTTGTTCATTGTAGATTATACACTGGAGTGGGTTTTTTTCACATACCCACTCCAAAGAACCAATTTTTGCCTAGTTGGAGGGATAGCACCCCCAAAGGATTAGAGGAAAGTGTACTCTAGAGGGAATGCCTACACAGGGAACAATGTCCTATTCTCAACAGCTAGGATGGGAAAACTTACACCTCCTGCATCATTGAGTAGAAAAACCTTATTTCAGTAGTAGAGAATTAGTCTCTTTTGAAATTAAGAGATTTTAAGTGACCTAGACAAGTAGACAGATGCAACTTGTTGATGGATCAGAAGGTTCAATGTTATTAAGATATTAATTTTAGCCAAATTGATGTGTAGATCAACACAATTCTTCTCTTTTTATCCCCTAGAAATTGACATGCTGATTCTAAAATTCATATGGAAATGCAAAGGACTTAGACTAGCACAACAATTTAGAAAAAGAAGAAAGTTGGTGAGTTCAAGACTTATATAATACAACAATAACATAGACGCGTGGTACTGGCATTAAGCAAGACAAATACATCTCTAGAACATTAGAACCCAGAAACAGATTAACACACATATGGAAAGCTGATTTTTTGATAAAGATACAAACACAATTCATGAAGTCTTTTTAACAAGTATTTTCGCAACTGGATATATCCATATATAAAAAAAATGATTTTTGATATATATCGTACCATACACAAATATTAACTCAAAACAGATTACAGATTTAAATGAGTTTAAAACTATATAACTTCTAGGATGGCATCTTGGCAGCTACAGTTGGCAGCTTCTTAAAAAGTACACCTACCATAGGTCCAATTATTCCACTACTACATATTTATCCAAGAGAAAGGAAGGCATATGCTCATACAAAGACTTGTACACAAATGTTATGTGCAACAGCTGAAAAAGAGAAATAACTCAAATGCCTACCAAGAGGTGAGAGGACAAATTTTGTCTATCAATACAATGGAATACCGAACAAAAAGTTATGATTTATTAATACATGCTACAACATGATATATCTTAGTATCCATGCAAGATACATTTTTTATGTATCCATGAAAAAAGCTAGACAAAATAAGGGTAATATTGTATAATTACATTACTACCTGTGCTAGAAAATTCAAATTAATCTAAAATGACAAAGCAGATCAGAGATTATAGGCAAATGGAATCATGAGAATGATGGGAATATTAATGTTCTTGACTGATGTGATGATTTCAGATGCCAAAACTTATGAAATTGTATACTTCAGATCTATGCAATTTCTTGTGTATCAACTGTACTTCAATAAACTTTTTAAAAGTAGGCTTAAGGTGCTGAAACCTATCAGAGTAATTAGTAACTTCCAGCTCTGCCTGATTTAAAACATAAATTATGATAGTTCTGCTAAACTATGTAACCACCATTATTTACTTATATTTATAAGCATAAAAAAAACCAGCACTATTTCTAAGTATTCAATTAATAAAAAAACACCATTATTTAACTTCTATCACCTATTTATATATACATGTCCACTGAAATTGCTACTAGTCTATTTGGGAGGTTGATAACTTATTTAATAATTTATAATACAAATCTTCTACAATTTTTGCTTGTCCACTGAAGCAGTTTTTGTTTACTTGGTAAAAAGGTACCATTTATTAAAATGACCCAAATGCCTTCTAAGAGGCTGGTTAAATAAATTATATCATAAACACAAAATGTAAAAACTATGTGGATATAAAGAAAAATAAAGAAGCTCTATAATAACCCGATCACCAAAAAACATAGGGGCTGAAAATAAGATGCAGAGCACATGCTAAATAAAAAACAATTAAATAAATAGAATACAAAAATAAGTGACCATCAGTATCTAGCTGCAGAAACAGCTGGTTCCATTGGACCCTTAGCTGTGGAAGTATTATCATAATAGCCATGTAATCACAATGCATGTAACATACACTCATTTATGGATTGTGGAAGAAACCGGAATACTTGTGAAGGAAACCTGAAAATCTGAGATTGGAATCTAGATGCACTAGAATGGAGAAGAGAAAAAAATGAAGAAATGTTTTTTCCAAGCAAGAATGAAAGAATGGTGTTATTTCTAGGCATGGGGAAACTATAGAGGAATTTTCTCCTGGTGGAAGCAGAGTTGTTTCATTTCTCATCTTTTCCCCCATTTCAGTCCATGTTTCATGGAAGCAAGCTGAAAGCTGGGTGGGACTATAAGACGAGACTGGAGAGTTTTAAGCTCCAATACTAATTTCTGTACATAGCTACAGAAGATCATGTACATACATAGTCTTAAGAGAGAAAGTACATATAACCTCAAGGAAATGATTGAAGAGGTTTAAAGAGCTAAGGAACAGTAACAGCTTGGTGTACTGACAAATAGCAGAAGTGACATGTGGCCAGAAGAAAGATCTGTGGAAGAGTAAAGCACTTCTTGCTAATTTCCAGAAAAGACTAGAGAACACTGTGAAGAATGGGGGTAGGCAGAATTCATGTACCCTGTGGAAACACTGGATTTATTACACTGTGTTATGTGCCAACCGTGGTATTACAATAATGAAAACTAACTGCTTTGTGACGTGTACATGTGTACATGTATATGTATACATTTGTTGATCACTTCATCTGACAAAGTATCATTTCAAGTATTTTTGAAAATTTAAAAGATGTTAATAATTTGGAAGAATAATTTGGCAAACTAATCCCAAAACATTTTGAATGGCAAAGTACATCCACACTGAGAAACCCATTAAGTAAAAAACACAAGGTGACATTTGCAAAAATATTAATGACATACTACAGGTAAACTCTATCTAGCTCTTAACTCTTTAATTTAAAAATGCTCACTCATAATCCAACTATTCCTGTTTTAAACCTAAATATAGCAATAGCTGGATTATAATTATCCTTTGTTTGAGATTACTTTGAGTGACATTTTTATCCTGTCAACAAATACGATATTGAGAGGTCTGAATATTCACTCAGATGCAGTGTTAAAGTTTAATAGCACTTAGCATTATGAAAATTAGGATCATATTTGTATTGCAGTTTAAAAAGTATAGTCCACATAACAGAGACATAACTTTTAAGTATAAAAATCCATATTGAGGGCCTCCCCGGTGGCGCAGCGGTTGAGCGCTGGGTTGTGAAGCTGCCTGCAGCCTCTGCAGCGCCGGTTCAATCCCCGGCTGCTCCCCGGCCACCAGAGGAGGGTCCCACATGGCGCGCAGACCTCTCCTGCCGCCCGCTGCTCCCCTCAGCAGTGTACTTTGGTCCTTCTGCCTGCTCTGCTCCCCACTCTGGCTCTGGTGAATTCTCTCACCCTCCCGTGCTTCTGACTGTACCCAGTGCTTGTATAAATAAATAAATAAATCTTAAAAAAATAAAAAAAAATTAAAAAAAAAAATCCATATTGAATCACTATTGCTTTATAGTACTATGTGACAAAAAAGAAAATGCATGTATTTGCATCTTTGCAATTTGCTTTTTTAATTCCCCAGTTACTGTCAAATCTGACATGGATTCAAATCCTAGTTCTTCTATACTTACTGATCCTGGAGATGTTAAATCTGAGTTGTAGAGTTTTACCATCTATTGGTAGAACAACGTCACAAGATTGTTGTGTGAATTAAACATAAAAAGATTTAGGGATATTGTTATCACTAAAAGCAAATTTCAATTATTAGACAAATTCCTAGCTATCTAGACAGAAAAAAACAATCTCTACTTAATAGAAATTATTTCTTTATAAAGAGGACACAGACCTTTCCTCTAAAATGTTAATAGTTCAGAATAACTCTTAGGGCTACACACATGGCATTAAGTGCAAGTAAACCCTAGGGAAAAGCATTAATTACTATTATTATCTTGGCTACATAAAGCCAGATACATAAATGAAAGCTTTTAGGCAAAAGCAATTTATTTAAAGGAATTTAGAATTTCTACAACATTCAAAGATTGGGGTGGGAAAACATCCTGAGGGCCACATCCTGAGGGCCATCAAGGTAACGCCATACATTTAACAAGAAAAGAGGCAAGTCCTGAGGAAGTCAAGTAGATTTATTCCAGTAGTAAGTTTATAAGGTCAATAAAATGAATAGTTAAGTCTTTCAAACTCACACTCCAGTTGTCCTTTATACTACATATACCACTCTGCTTTTAAAATCTTTTGACTGTGTTTTACCTTTATGGTTTACAGAGTTCCTTCTACAGCTAACTTTTTTATTTTATCTAAAAGTTTTCTACTCTAACCATTTTTGGCAATCAAAAATCTTCTAAAAAAGAAGTCCTATTAGACCACACAAATGATTCCCCTTTATTCCTTCCTATGAAAATGCTGACATGGAACAGCAATATAACCAATAAAAATCAGTTTCTATTCTTGCCCCAAAAGATGAATCAGGGGTAAAAAATGATCACTGCTTGAAGCAAAACCTAATTCTATCCTACCTTTGCTAGCAAGACTGACTTAGAGTGGGCCTGTAACCAATGGAACCCCAGGGCTTTTAATAAATTTTAAAATTAAAAAAATCCTCTCAAATTCAGGGGGTCTCCCTGGTTGCACAAGGGGTTAAGCATCAGCACTATCAAGCTATCAGCAGCAGCTGCAACATGCGTTCAATTTGACATGAGTTTGATCCCCAGCCAGGGAGCTGACCCACATGGCACAGCGGACCTCTCCTGTCTTGCCCAATGCTCCCCTCAGCAGTGTATTTCAGTAGATTTGCCTGTTCTGTTTCCCACTCTGTCTCTGGTGAATCCTTTCACTCCCTGCACCTCAGGACTACACCCCCAATCTTATATACATAAATAAATGAATCTTTAAAAAAAATCCTCTCAAATTCTAAGTTACGAGAGAAAAGGCCTAAAAATAACCATAAAAACTTGTCATGGGTCTACATATTTGAAATGCTAACCTTGCTTTTCGTTCTAACTCAAGCTTTAGAGCAAGGGAACAAGCTATAATGAAAATAAGTGATGTTGGAGAAATTACCCATGTAAGTATGATTACAGTCTAAACTTTCTCACCATGGTAAGATCTGTTAGTACCACAGTAAAAAAAAAAAAAATTTAAGCCTCTCAAACTAAAGCTGAACAGAACAGAAAGCCATTTCCTTCCTTTTCATAAATCTTTACACCTCTATAACTATTTTCTGCCCTGTGAAAAGTAAAGTGTTCAGGACACCCCAATTACATATAGAGTCTATTTAAAATAAACCCTTTACTAGATGCACATGTTGCCAATAAATACAAACTTAAAAGCAGTTAACATTGTAAAATTTGAGGGAAAAAATGTAGTAATAGCATTTGGATCACTACCCAATGTTAGAATGAGCCATTAATTAAAGAATCAAATCTTTGAGTAATCCAATTTTTAAAAATGGCAAAGAAACACTTTCGATATCTACTTAACATTAAGTGGTCACAGTAGTATTTTAAGAAAAACAAAAGAAAGATGAGAGTTGGATGAGTTTATAAAGTATGGTTTTATAAGAACTACAATCATTTCTAGGTCATCTTTTTTAGTGTTGCTAAAAGCAATTTTATTAATCACGACCCTCCCACACCCAAAAATTCAGAGCACTGAATTGTATTTGAAAAATATACTGAATTTTTAAATTATATATTTAAGCCTCAATTTAGTAAATTAAAGAAACTCTTAGCCATTGGAAAAACATACACAGAGAAGAAATTGCCCATATACCAACTCTTTCTAAAATTGTCCCTAATATCAGCCCTAAATGCTAAATCAACAATATCCTTAAGTTTGGAGACTTCAAGTAATATGTCTTTCCTTAGCGATAGACTCAAATAGCCAAATCTTTATGTATAATTCTTACCATGATTAATTGTGGAAAGCATATCCGATCTTATAAGTAAGTCAAATACATTTATAAATTTAACAGAAATGCCCCTGACTTCACAAAAAGAACCCTCATTTGAAATGCACACCAACATATTTACCAGCAAGTGTCATGATTTCTGCAACTTACTTTCTTTTCAGCAAAAGAAAAAACCATAAATGTGTGTTGTATATAAAAAGCTGAGTATAGATGAGGCTGAAATCAAATGTGGCAAAATATTACCACTGCTAGATCTAAGTGACAATAAGAGAGACCAGTTTAATTTTTCTGTGAAATTAATTTTAAATTTCAAAATAAAAAATTGGGGGAACAAACAACACTCATTGCCTCCTAGGTTTTTTGTGTTTTAGTTATTACCCTGAATAAATGTCCAGTGCCTTCCTTTTTGCCTTAAGACCTTTCTGCCTAATTTAATACAGCTATTATAGAACTGTGTTGTCTTTTAAACAAAAGTCATAGCTCTAAGAAAGAATTTCCAAAAGTAGGGTTAAAGACTGGTATCAGTGAATTTATTGTTTTACCTGAAAGTTAACATCTTCTTTCTTAAATATTAGTGCTCGAACTTCATCAGGATCTCCGTTAAATATAGCCTGCACCAGTGATGGCTAAAATACAAGAGAGTAATAAAAGCATTAATCACACCACAGGGATGACTTGTAAAGATGTTTCTATGTAACTTTAAAATCCAAAACGTTTCTTCTCTATAGCAACAAGCATTTGGTTTTTTGACATTAACCAAAAGTTTCACAAAGTCAAGCCATGTGAAATTTACATGATTCCTTCCTCTTTAGGAAAGAAAGCAGTCCTAATTATAAAAAAAAATTCAATACAGCCAAAAATAAGGTAGTATAGTAAACACAAACAGATTTTATTTTTTCTATTAGTAGAAAATTTTTGATTTATATATGGTAAAAAGAAAATCTCTTCCACCTAGAAGTGTGACATCTCAGCATCTATTTGTGGGACAAAATTTGTCAAACAAGCAGTTCCCAGCACATACTGAGGCCCATAAGGAATGCCTACTTGAAAAGCTGTTAAGGTCAGCATTATGTGTATAAAGACATAAATTCAAAGAAAGAAAATCTGACAATTGATGAAAATCACTGCTATTCAAAGATGAAAATACTGATACCTGAATAACATGAAGAGGGAAACACGTGCATTTCTAAATATAACAAATTTCTTAAGACATAGCTGCTCTGATAAGGTATCATATTATACTAGTCAAAAAGTCCATTCACAACAGTATTAAAATTAAGGTCAAAGATAAAGTCTGATTCATTTTAATACAAAAGTCTTACATGTAACTACTCAAAAAATCATTACAGAAAAGACTGTGTCTCATTACAGTAAAGACTGTGTCTCGGTATTTCTGGCAGTAGTCAATCTTTCCTAAAATACAGAGTTCTTCATTCTTCTTAGGTTCGTTTTTGAAACCAAAAAATGAAAACAGAAGTGTGGTTGCTATAGCTACTATTTTCAAAAGTATTTCTGAAGTAGTTTTAAAAGATTGAGATAAGTCTGAAATGGTTATCTAAACATCTGATAAAGTAAAAACCAGAATTGTGCGTTTTATATAGAAGTACTATTATACCTTATTTATAGACCTATGTTGTTTTAATTAGGGTTTTTAATGAAATCAGGGGAAACTGTTTATTCTTAAAAAGTAAAATTTACCCTACTAGAGCAGTAGAATACAGTAAACATATAAACTCTCATATCTTACCAATACATTTCCAGAAGGTGGAGAATATAGGGGTTTGTTCTCCTGTGGCAATTTAGAAATGAATTCAGGAGATTCATCTTCTACCTCCTCCAAAACAACAATACACACACGACTCATTCGCTCTCTTAAAATACTAAATTCCAAGCTATGTGATGAAAGTCACAGTTGAAAAAGCAAAAATAGTTTTTTCTCCTCTTCTGTACAATACTTAGAATCATTCTCTGAACAGCACAGCTGTTTTTTTTAAGTTAATAAGTACTATAATAAAAAATCAATGTTTAAAACTACGACTGTATAACTTATAACTTCCTAAAACAACAAAATCGTATTCTTTTCTGTTGGGCTGCTGAAGCACTTAAAAGAAATTTCCCATTAAGATATTAGTAAATAAAACCAAGTTTAGTACAAGCTCATTTAAAAATATTTTTCCCTATCAAAATAGTCTATTGCTGTACTATATCTTAGAAATATACTTGCATAGATTATTATTTTAGGTGTCAACACCACACAAAGCAGGATGAAATGAGAAACAACTGCTGTGATAGAGATGATCACAGTTCTGCCCACTCCTGCCTGCAAGGTCATAGAGTTACCAGTACTGGCTTGCTTGTAACTCTGAAAATAAAAAATAAAATCTCACTATTCTGTTCCACTTCTAATTTATCTTCATTTCTTCAGCTTCCCTAGTTAAATGCAGATACTATCCAGGCAAAAAAAAAAAAAATACATCTAGGATTCAGCACAAATTCTTACAATGAAGCTCAGAGGTTGACAATTCTTTCTGTGTTTGGGGAGAGAAAAAAACAACACTCTGCATTAATAGCAAAGCTGCAGTACATTTACATGCGATGAGTCAGACCACGAGAGACAATAGGACTCTTGGTACTAGAACACAGCTTGATTAATCCAGATATCCCAAAAAATTGAAGTAACACAGATAGCTTTATTCCCATCGACAGCATAAGCAAGGCAGAGCGGTCATTCTTTCTCCATCAGGCAGTTGTCTATAGCTGCTCCAGCACAAGGGCACAGGCACCAGGCAGAAATGGTGTTAGCAGAGAATCCTAATAAAACAGGCAGGTTGCGAAGGAATTAGAAGGCATTTGAGCTCAAGTTACTGCTTCAGGCTTTTCATTTTAAAAGAGACTGGAGGAGGAAAAAAACTCAGCAGTTTATCATTCCAGCGTTTCCTTTGAACTCCACGTGAATACAGCTTCCATTAAATAGTCTTCATTCAGAGGAAAAAACAGCAGACTGTGCATCTTCTTTGAGCCAACTACTTTATTCAATCATCGGCCTCTGTGCCAATACAGTTTCCTTCCACTCTGAAAACCGCTAGTTATCCTTTTCGGTAGGTTTCAGATGCCTTCCTGTTCCTTCGATGATCTTGCAAAATGCCACTTACACCTCCAAATGTACTAGTAGGTCCTTAAAAATATCTACAGAACCTCAGGATCCGCTGCACAGAAGCATTCCAACTGAGCAACAGTCTGAATAGCAAAGACTGCAGAACCGCAGGATGAAATGCCTAGTAATGCTCACATGTTACACTTACCAGAGATCTGAGCTACTGCTCAGGATGTAACTTCCTCTAGCAGGAGAAAAAAATAGTGCATTTGGACAGCCTTCACAATTAGAAGGTTCATGCCAGTTCTGTGACTAATCCAGATCAAACTGAAAAATTCTATAACTGAAAAACGAGTGCGCTTTTAACATTTTCCACTAAAAGCCACAAGGAAATCTGGTGTACTGCCTCTGCTGACTAACACTGGTTTTAGCAAGTAAACAATTCCAAACAGCTTAACTGCTTTCGTATGTTACAATATAGCAAATGTTTAACCCTACAAAGACAGCTGCAATAGGAATGTGTCTGCAGTGAACCCACAGAATTAGAGATGAAAGATGTTTTATGAGAATTCAAAAATCATGAACCTAAAATTTTATTATTATCAAGACCATTTTTAATCTGCCAGATGTATGTTATTTTCAAGGAAACAAAGAAATTTATGATTTACCAACAATTTCTAAGTTATTGTATATTATTGATGAAATTATATATTTAAAAGGAAAAGTCTAAAATTTCATAATGTAGAAACCCTATGTCTAAAATGCTATGGTTCACTTGAATTTTCACCAACGAAATATTTTAACCCTAACATCTAGGGATAGAACAAAGACCTAAAATTTGCCAAAAAGCCACATAAAAACAATTGTTTCAAGTCCTTATTTCTGAAATATCTGTATGTCAAGAAGTATCACACATACACACCCTGGCAACTCCCTCCCATATAATTTTTTTCCAAAGTTACAAATAAGTGACAAAAACAAATATTAATAGCTCCCGCTCCCCCCACTTCCTTCTTTGTTTAAAGCCAGGGATTATTCCCCACAGAAATATTACAAAGAAAATACTATGGTTTCTCTTTAATCTTTGTTCTTACTTTGCTCAACTAGAATATTCATTACTGAACATGGTAGTTACTTTTGAATATGTATGTATTGAGTATTATACATTCCCATTTAATACTCGGATAAGTTTGCCATGTTCCCATATAACATAGGCAAAAAGCACTCTGAAATTATGTATCTTACCCAAAATTACGTAAATTAGTAAAGTTGTTCCTTTCTAATTTCAAACACATGTTCTTCCCAATCTTTTCTTCTTCCAGTGACGGTACACACACACACATATATACATGCAAGATCTTGGCAATCTATAAAACCTGACTGTAAAAGTAACCTTAAAAGATGAATAGCTTGTAACGGTTGTGAAAAGTTTAGGTAATAAAAATATACTACTGACTTTGATAGTATTCCCAAACAAGTTTTTTAAAATGGGTATTTAAAGCTTAGAGTCATCACACATTTAAACCAGTTTACATAACAAAATATACAAAGATAAAAAAACAGCATGACACAGATAAGAATGGCAGCGACTAAGAACAAAACCAGTATCTCTGAAAAAAACTGCAACCCTAACGTAACTATACCAAGGCACTAAAATATGCTAACAATTTACATATATGAAACATAAATATATGTAACTTGTTCCAAAGTATTATCCATTGGGTAAATTCACCTACTTAGATTTAAGTCCGTTCAACTTGTTTCTTGTTCTAGGTCATCTTCCATACTTAGGGCTTTCCCAATCAGAAAGCAAGCTCCTTAAAAGGCAGACACTGTATTATATACATACTGTTTCTTCCACCTTTACGTAATATCACTGAATGAATTGATTATGTCAAAGACTGAAACAGAGTGAAAGAATTATAATGGGGTGTGTGTGTGTGTGTGTGTTTATACACACATTTTAATCAGAAAACAAAGCATTAAGGTACAAGAAAATGAGTTTGATACCTCTCATCAGTGAGCAACTTAAATATACAAGTTGACAGGCTATAAAACAATGAAATAGATTCTATTATTTGTTGGCTGTGTATTTGGACAAGGTAAATTCCCCGCCCCTAACTCTAATTTTCCTCACACTTCTAAAAACCTCCAAAGATTTTTATTCAAGGGAAAGACTGTAATGACAGTGACTGAGAATGTAGGTTTTGGAGGCAAACTGCCCCTATTCTTATCCGGCTTCCCACTAACCTAACCATGTGACCTTGAGCAAATTACTTAACATCTTGGTTATCTCATTTCAGCAACTATTAAATGGCATGAAGAGAATCTACTTTATAGTACTATTCACAGTGAAGTATAAAATAATCATTATGGATATTTTGGGTAGTTGAATGATATTCCTTGTGAAGCCAGTGGGTAGAAAAGGGGCTATTCAACATCTCCGCCCATCCACTCGCTGGTGAAATGATAGAGACTGGTGTCTTGAGCTCCCCCCATTCTGTTAGTAAGTTCCCAGACTGGAAGAAGCTTGTCTTAAGACTCCAATACAAGACAAACGTTTACTAAATGTTATTGGGAGGAGGGAGCAGTAAACTTAATAAAGTAGGACTACTGCTTTTTCCATTCTTCCTCATTCTTTGAATTTTTTAGTTTTAGGAATATGAAAGAACAGAAAGTCCTAGCCCATGGTATGTTATCAAAGAGATGAAAAACAGTAACAACAAATATTTCAAAAAAATTTAAACTTAAGGGGCCTCCCTGGTGGCGCAAGGGGTTAAGCACAGTACTGTGACGCTATCCGCAGCCCACTCCTGCATGGATTTGATCCCTCCCTGGCCAGGGAGCTGACCCACATGGCGCAGCAGACCTCTCCTGTCTTGCCCACTGCTCCCCTCAGCAGTGTATTTCAGTAGATCCACCTGTTCTGCTCCCCAACTGGGTCTCTGGCGAATCCTCACTGTCCTCCCCTCGCCCTTCCTCTGCACCTTTGGCCTGTACCCCAGTTCTTATATGCATAAATAAATCTTTTAAAAAATTTAAATTTAAGTTAAAAGCAATATAACATCTATCCACATATGGTTTTTAGATCCTCTACTGACCAAGATAAGACCCTAACATCAAGGAACACACATCCCTAGGCACTTTATGAGACAGAACTGACATAAAAACTCTGGACTGCCAACTTCCTGACTTTTATATTGGAGAGTTATAGAAGTTCTACCTTGTTTAAACCATTGTGATTTTGAATCTCTGTTACTTAGACCTAAACCTAATGCTAAGTGGTATCTTACTCTTTCTATAATCATCAATCAATGCAGATACGTCTTCCAGTCCTATTCAACCATCTATATTCCAATATAGTTTAAATTTTCAATAAATAAGAATTACAAACACTGCAACAAATTGTAATAGAAATAACTGGTCAGAAAACAGCTTAGAGACCATTCCATATTCATCTTAGGTAAGTAAAGGAAATCAGAGGAGGGAGAAAGGAACAAACATTTATCACTGAATGCTCAGTCACCATTGGTGGGCACTATCATCTAACATATATGGGAATGGAAGATGAGTAACATCAAGTCACATTAATGAGTTATCCATCTCATCCAAACATCTAACTATAATCAGGCTTTTTGATAAAATGAGTAAACACAATTATGAGTAAACAGTTAATCCATGTTCAACAGATCTTACATAAACAAATAGTACATGACTGATAAAATGTAGAAGGGGAAAGTTTTTTGGAAGGAGCTAAAGGAAGGTGCATTGATTAGGGCAAGCAAACATGAGGAACAATGGCAGATATTGTTGGAGAAATTGGTTAACTCAGATTACAAATGGCTTTGTAAACAAAATGAAAACATTTCAATTTTTTATTCAGTAATTGAAAAATCATTAAAGATTTTTAAGCAGTCATCACTCTTTACTTTAAAATGATTATGTCGTCTATGCAGAGAATAGAAAAGAGGGTAAGAATGGAAGCCAAGGGCCTCCCCAGTGGCGCAGTGGGTTGAGTGCAGCACTGTGAAGCTATCCACAGCCTCTGCAGTGCAGGCTCGATTCCCAGCCAGCCAGGGAGATACCCACATGGCACGGCAGACCTCTCTTGTCTCGCCCGCTGCTCCCCTCAGCAGTGTCCTTCGGTCCTTCTGCCTGCTCTGCTCCCCGCTCTGTCTCTGGTGAATTATCTCACTCTCCCGCACCTCTGGCCTATACTCCCGTACTTGTATAACTAAATCTTTAAAATAAAAAAAAGAATGGAAGCCAAAGGACTAGTTAGAAGGATCATAAAAGACCACTATGAACAATTACATGTTAACAAACTGGACAACCAAGAGGATGGTTAAACTCTTAAAAACATATAAACCATCAAGACTGAGACATGAATAAAAATTCTAAGTATACATAGAATAAGGAGAAATCAAAAAACCTCCCAGAAAGAAAAGTTCAAGACTTTACTGGTGAATTCTACCAAACATTTACAGAATTAAAACCAATCATTCTCAAACTCTTACAAAAAACTGAAGAGGAAAAAGTACTTCGAAAATAATTTTACAAAGCCAACATTACTTTGATAGTGAAGCCAGATAAAATCAGCACAAGAAAACCATAGGTCAATATTCCTGATGAACATAGTTGCCAAAATTAACAAAATACTAGCAAACCAAATTCAATAGCACAATAAAAGGATCAAACACCATGGGTAAATGGGTCTTAATGGTGGCATGCCTGGATGGTTGAGCACATAAAAATAAATTCATATGACATATATATTAACAGTATAAAAGGATAAAAATCACATGATCATCTCAATGGACACAAGGAACATCTGATAAAACCCCTTATCATTTCATGATAAAAATAACAAGGGCCTCCCGGATGGCGCAGTGGGTTGAGCGCTGCACTGTGAAACTGTCTGCAGCCTCTGCAGCGCGGGTTCAATTCCCGGCCAGCCAGGGAGATTTCCACATGGCGTGGCAGATCTCTCCTGTCTTGCCCGCTGGTCCCCGCTGTCTCTGGTGAATCATCTCACCCTCCTGTGCCTCTGACCTGTACCCCAGTTCTTATATAAAAATAAATAAATCTTTAAAAAAAATACTCAACAAACTAGGAATAGAATGAAATTACTTCAATATGTGTCATATACAGAAAGGCCGCAAATTCAATGATGAAAGACTAGAAACCTTTCTCCTAAGATCAGAAACATGGCAAGGATGTCCACTTCTACTTCTGTTTAACATAGCAGTATCTGCATTCCACCCAGAACAATAAGACAAAAAACAGAAATATGTAATACAGAAATCAGGAAGAAGCAAATCTATTTGCAGATCACCCTTACAATTACAAAACCAAACAAAAAAACTTGTTAGAGATCACTAAGGTATAGGGCACATGATCAACAAAATCAATTGCATTTCTACTCACTGATAATGAACTATTTGAAAAGGAAATTAAGGAAACAATCTCATTTTCTATAGCATCATACACTATATTTAGGAATATACTAACTAAGGAAGTAAAACAAAAAATTACCAAACAGATGAAACTAAAGATGACATCAATAGATATCCAGGGTTCACAGCTTAGACTTAATACTGTCAAAGAAAGAAAGATACAGGAACTGAAAATAAGATTACCAATAAAGGAAGATTACAAAGGATACAGGAAAAGAAGGTACATATGAAATGGAGGAAGAAAAATTATCTTGTTACGAAGAGAGGATCTTTTGTCCTTTGAAACAGGAGGGAAAGGTTGGTGTGGTAAGTAATGAGAGGAAGAGTTGAAAGGAGTAGTATTTAGCAACTGGAAGTAATTAATGGGTTATGGGGTCTGGATAGTAACGAAAATACAGAAGTAAAGGTAGTTTCAGTACATGAGACAACTTGAGGGATGTGTTCATTTAAGTATGCGGTTAGAAGTCAATGAAGATGATTAATGGTGTGGAGGTTGTTAAAGTTGTGAAGTATGTTGTTTAAATGTTATCTACAAAGAAGTGAACCTAGATAACTGAGGCAACTATGACCCACACACACACACACACACGCACGCACGCACGCACGCACGCACGCACGCGCACATTCCCAAGATATATAAACAAAGGAAAAGTCACCACTTGAGAAGGCATTCTGAAATTCACTGAGTTTTAGTTAAGAGAGGAATGGGGGAGTTGTAAGAGAATTCAAGGTCTTATTAATATTTATTTTTTTAAGATTTATTTATGTGGGTTTCCCTGGTGGCACAAGGCATTAAGCACCACACTATGAAGCAATCCACAGCCTCTGCAGCAAGAGTTCAATCCCCGGCCCACCAGGGAGCAACCCACATGGCGGAGCAGACCTCTCCTGTCTCTCCCACCGCTCCCCTCAGCAGTGTATTTCAGTTAGTCTGCCTATTCTGTTCCCCATTCTGTCTCTGGTGAATCCTCTCACCCTCCGCACCTCTGGCCTGTACCCCAGTTCTTGTATACATAATTTTTTTAAAGATTTATTTATTTTTGCACAAAAGAGCCGGGGTACAGGCAAGAGATGCAGGGGGTGAGAAGACTCACCAGAGACAGAGTGGGGAGCAGAACAGGCAGACTGACTGAAATACAGTGCTGAGGGGAGCAGGGGGTGAAACAGCAGAGGTCTGCTGTGCCATGTTGTAGGGGATCGAACTGTGTTGCAGAAGCTGCAGGATAGCTTCTTAGTGCTGTGCTTAATCCCTTGAGCCACTAGGGAGGCCCTTATTCATTAATATTTAAATGACTTTTTCAGATTTGAATCTTGAGGAAAGTAAACATAACCTTTGAAAAGTTTTGCAAGCAAAAACTTCCAACAAATCAAACAGTACAGGCATTTTTCTAGTTAAACCCTATATACCAAAAGTAAGGGAAAGAGGGAAGAAAACTACTTTGTTGTCAAGTATGTAATACAGTAATGTTCTTAAGTTATGTTTTCTTTTTTTAAATATTTATTTATACATGCAAGAAGTGGGTAGTGTAGGCCAGAGATGTGGGGGTGGGAGGGGGGTGGGGTAAGGGAGTCTGAGAGGATTCACCAGAGACAGAATGGGGAGCAGAACAGGTAGATCCACAAATACACTGCTGAAGGGAGCAGCAGGTGAGACAGGAGAGGTCTGCTGTGCCAGAGGGGTTAACTCCCTGGCTGGGAATCTAACTCTTGCTGCACTGGCTGCAGACAGCTTGATCGTTAAGACTTTGACCTCTGCGCCACCAGGGAGGTCCCTAAAAGTTATATTTTCTTAGTAATTTTTCCTTAAGTTGTTTGAAATTAAACAAAATCATTCATAATTCACACTGAATTGAAGGCCAGATTGAATTGAAGGTTTTCTGTTTTGTTTTTTAAGTTGCGTGGCTTTTAAATATTCTATTTGATCTTTCTCTTGTTAGTGCAGTTTTTGGCTACAATTCATGTTAATTAGCAGTATCTCTGGCATATGACTTCTATCCTAAAAGGACCAGAGTCAACACTTTTTTGAAATATAATCACATTATTATTTACATAATTAATAACCTTTCAGCATGTCTCAAAGACAAATCAGACCCAATGTTACAAATCAGTACTATGTAAAATTTCACTGTAAATTTCTGCTTTTCTTGTAAAAAGACTGAGAAAAGGTTATTTGCAATTCGTTCTGGTTTCTACACTGTGGTAACCGGTAGAAGTAGTATCAAGTTACTGCACTTAAAGAGCTGAAGGGAGAAAAGTTTTCAATTTAAAAATAAGTTGCTATGGTTACCCAATGTTTACCTTTATAAGCAATGATTACATGAGACATCCACGGAATTCCCACAAGTGCAGTAAGATCAGTAGCTAAAGTGTACACTAGTTATTTCAAAGTAGCTATGGTTTGGGAAATACTAAAGAAAATGATTCACATCTTTCTAAACCATAAAAGGGTGGAGACAGAAATACTGAATGTAACTATTTTAAAATCCAAGTGATGAGTCAGATATCTTAGAACATTTTTCAGATTCTTTAGTTTCCTTTAGATTTAAAGAGTGGTATCTAACACTTTATATAGCAGCTTCAATAGTTGAAAAGGCATTTGTAATGTGTTTCATATATATGAAATTATTTTGATAAATATATTTTCAAGTCCTTGACAAACTTGTAACAAATCACGCTTATAACAAAGTTACTTCAGAGTAAAATGTCAATTCCTTTAGACAACCAATCTTTGTTTTTGAATGGAAAGGACATTTTGCCAGAATGGATATTTAGTTTATTCTTGACTGAGTAGTTAAACTTGCAATCAGTTATTGTATCACAGAAAACTCTTTTGTCTGTTTATAATCAGAACATTCAATTTTGTAACAATACCTGTGAAACTGTGACCCATAAAATCCTGAAGTGATCTTAAAATGATGCGGCTTATTCCCTATTAATGGGATGGACCTTCCACAGTATCTGCTATTTTGCACAACAGAATATGAAACGTTTGTTCTTTAATATTAGGGCTATCCTAAACTGTTATACTCTACTAACTTTAAGAAATAAGACTTATAAACAAGAAGTGAAATAAGCTGACTCCAAGGTGGGTGATTCAGCTATTCAATGCTATCACATAGTGTTAGGGGGAAAAGGATGTCCCAAAGCTAATTCCATACAGGCTTTGTGGACTCCACCCCCACCCTAGGTCAAAGTCAAAGACACTGGGAACTCCAAATCCCATCATCACCAAAGGAAGGTGGCTGGGACCTGAGGGTGGGGTTAAGCAGCCAGGTGGATATAAAAGGCAGAAACGTGGGCTTTGGGGGCTCCCCCATTTTGGCTCTTCGTCAGCTCGCAGCGTCCGGCCAGCTCTGAGAGTGACTTTGGGTTTCCAGGTCGGCGGATCGGGTAGGACGCATTAAAGACTTTATTTCCCTATTTTTTCCCTGAGTTGTACATTTTCCTTATTTCCTTTTCTCTTGTAAATAAACCTTTTATTAACCTTTTGTGTGTGTGTGTAGTAGAGTTTTCATAAGTCCCTTTAAAGCGCGCAGGTGAGGACCCACAGCCAGGAACCCGTTTTAATATCGGGGTTGCTCTATAACAATAGGACATCTAGGATTCACCATGGACCTTCACAGTCACAAGTTACCTACCTACACTCATATCAGACAGATACTGTTGTGCAACAGTAAAGAGGATGCCTTTTGTGCATTCCTTTTTAAGTACAAGGAAGTCTTTCCTAGAAGCTATCTAAGCTGACTTTCCCTTCCTAAACAAACCACTACCAGTCAGAGTAGGAGTCCCATGGTCAGTTTACACAAGTGGGGAATTTCCCAAATCATGTAGAATCATTTAGCATCCAAGCAAAACTGGAAACTTGCACTTTATTTCAGTAGTTTAATTTTCCCACCATTATGAATTAATCACAACACAGTAGGACTGGATGATACTTTAAAGAATCCAGAGATTTTTGAAAGGGGGGGGGGGAACAGTAATCAGTAATTTATCTTAAAACAGGCTAATGGGGGCCTCCCCGGTGGCACAGCGGTTGAGAGCTGGGTTGCGAAGCTGCCCGCAGCCTCTGCAGCGCCGGTTTGATCCCCGGCTGTTCCCGGGCCACCTGGAGGAGGGTCCCACATGGCGCGTAGACCTCTCCTGCCGCCCGCTGCTCCCCTCAGCAGTGTACTTCGGTCCTTCTGGATGCTCTGCTCCCCTCTCTGGCTCTGGTGAATTCTCTCACCCTCCCGCGCTTCTGACTGTACTCAGTGCTTGTATAAATAAGTAAATAAATAAAAATAAATCTTAAAAAAAAAAAGTACCTTCAAAAAAAAAAAAAAAACAGGCTAATGGCAGTCAATGTTTTATAAACACCATTGGATAAATAAGAAGTATACTTGAGAATGAATATAAAAAATTATACCTAAAATTTGACCAATTAAAATGACAGTTTTATCTCAAAAACGTTTCTTATTAATCCTCCCTAGGAGAAGCAAGGCTAATTACTAGACAGGGGTCAAAACACATCTAGAATAATGAGATTAAAACACATTCAAGGAGGACAGCCACGATGATGGGGGATCTAAAATCCATGTCATAACTGTAAATAAAGCTAAAGATGTTTTGTCTAGAACAGAGTCAGAGAGAATGACAGCTTTAAAATATCTGAAGTGCTGTCATTTTGAAGAGATACAAAATTGCATGTAGTTCTAGAGATAAGAATGAGGATCAAAGATCAAAGCCAGTTAGGTTCTTGCAGAAGGTAGACATAAGGAAAAAATGTGAGCCCACAAAATTTTACATATCAAGATTTTATTATTTGTTACATTAAAAACAACCCAAATATTAAACAATAAATTTAAGGCATAGTCTGTATCATACAATGAAATATCAGAAATCAACCTTTACAAATTTCTAAAAAATTGGGACAATAGTCACAGAAATGTTACATGAGACACACAACACTGTATATAGTGTGATTCTAATTATGTTAAATAATGACGATTTTTTTCCCCCAAATCAACAACAAATTAGTTAGCTCAGTTATAGGATTATGGGGAATTTTGTTCTCTTCTTCATATGCTCACATTTTATTTTTTTCTTAGTCATGACTCTTACTTGCTAAATTCAGTCACTACTTTAGAGGTAAGAAAAATAAAACTTACGGGGGTTAAATGACAAGTTCACATTCCAGTGGATGGTTAGGAGTTAGGGCCAAAACCTGAATACTGCCCACGTGAAGACTTGCTTTTAGGAAGTTAACCTGCAAAGCCAAAGCCATAGAAACCACAGCCAGATAACCTAGAGTAGTTGGGCATCAAATGTAGACCAAGGTGTTGAGACTTTACTGGGCTACCTCAAAAGCTATCAAATAGTAAAGAGAAAAATGTAAGAAAGGGTAATTTTAAATACATTTTACTGTAAATAAGAATAACAAGTAACTATAAGGCTTATGTAATTTTGTTTATATAGAAACATAATTTTGTTTTTTATAAAAACTGCCATTTCCTTTTCTGCTCTTGAAAGGATAGACTAGATTGGAGAAAAAAGATCTTACTGAAAAGAATTTAGAGACACTGATGCTCCAGGGTCTGCACTTATTTTGCTCTTAAAATAAAAATAATAATAATGTTTTATTAGGAGATAACTGTTTCCTTGAATTGAAATCTCCACAACCTTGTTTCAATCCCAAATAAACTCTACAGACCCAAGTATTCATTCAATTCACTTGGATAACCACCAGAGTTATTTGGTAACTAATAAAAAGATAATATGAATACTATATTGTGAAATAAAAAGCTCCAATGAAAGGACTTTGACAGATACTGGACAGGAGAAAAAGGTAAAATGATTATCAAGGACAATATTAAAGCCTGAGTTATCTGTATTTTTTAACTTTAGAAATTAAGAAACTTTTTGTTAGTGTCATTTAAATCACAGTATACCCTAAATAAAACATCAAAATAAAACCACCTAAACTGGCTCTAAAGTGGAGGATAAAAAATATTCAAAAATACATTAAGGTAAAGCTACTATCTATTTCACAAACAAGGATTTATCTTTTTTTTATAATTAAATTGCTATTATATGTCACAAATGGTTATGTTTCACTAGTTTTAACTTAACCTATCTGTATAACCAACTTTATCACTACCATAACTTCATTTTTCCTTATGATTAATTTTTTAAATTATTCCTATGTAAATACCTAAGTAACTAATGCAAAAGCACCACCCAGTGGTAAAAGATGACAATTACAAGTTACATAGCAATACAGCAAAATTAGTTAAATTTGTGGCTCTACATGATCTCAAACACAGAATACCAGGAAAGAAAAAATAAACAGACCATGTGACAGTGATAGTATCTACTATTTGTCACAATTTCCTAGCCAAATATCACTCTTACTCTTTCGTTTGACATTTTTTTTTTCTTTTTCTATCTTAACAGCCCGTTACCTAAATCCTTGACAGAGTACAGAATTAGGAGTATTTCAAGATTCACTAAAATCTTTTACTGAGCTGGAAATCAGCAGTTTATAAAGAACAGAAATAAGGTACGTTTGGGAAGGGCGTGAATTTTCAATGGAATTCCAGTCAGCAAAGTACATTCCAGGTTAACAACCAAAAGATACATGGAGACATCCTATGTATTTTTTAAAAGTGATAACTTGATTACCTAAAAGGCCAGGGAAAGATGTACACTTGGCTAATTCATATAAAATTCAGAAAATCTAAAGAGAGTATCAATCTTTACTGTGGTTATATTTATTCCAATTCAAGAACACAACCTAATGTTTTCCTAATAATTGATTCCAATATAACAAGAATACAGATAAAAATTTTCAACTTCCAACATAACAGCTTTCTAATCATTTTATCTAAAAAGAGTTTAACCAAGAACAAATCATAACAAAACCCAGTAATAATCAACTTTTGTTTTGAAACAACTTTGCTCTGTATTTAAAATCAAACGGAATCTTTGTGATCAAAGTATCAGAAAGTGCAGCAGGTTGCAGTTTGGAAACAGAAAAGAGGCTAGCTATTAGGCTATCGTTTCTTCTGTTTTACAGAATCCTTCAATATGTTTGAATTTCAAACATACTGAAAACTGACAAATACAAGGAGGCCTACCAAACAAAGGCAAGGATATCGCAACTAGTTCAAATTGTCTTCACTAGTGCCTTCGGGGTAAGTTTTTTTTTTTTTTTTTAACTACTTTCACCAAACATGTAGGAATTACTCACATAATTGAGATAGTCTATTACAAACGTTTAACATGTAAGAGTAAGCATGACCAAGGATGCATTCACCTTGACAAATAGGATAAAAAATGACACAAAATGATTAGTTTTTCAGGATAAAACAAAACCAACAGTAGTACCATTATATTCAGCTATTATTCATTTTTCTAAGCTTCAACACAACTTAAAATTTTAAGCTCTCACCACTGAAAATTTAAGGATGTTTATCCACAAATGTGAGATCTACTACACTTAACAAAAATGCCTAAAAAGGTATTTTGGCTGATACGTATTTATTCACATTAGATTATGTATAACATCTAAATTTAAGCTATAAGAAGGCATAATAGCAATAAAGTAACCAATGACAAGAGCTGCCTACATTACTGCAGAGACTACGGGAAAAAAACCTACCATAATAGGAATTCCCATACTATTTTCCTCTGGTGGAAGCAGTAGTTGTATTGTTTCAATTCCAATCTCAGGCCTGTGGCAGAAAACAGATATCAAAAGCAAGAATATGCTGACCATAGAAATGAAGGGCTATGTAATATATAACTAGTACCTCAACAAAACATTAAGCTATTAGATAATATTAAAAGTCATGGAAATTCAGAATCTAAGCTTTACCCTTTTATGAAGACTATTAACTAATCTGTAACAAGATAGATTTTTCAAAAGATTTTCTTAATATATGAGCCAATTGTTACTGAATTCTTGGAAGATACTCAAAAAGTAGGGTTTAAGTCTTAGAAATCCTACTAAAGAGACATTCTCATAAATTTCTTTAAAAAGAACTATTCAAATGCATTCACTGTAACAGAATGAAACAACTATACATTTTTGTATGGGGATATGTTAATTTAATAAACTATAAAAGTATAAATTCAATTTGTATAATTTTTGTATATTAAAAATGTTCATTTCAGAAATTCTAACTTAAGATGTCACCATAATATCTCCCAAAATACACAATAGTAATTATTTTTATTACCTATAAAAATATATTCTGAAAATTTGGGCTGTATAGACACACACAGACATACTATTTATAGTAACTAGTTTCTCCCCATCTCAATCTCCACAATGTGCTAATGATATCCAACCAAAGTAGGTGGTCCTTTACTAACATTAAACATTCCTCTGTAGCACATTCAATGACTATGTAACATTACATTGAAAAATATCATATTATTGTAGTTAGCCATTTCCTAAGATCTAACATTTGAGTTGCTTCTATATCTTTACTTTTATATAATAATATTTCTGGGATTATATCCCAACATTTATTTTTAGTAAAATGATTGGTCTTCAAAAAAACAAACAAAAAAACCCAAAAAAACAAGATTAGGCCTAAAATATTCTGAAGCCATAGTTCTCACGTACAACGACCTTGAAAGAACAAATATCAGAATTAAATTCACTGTGTAAGAGAATGCTTTCAACCGTATTTTCTTTCAGTCTGAAAGATCAGTTTATAACCACCTCTGTCATAGTGGTTATTGCGTATGTGCTAATATGACTTTCCAGTATATTAGAAGTTAGAATTCATTCTACCTGTTCTAGGGAAATAAGCTAGCTACAGGTCTAAACATATTATCAAAATTTGTTATTTTGCCTCTTGTCAAACTTATTAATTTGTTAACCTTGTCAAAAATATTAAAAGCGCATTATTTTTAGTATGACTTTTATCATATTAAAGTAACAGTAGTATTATTAATTTGCCATTTGGTGGCAGCAAATACAAAGGAAAATAAATTCCCTATGAATATTTACTTATTCTATTATTAATACAAAGACAGTTTTTCCAAAGTCATGTGCTCTTTAATTTTTATTTTAGTATTATGTTAATAATCAAGCTCAAAACATAAGAAAATTCCTGAATTAACTGAATGTAAGGGAGTTCTATTACTTTACACTATTCTTAACTGTAGCATTTACCAAGAGTTCATTGGTAATAAAACAGAAATGTGACACTCTTGATGCTTATCAAGCAATATGCAAGTCAACAACTTCTATTTGTATTACAAATTATATAATCAAGTAAATAACACATTTTCTTTAGCTGAATAAAGCTAGCCTAACACCACAACACTTATTCAATAATCATTTGTTACTATGTGTTCAGTGTAGAAAAAAAACAGCAGTAAAAATGAGAAAGCTTCTGGCTTCATGAAGTTCACATAAAATTTTCCAGACTTAGGAGATAGTAAATACCAGCTCAAGAGCCTGAATGTTACACAAATACATGTAATACAAAAATACTGTACACCCTCCACATAAAATTTACAATTGAAAAAAAGCTACACAAATAATGAGTATAAGGAAATGCAAATTATTTTTTGGTACTGTGGTTGCCTTAAGTCACTTTTTTTTTAAATATGAAGTTATTCCAAAAGTAAAAGTTTGGTGCCCTAAATTACTACTGCTTATTCAACTTATAAGATACTAAGTAAGTGAAATAATTAAGTGGTAATTTTTACAAAAAATTATCACATGATCAAGTTATTTCAAACTTCTCAGTAACTTATTTACAGAAATCACTACCATAGTGATTCAGTTTAAAATGCTGAAAAGCATTAAGCTAGGATCACAAGTAGATTCAAAGAGACTAAATTTGTGCATGTATTGAGAGATTAAACATAAAGCACATGTGACTACTGTTAACTACTTTTTTCCCCAGGGATCTTCTTTGTTCTTTAACATAATTTTAGTCTGAAAGAATTGCGACCATATACAAGGCAAGAATCTCCTTCAGAGGCAAGGGTTCTATGTCGTTTACCCTTGCATACAACAATGATTAACAATTTCTCATGCATGAACATTTCTCATACTGTTAACTGTATCTTATAAGCAAAAAGTTTTTAATTTTCTTATTTTTCTGTTTTTGTCCAAACTAGACGGATTTTTGTAGGTTAATTAACATGAGCAATTTCATACAGTTCATCCTTATACCAATTATTCATGACATAAGATCCTTGAGGTAGTTACAATTTCTTGTACTCCTCAAAACAGGCATCCTTCCAATGAGGGAGAAATTAAAAAGAAAAATGCAAAACAGTGCAATCAATGATTTGATAGGAGTTCATGGGTATGTGTTTCCAAGAGGGAAAGAAACATGCATATGATGCATAGAAATCACAAGAAATGCTGTGAGATCTTGAATGATATCAAAAGAACTGGAGAGTTACCTGGAAAACAAAACTAAATAGAATTATTTGCTCTGTGATCACTACACTTAAATGTGTGTTTAAAGAAACTAGGAAACAACTGTCTGATTTTTATAGGGAACAAAGGAAGGAGGCCTGTCACATTCCCATTCAATCTCATACTGTAAGTCCTGGCCATGGGGCTATGAAAAGAAATAAACAATTTAGAAAAGGAATAAAGCTGCGTATTAGCAGAGAACACAAAAGCCTATATAAGAAATCCCATGGATTCTCAAAAAAAAGCTGCCAGAACTAGTAAGTAAATTTAGTAAAGAAATATTATGTACTAAAAATGAAGTGGAAATCAAACATTTATTTATTTTTTTTTTAAAGATTGATTGATTTATTTATTTATTTATTTATTTATTTATTTATTTATGCAAGCACTGGGTACAGTCAGAAGCGCGAGAGGGTGAGAGAATTCACCAGAGCCAGAGCGGGGAGCAGAGCAGGCAGAAGGACCGAAGTACACTGCTGAGGGGAGCAGAAGGCGGCAGCAGAGGTCTGCGCGCCATGTGGGACCCTCCTCTGGTGGCCGGGGAGCAGCCGGGGATCGAACTGGCGCTGCAGAGGCTGCGGGCAGCTTCGCAACCCAGCGCTCAACTGCTGCGCCACCGGGGAGGCCCGGAAATCAAACATTTAAAAGCAGAATTATTTACAGTGACACCCAAGAAAATGAAATACTAAGATATAAACTTAACAAAATATGTGCAGAATCTGTACGTTAAAAACTACAAAATATTGAGGAAGGAAAGTGAAGACATAAAGAAAGAGCCATGTTCATGGACTGGAAGACTCAATATTGTTTTTTTTTTTTAATTATTTATTCATTGCATAGAAGAACTAGGGGTCAGCCAGAGGTGTAGGGGGCGGCGGCGGCGGCGGTGGGTGGGGGGGCAGATATGAGGATGAGAAGAATCACCAGAGACAGAGCGGGGAACAGTACAGGTGGATTTACTGAAATACAGTGCTAAGGGGAGCAGTGGGAGAGACAGGAGAGGTCTGCTGCGTCATATGCAGGTTTGCTCACTGGCCAGGGATCTATCTAACTTAGGCGGTATCAGTGATAGCACTGAGACATAACTCCTAGGCCACAAGGTAGGCTCCCAAGACTCAATATTGTTGAGATGTCAGTTGTCCCTCATCTATACATTTAATGCAATTCCAATCAAGTTCCACAATATTTGCAGAAATGAATAAGCAAATTCAAAAATTCACATGAAAAGGCAAAGTAATTAAGGGTCAATATAATTTTACAAAAAAGAATAAAGCTGGAGGATTCCCAGTACTAGGAAGCTATAGGAATCAAGGCAGTATGATACTAGAAGGATAAACATGCAGATGCAAGGAAAAAAAGACCTGATGAGTCCAGAAATAGAACAAAACATACAGTCAAGTAATTTTTGACAAAAGCAACAGAGAAGAAAATAATCTTTCCCAAAAATGATCCAGAGTAACTGGATAATTCATTTGTTGTTTTTTTTTTAAATCAAAAAAAAAAAAAAAAAAAGTAGCTCAGACCTCTACCTAACATCACACACAAAAACTAATTCAAAATGGATCACAGACTTAAGCATACAATCTGAAAGTGTAAAACTTCTAGTCAAAAATATAGCAGTAAATCTTTGTGACCTTTGAGTAGGCAAAGTATTTTTAGATAGTATCAAAAGTAAAATCCATAGATTAAAATATTGTCATCAAAATAAAGAATACTGCTCTTTGAAAGCCATGATTAAGAGGAGACAAATATAGACAAGAGATTGAGAGAATATATTTGTACATCAGCATATCTGACAATATTCATACACAGAATAAAGAACTCCTATAACCCAGTAGTAGACAGACCAACTTTCAGAATGGGCAAAAAGATGTAAACAGTTTGATGCTTCACCCCCCCCCAAAAAAAAAAAATCATCATCATCAACATCAGGAAAATGCAAATAAAAAACAGTAAGATACTATTGCACATTTACTATTGGTAGAATGACTTTTGGTAGAATGACTTTAAAAAAAAAAAAACTGACAATATCAAAGTCTGGGAGGAACGTTGAGCTATTATAATCCTTATATATTGCTGCTGGGAAATCAAAATATTAATCATTTTGTAGTTGTTTATAAAGTTAAACATACAATTAGTGTATGCACCGACTCCTCGGTATTAACTCAATAAAATAAAAACTGTTCACAAAAATATGTACATTAATATTTATTCTGACTTTATCCATAATCTCCAAAACCTGGAAATAACCCAAACATCTCTCAACTAGAGAATGGGTATATTAACTACAATAAATCCATATAATAGAATACAACTCAGTAATAAAAAAGGAACCATAGTGAATGACTGTTTTTCACGACACTGCAAAAGCCAAAATCTTAAAGAGATAAAAGAGATAGGTAAAAGTTAGGAGCTATGTAATGAACACAAAGAGGCCACAAGGAAACTTTGGGGAGTAATGGAAGTATTCTATATCTTGATTGTTTTGGTCATTAAATGGTTTAAGCACTAGTGAATACTAGTAACAGTATACTGAAAAGGGTAAACTTTATCTCTAAAATATACCTTAATAAGAATAAACAAACTATAAAAGTGTTAGAAAGAGCTACATCACCACCCTTTCAAATCCATAATTTCCTAAGACAAAAATTCACATTTAAGTATTGAAAAAATTCTATATTAAAAAAACAAACAAACAGGGGCCTCCCTGGTGGTACAAGGAGTTAAAGACAGCGCTATCAAGTTATGGCCAGACACTGCAGCACGAGTTCGATTCCCCAACCACCAGGGAGGTGACCCGCATGGTACAGACCTCTCCTGTCTCACTGGCTGCTTCCCTCAGCAGAGTAATCTGTCTGTTCTGCTCCCCACTATCTGATGAATTCTCTCACCCCCCCACTCCCGCACCTCTGGCCTACACCCCCAGTACTTGTGTGCATAATTTTTTTTAAATCTTAAAAAATACCCCAAAAAACAAAAAAAAACATAAAGTTAAAAAAAAAAAAAGACAAACATTGAGAACAAAAACAACCCACTACAGAAATAGGCAAAAACCAGAAACAACTCACAGAAAAGGAAACACACAAAAATGGGAAATTCATATTTAAAAAGTCCAACTGTTCAAAACATGAACATATATTCAACCTCACAAGGAATTTCAGAAATTTAAGTTAAAACAAGAAACTACTGGGGGCCTCCCTGGTGGTGCAGGGGTTAAAGGCAGCACAATCGCCAGCCACTGCAGCACAAGTTGACTTCAATCCCCAGCTGGCCAGGGAGCTGACCCACACGGTGCAGCACCTCTCCTGCTTCTGCCCACTACTCCCCTCAGCAGTGCTTTTCAGTATATCTGCCTGTTCTACTCCCCATTCTCACTGGTGAATACTCTCACCTCCCCCTCACCCTGGCACTTGCACCCCAGTTCTTGTATGCATGAATACATAAATCTTTCAAAATAAATAAAACAGGAAACTACCATACAGCCTTCAGATTGTAAAAATTAAAGTCATACTAAAACAATTATCAACAAGTTTGAGAGTAAAGAGGCAATATAACTGGTACAACTACTCTGGAGAAAATAAAAACGACACTGTAAAAGTGAGTATGCTGATTCAGCAAGTCTGTTTCTGGCACATCAACCTCAGAGAAACTTTGATATATATGTAAGGAGATACACAAGAAAAGCTGATGTATACATTATTAATTATTATAGTTCAAAGTTGGTAACTACCTAACCGCATTCAGTATGTCATGTGAATAGACTCTGGTTAATTTGTATGAGATATAGTGAAAGTGTGCTGACATGGATAAAATTTTAAAACCAATGCTACAAAAGACAAATTTAGTATACCATTTGAAAGTTTAGAAATCATAAAAAACATAGCACATATTGGTTATGGATATGATATGTAAAGCTTTGCATATGTGTAAAAACCTGAATAATATAAGCCAACTTCAAGGTGGTTCCCTAGGGAAGGACAAGAATTTTACTCTTTAGGGGACACAAAGTGAATACAGCAAAGTATTAACAGGTTTATTCCTGATGGTAAGTAATAAGGTTCCCATTGAGCTGTATTTTATCTTATCCTGTGTGTCTGAAAATTTCAACATAATTAAAAATATTTTCAAGTGCCTACACCCCCCCCAACCCCCCTCCACTCGCGGGGCAGCACTTCGGGGCACCCGGCCTCCGGCACCCGGTTCTCGCCTTCCCCATCCGGCCAGCAGCCCACGGCGTGAGCTCCATGCTCTTCTATTCCTTTTTCAAGTCCCTTGTGGGCAAGGATGTGGTGGTGGAACTCAAGAATGACCAGAGCATCTGTGGAACACTCCATTCTGTGGATCAGTATCTCAATATCAAACTGACATCAGTGTCACAAACCCTAAGAAATACCCTCACGGGTTATCAGTGAAGAAATGCTTCATCCGGGGTGCTCAGTGGTCCGCTGTGTGCAGCTGCCCGCAGATGAGGGTGACACACAGCTGCTCCAGGATGCGGCCAAGAAGGAGGCCCTGCAGCAGAAACAGTGATGATTCCTCTTCGCCAGCCCCTTCCATTGATGACCTTTAACCTATGCCCCAGCCCAGAATCCCTCCCCTGCATACTTGAGGTGGTGTGTTTTGTTATTGTTTTTTTAAGAGTGAGGGTTTTTTTTTTTTTTTAAGGGGTGAGTGGTTTAGAGGGTTAATAATGGGGAGCAACTAATCCTTTGTTGAGAAGTGGGGGGATCAGTAGGCTTGGGAACTGCAAAGACTTCCCTGTCTTTGGTACCTGCCTTTCTCACTCCTTCCCTGGAGACAGAGAATCTCCTAGATCTCTCCAGGGTAGCTGGTGATTCATTTTGGGGATGGAAGGAATCTATACTGCACTGGGAATAAAATTTATGATGCAAAAAAATAAATAAATAAATAAATAATTTTTTTTTTTCCCCCCAAAAAGCATCTAGTACACGGCTTCCATGCAGAAGAGGAACTGAAATGCAGCAAGAACAGAAAAGGGCAGACTGGTCAGAGAACTACTGCATTGACCCAAGTAACCACAGCAGCATGAACTAATCAATAAGACCATAAAGCAGGAAGGAGAGAGATCTATATTACATACACATGAATTAGGATAAAATTTTCTTCATATAGTTATGCAAGTTAGTCATTATCTGTAAGTTTCCTATACTGTTGAAAAAGTTCCCCAACATCAGCCTGATTTTGGAGTTCCCTTAGGAAATTCAAGTTCAGTTACATCATCCTTTAGTGAACTGAGACTGCCTCTCTACAAAATTATTTAGTATAAATCAAAGTAGAAGAAGTCTCTATCCAGAAACTCTGCACTATTATTAAATCTGAATCACAGCACTATTATCATGTCGGTATGACTAACACAATGTACCAGAGACACATCCTGTCAACCAGCACCAAAACTTGTCACTTTCACTATTTGTGCATCACAAGGAAACTGGCAGCTTATAAACATGTAAAACTCATTATCTCTAATAGTCACATGAAAATAATTCTACAGACATAACAGCAGCTCAAAATTGGGCCTCACAAACCACAGATCTGAGGTTATTAAAGCAGGGGAGGGGGGAGGAGAGGGAAGGGAAGAGCACAAAGGGCTGTGGTGGTGGTTCAAGGGTGTCGTGGTGGTGGAAAAATTGTGGGAACTACACCTCCGGGGGCAAAATCAAATATCGTACAAAAATGAACGATGTAAAAAAATTAAAAAAATAGTATTTTTTAAAAGTGGGCCTCTGGGCCTCCCCTAATGGTGCAGTGGTTGAGCGCTGGGTTGCGAGGCTGCCCACAGCCTCTGCAGTGCCGGTTCGATCCCCAGCTACTGGGCGAGGGTCCCACATGGCGCGCGGATCTCTCCTGCTACCTGCTGCTCCCCTCAGCCGTGTGTTTCATCAGTCTGCCTGTTCTGTTCCCCGCTCTGGTGAATTCTCTCACCCTCCTGCGCTTCTGACTGTACCCAGTGCTTGTATAAATAAATAAATCTTAAAAAAAAAAAAAAAAAAGTGGGCCTCATATCATCATTAACATTGGATCCAAACAGAAATTATAGGCAAAATCATGAGGATTCCAAAGAGACACATAATGGGTCTCCCTGGTGGAGCAAGGGGTTAAGACACAACCTATGAAATACGTAAGAACATTTTGATGATGAATCAAGTCTACTGAACCACAAAGTCTTGATACATGTTACTGTGAATCTGAGAGTATCCTTTTATATGTGTGTGTGCATATTTATGAGAACGCATAGAAAGATGACAACACAAACAGACCCAGAGCTGATTAAGGCGGGAATGCAGACCCAGGAGGTTACCAGATCACTACTCTTCTTATCATAAAGCACTGCAGTAAGAACCTTAAATCTGAAGAAACCATACAAAAAGTACTGCTCTACCAAACCCAAAAATATGCTAAGCCCCTGCTGCCATTTGTATGTATAGTTTTTGTTTAACATTGTGGTAATGCCCATTTTTTAAATGAACACTAATTTCTTTCATGGGTGACTCCTTATCAATAACACCGATACTTTACTCAAAAAAAAAAAACAAAAAAAAAAAAAAAAAAAAAAAAAAAACAAACAGGGGGTAGAGAGGGAACCCGAGCTTTACCCTCTGGTGTACTTACCAGAACTTCTTTTTTCAGTTTGTAATGTCAAAGTCATCACCCTTCAGCTACTCCACACTCAACATTTTTTTTTTTTTTTAAACACTTATTTATTTATTTATTTATACAAGAGCAGGGGTACAGGCCAGAGGTGTGGAGAAGTGAGAGGATTCACAGAGACAGAGTGGGGAACAGAACAGGCAGACTGACTGAAATACACTGCTGAGGGGAGCAGCGGGGGAGGCAGGAGAGAGGTCTGCTGAGCCATGTGGGTAGCTCCCTGGCAGGCTGGGGATCGAACTTGTGCTGCAGAGGCTGTGGATTGCTTCACAGTGTGGTGCTTAACCCCTTGTACCACCAGGGAGGCCCCACACTCAACTTTTAATTACATTTGGTAAAAAAAAGGAAAAGAAGGGCCTCCCTGGTGGCGCAGCGGTTGAGCGCTGGGTTGAGAAGCTGCCCGCAGTCTCTGCGGCGCCGGTTCGATCCCTGGCTGCTCCCTGGCCACTGGAGGAGGGTCCCGCATGGCGCGCAGACCTCTCCTGCCGCCCGCTTCTCCCCTCAGCAGTGTGTACTTTGGTCCTTCTGGCTGCTCTGCTCCCCGCTCTGGCTCTGATGAATTCTCTCACCCTCCCGCGCTGCTGACTGTACCCAGTGCTTGTATAAATAAACAAATCTTTAAAAAAAAAAAAAAGCGCAGGCTTAAAAAAAAAAAAAGGAAAAGAAGTTTCTTTCTGTTAATTCTGAAGTAGAGGAAAAATTGGGGTCTCCCCGGTGGCGCAGCAGTTGAGCACTGGGTTGCAAAGCTGCCCGCGGCCTCTGCAGCACTGGTTCGATCCCCAGCTGCTCCCCGGCCACCAGAGGAGGGTCCCACATGGTGCGCAGACCTCTCCTGCCGCCCACATCTCCCCTCAGCAGTGTGTACTTTGGTCCTTCTGGCTGCTCTGCTCCCCGCTCTGACTCTGGTGAATTCTCTCACCCTCCCGCGCTTCTGACTGTACCCAGTGCTTGTATAAATAAACAAATAAACAAGCAAATAAATAACTCTTTAAAAAAAATAAGAAATAAAGGAAAAATTATGTTTTTCGGGAAGCCTTCATTTTTAGGAAAAATAGTATAATATGGACTATGTGAATGACCTAACACCCACTTTGGTGGTGTGACGAGACCGCCAAACATATCATGAGAATGGACATGTAACGGAAGCAATAATTAAATCTATTTTTAAGCCACTGAGATTTGGGATTTATTACTACAGCAAAATCTATGCCACACTGGTTAATAAACCATCCCTCCCATCTCCGTACCATCTGTAAATGTGATGAGTAAGCCTTATGGCTCATGCAATCCATGGAATATAGCAGACTTCATTCAAAAAAATTAAAGTTAGGCTATTCTAGTGTGTTCTCAATGAATCCAGGCTACTTCTTAATGATCAGTGGCTTTACTTCTCCTGCAAACAAGTGACTCTTTAAATAATTTATTCTAGACTATCACTGAAAGCCACATCAAGAGCTATAATCGTACTTCTTCTCTTCTGAAAAAATGCAGTAAACCTGCCCTGTCTCTAACCTTCCAACATCTCTTTGAAACTCCGCAAGGCCTGAACACAAAAATTAGAGAATTTATTTGTTCTTACAACCCCAAATATAATTTTTTTCTTTTTACTTATTCTTTTTTCCTGGTGGTAGCTTTATTTTTTTATATGAATTTTATTTTTTACATCACTGTTCATTTTTAAACAATATTTGCTTCTCCCACCCCCTCAGGTGTAGTCCCTATAGTTTCCATCACCAATGCACTCGTGTACCATCACCTCAGTCCCCTGTGCTCCTCCCTCCCTTTGATCCCTCTCCCTCCTTCTCCCCTGCAATATGTCTGATTTATAATTGTCTTTTTTGCTTTGTTGTGTTTTGTACTGTTATTATTTTTTTACACTGTCTTATTTGGTTTCCCTATATTCCTGCTATAAGTGAAACCATCTATTTTTCTTTTTCCTTCTAGCTAATTTCACTGAGCATAATTCCTTCTAGTTTCATGCGTGTTGCTGTGAACGGCATGAGTTTATCTTTTTGGATTGCTGAATAATACTCTATCATGTATATATGCCACATCTTCTTGATCCAGTCATCTACTTTTGGGCATTTGCAACCCCAAATATAATTCGTTCAAGAATAATCACTACCTTTATTCCTTTCTCTTGATTTTATTTCTCTATTTCCATTTACTGTTTTACTTTAACCCAAGACTGACCTTTTATGAGCAAAGTGAATCAGAAGATCCTTCCCTTCAGACATAATATTCATGTTATTCCATAATAGGCTATTCCAACTATCCTGTACTGTTCACTTACTGCTAAGATGTATTCAACATTTAGTAAGTACAACATTGAGTATTAGGAAACTGCTTGCTCTGGGACATTATCTCTGCTCTCAAGGAATGCACAGTTTGAAATGTCAAGTAAGAGCTGTAGCACAGGGATCCTGAATACTTTAAGTAGTATAATACAGTGGCTAGGCACATAAACTTTGAAACCAGACAATCCTGGGATTAGTTTCTGGTCTCAACTTCCTCCTCTATAAAACCAGGATAATTAGCCACAAAGGACTGTTCAAAGAATAAATCAGATGACACACGTAACCGATTTAATAGATATTATCTGGAAGATATTAACCAGAAAAAAATTATGCAAAGATGATTAGTCATATTTGCATTTTAGAAATAGCATGCTTTGCATCCAGTAGCAAAAAATAGATAAAAGTTGAGTGCAAAGCACAGTAAGATAGTTAAAAAGCAACTGCAGGCAGATAAAGAATGAGAGAAAGGGCCTCCCCGGTGGCACAGCAGTTGAGCGCTGAGTTAAGCTGCCCGCAGCCTCTGCAGCGCCGGTTCAATCCCCAGCCGCTGGGCGAGGGTCCCACATGGCGCACAGACCTCTCCTGCCACGCCCGCTGCTCCCCTCAGCAGTGTACTTTGTCAGTCTGCCTGTTCTGTTCCTGGCTCTGGTGAATTCTCTCACCCTCCAGCACTTCTGACTGTACCCAGTGCTTGTATAAATAAATAAATAAATCTTAAAAAAAAAAAAAAAGAGAGAGAAAAAACAACAAAGGTTCAGTCCTGGCTCTAATAACTGTAATCTTGTACAAATTTTATTCTCCTCAGGTCTCAGTGCTCTCATCTACAATTTGGCCTACACGATTAAAGTGTACTTATGTACCACCTGTCTGTTTTAATGACTTCACATTTCATATATCTATAATGTCAGTTACAGGCAAATCATATACAGATATCCTTAACAAAAAAAAAACTAACGAAGAATTAAATGCTAAAAACTACTTTCAAGAACAAACACAAAAGGTGTGCACAGTGTCAAGAACAAGAAGAAAACTGCATCTGTAATCGGGCATCTTCTGAGATCGCAAAAGAAAATGTTATAAATGTTACAATCTAAGAAACTGTGAGTTAAGGTTTTTTTGCAATGTAAACTATCAGTTTATAAATAAAAACCCCAAAGCTTTCCAGAGAATAACAGGAAGAATTTAAGATCTGAAGATGGTAAATATTCAGATAAACAAATTTTTAAATCATCTGACACCATTTCCATCAGTTACCTCTAATAAACAAGAAATAAAAAGTATCTAAACTCGGAAGAAGTAAAATTATTTTTTTAAAAAAAGATATGCCCATCCAGGTAAGAACTGGGGTACAGTCAGAGGTGAGGGAGGGTGAGAGAATTCACCAGAGACAGAGCAGGGAGCAGAACAGGCAGATGGACCGAAGACACTGCTGAGGGGAGCAGCGGGTGAGGCAGGAGAGGTCTGCCGCGCTATGTATGTTTCTCCCTGGCCGGCCAGGAATCGAACCCGTGGCTGCAGAGGCTGCAGACAGCTTCACAGTGTGGTGCTCAACCCGCTGCGCCACCAGGGAGGCCCAAATTATTTCTGTTCATAGACATGACTTCAGCAGAAAACCATAAAGACACCCCCCCCCCCACACACACACACACAAACACAAGAAAATCAACACAGCTTACTCTCTAACTCTGGGTTTTTTAAAAATTACACCAACAACCAAGAATCTAACAGCACCAAAAAAAGAAACAAAAAACAAGAAAACTTGGTAATATAGTTAATTGAGGCTCCAAAGGCTTGTACACTGAAAACTACAAAACACTGCTGAAAGAAACTAAAGACAGAACGCATGTAAAGATATCCTGTGTCCACAGGCTGGAAGAGTAATATTGTTAAAATGTCTATATTACAGTTACTTTTTAAAAGATTTATTTTATTTATTTATGCATAAAAGAGCTGGGATGCAGGCCAGAGGTGAGGGGTGGGGGTAGGCAAGAGGGGGAAGAGGATTCACTAGAGACAGAGCGGGGAGCAGAACAGGCGGATTGACTGAAGTACACAGCTGAGGTGAGCAGCGGGCAAGTCAGGAGAGGTCTGCTGCGCCCTGTGGGTCAGGTCCCTGGCCAGGGATCAAACATGCTGCAGTGGCTGCCCACAGCTTCATAGCGCTGATTCTTAACCCCTTGCGCCACCAGGGAGGCCCTACTTAGAGTTATTATCAAAGATTCAATCTAATCTCAAAAACGTTTTTACAGAAACCGAAAAATCCATCCTAAAAGTCATATGGAATTTTATTTTATTTTATTTTTTTAAATGCTTTCCTAAGGATCTCTCTCTTTTTTTAAAAAAAATATTTATTTATTTATTTTTACAAGCACTGGGTACAGTCAGAAGTGCGGCAGGGTGAGAGAATTCACCAGAGCCAGAGAAGGGAGCAGAACAGACAGACTGACGAAATACACTGCTGAGGGGAGAAGCGGGCGGCAGGAGAGGTCTGCGCGCCATGTGGGACCCTCACCTAGTGGGCCGGGGATCAAACCGGCGCTGCAGAGGCTGTGTGTGGGCAGCTTCACAGCCCAGCGCTAAACGGCTGCGCCACCGGGGAGGCCCTCATATGGAATTTTAAAGGGCAAAATAATCTTGAAAAAGAACAACACTTGGAGAGTTCACACTTCTGGATTTCAAAACTTAACATAAAGCTATAGTAAAATGAAACAGTGTGGAACTCAAAGAGAGACATAGAGACCAATGGGCTGCAACAGAGGTCAGGAATTTAACAAATAATTCCAACAAGGAATTCCAAAACCACAAAATACCATTTCATATACTTTAGAATGGGTATTATTTTAGAAAACATATTCATTGAGGAAACAAAAATTCTTTTCAACAAATGGTGCTGGGAAATTGGAAAGCCATATGCAAAAATGAAGCTAGACCCTATCACATACAAAAGTAAACTCAAAACGGATCAAAGACAAAACACAAGGGCTAACACTAGAACTACGTAGCACAGGTAAAGCTTTGTGATACTAGATCTGGCCATGATTTCTTAGATATGATACCAAAAGCACAGCCAACAAGAGAAAAATAAACTGGATTTAGCCATTAAAATCTGTGTGAATGCAAGGATCCTATCAATCAAATGAAAAGGCAATCTACGGAATGGGAGAAATATTTTTGCAAATCATATACACGATAAGGACTAATATCCAATCCAAAAACAGTAACAAAAGAAAACTTGATTTAAAAATGGGCTAAGGATTTGAATAGATATTTCTCTAAATAAATATAAATGGCAATGGGCACAAGAAAGATGCTCAACAGCACTAACTAGGAAACACAAGTCAAAACCACAAAATACCGTTTCATAAACTTAAGAATGGGTATTATTTCAGAAAACACAAGAAAACAAAATAAATGTCGGTGAGGAAAGATGCAGTGAAAGTGAAAGTCATGCGCACTGCTGGTGATAATGTAAAATATTACAGCCATTAATACAGAGATTACAGTATGGTGCTTCCTAAAAAACTCAACAGAATTACCATCCGATCCAGCAATTCCACTTCTTGGGATATGCCCGTAAAAAATGAAAACAGGGACTCAAGTAGTTATTTCTACACCCATTTTCATAGCATCAGCATACACAGTGGCCAAAAGAACACTTGGGAAACCACCCAGGTATCCAGGGATGGATGAATGGGCAAACTAATAATTAAATATCCTTCCTTTTCAAGGCTGAATAATATTCTCCTGTATGTGTGTACCACATTTTGTCTATCCATTCAGCCACTGATGAATACTTGGGTTGCTGCTTCCCAAGAGTTCTTTCGGCTGTTGTGTATGCTGCTGCTATGAACATGTATTTTACAATAAAATTAATTGGAAAATATTTTTTTTTTTTTTACTTTTACATCAATAAACAATTTAGTTTGGGATAGTATTTCTATTTGACTTTAGAATGAGAATTTGTTTTACACCTCAGGTAAAACACTATCCTGATGATGATGGTTCTATCACACACACGTTTATGAAGACCTATGCCCCTACACCTCAAGTCATTGCGCAGACAGAATAGGAATATAAGTATAAATCATATAAATAAAGAAAGCAGAGTGTAACAAGAAAAAAGTTAACAATTTTAAAAGATAAATATATTTACTTGTGATTTCTCAAAGTACTACTATTTGTGCTAGCACTTGAGGAAAAAATTATGGTCTTTTCCAAATGTTCTTGTAGTTAAATACCACTATTAATTGACCCACAGATGAAAGTATTACACATAGAAAGTTATATTTATGAAATAAACACAACAAAAATATTAGTATGCAGGTCTGGGGAAGCCACTGCCTTTAAATTTTTAACCCTACCCCAACAAATTTTTAACACCTTCATTTCTTCTGGACCCTTCACAGCTTCCACACTGCACTGCCTTGTTCACTGACTTCACAGGTATTTCTCAAAGCCTTACCTAAAGGAAAAGTCAAAGTTAACCTTTACAAAGGACTACTCAAGACAAGAACTCTAATTGCAATTCTGATTAATTTTACATAGATAAGAAAATATCTACGGAAAGTCTTTTTTTCTCTAAAACACTTTCAGTAAAATTCTCCTAAACGTTGCTAGAAATTACTTCCATAGTAACTTACCAACAATTCACTCAAATTCACAGAGCTCACAGTGTTTACAGAAACAAAAAATCTATTATTTCTATTTCTTTATGGTGAGATTAAATTGTAGTGTCATTAATTAAAATGCTTGTATCATACCCCCTTTTCTATGGGTAAGCAATCTCTTACACTTGAGGTGTTTGTTACACCTCATCTTGTTTCTCTACCAATTTCCTAAGACAATGGTTTTTCCACAACCATTTGTTATTGTAAACACTAGAAAATCATTCATTTACTAATTCTTGCAATGTTTTATCATTCTTCCAAACATAATTCTCCACTTCGCTGATCTACAAGTAACGCTTTTTGATCCATATGAAGTCAACAATGAGCCATCATAAATTTTGCTATATATTTTAAAACACTAAAAATACTCAGGTCTAGGGGCCTCCCTGGTGGTGGAAGGGGTTAAGACACAACCTATGAAGCAATCGGTAGCCACTACAGAAGGAGTTCAATCCCTAGCCAGGGAGCTACCCACATGGCACAGCAGATCTCTCCTGTCTTACCCACTGCCCCCCTCAGCAGTGTATTTCGTCAGTCTGCCTGTTCTATTCCCCACTCTGTCTCTGGAGAATCCTCACCCCTCCCCCACACCTCTGGCCTGTACCCCAGCTCTTGTATGCACAAATAAATCTTTAAAAACAATACTCAGGTCGGGCCTCCCCGGTGGCACAGCGGTTGAGCACTGGGTTGCGAGGCTGCCCGCAGACTCTGCAGTGCTGGTTCGATCCCCTGCTGCTCCCAGCCACCGGAGGAGGGTCCCACATGGCGCGCAGACCTCTCCTGCCACCCGCTGCTCCCCTCAGCAGTGTACTTTGGTCCTTCTGCCTGCTCTGCACCCCGCTCTGGCGAATTCTCTCACCCTCCTGCGCTTCTGACTGTACCCAGTGCATGTATAAACAAAACAAACAAACAAATAAAACAAATAAATAAAAACATGCCTCTATAAAAAAAAATAAATCTTAAAAAAAAAAACAAAACAATACTCAGGTCTAAATAAGAACTTCCCATGAAAGCCTAGGGAATTTAAATCTTGTAGCCTAAAGTAGATTAATTCAGCAAGAGATAGCTTAGGCTTAACAGTACCTGAAGGACAAAACTTAGGAATCCATCTCTTCAAAAAAACTTTTGGTTTCAGGACACTTTTCATGCATTTAAATTACTGAGGACCAAAGAGTTTTGTTTTATGGGCATCATTTATGTTGAGGTCTATGACACTCAAAATTAAAACTGGAGAAAGTTTAAATATTTTTAATTCACTTAATGTTAAATATCAATATAAACTTTATGAAAATGTTTTAATTAGAGAGGAGTACATTGTCTTACATATTTATAAATTTCTTTACTATCTGACTTAACAGTAGCTAGTCAGAATTTCATGGCCCCTTCTACATTCAATCTGCTGTGACGTTATTCTGGTCAAGTACATGAAGAAATTCGTACTCATAACTAGGAAGAAAATGGTAGCCTATTTTATAAGACGGTCACATAACTGGATAGTCTCCTCTGATACTGTACCAAAATTTGACATTAGAAAGGTTAGCAGCAATATGAAATTATAATCAATGGAGTCTTCATACTTTTCCACATTGAAATCTATGTACTTTGAGTGTATCTTTAATCATATGTGATTTTATAACATCACAAATCAGTCATTTGCAAGTGCTGGTTCGTCAAATTATTCAGATCTTTCAAACTACTGGCAATTTCATTATATACAATATCAAAACAGCTGCAATTATTAATATCACTACCAATACGATCATAAAAGAGTTTTAAGCATCGTGGAGCTCCCAGACTGAAGGTGGGCAACACATTTTCTAAGTTTTATCAGTATTAACAAGTTCAAAGTTATTTTTCTCAAAGTGACAAATGTACTTTGTTCCTTTTCAAAAAAAATGTTTGCAAAGTATCCAAGCCTAGATAACCATATTTTCTCAATTTGTATTCTCAAGTGATATGGTATTCCATGAAAAATTTTTTTTAAAAAAAGGCAACTCCATCACACAAATTGTTTTCCTATGCAGCACAGAAGCATTTTATCTTATAGATGTTCAAGGGTCCAATGTAATAAAATTCATCTATACTTAAAAACAGTCTTAAGGGAAGTTAACTTTTTTTTTTAATTGTGAGCACATGGCAGTAAAGAATACAGACTACCAGACAGTTGGTACCTATGCCATGCTTTCTAATTAGGTATCAGCAATTTTACTCACCATTACTTTTGAATCACTGCCCAAATGTAAACAAAGTAAAAGGGTATAAACTTCGTTACTATTATTGTTATAGGACAGGGAGAGGGGCAGCCCAAACCCCGCAAACCTGCCTATTCTAAATGGGTTCTGCCATCCGCCGCATCAACACAAAACATAGGAGACTTTAATGGGAAGGAACTTTAATAAAACTAGGAAACAATACAGGTAAGGCCAAGAGTCTAGTTTCTAAATGAAGCACCCAAAGTTACCCATCCCCTCGTGGGTAAAAGTCCATCCATATGGGATTGGCCCAGAGCAAGGCCCCAAAGCCTGCCACAAGTCTAAAGCATCTTCCAGTGGGGACCCACAGAAAAGGATCAGAAACTACCAGACAAGCCCGGAAGGAAAAGAGCAAAATCAACATCAAGATAAAAGCTGCCATTGTCACCTCCCCACGGGTCTCACCCACATCTGTGTCACCCAGTCCACGACCAAAAGACAAGTGCAGTTTCTTCACGTGTCTCTAGGCTCCATGCGCCTCCTCCAGGTCTCCTGGCTCCATCCTGCTTCTTCCTTCCTCAGTCTCTTGTGCAGCTTCTCCTCTTCCTGCTCAGCTCCACCCTCCCTTGGGTGGGGCAGGGAACCTCCCCCTTTCCTGGGGACCACCCTGTTACAATATGAATTTCATTAATTTTTTTTAAAGATTTATTTATTTATACAAGCACTGGGTACAGTCAGAAGCGTGGGAGGATGAGAGAATTCACCAGAGCCAGAGCTGGGAACAGAACAGGCAGAGTGATGAAATACACTGCTGAGGGGAGCAGCAGGCGGCAGGAGAGGTCTACGCGCCATGTGGGACACTCCCCGGTGGCCGGGGATCGAACCAGTGCTGCAGAGGCTGTGGGCAGCTTCGCAACCCAGCGCTCAACCGCTGCGCCACCAGGGGAGGCCTATTATGAATTTTAAACTCAGACACGCCCAGGGATTCATGGAGCACACGTTGAGAACTCAGGGACCAAAAAGTCTCCAAGATTTGGCATAATCTGTTATAGGACAGGGAGAGGGGCAGCCCAAACCCCGCAAACCTGCCTATTCTACATGGGTTCTGCCATCCACCGCATCAACACAAAACATAGGAGACTTTAATGGGAAGGAACTTTAATTAAACTAGGAAACAATACAGGTAAGGCAAAGAGTCTAGTTTCTAAATGAAGCACCCAAAGTTACCCATCCCCTCGTGGGTAAAAGTCCATCCATATGGGATCGGCCCAGAACAAGGCCCCAAAGTCTACCACAAGTCTAAAACATCTTCCAGTGGGGGCCCACAGAAAAGGGTCAGAAACAACCAGACAAGCCCGGAAGGAAAAGAGCAAAATCAACATCAAGATAAAAGCTGCCATTGTCATCTCTCCACGGGTCTCACCCACATCTGCGTCACCCAGTCCACAACCCAAAGACAAGCGCAGTTTCTTCACGTGTCTCTAGGCTCCATGCGCCTCCTCCAGGTCTCCTGGCTCCATCCTGCTTCCTTCCTTCCTCAGTCTCTTCTGCAGCTTCTCCTCTTCCTGCTCAGCTCCACCCTCCCTTGGGAGGGGCAGGGAACCTCCCCCTTTCCTGGGGACCACCCTGTTACAAAACTACTGGTCCTATCTTCAGTAAGAGAAAACCCTAAAACTAGCCTCTAAGAATCACTCAACTTTCGTTTACAAAAAAAAAAAAAAACAAAAAACAGGCCCAAAGTAGTAAAGGATTAACCTGGGCAAAGAAAAATATGGTCCTCCTGTTAGGGGGAAAATGATGTCCTAAGACTAATTCCATACAGGCTTTGTGGACTCCACCCCCACCCCAGGCCAAAGCCAAAGACACTGGGAACTCCAAATCCCATCACCACCAAAGGGAAGGTGGCTGGGACCTGAGGGTGGGGTTAAGCAGCAGGGTTGGTATAAAGCCAGACACGTGGGCTTTGGAGGGGTCCCCCATTTTGGCTCCCTGCCAGCTTGCAGCATCCGGCCAGCTCGGAGAGTGCCTTTGGGTTTCCAGGTCGGCGGATCGGGTAGGACGCATTAAAGACTTTATTTCCCTATTTTCTCCCTGAGTTGTACATTTTCCTTATTTCCTTTTCCCTTGTAAATAAACCTTTTATGAACCTTTTGTGTGTGCCTGTAGTGGAGTATTAATAAGTCCCTTTTAAGCGCGCGGGTGAGGACCCACAGCCAGGCAACCGGTCAATATGGGGGCCGCCCTATTAACACTCCCACAGCTACTGGGAAATACCCTCTTAATTCCTCAGAATGTCCTGTAAGACAAAAGTGACACTGTGTACTGGGGTCCACGAGCCACACCAGATAGTGTAATGATGTGATTTATGGTGAGGGCTTTGGGACATGCGGTATCAGCTTGACCGCTGGAGAAGCAGGAGAGGAGGATCAGCACAGGGCTCATAAGCCGTACCTATGTAATTGACCTCCAATAAAATCCCTGGGAACCAAAGCTCAGGCAGGGCTTCCCTGCCCGACAGCGTGCTATGCAGGCTATCACGGGTGGGAGAAGCAAGGGCTGTCTCCGCAGCGCCACTGGGAGAGGACAACTGCAAGCTTAGACCAGGAACAATCCTGGTGCCAGCTCTAGAGCCTTACCCCCTGCTGGCTTTGTTCTGTATCCTTCCAGTGGCTATAGATGAATGGTAATGAACCATGAACGTAAATATAACAGCTTCAGTGAGTTCAGATTACTCCTGAGTATATAAAAGACAATTTCCCACCCAAAGGTTTCTCTCTACACAAGACATTCATTTTTGTCCAAGGTGTAGGAACATGCCTGCACATGTGCACACGAGCCGTGGGTCTTTGCAGCCCTGATTGACAAACGCTACACTAACTACCAACACTTTCTTAAAGTTGCTTGTTTCAGAGCGGGGTTTCTCAACCTCTGAAATAATGACATTATAGATGTCATTTTTGTTGTGAATGCTTAACGGAATCCCTGGCCTCTATCCAACAGATGACAGTAGTACCTTTCCCCTTCCCCAGCTACAACAATAAAAAATGTCTCCAGTCACTGAAAAATACCCCCCATTCCTGCACTGAGCATTGCTGCTCTGGAGGAAAGTCATCTACAAAGTCAAGCCTTACATCTTTCTTGTTAAAGGAAAAAAAAAAAAAAAGAGGAGGCAAGTATTTTAGCTCTATCTTCTCATCTTTCCCTAATGTTAATTATTTGATGATGGAAAGCAACTGTCCATTCTGAATCTTCTCTACAAACAATATTTAAACAGTACTGAACTAAACTCTTCTTCCTAGGGAACTCAGGTTACCCATTTCAAGAGTGGAGGAAGCCTCTAAAATTGATCTTTCAGTAAGGATACCTCTATATCTTCTGTAACTTATACACATTACTGCACGTCAGAGAAGAAAAACAGGTGAAGTTACTCAACCTTGACAGTGCACATCAAGATATCTGAGATGCTTTATAAAAATATATAGGTACCAGAATGGATCTCAGATCACCTAATTAGTCATTATTCATCCAGCAGTTATATGAAAGTCCACTACATGCACACTGTTAAAGGTAATGGGGCTATAGCAGTCATTAACAGACATGGACCCTGCCCTTTCAGAGCTAATTCCAGTAAAGGGAGGTAAGCCATAAACATGTAGACAAATAGAATTACTTCAGCGTTCTCAAGGGAAAGCAAACAGTATCATCGAACTAATTTCCTCCATTCTCACCAATATTAGTAGAGATATTACCAAAATACTGAATATTGTATGTGAAAATGTTATTTTGCATTCTGGTATTTAGAAAACTTGCACCATAATTATTTGCCTAAATTCCTTGTTATGTGTCTGGTGCTAAGCAAAACTCTAGCCTTTACCCATTGGGAAATATTAAGTTCAAAATGAAATAGGTAAATTTCCTCACTTTCAATTCTAAATTCCATTAGTTCAATAAAAACAATGCTTAATTCTTGAGAATGATTTAGTTTAAGGATTTTATAAGGAAAAATAATAAAAAGATCCTGCAATCTTAAAGGCATCTGTAGGCTACAAGTGAAAATAGTCCAGAAACAAGGTTTCTTCCTGCACAAGTTACAAAAAGGAAAAAACATCCATTGACAAGCTGAATCACAGGATTGTTTAAAATATCATCTGGCAAGATTACTTTTTTCCCCTTTCATTTCATACTACTGTGAAGAATGGTAGCAATAACCTGGAAAAACTGAAGTTCCTACTCTTTGGTTTTTCCTAAGAAACAAAAACAAAATCTATATGCATCCTTTTTCCATAAAAAAAATCCAGAGTACCAAATTAAAAAAAAAAAAAAAGTCTGTCATATCAACAACGCAATAAAATAAACCACTACATAAACTTAGCTTTTAACAATTAAAAAAATTAAAATAAAGGGGTCTCCCTGGTGGCGCAGGCGGTTGAGCGCAGGGCTGTGAAGCTGTCCGCAGCCTCTGCAGTGCCGGTTCGATCCCCGCCTCAGAGCAACCCACATGGCGAGCAGGCCTCTCCTGTCTTGCCCGCTGCTCCCCTCAGCAGTGTCTTTCGTCAGTTTGCGTGTTCTGTTCCCCACTCTGTCTCTAGTGAATCCTCTCACCCTCCCGCGCATCTGGCCTGTACCCTGGTTCTTGTATAAATAAAATAAATCTTTGAAAAAAGTTAAAGTAAGGTCAGATACCAGAAAACATCCAATGTTTCTATGCACAACTCTACCCACACACAAGCAAACACTGTAGTGTCACAAACTTGAGACAGCTCCATGGATCTCACTCTACAAACTATATGCCACTCTGTCACGAATCTGCAATATTTTATACCCACAAAGAAGTTACTATTGGGATATAAACAACTTCCAGCTGCCCAAAAGAATGAAGAAAGAATTTCAGAGAAAAGAGCAGAGTCCCCTACTCTTAGAGTCTGCAGTTTGTCACTGTCATCTTTCAACATTCAGAATCCAATCTTCGGAAAGTCCTTTCCTCAAGGCTCAAATCTTATGACAGAATCTGTGTAGAACTTTCCAATGGCTGCACCACACAGCTGTATGGCTGAAGTCCCACAACTTAGAACAGAAACCACTTTAAAGAGCTGGTCCCTACGCGTTTCCCCACCCAGTTTCATCTCCTGCCATCCCTTCTCAATCCTCACTCAACTAAAACCATATATAAGATTTTAAGGCATGAGATTCTCAACTGAGAAAATGGAAGGAGACCCACTAATTCTAAAATGCATTCTTCAGGAGATACAGATCAAAGTCAAATACTAAAGGATCCAGGATGAAAGGAAGTGACACCAGGTAGTAACAAGACTCCATATGAAGGGCCTCCCCGGTGGCGCAGTGGTTGAGAGCTGGGTTGCGAAGCTGCCCGCGGCCTCTGCGACGCCGGTTCGTTCCCCGGCTGCTCCCCGGTCACCGGAGGAGGGTCCCACATGGCGCGCAGACCTCTCCTGCCGCCCGCTGCTCCCCTCAGCAGTGTACTTCGGTCCTTCTGCCTGCTCTGCTCCCTCCTCTGGCTCTGGTGAATTCTCTCACCCACCCGCACTTCTGACTGTACCCAGTGCTTGTATAAATAAATAAATAATAAATAAATAAATAAATAAATCTTTAAAAAAAAAAAAAAAAAAGACTCCATATGAAGAAATAAAGATGACTGGGGGAAAAAAAGTGGAGAAAGGGAGAATTTAAATTAAGGGCTGCAGAAAATATAAAAGGTTTTTTAAATAGCCATGAGGAAGTGACTAATGTCAGACATCAGAAAACTTAAAAATATTCAGTTTGGTTTCATTACCTTCTTTACCAACTTTCAGTGGTCCCAGAACTGAGAGGGAATACACAAAGTTAAAGTAACACATGGGCTGACTGGGAAAGTCAAAGTTATGTCAGAATTTAAAATGTTTGGGTAGGGCCTCCCTGGTGGCGCACTGGCTGGCCAAGGAGCAACCCACATGGCGCGGCAGACCTCTCCTGACTTGCCCAGTGCTCCCCCTCTGCAGTGTACTTCGGTCAATCTGCCTGTTCTGCTCCCCACTCTGTCTCTGGTGAGTCCTCTCACCTTCCTGCACCTCTGACCTGTACCCCAGCTCTTGTATGCATAAATAAACGAATCTTAAAAAAAAAAATAAAATGTTTGTGTAAATATACCTAAATATACCAAGCATGTATTAAGCAGACATAAAAATACTAAGCACTTATATACCTGACACTTAACATTCTCATACTCCAACGAAGATGACACTGCCCTGCCCACTTAACAGATTAAAAACATTCAGAAAGTGCAAACACCCTGATATCATGTTGTGAATGGACAAACAAAAGGTGGTATTATTCATACAATGGGATATTTTCCAATAAAAAGAAACAAAGCTCTGATACACACAACAATATGAACTTAGAAAACCTTTAAATGAAAGATGGCAGTCACAAAAGGTCACATAATATATAACCACATCTATAGGACGCATACACAACAGGCAAATGCACTTACACAGAAAATAGATTAGCAGCTGCCTAAAGCTAAGAGAAAGGAAGTGGGGTTAGGAGCAATGGGGGTGACTGCTAATGGGTACAGGGCTCCGTTTGTGAGATGATAAAAATGTTTCAAAAGTAGACTGTGGTGCAAGGGGTTAAGCACAGCACTGTAAAGCTATCTGCAGCCTCTGCAGCATGAGTTTGATCCCCACCCTGCCAGGGAGCTACCCACATGGCGCAGCAGACCTCTCCTGCCTCACCCACTGCTCCCCTCAGCAGTGTATTTCAGTCAGTCTCCCTGTTCTGTTCCCCACTCTGTCTCCGGTCAATCCTCTCACCCCCCAGCTCGCCCCCCTGCACCTCTGGCCTGTACGCCAGTTCTTGTATGCATAAATAAATATGCCTTCAAAAAAAAGGGGGGGGGGAATGAAATCAATAAGATATTTCTTTTAAAAATAAGAAAACTTTAGGGGCCTCCCTCGTGGCACAGGGGTTAAAGACAGTGCTATCAAGCTAGCCCCAGCCACTGTAGCAAGAGTTCAATTCCTGGCCAGTCAGGGAGCAACCCACATGGCGCAGCAGACCTCTCCTGCCTCACCTGCTGCTCCCCTCAGCAGTGGGGAGTAATGCTGGCTTAGGAATTAAAGGTTTGGAAGAAAAAGACAAACATTTCCACCGAAAAGTTTTAAACAATGTTCTGGATAAAAAACAAACAACAAAAGGCTACAACAAAAACTAAGCCTCTATTCCTAAGAATACACATGCAACTTAGGATAGCCTTCCCTCCTTTGGCCTGTGACAGCAGCTCTCTTCCTACTGATAGTTTCTTCTCAGTGGTCCTTCTCTCCATTCATTCCATATTCCCCATTACATTCTCCTTGGCCACCAGTTCTTCTCATTCCTTGAGTGACTACAGTCTATTCCATACCACAGACAACACTTTTCTCTGGGTCTGCAAACTATAACACTTTTCCATGCTGTGGTCTCACTGGGACCGCAATATAATCATAATTGAATTCATCTCACCCTCAAGCCAGATTCTCTTTTTGCATGTCCTAGCCACCTAGGCCCCTAGTCAAAAACCCTAAAGTCAACAAATTGGACTTCATAATTAAAAGATTCTGGGCATCAAAGAATACCAAGAAAGCAGAAAGACAATCCACATAATAATTTTGCAGATAATTTATCAGATAAGGGACTTGTATCCAAAATAATATAAAGAACTCCTACAACCCAATAATAAAAAGATAAAACAGCCTACTTCAAAAATGGGTAAGGGATCTGGTAAAAAGCTCAAGATCATCAGCCATCAGGGCCAATCATGAAAATCAGAACCACTGCATACACACCTGTGTGGTAACAAAAAGACAATAATGAGTATTATTGAGGATGTGAAAAAACTAGAACCTTTGTACAAACACTGCTGGCAGGGATGTAAAACGGTAGTCGCTGGGCCTCCCTGGTGGCAGAGGTGTTAAGTCTCAGCACTATCAAGCTATCAGCAGGCACTAGCACTAGCCAGGGAGCTACCCACATGCATGGCGCAGCAGAACTCTCCTGTCACCCGCTGCTCCCCTCAGAAGTGTATTTCAGTAGATCCACCTGTTCTGCTCCCCACTCTGTCTCTGGTGAATCCTCTCACACATACCCGCACACACACACACACACACACACACACACACACACACACATGGCTGGCCTACACCCCAGCTCTTGTATGCATAAATAAAGAAATAAATAAAATCTTAAAAAAAAAAAAATAGTACCGTCACTCTGGAACATGGACTGTGAGTTCCCTTAAAAAGCTAAATACAGAATTACCATATGACCCAACTTTGCACGTCAAAGGATATATCCAAGAAAAATGAAAACTTGAGCCCATACAAAAACTTGCAAACAGATGCTCACATGAGCATTATTCATACTAGTACCAAAAAACAGAAACAACCAAATGTCCATAAATGGGTGAGTGGATTTTTAAAAATGTGGCATATGATACAATGGAATACATTATTTCAACAATAAAATGTTGATGGGTTTGCCCTGAAAACACCTTAAGGGGAAAAGGCAAATATAGAGACATAATAGCAGCTGTCTGGGGCTGGAGAGAATGGGGGTTTGAGTGAGAGATGTTAGCAAGAGGTTAATGAGGTTTCTTTTCAGAGTGATAAAATATTCTAAAATTGATTTTGCTGATATTTTTACAGTTCTGTGAATATACTAAAAATTACTGACTGGTACAATTTCAATTGGTAAATTATCTTTGAATAAAGCTGTTTAAAAAAGTTATTAAATGTTTTAATACAGAAATTGATCCAAGAGGAAAGGTGGTGCTCCAGACAAAGGTATATTTCCTATTATTAGACATATGGTTTGTGAGACTTTTTTTTGGTACTTAGGTAACAGAAAATAAAGTTAAATGTAGTCTTTAACTGTAGCAACTCTCTTTCTAGACTTTCAGAACAAGCAGTTGTTTCAAAAGTAACAAAAGTTGCTTTCTGTTGCAACTTAATTTTCCTTTTCAAACATTTTAACTGTCCTGTGTTGCCTGTTTCAGTATTATCTGTGGCCTTAACCTCTTACAAATAGATAAAATACAATTTTGAGTTCATAACAAATAAAATGTGAATAAGTAAAGCATCAAAAATTAAGAACTTGAACTTAGGGGCCTCCTGGTGGCGCAGGCAGCTGAGCACAGCGCTGTGAAGCTGTCCGCAGCCTCTACAGCACCAGTTCCATCCTGGCCGGCAGGGGAGGGTCCCACATGGCGCGACAGACCTCTCCTGTCTCACCCGCTGCTTCCCTCAGCAGTGTATTTCGTCAGTCTGCGTGTTCTGTTCCCCACTCTGTCTCTGGTGAATCCTCTCACCCTCCCACGGATCTGGCCTGTGCCCCGGTTCTTGTATAAATAAAAATAAATCTTAAAAAAAAAAAAAATTTTAACTGAAATGTACAGGCAAAAGTGAACATTATTCATTAAAGCTGTGGAGGTAGTAATTCTTTCCAGACTTGCCTGGTATGGCAATCAGTATCACATAAGGGAGGTAGATGAATCTCCTTAGAGTGTAACTACTGGGGTTCAGAATGGAAGTTAAACCTAAAGTACTTAAGAATGTTATTCGTTTCAACGAACTGTAACAATTTAAAGCATTACTGACTAAAATAACTGGAGATTTTGTTAAATTTCGCTTTAAATAGAAGTATAACTGTGACTAGTTTGACATGACTTTCCATATATACACTATCCTTAACAAAAAGACTTCGTCTGAAACTATTTTCACCAGGCATAGGACATTTTCCAAGGGTATCTCACTCCAGTCCAAGCAGAGTGCATTCACTGATCATAAGTTTTACATTAGACTAGAAAAAGAAAGGAAAAAAAGATAAAATGCTGTGAAAAACCTCATACAATTCAAACATTACTACTTGGATTATCTGCTCTTTTTTCCCTTACCATAAGAAATGTTTAATTACATTTTCATATTTAGTGTATGCTAGTGGGTCTACACAACAAAAAATTTTCAATTGTCATACTAACATAAGACAATTATACACACAAATGAGCCATTAATGTAATTATGAGGGTCCATTCCCATTCAAACTCCTGCTTTGTTCTTAATATATTCACTTTGTACTAAAATGTTTTACCTATGTCTGGAATTACAGCAGCAAACCACCTAACTGGTCTTGGATGTCGCTACTTATCTTTCGCAATCTACTCTCTGAGAGCTATAATGTAAAGGTTACTTTAACTTTTGGGTGCCAAGGGCCCTTCAGCGGATCTAATAAAAGTCATGGACCCTCAAGATAAGTGTATGTATGTGCACATTCCTCCCAAAATCCTTCATAGACCCAAGTTTAAAAAGTCCAGCTATGAATTCCCATCACCTACCAATCAAGTATAAACTGCTTAGCTATGCATTCAAAATACATTATAATGTAGTCACTATTAACTGAGCTAATCTTTCTCCCTTCCTTTCCAACTACACAGATCAATCAGATCTTTCTTGCTCCTCACTAGCCTCTTTTTTCTGGCTTGTTTTTATAATTCCCTCTTTCATGCACAACTATTTGCTCTGACAAATCCTTCCTGTGAACCTGAAACACTTCTCTCACCATGAAGGTTTTCCTCTGCTTACAATCAGATCATCTCATACTTTGCAAATGCTGAAACATGTATGTTATCTGCATCTCTTATGAAATTCTCCATGTTCTAAGCTCTATTATACAGGGTATCCAAAAAGTCAACTTTCGAATAACACGCTCCATGTGTTTGTTCCACCTCTATAAATCTTTTCATGTGAAGTATCTCAGACACCATGCATTTATTTGTATCTTTTCTCCTTTTTGAGCCATTAAGATTAAGGGTTAAGGACTTGGTCGCTACTGTACTCTTGTGATTCCCACAGTCAACACCACAAACCAAGGGGACACTTGATAAAGAATACCTGGATATCTAAGCATCACTGTTTTTCCAGCATCAGTGTTTTCCATACATCCTGAATCCCCAATTACAAGATTTTCCAATGGTGATTTATTTATTAATTTTCTACTGAAATATCAAATGGTGTTCTACCTTTAGTGGATAGCTGATCAAGGGTCAACTTATTAGCTATTCATAATAGTGGGTGATTATTTTCATCCATCTAGTAACTCTTCACTGATAAATTTAAGCCCTGTTTTTCCCCCCCACAAAAAGTTTTAACATAACATTACCAACCGATAACCCAGAAAGAACATAAACATGGCTCCTACACCAAAATAATGCAAATGTAAAAGATACTATTCTTCAGTACTACTGCAAAAAACGTTTAAGTCTAGCTGTAAAACAAACTTAGAAGACAGAAATAAATCCCAGTTTAAGCTTATACACAATTAACAGGAGGCAGTAAAACGGTGTAAGAGTACAGGAACCTTTTTTTTTTTTTTTTAAGGAACTCAAATATAATATAAAAGTTTATGGCCAATTAATTTCTGCTACAACATGGCATGGATGAACCTTAAAAATAGTATGGTTAAGAGAAAGAAGTCAGACATACAAGGCCACACACAGGTTGATTTCATTTATATAAAATACCCAGAAAGGGCAAATTTACAGAGATAGAAAATATTAATGACTGCCAGGGGTCAGGAGGATAAAAATATGGGAGTGACTGCTAATGTAATAAAAAATGTTCTGGAATTAGAGTGGAAACAGTTGCACAACTTTGTGACTATTTTAAAGTCTACTGAATTGTACTGAATACATTTTTAAAGAATGAATTAAATGGCATGTAAACTACATCTCAATTTCTTAAAATTTATGACCATTTGGCTATTTTATCTGAAAACTGTTCAACAGATATTTTATTTTCCAATTTGTTTTCTCAAGATAATCTACAATAGTCAATTACAAATTGGTTTCCTACTAGTGCCTTTTGCAAAACAGTCATCAGGGCTCCCTGGTGGTGCAAGGGGTTAAGACGCAACCTATGAAGCTGTCCACAGCCTCTGAGGCGTGAGTTTGATCCCAGGTCAGCCAGGGAGCAACCCACATGGTGCAGCAGACCTCTCCTGGTTTGCCCGCTGCTCCCCTCAGCAGTGTACTTTGGTCAATCTACCTGTTCTGTTCCCCACACTATCTCTGGTGAATCCTCTCACCCCCCACACCTCTGGCCAGTACCCCAGCTCTTGCATGCATAAATAAATCTTAAACAAAAAGTTATCAGTGATAACTATCAACTTACTAACATTTATGAGTTTTTTCATAAGAATTTAAATTTCTAGTTTCCTGAAACAGAACAAAACTAGGTTCTACGCACACCTGCACAGCAACTAACATACCTGCTATTTGCCATCACTCCCTATTGCTTTCTAGATACTGAAGCCAAGTGTCTTCTGCCATTTAGTTTGCCAGTTTTGTTTGTTAACCCTGATCTAAACAATGACTGTCTATCTTTCTTCTAGAGTATATTATGAATTACTGCTGATACATTGAATAGTAATTGGCCAAAGGGTACAAATTTCCAGCTGTGAGAAGAGTAAGTTCTGAGAGTGTAATGTACAATGTTTGGAATTTAATTAACACAATACTGTTTTTACATATTTGGAAGTTAAGATATTAAATGTTATCTCCACTAGAGAAAACAAGCAATTATGTGAGGGAATAGACACATCATGGTAATCATTTTTTACAATATATATGTTTATCAAATCATTACATCATAGACCTTAAACTGACATGTTATAGGTCAACAGCTTTTTTAAAAGCTGGAATTTTTTTATAGTTTAATGCAATCATGTATGATTACATCTTTTACAAACAGCAAAGAAAAATCCTGATGGTGACACCTGTTGAATAAAACCCTGCGATTGTTATAGATTCATCTCGTATCAACATTTTAATGTAAAATAATCACAGGAAGTTTTTGTTTCTATACCTGCAAAGAGATAACAAATTATTTTCATCTACTAAGAAAGTAAAAAAGCAATAACATCTTATCCCAAAATTAAATGTTGGCACAAAAGGAGGGAACATTGTCTTATTCCTATTATTGAGTGTGAAAACAAACTGATTTACTCACTGACTTTATGGTTAAGCCACCTAGAACCCTCCTCATGTTTATGTACACAAAGAAAAACAACCCTGTCCATTTATAGCTTCTGCATGTTAGGCTGTACTTGCAAAACTAAAACAAAACACAAATGAATATGGAAATAGCGTTAAAAAGTAGATTCTACTACATCCTATCTCAAGTGCAAATGAGGTGTTAAATCTTGTAGAAAGTACCTTCCACCTTTAAAATTCTGTACACTTATGCAGCTCTTCTTTCCTCCAAACAAAATAAATCATGTAGCCAAAATGCTTTCCCTGTAGATGGGAATGGTTTCTTTTTCATCCTCACCTCCAATAACTTATATAACGTCAACACATAAAACTTCTGAAAGCAGTTTTTGCCTTTAAACTAGACAAAAAACAAACTCCTTTCTCAAAATTTTCAAGAGTGAGACCAGCTAGACCAGTTATTATACTTAGTAGTTCAGAGATAAGTCTCAGTGTTCTTCCCCACACCCCCCCTGGACCATGACATTTCATTAGTTTGTTTGAGTGTCCTCAAGTTTACAGCTGATATTTCACATACCATCACTACCACTGAGCAGTGTTACATATCATATAAAGTGGGAGTAGCATCACAATTGCTTCATAACTAATTCCCAACACACAAATGCAAAGACGCAATTGGATTTTATGTCCAACTGAAAACCCTGTTTCCGTTTAAATCTTATGGTGAATAAAATGGAATGTTCTCCCAAAAGTTCACCAAATTCCTAATGCACAAAATTATCTGAATCACAAACCAAAAAAAAAAAAAAAGAGTTCAAAAGTACAGGACTAGAAGCAAACCAAAAATAAATCTACCACTACAATTAATGGAAGCACAAAGGACCATTTGGTTGGTAGAGATGAGGGCAGAAGCTAGATCTTGAATTTTTACACGGTAAGGATATAACCTAAGTTTTAACTGTATAGGAAGTAGCAGGAATTGTCCATTATGTTTTAACTGCACTTTACCTGTTATTCTTTAACAATCCTCTCCCCAAGAACTTTGATGACATAAATGTTCAAACTTTACCTCTTCTTGTTCAACACTACAGTCACGAGCCACAAGTGGCCACGGAGCCCCTGAAATGTGACTAGCAAAGCCTGATGAGCTTCATTTCTTATTTTAATCTTAATTAAGTTACCACATGTGGCTGGTGGTTACCATATTGGACAATACAGTCCTATAATTTTGAATACAATGTATAAACTTGCCCGCACAACGTTTTTCAAAGTATCACATCCTGCAGAGGTTAACAGCAGCTAAAACCTATCCGATACCAAATGAGACACCCAAGTTTAGTCATCAGCCTAAACACAAAATTCACTTACGGAATGAGAAGTCACGACACTACTTAGATTCAGCAATTAAAGTACCCAATTCACCAACAGACATTAAAAACTACACCTCAAGTTTTCCCCCATGTTTTTGCAAAAGAGGTACTCACTTTCAGATTAGTTTCCCAACCCATAAAAGTTATTTCCCCTTCCAAGCTGCTCCGTATCTTGTGTTCAGAAAAACACATGCTACAAGTTAAGTTCTCAGCACGAGTACGTCTGCAACTGGGGTCACTTCACACGTTAATTCCCCTTTTCCTTGCGGGTGAAATGCAAACGTTTGGAAGCCTCTGCATGGCCCGGCAGCCTTGCCACCCATCTTCCCAAGTCCCTAGGTGTACAAATCCCTCTGCTGCAGCGGCGCCTTCACTCCTAGACACAAAGTACACTGTCAAGCCCCGAGCCTCACGACTCTCGTCCCCACGGCAGGTATGTTTTGACCAGCTCCGCCTCCACCCAGGCAAGTAACCAAGATGGTGCACAGCCTGTCCAACGCGCCCGAGGCCGGGAGGCTGCACGCGGAGCAACCGGCCCCAACCGCCAGCGCCCCGCGGGGCGCGCCCGGGGCCGCCCCGCCCCGCCGGCGGGCGCGCAAGGTCGCGACCCGAGGTCACGGCCGCCGGCCCGGCTCCCGCCCGCCGCGCGAGGCCACCTGTTAGGCCGAGCCTCACCTGGCGGGCGCGCGGGCGGGCGGCGCGCGCGGGCCCCGCCCCTCCAGCGGCCGCGGCCGGCGCCGCCGGTGACGAGCCCCCGCGACACGTGGGCGCCGCCCGCCCGGCCCGCGCTGACAGGCCGGCCCCGCGCCCCCCGCCCCGCCCGCCCCGCGCCCCGCGCCCGCCGCCCGCGCCTACCTGGTCGCGGAGTTTGAGGAACGCCATGGCGGCCCGGCGCTCCGGCCCCGCCGCCTCGGCCGCCGCCCGGGCCCGCGGGTGGGCGGCCGGCCGCGCCGAGGAGCCGCGGGCAGGGGGCGGCACCGCCTCCCGGGCCGCCGGCCGCCGCGAGCGAGAGGCGAGGCGCCCGCCCGGCCGGTCCCGCCTCCTCTTCGGGGGCCTCCCCGCCCCCTCCGGCCCGGCTCCCGCGCGCCCCCGCCGCGCCGCCGCCGCCTCGCGCCCCCCGCCCGCGCCGCCCGGCAGCCCCCACGGCCGCGCCGCTCCAGCCCGCGGCCGCCGCGGCATCAAACTCCACTCCACGCTAGTCCCACCACCGCCCGCCGCGATTGGCGGCCGCGCGGGGGAGAGGCCAGAGTAAGCCGCGCGCCCATTGGCCAGGCCGCCGCGCGCGCTCGCGGCCCGGGAGGGGCGGGGAGGCGGCGAGGGTGGGCGCGGGGCGGCGGCGCGCGCGGGGCGGGGGGCCGGGAGGGCGGGGGCGGCGCGCGGGCCGGGGCCGGGCGGGGGAGGGCGGCCAGGTGCGCGCGCCCCGGGCGCGGGGGGCGGAGCCGGGACCGGGAGCCGGGGGAGCCGGGGAGGGAGGTGGAGGGGGCGAGCCCGCAGCGGGGCAGCTGCCCGGGGTGCGCACGTGGAGGCGGCGTGCGGAGCTCCCCAAAGCCGGGGGTGGGGGGAGAGGCTCGGGGAGCGGGCCCGGAAGGGGCTCAGAGGGGGGCGCTGGGGCGCCGCTGCCTTCCGGGAGTGGCGAAGGCAGAGGGGCCGAGCCGACGCGCACGTGGAGGGGGAGTGAGGCTGAGACTCGGACCTTGGAGAGGGTGAGGCTCGAGGGAGTTGGGGCGAGAAGGGGTCGCCCGGCAGCTGCAGCCCCCTGGGCACGGCGGGGTGCAGCTGCGGCGCACGGAGCGGTCAGGTCCTGCGCCTCGGAGGAGGAGCGCCCCCGCCCCCGGCACACGCCCCTCCGGATTTGGGGAGGTGGAAGGAAGCGCCCAGAGGTGTGAAAGGCAGCGCTTGGGGGTTGCTGCACCCCGCCCCCCGGCGCCCCGGGCAGTCAGCGTGGGGGAGGGGCGCTGCCTGCGCCCCAGGCGGAAAGGCGGCACCTTTGCAGCCAAACAGGTTGTGGACGCCGGTGCCTTTCTCTGCCCGCAGTCCCGGTGCGAAGCCCGGCTGCGCTGCGCTGGAAATCCCCCCCTGCCGGGCTTGCATCCTGCATCCTGCATATTGCATATTGCAAATTCCTTTCTTCTTTCTGATCTGAAGGGTTGTGCCTCCCACTCGAGAGAAATCAATTTCTTAAATTGTGCAGGGTTTCCAATAAATAGCATCCTGGGGTAGAGACGAGGACTGACTCCCTTACCCAGCCACATACACCCCCACACCACCCCGCTTCTCGGAAATGGCTTTTCTCTCGTGGCAGCGCGCACGGCTACACCCGGCTGGTGCCGGAGAAGTCTGTTGTGCGCCTGTGTCTGCGCGCCCGGGCGGCTCCCGCCGCTGGGTAATCAAAGGTGCAGATGGTGAGAGCTCAAGCGCCTGACGTCAGGCGTGGTTTTGAAAAGTGCCCCCTTCCCTGCATCGATTGTGTCCCTTGGGGCAGGCTTTATTTAGAGGATCGATCTGAGTCTAATGGCCGGAGAGCAGGGGACCAATGCCAGGACTGCCGGTTTATTCTAAGGCTGCGCCTTATAACAAAAAGCTGCTTTTAGCCCCATGGGAAAAAAAAATGAAAATAGCAGCGTGCAAAACGGGAAACGCTGCTGATACTAATAGGGGGGTCTTTAAAGTATTCTTTGACGGAGCCCTGCCTTGATTCAGTTTATTGTCTAAAATTACATTCCTCATCATAAATTGTATTTGCTACTTAAAATGGACGGGCTCTCAGAACTGGGAGTCAAAATGAAGCTGAAAAGGACCTCCAGCTGCCGTAGCTTTGCATTATCTTCAGTCCCTCACCCCCCCCCCTTCATCAACTCCAGCAGAGAGAAGACGGAGCCTGTTTGTTACCCAGCCTCTCCTTATCAGCTCAGTGAGGGTGAATGAGTTAATGCTGTGAAAGCGTTTGAGTTCTCCAAAACAAAGGTGTTGTGTTCATATTACTAGAGTACTTCGGGATTACAATCCATCCTTGTAAATAATTAGCCCTGTGTAGACTCACTAGAGTTCTCTTAGTCGAAGGCTGCAAGCGTTTACCCTCATTCATACAAGAACCCTTAAAGCACTCTGGAAATCTTGCCAGGAATTAAAACATCTTCTCCCCGCCCCACCCCCCAGTAATCTCTCTTCTAGGTTAAAGTTCTAGAATTCAAAAGTACAACAGGAGGTTGATTAGGAACAGGACGAAGATTAACTTTTGGGAAAACACAAGTGCATCTGAGAGTATGAATTTAAATTACGGATTGAATATGCATTTTAATAGGTTTCATGATTGAGCTAATGAAACTTCAGGGCTCTTCCGCATTTTATAATGAACAATAATTAATGAAAATATTTTACAGGGCGCCATTTCTGACAACCTTACAAATAGCAGGCTCTGAGTTCTTCCAATACAAGTTGCGTAATACCTAGTTCTGTTTCACCCTTCTCCACCCTGAACATCATTTAACTTGCATCTTAATTTCGCCATTTGTAAAGATGAAACGTTACCTGGCTTACTTGTCTCACACAATCAAATAAGGTATTTATGATACGAAAAGCTGCGGGAACAGTGACCGACAATTCGAAAATGTTTTTGGTCACCTAAATTTAGTGTTATTACAACTACATCTCCACAGCTAGAGAGGATAGCAACCATTCTGGAAAACAGGAATGAAAACCTGTAATTGAGCAATGAAATGAAGTAAGAGTCATGTTTGAATCCTGATGTTTTTGAATTTTTACATCTTTATTATAAGCTTTTTTCTATTAGAAAATATTCAAATATTAAAGGAGTCTATAGTACTGAAAAGCCTGGTGTCATCAAAACCAATGAAACCAAGAACTACAACAAAAGAAGCAAATTTAAAATTAGAAACAGCTTCTATTCAGAATTCTTGTCTAAAGTGGTGGGAGGAGAGATACCACACAGATGCGACCACTGGGGACATTACTATGAGCTAGGCAGCCACACCAAATTTTATTTCCTACTGTGTTCAGCACTTGTCAGTGCCTTATATACTTTATCTCATTTAAGCTTTTCAATACCTCTTTGTGTTGGGAACCTGAGAACCACAGAATTTATGTGCGCAGACTGACCCAGCCAGTTAGTGCCAGGGCATAGATGTTTGAAGACTTTGAAAGTCAGCAATGTAGTTTCTGTGGTAAGAAATAGACAATGTTGATGACTTTTGAGCTACATAATTCCTGCCTCATAAAACTGATTTTTAGCAAGAGCTTGAAACACATGTAAAATGCATACAACAAACTGCCAAGAGAGAGAGATAAGTTCAGAGACCTAGAAGATGGAAGACCCAATGTTCATCTGAAAGAGTTTTTGGAGGAAAGAATGAATATAAAGGAGATCCACAGAATAATGTCTAAGAATTTTTCAGACTTGAAGAAAAACAGGGATCATCACATGCTAAGGCTCAAGCAGAATAAATTTTAAAAATTGAGACCTGTATAAAGTAGTGAGATTTCAAAATACCAAAATAATAAGAAAATGTTGAAAGTTTCCACTGAGAAAAGTCAAATTTTCTCAAAAACAGTGACTCTCATCTTTTCAGGAGATTTATCAGCAACAATAAGGCACCAAAGACAATGGAAAATATCTTCAGTCTTTAGAAAATATAACTGACAGACTAGAATTCTATACCTAGCTAAATCAAGAACACAAAATGACATTTCCAAAATTTAGTGTTCGTAGAAACTCATTGAAAGAATATACTCCAACAAGAAAAAGTTGACCCCAAAAGGAATATGTGAGATGGGAAAAAGAAGGATAAAAAAAAAAAAACCAAATTAACAAATATCTTGGTTAATCTAAATAGTATTTCTTAGTGTCAATATTTTGGAATTTAAAGACCAGATGAAACTAAAATATCAGTCTTTAAAAATGTAATGGATAATGGCAAAAGGCAGTTCTGAGTTAAAGACTAGACTCCTTTTATTCAGAAGGAATAAAATACTCCTTAACTTATGGTTAAGTTCTTTGTTGCAGACTACAGAATCCAAGCAAGAATTTAACTTTGTGTTCAACAGCTTCCAGGGTCATTTGAGAGCCAAAAATCAAACAAACAACAAAAAAACCAACTTTGAGCTAAGCTTTCTTTAAAAAGTGCCCTAAAACCATGTAACAGAATTGACATGATAAAGAAACTGCTGATGCTTCCTCAAGCACCAAATGCAAGATGCTCAGCTTTTCTTCATCGGCTCCTTCTATAGGCATGAGTGTAATTCTGTCTGAAACTTCACCCTGTAACCATTGCTACTCCCCCAAACTGGATGCCTCCCTCTGGCTACACCAGGAAAAAGGAAACTGTATACTGAAAGTGGAAACAAGTGGAAACTTGTATCCTCACACTCATATTTCCACAGGTTCTTCTGGTTAACAAAGCCTTGTATCCTTGCTGCAAGGAGTGAGAAAGTTTGAGTTCTAAATTCTGTTTTGGGGAGGTTATACCAAATATAGAAAGACAGTTTAAAAGATAATGATAGCACTGAATATGACAGAGTATGCTACTGCTATCCATTAAACATTGAAACATATTCACCAAAATAAGAGAAATATGTGACTTTGAAACCTACAGAGGAAAAACAAACAAACTGGCCTAGAGAAAACTTGATTAGCAGGCAAGAAAAAAAGTGGATGAGAGGGGGAAATAAATGGCTAATTAAAAAAAAAAAACCCTCAAATAAGATTTTGGAAGTTCAGTTATTTCTATAATTATAATAAATAAAAATGGCTTAGGCCTATCAAACACACACCACACACCACAAAGACATTCAGGCTGGATTTAAAAAAGATACCCAGCTGTATGTTAGTTGTATGATTAGAACACATTGCCAAAGAGTTTGGGGATGGGATTATTTTGCACTTTTTGTTTGTTTTTCTACTTTATACCATGTATAGAAAAGGCATATAATTTAAAATCTCACAAAGAAAGCTTCATCCCCTATGACTTCACTGGTAAATTCCATCAGGTATTTTGGAGATATAATAACAATTCTTTCCAACTCTTTCAGAAAATAAGAGAACAATTCCCAACTTATGATACTAGTATTATCATGGTACCAAAGCCAGGCAAAGACATCGTAAGAACAGAAAACTAATCTAATATTCCTCATGTATGAAGACGTAAAAATCCAGAACAAAATATTATCAAATTGAATTCAGCAACATAAAAAGAATTCTACACCATGACCAAGTTGGATTTATTCCAGAAATACAAGGTTAACTTGACATTTGAAAATCAGTTAATGTAATATACCATACTAATGGATCAAATCACAAAACCACATAATCTCAGTAGGGTATGAGGAGTCAGCAAAAGAGATTGAGTGTGATAAGAAAAACCAAAAGAATGTATTTCAAGAGAGAGTGGTTAATTAGTTCAGTGCTACTATGTCCATTAAAAAAGGAAAAAATGAAAACAAACCTATGGATGCTGCAGAGAACCTTAGACTGGGTTTCAGGTAAATACTATAATTTAAAATATGATTGGGGGCCTCCCTGGTGGTTCAAGGGATTAAATCTCAGCACTGGGAAGCTATTGGCAGCCACTGCAGCACCAGTTCAATCCCAAGCCAGGGAGCTACCCACATGGTGCAGCAGACCTCTCCTGTCTCATCCACTGCTCCCCTCAGCAGTGTATTTCAGTAGATCCGCCTGTTCTGCTCCCCACTCTGTCTCTGGTGAATCCTCTCACCCCCCTCTCCCGCACCTCTGGCCTACACCCCAGTTCTTGTATGCATAAATAAATAAAATAAATCTTTTTAAAAATATGTTTGGAATGAATTAAAGGATAATGAGAAGTAAGGAAATGGAGAAACAGGATATAGATAGCATTTTCAAGGAGTCTTGTTTTGGGCAGCAGAGACATGGAGTGGTACATGGAAAGGGCTGAGAAACCTAGCAGACCTTGTTTTTGTCTTTTAAGATGGGAGATAATTGCTTCAAATGCAGAGGTCAAAAAGTGGCACAGTTGAAAGGGGAAAATCAATGATGCAGAAGAGAGAACTTTACTGTGGGGGCAAAATCCTTGAGATGGCAAGAGGAAATAAGTTGCAGTTCAGAAGGAGAAAGTGTGGAGAACACTGAAGTATCTGATTTTATCCTACCTGCATGCTAAAAGTTAACCTAAAAGTTAACAATTCCATGGATGCCAGCAGAAAACAGGAGACTCTTGGGTGGGAGATAAAGGATTTTATTTCTCCCAGCAATAGCAGTAGCCAGAATGTCAGAATATTTAAAATCAGTTTTCTGAAACTCACTTCCCATACAGCAATGTGAAGAGACCAGGTAACTCCTACACATATAGTGAGTTGCCTTACAAGTGAGAAAATCTGAGCTTAGGGAACCTGAATCTTTTATATTGGGCAGTAATTTCCTGTCCTTTGTTCCAGAGTCAGACATTATATCTCTTACAGTGAACAGTGAGCGTCCCTGCTCTTTGTTCCAAAGGGAGACACTATCTCTGTCCTCAAAGTCTGGTCACTTTACAAATATCCTTGATAAAATAGTCTGGAACCAAAGAAATGTGAAAGACATGGAGAATAGTCTCTCAACAGACAATCTGGTAGCAATTAAGAGCCTGGACACTTTGGGAAAGATACTGTCGCTCTCATTTGTTTAATTTTTTCCCCACTGAATAGGGGACAATATCACTTATACTGAGCGAGGAGTGGGTATTGAAAGTGTAGGGTTTGGAGAGAATAAATCCAAAAAGAGTGGGAGAGGGTTGACTAAGCAAATGAAAAGCAATTGGGCACGGCCAGGGACCCTCCTCTAATGGATGGCTGTAAGTTTAAACAGCACAGTTGTGAGTGACCTAACCAGGTTCGCTCCACTGCTCAGGTGTCAGAACAGGGTAGGCTGAAAGCTGGCGTTACCCAGGACTGGAGTTTTTCTAGGCAAGTATGATGGAGAAATAAAGTGCGAGAAAGTTATGGGTAGACTGGAAGGAGTAATAACAGTGATGGGCCGGTGCATCTAGGCTGGGTGCAGGGAGCAATGAAAGAAAGACAGTAAAATAATAATGGGGCCAAATGATCGTAGTTTCTGAGGGTGTTGAAGATAGCTTGGAGTGAACTAGAAAACAGGAGGAAATAGTCAAATAATAGAAACTTTAAAATCAAGCTTCATGAGCATGGGACTGGATAGCTAAGGTAGGTGGAGGAAAAAAGATCACTGGAGATGAGTTGTTCAGGAAACTCCTCAACCTCTGCATTTGAAGCAATATCTCCCATCTTTTTTTTTTTTAATGATTTGTATCATTTATTTTTATTTTTTTTAAAGATTTATTTATGCATACTGGGGTACAGGCCAGAGGTGTGGGGGTGAGAGAATTCACCAGAGACAGGGGAACGGAACAGAACAGGCAGATGGACTGAAATACACTGCTGAGGGGAGCAGCGGGTGAGACAGGAGAGGTCTGCTGCACCATGTGGGTAGCTCCCTGGCCGGGGATTGAACTCGTGCTGCAGTGGCTGCAGATAGCTTCATAGGTTGCATCTTAACCCCTTGCGCCACCAGGGAGGTCCTAATACCTCCCATCTTAAAAGACATAAACACCTATTAGATTTCTCAGTGGCCAAAGTGTCAGGTGGGTCATTTATGAACTTGTCAATGTCACCAAGAATAAGTGGAGTCATGGTGGAGAGAGAGACAATGAGCTAAGTGCTAGGATTTTAAATAAGGGGAAGGAACTGAAAAATCACAGATGATTGCATCAGGGAAGTGTGGCGATAGCAGTTCCTTTACTTGATAAATATTTCTGTATGACCAGCTAAACTCTGTGCAACAATCACATTTTGAAGAATTGCATGCAATAAATGCAAGATAATAATGCATTCACCCAGGAAGAGCTAAAGAATAGGGCAAGCATTGCAGTATGACGAGGCAGAAAGAACACCAGCTTAGGGTCACAAGCTCTGACTTCTAGTTCCAGCCCTGTCAATGATTATCCATGAGCTTGGGTAAATCCCTTCGCTTCCCCAGGTCTTACTTTCCATATTTGTATGTGGATCAAATGATTCCTAGATTCCTCCAAGCCTCCCATTCCAGAATTCTACAATGTAAAATAATACATATTTCACAAGGAAGTTAGGAAGAATAAGCGCAATTATACAGATGTAACAGAAAGAGAAACTTGAACCAGGAAGGACTACATAATTTATCTAGCAGCAGACTAAGTCAGCTTCGTTTTTTGTGTTCGCTCCAATAGGGTGCAGTCTGTGTGTCGTTTCCTTACATTATCTCTATTTGGTTCTGTTTGCGTGCTGACTGCCTATGTGGATAGAACAAAAGAAAACCCCTCAGAACCCATAACTGGACACCGGTGTTTAACAAGCCCCAAAGCAACCATTTTTACAGAAGGTAAAGAAGTATGTTGCCCTCTAGGAAATGTATGTCACTCTGGAGTAATTAGGCTGACATGCATTTCCCTGGTGACAAATGTAATGAATGGGTCCAATAGTCCTTGACATCAGCATAATGTTGGGGTAGGATGGGAGGTCAAGGTTTAAAAGGATAAAGGATATAATTCAGGCAAAGGCATTATAGACAGTTTTCCCCCTATAACTAATTCCTTATAACTGAAATGTTGCAACTATATTTTTATTACACGTAAGTACATTCAGTCATACATCTAACAAATATTTGTGAAGATCCAAGTATATGCCAGGCACATGTAAATGCTGGGATTACATGCAAGCACGTATAGTCATTTAATGACTGTGAAGATATGTTGGGTACCTGTAGGCTGAAGTATTGTGGAAAGCAAAACAGTTCCTATTCTGTCCTGTCTCCCTGTGCTATGGATACGGAAGGAGGGAGTTGGGCCTCCCTGAACAAGAAAAATAGGGCCTCCCTGGTGGTGCAAGGGGTTAAGCTATGGAGCTATCTGCAGCCACTACAGCACGAGTTCGATCCCCAGCCAGCCATGGAGTTACCCACATAGTGCAGCAGACCTCTCCTGTCTCACCCGCTGTTCCCCTCAGCAGTGTATTCAGTCAGTCTGCCTGTTCTGCTCCCCACTCCGTCTGTGGTGAATCTTCTCACCCACCCACCCCCGCATCTCTGTCCTGCACCCCAGCTCTTGCATGTATAAATAAATGAATCTTAAAAAAAAAAAAAACAAGAAAAATGAACAAGATATTTTCCAGAGTGTGGTCAATGCTATGAACCATATAAAAGGGAAGCAATATATCCTTTACTATGGCTTGCAACCTCTGTTTAGATCTAGGACTTTGTTATATTCATCCCTGTACCCTCTGTGTCGTGGTTAGCAAATTTTAACTGTGGGCTTCTTTAGACAGATATTTCTAGAAAAGGTATCTCTAAGTAGGTGCCATCTGAACTGAGTTATAAAAATGAGGATTTTTTAGCCATACAAACATCTAGGGGAAAGAGCATTGTAAAGTTCCCAAGATTCAACAAGCATGTTTAAGAAACACAAAGAAACCACTGTGTCTGGAGACAAGGTGGGGAAACATAGCATAAAGTTATGTTGAAGTGAGCCCTGGCCAGAATAGTGTAGGATTTATAAACCAAGGTTAGAAGTTTGAATTTTAATTTATTGCTGTGGTAAGCCATTGGATGGTTATCGTCAGGGCTGTTTTATGACCTGATTTTTACTTTAAAAGTTCAGCAGTTTTGTATGGAATAGACTGAGGAGAGGAAGCAGACATCAGGTAGGAGGTGAGCGTGGCAGTGGCTTGGCACTGGGAGGAAGTGTTGAGAAGCAGTTGAATTTGAGACCTATTCTGAAGGTAGAAGAGCAGGACAAGCTGACTGATTGGAGGTGGGGTGTGAGAAAAAAGAGAGAATCAAGGGAGATTCCAGTGTTTTGGCTTGAGCAGCTTGGCGCTGGTGGTACCACTGACTGATAGGAAACTGGAGGAGGAATAGAATTTTTCCGGATAAAATCAGATTCCGTTTTGGCCACCTGAAGCTTCTGCTGCCTAGTAGACTTCCAAGTCGATATGTAGATTAAATGGTTGAAATATGAGTGTGGCAATATGTCAGGGAGGAAGATATCCTTGTGTGAGTCACTGGCATTGAGATGCTGCGTAAAGTCACACAGCAGTGAGATCACCAAGAGGAAGCCATGCAGATAAGAGCGCCAAGGACTGAGCCTTGCATGTCTGTCCAAAGTCTCCAGTTCTGACCTTTGAATGACATCCTATTTTATATAGAACTGAATTACCTACCAGGTCAATCTGTCAGTTGGAAACCCCATTTAGTCTTTCTTCTCCCTTGGCTTTGTGGGTGGAAGCCATCTTGGATGAAAACCTTTCATCACACAGAGCAGCCCCTGGGATTTGCCAATATGTCATCACATACAAAGGGAAAGGCTTTGATACCCCCATGCCTTTTCTCTCCCATCAGGCAGACTTCCATCACTCTCCCGGGCCCTTGGCCTCTGAATGCCTCTGTTTCTCATTATCGTTGATACCTGTACAGACATTTATGAAGAGCAGGGGTTCTAAACGGTGCTGGTTTCCATCCCCTTAGGCAATGTAATGTTTGTCTTTCCATTTTCTCTGTTTGGTTCTAGCCAGGTCATGATTGATTATCACCCCTACTTTAACTCTGTTCTAACTACTTTCAGGGCAAGATATTCTCTTACACATGTATCCCCGATCATGGTTTGCATTTACCTGTGTAGAATGTAAGCACCACAAGAGCTGGACCTTGTCTGCTCTGTTCACCACTATTCTCTGAGCTGGAGCAATGTTCATAAATAAAGCCAAACAGAATGAATGAACACAACTCTTAATAGATGTCTATTCTCCAGATAAGTGATCAAGTGCTCTACCTCAAAGCAAGACTTTCTCCCTTTTCCTTGATAAAGATGAATTTTACCACTATGCACACTTAACACTGCCATTATAAAGAGGTGTTTCCCTTCTCACCACATTTATGGAATCTTTCCACGTATTTGCGGATGAGGAAAAAGATATGGATAGAGCATGCATTTATCATCTGTATAATGCAGTTGGGATCAGGGGTAGATTATCTGAAAAGATGGCCATCCGCAATTTTTTTAAATCTCTGTATGTGCATGTTGTTCCTCCCAACAAGAGATGCAGTTAGTTTCCCTTCTCCTTGAACCTGAATGGCCTCGAAATTTGCCTGGGCTAATAAAATGCAGTAGAAGTGATGTCATACAACTTTTGAGTCTGGGACTTAGGAGGAATCTGGGACTTAAAGCTTGCAAACTCTGGGTTTACTGCCTTGGGATATAGGCACCATGTTTAAGAAGCTTGGATTACCGCATGCTATGAGACCACACAGAGAGAGCACAGCCAGCACCGTTCATTCCAGCCCCTGCAGCCGAGGTATGAAATGTGTAAAGACAGTCCTGTTTACACTGTCCCAGCCAATACAGGAGCAGAGACAAGCCATCTCTGAGCAGTCTCACCCAAATTGCACAACAGTGAGAAATAATAACTGGCTATTGTTTTAAGTCATTACTTTTGGGGTGACTTGTTACATAACAACAGATAACTAAAATAGGATCTGTTTTAGGATCCATTCTTTTATGTCAAAACTTCTAGAAACAATTGCATTTAAAAGCAGTTTTTGCAATATCTAGCAAAATTACAGTTGTAATTATCCCTTGTCTCAGCAATTTCCCTTCTAGGAATCTGCCTGAATCTGGCAAAAACACAAAGAAATGTATTGGCTCTTCATTGCAGCACTACTTGTAATAGCAACAAAATTCAAACAACTAAACTGTCTAGCAGTCAGGGGCTGGCTGAATAAGCTAAGTAACATGCATGTGATGGAGTAATATGCAGCTATAAAAAAAGACCTGAAGAATCCCACTGTAGACACCCATAGTCACCAGGATATAAAGTTGAAAGGCAGCAAGGCAATGAAAAGTATGCATGGTATGCTTTGCTACTGTTTAGCTTACATAATTTTTGGTGAAAGGATGAAATACACAAATTTCAAAAGAAATTATTACCTATAGGGGTATGGAGGGAATAAGAGAAATGATATCACAGGGAAATAATATGCAAACTCCAGAGTGTGGAAAACTTTATAGAACAACCAACACAGTTTCTTGTGCAAATAACATTTAAAGAAAACAAAAGGGATGGAATGGGAACCTAATGGATGAAAAGAGGGACTTAAAGTTTATCAACAGGGCCTCCCCTGGTGGCGCGGAGGTTGAGCGCTGGGCTGCGAAGCTGCCTGCAGCCTCTGCAGCACCGGTTCAATCCCGGGCCACCAGCGAGGGTCCCACATGGCACGCAGACCTCTCCTGCCGCCCGCCGCTCCCCTCAGCAGTGTACTTCGGTCCTTCTGCCTGCTCTGCTCCCCGCTCTGACTCTGGTGAATTCTCTCACCCTCCCGCGCTTCTGACTGTACCCAGTGCTTGTGTAAATAAATCTTTAAAAAAAAAAAGCTCATCAACAAATGACAGTTTATAACCTACTTGTATTCTGACTTGAATAGATGAATTGAAAAAGTTTACAAGTCAATGGGAAAATTTTAAAACTGATTTGAAAGAATCTTCATATAGTGGAGATACACACTGAAAATTTTTAAGATGAAATTATATGATGCTGGGAAGTTGCTTCAAAAGAATTACATGGATTAATAGGTGGTGTTATAGATTAAACAAGATGGGCCATTAATGAATAATTATTGAATTTGGGTGATTAGTTCATGAATGTTTGAAATTTTGTTTGAAAGATATTGAAATTTTCCAAAATGTAAAAGGACCTGTAAACACCCAGTGTTTTAAGGTACTGAATCCATTTTCTTCACAAAAGCACACCATGGGTCCATCACTCCCAGGAAGAGCAACTATGTCAAATGGAAGTTTAAAATCATGATGGGGGCCTCCCTGGTGGCCGAGGGGTTAAGCCTCAAAGCTATCGTTGTTGTGGCCTGAGTTCAATTCTGGCAAGGGAGCTAACCCTCATATGGCAAGAGCCGACCTTTCCTATCTCGCCCGCTGCTCCCCTTAGCAGTAAATCGTTTTCCATAAATTGCCTGCTCTGCTCCCCACTTTGTCTCTGGTGAATCTTCTTACGCCCCCACACCTCTGGCCTACACCCCAGATCTTCTATACAAATAAATAAAACCACAGTGGACGCTTAGAACTCTATGTGATTGGCACCTTGTAAGTGATATTAGAATTACAGTGAGTTCTCAGGAAGTCCAAATATCTCTGTTGTTTTGAGTAATTTCCTGTGTCATTGTTGTCTCTCACACTTGGGGAAATTTTTAACCAAAATGAATAGTCCCTACCTTCTCTTCCAAACGTGTTATCATTCATTCCCTTGCTCGTTCAGCGTTCCCTTGCTCGTTCAGCATTGTCTAGTGACTGCTATGGAAGGTCCTTGTGTGGGGGGGTGTCCCTGACCAAAAGGGGTTTCCACATGACTGTCAGCTTGCATGCCCAGATGCTAACAACACTGTGGAGCAACAGCAGCCTCTCAGAAGACAGGAGGTGTCTGGTTGTTCTACCCTTTGCAAGAGATTGGGGGAAATCTTAGAAGAAGAGGTGCTGGGGGCATACTGAGGGGCTGGTTCTGGATAAAGAATAACAGCAGAGTGGGGCTTGGCTTATTCTGAAGAAAGATAGAAACTGATGCTTTTCATTTTACAATATTTGAATCTTCTCATCTCCTTCCTCCACCAAAATGAATGACACACCAATGGTTCTCCAAGTGCGGCGCCTGGACCAGCTGCATCGTCACCCCCTGGGGACTTTTAACAGTGGAAATGGCCCACCCACACCCAAATCCACTCTCTCCAGGAGAAATTTTGAGACAATCCAAGGTAGAGATATAGTTCAGGTTAACTAGGGTCTGACGAAGCGATTGGTGTAGAGACCCAGGGTCTCACAAAGAGAACCACAAACACCAGGCTTGGAAGCTGCCATCTGCCACCAGTAGCTGGAGCACACTAGAGAGATCTGAGGCTTTGGGGAGCCAGGACCTCAGTCTCCTGAGATACCAGTTCTTGGCAAGAGATACTGAAAAGGTAAATGTAAAGATTATCCTCTGAGATTAAGAGGATGTAGGACAAAGTACAATGGGTAGTAAAACTGTAGGATAAAATTTTTGTAAAAAATGTCTATTTTTTTTCTGTTTTGCATTTGGCTGCTAGAAAATTTAAAATAACCCACAAAGCTCACATTCATGGCTTGCATTACATTTCTGTTAAGCAGCACCAGCCCATAAGGTGTATATAAAATGGAAGGTGGGTAGGAGACAAAATGTGACCATTTTTTTTTTTTCACCAGCTCTGAGCAGGAAAGTGGGTGTACAGAACCACAAACTGTCATTTTTTATTCATGTGTCATTCACTTTCATGTTGTGAAGATAGCTCAGTGGTACTAGCTATTAAAACCAAGCAGCAAACATCTTTTATATGCATGTTCACCAAAAAAAAAAGTTTTTTTTTTAATTCCAGAAAATAGACTTTGCTAGGGAGAAAGAATGCACTGATTGGTAGGAACTGAACCAGTACATACCCATAATAGCCACTCCCACCATCCCATCCTGACGGTGTCAGGCGCTGTTCATTAGTCAGGGCATTTTCTCCTACTGATCCCAGACAAGGGCACCAATGTGCTCATTCTCAGGAGTGTTCTCTGAAAAGCTCTGCAGCCAAAGCACAAAACTGGGCCTGCCTGGCTCCAGTCTGGCTTCTTTACTCCATCATGCAGGTTACCGCTTAATAACGGGAGTATGTCTACAGTTTTATTTCTAATTCCATCAACAAACTGTTCTGCTGATTAATAAGTCAGTGCCTTATGAATCTGGTTGGCATAAGTCCATCCCTGAGAGGGAAAAACATTTTGATGTGCTGGGAAACTCAAATAGCTGACATCGACAAATAAGAGCCAGACTCCAGCCCAGGAATGGCCTGTGCTACTCCCCTCTCCCTTCATTAAGACAGACCTTGCTGATCAATTGCCATGTGGGTTTTTTTTGTTGTTGTTGTTTTCTGTTTAGCCATGGCCTCAAAGCCCTTTTTCACAAGGTATTCCAGGAAGCTACTGCTACTTAGCCTATGAGATTTTGTTGCTTTTCTGGGATGATAGTGACCTAGCGGAATTGCTTTTCCTCCCTGACCTGCTGGCGTGGACCTCACTTCCTCTTGTCTTTTTCCAGAAGGGTGGATAGGTTCTAATACAATCCAGAAGGTTTGTGATGCACAAAGGGAACCTGGGGAAGAACGATGACCTTTTAAGAAGTCAATACCCAACAGGATGGGAGAATTCATATGAGACATTGCTCTACTTTCCCCGGGGCAAGTTCTAGAAGTTTGAATACAGCTCTCTTCAAAATCCACTGCTCCAGCTGACTTAGAACTCACCAGGAAGTTTCGTATTAAATTGACAGCAATAATAGTGACAACAGTTTCTACATTAGGGTTAATTTGGCTGCAATTTAATATCAGTGTGCCCATAGAGAAAATGTTTCATTAAAGAGACTTTAGGTGTGCAACCAGAGGCAAATTTACCAACATAAACAAGCAGGATGATGTCTCAGAGGAAGTGACACTGACCAAAGTTTCACATTAAAGGAACTCTAAAGGTTATTTCATGCCACTGAAAGTGCAAAGGATAAACTGTTGGAAACTGATCTAAACTTAGAAAGACTGTAATGGTTTACCTAGGCAAACAACTGGTTAAATTTTCCACAGAAATTTCACATTTTATCAGTGTTGTTTTAAATCTCTATCTATTAAATGACTATGAGTTGTACTATTTTTAAAAGTACCCCTACCCAATTATGAAAGAAAACAGTTTTTGATATTTTGGCAATTTTTACCTTGCAAAGGGAGGCCTGCTGTGTGGGGTGAAACAAAAAATTGAAAATGATGCAATTTTCTAATGCCTTGGCAATGTAAGTATATTTTAAAGAATAATTGAAATTTGAAAAGTAATAAAAGGTGCAATAATATTGTAGGCATATCTGCCTACAAATGCAAACCAATAACTCACATAGCTCTTTCTATGGGGACATGTTTGAGACAGATGATTTGGGTATTCGTTTACCTGGAGGGTGGGAGTATCAGGAGAAAATGATGGAGAATGGGTGTGAGTCACTATCTACTGTCTCATCCTCAGCACACATGACAGCCCATATCAGTTTATCTTAATATTTGCTTCCTTATGGATGGTTTTGCACCAATTAGAAGGTCACTGGCTGCAGTGACCTGGAGCAAAAGAGCTGAGGACCTCAGCTCCTCTTGCTGGGCACATCTCTTGGCTCTGCCTTTGACTTGCCTAATGGCTCTATTTCAAGCTGGCAGCATATCATGACAGCTGTACCAGGCATCACATCCAAATGTCACATCATCCAGAGGCAGAGAGGAGCTGTCTCTTCCAGGATCTCCTTGGGAGTAAAGGAAGCTCTTCAGCTGATGTCCCCTGTTTTTCACCAGAACTGGACTACAGGGATACTGTGACCAGCAGGGTTTAGGATGGGCAACCGAAGCCACTCTCCACATTATGGACATAAAGAACCTAATATGCAATTTGGAGTATGCACAACTTCTACAATAGCCAGGGAGTAGAATTTAGCAGCTCTATCCTTGAAGGTCAGAAGAGTTGACCTTGAAGGATCTTAGCCTGAATCACCTAAGTGTGTAATTCCTCAAGTTTGTGCCAGGGAGTTGGAAGAATCTGTCATCTGTCACCTCTGCAGCTATAACCATCTCTAGAGAAATAACACTTTCCTCTTTCCAAGTCTTGCCCAAGTTCCTCTTGTGAGCAATAACCTGGAAAAAGACAGAGATGTTGACTCTGGAAGCATGATTTTTAGACTTAGAAGGGAATGGTGGTGATGCCACAGCTGCAGCAGATAATCCAACTGGAGTTGGCATAGGCCTATTAGGATTTCTCTCTGATTCTAGAGATAGTGTCAAGTCACTTTCAATTGTGTCACGTGGGAAAGAATTAAAACCCAGTTCCCACCCACTCTCCACCCCTCAACCCCTCAAAAATCAGTGTTTGACTAGCAAGGCCTTAAGGAAAGAGCTATTGTTTGGACAACCATCAGCGCCTGCCACATGCTGTATCCCACAGGAAGCCCTCATTCCTTGGCCAATAAACATATTTGTTGCCAAAATAGCTAACTATCTGCTTTTAAAGAAATATAAATATAACATTCAGCGTACATACCTGTTAATACCCACACAGAACAATCTCCTACAAATTCCAGGCTAAATTGTAAAATTATAGTCAGCTGATAGGTAATTTATATTGTTATTGCATTCAGTAAAAGTTAAAGCTCTTTTTAGAAAATTCTTCCATTAGCTCTTTTGCTCCAGATAACTAGCTAGATTTATTTGTCTGCTGCTTCTTGTTCTGCCTTACCAGCACCCCGAGCACATTGCTGATATAATGAACCTGTTTGCATGGCTCAAATATACAAGATGCCCCCCACCCCTCTTCCTGCTGCTGATCTTCCTGATCACCATTTGGCTGTTGCTTCCCATCCCAGTGAATGTCATTCCAGTTTCCTCAGAGATTGTAGAACCAGTTCCCCTCTGGTAAAGGGAAAGCCAAAGGCTGTGAATCTTTTGGTGGCCCCCCCAGGAAAGGATGCAAATATCAAGGATGCTAACTTCTGATTTTCTCACCAGCGATGTTTAAAGTAAATCCTTTTTTAAAAGAAAGTCCTGAAGATGATCCTTTTAGGGGAGGGGAGTAGAGGGAGATGCTGGGTATCAGAAAATTAGGTAGATGCAAGTGCCAGAGAGTGGCTTCTGTTCTAGAAGGGGCCCACAGCTCAGTATTTCCTCCCACATGCCTCTTCGAATTTGCAAGCTGCGTATGTATTTATAACTCAGCAGTAAAAAATGTGAACTTTATTAGCAGAGATAACTGCCATCATTCAAGCAACTGCATCCTGGAACAACCAGAGACGACAGACATCAGGATTATATATGTTCAGTCCAACCCTGGGCCAGTGCAGGGGAGTCATGAGTCACTAACTGGGCATAAACAAGGAAGAAAGAAGAGCTAGAGTTGTCTGTCCCTGTGAGGACTCTGAGGGTCCAGAGAACAAGTCTGAATGCTTCCAGAGGGCTGTTACATCCTAGAGGTCAGTGACTTTATCATGCATTTTTGCATCCACCCAGCCTGGTAGTAGCCTTCAATAAATGTTTGTCCAGTGAATGAGTGATCAAATGTTGATCTGGCAACCTGCAATGGTTCCTGGATTGTTCTATATGTGTGTGCATCTTTTTCCCTTCCTAGCCAAGCGTATATTCTGAATCAGTGGAATCACAGTGGACCAATGGAAGAGTTAGCACGAGTCACTATTAGCCAAGGGAGGAGCTAAGCCAGTGGCTCACAATCTTGGCTGCACATTGAAATCACCTGGGGGATGTTCAGGAGTTTGATGTCAGGCCTTTGTTTGGACCAGTTAAAGTCAGAATATGGAGCTGATGTCCAGGATCAGAACTTCAAGTTGAGAACTGTGGGAAACTGGTCTGGCTGGGGAGCTGGGAGACCTGAAAGGTATTCCTCTGTGCACAAAATAGCCAGTGCCTCTTTCACTGAGGCCCAGGGTGCAGATAGGAAAGAAATCTTTCTGATGGGGCTTAGGAATTTGTTTTTGTGCTCATCTGGAATTTGAGGAGGGGAGGGTGTGTCACATGTCTTAGGAACACAGAACATTTCAAACAACACAACGACGCCACGCTGTCACAAGAGGTGGGGAGCTATTGAATATCCCCATCCCGCCCAGGTTAGTGGAGGCCCCTCAAGCCTTCTGGCCTGGCCACACACAAGCTCTGGGGCACCCATGTGCTGCCCCCAGAGTTCACTCTGCCGTTTTCATGCCATTCTTAGGGAAGGTTGGGGAAGAAGTAGGTAACTTGTTTTGGTTTGTAGACATCTTGTGGGGGCCGAGGGCGGGGGGGGGGTGGTGAGTGGCACTGGGGGCAGGGGAGCTGTGACTCAAGGGAAAGTCTAAGTTGCTACAAGCTGCAGCAAGCGTGTGTCAGTGGGAAGTGAGAAAGGCAAACAGAGGGCTGAAAACTGTGCCAGGAACCTGCCTGGTGGATAATCAAAACTTGACTATAAATAACTAATGGAACCATGCTTGTGTTCATGAAGTTATTTTCTTAAGGAGCGTATGGGCAAAATGAGTGCTTCCTTTGGCCAATTCTCAAGCTGTTCCAGAAGGCCAAGTGAAAATACAGAATACCTGCCTTCACATAAACCATTTTTCCAAATGACTGAAGGCAGCCCTCCTGGATGCCCAAAGGCCCAACATTTTAAGGGTGTAAGGGAAATCTTTCTAAACTGGGTTCTATTCTTCCCAGAGGTGGTGAAGAAAGGACAGAGTCATTCATTGGCTTCTGGAGGTCCAGGTAGCAGAACCCAGATTTCCTTCGGAACCCCACTTCTCACTCTTCCTCAAACTGGGCTTCAGATGGGGAGCCTGAGACCTGGGCTTAAGGCCACGAGTGTCCTGTTTCTCTGGCCACGGACCACGAGCTCCCACACACGGCTTCCTGACAGCGAGTCCCCTTGCTCTGAGTTCTTTCTCGCGCCCGGGCACTCAGATTCACCTAAAGCAGCTACGATGGCTGCAAGCCTGACCTCTAAACACTGAGTGAGCACTGCAATGAATTTGCTTATTTATTTTAGTGTTTTGAAAATTCACTTTGCTTTTTTGAATATTTTCAGAGGACCCATACAACTCGTCCTGTTCCCTGACTAAAGGATAAACTCCAGAGAAACAGCTCGGGAAAGTCACGGAGCATCATCTGCACCTAGTTTTAGTCTCATTTCTCAAAATGTTTTTGTGCACAGTCCTATCCCACCTTGGTATCCTCGACCTCGCAATACTGACAGCCAGCATGACACCAGTAAAGTAAAATAGAGCACATACCACTTACCCTGCAGTCAGCTTTGGAGACTTGTATTATGACAGGCCTTTAAGGGAAAAAAAAGGAAGGGGTAGGGGGAAGGCCACCTGCGTACTGTGGAAAATTCCTTATAAAAGGCTGTGTGCTTGATTTAGTGGTGAAACTCCCCCGGCCCTAATGGTTTGGAGTTGTGGGTGAAATTAAGCCCACTGATGGATGAAGTTCCTGCACTTGGTTCCTTGCTGAGCGAGTGGAAGAGGTGGGCTGCTTGTCAGAAGCTATTGCGTCAGGACTGTGACAGTTGGGGAGAAGCAGCTGAATCACTGTGTGTGTGTGTGGGGGGGAGCACCCCCAGGAGCTCCCTTGGCCCCTTTCTTAGGGCCTTATCACTCTACCCGAGTGCCACATGAGTTTCGTAATTCCAACTTTGTGGTATTAAGGCAAGTCTGCCATTCTGGCCCCGGGGCTTTTTCCAAAGTGTGCAATACATTTTAGAATGCTTTCTATCAAAGAATGGCTAGCTAAGAACATTTAAAAAGGCAAATTAGAGCTATCTGGGAAAATCACTTACACAGACTTCCCTGATTCCAATTAATAGGATGGAAAATTTAAAAGAGAAAGGAAACCAAGCATTTAGTTTCAGGGGTATTGTTAACTATGTGGTCTGGGAGCTCAGTTTCCTTCTTTTTAAACTTCAAAGGCCTAGATTTACACTGTCTAACTTGGTAGCCGCTTGCTACACGTGACTATTTGCATTTAAATTAATTAAAAATAATTAAGATTAAAAGCTCAGTTCCTCAGAGACGTTTCCAAAGCTCAACAGTTCACATGTGGTCAGTGGCTATTGTATGGGGAGAGCAGAGATACAGCATAGTCCCATCATTACCCAAAGTTCTGTTGCTCGGCACTAATCCAGATCTTTTTTTTTAAATTTTATTTATGCATACAAGAGCTGGGGTACAGGCCAGAGATGCGGGGGGTGAGAGGATTCACCAGAGACAAAGTGGGGAACAGAACAGGCAGACTGACTGAAGTACACTGCTGAGGGGAGCAGCGGGCGAGTCTAGAGAGGTCTGCTGAGGCTGCAGAGAGCTCCATAGGTTGCGTCTTAACACCCTGCACCACCAGGGAGGCCCGTAATCTAGATCTTAAAGAGGAAATGTGTCTCATCTTTTGTGCCACTGCCTACTGATTGATTAGAGGACTGGAAAACGTCTCTGGAGCACATGCTTAAGCTGTGAGCCCTCCCTGGCCTCTCTGAGAATTGCTCCTACTCATAGGAATGGACATTGAGCACGTTCCTTGCCACGTCCTTCTGGATTACAACCGATTGGGCCAGGAGTGGCCCAGCAGAGTCTGAGTCTCTCCCTCAGGAATTTGATGCTGACATTCAGATACGGTCTGTATAGGAGGCTCTAACTTGAGCAAGTAAACATGGGTGCTACGTGTGGCCTCATGACCTCAAGAACATTGGAGATGCTGAGAAAGGCTGAGTGCCGGGAGAAGAGAGAAACGAGCAAGCAGAAACATGCAGAGATAAGAGACAGAGCCTAATGGTTTTCTGGTTTCTCTGGTTCCTAAAGCTTCGTTGCATTCTTGTGCATGACATTTTTGGGACACCCTTGCATATTTGTATGAAATTCCTCATTTGCTCATAGTGGCTCCGCTTGGTTCATATTACCCGTAAATGAAGGACTCTGTATAAATCAGTAGTTTCTGGGAATTGAGAGGACCTCTGACGCTCTGTTCAGACTCAACTGAAGAGCATAGTGGTTCATTGATTATATCTGTCATGGGTACAGATTGAGGGAGTTCAGGCATCTATGCTAGATATTTGCAATCCCTGATCAGTCACCTCAAGTGATCTTCAGCTCCCTGAGTCGTTTAGTTTCTCCGGTGAAATTTTAGGTCTTTGCTGATAATACTGGATAAATAATATGTTATTGTTTCACTCCCTAGTGTTTACTGTTTACTGTTTCTGTTGGTGAAATAATATATAGTGATAATTTAAGACCTTAGAGAAAATAAATTAGAACCATTAAGCATCAAAGTCTCCAAATTTTACATAAAATCTGAGTTCTAAATCCAACCAATTTTCAGCAAAATGTGAGTTTTAGTAATGCCAGCCAAATTCCCTAAAGCTGGTATCCTCTAGGTTTAAAAAAAAAATTATCACAAGGCTAAAAAAAAACCTAAATGATGTCAAATTTATAAAGTCAGTCAAGCACAACTCATTTAAAATAGCTTGTGTTTATCTAAAAAAAATGTAACCAAGATTTGCTTCTTTGATCATTAAAATGTATTATGTTTGACCCAGCGAACTTTAGCCTTTTCCCATGTCAAAGTCAAAATCAAATACGTAAAATCTGACACAGGAAGTTAGCTAAAAAAAGGTTAGTGTAGGACGAGAGACAATAGTCCTAAGAATGCAGGGATAGAGCAAGGTTAGGCAGCCAGCTGGGGAGCGTGCAAGATGGGGTGGGCTTGGTCTGCTGTACAGACTGTAACGTGAGCACATTTTTGTGCCCTGTATCTGAGTGTGGATGGGAACAGGGACTTGTTCCTAACCAATATGACAAGAGTGAAGGGATATCACTCCCTTTATAACGCCATTGTATACCTATATAGTTCTGTCTTGCTGACACGGACTAGAGAGACTGTACATTAATGCCTTGAAGAAATAGCTGCCAAGTCATGACAGGGTCTGTGGAGGGGGCCACATGGCAAAGAACTGCAGGTAGCCCGTGTTTGTTGAGAGTCCCCACTGACAGTCAGCAAGAAAACCTCAGCCCATCAACTACAGGGAGATGAATTCTGCCAACAACCTGAAGGAGCTTGGAAGCGGACCTGTGGGGTAAGTAAAGTGTCAGGCTTTTCTGCCCTCCTGCCATTAGGATTGATGCTGGATCCCTGTGGTCCTGAATGATGCCTGATGGCGGGCACTTGGAGTAGGGTGTGAGCATACATAGGGGGATACACCTGGGCTGAGAGACTGGGCTTACAAGGGTGGTGTCATGGGACACCAGTACAGCGGAGCAGAGGAGCAGAGGCCAAGAGAGAAGGCCAGAGAGCCCAGGAAGAGTGAAGGCTCCCCGGGGACTGGGAGGCCTGCCAGCCTCCCGGCCCCCTGGTACCCTTGCCTGCCGTGTACTGGTAAATCCCAATAAAAGCCTGAAAAAGCCACCGAGGGCTCCAGGACTCCTCCTTCACCCGTCTGCTCGATCCTAGAGCTCCTGCTCTATGCCCTTCCTGCCACTACAAGACCTTTCCCCAGCAGAGCCTCTGATAAGACCACAGCAGCTGCCAACACAGGGAGGGAAGCCTTATGAGATAATAAAGGACATAAAGGGGCTGTGCCTGCACTTCTAACCTACTATGGGGACAACACCTGAGGGGAGAAATCCTATACTGTGAAAAAATTAACAAGGATGTCAAATAATGGCAGTTCAGTAAATACATATTATATATATATATATAATTTAAATTTTTAAATATATGTATCTATCACCATGGTTTTCAAGCATTCCTGTCCCTTTGACTTGACACTGGGATGCTAGAAGCGGCAAGGAAGCCCCGGCGTGAGTCACGTTGGGCTGCTTTTGAGAGGGGCTTTGGGGAGTACTTGGGACTGAACACAGGAACCTTGTGCTATGCGGTATCTGCTAAATCCCAAGTGCTGCCTCAATCATGCCCCCGGGAGCAGGGCATGTCCCCCGAGGAAGAGCTTCAGGTGTGCACAAGTTCATGCTGGAGGCCCTGGAAAGGAACTGCGTGGAGTGAGAGGAGGACAGGCAGCCCAAGAGCCCCATGGGGATGCGACCTCAGGTAAATTCTAGGGGGCCATGGGGACTCTGGAATGCTAATTGCACTACAGACTTGTCTCTCCTCGAGGAAAGAGGATCAGGCGTTTGTGCCTCTGTATTCATTAGTCATTAGCTGCTTGGAGGCTAGAGTGGGTTGGTGCATCCTCAGATTTTCTGGTAAGACAACTCATACAGCAATTGCTCAAAGAAGGTGACAGATGGACGCTGTCAGCCATAGCTCTGCAGCAGCTGGAAATGCGTCTATCGGCCAGGGAGGAGCTTCGGATAGGACACCAGTTTCTGCAGAGACCCATGGAGAGAGGACCTGAGCAGGACACCAGGGAACTGTATGACCTTCTGGCAGTTTGGCTTCAAGCCTCAGTGTGCCATCACGGTACACAGGGCTCCTTTGCAGAGAGGCTTGAGGCCCAGAATCCTGACAGGTCAGCCATTCGCCTTGGCCCTTGCTTCCTGGGGCCACATTAAATCTCAGCTTTCTCTATCACCCTTTTCAGAGGCAAGGATAAATGAGAATGAGGAAAAAACAAAAAAAGAAACCGAATCCCCAATAACTACTAAATCCGAACACCAAGGCCCAGTCTGAAACAAATTTTAATCTCCATTCGTTCCCCTGTGGATCATTGGGTTGAGCGACTACCCTCGGCCAGGCACTTTGTGAGGCTGTGAAACAAACTCCAAGGAGATGTTCCAAGGCCATTTTGGGCAATAGCAACATGACTTCCCTAAGTGCTGCTGTGGGGCTTTTGGTGCCCACAAGAAGGAACAGGGGGCCTCCCAGGAGGCGCAGCGGTTGAGCGCTGGGTTGCGAAGCTGCCCGCAGCCTCTTGCAGCGCCGGTTCGATCCCCGGCTTCCCGGTGAAGGTCCCACATGGCGCGCAGACCTCCCCTGCTGCCCGCTGCTCCCCTCAGCAGTGTACTTCGTCACTCTGCCTGTTCTGCTCCCTGCTCTGGCTCTGGTGAATTCTCTCACCCTCCGGCGCTTCTGACTGTACCCAGTGCTTGCATAAATAAATAAATAAATCTTTAAAAAAAAAAAAAAAAAAAGGAACAGGCCAAGAAGGGTGGGGTTTGGGGAGAGGCTAGGTCGGCGGGGAGTGCTGAGAAGTATAGCAACAGGCCCCAGTCAGCCTGCCAGGGACACTGAGAGAAGAGCTGAGGTCAGTCTGGGGCACTGGAAGAGTGACAGGGTCTGAGCAACAAGTTAAGGTCAGCATTCAGGCCAGAGAGGGCTCAGGCACATGAGATGAGGCACAGAGGCAGGGACGTGCAGGGGCCCAGCGAAAGAAGATGATGATAATGTATATTGCACCCATTTCTTATCAGGCACTGGGAATACATCTACTCCTTACAATAAGCTAGCAAGATAAACAGGAGTTTCAGAAGATTACAACTGTGCTTCTGGAACCTCAGTGAGCCAGCGAATCACCTGGGGATGGTGTTAAAAGGCAGATTCTGCTGCAAAAAGGCTGGGGGAGGGAGTGGCAAAGGCTACATTTCTAACAAGCTCCAGGGGATACTGACACTGCTGGGCCATAGCCAGATTTTGAGAATTAAGAAATGAAACCCTGAGCAGAGTCAATGCTTTTATTCCCAGGAAAGAGAAGGAAGTGAATGCAGGCCCGGAAGATAAAAGTAGTCTGGCTCAAGAGCCTCGTTTCTCAAACATGACCAAGGCCATGAACCCTGGACCATGGCTGCCTGCCCTCCTGGCTGTGGGCAGACGTGTGCTCCCTTGAAGAGGGGAGTGGCCACTCTGGGAAGGAGGGGTGGCCTCTGGGAGTTTTCCAGGAGCGGCTTAATCTAATGCTTCTGATCCTGTGTATTTTTTTCATTGTTCACACTCAATGATTGGTTAATTTGGAAATACACTATTATAACAGAAATTACTTTTCAGCAGCAACTTTCAAGTTATTCGTTTAATAATGAAACCAAATCCACTTCTCAGAAGTTTTCTTGACCTTGTTAAACATAATTGGTTTGTTCCTTATCTAAGACCTTCTCAACAGACCTTTTATTATATTTCCTCTTCGGTCTCATTACAGATATTGGTGCAAAGGTTTATTGACACATACCTTGGAGGTCCCTGCTAGCTCTTTAATTGTGATAATTATATTTTAAAAAAGAACTTCCTTTCATAAGATACTTTACACTGTCTAAAATACTGTTGGGGGCCTCCCTGGTGGCACAAGGGGTTAAAACACAACCTATGAAGCCGTCTGCAACCTCTGCAGCACGAGTTTGATCCCCAGCCAGGGAGCTACCCACATGGCGCAGCAGACCTCTCCTGTCTTGCCCGCTGCTCCCCTCAGCAGTGTATTTAGGTCCTTCTGCCTGTTCTGTTCCCCGCTCTGACTCTGGTGAGTCCTCTTACCACCACCCCCCACAACTCTCCACCACCTCCCACATCTCTGGCCTATACCCCAGCTCTTGTATGCACAAATAAATAAATCTTTAAAAAAAATTTATTCAGAACGCACTCTATCCAAGCCCAGAGTTAGGTAAGACATAAAATAGTGTGATCCAGATAGAGTTTTTTTCTTCAAGGAGTTTAGATTTCAGGGGAAGACAGAAAACAAATGATAAGATGTATTCCTGTGTGAAATTGTGATAAGTGCTATAAGGAAGGCCCAAAACTGAGAAAACAATATTTAAGGTACCTGTTGGTGAAGCCTTAAGATAGTGTAAACTCTTGTATACTTGTGGTGGGAGTATAAATTATTGCCACCACTTTTGAAAATAATTTGGCATTGTCTAGTAAAGTTGTTCTGTGACCCAGAATCTTGTAGGAATGTGTGAACCTTAAGCCAACTTTTACACTTTAACACATGAGGCATGTGCAAAAAAATGTTCATAGTAGCATTTTTGTAGTATGAAAAACAATAAATGATTTAAATGACTGTCAATAAAAGAATGGATAATTTTTCCCATACTTCCATAATGAATACCTTGCTGCAGTGAAAATGCATAAATTCCAGCTGTGTTATCAATATGGATGCATTTTTCAAATAAAATGTTGAGTGAAAAACATCACCTTGCCAAAGAGTATATGCACTGTAACGTTTATATAAAAATCTGAGCTTTATATTGTGAAGACATGTGAGGAAGTCTATTTCATAAGAAGTGACGATGACATGCACAGAATTTAGAGTAGAGCTTATTTTGGGGGGAGAGAAGTCAAGAGAAGAACGTGAAATTGGGGCACAGAGGGGCCTTCAACAGAGCTGATCTTGTTCTCTCTCGAGCAGAATGGTAGCTCCGTGAGGGTACATATTACTATTTTAAAACCTTATGTCTTAGACCTGAAACCATAAAATACATAGAAGGAAATATAGGCGAAACACTACGGGATTTGCACATCAAAGACATCTTTACAGACACATCACCCAAAGCAGTGATAGTGAAGGCAAAGATAAACAGGTGGGACTACATCAAATTAAAGAGCTTCTGCACAGCAAAAGAGACAATAACAAAAACAAAGAGAAACCCCACCAACTGGGAGAACATTTTTGCACCCAACACTAATGATAAAGGACTGATCACAAAAATCTGCAAAGAGCTGATGAGACTCAGCAACAACAAAGAAAATAATCCAGTCAAAAAATGGGCAGAAGAGCTAAAAAGAAACTTCTCTGAAGAGGAAATGCAAATGGCCAACAGACATATGAAAAAATGTTCAACATCACTTGTAATCAGGGAAATGCAAATCAAAACTACCACGAGATACCATTTACACCAGTGAGAATGGCACATATTAAAAAAACTAGCAACAACAAATGTTGGCGAGGGTGTGGAAAAAAAGGAACTCTTCTGCACTGCTGGTGGGAGTGCAAACTGGTCCAACCACTGTGGAGAGCTGTGTGGAGATTTCTGGACCTACTAAACATAGAGCTTCCATATGATCCAGCAATTCCACTCCTAGGTATTTACCCAAAGGACACAGAAACATCAATTCCAAATAACACCTGCACCCCTATGTTTATAGCAGCACTATTTACAATAGCTAAGCTTTGGAAACAGCCCAAATGCCCAAAAATAGATGACTGGATCAAGAAGATGTGGTACATATACACCATGGAATATTACTCAGCATTCAAAAAAGATAAACACATGCAATTTGCAGCAACATGGATGGCGTTGGAAGGGATCATGCTCAGCGAAATAAGCCAGAAAGAAAAAGAAAAATTCCGGATGGTCTCACTCATAGCAGGAATCTAGAAAACTTAAATAAGGGACCAGGAAAATGAATAACTATAAGAAAGTGAAAATCAAAATCAACAAAAAACTATGAACCAGAGACACTTTTTGGGGGGTGGGGGGCGGGAGGGGAGGGATTGGGGTCAGAATGGGGCGTTTGCAATTGTATGGGGGAATATAAAAATAAAATTTATTATTTAAAAAAAAATAAAAAATAAATAAAAATAAATAAATAAAAATAAATAAAACCTTATGTCTTTCTGTAAGTATGAAATAAAGTAGAAATGGAGATAAGAGATGAGAAGATAACTGGAATGGATAGCTAGATATTTAATAACCCAAGGAAGCAATATCTTTTCGATATACCAACCCAATATTCTCTTATATCTTCTTTGTCAACCTTCCCTATCCCTCTCGTCTTCCTCTGCCAAAAAAGAAAACAAAGGCCAGATAGATAAATAAATGAACCCCTAGAGTAGAATCAGCTATTTTAAAAACAAACCAAATTAAAAACTGATTAATAAAATCTAAACACCAAGGCCTCCCTGGTGGTGCAAGGGGCTAAGCACCACACTATGAAGCAATCCGCAGCCACTGCAGTGCGAGTTCGATCCCCGGACAGCCAGGGAGCAACCCACATGGCGCAGCAGACCTCTCCTTCTCCCCCGCTGCTCCCCTCAGCAGTGTACTTCGGTTGATCTGTCTGTTCTGTTCCCCACTCTCTCTCTGGCAAGTCCTCTCACCCCCCGCATCTCTGGCTTGTACCCCAGCTCTTGTATGCATAAATAAATATATTTAAAAAAAAATCTAAACACTAAAGATACCTTCCTAAAGACTGAGGGAAATATTCTGCTGTAACAACGACTCTTCACAGCCAGGTATACCCTGTGCTGTCTGATAGGAGTGTGAGGTAGTGATGATCTGGTACAGAGAGTTATCTTGGAATCAGGTTTTGGAGAGCTGCTTCTTTTTAGCCCTAAGAGCAAATGATTTTGCTCAGAATAATCCAGATGACTGTGTCATAGGTACGGAATTGAAGCATTGTCTTTCCATCCATCCATTATCCATCCATGACCCATCCATCAACCATCCTTCCAACCATCCATCTATCCATCAATCCATTCATCATCCATCCATCCATCATTCATTCAGCCATCATCCATCCATTATCCATTCATCACCCATCCGTCACCTATCCTTCCATGCATTCATCCATGCATCCATCCTTCAGTCATCCATCCATCATCTATTCATCACCCATCCTTCCATCCATCCATCCATCCATCCATCCATCCATCCATCCATCCCAACCACCCACCCATCCTTCAGCATTTATTGAGTTGCTCCTTTACACCAGGCTAAGGAATATAGAGATAGGAGTAGGTAGAGCTAACCACACTGAAGGTTGATGTTGTAGGGTTGGAGAACAAGGTCACAAGTGGCTTTCTCTGCCTGCCTGCGAGGTCAGAGAGTATTTCATCACAGGTGAGATGACTCTGTCTTGACGTGCATTGAAGGACAGAGAAAAATCTTTTAGACATGTAGGCTCTGAACTTTTTTTTTTTTTGCTCTGAATTTCTAAAAGTCTGAGAAGTTCTGTACAACTAACATTTTTATGTTTACAACTAACAATTTTTATCATAAGTGGTTATAAAGAATGCAATTTCCTGTTATAAACACTGACATTTAAAAACAAGCTTCTTACATAATTTTAAAATGTTTCTAATGGAATCTATATACCATAGCAATTTGATATGTAATCATCCATTAAAAATATACAAGAACAAGCTCTTCTAAAATATTGTCATTTAAACAAGACTTTTATGTAACTTCAAAAAATGTTCCCAATGGAATTTCTAGATCATAGCGATTTGATATCATCATCCTTTTAGAAATAGAATAAGTTCTTTTTAAATGTTATATCACTCTTCTCTCTGATTCATGTTTCCATCCCTTTATCTCTTAGCACTGTAGCCTTATAAAATATACTGTGTCATTTTTTTTATAACAAAAAAATGTATTAAACCCAGAGTCTCTAAGTCTCTAGTTTTTAAAGCATTTCTTCTGGGATTGAGTCATACAATAATTACTGGTATAAAATCAATGAAAACAACATAAATATATGTTTTGATAATTATTAAACAAAATTTATTACTGGGAGTGGCTTTTTTTATGAGATGGATTGTCTCTTTCGCTCTCTCCTTTTTAAAACATTTTAGAAATATATATTGGCCTCCCTGGTGGCACAAGGGGTTGAGACACAACCTATGAAGCTATCCACAGCCACTGCAGCGCGAGTTCGATCCCTGCCTGGGGAGCTACCCACATGGTGCAGGAGACCTCTCTAGACTCGCCACTGCTTCCCTCAGCAGTGTATTTCAGTCAGTCTGCCTGTTCTGTTCCCTGCTCTGTCTCTGGTGAATCCTCTCATCCCCTCACACCTCTGGCCTGTACCCCAGTTCTTGTATGCATAAATAAATCTTAAAAAAAAGAAAAAGAAATACATATCCATGTTGACTATTATTGCTAAAATAGAATTGTATTCAACATGCAGCCTATTTTTCTTTTTTTTTATGCATATAAGTGCTGAGAGATTTTGTTCCTATTTGAGCTGTGGTACTAGAAGTTTTCTCATAGACATGTCATTTAATTCTTTGAATTCTTTTTAAGCTAAATGCTAAAAATCACTTGCTGATTTTTTTCTCAAAATTATTTTTAAATAGCTCTCAGTGGATGATTTACATCTTCAATTTGTTGAGAGCAGTGACTCAATATCATTTGACTTGTGAAAATATTTGTAACCAGTTAATAGAGCTAAGTCACTTTCTCAACAATAATACCAATATTTCAAATTGTTGCTTTGCTTGAGAACCTGGTAGTTTGCACCCTAAGGCAAGACACCATTGTAAGATTTGAATGGAAAGGAGATGGACCTTTGTTCTGTCAACTGGGAAGTAGTCCATTGTCAAAAGGGAACCTACAATTTTAACCTCCCTCTTTCTCAGGTAGTTTTTAGGAAAGACAAACATGGACACCGAGGATCTGAGAACCGATTCCCTTACAATGACTCGACTCCAAACTCTTGCTACTTGGAGTGTGACATGTGGACCAGCCACCTCGGCATCACCTGAGATCTTGCTGGAAATGCAGACTCTCAGCTCACAGCTCCAGAACTGCTATTTACAATCTGCATGTAACAGGTTCTGGGGGTGGTTCATAGCACATTAAAGTGTGAGAATCACTGGACTTGATCCCGGATCCTCCCCTGCCACCAAAACCTTGTTGTTTCTGTGTTGGCTCTTGTGTGGGCCCTTTCACAGTGTAGGTGATTGTTCAAATACCTCCTGAGCACATGCTGCTCATGCTTCTGGCATCCATTCTCCAAGAAGTCACTGGTTCAGTTTCCAGCAGACTTTGAGATGGACTGAACGGGGCTTCAGACTCTGCAAATCATTTAGGACTGCTCAGGGAAAACTAGATTGGTCTCTAAGGAACCGTGGTTAAGTGGTAGCTGTTAGCTCACACTTCCTTCTCACAGCAGTCAGATTTGGTAAGAGATCTTTTTTCCTCCCTGGCTGTCACTGGGCCTGTCCCTCTGAATTACTGGATGTTAAGATTAGCAAGAGCTGCCTGTGTCACACAGAGGCTTCCTCCCAACATCCCCGTGAACCTTGCGACTTTGTTATTAGGAAAGCTACAAATAGAATGATTTTTTGAAAAAGGAAAATAAAAGCCTATTCAAGTAGAGGGTCAAAAATGATAGCCTCTAGCAAGAAGAAAATGACTTTGATTGTATTTTTGAAATGTTTTTGGCCTTTCCCTGTATTTTTTGCTGTGTTGACAGTCGTGTCATCCAAGCTTGGTCTAGCCCCTCCACCCTCCCTCCTGGCTCTGCATTTACTTTGTGTATGTGGGATTCCAGATCTGCAAACAAGGGGGCCTGGTGCCAAAGCCTCCCTCTTGGGTGCAAACATCCAAGAATCAGTGGTGTTTGGTAGCAGAAGAGTGGTCTGTGGGAGGAAGCATTTTCCTGACATTATTTTCACTTTGCCCCCGCAGCAGTGTGGCCTGTGGTATGCTGGCCTGGGCCAGGACAGGGCAGCTCAGAGTTCAAACTCTGCTCCACCTGTCATTACTTGGGCGGCACAGGGAGGTTGCCTTAGCTGGCTGGACTTCACTGTTTCTATCTCTAAAATGGCTATCAGCTCACAGCCTGTAGGAGAATTGGGTACCTAGCACATAGATAGAGAAGTAAATATTCTACTCAAGTGATTTTCTTCATTCCATAACACATGGACAGCGCTTCTTAAAATCACCGATAAAATCATGCAACCTCAGACCAGGGCAATTTCTTAAAAATATCTCGATTGCCACGGAAGAAACTGGAGGGGAATGTGATCTGCTCTGATGAGCCAAGTTTCAGACTTTACAATAATGCCCACCTGCTAATGATGATTTATGACAGCATCGAGGAAGGGACTCTCTTCTGTGAAACTGATTGGTCACAGATCAATACTATGGATTATGAGAACTAAGTTGGAACATGGATGATAAGAAGAGAGTCACACAATAGTGCAGAAGGAACACAACACTGAAGAGCCCTTATTTGCTGCTTTGAACAGCATTTTGAATTGTGAATGGATGTGTCAGTATCAGTGATTCTCAAACTATGGTCCCCAATAGGCAGCATCAACATCACCTGGAAGCTTGTTGGAAATGCGAGTTCTCTGGCCCCAGCCCAGACCTACTGAATAAGAAACTCTGGGGATGGGACCACCAACCAGCGTCCTAACAAACCTTACATGTGGCTCTGAGAGAGGCACAATAGAGTTTGGAGATGACTGGCTGGTATCACAACGTACAGGCATCTTTTCCAGTGCTAAGTGAAATGACATCATACCTTAGTTTTTTAATTCCTCACCTCCTTGACACAGACTGAAAATTCCCAGATATTATTGACTGCTGATTCTTGCAGAAATATGCATGAGCGTAGTCACCAGATACAACTTCCTCTACCACCTTGGGTGGGACTTGTTTAATCATGAAACAGTCATAAGGAGAATGATTTTTGAAAATGAATTGAATCTTGCTTCTGTTTTCTAGAAATAACCTTTCTTCTGCAGTTACAATGCATTGATAACTTCTGCAGTTACAATAATTGATAACAAATTAAACAAATCACTAGGTTGTCATCTCCACACTGTAAAAATCCCACCTCTAGAACATTACAATGAAGCCCTGCATTGTCTGGAACGTGGCAACATCTGTGATGGCGTTGTGATGATGTCATGATGATAACATTGTGGTGACCCATAGGCAGAGAGTCTAGGCCTTTCCAAGGGTATCATCACTCTGTCTTACCTACTGTTCTGTCTTAACTACTCCTATCAGCCTCTGTCTTACCTACTGCTTATTCTGAGTTTCCTGGTCTGTGGTTTAAAATCAGGGAGAAAGCCACAGTTTAAAGACCTGTGCCATATTCTCTCCCTCGTATTCATATTCTCTGTTGTCATTGGGTGTTCATGGATCTGCCTCCTTCCCCACATGGCGGCTCCTCAGCGGTGACAGTCATCTGTTCAGTTCTACAAGGGGAATGAACTTGACTGAGACGGAGCCTAGTGAGGCTGAGAGACTCATGCGAGGCTGTGGAATGAACTCTGAGTGCCCGTGGCTGTTCTCTCTTGCTCTCTTTGCCACACCATCCCTATTTATGGTGTGGGTATTGGTTATTACTTGTTTTGTTTCCATTGGCATTCTCTAGAGACTTTGCAAATGATTGACTGTATTCACCCCCCAAACCCTGCAGAAATCAGACTTTGTAAATACAGGGAAAGACGGGAGATTCACTGCTCACAGCTTCTTAATGAGGACAACGCCAACATGTTATTTTCAACATTCAATTCCCAAGTTTGAATAATTCATGGGGGGAAAAATCTGTTGAACTAGGAGTGACTGGGCTATTTTAATGAAAGTGGATATTTGGAATGTTTGAGCTGCAGATTACATGAGGGAGTGCAGGGCAGGGAGAGAAAGTGACCAGGCAGCACACCGTGGCGTAGTGCACTCAGGTCTTCTCTGACCAGCACGGTTGTTGTCCAAGGTCACGTCGTGGCTAGGGGTCAGTTTAAAACCAGAGCTCAGAGCTGGGCAGCACAGGCCCAGCTCTTCCTTCTGAGCCATAGGCTGCCTCAAGATCCCAGAGGAGGCCCAGGCCAAAGGGCCTTCCCACTTGCTTTGCCAAGCTGCAGAGAGCACAAAGGGATTTCCTTTTCCATCTTCATTCTAGCCTAATTGGTCTTAGCTCTGGCTGTACATTAGAGCCTCCTGGGTAGGTAAGTAAAACTCTGGATGCTCAGAAACCACCCCAGACCAATTATTCAGTGTCTGGAGCTGGGGTCAAGGCCTCCTTTTAAAGCTGCCTCGGTGATTCCAACTTGGAATAACCATGTTCAGGGAGCATTGGGTCTAGTCCTTCTCCCTCTTATTTCTCCCATCATCTTGAAGGTCAGAACTCTTATTCCTTCTGCTTTGCTTTTGCTGGTCCTTGGGTTTTAACATTGGAATCACAGTTAGATCCAGATTACTGCCAATATTGGCCATTTAAGACATTAGCCAGAAATGTAACCTGGCTGTCTCCTCCTCATCTACTTCTCTCTCTCTCTCTCTCTCTCTCTCTCTCTCTCTCTCTGTTGGCTGCATCTCCCAGCCTATACAAGGTCCCCCCCAAGGATCTCATTTTCCCAGGAGGGGCTACTATTTGTGGCCCTTCCCTGCCCTTGCCTCTCCCTTCAAAGCCTCCCACCCCCTGGGCTTTAGCCCTTGGTCCCTGCGAGTCTGGACTAGAAGCCTGGGAGCCCAGGCCGCAGGGAAAGCTGCAGGAAGGGCTGCCCCTGTGCTTATCAGCCCCGGAGGGAACAGTTCTTGCAGCAGCTCCTCTTTCTTCTTGCTGGAGAAGTGTGTGGGTGTGCAGCAGGCATTTGCTAGGGAATGTCAGCAAAAAATAAAACTTTTCAAGCTTCAGTTCTATAGACAGATTGAGAGGCCTCCCAGCAGTGCAGCACTGCCGAATCTGGCTCCATCCACCCACTAACCCCCCAAGAAGTAATAAGTCGATGTAGATGTGTTTTGATTTGTTAACAGTGGGCTGGTATGGGAGTCTAAATCATAAGGGTGAGACTTAAAGATAAACCAATCAACAAGTCAATGTTGAATACTCCCTGCATGCAGGGCACTGCACTAGGCACTGACAAAAATCCAGGTTGGGGGGGGGGCGGGTCACCTCTGCTAAAGGTAACTTGTGGCCACTGGAAGTTACTTCATGGGCACTGGAAGGTTCTCAGGGAGGCAGTAACCAGTTTGAAATTCAAGAAGGGCACACTCCTCAAATTCTGTTCCTGATTGGGCAAAAATAACCTTAGAGAGGGTAAGGGTAGGGCAAGATGGCAACTGAGTATTTAGCTCTTAGAATTTAAAGTCCAAGAACTATTTGCAGCCAATTCTCACACATCATATTGCAGCCTCAATGGTGTTTTCATATTGGCAATTGGCCCCCAAAACACTCTTCTAGACAGCTACTGCTATTTTCCCACCTGTCTCTATCTCTGTGTGTCTCTTTGTTGTTTTCTGACACCCACACTTTATCTCCTTTGCTCTCCCTTTGATACATCTTTTTCATGATTAAGTAAAGAAATAAACCCAAAGTCTGCCTTTTATCAAAGGATTAACGGATATTATTGATAGAAATAATCAACATGAAGTTAAGATTAGCAATAGCTAGAACCACATACAGGGAAAAAAAATGGTTGCTTGATTAAGAATCACCTGAAGAATAAAAAATCTTGATGAAATGCAGATGTCCAAATTTCATTGGGAAAAATTGGATTTCATAGAAATAATGGCCATAAAATGAAATGCACAAAGGCAGATGTTATAATTGGTAAAAATCGACATCGATAAAAATCTGACAGTGAATCAAATTTTGTCGTAAAATTCAAACAAAGAAGAATTGATGCCAAAGAAAATAATTCCAATAAATGATAATAAAATTGGCAAAAACTAGAAGCTAATTGTGCTCGAGGGAAAATTATTGATCCATGAACTTCACTACTCAATGACACTTGTTCTAGAAATTACTCTCTTGATGGGAATCTATCCATAGTGGCATAATTCTGATGAAAATGTTTTTGGTCAAACTTTCCAGTCAATAAAAATATGATGACCCCACAGAGATGACCTAAAGGCAGAAGAGGCGGCAAAATGGAAACTAAATCACAACTCCAGGGCTCTCCTGGGAATCTGTATTTATAAGAGAATGTTCCACCTTTTGAAGTTTAATAAATCACCTATTCAGAAGTGTTTTGGAGTTAATTAGAAAAATTTGAATAATTATTATTATGGTACTTGGAGAGTCATTATATTACTTTCTTCCTCTGCAGAATATGTTGAAAATATCCAAATAATTTTAAGAAATGGACAAGGACAATTGTACAGGTGATTTTGATGCACATGAAAATAATAATTACTGAGGAAGGGTTTCCCATAACCTCGTGTTTTAACCTGGCCTGGAATAAATGTGTTACTAACATATTTATAAACAAAATTTTAACCGAACATAATAAGGCAGTAGGGGAAGGAATACAAATGCCAACTGCAGGCAGTGGAACAGTAGGCAAGGGTGAGCTGGCAGGGAAGAAGAAACTCACATTGGCAGAGTGCATACCAGGAATTTGGGAAACATCAGTTTCAGATACTCACACAGGTCTGGGAAGTAGACTTTAAAAATCTTAACCTTTAAAAAAAGTGTTAATTAATATGAAGACGCTAAGACTCAGGGAGGATGAGTAAATCCCCAAGAGCTCACACTGGGTAGTGGCTGAGCTGGAGTTGGGATTGCATCTGTCTGCTTCCAGAACTTGCCTTCTCATGCCCCCACCCCCCAACTCCTCCCCAGATGTTGCCAAATGCCAGCGCATAAGGGGCAGAGGCATTCTGAGGTTGCATCATGGAGAGGTCAGTAAAGTCTAACAAAGGAGTTGGGTGAAGAGGCAGATCCTAGAGGTCAAATAAAGGGTGTGAGAAGATCCCCAGAGTGGGCACGGACTGGCAGGAAACAGAAACTTTGTAGCAGAGAGAGAATGGAAGTGAGAAAGAGGAGCCACTGTGGGCTCCTCCTGTGGTGAGGTCAGGATTGGGGTATGGGCTTCCAAGGACTTAGACATGGCTGGTAAAAATGACATCTGGGGAATGATGCTTCAATCAATAGGCAAAGAAGTCAGGAGAAAGTTATTTGGGGTCGGGAGGGGAGAAAGGGATAAATGTCATTTTAAACATGTAGGAATTGAATTGACGTGGAACATCCTAGTGGAGAGGCCCAGATGGCGGTTGGGCTGGCAGAATTTTAGATTAGAAAAATCATCTGGTCTACCCCTTCATTCATATTCAAGAACTACACATCCAGGAAGTAACCAGTGAGTGCTTTGAGAATACAAAGAAGAGTTGACTCTTCAAGTCTAACTTACACTGTGGTGCAAAATGCAGTCATTTATTCTTTGCACAGCTACTCTATTCCACGCACTGTTCTAGATGTTGGGGAGGCATGAGTCCTGGATACAGATACATTGCCTGGATTATTAGAAAGGCCTTCAAAATTGGTTTTCCTGTTTCCACCCTGGCATCTCCTCTACTCTCCCTCCTCAGTTGCTATGTTATAGGGAACAACTGAAACCCCCTAGACTGTGCTGTGCAAAGCACATCTTGTGTGTCTGTATGTGGGGACCGTGAGACAGTGATCCTTCTATAAGTCAGATCAAGTAATTCCTTTACTCAAAACTCTCCAGGAGCTCTTGCCTCTCTTCCCTGGACACATAAGCCATACTCTAGTCTTAGCTCCTTTGCCCAGGCTCTTCCTTCCACCTAGAAGGCTGTTGTGCAAGAAATCCATCCAAATCTCCTTCAAGGCTTTTCTCAAGTGTTATCATTCAACATGGCCTTCCTTGACTTCTGCTGTAAATTGCAACCACCTCCCTCCATCTTTTCCCCACTACAGTCCTAATCTCCTAAGTCTCTTCTTTTTAACAGTATTTATTTTTCTTTTTCATTTTTCTGTCTCCCTTCCTAGGAATAGATAAGGACAGGAATCTTTATCCCACTTGCTCACTATTGTAACTTAAAGAAGGTGCTCAATGAATGAATTCATTGTTTTGGGAATGAATTAGAGAATCACTGGGCAACTAATCGAATAAAAACTTGGACAAAGTGCTGAAGAATGAAAAAGAAGTTCTAATTCAAGTTACCTGAGAGTGTCAGAGAAGGCTTCACAGAAGAGGTGACCATTGAGCTGAATCTTGATAGAGGAGGTGGGTCAAGGCTGATGTGATGGGCTGGGTAATGGCCTTAAAGCTATCCAGATCCTAATCTCAGAAGCCTGTTATCTTACTTGACAAAAGAGACTTACAAATGTGAATAGTTATCTTAAGATGGGGGGAGTCCACCATCCATGTTGACCCTAGATGCAATAGGTGTCTTCCTAGGAAGGAGACAGAAGTAGATTTAGCAGCAGCAGAATCAGGATGACAATGAAGCAGGATGCTTTGCTGCTGGCTTTGAAGATAGGAAAGAGCCACACATCAAGGAATACAAAGAATGCAGCTCTGTGGGTGGAAAAAATAAGGAAACAGATTCTTCTTGAGAACTTTCTGAGAGAGCATGGTTCTGCAGACACCTTGATTTTGGTTTAGTGAAGTGGATCTCCAACTTCTGATCTCCTCCAGGCCTATCAGAGAATAAATGTGTGTTTTTTTAAGCCACACATAGTTTGTTGCAGCAGCCCTAGGAAATTAGCCCAGCAGGAAAGAGCATCCTAGTTCGTGAATCATGTCATGAAAGTGGCAGCATGTTCAAGAATCCCCTGAGAAGTTTAATGTATTTGGGTTGGGCAACAGGGGATGGAGGAAGCTGGGGTTGGAGAGGTAGTAGGGGCCAAATTGTGAAGGGCCCTTCAGGTCGTGCAGAAGAGTTGGGTGGTGTTGTGTTGGGGTAGGGAAGCGCAGTGCGTGCTGTTTTGTGCTGCTCAAATCCCATCAGGTCGAGGCCTTCTTTTCTCGGCTTCAGGAAGGGCTGCTGGCACAAAACCATTACTCTTGGCCTTTTCCCACTCTCTTTTCTGAAGTGAGTTCCCTTACCCAAGTTATTTTCAGCTTCCTGGGGCAGCCCACTTCCAGTGACTTGTCTACACAAGCGTATAAAGGCTCTTTTCTCACCCAAATTCAGAACTCTGAAGGGCCATCCCAGCATTCCCATGGGATTAGCTGAGTCCATGCTGTGATGACTTGTCCATGTGTCCAATCCTGCCCCCTTCCTGTCCTTCCACAGGTGTTGATCGCAAGAGCCCTTCCTAATAGACATCCCATATGCTAGTCTCTATCTCCTTCTGCTTCCCTGGGAATTCCACCTGCCAATGTAGGCTAAGGGGTCTTGCAGCAAGAGGAAGTAAAGTAAAATTGGTTTGTGTAGGGGGGGGTGATAACTCAGATCAGAGTGAGGATGGGCTAGGTAGGGGTGAGACTAATTAGATAATTGGTGCAAAATTTCAAATGAGAAATGAAGAAGTCCTGGCAAGGGAAGAGAACAAGGAACTCTATGTATGGCCACTGAGTTTTCCATAAACAATATCACAGAGAGTAGATCATTATCCCATAGGAACCTAGTCCATGACATGAACTTGAAGTCCTTCCTTATGGTGACCCAAGTTGTTGCATTTTTGATCCTCATTTCTAATTGGATTTTGTGGAAGTTTGCTTTCAAAAATTTGTTCTCTGTTTCCCTAGTCAAAATTGTTTGGGACATGCAGATTTGATCAACCATTCTTCCTGGAACAAGAAGCCAATTGTCCTGGGAAGCCTACACTGGGGACTATTCACTCAACTTCCCCTTGAATGCCTCCAGTGCCAGGGAGCTCATCTACTTGCAAGGCAATGGATTCTCACTGTTAGCAGAGATCTATTAAGCCTGAAACTGCTCATACCTTTCACTCAATTCTAGTTCTAACTGAGACATGTCATCAGCATGGAACATAGAATTTAGTGGGTTTCAGAGAGTCAAACAGAACTGGGTTCAAATTCAGACTCTGCTCTTTACAGTGGCCTCGGGCAATTTATCTCAGTTTGCTCAATAAATGGGGATAAACATACAATCTACCATATGAGGTTGTTTTGAAAAAATGTTTAATGAATAATGTGTGGCACATGGCAAATGTTTAATAAATGATAGATACTATTGAATGTCAGATTGGATAGATCTCTTCAGAAAGCACTACATTACGATATGTGCCCTTCTCAGCGGTGGGGGTAGGATTGATAGAGAAACAGAGACAGAGAGAGAATTCTGTCTCTCCATTAAGTCATGACCAGATATGCACCTGATATTTGGAATTAAATGTGTGTCAGTTCTGCGATGATGTGTGGACTCTCATTCAGCACAGGCAGAGGGGATAATGAGGTGTCTTCTAGGGTTTATTTCTGCCTACTTAGAAGGAGAAAGAATTTGCTTTCCATTTACCAAACAGCAGGCCTGCATAATAACAAGGGATTGATTTTCTTGGCATTCCATTAGCTCCTGTCTTTAAAGAGAGCATAATGCACTCCAGTGGCGACATGAATCGCATCATCCAGGAGCTGGCAAAGGATAGGAAATCAGGCTAGAGTTGTAGTTTTCAAAGTGAAGAATTCTACCCTTTTCTACTTTTGCCATCTATGTGGCTTTTTAAAAAAAATTCTTGAAAGTCTGGCAATTTATATCCATATCACTGATTCAGGAACATGTTTCATAACCAGCTTAGTGGCTGACCCAGTTAAATAATGATGAGTGGTTTTTCACAAACCTAAACTTTTTCTCACAAAAGAACCCAGTAGGAGGAGCTGCAGGATGGTGGTGGAGGGTGACGTCATTAGTAATGATGTCAAAACCCTTGTGATTGACGGTGCTAACCCCCAGCTGTCACACCTTCTCGGTCACACCACTGGTGGCAGAGAAAGAAGCATTCAGTTAATCCATGGTTGTTTTGTCTACCTGGCTCCGCACAAGAGAAGGCTAGAAACTGAGAGAAGAAAAGGCTGCTTTCCTGAGAAGTACGCGATTTTCCTCCCTCTTTGAAGAAAGGTTCGTTATGAGAGTTTTTTTGCAGCCCATATGATATAACCAGTATCTTAGCAAATGTTGACAGACTGAGGGAGAGGTAGTCCTGATTTCTTGGGTGCAAATATCCTCTTGGCAGCCTAACTCCAGTCACCAAGATGAGGTCACTAAGAAGGGTGCTGGGCAGTACGTGGCTCACCACTCTCTTCTATGGCGTTCCTACTGCCCAGGTATGACAGACGGAAATCAGCTCAGGAGGACAGGAATTAATAAACTGTAGTGAAATCATTGGGAAGTGGAGCATTTTGAGTATTTACTATCTTTGTTTTTCAGTTTAATTTATTATGAAATATATGTCTAAATTTTTTTTAAGACTTATTTTTGTGTAGAAGAGTGGAAGTGGAGGTCAGAGGTACAGAGGGTGAGAAGACTCACCAGAGACAGAGTGGGGGACAGAAGAGATGGATCCACTGAAATACACTGCTGAGGGGAGAAGCAGGCAAGAAGGGCGATGTTTGCTGCGCCGTGTGGGTCAGCTCCCTGGCTGGGGATTGAACTCAGGCCGCAGAAGTGATAGTGCTGAGATTTAACCCCTGGGCCACCAGGGAGGTCCTGTCCAGCTTTTGATGATGGCTGTGTGTAACAGTCAATTTTTAGAATTCCTGAAAATATAATGATGAACGCATGTGAGCTAGTACAAGCAACTCTAGTTCACCACTAACCCTCACAGCACCCAAGGCCTTCTTTTTTTTTTTTTTTTTAAGAAAAAAAAATTATTTATTTATTTATACAAGCACTGGGTACAGTCTGAAGCGCGGGAAGGTGAGAGAATTCAGCAGAGCCAGAGCGGGGAACAGAAAAGGCAGACTGATGAAATACACTGCTGAGGGGAGCAGCGGGCGTGGCAGGAGAGGTCTGCGCGCCGTGTGGGACCCTCGCTGACTGCCGGGGATCAAACCGGCACTGCAGAGGCTGCGGGCAGCTTTGCAGCCCAGTGCTCAACCACTGCGCCACCAGGGGAGGCCCTCAAGGCCTTCTTGGCTCCTCTTTTTTCTTTAACACCCCAAATCCAATCCACAGGTAAATATCACAGACTTTATCTTCAAAACATCCAAAATGCAACCACATCTTTCCACTGCTACCAACCCATCATAATCACCCCTCTCTTGGGAATTGCAATAGCTTCCTGATAGGTCTTTGTGCTTCCACTCTTGTTCACCCTTTCCCAGGGTCTCAGGGTCTCAATCCCAGCTAAGGTGCTCCCTGCTTGTTTTGATCTTTTTACCTGAACTAGAGAGTTCCTCGGAAATGCAGATAATACATTGACTTAACACTAACAGTGGGTAAAAGACAAACACTGATGTGTTCAACACCCTGGCCGAAGGAAAAGTACCCTTCCTCAACTAACATGGTCTTTAATTAGCACAGTCATGGTCACTGTTACTACCGTGGTTCCCAACCTCAGCTGTGTATGATAATCATAGAGGAACTGGAAAAGGACAGAAAAAGGATGCCAGGCCCCATCACAGGACAATTGAATTAACATCTCAGAGAGTGGGATCCAGGAATGAAAAATGTTTAAAATTCCTGCAGGATAGTTTGAGGATCCACCTAGATAGAGAACCACCATTCTAACTGTCCTGTTTGGTTTTGAAGGTCTTGCCCTTGGAAGGGGTGGGGGTGGGCAAAGCTGGAAGCAGCTTACTGTTGGGGGAAGACTCCAGACCAGGAGTTAAGGGAGCTGTGATAATTCCAGCTGATGCTAACTTGGCCTTTTTTTTTTTTTTTTTAAGATTTATTTATTTGTGCATACAAGAACTGGGGTACAGGCCAGAGATACGGGGGCAGGGGTGTAAGAGAGGATCACCAGAGACAGAGTGGGGAACAGAAGAGGCAGACTGACTGAAATACACTGCTGAGGGGAGCAGCAGGCAAGGCAAGAGAGGTCTGCTGCGCCATGTGGGTAGCTCCCTGGCTGGCTGGGGATGGAACTCATGCTGCAGAGGCTGTGGATAGCTTCACAGTGCTGTGCTTAACCCCTTGCACTATGAGGGAGGCCTGAACTTGGCCTCTTTGAGCATTTGTTTTGGGACCATGACAAGGGTGTGATGTGTGTGTCTAGGCCACACATTTTAAGAAGATATTCAGACATTTGCAGGTTGTTCTTATGACATCATGGGAATATGGGCTTTAAATTATGTACCCTAAAGTGTCTAGTTTGCTTTACTTTAGTCTTGGTTGGCTCAGTTTCCTCATCTGTGAAATGATGAGGTGGGCTTGACTGTCTACTCTCATTCCCAGGGCTAACATTTTATGTCCCAAGTATAAAACTTAGGGCAAAACAAAATGAAAGTTGAACACTGTATAATTCTCCTGAGGAGTTTGGTCAAAAGCCAACTTTAATAATTCAGACCAAAAATACTCTTTTTCTGCAACATGAGGGTGGGTTTTCTTTGTTCTGCTCTTCAGGAAGGAACAAGCTCAAGCACCTTAGATGTAGCTGGAACTCATTAATTACATCAACAGTCCTCACCCCACTGGCTCCAGTACTTTTCTTTGAATTTTAGCCTAAGCCATCCACAAATTTAACCCTTAACACATTTCCTTGTGTAATCCCAAATTCTCAAAATTTGTGTGTGCTGGTTGACAGGGTGATGTTAAGGTCCACAAGTAGCTATTAGTTTAAATTTCAAATAACTTGAAAGGAAGATTTGGTTTAGTGGCAAGCAGAATTGACTCCTACTGACTGGTGAGTCAGTGAATTTCAAGAATTTGGTGAGGTGAGCTGCTTATTAAATACAGCTATCACTAAAACTTATAAAGGGACTCCCTGGTGGTGCAAGGGGTTAAGCACCACACTATGAAGCAATCCACAGCCTCTGTAGCATGAGTTTGATCCCCATGGAGCAACCAGGGTTGCCCAGCCAGGGAGCAACCCACATGGGGAGGCAGACCTCTCCTGTCTCGCCCGCTGCTCCCCTGAATGTGTTTCAGTTAGTCTGACTGTTCTGTTCCCCACTCTGTCTCTGGTGAGTCCTCTCACCCCCTGCATCTCTGGCCTATACCCCAGTTCTTGTATGTATAAATAAATGAATATTAAAAAAAAAAAGAGTGCTCCAATGCCCACCTTACTTTCTCTTTTGGGGAAATCTTGACACACTGATGCAGCTTCTATGGTGGCACATTTTGGTTATGCTGGGATATGTGAGTGGCAAAATTAACTCACAGCTAAAATTAAGGGTTGTTAATAACTCAAATTTTATGTTAAGATCATTCATTTATAGGCACTTTTTCCCCCACATACACGATGTGTGAAGAAAAATATAAAGGGATTAATTTAGCACCAAAACCTGTGATTTATTACTGGGACAAAGTGGTGAGATGCTGCCTCACCTCCTTCTTGAATCTTCACACTTGATCTGTGTTATGAACTGAGTTTGGTCCAGAGAAGGACAATGTCCAATCCTGGTTCCTGCCCCATTTGTGGCCATTGGATAAAACCTTGGTATGATTCAGAGGTATATAGGCTCGCCCCTTTTCAGGTGGATGTTACCACATCACACCACCACCAGGGCCCCTGTAACTCTTTGCGATGGCCCGTTAGGACCCCCCACACCCTGCTTTGGTAGCTTCTATTCTACAGACAGTATGGTTTGTTGTTGATTTGATTCCTTTTGTTTTGTTTATATTCCACATATCAGTGATGTCATTTTTTTCTCCTTCTGACTTATTTCATTTAGCATTATCACTTCCAGTTCCATCCATGTTGTTGCTAATGGCAAAAGTCATATACAACAGGTATGAGCTATATGTATACAGCTGAGCAGTTTTCCATTGTGTGTGTGTGTGTGTGTGTGTGTGTGACATTTTCCTTACCCGTTCCTCTGTTCTTGGGCACTTAGGTTATTTCTATAGCTTGACTATTGTGTGTGGTGCTGCAATGAACATAGGAATGCACATCTCCCTTTGAATTTCAAAAACAGTAAGGGAACAAAATCCTACATCTAATTTCCATTAAAGAAAAAGAATTGTTTCTTGCTTTACCTAATATAATGGCTTTATAATCTAAAATTTTCTAGTAGCTACATTTAAAAAGAGTAAAAAGAGACAAAATTAATTTTCATAATATATTCTTACCCAAGGCGATCATTTCAACATGCAAGCAATATAAAGAATTACATTTTTCTGGGCCTCCCTGGTGGCGCAAGGGGTTAAGCACTACACTATGAGGCAATCCACAGCCTCTGTAGCATGAGTTCGATCCCTGGCTGGCCAGGGAGCTACCCACATGGCGCAGCAGACCTCTCCTGACTCCCCCACGGCTCCCCTCAGCAGTGTATTTCAGTCAGTCTGCCTGTTCTGTTCCCCTCTGTCTCCGGTGAATCCTATCACCTCCCGCATCTCTGGCCTGCACCCCTGCTCTTGTATGCATAAATAAATAAATCTTAAAAAAAATTAAAAAAAAGAGAATTCTATTTTTCTTTTCTTTTTTCATACTAAGTTTTCCAACATCAAGAGTGACCTTGGATGATGGCTTTCAAGACACCCTCTTTCTCATAAGGGAGTGGGGTCAGCCAGATGACCCCTGCCACAGCACAGGGCAGCCTGGTACCCCAGATGTGCTCCATAGATGATTTGTTGGGTCAACTGTGCTTCTAAGTCAACTGCCCAAAGCAATGAGGGTTTGACAGACACCTACCACACCCACAAAACTGATAACCACAGTATTTTGAAAACATTAAATAAATTCTAAGTGTAAACTTGAGAACAGAATAAAAATTGATACTAACAATTGACAATTAAAAACTGCTCAGTCTCTGATCTTCTCCAACATTATGTCTATTTTTTTTATCCAAAGAGAGCATATTTTTCCAACTTTTACCTTCCCCTGGTAAAAAATTAAAGACCATTTAAGGATCTGATTGATTCTTTCCCACATTTTTCCTATTCCTCTGTTTGAAGAAAATCTATTTTTCAGCACCTTTTGTTTTCCTCTGATAAAACACTAGAGGAGCTTTGGTTCTCCAGAGTTTTGTTTTGTTTTTTTTTTTCCCTGTGTAATTAAGTTGATTAGTAACCCTTACGGAGTAAAACAATTGGTTTCACGTATGCTGGTGTACAGCTAACACCCCCCCACCCCCCAGCTGTAATTGTTTACATGTTTCTCATTTCCTTGTGGACATTTTTAGACTTTGTTAGATAAGGATCTGGCAGGCTGTGAACATTACAGTCTTTGGTTAGCAGACTTAACTGTATCCTGTTCACTGCTGTCTGGGATGAAGTAGTTATTCTACAATTTTTACAGAATGGACTTTGAAGATTCCTATGCAGCATCCATTTCCTCTTGCCTATTTCTGGGTGAGCTGATTTTGTTCAAGGATCCCTCTGCTCCAATGAGTGTCTGAGGTTTAGGGAAGCTGACCGCACTTGGGGACTTGATTGGTCTTTGAGCAATCCTGCCCCCTGGCCACAGAGATTAGTACAGGAATCCAGAGGAGAGATTCAGGGTGTGGCATCCCTCAGGCTGAGGGGATTGGTTCAGGAGTGGGCATGTGGCCGAAGTCTGGCCAAAGAGATGGAATGGATCGTTAGGTAGGAATTCTGGGCAAGTGTGTTTGTGTGTGTTCCTGATCTTAGAAGGGTATCTTACTGAACAAGATGGCCCCTCTTTTTGCAAGAGTTGTTATGATGACTGTGAAGCCAGAAAATTCTACAGAAACCTTACTGTCAGTGCTGCCAACCCACAAAAGATGGAGGAATCAAACAAATCACAGAGACACAGACAGATTGGAGGCTGATGGAACCCTGTGCATTGGCCACTCAACATCTGGACTGTCTCAGTTCCATGAACCAATAAATCACTCTTAGGGTATGCTCCAACTGAAGTGGAGTTTTCTGTTATTTGCAACCAAAAACATCACTTCCAATATAGACCATTTACCAAAGAAATGTGAATCAAAAAGTGAGAATTTGGTCTGATGACCAAATTTTCGTGTGTGTGCATGTAGAAAATAAAATACAAAGCAACCCATCTTTCCCAGCTTCCAGATGAAGAAATGAGATCATGAGCTTTGACAAAGCTTCTAGGAGGCAGAGTAAGAATTTCTACTAGACTTATGCACTGTAGCTAGCAACAAAAAGCTGTACTGTAACAAATTCCTTCCGAGAAGCCCTGTGGGGAACTTGGCACCAGACTTTCCCATCACCTAACCTCAGCAGCTAAGCCCATGGCCTCCTAATGTTGTGCTATAGTTCTGATAAAGTATTTGAACAAAAAATAGTCCTGATTTTCTCAGTAAGATTCTGTCTTGATAACCTTGCCATTTTTCTTTACGTGTTTTCTTTATGAGAAAATGGCTAAGAAGATAAGCCCTGTGCTTATATATATAGTTTCCATCCAAGAATACTAGTGGTAGCTGGAAGGCAATGGAATTGCAGTCTCCTGACTACAAATGAATGAATGAATAAATGAATGAGTGAATAGTCTCTCTTAAGAGATGACATCAGATGGCACAGATTTTCTGCTTTTGAAGAATCTATTGCAACCCTGGTTTAGAGTGCGTAGTAGCTAAATCTTTCAAAGGGGTTCTAACTCAAATGTTTAAAAATTAGAATGGAATATTTTTTAAAATTTCCTCAATAGTCAACAATGGGTATTACTTCATTATTTACCAAGCCAATTCATCATGGCACATTCAAAGCTTTAGCAGAATTACACCTTGCTACTTATTTAGCCCTAGAGCTTCTTTTTAAACACTGACTCATACTCCCTCTATAAGGGCAATAAACTTGCAGGGTTTTCACAGATTGGAACACTGCAACCTAGAATACTTAAGTTTTCTGGGCCTCCCTGGTGGCACAAGGGGTTAAGTCTCAGCACTGTAAAGCCATTGGCAGCCACTGCAGCACGAGTTCAATCTCCAGCCAGGGAAGTATCCACATGGCACAGCAGACCTCTCCTGTCTCACCTGCTGCTCCCCTCAGCAGTGTATTTCAGTAGATCCACCTGTTCTGTTCCCTGCTCTGTCTCTGGTGACTCCTCTCACCCCCTGCATCTCTGGCCCATACCTCAGTCCTTGTAAATAAATAAATCTTTAAAAAAAAGAATGGTTGTGACCTGGGAGGGAATAAGAGAGACAAGGCTGCAGCAATACCCACATTTAGGGGCTGGAACCTTTTTGTTAATTACACTTTTAGGTTTTTAATAAAAAAGCCTACATAGAAAACTTCTTTTAATCATGAAACATACCCACCCCCAACACACACACAACACACACACACATCCTCTCCCCAAACCACATTTTCCAGAGAGCATATGTTTCAAATGAAAGGTCAAAGAGGAGCTTGGTTTCACTTTGGAGCTACGGGAGGGTAATTATTTCTCTAATGTGATTTGTTTCCTGTTGCTAAAACAGAGTCCCTTCAAATGAGATTGTCTGCTAAGTGAGGCGTCTCCTTCCTTTTCCCCTTGGATGGATTAGAGCCCACGAAGAATCCGTCTGAAGGCCCTCACTGGGATGGACTGAGGAGCTCTATATTCCCTGTGGATAGCGGCCTGCCACCAACAGGCCACAGGCTGGCAGGGGCGAGGAGCTGACTCATAGTGTAGACAGAAAATGACCTGGATCTTTGACTGAGGTAAGCAGTGTCCTATTCCGCCTGGGAGGAGGAGGGAGAGGTTATGACAGAGAAAGCCATATCTATTCTGCTGAGCAATGAATGCCATTATTTTCCTTGAAAAAGCATTTTCTCTTCAGCCAAGGAGGATCATTTAGCCCCCGTCTTGACAGAACATATTAATGACTGCTAATGGATACATTCTTTTAATAAATGAAGAGGCACAAGAAAATTGCCCGATATTAAACAGAACCCCACATCTTATCTGAGTCTATAATGGCCGATCAAGTGACCTAAGTAGAAGAAATGTGACTCTTCAGGAGTTAAAGGAGTCTATTTTTTCCTTAGTGCAATATAAATTTACTGCTTAGGAACAGCAGTAACTCACTACTCTAGGAAACGTTGAAAAGGTGGGGGGAGGGGGGTAGAAGGGAGGGCATCTCTCCAGTTAAATAATGCATTTCCTATTGGTAGCAAAGAAAACATGAACTAGAGTCTCCCTGGTGGCCTAGGGGTTAAGTCTCAGGGCTATCACCACTATGGCCTGAGTTCGTTCCCCGGCTAGGGAGCTAATCCACATATGGCTCAGCAGACCTCTCCTCTCTCGCCTGCTGCTCCCATCACCAGTGTATTTCAGTCAATCTGCCTGTTCTGCTCCCTGCTCTGCCTCTGGTGAATCCTTTCACCCCCTGTACCTCTGGCCTACACCCCAATTCTTCTGTGCAAAAACTAAAAAAATATTATTAAAAGGAAACTATGAACCAGCACCTCTGTGCACTGCGGCTGTGTACAAGCATCCTCTTGGCAGTAAAACCCACAGTTCTGTCGGGTCTCTAATCCTTGGAATTTTCAGCCAGAAAGTCATAGAGCCTGCATAACTGGTGGCTAATTTTGTTCATTTTCCCCCCTAGTACCTTCGGTGTTTTTCTGTTTGCTTGTTTTGGTCATTTTAAACTCTGTTCTGGAAATGTAGCTCTAGTTTCAAGCAATTCCTACTACTTTAACCTTGGGGAACACTTCTTAAAATTTGTAAAGAATTGTGACAAATCATTAGAAAGAGACAAACAAACCAAAAGAAAAATGGACAAAGGAAGCGAATCAGAGACTCAAAGGAGAAATGGCCAATAATCACACAAAAAGATCAATGTCTGTGCCATAGTCTTGTACAACTTGTTTCAACACCACACTACGTCTCTAAGCCTCGTTCATCCACGGTACTGCGTGCGGCAACATTCATTTTCACAGCTATAATGACATTTCAGGGGTGACCATGTCATAGTCCCATCCTCCCCACAAAACATAGAGTTTTGAAACTATACTTTAAAAGCTCTATACTTGGGCCTCCCTGGTGGCACAGAGGGTTGAGTGCAGTGCTGTGAAGCTCTCTGCAGCCTCTGCAGCATGGGTTCGATTCCCGGCCGGCCAGGAGAAACCCACATGGCGAGGCAGACCTCTCTGGCCTTGCCTCCTGCTCCCCTCAGCAGTGTGTTTTGGTCAGTCTGCCTGTTCTGCTCCCCGCTCTTTCTCTGGTGAATCCTCTCACCCTCCCGTGCATCTGGCCTGTACCCCAGTTCTTGTATAAATACACCATTAAAAAAAAAGCTCTATACTTACAAACTATATTACAAAGCTCAAAATTATAACACACATACCTCATAGAACTACTTTTAAAAAACAAGGTCAGGGTAAAAACAAATTTTAAGATATCACTCTTTGGAGGAGGGGGAGACGGTTACTGGGGCTGGGGAGAGAGGATGGATATTATTTGTTGCCGTCTAACACGTCATACCCAGACTTAGTGGTTTAAAACAAAAACCAGGGGCCTCCCTGGTGGTGCAAGGGGTTAAGCACCCCAATATCCGCAGCCTCTGCAGCACGAGTTCCATCCCCGGCCAGGGAGCAACCCACACAGCACAGCAGACCTCTCCTGTCTCGCCTGCTGCTCCCCTCAGCAGTGTATTTCATCAGTCTGCCTATTCTGTTCCCTGCTCTGTCTCTGGTGAATCCTCTCACCCCCCTGCATCTCTGACCTGTACCCCAGCTCTTGTATGTAGAAATAAATAAATCTTAAAAAAAAATTAAACAAAAACCAATTAATGCTCATGATTCTCTGACTCAAGACATGAAGCAGGTTCCTTATGGAACCATCCGGCTCATTTATGTGGCTGTGTTCAGCTGGGCTGGGCCAGAGGTCAGGGTCACCTCACGCTCAAGACTGGGCCACCCCAGACCTTTTCCACAAGGCTTCTCGGTCCGTGTGGTTGGTGCCGCCTCTCCCAGGCCTACTTTTTGTGGACTCCAGTCCAGAAGAATAGCCTCAAGGTCTTCAGGAGGAGAAAGTTCCCATGTGATACTTGTGTGACTAAAGCTTGAAGGCGATTAAAACCTTTTAACTAATGAAGGAACATTTGGCAGTCACACACTCTTGGGAAATGTTGCCTATGGCATTCCCCCTTGAGAGTTCACAAATGCAAAGAATCAGCTTTCCAAAGGCATGAGAGGTTCTGCAAGGAGCAAAGAAGAAAGATCTATTTTGCAAAAAGGCACTAAAGCGAGCAGGCAGAGAGGCACGTCTTCTCTTTCCTGGGGACAAAAGGAGGGCGGGCTGGTAGGAGAATGCTCAGGCTGCCTATGGGAAGCTCTTCATCATCTGAACGCTGCTGTTCCTGCCCCAGCCCCAGAGTACAGTAAAACTGCAGGTGTGTCTTCCTGACTGCCAACGCCTACCACACACACATATGACCTGCAGGAAGTGACCTTGGGACCAGAGGGTCAACAGCTCCCCCCTGGAACTGTTACAGGGTGGTCCCTAGCAAAGGGGGAGGTTCCACGTTTCCTGCCCCACCCAAAAGGAGGGTGTTGTTGAGCAGAGAAGAAGCTGCAGAGGAGACTGAGGAAGGAAGCAGGGTGGAGAGCCAGAAGGAGACCTGGAGGAGGCACATGGAGCAGAGAGACTAGAGAAGAAACTGCGCTTGCCTTTTGGTCATGGACTGGGTGACACAGATGTGGGCGAGAGACCCGTGGGGAGGTGACAATGGAGGTTTTTGTCTTGATTTTGCTCTTTTCCTCCCAGACTTCTCTGGTGGTTTCTGACCCTTTTCTGTGGGTCCCCACTGGAAGATGCTTTAGACCTGAGGCAGGCTTTGGGGCCTTGCTCTGGGCCAGTCCTGCTTAGGTGGACTTTTACCCACGAGGGGACGGGTAACTTTGGGTGCTGGATTTAGAAACTAGACTCTTTGCCTTTCCTGTCTTATTTCCTAGTTGTATTAAAGTTGCTTCCCATTAAAGTCTCCTATGTTTTGTGTTGATGCGGCGGATGGCAGAACCCATTTAGAGCAGAAAGGTTTGTGGGGTCTGGGCTGCCCCTCTCCCTGTCCTGTAACAGAATCACGATACCCATGTTTCTGCCCCTCCCACAGCCCTGCCATGACCTTGTCTTGAACTGGCTCACTTCCCTGGCTCCTGGCTTTAACCCCTGTGACCCGCTTTGATCTATTATCTAGATCTATTTGGACCTTTGGACCTTCAGTTTGTCCCTGATGCCTGGTGACCAAAAGTTTCTTGGACTTTCTTTCCTTTTACTTTATTTGAAAGTTAAATCATGGCAGTTGTACCAAACTCAAATCGTAACAAAAAATGAAAGCCTCCCGTCTCTTCCAGTCCCACAATTTCACGGTCAACAGATCTTTCCCTTCAAGTGCTTTCTATGTTTATGTAAACACACACACACGGGTGCATGTATTTGAACAGAATGTGTACGAACATGCTGATAGAGCTCTGCATCCTTCCTTTCCTTTTATTTTATACCTTTTACATATTTCCATTTGTCCAAGTTAGACCCATGTCCTTCCTCCCTGCTTTGGTGTAGTGGTCTAGGGGCAAATGGACCTTAATTTCAAATAAACCTGGATCTCAGATATTGTTGATTTGTAGAGAAAACATGAGGGAAAGTTGCTGAGATGGTTTCCTGGCTCTCTCTGCTATCAGAGTCCTCTCCCTTTCCAGGCTCTGCTCAAGGGCACTGATGGCTGCAGGTGGCATTTCTCGAGCTCCCTTTTGACTGGCTTTGACCAACCAGCTTTAGCCAGTGGGAGTCCCGGGCAGTCCATAACCAGGAGAAAGGGAGAGATGAGGTCTTCCTTTCTTCCCTTTCTGCCCTGGGCAGGATCTTCACTAGCAATGCCTCCTCCTGGCTCGTCACTGCTCTGGCCCAGCCTGGTTGAAGTCTACGTCAGGACGCCTCAGCCCTGGACTCTGAGGACGACACTGTGGGAGATGCTGGGGCCCTGCTGCTCACCCACAGGGGCACAGGCAAAAGCGTGCAGCAGCCGGCCTCCAGCTGGCAGCTGCTGCAAGGGGCAGCCTAGTGCGAGCTCAGGCCTTCCCCAGGGCAGCCTGCCTCCCGTGCCTTGGGGGGTGGGGTGTTCGGTGCCCGGTCACTTTGGCTTCATGCAGGAACTCTCATGAGCGACACCAGACTTGGCTGAGGTTTTGCTTGGTTTGCAGCCCAGTGCAGTTTCTTCCTCTGCAATCCTGCTGCTTCTCCTTTCCTTTCCCTGGGATTGACCCCTAACAGACATCCTGTACCCCAATTTATGCTTAAGGTGTGGTTCTGGAGATGCAACCCAACGCCACTTCTCTCTGTCCTTCCAGCCAATGGCTTCCTAGGGAGCCAGTCTCTGGGGGACCCCACCACACCCCCCTTTTTTTTTTTAAAATGTGTAGTTTGGTTTTTTTTTTTTTTTTTTTTTAAAGATTTTTATTTATTTATACATGCACTGGGTACAGTCAGAAGTGCGGGAGGGTGAGAATTCACCAGAGCCAGAGCGGGGAGCAGAGCAGGCAGAAGGACCGAAGTACACTGCTGAGGGGAGCAGCGGGCGGCAGGAGAGGTCTGCGCGCCATGTGGGACCCTCCTCCAAGAGCAGCTGGGGATCGAACCGGCGCTGCAGAGTCTGCGGGCAGCTTCGCAACCCAGCGCTCAACCGCTGCGCCACCGGGGAGGCCCCCACCACACCCTTTTAAAACATTTAAATTTTATGCCTCCTGTGTAACCAGTTCACTGCATTACATTCCCATCTGCTTGAACACTTACAGCGGGTTCTGTTTTCCTGGTGAGACATTGCCCGAACACTGAGTTTTACATCTAAGTTTATATTCTGGCCTCCCTGCCCATGCAATTGTGTTATAAAGGGCATCCCAGCTCACACACAAAATATTAAAAGATACAGCCCTTTCCTTGGCCTCAGACCCATCTGTCAGTTGCAGACGGGTCACATAGGCCTTTAAAAGACAGGAAAGAGCCAACTGTGGAGGTGCAGTGTGAGCAAGTAAAATCAGCAAGCTGCAGGTTTACTGTGTCCCCCATAGTCCTCAGTCTGGGTGGCCCGGAGCCTCTCCTTACCGCCACCTGCTCTCAGCTGTCACCTGTGACTCCAGCTGGGCTTGGACATATTTGGCACCAGACATCCCTGCACTGGGCTCTGGCTTACTTCTACTGACCTCCCTCCTCCTCCCACATTGGGGCTGGGTCTGAGGTTGGTCAGTGTCTCTGGCCCACGCTTCCCTGGCTTTCTCTTGGGGCTGAGCTGGGGCTGGGGTGAGTCAGCCAGGAGCACAGACAACAGCCTCAGGATTTCCTTGTGTAGGTGCAGGGGGCGAAGCTCTCTTTGGAGGGTAAGGTGGGATATGGGCAGAGTCTCACCAGAGACTGGGTGGAGGGCTAAGTCTTGTATCAGCCAGAGCACAATCAGGAGGTTAAATCACATCAGTTTGTTTTTAAGGCAGAGAAGATTCAACTCAAATAATTAATTAGGTAACTGAAAATGCAAACGAGAACTTGGAGATCTTGATGGAGGTTAAGAGTAGAAATTTTTTTTTTTTTAAAGAGGCATGTGTTTTTATTTATTTATTCGTTTGTTTTGTTTATACATGCACTGGGTACAGTCAGAAGCACGGGAGGGTGAGAGAATTCACCAGAGCCAGAGCGGGGAACAGAGCAGGCAGAAGGACCGAAGTACACTGCTGAGGGGAGCAGCGGGCGGCAGGAGAGGTCCTTGCACCATGTGGGACCCTCTTCCGGTGGCCGGGGAGCAGCCGGGGATCGAGCCGGCGCCTCAGAGGCTGAGGGCAGCTTCCCAGCCCAGCGCTCAACCGCTGCGCCACTGGGGAGGCCCCAAGAGTAGAAAATTTGGAAAGGAGGCACCACAAGACCACAAGAGACTGAGGCCTGGCTCCCGCAAGGCCAAGAGGAGGGGGTGGAATTAAGATAGTCATTAAACCTGCTATAGAAATGAAAAATCCTTTAGGCCCAGCTGCAAGCATCAGATTGCTATAGGAAATATTTGGAGGTGCAGACCAGAGGTGGGATATGGAGACTGAGGCCATTGTAGAGAACCCCCATCCTTACAAAGCAAACTAGTCACACCATAGAAGTAATTCAATTAACACAAGTTAACTCCACAAAGGAATGAGCCCCTCCCAAAGGAAAGACTATATCAGCGCAATTTCTGCCCTGGCAGCGGGCAGCAGCCTTTCTGCCCATCTGTGCCTAAGCAGGTGTTCCTTTTTGCCATCTTTCTCCCTTACAGCAGCAGCTCTGCTCCCAAGGCTGCCAGGTCATGACCATGCAGGTCTCTTTTTTTTATTTTTTTAATTTTTTTTAAATTATTTTTTTAAAACAATATTTGCTTCCCCCACCCCCTCAGATTGAGTCCCCATAGAATTTCCTTCCCCAAGGCACCCGTGCAGCATCACCACAGTCCCTGTGTTCCTCCCTCCCTCCCTCTGATCCCTCTCCCTCCTCCTCCCCTGCAGAATGTCTGATTTATAATTGTCTGTTTTTGCTTTGTTGTGTTTTGTACTGTTATTATTTGTTCTGTTATTTTTTTTAAACTGATGTCTTATTTGGTTCCCCTATATTCCTGTTATAAGTGAAACCATCTGATATTTTTTTGTTTTCCCTCTGGCTTATTTCACTGAGCATAATTCCTTCTAGCTCCATCCATGTTGCTGCGAATGGCAGGAATTTATCTTTTTGATTGCTGAGTAATATTCCATTGTGTATATATACCCCATTTTCTTGATCCAGTCATCTACTTTTGGGCATTTGGGTTGTTTCCAGGTTTTACCTATTGTAAATAGTGCCAAGCAGGCCTCTCTTTAACAAACCCATTGAGTCATAGGCAAACTGAGAGCTCCTTGGGTCAGAATAAAATAGAAAAAAGCCTCAAAGGAATAAGGAGGCTCCAGCGATAAGGCAACAAATTCCAAAGGGGACTAATCAAACACCCCAGGGCTAGAGGCAACAGGACATTCTGGAATAAGGATGATAAAGCAAAGTATGCAAAGATAAGGGCTCGGGACCGCAGAGTTGGTTCTGGGCACAGAGACAATAAGGCAGAGCGAGTGAGACCCACCAAGAACTAACCAATCACAGAGAGACTGAGGGGCTTGAGAATAATTAGGGGAGGAAGGTCTATATTCCCTGAGGCCAACTCACCTTCCGCTTCCTTGCCCCTCCCTGGCCTGCTTCCGCTGCCTGGAAGTCCCACTTTATTTCTGTCCCTTTTCTCCTTAATAAGCTTTTTCTTATGTCTATTTCTCTAAACAAACTTGCCTCTAGTATCCTCTACTCTTCTCTTCCATTTTATAATAAACCTGCCCTTTTGGATATAACTAATGCTTCTGTCTCCTGGAGAAACTTGCCATGCGCCTCTGAAAGGGGAGCTCTGGTGAAAACTTCCCCAGAGGTAACCCAAGGACCCCGCTCTCTGAACCCAACACCTCTCAAAACCCACTTGGGTGTCATGGAGGTGGCAGCTGCAGGAGCAGCCCCCCTGGCTCTGGGGCTGGAGGGCTAGAGGGAACAAAGAGTTGGGGCCACTCAACCAGCACTGCTGTCCCTTTGAGGGGTCCAGGGAGGCTGGCTCTGCAGGACTGAAGACACAGCAAACTGTGTCAGCTGTTGCCACAGCACTGCAGAGCATGCTTGGAGGAACAGGAAGCAAAGGGGACCCTTATGGGAGGGGCCAATATCTACCTCCTCCCCTGGCCTTGCAGTCTCGTGCCTGCAACTCTAACGCCCCCTGTGGGCAAAGCCTGGCAAGGAGCCACCCACAAAGCAGGAATAGGGTCTGCAGGGAGTCCTGGCCTCAGTGTCACAAGGCTGCATATCCAAGGGTAGGTCTGCAGAGGTTTTGAATAAGTGGCACAAAGAATATGTATCTGAGGAGTCAGAGAAAGAAGTGGCCTATGACTTGGCTGGCACAGGCTGACCCCAAACACAAATCAACAATTGGGTGGGGGGAGGCCCAGTAGGATTTCTCCTTCCTTGCAAACAGGAAATCAGTCACTCAGAGTTAGGATAGCAGGTTTCCAGAATGTTCCAGGACAGATGGGAGCATTGCTAATGCTACTAAGACCTTGGCAGTATCAGTGCAGTAAACCACCAGTTTCTGTGTGTGTTTTCCTGCCAGTCACCTCCCTCCCTCCCACCCACCGCACACACCTGCAGCTCCCCCGTTGCTGTGTCTGCATCAAGAACTCAGCAGTTAGGCTTGGGAGCACAGTCTGGAATCAGAGACTGAATTTGTTATCTCTTGCTACATAACAAATTATCCCAAAATTTAGCGGCATAAACTCACCAACATTAATTATGAATAAATTAGTGACTAATAATTACTGTTAATTATTAAATAATTATTATTGATTACCTGCTGTTTCTGTGGGTCAAGTTGCATCTGTCTGGATCTTCTCTCAAGGCAGTAGTAGGGTTGCCCCCGGGCCGCTTTCATCTCAAGGTTCAGTTGGGGAAGAATCCTTCTCCAGGGTCACTTGTGTGGCTGTTGGTATAGATCTGGGGTTCGCACTGGCTATTGGCCAGAGGCCTCCCTCAGTTCCCTGCCATGTGGGCCCCTCCATGGGGCCCCTTACAACAGGGCAGTTTCTTTTCCCAGAGCATGCGAGAGACAGCAAGGGCAGAAGTCATGGGCGTTTTTAACTCAATCTTGAAAGTTGACATTCCATCACTGTCCTCGTTCCCCGAGTGTTAGAAGCCAGTCACCAGGGCCAGTCTACACTGAAGAGGAGGGGATTACTCTGTGGGAGATGGAGGGAGAATTTTCCTCTATTCCCAGTGGGTTCTTCCTGGGCTGGTCAATCAGGTTAACACCAGACAGATCTGTAGAAAAGACTGACTGAGTGACCTACATACTGAGAATCTACATGGATGTGAATTCTAAAGCCAGTGGAGCAAATCGAAGTTGTGTGACCTGAACTAAGAAGTGGGATGGGGGGCCTCCCTAGTGGCACAAGGGGTTAAGCACCGCACTATGAAGGAATCTGCAGCCTCTGCAGCATGAGTTTGATCCCCGGGCGGCCAGGGAGCAGCCCACATGGCGAGGCAGACCTCTGCTGTCTCAGCCGCTGCTCCCCTCAGCAGTGTATTTCGGTCAGTCTGCCTGTTCTGTTCCCCACTCTGTATCTGGTGAATCCTCTCACCCCCCACACTTCTGTCCTGTACCCCAGTGCTTGTATGCATAAATAAATACATCTTTAAAAGGAAAAAAAAAAAGAAGTGGCATAGGGGCCTGGGGCTTCTGGAAAAACGAGGGGGGCTGACATGACAAGGAGAGAGTGACTCATCGACAAAGGCCATCTGGTCTTTGTAATTTGATGTGTAATGAGATGTTTGCACTGCTGAACAGATAAGTTTCTCTGATAGAAAGGTTATTTCTGATGAAAGTCCGATATATGAGAGACATCCCTAGTTTTCTTTCTTCTATGTAGTTAAGGCAATGGTAAAGTTTCTTGTGAGTCTGCAGGGCCTCAACTGAGCTTAGCTCGAAATAACCCACAAGCCACAGTGACGTGTCTTGGGAAAACCTGTCTGAACATCTTGGGGAGGTCTGTTCTTCAACACAGACATGAATACCAGGGAGCAGGGGGGAACTGGGGACCATTTTATTTATTTATTAAAGATTTATTTATTCACACAAGAGCAGGGGTGCAGACCAGAGGTGCGGGGATGGGGGTGAGAGGACTCACCAGACAGAGTGGGGAGCAGAACAGGCAGATCAACTGAAATACACTGCTGAGGGGAGCAGCAGGCGAGACAGGAGAGAGACAGGAGAGGTCTGCTGCGTCATGTGGGTCAGCTCCCTGGCCAGGGATCGAACTGGTGCAGCAGTGGCTGTGGATAGCTTCATAGTGCTGAGATTTAACCCCTTGCACCACCAGGGAGGCCCTGGGGACCATTTTAGAGGCTCACAGCCATGTCCCTTCTCCCCAAGACTCAGGCCATCACGGAGTTTCACTTAGGAATAGCAGATAATAGCACGAATAACAAACTGAAGCCTGATCTTAATACATGTTGTGTCTCCTGTTCTAATCAAATTATTTTATAACAAAGTTAATTTAGGACATATATAATGATACACATAAGTATTATGGTACCATATGGTAATTAGGCAACCATGGTGGAAGGTTCGCTGCAATGACTGTAATTAGTATTACTTCTACACAGCCAACCCCATTGAACTCCCCTCATTTGTTTAGGTTGCCCGCATCTATCATCAGCCTCCATGCTGATAGTTTCCCCCATACCACCTACCACTTAATTATCACCCCACATGCAAACTCTGACACTCACATACGCTGAATAACAAAGATCCTACACATTATCATGTAATCGTTGGGGGCTTTGTCTCTGCCTCCTTCCCAGGGTTTCCCCGTTTCTCCTTCCTCCCCAAACAAAAACTCCTGAGCAGCAACAGGCTTAGGAAGAAGCAACAGCTGGATAGGAGGCTGGGAAGTGGATTTCTCAAGGAAGATGCTGGCAGAGCAGAGGGGCTGGTGGAAACAGCTCGAACTCTCCAGCACTTCTGAATGTTCTACTTGAATTAGGGTCAAGCAGGTTGCGTATTGTTTGGGGTAATTTTAGCAGGGAGTAAAGTCTTTTAGCTTTTGGTAACCAGAGAAAAGCAGACATGTAAACCGAGGCAAGAGGACATACTGGTATTGGGTGCCCCTTAGTTATTTGGGACCTGTTGTCAGATCCTTTCTTGCATTGTTGGGAGAGAATGAAGATTGGCCAGAGAGGAGGAAAGGAGAAAGAAAATACCAGAGGTAGGGGTTTGGGGGGGAGGGGACAGATAGAGGAGAATTGGTGCCTAGAGACCTACAATGTAGGGTTGCCAGATAAACCATTGGATAGCCAATCCAATTAGAATTTCAGATAATGAAAAATCACTTTAGTCTGAGTATATCCCATACCATCCTTGGGACATACTTATACTAAAAATTAATTTTTATTTGAAATCCAGATTTAACTGTATTTTTACTTGCTAAACCTGGCAACTCTACTACAGGATCAATCTCATGTTTCCTTTTCATCCTAGAATGTGTCTTGTCATCATCTCGAGTGTCACGTTGCCGTGAAACCGAAGGGGCCTCCTGGTCTTTGTGATGGCCGTGATGCTGCATTAATGCTGCTCTCTTCTGCTGGTCCCTGCCTGTTATCTCCAGCACCCCAGGATCCAACGTTGCTGTGCTACCAGCCCCAGGCAGCTGCAGGGGCAGCATGTGGCAGGACAAGCTACATGCTCAGCTGAGGTCCCCCTGACCCCCTCTCTCCAACGTGCTCAATAGCACTTGACCCCCAGCTTGGCCTCTGGGAGTGGTGTGCCTCCAAGTGGATAAGTGGTGTGTGTCTCAATCCAATGTGACAGATTTTGAGGCTAAAAGATGATTCTGGGTGTGGATTTAAATGTGGGCAAAGCATTTCTTGCTGAGCAGTTCATGTTAAAAGGGATTCAGTTTGCCCCTGGAAGAGTAGCTGGAAATCTTCACTTGCGGGCCTTCTACCCAAATTACTCTTCCAGGTTTCACAGTATCACGATTCCTATTTTAGTGGCTAAGTTTTTTGATTCACCAAGCAGATGAAACCTCAAGAAATGCTCACTTTTTCATCGCAGAAGAGAAAAGCAAAATTTGAATCTCCAAGGTTTCTACAAAAACTCTGGAAAAACCCAGGTTCCAGTAAATGCTAGTTTTCCCCTTTAATTTGCTCTCTATCCTTCTATCTAATTGCATGATGGGCAAAACTTGCCTGCTACTGGGAGAAAGCTGTTCTCTCTGCCAGTTGTCCAAACAATGGAAATTTCCTGGCTTCCTCGCTGCAGTTTTTCAAAGTAAATGGACATATGCTGCATTTACAAAGCTAGCTGTTCTAGGGCCAAAAAAAAGTACAAGAGGAAAAGACTCACCTTCAGACCCCGAATATAGGCAAAACAAAGGTGTGGTGAGGCTGAAACGCCCATGCTGCTCTTCACACTTCTGGTTCTTTCTTGGCAGGGTTGCGTGGCCCCAGTGGGATGCTAAGACATGGCAGCTAGGAGGAACAGGACGGGATATAATCCTCAGAACTAGGGCCTGGTATCGGACCCAACCTGCTGCCGGGTTAACCTCTGCCTCCACCTCTTCCCCCTGCTTTCTCTTTGCTCCAGTGACCACAGCTGCTCATCATTCTCTGAGTGCTAGGGGTATTTCTCTCCTCTTCCTGTCCCTTCTGCCTAGTTAGCCCCATCCCATTCGCCTGTGCGTTAACACACAATGTGGGGAATGCCTCCTCTAGGGTGCTTTAGGTGTCTTCTAGAATATTCCTCCACCCACTTCCACTGCTCATGAGATATAGTATATAACATTTGTTGGATCAGATCTCAGCTTTCTCCATGGTGTCCGAACATCTTGAGGTCAAAACTCTTTTGCTCACCATGTACACCTGTGTCTTTTGCAAATGTGGTTCGTATCAGGTCCTCAGTGGATGGCTGGGTGGACACAGACTGAAATACTTAATGAGTTCTGGGGTGCTGCCCTAGCCCCTCACATCAATTAGGCCTCTCTGGAGACTATAATAATCATGACGTGGACATGAGCATTATCTACAAGATTTCTAGATGCCCATTAGATATCTACAAGATTTCTAGATGCCCTCTACTCGGGGGGGCGAGTAGAGAGGAGTGAATAAAATCACTAAATAAATTGCATATGATAAAAAAAGTTGGGGGTGGTAAAAAAGTGAGGCACCAATTTTATATCATCATTCATTCAAATTTACTGAACAACTATTATGCGCTGGAGAATCTTTTAGGGGCTCCAGACACAGCAGTGAACAGGATAGGTTAGATCCTGCCTCCTGGAATTTAGGGGTGGGAAAGAGATAACAGATGAAAGAGACGATAAATGAACAAATACATAAGAACATCTGACAGTAGCAAGAGCTACTTGAAGAACAAAATCAGAGGAATGTATTGCATGATCAGGGTGGAGGTGGGGGCAGGGAGGGCCTTCGTGAGGAGGTTATGTTTAAGCTAATGAAAAAAAGAGTCACTTCTTGCAAAGGGACCCCAAAGCAGGAACAACTGAGATATTGGTATCTGGGTGTTTACCTGTTTATCTTCTCTATTGAGATGCAATCTCCGTGACAAGAGGGACCATGTCTACTTTATTTACACACATATACCTGACGCCCGCACAGCCCTGCCCATCCCACAGAATGTGCTCTGCGTCTATCATTCTTGTCTAAGGTCAGGCAGACCCTGCAGGTGTGGGCCTTGGGCCTGAGCAGGGCAGAAGCTGGTCTCCTTGTATTTGGCAGTGAGTGAGGTCTCAGGGACATAGGCTGGGTGAGAGTGTCCTATCTCAATCACTTCTTTCAAGGCTTCATGTTAGGGCTGTTTATTTTCTATGCTCATGGGAATCCATGATCAGACTTGGCTGAATTTCTTCTTATCACTCAGATGCACAATAATTTCTGGGCAAAAGGAAGCTTCCAATTAAGAGTTCAAATCCCCCAGAAGCCATATGCCAAGACACATGTGTGGAAATACCCCCTGCTGTTTCTTTGGTATGAGGATGATAACAGCTAACCCACACATCGCTCTGGGCCAGCCGGGCCTTTAGCTCAAACAAACCAAGAACCCCACAATAGTTACAAATATCCTGATGGAGCTATTGGTTCCAGGGACTGTGATCAAAAGGGAGCCACAGCCCATCAACTGCTTTGCATCTTTCCTTTGGTAAGGGCCCTGGGTATTTAATGTCTTTAAAGACTATGCGCCTCTTTTACTCTGCATGAAATATCTAAGTCCCAATACCCCCATTTGGTATAATGCTTTTGCTCTAAAACATTTGAAAGAGTTTTGTTGGCTAATATTTGGCACACAGTTAGTTAATATTGTGTAACATATCCCCACAAAATTTAGTGGCTTGAAACAACATATTTTTGTTTATCAGGATGATTCTTCTGTTCTAGGTGGGGTTAGCTGGGACAGTAGGGGAGAGCAATCACCTGAAGGTTTGACCAGTGACTCAGCTGAGGCTGAAATATCTGGATGCCTGGTGATCTAGAGTCAGGTGGGCTCTCAAAAATTTTCATAGGGTTTTAAGACACTCTGAGGGCCTAAGACCACCTGCAGTGCTTAGAAGACAAACGTGGTGAATTTTGCATGTAGTTGCATCCTCTTTAGCTCTAATCCCTGACTTTCCCTTCCATGGGTAGAATTCTTCAGATCATCTACCTAGTTTTCACAGGAATTCTCCCCTGAGACACTCTTGGGATGATGACCTAGGCTTCCAGAAACAGAGACCACAGCCAAGCAGCCCTAGTGCTCACAGAAGACCCAGGTCTCCAGATTCCACTTGCTGGCCTGGTTCTATGGCCAGGAAGGTAAAATCAACTTTCTCTCCTGCAGTTACTAAAAGACCAGGTCAACCTGAAAACTTCTTCTTTTTTGAAGATTTATTTATTTATGCATACAAGACATGGGGTGCAGGCCAGAGATACAGGGGGTGAGAGGATTTACCAGAGAGAGAGTTGGGGAACTGAACAGGCAGATCTACTGGAATACACTGCTGAGGGGAGCAGCAGGCAAAACAAGAGAGGTGTGCTGTGCCATGTGGGTAGCTCCCTGGCCTGGGATTGAACTAGTGCTGCAGAGCCTATGGATAGCTTCATAGTACTGCATCTTAACCCCTTGTGCCATCAGGGAGGCCCTTAACCTGAAAGCTGCTTACTGAGAATGTAACATCAAAATAGCCCCATTAACTTTCTTTTTTACTATTTGCCAAAGTACAATGTACACGTAAAAATGCACACATACAGCTTCCCAATTCAAGACACTAGACACTTATAGTCCACGCACAATCAAGGGCTGGATCATGGTCAGAGTTCAGGAACCTCTTCTGCTCACTACCACCCCCTCTGGTCCAAAGTTAGCCATTCTTTGGCCTAACAGTTTCTGCCTGTCTTTGTCCTTAATAGAATGAAACAGTGTATTTTCATTTGTGGCTTTACCTTTCTGAGATCCCTCCATATTACTGTGTGTAATTGTAGTCGTATTCTCATTGTAGTGGTATCCTCACTATTAGATAATGTCCTATTTGTGAATTCACCACAATTTTTCACAATCATTTGGGTAGTTCCAGTTTGAAACTACTATGACAGTGCAGCTGGACACATCTGAGCAGCTTGGGGGGAAATATGTACAAGTGAGTGGGGATGGCCTCGGACAGGAGCTGCTGTGTCATAGGGCATGTCTATGTTTAACCTCAATGGCACTGCCAAGTAGTTTTTCCCAACCGTTAACCCTCTTCTTAATCTAAAAATGAAGACAGCTGCCCCCGATCTAACCCTTCTTGAAACTGTGACAAATCTCAAACATGACATTATTTCTTCAACACAAGATTTCCAGATTTCTACCAAAACACGGGTGCTAACATTTCAAAATAAATAAATGCAACCACGAAACCCTCTGCAGTGGCAGACTGAAAAAGCAAAGAATCCAGATGACAGCTAGAATGCCAAGATGCTAAGACCGTCCTCTTTGTTTGCCAAGAGGGCTGGGAGCCTTTTGCAAAAACTGCTGCCAATCAGGCTCGCCGATGTTTGCAGGGCTAATGAGCGGCACTCGGGCAAGCGATGGGGGCGGGTTTCTGCACCGTGATGCGGATGGAGCCATCCCGGGTTTAGGGCTAATTATAAACACAAAGAGCATTTAAAGGCTATGATTTAAAGAGCCGCCCCCCCCACCCCCCCAATTAAAAAGGCTCTTCAGAATTCTAATGTCAGCATGCTCGTGATCGCTTGGCTTCGGGGCAGGAGTGCCAGCAAAAATCTATCAGGGCTAAATCACACACGCCCTGTGTCACGCTGTGGTCCTCCCAAGCCCGCACAGCTGGAAGGATTTTCTTTGTGTCCTGCAGGGGCTGGGGGAATGTGCTAATTCCATTTCCAGGGGCATCCAGGCCCTGGCAAGATAAACCTGTTATCCTCTTGTTCTGAGCGAGCATGGAGGAGCAGAGTGGGGCAAACCAGGCCCCTGCAGGGCTGGGTGGGGTGGGGTTGCCTGTGCAAGCTTTGATCCTCAGTAGCTACACACCACAAATAATCCATACGGTATGCAAATCAGGTCTCAATTAATAACACTTATTAACATCTCTTGGAACCTTGCAAGGAGAGGCTGTAAACGTTTGCCAGGGAGGAGAGCAAGTCCTGTGCACGTCATTGGAGAGCTTGTCCCATCAGGCAAGAAACCTGGGCTTGCTGGGAGGGAGAATGAAGCAGAAAGGGAAAGGCTGCTGGGTTGCCCTGGGGCTTCTGGAAGGGTGCCCACCCTGGCAATTTGAAGTGAGAAGCAGGGATCAGAAGCGCAGTTTCTAAGTGTAGGGTAAGGTAAAAGGTATCAGGCTTTTCTGCCCTCCGCCATTAGGACAGATGAGGGAACCCTGTGGTCCTGAATGCATGCCTGAGGGCGGGCACCTGGAGTGGGTACACCTGGGTTGAGAGACTGAGTTTATAAGGGCGGCGTCAGGGGGATGCCAGCAGAAGCCAAGAACGAACAGAAGCCGAGAAGAAGAGAAGCAGAGAGAAGGCCAGAGAGGCCAGAGAGAGTGAAGACTTGCTGGGGGCCCGGGAGGCCTGCCAGCCTCCCGGGCCCCCAGCACCCCTGCCTGCCATATGCCTGGTAAATCTAAATAAGAGACCAGCAAAAGCCACTGAGGACTGACTCCTCCTTCACCTGGTCTGCTGGACCAGAAAACTTGCACTGTGTCCAGTCCTGCCTCTACACCATGAGTACCTTTCCCTTGAAGCACTAATTATCAAGGCCCCAATGAGGCCTGAATATACAACCGTGGTCCCCCACCAGCCCTGAGAAAAGACCAGGACCACCAAAGTCCCCTCAAAAAGGGGGAAAAAAAGATTTAGTCTGGGGGGAAGGAGCAAAGGAAAAGCCATGATCACTTAAAAAGATGAGAAGCTATTCACACTAACAGTCTCGTACACTGTAGTGCAAGAGGGTCTTAATCTTACCTTCTGGCAGCATAAAGAAGTCTCTGGACCTCTTTGCAGAATACATTTTTCAATGCATAAACGGTAACATGATATTATATTAAAGTATAATTATCAAGAGATTTTAAATAGAATATGGTTGCTACTTCGCTTCTTTACTAGCACATGAAATGTTAAACCCAGCAGCAGAGCACTGGGTGTGGTCGTTTCAAAGCAAAGATGAGCATAAGCAATATCTTAAGATATCTACAATCACTGCAATATAAAAATATCTGTGACTTGTCTTAGTTACGAGTGAGTCACAGGTGCTGCTAAAATTCCTACATCCAGAATTGACAAAAATGTGAAATTTCAGTTACAGATTAGTGATAATAAAGATGTAACTTTTTTCCCATCCAAGTTGACAAACTGTCAGAATTTGACCCATAGACTCCCCAGGTTAAGAACCCCAAAGGCATAAACTGACTTTAGAAAGATATCTTCAACTTGCTTCAAAGGACTTAATGGCAACAATTTTTTAAAAAAAGATTTATTTAGATAAGAACCAGGGTGTAGGCCAGATGTGTGGGAGGGTGAGAGGATTCACCAGAGACAGAGTGGGGAGCAGAACAGCAAACTGACTGAAATACACTGCTAAGGGGAGCAGAAGGGGAGACAGGAGAGGTCTGCCGCACCATGTGGGTATCTCCCTGGCTGGCAGGGATCGAACCCTCACTGCAGAGGCTGGGGACAGCTTCACAGCGCTGCGCTCAACTGCCTGCACCACCAGGGAGGCCCTAATGGCAACAATTTTAAATGTTTCTCAGGAAAAAATTATTCTTATGGATATTGATGTTAAGAAGATTGTCATGGTTCTTTAAATTTAATAACTGAGTTGAGATGAAAAGGTTCATTCATTCATCCCCTTATTTACTGAGCACTAGGGCATCATTATAGGGACAAAAACATGCATATCTACTCCATCAAGAGAAGCTGGTGGTAGGCAGCGAGATGCCCATCGAAGATTTGCTCTCTCCTTCCAAAGATAGGGTTAGGACCTGAAAGTCAGTGGCAAGTCAGGGACCGCAGGTCCTCTGCATGTTATAAGGTGGGAGTGACATAATGAGTTCCCACCAATGGAATATGAGTAGAAGTATCAGGAACTTCTTCCAGACCAGGACTTTTGAAAAGTGGACTTGTTTACTTTCTTTCTTCCCATGACTCGGGCCTGTATTCATGGCAGGACAGGCTCATGGGTCAGTGTGCTCCAGGGAGCCATGGGTGGAGCCAGCCTCCCTTGGATTTGGATTTGGCCTTTGCCTTTCTGTGTGTGGGGAGGTTATACTGGGCCACCTCCATCTGTTTTCTCTCTTCCGAATAGATCTCATGAATTGGAGGAGAATGTTATGATTTTGTTAAATGAACATTCTGTAGGTGAAGTGCAGGGTGATCCACAAGAGAAACTGAAATAGAGGCTTATCACTCACAGGGTTTTGGAGGAAATACACACATGACTCAAGGTGCCACTTAGGGAGGTCAAGGCCAGGTGCATGGAGAGAGCCACAAGACTTGGGCACATGCTTTAATTATGGTCCATGGGTGGAGAACCTTGGGTTTCCTGGGCTGAAGTAAGATTGGTGAATTCAAACCAGTAAAAAGTTGGGGGGGGGATATAATGTATGGGGCACGCAAGAGAAGGGTGCTGGAATGTAAGGGAGACTGTTGGTGGAGTCATATCAGGATCTTACATTTGCTTGTAACACTTCAGGCTATTATGCAGCCCATGCACAGGCCTCTTGGCCACAAAATAAAATAAAATAAAATGGAAACTGAAGCAGTAGTGCCATGGAGTAGCCTAGTTTAATTCTTGACAGAGACCAAGCCAAAAGGACCGGGACATTTGTTCCCATCAAACATTATTGGACAAACCCCATGCGTTGGTCCTCTTATAAGGGTAGGATCCAATAGTTTTCTTTCTAGCAGAAGATAGTGTATATTTATTTACCACAATGTGCTGTGTAACAAACCATCCCCAAACTCCATGGCTTAAACCACCAACCTTTTTTTCTAATATGCTCATTGTTCTGTGAGTTGACTGCAATCTGCCTGGGTTGGCATTTTGTTCCAGGCTGCAGGCTGTGTTTGGGCTGGTTCTACATGTTTTGTTCTGGGATCCTGGCCAAATCAACAGTGGTTACCTGGAGTGTATCCTTCTCATGGTGGATCCCAGAGCTCAAGAGAGTGATTCAGCCATGAAAACACAGTTCAAGCCTGTGCTCACGTCACACATTCCTGCCCAAGGTCAAGAGCAAGTATACCCACCCTTTACAAAGCCATAGCAAGATTGTGGATAACTTATTACAATACAGTGACACATGTGGACGAATAATTTAAATACCACATCCTCTGTGATAACACTGACATGTATTTCTTCAAAGAAAATCTTGTTTGTGTTTGGGCTTTCCTATGTCATTGAGAACAGAGGAAGTAGAAGCAGGTACAGGAAGAGAAGAGTTAGAATATTACATTTGCCTTTTTAGGATACCAGATATTGACAACTCTGTGTGGGTGTATTGCTGTATGTGGTTGTATATTAGATAAAGAAGTGCAAAGAACATGGAAATTACAAAACTACCTTAAAGGTCATTCATTAACTTCTAACAGCAATACCTTAAATTCTGAAAGACAGACAAATGTCTAAAGGCATATAAATTGGGTGAAAGCAGTCAGTTGTACCCAAACTAGACTTTGGACAATGAGCATAATATAGTGTAAGCAGATGTTCACATGTAAATCTCTACATTGAAAACTTATGTACTATTGTAAACCAATTAAATTTAAAAAGAATTTAATTTAGTGTATACAGATGTTGATATGTAACTCCATACACTGAAATCTGTAGAATGCTGTAAATCAATTCCTTTTAAAAAGAAAAGGAATACATGGTTCATGAAAATTCTTTTTCACTTGGTTTAGCTAAACAGTCTTTTTAAAGAAAAAAATAGGCATCATAAGCTAAGATGCCTCAAGACTTCAATTAGAAACTTCACTTACGACTGATAAGTCATTTGCTGACAAGGTGGGGAGGGAGAAATTGGTGGTGGTACCAGCTGTAGGCAAATTCTGACTTGGAAAACTTGACTTACACTGATTGATAAAATTAATGACTTTCAGGGTCTCCCTGGTGGTGCAGGGGTTAAAGACAGCGCTATCAAGGAAGCCCCAGCCACAGCAGCAGGAGTTCAATCCCTCCCCAGGCCAGGGAGTTAACCCACATGGTGCAGCAGACCTCTCCTGCCTCGCTGGCTGGTCCCCTCAGCAGTGTATTTCAGTAGATCTGCCTGTTCCGCTCTCCATTCTCTCTGGTGAATCCTCTCTCCCACTGCCACCCCCAGCCCCCAGCACCTCTGACTTACACCCCAGTTCTTATATTCATAAATAAATAAGTCTTTAAAAAAATTAATGACTTTCAAAAAAACTCATGGTTAGGCCCGATTATTGAGAAAGATGAAAAGAAAAACTTGAGTCAGCGACAACTAGAAAAAGATGTGCTTGCTTTTTCCAGAGCAACTACATGTGGTTTGGACTCTGGGCCACCTCTCTCCCCTGGACACTCCTGCACACCCCTGCAGTTTGCCACCGTCAGCACCTCTGATTGTATATTTCACACAAGCAGCAGCAAAGTCTCCTGATCCTCGCTAGACAATCTTCCTCATCTGTTATCTCAGGTCAGGATGAATCACACACACTTTAGAACACAGCCTCAGCCATAAATATTGAATGATTTTCATCTTCAAAGCATTGTGCAAGCATCTTGGCCTTATTTTGAGGTGCTGAGTGTGCTTCTCCAATCTCCTCTTACAGTATTTTTAAAAAACTGATCACATCCTTTATTTAATCTTTACTACAAGACTGAATTTAAAAAAATAACAGTTTTATTGATCTATTATTCACATACCATGAAATTCACCCCATTAAAGGATATATCATTTACTGTTTTTTAGTTTATTCACAGTTATGCAACCATCCTCACTAATTTGAGAGCATTTTTATCACTTCCAAAAGAAATTCCACCAGCCTCAGTCCCCAGTCTGCCTCCCCATTCCCAGCCCAAAATGCAGCTCTGGGCAACCACTTATTTTTCTGTGTCTATAATTTTGCCTATTTTGGGCATTTTTATAAATGCCATCAAGTAATATGTGGCATTTGTTGACTGGCCTCTTTCTTTTTTTTAAGACTTATTTATTTATGCATATCAGAACTGAGGTGTAAGCCAGAGGTGCAGGGGTTGGGGGAAGAGGCTACACCAGAGAGAGTGGGGAGCAGAACAAGTGGATCTACTGAAATATACTGCTGAGGGGAGCAGCGGGCAAGACAGGAGAGGTCTGCTGTGCCATGGGGATTATCTCCCTGGCCAGGGATTGAACTCGTGCTGCAGTGGCTGTGGATAGCTTCACAGTGCTGAGACTTAACCCCTTGTGCCACCAGGGAGGCCCAGAAGTTGTAACTTTTACTACCACCCCAATTCCAACTTCTGGAGAGGAAAGGCTGGAGATTTAGTTCAATCACCAATGGCCAATGATTTAATTAATTATGTCTAAGTAATGGAGTGTCCACACAAACTCCAAAGGACGGATTTGGAGAACATTGGTGAACATGTGGAGATTTGAGGAGAAAGACAAGGTCCAAGACATGGAAGCTATTTGCCTTCCCACATATCTTGCCCCATACACCTCTTCCATCAGCTTGTTTTGTGAGTTATATCATCCCTTTATAGTACATTGGTGATCTAATATGTAAAATGTTCCTCTGAGCTCTGTGAGTAGCTCTAGCAAATGGATTGAACCCAAGGAGAAAGTTGTAGGAATTCAGGCTCTATAACCCGTTCATCAGGAGCACACAGGACCACCTGGACATGGGATTGACCTCTGAGAACTTCACCTGTGGGATCTGATATTATTTTCAGGTAGATAGTGTCAGGTTTGAGTTAATTGCTTGGTGGTGTTGAACAAAACCACATGTTGGAATTAGTGTAGACTCTTAACTTGGAATCTGAATTATACTATCTTTTCAAGTACCTATTAATGATTTGACTATCTTCTTTGGAGAAGTATTTCTTCAAAGCCTTTGCCCATTTGTAAACCCATTTTGAATTAATTTTATAAATGGTGTGAGGCAGGAATCCAAGTTCATTCTTTTGCAGGTGGATATATGGAGAATGGTGAAGGTTATGAGATTTACCCTAAGCCACCATTTCATGATGTAGGCAGGAGACATGAGATTTCTGTGTCAGAAACAAAGGACTTTATTGCTGATGGCACAGAAAGCAGCATGAACTTTATGTTTCCCTCAATTTCCTTTGCCCCCCCAATATCCATTGTGACTATGAACAAAGGCTCACCTGCATATGGGGTAGGCTGCATCAAACTGAAGAACCCCAAGCTCAGCGAACATAAATCTTTAAAAAGGAACAGCAAAGCTGCCTGATCTTTGTCCCAGAGGGAGTCATTATCTTTATTATACTAACAGGAAGCTTGCCTCCTCTTTGTTCCAGAAGGAAACACTCTCTTTACTCTCTGATGCTACAAGCAAACCTGTCCCTTGTTCTGGAAGATTGCTTGATCTTATTTTCCGGGGCTGTTTGCTCTATAAAGTTTGGAAGAAGCCAGTTAGCATCTTACTAGCAAGATGTAAAGAAACATGAGAGATTCATGGAGAGCTGTCTCACAAGTTCAAGATCTAAGCAGAGATTTCAATAAACCTCAGGTGTTTCTACCTGCCCTCCTTCTCACCTACCCGCCTTTAAGAGAAGAACACCCCTGACTAGCCCGCTCATCCCAGGAGGATAAAAGAGAAAGCAGAACTCCCATCTGAGACTAACCAAGTTCAAATGATCCCCCAATTTTTTAAAGATTTATTTATTTATGCATAGAAGAGCTGGGGTGCAGGCCAGAGATGTGGGGGGTGAGAGGACTCACCAGAGACAGAGTGGGGAATAGAACAGGCAGACTGACCAAAGTACACTGCTGAGGGGAGCAGCGGGGCGAGTCAGGAGAGGTCTGCTGTGCCATGTGGGTCACCTCCCTGGCTGGGGATCAAACTCATGCTGCAGTGCCTGTGGATAGCTTCATAGTGCTGACACTTAACCCCCTGCACCTCCAGGGAAGCCCCATCCCCAATTTTTTCAAAGAAGCCTGAAAGAAATGCTTGCTATTGTATAACAATACATTAGCATATAATAGCTGTTTGTTATGCAGCCACAGCTAATTGATGAAACAGCCATTGGCATTGAAGGCAACTCAATTTCCCATCTTGGGTCTTCCACCAGCCAAGAGAAACTGCCACAAATAATTTCTGGTCCAGACAGTGGGCTCATACTGTTGTTGTACTATCACTACCTCTGCATTCATTACATCTTTCTCAGATAAGTGAACAACCATCTTTATGAAACAACATGATACTAAGTGTGGCAAATATTCACAAGAGGTAAAACTGCTTAGATAGGGCCTCCCCTGGAGGTGCAGGCAGTTGAGTGCTGCGCTGTGGAGCTGTCCGCAGCCTCTGCAGCACCAGTTTGATCCTGGCCGGCCGGCAAGGGTCCCACATGGCGCGGCAGACCTCTCCTGTCTCGTCCGCTGCTCCCCTCAGCAGTGTATTTTGTCAGTCTGCCTGTTCTGTTCCTCGCTCTGTCTCTGGTGAATCCTCTCACACTCCAGCGCCTCTGGCCTATACCCTGGTTCTTGTACAAAAATAAATAAATCTTTAAAAAAAGAAAACAGCTTAGATATTCTAATGCACCCATAACGTGCAGAAACTTAGCTATGGGAAATCCAAGGCTCAATGTTATCTATCCCATATAAAATAGGGGTAATAATAATAATACTATCTTTATAAGACCGTTGGGAGTATTCAATGAAATAATCCAGGCACAGGAATGAACGCAGTGTTTGACTCCTTATCAATACCCCATAAACATTATCACTGATGACTGCTAAAAAAAATCCCATTTTTCACAGAGCCAAACAGGAGGAAATATGGTACACTAATCAGAGGGCCATGCTGGCCAACACAGAATTTTCTGGAGATACTCTCTCTTTAGTTTAGCCCCCTTTCAAAGGCCTATACAAATGACATGGACCTACAGACAGCAGTGCATTTGGGCCTCAGGATCCCCATGGAATGATGGACATGAAAACCTTCATGGTTTCCCACCAAGAACCACCTTTCTTTCTGTCTTCTCCTTCCTCTCTTGCAAGGATAGCTTTTGTCCCCTGCTTAGTCTACAGAGCAGGCCAGGGCCACCAACAGGACAAAACTTTTATATGTCCCAGGTGCAGCAGCCTAGAGAGAGACCCATGCCCTTTTCCAAAGCTCAAGTCAACATTTCCTAGGAGAACTTCCACACAGGAGTGGATGCCTCGCCCTGAATTAATCACATTGTAGGAGGAACAAGATAACGTCGCACAAAGTGACTTCCTGTGCAAACCACATGGCTTGGTTCTTAGGAAATGGGAAAATTCAGACATAGGGACAGTGCTAGGACAAAGGAATAGTTGACAAGAATGACCTGCCCTGGGGTCATCTTCTTGTGGCCATTGAGAAAGAAGATGGTACAGGTCTTCCTGAACACTCTCTCGCTTAGGGTAGTGGGAACTGAAGACTTAATTCTATTGTAGACTTGCCTTCCTCCGAGTGCTGTTTCTCTTTACCTGTCCCCACTCTCCAGCCTGCCAGCAAAGGCTTGCCAGGCTCCCAGTGACACGTGCGTGTCATTTTCCAAAGCCTTCAGGATCACTCCTTGGGGCACACTGGTCCTTGGCCATCCTGAGAGCCATCCTGAGAGCCAGCCAACTCTTGCTTGGTGGAGGTGCCTCAGACAGGAGTTAAACAGCTCACAGGGATGGTGAGGTCTATTTTGGAACCCAAACTGCTGTCACAGAACATATGGATTTTGTTATTTTAATATTAGCAGCTTACACTCTGGGTTTTGTCACAGGAATTTCAGAAGATGGAGCGTTTTCCTGCTGGACATGTTAGAAATGCTCTTTGTGGCTCAGTTGCAAATATTTCCAGACCCTACTGGGCAGGAAGATGGCACAGTTGCTAGGGACACTCTATCATGTCACTTGACACAGAGCATGGGTCGGGGGGAAACCCTCGTCTGGACAAGAGCTGCAGCATCCTCTGCTCTGTGGGGAGCCCCATCACGCTCACCCCTCTGGTGAGGGAGACTGACACATGTGGGCATTTCATGGAGCCCTTTCTCTCTCACATAGCAAAGCGGGGCTGACACTTCTGCAAGAAAATGACACTGAAAGCACTCAGACAAAGGAGGGGCAGAATTATTAGTGCATTCTAGAAAGCCTTTCTTCACGGACTCATGCCAATCATTATTTTACATACCCTACCGAATCCATTTCTGTTTTGTTCCTCAGTAAAAGAAATAAAGTTAACTACCATTTACTGAATTTCTAATGTGTGCTTGAGATGGCGTGGACAGGTCAATGGGAGGCCATTATTTGAGTTCCAGGGATTTTGTAAGACAGTTAAACACAGACATTATTGCAAACAAATTAATGTTAATTTATAATTAAATACATTTAAAACAAAGGAAATACTCAGCACTCACCACTTTCTAATTATTTCACTATATTTTTCTGTTACTTAGAGTGAGGCTATTTTTGTCTGCTCTTTGTATGTTAGCAATACTATATACTAGATTGTTGCTTTGCATCTATTTGTCATATTGGTGGCTTAACATTGGTTATAGTGGTCAGAGTATTTGCAACATATAAATCAGCAAATGTTATAAATCAGGGCTTGGTTTACTGGTTTTCTGCCTAGATTTAAGAAAATGATGGAGAAAAGTTAATAACATAAACTTAAAAATGTCATGCCCATTTATGCTATGTGCCCATGGCACAGAACTTAAGAAAATATTTCGCCAATATATGACACTGTTACCCAACCAGCATAGCAGTTGCTCTGGGCATTGACTGATGAGTGAAGTACTGATGTGCATTTTCATCTCCGTTTTAGATTCCTCATTAATATAAACAAACATTTGTGCTCATGGCAATCAATTCGCTTCAGATGCAATAGTTCAGCAAATGCCAATCAAAGCATTTAAGAGAATTAATTGACTAATGGAATCTGCAATAGTGAGTATGATGTACATTGTTTTTATTTGTAAATTGTGTGTTATCCATCCTTTCTATCAGTAAAGTATACAATAAATCTACGTGGATAGATGCACATGGTTGAGAGTCAGTTGTAATAATGAGTCATTATTTCCTCTATTGTAAATATGCTTCCTTCTTTACTGCATCCTCTAAGACCCAGTGCTGAGGCTAATCTGGCCCTTCTTGGGGTCCTTTGTTGCACCCCTTTTTCATGGGCATTAGGGTTCTGTGCATGTTTCTCTATTTTCAGGAACAGATACAACTGAAAAGCTGTGTCCTTAAATCATTCAGATCTGAACTTCCAGATCTGAACTCGGTGCTTGAACATAGGAAGTACCCAGAGGTGTTGGTTGAGAGAAACAGGTGGAGCCTTGTGAGTTGTGATGAGGAGAAACAAAAAAGGCCACGTCCAGAGAAAAGGGACAATGGAGGATGCTACCGATGGTGTTTCTTTAAAAAAATATTCCTGTTTATTTTTTCACAATATAGGGTTTCTGCCCTTAGGTGGAGTCATCATAGTTTTCCCACCACCAAAGTGCTCCAGTCCCCCACCACGCTCTCTTCCCCTTGCTCTTTACATCCCCCTCTGCCCCCTTCCACCCCTCCCTGAGTGTCTCAGATCTAAGGTCTGCTTTCAAGGGCCAGCCTTAACAGCTTGTCTCTGTCTGATCCTTTACTTGCTTTCTCTAGATTCCACATATTAGTGAAACCATTCATGTTGACCGTATTTTACAATTCAAATTTTCTTAGGGTCCATAAAGGTCTGCATACACTACAGCAAGCTTTGATTGACCAAGTCCTAATTTTTTTTTTTTTTTTTTTTTAAGATTTATTTATTTATTTATACAAGCACTGGGTACAGTCAGAAGCACGGGAGGGTGAGAGAATTCACCAGAGCCAGAGTGGGGAGCAGAGCAGGCAGAAGGACCAAAGTACACTGCTGAGGGGAGCAGCGGGCGGCAGGAGAGGTCTGCGCGCCATGTGGGACCCTCCTCTGGTGGCCGGGGAGCAGCCGGGGATTGAACCGGCGCTGCAGAGGCTGCGGGCAGCTTCACAACCCAGCGCTCAACCGCTGCGCCACCGGGGAGGCCCACCAAGTCCTAATTAAGGAGAACCTTTGATGCAGTGGGTTTGCTTGGAGCTGACCAAGAGTTTAGTGGAATGAGAGACTCACAAGGTAATCAGCTCACTTCAGGTGCTTGTGTGTCCTGGGTGATACAGCTCTGTGGCTAAATCCTTCCCTCTCCTGTGTCACATTCACAGCACACTTGGCACTACACACGGTGGCAGTCAATGACTCTCCCATGATTCACGTGTAAATGGAAGTGGCAGTGGAGCCTCAAAAGCCCAGGAAAGCCTATTCTTCTCCCAGCCCACATGTGCTGCTCTATATTTGGCCACAAGTTACTCCCACAGCCCTTTCGGGAGAGACCTGGGTGCCAGAGTTCCTAGCTGAGAGTTATTTTTAGTCTTTAAAACCAACCCAGCCAGGGCTTCCCTGATGGTAGATGGGTTAAAAACACAGTGCTGTCAAGCTTTCTGCAGTCACTGAGGCATGAGTTCGATCCCCAGCCAGGGATCAAGCTGACCCACGTGGCACAACAAACTTCTCCTGTCTCTCCCGCTGCTCCCCTCAGCAGTGTATTGCAGCCAATCCACCCGTTCTGTTCCCCACTCTGTCTCTGGTGAATCTTCTCACCACCAACCCTGCCCCCGCACCTCTGGCCTACACATAAGAACTGGGATTTTTATGTGCCTAAATAAATAAATAAACCCAATTCTTATGTGCATAAATAAATAAATCTTTAAAAACAACAACAACAACAAAACAACCCAGCCATTATTGACTGGTTGGCCAAGTTTTCTGTTCAGAGTACACAAGCTTTCAGTTCCCTGTCAAGATCATATTTCTCCGCACATGGCGGGCACTCCTCTAAGATCAGCAGTTGCCAGTCAACTTGGAAGGAAACAGCCTCCCTGACTTCCTCACTACTCTGTTGCACGTGTCATAATCCCCAGGAAAGGTCAGCTGGGACCTGTGCAGGCTAGAGGCTTAGTCCAGTGCGGGTAGGTTAAAAAGAAAAAGAAAAATCTTTGAATTTCCTGCCATCTTCCCCCAAGTCTTAAGCACCATTTATTCGGTCAAAGTCCCACAACAGGCAAACCAATGTCAGGATGTGGGGCACCATCTCTTGGCTGGATATAGCAGCCAACTCCCTGCTTCTCTCCTTGCACCCTGCAAATCTATTCTCGATTCAGAGGCCAGAGGGGACCCATGGAAAGACACATCAGAATATGTTTTTCCTAAAGAAAAATACCGGATGGTCTCACTCATAGCAGGAATCTAGAAAACTTAAATAAGGGACCAGGAAAATGAATAACTATAAGAAAGTGAAAATCAAAATCAACAAAAAACTATGAGCCAGAGACACTTTTTGGGGGGTTGGGGGTGGAAGGGGAGGGATTGGAGTCAAAATGGGGGGGTTGCAATTGTATGGGGAATATAAAAATAAAATCTATTATTTAAAAAAAAAAAAAGAATATGTTTTTCCTTTGCTTGGAAACCTCCAGGGGTCCATGTAAACCAGAGATATAGTCAAAGTCTTAGAAAGTCTACATGGTCCTGTATCTCCAAACCCCGTATGTAACTGATTTCCTACTATTCTCTCCTCGCTTACTCTTTGCTTCGTGTAGATCTGGAAGAAGGTCATTCCTTGCTCACACCCTTCTTCCTTTAAGTCTCTGTGCAAATGTCACCTACTCAGTGAGTTCTGCCCTAATGGTACAGTACTATTTATTGCAATCCCTCCCTTCCCCAGTAGGACTGTTCTGGCTCATCATGGAATTTTACCAATGGAATACATCACCTTCTATCACACATATAATTTATCTATTAATATTCATCGCGTTTATTATCTGACTCTCCCTGGTAAGATAATGCAAGTTTCACGAGGAAAAGGATTTTTTGCTTTCTTTTGCATGCCAATGTATCTCAGATACCTAGAATAGGGAATGGTACATAGCAGGAGCCCACTGATGTTTGTTGAATAAGTCAGACTCCATTGTAAACATCACTGAGGCATCTGAGTGTAGGAATCTGTTCTCCTATCCCTGAACCCACATCTGCCATAGAATCCTGGCTTCCCTTTCATCAACAGCTGGATTTATACGCTGGGAGTTCTCTACAGAACTTAGTAGAGAGATGCCTTGGGATTTTCTGCATTTCATCAAGATCAAGAAAGCTATGTAAAAATTCCAAAATGTGTTTTTTTGCTAAATTCATCTTGAAAATGTTCTTCTTGGGTGATTTTATATACATATGTCATACTTGCAGAATAAGCCTCAAGCGAGGAGTTTTTGTTATTGTTGTTAGTGGTGGAGGTGGGGAGAGGGAGGTGTGGTTGAGGAGGAGGAATATAAAAACATTAACTTAATCATGTGAGCAGCTCTAATAATAAAGTCAGTGTCTCCTTTATGACAGAGAGCTCTGGGAAACTGAATAGAAAATTACTTTCCTTTAAAGAGACAGACTTACTGAGTCATTGTCTCTGAATTCCCTCCCTGCTACTTCTCATTCAGGCGGCTGCTGGTTTTATTTCCAATCTATCTAAAGGGGTTTAAGAGTCAACACAGAGATTACGGTTTCCAACTCCTCATTGCTGCAAGCTGGAATAACCCGTTGTAGTTATCTACTTCTGCCTAATAAATTACTCCAAAGTCTACTTGGCTAAAACAGTTGCCATTTAATTTGTTTATACTTCTGTGGGTTAGGGATTCAGGCAGGGCTGAGCCATCCTTTTGTCACAGGTGATGTCTGTTGGGAACATTCTTTTGGATGCTTTCAGCTGTTGGCAGGGCCAGTTTCTAAATTTGGTTTCACCCACTTTTCTAGTGCCCCGACCTCTTTCCCCAGTGACTTGGCTCCCTTAGAGGTTTAGCCTTGGAAGTCGTACAGCAGTGACCTTCTCTACCATATTGTATCAGTCAAAACAGGCCACAGAGACTGCCTCTCTTCTAGGGTGGGGAACTCTATCTCTCATTGAGAGGAATGACATGACAAGGAATTTGTGACCAATTTAATCCATCACATATCAAGTACAGCCAGTCTCCACCTTCAGCTGCGCTTCATACCACTTCTGTTTAACAAAGGCTGTGTTTGAAGAACTTCAGCACATGAGGGCCAAAATATGCATCTCTGTTGCTTAGGAATGCTCCCACCTCAGTCAAGCACTCACTTTAGGAATTTCTCTACCTCCAATTTAGTCTCTGAACAGGCACTAAGGTTCTGCTTGGCATTAGTTCTGTCTTGCCACAGAAGTTGCTTCCCAAATCCCAGACCCCCATCATCATGTATTCCTATCTCACAGCCAAATCATCCCCTATCCCTGTTGTTTTTTCCCCTGCTAGGAACTCAGGGCCCCAGTACCTCTTTCTAAATGTTATATTTACTGTAAATCCAAAGAGACAATCTAGCTACCACTGCCTCTGATTTTGACATGGGAATGGAGTTACCCATGTGAAAGTTTTGGATCTGCCAAGTCATGAAATTGGGTGAGTTGAGCAGCAATTCATTGTAAGATGGAAAAGGCACCTCTGGGATTGAGCCCAAGGAAGGGGAGAGGACACGAGTCAACTGCATGACTACGGACATGTGAACGATCCTGGAGGATCAAGAAGGAAAACGAAAAACGCTTAGCTTGGTTTGCATTCATCTTGGTTCAGTATGTGGAAATAAGCTGAAAAGGAAGCTGCTATATCACAACCACACTCAGGGTTGGCTTTGAAAGAAAATGGAGGGAAAATCTTGTTGATGAGTAGAGCTGCAAGTAATACACCTGGTATCCACTTTGTGTGGAAACAGAAGTAGCCTAAGATGGATATATTTATGTACTGATCAACAATCACCAAAGGCTTGATGGACTCCCTAGAGGTCTAGAAGGAAAATGACTAGAAGATTTGGAACAAGAGCTTCGAGGGCAGAGGCAGGTGGGTGGACCTCTGGGAGTGGACATAAGGTGTAAAGGGTTTTGTATGACATACTTGTGTCCACCATAAAGCATCCATCACAGAAGAGGAATTGTACATCTAAGTAGAAAAAGGCCCAATCTGTTGACATTAGCAACCAGAAATCATTAGCCACCCCAACACCCAGAACGGGTATGATGGATCATCAGATGGATCCATGAGTGGAGCGGCCATGGTGACAAATGTTTCCATGTGGTCCTACAGCATGGCTCCCACTTAAAAAGCTGGTGTAGCTATTGCCCTCTCTGATTGTCCAACCTGCCAGCAACAGAGACCAGTGTTGAGCTCCTGATGTGGCACTACTCTAGGAGAGCAACTGTCACTAGGTGGCAGTTTGTTCTCACAGCAACAGGTACCCATTCTGGGTGTGGGTCTGCCCTTCATGCCCTCGGAGCCTCCTGCAACACCATTATCCAGAGATGGCACTTTTGACTCAGTCATTGATGCTGCATTTTCCACTTATCAACCTCTGTGCCACCAAGAATTTGCTGGTACAGCATTTCTTAAAATGAATTTAAAAAAAGTCCAAATCTCATTGGTACCAGGCTCTTAATTTCAATTAGGTAGAGTTAGCCTTTGGGGATGTGAAAACTCTGATGTGCCACCCAGGTTCTTGTTGCTTATCACCTTAGCTTCTGAGACCGCTGCTAGCAGATACCGCTTACCTGTCGGTCTCCTTTGAGATGGATTCGTATGAAGAGGGCCACTCTGCTCAAGGATGTGCCTCCTTCCAAAAGCTTGATGACCTGGGAATACAAAGATCTGGAAGTTACCTCAACTTGGAACTGCTGGAGAAGATCATCTCAGCTTCAGAGCTCCCTGAAGGCCTTTCCTGTGACTGTGTCACAGCTTGATTTCTTTCTCTAGCCAATGGGCCTCCTTCTTACTTGGGCTTTCCCTAATATACCTTCTGCTTGATTATCTCCACCTGAGTCTACTTCTCGAGGAATGCAAGCAGCAACACCTGCTTTTGAATCTTGATTGACTCCTTTCACGCCTTCCTACAATTATTTTATCCCCGAGGTAATAACTGCTCCTCTATTATTATTATTTTGGGAGTGACAACTGTCACAACTACAAACTGGCCAGTTGAGAGAAAGCGTGAGAAGCACTGACTCACACCCTAATTCCAGAAGAAGATTTAAAACTTGTCAAAGTGCTCCCAAAATATGCCTGGATTTTGCAACTAATTCCATTAGTACTTCATGGAGCACACCACTACCATGTGACTTAGACTGTTTCAGAGCATAGAAAAATGTGGTGCATGATCCACTTAATTTTACAACATTGTAGAAACATCTTCATATCAAAACCTCAGCAGAAAGCTACTACCACCTCAGATATTAATATATTTCCAAGAATCCAAATAAAATACTAACAAATCAAATTCAATCAAAAGTACAATGTAATATAATTTTTTCCCTAAGATTGCAGGCATAGTTCAACAATAAATATCTCAGACTTTATTGGTGGGGTGAATAAGTTGACTTTTTTTAAAGACTAACTTGCTAGCATGTATCAAATTTAGAAATGTGCCTGATTTGTGATTTATCAATACCTCTTCCAGTTATCTGTGTACTAAAGAGATGATCTCACATGGACACAGGAATATCTATGACAATGTTCACTGTAGTGGATTTTTTTTTTTTGGTGATACAGAAAAAGAGAAATACCCTAAATCTTCATTGGTAAGAGAATGACTAAGTCACAGCGTTACTGCCATACTAAAGAATACGAGGCAGCTGTTGAAAAAGAATGTGTTACTCTATATGTACTGAAACAGAAAACTCTTTGACACGTTAAGTGGAAAAACAAAGCAAACGCTTGTGCATAAAATCATATTACAGAATGATCTATTTTATTGAAATAATTATTAAATTAATATTAAGAAATAAAATATATTTGTGTGTCTATAGTTGCATATATATGTTAATATAAAGCCAGAAAGAAAAAGAAAAATACCAGATGGTCTCACTCATAGCAGGAATTTAGAAAACCTAAATAAAGGACCAGGAAAAAGACTAATTATAATAAAATCAAAATCCACAAGCAACTATAAACCAGAGACACACTGGGGGTGGGGGGGTAGGGGAGGGGGAGCAGGATCAAAACAAGGGGGGTGGGAATTGTGTGGGGACTATAACCAAGATGAAAATGCATACATTGTGCAAAAATGAAAAATGATGTAAAAAATATATAAAATTTTAGAAAAAGTAAAAAAAAAAAAAAAAGAAAAAAAGAAAGCAATAACCTGAGAGATGAGAATGGGGTTACTGGAAACAGCACTGGGGACCAGAGGAAGTTTTATCATTTCTGTATAATTCTGTATTGTTTAACATTTTTACAATGAGAACTTGATCAATGATTACTTGAGTAACTAAACTAATATAAGAAAGATACAAAATATTTTAGAATGACTCATCTGATTTATAGTCAAAATGGAAAGAAAAACTAATTTCCACTTATTTCTTAAGAAAATCCCTTAGGGTTTGAGTTGCAGCCATATGAAGCTATCCTCAGCCACTGCAGTACGAGTTTGATCCCCAGCCAGGAGCTACCCACATGGTGTAGCAGACCTCTCCTGACTCACCCGCTGTTCCCCTCAGCAGTGTATTTCAGTCAGTCTGCCTGTTCTGCTCCCCACTCTGTCTCTGGTGACTCCTCTCACTCTCCTGCACCTCTGGCCTGCACCCCAGCTCTTGTGTGCATAGAAATATATATCATTAAAAAAGAAAAAACAAGGACATTTCCCAAGAATCCCACTTAGGTGATGAATATATGCAAAAGCGATTGTTTCCATGTAAATTATCAGCAGCTTTATGTGAAATACCGATAACCAAATTGGAAAAAACAGGAAAGCAATAGATTCTATTAACCATGGCAACCAGAATTAGTAGGACCAAGTAGCACATTGGAAAAGGACTAGCTGGAGGACACCTTCACAGCTTTATTGATAGGTAGAGAAAGACTCGTAAACAGAGAGACATCCTCACTTTCAGCTAAGAAGTCAGTGTTTGCATGTGTGTTTTAACACGAGGAGGAGAAATGCAAACAATTCCCTTCCTAGAAGTAGAGTAAGTGGGAATGAGTAATATTTGTCTTACCATCAACACTAGACGAAATGGAGGGTTTCTGTGAGGCAAAATACAAGAGTTATCAAGCTTAGACACAATAGGAATTTTTCTTTTATCAAAAGACAATGTCCCAAACCTGCTGGCTTTCCCATGATCGTGGTGTCAATAAAATGTGCTTAAAAAGATACTGGGGAAAAAAAGAAATACACTTTGTTTTGTGGAGGCATAGATTATGCTGTAACAAAGTGTGAGAGAGTAACAGTTTTTCTAAATAAAATCATCCTTTGGCGAGCATGAGTTTGTATTGCAAATGAAAAGTGGAAATTTTTCCAGTGTAAAGTGATTTTGAGACTAAAAATTATGTAAGTGGGTCACCTATGGAAATCCACATATTTGCTTGCTTTAAAAACTTGGAAACAGGATAGTCTAACCTTATATACAAGTGTTCTAGAATAAACTGATTTGTTAACAATGTGAAGAGGCAAAACTTTTCAATTATTTTGCAAGAACAATGAATGGGCTTCAGGAAAAATGGAAACTGTCAACTAAATTTCAACAGATACCTTTGCATCATTGGTGGCTGAGACTGGAATATGAATATCACTATTTGTTAGGCATAGCCCATAAAACACTTCCTCCCTTTTGTATCTATGCATATTGATGAAGCCCTTTTCAATTATTTCAAAACCAAGTACTGGAATAATCTGAATATTGCACTGAACATCAAGTGACTATATCTCAACTTGTTAAAATAAGATTGCAAAAAAAAAAAAGAGTCAAGCATATTTTACATTTGCTAAAATGCATTCTTCGCTAAGTCAGAGTAAAAATATGTTGTATCTTCATAATTAAGAGGAAAATGTTTTTAAGAGATAGTTTATCTGATATTTATAATTCCTCTTAAAATCCCAAAGGGGGCCAGTAACTTCAACATCACCCAGAGCTTGTTAGAAAGATACTCAGGCTCTGCCCCAGAGCCACCGCTTTGCTTCTGTTTTTTTTTTTTTTTAAAGATTTATTTATTTATGCATACAAGAACTGGGGTACAGGCCAGAGGTGTGTGGATTCACAGAGATAGAGTGGGGAACAGAACAGGCAGATTGAAATACACTGCTGAGGGGAACAGTGGGTGAGTCAGGAGAGGTCTGCTGTGCCATGTGGGTAGCTCCCTGGCCAGGGATCAAACTCGTGCTGCAGTGGCTGAGGACAGTTTCATAGGTTGTGTCTTAGCCCCTTGCACCACCAGGGAGGCCCCTCTTTGCTTCTGTTGAGTGAAGGCTTCACCTACATCCATGCCTTCGGGCGTGAATAGAATCAGAGACTGTCAGAGGCACTTTGGTCTTAGGTAAGCATGTGGTTGAGGCATGGTCTGCTCTTCAGGTTGGAGGTTTTTTGTTTTTTTTTTTCTAAATTATTTATTTATTTTTTTTCCAAGGTTAACAAAAGGTTTATTTACAAGGGAAGAGGAAATGAGGAAATATACAACTCAGGGAGAAAAGAGGGAGACAAATTCTTAAATGTGTCCTACCTGTTCTGCAGGTTGGAGTTTTTGAAGACCAGATTAATTCTCAAAATTTTGAAGTGAGTTTATGTAAAACAGACTTTCTGGGAGTAGATGGAACTCCTAGTATAAACATAAATCCCAACTCCACTTTTATAAAGCACCAAGTAGTAACGTATATAGTAATACTAGCTCGTATAGAACATGTTCCGTGTGTTAGAATTATCCTAAATTCTCACAGGTTAATTTGTTTTGTTACAGGACAGGGAGAGGGGCACCCCAAAACCCCCAGACCTGCCCACTCTAAATAGGTTCTGCCATCCACTGCATCATCCACTGCATCAAGACAAAGCACACTCTAGTGCGTAAGACCTTCAATGGAAAGGAACTTTAATAAAATTAGTGTGCAACACAGAAAAGGGGAAGAATATAGTTTCCAAATCAAGCACCCAAAGTTACCCGTTCCCTCGTGGATAAATGCCCAGCCTAACAGGGCTGGCCGAAAGCAGGGCCACTGAGACCCAAAAGGCTGCCACAAGTCTCAAGCACCTTCCAACAGGAACCCATAGAAAAGCGGCAGAAACAGCCAGACAGGGCGGAGTAAAAGAGCAAAATCAAGATAAATGCTGCCATTGTTACCTTCCCCTGGGTCTCTCACCCACATCTGTGTCACCCAGTCCAGGACCAAGAAGCAAGTGCAGTTTCTTCACGTGTCTCTCGGCTCCACGTGCCTCCTCCAGGTCTCCTCCTGACTCTCCATCCTGCTTCCTTCCTTCCTCAGTCTCCTCTGCAGCTTCTTCTCCTCCCTGTTCTGCTCCACCCTCCCTTGGGTGGGGCAGGGGACCTGAAACCTCCCCTATTCCTGGGGACCACCCTCTTAGAATTTAATTCTCCCTACAGCCCTATGAGGTGGCTCTGCTATTACCCTCAGTTTACAGGAGAGGAAGCCAAGGTCCAGAGAGGTTAATAACCTCTGAAACAAGCTGCTCAAGGTCATGCCACTAATAAGTAACAAAGTCAAGATTTCAATTTAGTCAATCTAGTTCCAAATCCCAGGCTCTTGGTCACTACAGTACTGCGGCATAAAATGCATGAATGAATAAATACCCACATATTGGGAATGCATACTCAAATATTTGTATTGGGGAAGATGCTTGTAAAAGTAGGAGCCTCCTGGCCTAGGGGACACAGCTAACAAGCTAGTGTGGCATAAGACGCAGTGCATCATCTGGCCATTCTGATCTTCCTGACCCATCTCTCGGTCTCCTCAGCCTGAACAGGAAATTCCTCTACTGAACTAGATCTTGGCAGCTCCCTGAATTCCAAACCTCCTCCTCCCACCTCCTGCTCCTATTTGGCCTTCAGAATTGAGCTCAGGCACCACCTGCCCTTGCGTCCCAGGTCAGTCCAGGTATTTTGGTACATTCCCAGGCTTTTGTGCATGATACTCACCCCACTGTTCTGTAATCATCTATTCGCTTGTTTGTCTATCACCTATGAGGGTAGTTTGTTTGTTTTTCTGTCCAGCACCTAGTACAGAGCCTGGTGCACAGTAGGTGTGTTGGCAGGAGTGAACGACAGATGGATGAGAGAAAGCAACCACGCCCCGAGGAGTAGCTCTACCTCCTGTTATTTGTGTGACGGCCACCAGAGGGGGGCAGACGAACAGGGTCCAGGGAAGAGCACCCTGCTAGAATTCAGACTCAGAACTCGGAGAATGATTCCAGGGTGGAAGGGAGTTCAGTGGTCATGGACGCTATTCCTTTTTCTGGACAAGAATAAACCAACGCTTGCAGATAAGCACAGTGACAATGTTTTTATTTTATTTTATTTTATTTTGGAACTGAGGCAACCTTTAAATCAGAAAAACTTGGTTCCCATTCTCATTTTATCTAGCTAGCAGGATCTCAGACAAGAGTCTTGGACTTTGGAGTCTTCGTTTCTAAATCTGACAAATGGGAGACATAGTCATCTTGCCTACCCCCCATCACCACCCATGGGTGTTCTGAGAGCCACAGGTAATGATGCATACGAACACCCTAAAAATGATCAGGCAACATATGCAGTATAATTAGAAATCTAGGGATTAAATAAAAATAAATCCAATCACCCTTGTTCGAAATTAGTGTTTTGAAATGTGACGTGAAAGTCAAGCTGTCCTTCTGGCGCCATCCGCATGAGCTTGTCTGGGAGGCATGGAGATGCTGCGATGTCAGCGTGGATTATTTAGACCATCTATGTCTGTCCTTGGCTTTCATTTGACTTGTTGGCCATATTGCAAGGGACCAAGCAGCAGTGAATATTATCTACACCTGGATAATCCACATATCCCCCCCCCAGCACCAACATCTTAAAAAAATTATATTTGGGTCCCCCTGGTGGTGCAAGGGGTTAAGTCTCAGCACCATGAAGCTACTGCAGCCACTGCAGCAAGAGTTCGATCCCCAGGCAGGGAGCTACCCACATGGCACAGCAGACCTCTCCTGTCTTGCCTGCTGTTCCCCTAAGCAGTGTATTTCAGTCAGTCAAGGGAGACTGTTCTGCTTCCCACTCTGTCTCTGGTGAATCCTCTCACCCTCTCACACCTCTGGCCTACATCCCAGTCTTGCATGCATAAATAAATCTTCAAAAAAAGAAAAAAAGAAATATCTGAGACTCCCAGTGGCTCCCCAGAGATTGGCTTTTCACTTCAAGCCCAATACTCTCCCCATCCCACCCCATAGTGCCATCAATATGACTCTCATTCTGAAGGAAATCCTGTTACACAGGCCTTGGGGAGTCCATGAGCTCCTAAACTGTACATATATAAGGGGACACTCTCCCAGCAAAGGCAGCCTAATCGTACCCCACACTGCTTTTATTCACGCATACTTCTTTTTCAGGGTCCCACCTGCAAAGTACCCCTGTGAATAGCACCCTGGGAGTTGACAATCCTTCCCGTTGATCATGGTCTTCTTTCTTGGGTAGCATTTCTATTGCAATCAGGGCATGAGCTGAAAGAATTCTCAAGCCAGTTTTGAACCTCAGAGTAGGCAATTAGATGTGGAAAATCTCCAACTCAGCCGTCTTCAGAAGGCCACCAGGACCTGACTTCCTTTCTTCCTTTCCTTCCTCAGAAGTGTTAAGGCCAGATGCATCCTATGTCTTGGCAGTACCTCACCCTCTCACCCAGCTTTTGAGTTTCCTTTTCCTCTTGGGTGAGGCCATATTTCCTTGACACTTGTGACCTCTATTCCTTGAAGGCCAGAGGATACTCTTGGGAGACGGGGTTAATCCTTGACTTGAAGAACAGGTTGTGAAGGGAAGCAGTTGATTGAGCTTGGCAGGAGAGTCAACAGGCAAAGCAATTGTTTCCCCACCCACTCACCTTCTACACTAAAGTCAATTTGTGGTGCTTGTTGGCCCAGCTTCCCTCCTTTCTGTTGGGTAAAGATGACTCTTCCATGAGATGGAATTTCAACTCTTGGCTTCTAGGACAACAGACTCTTCAAGTCCCAGTGAAGACTGTGGAAATTACGATTACCAGGGCTCCAAAGGCTTCCTGACCACGTTGAAGATCTAAGGAAGGTTATATCAACAACTGTAAAATATTCCTCTGGCACTGATGCCTGGGAAGTCAGAGCTTCTACAGACAGAGCCCAGGGAGAACTTGCCAATAATGTGACTCGTAGACACCAGAACAGGCTGTGAAGGAAGACAGTGGATTCTACTTGGGAGGTCTTTAAAAATAGGATGGGAGCCTCCCTGGTGGTGCATGGGGTTAAGCACCTCACTATGAAGCAATCTGAAGCCTCTGCAGTATGAGTTCAATCCCCAGCCTGCCAGGGAGCAACCCACATGGCATGGCAGACCTCTCCTGTCTCGCCCGCTGCTCCCCTCAGCAGTGTGTTTCAGTAGATCCACCTGTTCTGCCCCCTACTCTGGATCTGGTGAATCCTCTCACCCTTCGGCGCATCTGGCCTACACCCCAGTTCTTGTATGCATAAATAAATAAATCTTTGAAAAAAGACAGGATGACTTCGCCACTCTGGAATGGTCTGAATACCATTCTATGAAAAAGCAGAAAACATGACAACCGCACAGTTCTTTATTTACACCAACCCTTGATTTTAAGTCATTTTAAATTTGTTACAGATCCCCCACGTTCCTCAATTGCTTGGATAATATTAAACACTTACTGAAGATGCTTTGCTTCAAGCCCAGATACTGGCGCTCTAATGTGAAGGAAGAAAATCAACATTTGGTAGGGAATCCTTGTGAGATAATTTTATGTGGAAAATTATGACCACACAAAGGGAGGTTCAAAACCCATGTGAGGGCCTCCTCTGGTGGCGCAGCGGGTTGAGCACAGTGCTGTGAAGCTGTCCGCAGCCTCTGCAGTGCAGGTTCAATTCCCAGCTGGCAGGGGAGCAACTCACCTGGCGTGGCAGACCTCTCCTGCCTCACCCGCTGCTCCCCTCAGCAGTGTATTTTGGTCAGTCTGCCTGTTCTGTTCCCCGCTCTGTCTCTGGTGAATCCTCTCACCCTCCCACACCTCTGGCCTGTACCCAGTTCTTGTGTGCATGAATAAATAAATCTTAAAAAACAAAAAACAAAACCCATGTGAGAGGAACCAACAGGGTTTTCCCCTTTAAGTAACCTCCACCTCCATTAATTGTAAAAGGGAGTTTGTAACCTCTGCCCTCGTCCCCAGTCTCCTTCCTTGCTTCCTCCCGTCCCAGTCTAATTTCCGAGACTTCTAGAAGACTCTCTTTTTTTTTTTTGATGATCACTTTTTTTTAAATTAATTACTTTATTTATACAAGCACTGGGTACAGTCAGAAGCGCGGGAGGGTGAGAGAATTGACCAGAGCCAGAGCGGGGAGCAGAGCAGGCAGACTGACAAAATACACTGCTGAGGGGAGCAGCGGGTTGCAGGAGAGGAGAGGTCTGCGCGCCATGTGGGACCCTTGCCAGTGGCCAGGGATCAAACCAGCGCTGCAGAGGCTGTGGGCGGCTTTGCAACCCAGCGTTCAACCGCTGCGCCACCGGGGGAGGCCCCTAGAAGGCTCTCTGGATGGTTCCTGAAGCCTGCTTTATCTGGGAAACACGGGGAAGCAGAGTGGGATGAGAGGAGCAGCTGGGGAGTCAGTCAGGGGAAAGCTGACCCTGAGACCTTCTTCTGCTTCCTTCTCTCAGTCCACACCCTCAGACCCTCAGCTTTCAGACTTGCCCATGTTTTCTGAAGTCGAGCAAGGATGCGGGATCTGATAAGGATGAACGGGGAAAATGGCAGGCGGCCGACTTGCTGTTCTGTCCCAGGACTTGAGGGCACACTAAGCTCTAACTTAAAAATCAAGCACCTGCCAGTTTCCTTCCTACACCTTGTTAGTGTGGCAAGGATTTCTCATGAAGATGAATTTATTCACTGGCAACCCCAGAAATAAAAAGGGGTTGCGCCAATTTTTGTGTCCTTACCATATACTTAAGGAACCATATGCTTAAGAACTTGGACAACACCCAACAGCAGACATGTGGAGAGAAAAATAAAAATAAGGCTTATTTACAAGGGGAGTCAGAAGGGAGAGGAGAGAGGAGAGAGATTAGCTTCCCAGCGTGTGGCTACTTGCGTCTGTCCTATCGGCCACCCCAGGACGCAAGCTGAAGCCTGAACAGCAAGAGAGCAAGGTTTGCCTGTCACCTGTGTTCTCAAGGTCCACCTGGCCGCTGTGCTTTGCCCCCAGACCCCACACTCCTCTCCCCCACTTAGGAGGTCCGGTTCATGGCATTAGGGAGGTGTAATCCAAGTCATCTGAGAGGTAGGGAGCATGGAAATGGGGGCTGGGGTGGTCACACCCCGCTCTGTGGCCATGATGCACCCTGCAGCAAATTCAGGTGTCAACGGGCCCTGTCAGTCAGGGCTTAGGGCCACCAAATCTCCTGAGAGCCATTTTCAGAGGTTCAGCAGGGCTTGGGCCCGAGAGCATTGGCGCCACCCCAGAGATATGTTAAAGGGTACTTTCAGTGCCCCTCTGCCTCTGGTGCCTCGGAGGAGTGGACACCCTGGAACACTCACCATGCATCTAACTGAAACACTGACTGAATGATATTTATATAATTGAATTATATTCTGAATTGAATTATATTCAATAATTATATTCATTATTGAATTAGATTCTGTTTGAGAGACAGCATTGTGTGGAGCAGGGGCGCAAGGAGCTGAGGTCGGTCTCAAACACTGAAAGTGTCCACCACTCAAGCCAACAACTGCCCTGGTGTCCCAAACATCTTGATCCCCGCCCCCCCACCCCCCGGCCCCACCAGAACTATGGCCTTGACTCCATTACCTTCATGACTCAGCTGCCTTTCCCTCTGCCTTTCTGTTTCATCACTCTCAATGCACTTTGCAATAAAATTTCCCTGAGTCCAGCTTCTCTGGCTTGGGCTCCTGGTTCAGTCATTTCCCCCAGGCTTATGACCGAGAGCCTGGCAATTCACTTTGAATGAAACGACAATGGCTATCCTCTGAGGGACCGGGTTGAGTGGTGGCCAGAATTAGCATCTGATAGAACTTTTGCAGGATGGGTCTCCCTGGTGGCGCAAGGGGTTAGGCACAGAACTGTGAAGCTATTGCAGCCACTGCAGCATGTGTTCAGTCCCCGGCCAGGGAGCTACCCACATGGCACAGCAGAACTCTCGTGACTCGCCCGCAGCTCCCCTCAGCAGTGTATTTCAGTCAGTCTGCCTGTTCTGTTCCCCTCTCTGTCTCTGGTGAGGCCTGTACCCCAGCTCTTGTATGCATAAATAAATAAATCTCTATAAAAAAAGAATCTCTGCAGGAAAGATATTTAAAACTACCTCCCCAGCAAGCTCAATGAGGTTCTTTGCAAAGGTCTTAGTGCTTTGCTATTCACTGCACCTGCCCAGGGACACTGAGACTGATCCTTTACTATCTGCTTCTTTAAAGTCGGCTGTCCCCACAGCTTCCTCTGACTGGCTTTTTTCTACTTTCTAGCAAAGGTGGTCACGATTATAGCTCCCCTTCTATCTGCTCTTCTGCAGTGTCCCCTTGTCATTTCACCATCAAGAAGTAGAATCTATATCCCTTTCACCTGATCTGGGATGGCTTTGGGACAGGCTTTTAACAGAACACGGCAGAAACATTCTATGTAAGTGAATAGTAGCTTCCACCGTCACTCGTTGGAACACATCTGCTTGGAACCCAGCTACCACACTTGGGGACGTCCAAACAGCCATATGACAGGTCCAAGTGGAGAACTGAGGTCTCCAAATGGTAACCCCAGCTGAGCTCCTAGCTGAGGCCAGCTAATGCAAGTGAAGCCATTGAGGACCGTTCAAACAGCGAACACCAGGGACATAAGAACACGGGGCCAACCCAAAGAATTGTAAGAATAATAAACTGTTTTGTTCTCAGTCCTTACATTTCAGGATAGTTAATCAAAATAGCCTTTCCATTTCCATAGTGTCTAGAATCCCAGAAAATGGAAGGAATGACAGTTGCATCTCTGGCATTAAACTCACCCTTAAAAAGTTTCAGAATCAGGTACAGGTAGCAAGAACTGCAGGCCTGAGAAAATGGAAAGCAAACCTATGCGTTTCCTGGGTAATCGTTCGTCATTTTGCCTTTAGAAGAGAACTCCTTTATGTCCTAATAAAGCACAGGCCACCCCTGCATAGGACCCTGTTCGGTGGTGGTGGTGGCAGTTTAGGGAGAGGCTGCATGGGCAGCCAAGGGGAGGGAGGCAGGAGAGGATTCAGGGGTGATAGGGAGTCTTGCATCTTGATCTGAGGATGCGGAATCGGACATTGTCCTTTTATATGGAAACAAAAACGTTCACATGGATATGGTTTTATTATCCCGATTTTGATTCTTCAAATAACGAAATGAGTACCCCCTTGTTCTCTTTCACCTTCTGCTTCTCTCTCCTTTGCTCATGTATTCCTTTTTTTTTTTTTTTTTTGAGAGAGAGAGAAGAAACAACAATATGTCCAAGTTATGATTGAGCTCCAGCCGGAAATTCAGATATTTGGTCTTTACCCAAAATCAATATTTTGAGAGAAGTTTGAACTAAGTCATTCATGCACTCTTGGGTTTCAAGCATGAAATATCCCCATAGTTTTCCACTAAGAGAGAAATAAAAAGTCTGAAAACCATGTACTGAAAAGCTATCAAACATCGTGGACTATAAACTTCAAACTTGGCAGGATGAAATGATCACCAAAGAAGGAAATTCAAGTCAAGTGCAAATAAAGTAGCCAAAGCTTGTGATGTGTTAAAGGCACATAGACCAGAGAGTGAAACGTTGCACCACCTCTGACCTGTCTGGAAACTCTGCACCACCTCTGACCTGTCTGGAAACTGCACCACCTCTGACCTGTCTGGAAGCCTGTACCACCTCTGACGTGTCTGGAAACCTTGCACTACCTCTGACCTTGACTAGAGGTCCCTGACTGAGCAGGGACCTCTAGTCAAGGATGCACATCTCTGGACTTGATAGTTACCATGGATGGTCTCATAAGTGATTTCCTTGATTTTTCCCATCCAATTTTAAAATCTTGTATACACACACACACACACACACACACACACACAGAGGTATAGGCTCACATCTCCAGAGAAGTATGTTATACTCCTACACCCACCAGCAAGGTTCCCATAATCCTCCGTCACAGTCCATTGCCCTCCCCGCCCCCCGCCATCTTTATCTCTCAAAATCACAAATCCCATCAGGGCATTTTCCTCTTTACACACTTTGATGACTTTCCATTGCCCTCAGGATAAGTCAGCACTTCCCAAGATGCCATGGGCCAGCTCTGCTTCCCTCCCCAGCCACAGCTCTGGCCACGCCTGAACACCCACTCTTCCCCAGTCCTGCTGAACCTGGTGTTCCAAGAACGTTCCATGCGCTCTCGCACGAGTCCTTGTACATGCTATTCTTTCTGCTGGAACCTTATCCCACGCCCAACTCTTATTTGTCCACGGAGAATCAGCTCAGGTGTCACCACTTCCAGGAAGGACTAGGGGTCTCTCCTCTGGATTCCTGTAGCATTTGGGAATTTGTCATGCTGTGTATTGGTCCTTAGTTAATATTCCCCATCACACCATGGATTCCCTAAAGGCAGTTACCAGGCTTGACTTTTTATTCCCTAAAACCTACTTTGTGCCTGACTTCGAGAGAATCTTGAATAAAAATGAAATCATTGTGAATAAAAATGAAACTCATAGCTCCAAACACCACCTGCATTGTTGCAAGGAGCCAGAGACAAGCAGGGTAGCAGGGTTTTGAGCGAGGGCCTATAGAACTGGGGCTCTGACGTCTGCAGAGAACTGTTTGTCCCTGTCACCATTTTGCCTAGAGTTAATCCATTCTTATAAAATAACTCTCAAATCACAGTAACTTGACGTGGCAATGTTCTTGTTTTCAGAAGTGTTGCCACAACAGACTCTGTGTCACAGAGGTTTGGAATTCACTCATTTAATTAACCAAGATAGTTTGACTCCAACTGTGCCAGGCACTGTACATATTTACACAGGAAGACAACAGGAGTGGTTTTCCTCCAGGAGCTTGCAGTGCGTTGGGAAATTGGTAATAGGATTTGGTTTTGATTTGATGCTATTGTTTATGGTCAAACTTGTGAGAGTAAAAAGTTCTGTAGGGGCGGGGCGGGCGGCCCCACAGACAGGGAACCCAGCCAATCGATGTTAATTCGAGTCCAAAAAATGTTTTTAAGTTTTTCCCAGAAGAAAAAAAGAAATGAATAAAGCTCACCCAGGAGAGTAAATGTGGATGACACTCCCCACCAAGAGAACAAAACATTTTTTTAAATAAATGACACATCAAGAAACAAATAGGGGGGCCTCCCTGGTGGCGCAAGGGGTTAAGTCTCAGCACCATGAAGCTATCCACAGCCACTGCAGCACGGGTTCCATCCCAGGCCAGGGAGCTACCCACATGGTGCTGAAGACCTCTCCTGTCTCACCCGCTGATCCCCTCAGCAGTGTGTTTCAGTCAGTCTGCCAGTTCTGCTCTCCGCTCTGTCTCTAGTGAATCCTCTCACCCCCCACACCTCTGGCCTGTACCCCAGTTCTTGTATGCATAAATAAATAAACCTTAAGAAAAAAGAAGCAAATAAGATGATCCTGGGTGCAGAGGCTCAGGATTCAGGAAGCTCTGTATACTCCTGCCACCCCTGAGGCAAAGGATGGACAGACAGGTCCCCCTAGAGGCACTCCTGCCTCTGCAGTCTCGGAGGTTGGTGGTCCCCATTTATGTGTGTGAGATAAAATATCCTTGGGTAAAATGTCTAAAAAGGAAATGGGAGATGGCAAGAATTTCTTATTTTTCTTTTTCTTAAAATTGAGGGCACATTGGTTTACAGCTTTGTTTGCATTTTAAAGTATGAGATCTCCCCCTTCAGGTGTTATTATCCCACACTCACCAGCAGTCCACACCATGGTCCATCACCATAGTTCATCTTGCTCCCTCGACACCGTGTCTATTGCAAGAAAGAGGAGAGCAACAGTCACCCGTGAGAAACTCCAGTCAGGGCCCCACAGATTTCACAGAGAGAGGGATGAGTATATTAAGTGGGTTAATATATGTAAAGTGCTTTGGAGCGTGTCTAGCACATCATGAATAGTATATACTTGTTAGTTTAATGGTGACTCCGTAAGGGAGCACTGTTCTTAACATCTGCCTGGTATTTTTGACTCCACACTGGGATGGGCTTGTACTACTTTTCCCAGAATTCCATTCTTTATATAATCTAGGCCATGGGAGAAATTTACATGAGATTCAGAAGATAGAAGAGAAGCAGCGGCCACCAGGATCTCAAGACAATGTTGGGTAAAGGTGCATTTGCAGCTCATGCAAGCTCATGCAGGGTTCTGTAGACTTCCCCGGCCAGTGCAGGACAGCAGCTGGCCCTGCATTTTTCCCAGTCCCTCTGACCCTCCTCCTGCAGCTGCTCTGAATCCTGGCCTGGTGTAAGTGCAGCTCCAGGACAAAGGATTCAGCTTCCACGCGGGTGAGGTTGAGATAATGTGAAACAGCTACGGGTTGCCGTTGGTCTTCGTGGATTTCAGTTTGTCCTTGGGGATTGCTGTTTGTCTCCATAGTTACAGTGGTCCCTGCTCCCTACCACTGCATGTCAGCTTTCCTTCCAAACCTCCAGACGTGTCAACCTCTAGTGACGTGAGGATCCCCATTAAATGCTGAAGAAAAAGCCCTGCACAGACATCTTCATGAGCATCCACCATTCCTCAAGGTCTAATCCCTTTAATACACATTTAACACACACCTTCTGTATTATCATGCTTTGATTGAACTGATACACATCTTCCTCCCTTCATTAACCTAGGTGTTGGAAGATAAGACACTGGCATCACTGAAGATGCCTGGTTCTTCTCGTAATTTTGCACTGACTATAAGTCTAAGCACCCTCACCCACCAGCTTCCCAGAACCTCTCTGCAGAAGGACTTTGACCGATAGTGAATGAGTATTGGCTGCTGAAAACCCTCATAATAAAAAATATTCAACAAACTCCTGGCTTCAGAGCACCGATGGGTGGAGTTAACCACAGATTTGTCATCAGATTTCAAAATCAAAGCTGTAGGACTTTCCTAAAAATAAAAGAAAAAATAGAATTTGATCCATTTCAATGCTGCTATTTTCATGTCTTCAGAACAAGTTGTACAGAGTAAGATGAATGCTATGACGACAGGTCCAAAAGCAATACGGAATTCATAACAAGATGTTGTTACTCAGAGGAATGGCAACCCAGCACGCTTTCAGATAGGACTGCAACAACAAAAACAAACTCGATGTCCATGTCAGATAAACAATCGCAGTCACTGTCCTGGAAGTTTGGGAAGTGATTCATCTTGAGGAATGGGCACTGAGCGGAGGCAGCTGGCTTACCTCAACCTCTGCTGTTGACACAAACATTCTTTTTTCCCTCTTGACTGTCACTGGGAGATGCTGGATGACACTGCTGTAGCCACGTGCCCCTGCATCTCCGTTTTACCTACAACCCATTCACCTTTCCTGCCCCTGATGCCTGTGTTCTCTGCCCTCAACCTGACACCATCCTGAAGGTAATGGATTTCCTGGTAGGTGCAGAGGAAATACATCAAGAAGCATCTCCTTGCAAGAAAGGTTCCTGGTTAAGGACTTTTGGCTTTGAGAAGTATTGACTGATAACAAAGGGGACATTAAAGAATAGAGCAGCTGCAGTCCTGCAGCCAATCAGCCAGCCCGTGAGGAGAGGGATTGTGAGGGACAGCAGAGACCCTGTCTGGGGGTAAACTCAGATCAAAGTCAGCGTGGGCGTGGGTGTCCTGTAAACAGACAGGGCTGGAGTTAAGGCCACAGTAAGGCCAGGGATGAAGCAAAGAAGAGTTTGGGCAGGAGAGGTCCAGGGGTCCTGATCCAGAATCTTCGACTGGAGCTGCAGCAAATTAGAGGGTGCATCACAGAAAGGTCTCTGATGATTATCATCCTTTTCCTCTTCATCTGAGCATATTTCATGACCAGGACCAAGAGTTTCTGCTGTGGTGCAGAAAGGTGACACTCAGGAGGCAGTGTGGTGCGACAGAGAAAAGTGTCCTTCTGCAGCAGGACACGTGAAAAACAATGCTCACAGAGCACTGTGCATAATCGTCCCACGCCTGAAACTCACCAAACTACTCAGCGACAGAATGGATGAAGAAGCGCTGGTATGATTACAAGCTAATTGCAACTGACTTTCACAGCAGAACCCTGTGTTAGATTCCTAGGGCTGCCCATAACTAGTGACCCCACGCTGGGTAGTTAAAAACAAAAATTTATTTTTTCACAATGTAGGAGGCTTGAAATTAAAAAAAATCAAGATGTCAGAAGGGTTGGTTCCTTCTGGAGTTTTTTGAGGGCAGATTTGTTCTCTGTCTCTCTCCTGGCTCTGGTGGTTGCCTGAAGCCCTGGGCATTCCTTGGCTCATAACACATCCCTTCGGTCCCTGCCTCTGTCTTTACAGGACACTGTCTCATGTGGTCTTCTGATAAGGATATCAGCCATCAAGTATTGGATTTAGTTTCCATCCCAATCAAGTCCGACCTCCTCTTAACTGACTGCATCTGCAAATGCCCTATTTCCTGGTAGGTCACTAAAACGTCTGGCCACCTGATTCCACAGCGGGGGTTTCTCCCACCAACAAGTAACATCTGCATGTCAGCTGGGCATCCTGCCACTCACCTCCACTCTCTCCCTGCCTGTCAACTGGGTGGTCTCAGGGGCACGGGGTCACTCGACTTCCTGCTTTTGCCATATCCTCCTCATCCTCTTAAAGTGGGGGTGAATATGAAATGGGATGGTACCTATGAAGGACTGACCCCCTGTAAACACCAGCCATGCTCACCATCATCCCAGGCAGGGGCGAGGCCCTGCGGTATGTCCCAGAAGAGGCTAAACTAAGATTGGGGTCTGTCTCTTTGTGGAAGTGGTAGGTCGTGAATTCTTGGGTGCCTGAGTCAAGAGGCACAAAGGCTTTTGTTCTTCAACGCAATGAGGAAGAACATTGAGCTTCTTTGGAAGGGGCTGGAAGAGGGGCTTAGAGATGGACCCGAGAGGCCGAGTGGGCTGCCCCACACGTCGTGAGCTGTGGTGTGTGGACTGGAACCAGTTCACACACCTCGTCCATGGTGGGGTGGAGGGGGGAGCACAGGTTAGGCGCCTTGAAGCAGCAGCAACAGTGTCTGAAGCCAAGATTCTCACAACCAGAGGATGGACTGACCTTCCCAACCGCAAGCCCCACCTCGGTGTGCAAGACAAGGCCAGTTGGCACAATCAGTAGCTTGCTCCTCACAACAAAGCAGCCATCCCATTGTCAGAGGAGAGCGGCTCTCTGCCAAACCCTGGGGATGCTTCAAGGCACATTCTAGTGGATCCTGCTTAGGTTCCATGCCAGCAGGTCTGGCTAGTCTCTGTTCCTGCTGTTGATCTCATTCTGCAAGTGTGGCGGGGATCCAGTTCATTCCGAGGGTCCATATCTGGATGGGTCATCAGACTGGGCCAGCCGAAAGATCCATTTTAAAGATCACCTACCATGGTGGGAAGGAAACGGATGAGCTGCTAAATATAAAAATCTAGTCAATTTTGGGGGGCCGAAGACAGGGTTCATGTGGTTGGCTGGGCCGCGAGGGCAGCCTTCATTTTCCTGGGCATTTCCTTTCTACTTGTCTAGGAATTTTCAAAGTACTCACTCAGGACTGACTTCAAATACTTGGGGGCATCTGGGAAGCCACTTTGGTGTATGCCCCGAGGGCACAGCTGTGGAGGATGTTGACACCCTGTGGCGAAATGGCCCTTCACTCCTTTGCCTGGAGACAGCTGTACCCGGCCCTGGGCACAGGGCTGTGTTTTTCCATCCCTCTTGGTGTGAAATTCTTGGGTTTGTTTTGTGTCACTTTGGATCTTGGTAAAACAACATGCAAAGATTAATGGAAAAACTCTGCTTCCAATTGCCAGGAAAATATTTTCCCCCATTCAGCATGAAAACAAAGCAGAGTGTCAGCTAAGGAGTCTGGGGAGAAGAATTCATGTTCTCCTTAGCATGGGCTCTTCTCGGCACTGTTTACTGGGTCCCTCTCCTGGCAGAACTTTAATATTTTTCCCTAAGTTCTCTCAATCGACGACTTAAAACAGATCCGATCTGCCCGGGAGGGTCCTTGTCCAGTGCCCACTCTGTGCAGGGCCTGAAGTCTGCGCTCCTGACACAGGAGACTCGAGCAATAAGACAACACACCCCACTTTACAGATAAGAAAACTGAGGCTGGGGGCATCAGTGAGCTTCCTCAAGGAGCCTCAGGTCACACAGCAACTGCTGCAGGGAGGCAGGATTCAAGCCCAGGCCTTTAGCCATGACCTGTTGCTCTAACCCTGGCCCATCACAGTGCTCAGTGTAGAGGAGAGGATGAAGGTGTAGGCGCTCCTGGCGAAGCCTCCTCAGGCTCAGAGGAACTGGGCTGACTTTAGTTCTCCATCTATACTTCCCAGGAGGCCTTCTCCTCCAACCCCTGAGAGCAGAAGTGGCCTGAAGGTGCTTGCTCCTTACTGTGAATTCAGTGGTCTGAGACAGGCCGGCGAGGGAAGCAGGAGGGCTGAGGAATCACAACGTGAAACCACTCAGCTGTGTGACCTCACAGGATGCCTGACCTCTCCGCACCTGCGCAGAAGGTGAGGCGTCCCTTCACTCTGGCATTTTGGTGAAGATTAAGCGAGATGTGGTTTGTGACGCGCCTGGCCCATGTGTTGTACACAAATGCTTTGTCTTGGTTCGGGTTTATCGTAAAGACTTTAATTGCGAGAGTCTCAGGCGTGGGGGAGCAGGCAGGACCCGGTGTATTGATGTTTACTTGGCTGTGTATTTGTCTGGGCATTTCTACAACATTCATTTAATTATCAAAAAGGGGTTGTGACCCCAAAACATTTGAGAACCACTGCAGTTGAGTTTGACTTTGGACCCATGGTTAAAAACCAGCAAGCTGAGAATATATTAAGTGTCCACATGTTCCTGGAATCATGCTGGGGGTTATTCAAACAAACGGAACAAGCGGAAGGTTGTCTTTTCGAAGTTCACAACGTTAGGATGTGTGAGCTTGTCAGCGGGTGCTCTGATGGAATGTCGCCTTCGACTGGAGACGATGCAATGGCTGAGTTAGATTCAGAGGTGCAGAGAGAGCAGAAACAATCCTTACAACCACTCCATGGAGTCGACACACATGTATCATGTTTATTTCACATTTGAGAAGCTGTGATTCCGGGAGGTTAGATGACCTGTCCAAGGTGACACAGTAAGTGGCACTTTTCAAAATCGTGAGTTGTCCCAGGACTTATTTCCAAAATTGGCCTCATTCCTTTGGCATCTTCTTCCCCCGGAGTTGTGAATGCGGCCACTAAGGATGCTTTTGATGAGAGGAGCAGAAATCCCCAGCTTGAGCTCTGTCTTAGACAACAGGGGAATCTTATTTTGTCATGCAAGACCCAAGGGGCTTCACCGTCTCCAGGCTGCCTCCACTTCTTGGTCATCCTCTTGGTCTGGCATGACCCACAGGGACACATACATTATCTGGAGGAAGATTTTGTTGGGCCCAGACATAGCAATGTCCAGAGGAAGATTTAGGGATGGTCTCTTCTTAGGCCTCCTTCTTGGGAACAGGAGTTACTTTTCAAACGGTCCAGGGAAATCCCCCTCGTGTCTCACTGGGCAGGACAGATGGTGGGCACCCCTAAGCCATCCCTTGCCATGGGATTGTCATGATGGCCTTACTAACCACGGGGGGGGGGTGTTGAATGGATGTTGGGGAGTCAACCTTACAATATAAGATCTTTGAAGTAAGAACTCTTAGGGGTCAAGGCTAGCTCCTTGCCTTCTCCTGAAGTGTGCCTCGGCTTCTTCATTTATATGAAAGATATAATACATGTACTCAGGCTAGACCTCTTGCCGAGAAAAGTCTCCTTGTAGAGGAGCCATGACAACAGATGTGGATGCACGGGGGGTGGAAAGGTGTCGGGCACTAAAGGATCCAGGTATCTGCGTCCTTAGGGCTGCCGGGACCAACAGCGAGGTGGAGTGGACACGATGTCAGAAGCGGTTGAGGGGAGCACTCGGACACCGTGAATGGGCAGTGAGAGGAGGGGAGAAGACAGCCTCCCTCTCTCCGCCCCCCCCAGAGGAGCACTGTATTTGACTGGGCTGTGCCTGGGGTTGCAGAAACGCACGCCGAGCTTCGCTCTCCTGGGGGCTGGGTGCCTCTTACGGTCCATTCTCCTTCCGAGACACTCTTTTCGTCTTGAGCTGTCGTTTGCTTCTGCAGAGCCCTGCAGGGCGTGGGGCAGAGGCCCAGGCACCCTTGAAATAAAATGCCCCTTTCCCCTCTGCACAGCGGCCTGCTCTGCCTTAGAAGGAGTTGGGCTGTTCTCTTTCTCCTCAGCTTCCACTCCGTCTCCTCTGAAGAGAGGCTTCCGGCGAGGGAGGGCTCAGGCAAAGCGAGCACCATTACTGACACGTCTCCTCCTCTGCCCATGTGTCCTACTTGGGGCCATATAAGCCAAGTCCTCCTGTCCTCGCTCAGTTTCCCTCAGAAGCAGACACCGAAACAAGGGTTCAAGGGCAAGCGGTTTGCTGGGGAAGTGCAGGGAACACCCTGCCGGGAGATGAGCGAGACAGTAAAAGTTGCAGAGCTAATAAAGTGTGGACTGTTAGGCTAGACACTCAGTGGGCACCTGCACTTAATCTTGGAGGGCACTTCTGAGAAATGGGGCACAATTCACCCCAGTCCAGAGAACACGTCAAGTCATAAGTCCAAGGACTGCTCCTGGGGGATGTTCATTTCCTGCTACTTCTGACCTGCCTCTCGGCCAGAGTGGAAAATAATCCCTCAGGGACGGATGCATCTTCCACACGCAGGGAAGTCAGCAGGAGCCCGCTGGAAAGCTTGAGGTGGGCACTGACGGCTCACATCACCTCACCTACGCATCACACTCGCCCGCTCCCCATCTTTAGCTGGCATCCTGCCATGTCCAGATTTATTCCCCAATAACTTTCTGCTCCTCGAATCCAAACTCCATAGACTTTCCCTTCAGTCTTCTTGTTTTCCCTGTTTTGTTATTTTCCCCCACTGTGGCTTAACCTCTTTCTTCAAACTGCTTATTTGATTTTTGTGACTCTGCTTTGTCTTCATGCCTTGATGTTGTCAGGCCTTTGACTCATCACAAGCATTTATCTAAGACTCCCTTCTCTCTTTTCCCTTGAGAATTTTCTACAGCCATGACTTCAACTGCTACCTCTACGCAGATGAGTCCCAAATCAATGAAGTTCTTTTTAATGCACACGAAAGCCCATTGTCATCCGTCCTTCTGCCTCTGAGCCCTGCTCTCTTTTCAACATAATTGCATCATTTCTCACTGGAGGCCACCTCTGCGTCCTGGTGTCTCCATTGGCGTGCTCTGCTCTCATCTCAAATTCTGGGTGCTCCCTGTATGCCAGTCCTCAGCTAGAAACACTGGTCTCTTCACTATTCCAGAGAAATCTTGTGCCTTCCCACCTCCTCTGCAGGCGCGTGCAGCAGCTTCTGCAGGGAGAGGAGCTTCCTTCTCCCCCATCTATCCCAGAGCCCTGAGCTACTGCTAGGAAAAGGAAGACAGTGATGACTCGAGGCAGCAACAGTCTGCAGTGGGCAGAGGTCTGCTGTGCTTCAGAGACAACTGGAGTGGGGTTCCCAAGGTCCCTAATATACTCTTACCCTCTCTCTTCTCTCGCCCCAGCTGCCTTCTCACCCGATCTCCCCGACAGAGCAGGGTCGGTGGCTTTTCCTCACGTCTCCTGCCAGCAGTATCAGTTCCTTTCTCTTACTTCCAAGTTTTTTTTTTTTCTTTTTAAAAAATTCTCTTTGGCCAGAATTAGGCCTCATGTCAACTCTCATGCAGAGGTACAGGATACCACCTATGCATCTAGGGTCCACGTCAAATAATTGGAATAGAGAAAGAATAATTCCCCAGAGAAAGGGGTGTATGTTTCCAAAAGAATAAGGGAAGAGTGCTGAGCAGATAAGACCACTGTTATTACATAATTTTACTGAAACTCCCAATTTCTCTACCAGCCTTTTCTGGCTTGCAGTCGTATGGGGCGGTTGTGCTTCTTGAACACATTGCAAGTCTGTCCTTTCACCCCCATCCTGCCTTATCTAGTCTCTTCTGTTATTAAGAGAAATGACTACTTTCCTATCTTACTTATTTTTTAGCTGTTCACCTATTAAATTATTTTTTCCCTAGCTGGGCTGTTTCTGCATTGGAGGACTCTGTTTGCTTTTTATCCTTAAGACACCCAAGCATGAGACCTCGCCAAGCCTGGCTCAAAAGCAGTTCTATTGATTTGGTTCCTGCTGGGCTGTCATCGGTGCTGGTGCATGTCACCCTGGGAGGCCTGGTGAAGTAAGCCCTGGAGTGAGAGTTACGGGACCTGGCATCTCATTCTCACAGGAGCCAAGAGCCATTGGCCAAATCACAGCTCTTTATTTCATGGATTTTTCCATCAGTGAAGTGATGATGGTAAAATGTGCCCTACCTCTTGGGTGGATTGTGCGAATACACCAGGAACAATACAAATAACAGTGCTGTATAAGTGCAAGTGATGTTTACTCACAGTGATAAGTCAAAGAGCAAACTCAGCTCAGATATTGTTACTAATTAGGTATCACTTTTAGGTACAATTAGATACAATTCTTGCTACCAAGTTTGCATTTACACAGTTGTTTCATCCCCTAGATTATTCCACTCCATCTGGTAAAAATATGAACCAGTGGTTAAGTCAACCATTGAATTAACTTGTAAAAGCTCTGTGGAACTTTAAAGAAAACTTAATAGTAAACTTTGGTTTACTATTGAGAAACTCATTTCTTTGGTCCCATTGGCATTATAATGCCAAACTGGCAAATTATGACTTTACTGCTAGATGGATTTTTTTTTTTTACCTCAGATTTCCCTTTTCCTGCATGTTTCCTATTGGGGGTGGGGGTGGGGGGGAGATTTGTGATCAGCTTTTAAGGCTACAGCTGGACCTCATTTAGGTGGATATTTTATTTTGGTTTTTTGACAAGTATTTACATAATGTTAAGTAATGTTCTTTTTATTTATTTATTTATTTATTTATAGAGGCATGTTTTATTTATTTATTTGTTTGTTTGTTTGTTTGTTTTGTTTAGACAAGCACTGGGTACAGTCAGAAGCGCGGGAGGGTGAGAGAATTCACCAGAGCCAGAGCGGGGAGCAGAGCAGGCAGAAGGACCGAAGCACACTGCTGAGGGGAGCAGCGGGCGGCAGGAGAGGTCTGCGCGCCATGTGGGACCCTCCTCCGGTGGCCGGGGAGCAGCCGGGGATTGAACCGACGCCGCGGAGGCCGCGGGCAGCTTCGCAACCCAGCGCTCAACCGCTGTGCCACTGGGGAGGCCCAGTAATGTTCTTTTTAAACATTAACCTTCCTTCTCCTATACTAGCAAAGTCTATATTGTATTTCCCTTAATCAAACAGAAGATAGACAATTCAAATTTACTTTCTGCTTTGTATGTACCAGACACAGTGCAAGGCTCTGTATGTCAAAAGAACTGGATCCTTGTCCTCAAGGAGCATGAGTCAAATGGGAAAGACATGGTCAACTCCTTGTCATTACCTATAATTATGCATGCTACAATTTTCTACCACAGCGTATGAGTCAGGGTGGGCTAGCTGCTATAACAAACAGCCCTGTTTTCATTGTCTTAACCTAAAAAATGTTTATTTCTCACTCATGCAGAGCCCAGTGTGCACGATCCTAGTTAAGTGGCTGTCTTCCAGGTAGTGACATGGTGTTTTCTATCCTGTGAACTCACCAGCTTCAACTTGTGGCCATTCTGTTCACTGGAAAAGGGGCTGAGCAGATGGGCAAGGTGACTGGATATTTAGTCACCCCTACCTGGAAGTAAAACATGGCCTCTGCTCACATACCACTGGTCACGTTGGTTCATCTAGTCACAGGGATGTAGCTAGCATTTCCTGCCATTACTATATCCTGTGCAAGGAAAACACATCCCTTTATGGACAACTAGCTGCCTATGGGTACTTTTTTTTCCTATGGGTGATAAAATTGAGGTTTTAAGGAAGTTACCCAAAGCATCATAGTAAGTAGAGAGACCATATTTGAAGCCAGGTGTTCGTGCTCTGAAATAGAGATTCTTGCTTTTCAAAGTCAAGATCCTATGAAGTTGCATCTTTGGATTTTTTTCATAGTAAATACACACACATGACTTACACTCAAACACACTCACATTCAGGTACATGATTCATATTTTTACACACTGCCATTCACACATACTTTTCCTCACACACTCATACAACTTACACTTATATTTACACACCATTTATATGCACCCTTATTCCACTTACATTCATAGACAATTGCACTGGCACATACACAACATACACACTCACACGCACACGAACGCAACTTGTATGTGCACTCATCAGACCAACATTCAGACAAGGTACACTCTTTCCATTCACACAAACTACACTCACACAAAAGCACGTTTACATCACTTGATCCTTATACATATTCCAATTACCCACATTTCCACCCACACAATTACATTTCTGCTCACATACACCCATGTATTCACACTAATGCTTACACTCAGGTGACTTATACACACACACACACACACACACACACACTTTATCTCAGTTCTCTGAGGAGCAGTGAACCTCAACTAAATAGGACAAGTAGAGATTTTTCCCTGTGGTTTGACTGTGCGGGCTGCTGAGGGATCTAATCACTGCTGTGTTCATTCTTTTGTGCTTATTTTTGTTTCACTTCAAAGGATCCTCAGGGCTTTTTGCCACAAAATAAAAATTTTGAAATCATAGTACTCACATGCATATTGCACATAAAATTGGCATCAACACAATAGAGATTCTTGCTATGCCTGATGAAAATAAAAACAAACTAAAAAATGATAATCAATCCAAAACTGTAAGAGTCATATTTTGATTCCCTTTTAGTTTGCATCTTATCTGTGTGTAACAGGGCCCCTTAAGTGGATGGTTTTGATAGTAAGGACTGAAAAATAAAAAATAAAAAGAAGATATTTTTATGACTGGAAATCAAGTCATTCAGGAATTGCTACCAATGAAAAATTCTATTCCATTTGTTCTAGGAGTATCCCTTCAGAATAATAGAGAGGAAAGGCTGGCCTGGAACTAGTATATTTTTCTATTAATTCCTTTTTAAAGCAAATATTTAAAGAGTTTTCTATTTGCAACACATTCTGGTAAAATTGCTTCCCTCTCAGAACAAAGTCACAGGTTGTCCTGGTCCCTGGGGAGCTAAAGAAAGGAGGTATCTGCCAACACTGATAGCTTGAAGCAAGGTCACCTTGGAACAAGGGCTGATGGGTAGAGGGAGCAGACAACGGGATCTTTATAGAAAACTGGGACTCAGGGGGCTGCTTTTCCCACTCCCTGGACACTAGCTCTCTGGATTTGGGTCATGTTTCAAGAGAGGAGAACATGGGAGGTCATAGCACCTTTGGGGTAAAGCCAATGTTAGTATGGTCCCTAGGGAAGCCTGAAGAAAGTGGCAGGAACTGTAGGGAAGGAGGGAGAGAGAATGGAAGAAAAACAATGGGTGAGCAGAAACCATTAAAGAAACAGCTCAGGGAGATGCGGCCATGGACTCTGCCCACCTGTCATCCAGGCCACCAGGCTGAGGAAAATCACAGCCAGAGACCAAATAAGGAGTCACCCTCAAATACCACTTGCTATTTGGTTCTACAAGCACACTAGCTGCGACACTCTTTCTGGCCAATGTCCGGGGAACAAGGAACAAACCTGCAGGGCTAGGATAAAGCCTGCATCTTGTATTTTGGCTCAAGATGGGACCAGGGATCCATGTCAATGGGAAGAAAAACAGAGGATTCTGGGACAGATGTGAGTAAGCTGGGAGACTTGGTGGTAGGAACATGGAAAGGTTTCTGTTTGACTCTGACTTCACAGTAAAATATAAGACAAGATACTCCTCCGAGAGTGACATGAAAGGGGGGGATACGAGCAGTTTGAAGACAGAAAAGAAAGTCCATGATGGTTGCATTTGAGAGTAGCAGGTTACCCCTTGACAGTGAAGCAGGCTGTCCAGGCTGGTGAACTAAGTAAGATCTATGGACATCATGAATTTAGTTGAGATCTGTCAGCACAGTTGCATAGTTTGCTCCAGAAGATTCTGCCACTCAAGCAGATGTGTGAAGTGGGGGGATTGGCAGACTTAACAGAAGCTGGGGGTTAGCCAGGTGAGTACATGGGAGGGAGAGAGGTAAGAAAGTTGGCAGAGGTTGCCAGGCAGTGGGTATAACAGTGGATCATAGAGTGTACACTGGTGAGGAGGGTCAGGACTTGAGGGGGTGGATAAGGAAATGGCTTCGGGATTAAAAGTCTCCATGTGGAAGCAGGCATGTTGGTTGAATGAGCTGCCTGACAAGTGAGCAGGAAAGTTTTGGGGGTAGCACTTTTGTTGTTGACAAGACCAGCAGAGAATGACTGGGAGGCAGTGGCTGAGGGAGCACTGGAAGAAAAGATAAATGGAGGCAAAGAAGTCAAAGACTAGATATGCCATGTGTTGGCTGAGTCATCCAGGTAAGTACTGACATTGCCAAGAAGGGTTACAGAGTCAGGGTACAGAGAAAGATAGGGGACCAGGCACTAGAAACATCTGTGATTAGGGTGTGATCATTGGGGAATATTAAGTAAAAGAAAGGGATTGAGGTGGTCTAGTTTGGAAGCATAAAGTTCAGAAGGGTTGGGTTTTCGCAGGTAGAAGGCTGAAAAATGGCTCGGAGCTCGTCATAGAAGGACAATAACTGTGAGAGAACAGACCAAACTCCACTTGGTGGTGTCTTTAGGGAACACCCAGATTCCAGGGTTGGGCAAGAGGCTGAAGGGGAGCCTCAGGAAAGATCGAAAGACCTAAAGCTTATGTCAATGGCAGAAGGTGAACTCCAGTTGACCCAGTGGAAGGGTTAGGGCAGGGGTGTAGAAGGTCGGGGTGAGTCTTTGCATGCACAGAGGAGAGGAGTGTAAGGAGAGCATTTCGAGTGTAATAGTTGATCTGAGTGACCGAGACATCTAATGGTCTCCAAATGACACATTTTTTTCTGGAGGGGAGGCAGAAAGAATGCTAATAGCTTTACAGTAATAATTAGTTTAAAAGATGGCTGTCTTTTATAATGCATTGGTCAAAAAAGCTGGTAGAAGACATCTCAGCTTGCACTTAGATTGGGTTACAGTTCTCCTGAAATTGCTCAACTCCTCGCTCTTTTGTGGCTTTCATAAATGACAGCTTCCTTGGCCTCTGCCACTCTGAGGTTTATACCACGAACATAAGCTGAAGGAATGAGCAGAGAGTATTGGATTTGTGGTGAAGTTGCCTCATCAAGGGCACAAATCTCTTTCAGTCTCCATCAAAGAGGTCAGCCTTGATCTTCAGGCCACACTGCTCACTGGAAGCAGTGCTGGCGTTCCAGAGAACCAGCTGGTGGCAATGACGTTATCACAGTCAGCCCACATTAGCCTCTCCTCCCGCCCAGGTTCACTTTTCACTAACAGGAGGGAAAGAAAGCAATGGAGGAATTTTACATTCAGGACCCCAAGCACATTTTTTGGATTCTACCTTCCTCCCCCTTGTTTCTGAGTTGGTGTGTATCTTGGGGGCAGGGATTCTTTTCTTTTGGAAGTTGTGTCCTGCAGTAAAAGGACTCATGTTAGGGATGCAAGGGAAAGAGCTCCAGCAGAGCCTAGGTGAGGTTTTCCAAGGCCTTGACTGGTCCACCAAGGCAGACATGTATGGGACGATGAGCCAATGCCAGCTTACAATGCAACGATTGTACATGGGTAACAGAATGAAGAAAGTCATAGCCACCCCAAAGGAAAAAATATACAAGAATTCAACAAAATAGGCCCTTAAGGAGCACCCATGCCCAGCACCCAGGCCCAGCCTAAAACCTTCAGAATCTTCCACCAATAGCAATTTTGCTGAGCGTTCTCAGGAAAGAGCACAGATGAGCACAGTGTGCAGGAGCCTTGGCTGACGGCCTGGGGGGCCATGAGCAGAGTCCACTGAATTTTAAAATGTCTTTAATCAGAATAACCCTAGTGAATGGTCACACCTGCATGTTTATGCACATGCATATACACACATGCACATGCTTGTGTGCACACACACAGGCACACACACATCAAAATACTAGAGGCAAAGCCTCCAACGGTGAGTCATTTAGCCCCAGCTCTTGGTCTAATCACAGCTTGCTTTGGGGATGAAAATGTAAACAGGGAGCTGGAATAAACTCTCCCAGATCTGATAATCCGCAATTTCAAACAGCAAATGTCAAGTTTGCGTATTTGGGGTTTATGTATGAGTGGAAGGAGGAGAGAGAATACAAGAGGAAAATGGGCATTAACAATCTTGAACTTGTCATAAGCACATTGCAACTTACAGTTTTCATCCATGTTATCCATTTGAATCTCAGGATGTCTCTACAGGTAATTAATTCCAAGTCCTCTTTCTGGAGAAAGAAACCTTGCTGCCAAGAGTCTAAATTTTTGCAGATCCAAGCAGAGTCTGAGGTCTTCATGTTCACTGACATCTTTCCTCTTCATCCATAATAATGAAAAAAATATATAATTAACTCTTTAAAGACAGTAACCAGAGATTCCCTGGTGGCCTAGGGGTTAAGTCTCAGAGCTATCACCGCTACAGTCTGACTTGGATCCCTGCAGGGAGCTGACCCACATGGTGTGGCAGACCTCTCCTGTCTCACCCGCTGCTCCCCTCAGCAGTGTATTTCAATCAGTCCTCCTGTTCTGCTCCCTACTCTGTCTCTAGTGAATCCTCTCACCCGCGCCCCCCCTCTGGCCTACATCCTAGTTCTTCAATGCAAAATAAAATAGTCACCAAACCTTGTACCTGGAGAAACTCCATCAAAGGGTGTTGTGCCAATCAGTGAGGTGGGCCTAAGCTGTCCACACGAATGCTGTTTACCAGCTGCTGGAGACCCTCATTTCTTGCCAGGAGGCATGCAAACAACAAACTGTGCATCTGAGCTGAGTGCCCCGTGGACCCTCTAAGAGACTTCCCTTCCCAGAACATTCTGAGAAGGGGTTAATTGCTAAATGCTCAAAGGAAGCAACTTAAACCAGCTGCAACAGCTACTCAATCAGCCATGAAATCAAGTGGTTACTTCTGCCAACTGTGCGCTGACCCCCACCCTCCAGGAGAACTGTGTGCCTCTCCCGGAGCAGCCAACCCACCAGGAGGCATCCCCTTTCTTGGGAAGGCCGTGCACAGTCAGTCCTCACACTGCTGTCCGACACCAAGGACGTGACTCCAGTGCTCTCGGCTGTCCGTCTGGTTTCCTGGGACCTGACCTACTGTGGAGAAAGACAAGCCTTGCTGTGGGTAGGAAGTGGTTTAAATGAAAAGCTTCTCTGTGGGGGAAAGCCTCTGTGTGCTCCTAGGAAGAAAGGCATCCTTTAAATGTGTGACCTCACTCCATCGCTGTTTCTTCTTTTCTTGCTTGTCTTTGTTCTATCCTTGTTCCATCCAGTGCACAGCCATATCAGCATTCTGATGCTCGGAGTGGGACAACAGTGCCAGGGAGCGCTAGGTGGATGGTCCCAGGTAACTGGACTGGGGTTTCCAGGGAGCTGGGGGGGAGGCCAGGATGTGAGCAGCAGACTTTCCAAGTGATGACTTGTACGGTAAAGAAAATGTCAGGCTTTTCTGCACTCCCGCCATCAGGATAGATGATGGATCCTTGAGGTCCTGAACGCATGCCTGATGGCGGGCACCTGGAGTAGGGTGTGGGCATAGGTAGATGGGATTCACCTGGGCTGAGACTGGGCTTTTAAGGGTGGCGTCACGGGGACGCCAGCAGAAGCTGAAGCAGAAGCCGAAAGAGAAGCCGAGAAGCAGCAGAATGAACGCCAGAGAGCCCAGATAGAGTGAAGACTTGTGGGGGGCTGCCAGCCTCCCAGCCCCCCAGCCAGCACCCCTGCCCGCCATATGCCTGGTGAACCCCAATAAAAGACCTGCAAAAAACCACTGAGGACTCTGACTGCTCCTTTACCCAGTCTGCATGGGATCAGAAAACCTGCTCAGTGGCCATTCCTGCCCTTACATGACTAATATATGTCACCCGTGTGATAGTGAGCAGAGCTAGCACGGACACAAGCTGCTGACATGTTGAGAATGGCAGAGCAGAATGAAAGACCAGTGATTCTTGAAGTTATTGTTGGACTCTTCCTGGCTTTGTGCTGCTCTGACTCTGGGTTTCTTTTTTTTTTTAAATATTTATTTTTGCATAGAAGAACTGGGGTGTAGACTAGAGTGCAGGAGGTGAGAAGATTCACCAGAGACAGATTGGGGAGCAGAACAGGTGAATCTACTGAAATACACTGCTGAGGGGAGCAGTGGGTGAGACAAGAGGTCTGCTGAGCCACGTGGATTAGTTCCCTGGCTGGGGATTGAACTCAGGCCATCGAGGTGGGCCGTCATAGTGGTAGGGCTGAGACTTAACCGCTAGGCCACTAGGGAGGCCCTGACTCTAGGTTTCCTGTATGGGGGTCGTAACTTATACTTTTGAATTGGGTTTTTTGTTTCCTGGGAGTCAAAACCAGCCCCATTCATTATATAGCTCAAACTGGATGGTAATTTAGTGGAGAAATTATTTTTTTTTTTCTGATTGTCTCTCTTAGACTTTCCTTATCCAGGGACTAGAAAAGTTGCAAATACTGTAAATGGTAGGAAAATTTAAACAAACTATAGAAAACAATCTGAGGCTCCCTAGGGATATTTTTTTTTGTTTGACAAAAGATATCTTACCTTTAGTTCCTTCATCATAAAACACTATTAGTTAAGGTGATGAGTTCCTAATAGGGTATGACTGGTTTACTGGGTGTGTAATGGGGCTGCTGTGGGATTTTCACATACAAATAAAGATTTATTGTAAATTCAATATTCCCAGTCCCTAAAGTGAGCAAGTGGGACAAGTTCTAAGCATCAAAGTTAGGGGATCTATAGTAGGTCCATTGGCATTTCAGAAAGACATTGCTCAGGGACAATAATATGAAAACAGTCCACGACATTGCTAAGTAAGGGACAATTACATGAGAGACAGCATAGGAAACTTGAGTTCCCTGGGTCACGGTAATAACAACTTTTGTGGGAAGCAGTTTGTCAATGTATACCAAAGGTCTTAGCAATGTTCATCTATGTTAATGCAGTAATTTTACTGTACTGGAATCTAGAACAAGGAAACAATCCTAATGAGGGAGAATGAGCTCATACCTGCTGCGTCTCACTCCTCTTGGATGTCCAGAGAGAACTGTCTCGGCTCATCGATGCCCTGATGATAAGAGCAGCTGAAGACAGGGCCTCCCCGGTGGCGCAGTGGTTGAGCGCTGGGTTGCGAAGCTGCGCGCGGCCTCTGCAGCACCAGTTCGATCCCCGGCTGCTCCCCGGCCCCCGGAGGAGGGTCCCACATGGCACGCAGACCTCTCCTGCCGCCCGCTGCTCCCCTCAGCAGTGTACTTCGGTCCTTCTGCCTGCTCTGCTCCCCACTCTGCCTCTGGTGAATTCTCTCACCCTCCCGCGCTTCTGACTGTACCCAGTGCTTGTATAAACAGAACAAACAAATAAATAAATAAATAACATGCCTCTATAAAAAAAAAAAAAAAAAAAAAGAGCAGCTGAAGACAAAGTGTGGAAGGATCTTGGGAGGTCAATGGAAATAACATGCATTTCTCATGGGAGCCTACATTCTGTTGTCCCGAGGGGAATGAGCACGGCGAAGCATGCTTTCCATTTGGTAAAGTGCAGGAAGCTGGCTGAAGCCCTGGTCTCTGGAGCCTTCTATTCCACAAGGCCACCAGGGGAGAAGCCAGAAGCCTCCCAGTCACACCTGGGGACTCTACATCTGCCTCACAGCGTATCTGGAATATAGATGTGTCCAAGTAGGTTCCTCCCTCACCCTCTCGGTGCTCTCAACTTCCTGGGAAAGGGTGGGAAGTTTTTACTTCTTACTATTGGTGCATAGAAAGCATTAAACCTTCTCACAAGCTTTAAGGGGATTTGGGCATTTCTTCCTCCACATCTCTAGCTCCAGCCTAGGAGTCCACTGGTAAAATGATACAACATTAGCGATTGGGACTAGAGATAAGTGCTGAGCGAGAGAGGAGCAAGTAGAAATAGCTGGAGACAAAACTGGGCTCAGGAGGTGCAAGGAATAAAGAAGGATTTTTGTGGACTTCAGTTAGTAACAGAAAAGTCTTGATGTATCAGGAAAGGCATCTCTCCTGCTGGCTCAGAGGGGGCATGTGGAGAGCACTAAACCTCTGTGCATTGGTCAGAGCATCCAAACCAGCCTACTCATCCTTCTTGGCAGTATCTTCCAGACACCCTGGTGTGGTAATGCAGCAGACACGGCCTACCACAAAGCTATGTTATTCAGGATGACAACTCCTGGTATCAAAGATCTCGGGTTTCTGCTGGGAATCAGAAAGTTACTAAGTGATAGGATTCCTTCTTCCCCTGTCCTTGTCAACTTTTCCACTCACCACAGAATCTACAACTTGGCATAGATATAACATTCCCAGAATTTTCTGCCTGGAATGTTCTACCCTAGAATTAACTAATACATGTTCTCTTCTGGAATGATTTACCCCCAGAATGAACGAATATATGTTCTCTTCTGGATTGTCTATGAATCACCAAAAACAGGATTTGAAGAAAGGAATGTGAAATTACAGTAAACTGCCTCCAGAATTCAGAAATGAAGTCAGGAAAAAGAAGACTCTCAGAAAGATACTAGAACAGTTTTTAAGTTTAGAAAAGTGGCCTCTTTGAAGACTACAGAAGGATGTAGGCTGTAGCCTCATCTATTTACTGACTTTCAGAGTTGGAAGGAAAACAGTGCCGAGTAGTTCCTGGCACATCAGAGATATTCAACAAATATTAGCATTTTTTTTTTTTTGGTCTCTTCTACTCCAAAATCCGTCTGAGGCATAACTCATTTTTGCCCTCTCCTAGAATTTTTTTTATAGTGAACATAAGATATTTCTCTATGGCTTCCTCTTATTTTCTTATAACTATTCCTGGACACTTAACAGAATAAACCATATCTCTTTCTCCCTTGACATACTTTAAAACATTTGAAGGCAGCCAAAGGGCCCTGGAAATGGAATGTGGAGATGTCTTCTTCCTCTTCTGATTTCCTGAAGGTTAAAAATATTTTATCCACAAATAAAGAAAAAGGAATCCTTAAACATGAAGCATAAGAAAGATCCACTAACTACGCTCACATTGTGTCCCATATGTCCCCTTCTATAGCTTGTTTCTTCCTCAATAAATATGCCAACTCTGAGGGACTGTCAGATTTTTTCTGGTCCTCTTAAGACACCAAGAGAGAAAACGCCCTTTGAATGCACCTGCTCAATTGTACAGTTGTCTGTGCATTGAACCCAATGAATCTTGGGTCGTATGTCCTTAAAGAATGAAAGGGACATTTTCCTGGTTAATGCCAGCAACAGTTACCCAGTGTAAAAATCACCATGTTCTGAGCTCCTTAAAAATAGTATTGGGTATGACATCTCAAGGGTATTTTGGGTTTGTCCCCCATTACTGACTGATTCCATGACACTAGTTTATGATGTATGATTCCAACCAAGTATTATCTACATACACCAAGAGGTTCATATCTAAAGAACCAAGACCAACATTTACAACCTCTTTGGACATATGTCACCGAGAAACTCTGAACTGTTCTCAGAAGCAAGTTTTCATACATTCATTGAACATTTTATTTTATTGGGTAGCTATTCTTTGTGGACATGAGGCAGGAATTGATACAGTGGCCTAGTAGGTACCTTGTTTGAAGCTCTTAGGATACATTCTCCCCTTTGGGAGAGAAAACTTTTTTGGGGGGGTGGGGACTAGTAGATTGAGTCTTCTCTTTTGATCTAGTCCAGTGAAGCTTCTCTCTCCCCTCCAGCCAAGAGTGAGCCCATGAGCCAAGTCAGGCCAATTAAATGTTCTCACTCTAGATTATAAATCAAAGCAGGCTAATAAAGAGACTGAAAACAAGTTGGCATTCGGGGAACTCACGCTCCATTCAAACTGTTTTTACTAGAATATTTCCTGCCATTTTAACTTCCTAGTTGCCTTGTGTTGCCTATTCCCACCCCCTGTTCTCTGGCCTATTAACTCCAGATGTCCTTCCAACCGATGCCTTGTTCTTAGATTAGCCAGACTGATTTCGTTGCTTTCCTACAAAACACCCTGACTAATACGAGAAACAAACGAAACAGACATATCCACTTGGTGGGAAAACATACACTAAACAAAACAAACGAACACAAATATGTAATTACAAATTGTGAAATAAAGGAAAAGTGTGCTGTGAAAGAATAACAGAATGATCTGGTTGAGATTATGGGGCAGTTGAAGGATGCACATGAGATCTGCAGGATGAGCAGGTAAAGACAGGCAAAGAGCAGAGAGAAAGAGCCTTTTTGGCAGAGGACAGAGAACAAAGACCCTGAGGCAGGAAGAAGTCTGTTGCATTCCTGGAGGCTGGAGGCTTGGAAGGAGTGGCAACAACTGAGCCTGGGAGATGGGCCCACACATGGTCTTGGAAGTTAGGGAGAGAATTTAAATTTGATTTCAAGACAATAGGAAGAAACCATTGGAATGTTTTCCGTCTGTGAGTGACATGATCTAATTAGATGTTCAAAGAGTCCCCCTGGATGCCATGTAAAGACTTGGCCTGGAGGACCAGAATCAGGGAGTGGCTGGGTGGCCTGGGAGAGAGATGCCGCTGCGTGGACCAGATGGTAACAAAGAGGCCGAGAGAAGTGCGGTTCTATTAGAAGCTGTAGGTGTTGGTATGTGGACCCGTTTTCCAGAGCATGGCAGCCTTGGGGGCAAAGATACAGCCTTGCCCGCTTCTGCATCCCCTGCAGTTTCTAAACAGTTTGTGTTTCTGTAGAATTCCACAATTTACCAGTTACTGATTTTCCTAAATCTCACTCAGTTATTATAGGTGAAATCACCATGGCACACGGTTGATAACTCAAATCCTACTCTTCCTTGACAGAACTTGTTTTTAGTCCAGGGTCTAACCTGTGAGCTGTGGAACACCTACTATGTTTGCAAAGCTGAAATGAACAGAGAGCTTTTCCACTGCCTTTTGGCACCACTCCTTGTCTAACTGAACCCGGGCTCTGTACGATGCCTCCCTCCCCATCTCTCACCCTGTGGTTTATGGAGCTGCTGCCAGGCTTTGCCCAGCACCTGCTGAGCATACTTCAACCAAGTCATTCATTTTTACCACCTTTGGTCTCATTCTGTCTGTGTCTCCTTCAACATTCTTTTAATCCTTTCTGCTGGCCTTCCTTGGATCCAATTCCCTGGATGAGTATCTGGATTGGCAGCATCAGCATCACTTGCCAACTTGTGAGAAATATAAATTCTCAGGCCCCACCCCAGATCTACTGAATGAGAAACTATGGGGGTGGCCCGGCCATCTGTGCTTTAATAGGCCTGCCAGGTGATTTTGATGCACGCCAAAGCTTGAGAACCACCAGCCTAGATCTTTCCAGGAACAGCCCCTGAAGTTGCAGACAGCTGAGCTCAGAGGGGATGTTTTCTATAAACCCAAGTCAAGGGTTGAAGTCACTGATGGATCTCACCCAAGCCATGGGCCCACATGGCTGAAAGGCGATGACAGTCTCAAGCCGAAGAGTCAAATGACACTGTGAGGGGTCTTTGAGGGACCATTCTCCGTGGCTCTTTACCCATTGTTTCTGTGGAATAAACCAGATCATCAAGGGGGAGACCTGGAAGAAGGTAAAGGAAGGAAGCTGTCTAGCTCTTTTGTCTTTGCTGTTTGCATTCAAGGTACTTTTGTCCTCCAAACATCCATGGAACAAGGTTCTTGGAACTGTGATAGGTTCAGGGAATAGAGATGAGAACATTTTTGGAGACAGGGGTGAACTAGATAAATGATTGCAGATAAGACTGAAAAGTCCCCTAGCAGGGCTCTGTAGTCTGTATTAGTCTGCTCAGGCTGCCATAACAAAAGACCACAGACTGGAGGTTGGGGGTTTGAGATCAAGATGTTGGCAGGCCTGTTTTATCTGGAGGCCTCTTTCCTTGGTTTGCCAAAGGTCATCTTCTTGCTGTGTCTTCTTCACATCATCTTTTCTGTGCACATATGTCCATAGCATCTTTTTTTTGGTCTTTAATCTCCTCTTATACAGATTGGGTTAGAGACCACCATTCCTCGTTTAGCCTTAACTAACTCTGTAAAGGTCCTGTCTCCAAATCTGTCATATTCTGAGATACTGGGGATTGGGGCTTCAACATGTGGATTTATGGGGGGGGAACAGACTATAACAGGGTGAGACCAGAAATCTCCTCCGTGGGGGAGATTTCCCATCCCACAGGGTGTTGTGGGTGAATTCTAGGTAGAGCAACTGGTACTGTGACAAGACGGGAAAGTGGGACCCTCCTGGTGAGCTGGGAGAGAGGAAGCATTTCAGCGCAGCTGGCGTGTGTGCTTGATGATGCATCATCTTGCCAAGGTCAGCAGAGCCCAGAGCCCAGCCTGGAATCCTCAGTAGCTTTGACAAATCCATCAGTTGGGTTTCTTCATTACAGGTAGTGGAAACTGACTCAAATTAGCTTAAGCCCAAATGGAATTTAATAAGAAGGATATTAACAAGCTTAGTGAATTGTTGGGAAAGCAAAAGAATTAAGCACAGAAATGTCCTAGGGGACCCACATCAGGAGTTGTACCTCCCATGGCAAGACGCCCCAATGGATGAACAAGCTCTGATTGCTCTCTCTGCCCTTAGATGCTCCACTCAAGATTGAAGACCCCACTAAAAAGACTAACACCATCAAGTGCTGGTGACATGCAGAGCATCTAAAACAACCATAGAGTGCTGATGGGACTGTGAACTGGTACCAAACTTTGCAAAGCTGTTTGGCAATGTGTACTTAGGGTACTTTATGCCCTATGTCTCAGCACTTCGGTACTTTCAAATAAAGGAAACTTTTGGTGACACTCGAAGAAATTAGGTTGTATCCAGTTATTGCACCGTTGATTTCTTTTTCCTTTGATATCATCTCCCAACAAAGCTTTTATGTAACCAGGAAGTGTGTCAGTAAACACACAGGGTTTTTTCTTGTTGCTTTGCTATGAATTGCCTTTTCTCTCATAGCCAGTTTAACGGAAATACAGCTGATTTCACAAATCATTTGGCTCTACATTCTGATAGTCTTCAGAGGGACAGTGGGTTTGCTCACTTAGAAACATGATAAAATTTTTACATGGATAAAAACTTGGTAGTTTTTATCTGGGTGGTTCACCTGGGAGGTTCTATGTATACCACTATGCCCCTGGTGGGGACTGAAGATCACAGAGCTAGTCCTTGCATCTGGCAGGGGCTAAGTATACTTACTGTAATGATATTGAATGGACTTGAAAGGACTCCCCTTTGATTTGCTTGGGGCAGGCTCTGCGTGACTACTCTTATTAGTTTGGCTCAATGACTGCTGAAATGACTGCTTTGCTTCATTGAAAAATAAAGTTCAACTTGTCTCTTTTGACATCTTGGTCAATTTTTCCAGCATGTAAATTAAGATCTGTGGCATTTGCCTTGTAGATGTCATTTACAGGACTCCAATAAAATGGTCATGTGTTTTGTTTTTTTTTTTTTTTTGGGTTTGGCTTGACAGAAGAGCAAGCTGTCATTGGTTAAGACCAATACTATACAGTTGGTTCTTATTATTCATGGTAATTATGTTTTATAAAGTCATCAGAATCTCCAAGTTAGTGGATACGGAAACACTGAAACTTTGGTCCTAGGGGAAACACACATACACATCCACCCCCACACACATATACATCACAGATTATAATCCTAAATCCCCATAACAACTCATCCTGGTAGATTCCATTTTCTTTCTTTTACAAAAGAGAAAGGAAGTTCAGAAGTGTTTAGTGACTTGCCTGAGGCTGCCTCACTGATGTCACAGAAAGAAGAGAGTTGGGATTCACATCCTGTTTAAAAGGTTCCAGAGTCTGAGCTTCTTGCACCACCCAGTGCTGCCCCCTACTAGCTCCATCCTCTATGAGCGGAAACAAGAGGGCACAGAGGGCTCGTAGATGTCCGCAGGAACAGGCACATTGGCCAAGTCAAATTCTTTGGTTCTTGGCATAGGTCAGCAAATGCCTAGGAAAGTCCTACAAGTGTTTGATTTGGGGGTTACAAATAAACTTTATGAGTAGGAACTATTTGCAAATACAGGATCTGTGAAAAATGGAACTGTCTATGGTTCATATTCTTCATGAGAACTTAAATCTTCTGCCCCATCTTCATTCCTGCCCTTTCTTCCCACAACAGACTATGTCCTCAGGATTCTAAACTTTTCAATAGTCATTTATATTTATCAGTGATTTCCAAAAAAGAAGTCATTAAAATATACATCTATGCAAGCTGACAATGCATCAAAGAGCCTACATGTGTGCATGATGAGCCATATTTGACCTAGTAGGCAGGGCCAGCACAATTCTCCCTGGCTTTTTGAGGACCTAAAAGGTGTGGCAGACCATGGGGATGTCTCTGGCCCATATTGTTTGGCCTCCAGAGTAAATGGGAAAGTGAGGTACCTATTTTAGACCAGGGAATTAGGCTGGAAGTATATAGGGCTGCCCCAAATCGGTGATCTGCCCCAATGAATGAAATGAATGAAGTGATCTGCCCCAAAATCAACAGAATATTATGCTAAGGTAGAATAATTATTCTGGGATTCAGGGAAATGAAAGAACACCCAAGTGCTTGCACCTTGATAAATTGGACAATAATTCGCATATAATTCCCTTTCCAGTCCCTTCTATGCCAATCTCCTTTTACGATGGAACACAATTTTTCCTCTCCTATGGGGATCAAAGATATGTTTTTTGACCACAATGTCATTTTTTTATATAGCCTCAGAAGTCACACACCATCATACCCTAATACTATCGACTGCACGGGTTGGCTCTACTCAGTGTGGGACGAGGCTAGCATGAAAACTATAAAGCAGGATCCATCGGGTGCCATCTTGGATGCCACTACTGGTACACCAAGTTAGTCTCCTGCTCAAGGACTGTCACGGTTCCTTACCTCCTGGCTCAATGGCACCAATTCAGGATCCAGCTGAACTCCTTTCATCAACCTCAGTTCACTGAACCCCACTTCAGCAACTCTGGGCCTACAATGTTTTCAGCTTACTGCCACACACATGCAGGCTACCTTTGCCTATGCCATTCCTTCCTACTTCTCTTCTCCAAGCCAAGGTTGTCTTGCTCTGGACAGAGTTCTGAGCACGTATTCTGGGAGAGAACTTATCGTAATGGAAGAGGGAGCCAGGTTTCTAGACTATTCCAGTGGTAACTCTCAGAGGAGTGAAGAATGACTCAGAATCATGGTGGGGTAGGGAAGAAGAAGATGCTTGTCACTTAGGTGTTCCCTCAGTCACGTCCCTTGGAGATTGTTTCTTAGTCCTCAAGAAGACTGAGAAGCTGGAGCCAGGAAGCACTCTAAGCTGTTCTGGGAGCCACAGGATTAATGCCACATGGAGATGGTTCTCATGGCAAAGGGTGATGCAAACACGGAGAGGGATTGGTAGGGTTCTCGGGGCCAGGGACACCCTGTCCTGTGTGTTCACAGGCACAGCAGACATCACCAAAGGGGGTCAGAGCCAGGCCGGGGGATGTAGTGGCTGCCACAGGCTAGCCAAGATGATTTTTCAAAGAACACATCTGAGACAGCCTTTGTGGTCACCCAGACAGAGTGCCTTGCTGCAGGCGGGAAGTCCCTCGAGAAAGAGGCATAAACATGGGTTCATTATTAATGCCACTCCACTTGTATTCCCAGAAGATGCCAGGCTGAGACTTCTGCTGCCAAGACTGACAGTGAGTGTGAGCTCCTCCCTCCAGTAGAACGTCCAGAGGCTTGAGAAGCACAAGCAAATGTGACTGATGCTATAAGCTCCGGCCCATTTAACTTCAGTAAACAACAAACACATTCTCCACAACTGGCCCCAAGAAGACCTCAGAGGGGGTCCCTGTGCCGATGACTTCCCTTCACTGCTCTTTCTGGTTCCTCTTGGGTGCTCATCATTCTCAACTCACCTTCTGCAGGCCAATGGGTCAGCAAGCCCCAGATGTGCTTCAGAGACTGCCTGAATCCACCGTCTGCTTCTATTCCTGATAGACCACCTCTCTGCCAGGGGTGGAAAGTGCAGATCAATTCTTCTGACAGCTGTTTCTAATCCCCAGTTGTCACATTACCCACTTGGTTGTTCTCCTCCTACATGCTGGAACTATTTCCGCTGGAGCCCCAAATTAGTTAGAACTCTTTATAATCCACGCCCCATTGCACAGGCTTGTAAATGCTTTATGAGCAAATATATTGCCCTCTCCTTGGTGCCTGGGGTGTGGAAGTGGGTGTAGTAAATATGGTCCAAACCCCAGACACTCCTGGGCCCGTCTGAAAGTAAAACTGAGCAACCCATTTATTTTTATCTGACCCTGAAGCTGTCAAATACTTCTTTCCAAATGCTACCTTCTTGAAGGCTGCCTTAATCCCTTAGTGGGAAGTTGATTTCCCTCACCCCTCCCCCACCCTGTCTGAAATCTCGTGAATGTCTCCAAACATTTCTTCCTAATATTATTTCCTTTTCCATAAGCGTCTCGTCTCTTCCTCAATGTTGTAGGTAATTGAAGACCAGGAACCACATCTGTCCCCTCCTAGGCACCTGAGCAAGGCCTACTGCAAGAAGGTTCCCTATAAATGTTTGATGAATGACTATTTGATATCAATGATAGTTGGTAGATGGTCCCAAGCAGCCCCAATCTGTAAAAGTTAGGTCTAACCTAGAAAGAAAGGATAAGAGGTGAGCTCTGTGTCCATCCTCACCCTGTGGATCCCGAGTCAAGGAATAGATTGGAATAACAGTTCACCCCAGGGGGATCCTCAGGCTGTGGGGGGATGTTATAAAGCTGGACGGGTGATTGAGCAAAAACTAGGGAACCAGGCTGCGGGTTTACTGAGTGAGAATTTGTTTTCATTACCTTTACATGCTCAGAGCTTAGCAAATTGCTGCCTACTCAGAAATACCAAGACCAAACCAACCCAAGAGGGAGGAGAAAGCCAAAGGCACAGGAGCAGGTAATGCAAGACACAGACACTAAGAACACAGTGGTTTCTTAGACCCTTTCAGAGGATGAAGCGCACGCAGAGGGTGAAACGGTGGGTTACACTTCTCTCCTGCCCCTGTTAAGTTTAGACAAGGGTTTTGAAGGCATTCCATGAACTTGTAGCCAAATCCCCTCCATTTTGCAACAAAAAACTCCCCTAAAAGTTAGGAATAAGTGGAATTAAATCTAATTGCCCTTTGTCCTCTCTTCCCTCAACTCCCTCCTCAGGATTAACCACTCACTGGCTCAACCTGCATTCCTGGGGACTTGGAGAGTTAATAGTATTCCTCCCATCCCTAATAAAATTCTCCCCTTCTCTGAGTTGACAGAGGCATCAGGAATAAGCATCTGCTGGCTGTTGAGGACACTCCCTGCCAGGGAAGCCAAGCACCTGATTCCTGTCCTTAGACGGCCTGGACCTGGGAATAGTCCTGGCACTCACGCCATTCCAGACCCGGTTGTTTTGGGGTGCCTATTCCACTCAGTCCCTGATGGCCATCTCAAATAAATTCTATATAAAGACATTCCTTGTGGTTTAGAGTTTGGCTTTTTGCAAGCAAAAGACCCAGTTTGGTCTTTTGCAAACCCCTGATTTCATTGTTTTCTGTATTTTTAGAATTCTAAAAGATAAAAGCAGCAGCATTAACCATGCTGGGCCATGACTCTACTGTTTTCTTATTCAATTGATTTGGGGTAAAAGCTGAATATATTGTAAAATCTTCCCTTGGTGTTTCAGATGCGTAGCCAGTATTGAGAACCTGGATCAAATGGTAGAAGTTTCTTAAGCTATGGTCATAAAACCACCTGTATCAGAAGCCTCTGAGCTGCTGTCTTAAAATGCAAATCCTGAGCCTCATTTATGCACAGGAATCAGGATCTCTGGGGCAGAGCTTCAGGGAAGCACCAGGGAAGATTCTGACAATGCTAATGTTGAGAATCGCTATTCAAAATGCTTGTAGCATCAGTTCAGGTTGCTACAGGTCCAGGAGGTAAAAGGAACAAGTGAAGCAGGTTGGCTGTAAGGCAATGGGGAGTGGTGAGGCCTGAGGCAAATAAGTGGATGTACACCCAGTTTTTAAAAATTTTTTAAAGATTTATTTATTTATGCATACAAGAGCTGGGGTACAGGCCAGAGGTGTAGGGGGTGAGAGGATTCACCAGAGACAGAGTGGGGAACAGAACAGGCAGATTGACTGAAGTACACTGCTGAGGGGAGCAGCAGGCGAGACAGGAGAGGTCTGTTGCGCCATGTGGGTTTCTCCCTGGCAGGCTGGGGATTGAACTCATGCTGTAGAAGCTGTGGATTGCTTCATAGTGTGGTGCTTAACCCCTTGAGCCACCAGGGAGGGCGTGTGCACCCAGTTTAAAGCTCTAGCTTCTAGTTGATGGTGACTAGAATGTGTTGTCAGTGGTGTCTGATTGCTAGATCTATTTTTTCCCCCCAAGAAGCACCAGAAATCTTCAATTTTAAATCTCTCAATTTCACAATGTTGGCAACAAAAATTATTCAAGCACCATGCAAGCTAAACAAATCCTGTCTGAGGGTAGTGTTCAGCCTACTGACCACCTGTCTGCAACCTCTGACATGGACTTAACTGAGTAATTCTTTTTCTCATCAGAGAAAAATCCCACAGCCTCCATTTGGATCATGTGCCATGTCCTTGCAGGAATCTCCCCAAATATCCAGCCCCAAGTTCCTCTATTGTTCTTTACTGGCATGCCACATTCATAGTCTCTGTGTGAGAACCTGGTGGCTCAGCACACTGAGTGTCCTCAGCCAGCAGCCCAGTACCCACTGGTGCGCCAGGACATTTTCTTTGACCACTGTGTCTCCCACTCGCTGGAACCATTATTGAACAAACGTCTGGAGATTTGCTCACTGAGCTAGACCTGCAGTTCAGAGAGCCGGAGAACGTGTGTGGAAGGTGCTTCATTCCAAAGGGGTTTTCCTCCTCACTTTCTGTGGCCCCCAATCCAGCAACTATGTCAGCTGCCATAGACCCTGGGATAGTGGGCTCTGGTCCCAGCAACTACACCTCCCTTGTGTGTGAGCTTGGGCAAGTCTCATTTCCCTTTCTGCATCACCAGCTCCTCTCCTAAGGAAGGAGATGACTGTCTCTGGGTTTTCAGGAACAGAACTCTCTGTTAGTTTGCTTAACCCTAGTGCAATTTTATAGCAACCCCCCAATATAAAGCAAGAGTTATGCAGGGTTCAATCCTTCCAAGATTGATTGGGACAGTCAATCCCTGCCAAACCTATCATGCAACCATAAGGTTCCAGGGGACAGAGTTTGAAAACTAAACTGCTTATTTTCAAGCACCTTTTCCAAATTAGATATTTGCTAATTTTTTCAGTTTGGAAAAGCCATGGCTAAGATATTTGTTTATAAGCAGTTTTCTCTAAATCTACCATAGGGTCATATTTTAACTACATCGGAGGGGAAGATCACTCTCCAAGGCATTTACTGAAGCCTCCCGGTTCCACAGACCTGTCTTGATGCTACAGAGCGAGATGACCATGATCTCCAATTCCCAGGCATTTGGATTGCAAATCCTGGGAGGTCAAAGAGGAAAGGGAACTTGGACAGATTTTAGACCTGTATTTTATGTCTAACCCATGGCCTCTAATAAATAGAAAAATCTCACAGACTGAGAGCTGTTGATGCAACCACCAGCCTCTGTTTTGACAAAGCTTTTGTCCAGTTTTGCTTCTGTAATTTATGAGAACAGGTAATTTTTTTTATGTTCCAAATAAAAATTATATAACAACAGTGCATTATTGACCCCACTTTTTCTAACACACGCACCACACCAAGGAATGCGGCAACTTCCCCCAAGCTCTCCTTCCTGCCATCATTGAGAAAAGCTGATCCAACTCATTCCTCCTCATTAATTCTTGAGATCTGGTCTCCTCAACTATAGAGTGTGGGGATATAATATGGGGAGTGGGGTGAGGCTGAGAGCTTGGTGGGGATATGGATGGAAAAGATTTGCCTTGAGTTGATAACAATTTAAATTGGGCAATTGCTCTATAAACATTCCTTGTTTTCTTCACTTTCGTATGTTTGGACATTTTTTCATAATAAAAAGGTTAAAATGAAACATTAGTACCTACCTGTGGCTCAAAATGGAGGTTTTTTCACCCAGTTGCAAACCTAGACTTAATCACAACAGCATTTTCATTTGCTGTAGCCACATCTGACCTTACCTCCAAGTTGTCTCACTCCCTGATTCTACCCATTTCCTATTACACCAGGTTCGCACACCACACCCCCCTGAGAACAGCTGAGGAACTGCAGCAGCCCTTATCACAGGTTGGAGGAAGCCAGACAGACCCTGGCTACCTATTTCTTCACCCACCTCTTGGCAGCAAGGCATGGAGTTGGTCCTGGGCACTGAAAATCCTCCCTAGCCCTGAATATAAAGAGTTAACACTCTGCCCCGGAGTGACTGGGTTTCCCTTTGGTCAGTGTTGGCTTTAGGCTCAGTCCTTCCTGAAGACTCGATGCAAATGAGTGACCACAGTCTTAAGAATATGGTAACTCACTCAGGTGATCAAAAGCTGAGACCTGGTTATACTGGTCTTCTCCATTCTCATCGAAATAACTTACCTGTATCCTGAAGGGTGGAGGAAAAGCTCTGTCACACTAATTGACTCAGAAGATGGTCAGTGTGGTCTCCAAGAAAAAGGAAATCAGAGGCTACTACTAACCAGAGAATCTGTTGGGGTGAAACATGGCGGGGGAGAGGAGTGCGAGAGGTGTAAGCAAAAGAGGACTGATACCCAAATAATTAGTGTGTAACAAAATGGCATCCAACTAATTAAACATAGAAAAATCTCTTTCAGAGAAGAAAATCCTACTGGATCAACTTGCAAGATTTTTCCAGGCAGTTTCTGCCTCTCAGAGCTTCAATTAAAAGCTGTTTAGCAGATGGCAATTTCTGAGTCACAAAGTCAGACTCTTTGGCAAGCATCTGCGCTCTTGGTTACCCAGGGGATCCTGCCACATATGGCCCTAGAAGAGGTGTGAGCGTTTTTCCTTGGCGTACAGTAGAGTGTCCTCTCCCACCTTAACACTAAGATGACAGGCATTTCAACATAAACACCATGGGTGATGAGCAGGAGGGACTTTCCAGATAATTCAGGAATTTGGGGACTCTGATATGTCCTAATATGTCAGGGCAGGGAGGGAGCTTGAACATCATTCAGTGCAACTCCTTTTTATAGAATGGGGAAACTGAGGCCCAGAGCGGTTATGTCATCTATCTAATGTCAGTGAGGCAAAACCAAGTCAGGACCAGTCTTAGCCTTATTACTGTAGAAACAATGTCTCTATTTATTTGGGGAAACTACTTCATTACCTGATCCTTTCTTTATACTCACAGAACTTCTCAAAGATGTTTTACCAGTGATCTGACAAATTGGTTAGTGTTGGGGGAATGAAAGCATCATTTTCATGGAGGAATGAAACCAGGACCCTCTGCAGCAGTAGAATTTCCTTGCTCTTCTCTTCAAAACTTTTTACCAATGTTGAAGTCACAGCTTCCCTTGGGTGCTATCAAAGAGAGAGGAAAACAGACACTAGTTAAGGACATTAAGCTTGATTTATTCAGCACTGTTGCAGCAGGGGCGAGCCCTCAGCTCAGCTCCCCTGACTCAAAAGGAGGGAGGCTTTTAAATGCCGGGGTGTGGCAAAGGAAAAGCACTAAAGGACAGGAGAATATTGGGGAGGGGGAGGAGATGGGTAGGATGAGGTCATCTGTGTTTGCTGATTGAAGTTAGGCCCCTACCCTCCCACGAGCCTGAGAGACAAAGTGATGACTCCTAGGTCCTGGAGACAAGCATTCCTGGCTTGTGGTAGATACATCATAAAAGAACAGAAAGCAGACTTAACTAAATGTCTCTAAGAAAGGGGAGGTTATCCCCGGTGGCGCAGCGGTTGAGCGCTGGGTTGCGAAGCTGCCCGCGGCCTCTGCGGCGCCGGTTCGATCCCCGGCTGCTCCCCGGCCACCAGAGGAGGGTCCCACATGGCGCGCAGACCTCTCCTGCCGCCCGCTGCTCCCCTCAGCAGTGTACTTCGGTCCTTCTTCTGCCTCTGCTCCCCGCTCTGGCTCTGGTGAATTCTCTCACCCTCCCGCGCTTCTGACTGTACCCAGTGCATGTATAAACAAACAAACAAACAAATAAATAAATAAAACATGCCTCTATTAAAAAAAAAAAAAAAAAAAAAAAAAAAAAAAAAAAAAAAAAAGAAAGGGGAGGTTAGAGATCTATAGTCAGGATTTAAAGGCAAGTGAAATTTTTTTTTGCCAGTGGTGAGCTTCCTCAGATAGGCACTTAAGGGATTGGTGTGGAGGATTCTCATAGGCCAAGGTCGAGGTCTAGTGAAGATGAAGACTCAGAGGAGCCTGGCTCAACTCTGATCAAACACAGTTTCTTTCTTCTTTTTTTTAAAAAAATATTTATTTATTTATTTATTTATACAAGCACTGGGTACAGTCAGAGGCGCAGGAGGGTGAGAGAATTCACCAGAGTCAGGGCAGAGAGCAGAGCAGGCAGACTGATGAAGTACACTGCTGAGGGGAGCAGCGGGCGGCAGGAGAAGCCTGCGCACCATGTGGGACCCTCACCCAGTGGCTGGGGATCGAACTGGCACTATTTCTATGACTATCTTTGTGATTTTTCTTTTCTGAACCCTCTTTCAACAGGGGAAGCTAAAAGAAGGCTCATCTACTTACCTCTGGCCACTTCACAATTGAGTTCTCTTTCCAAATGGCTCCCCAGAATTCGATCACCAAACATTTACTGAGCACAAGGTGTAGGCCAGACCCCCAGTGGCCTGGGTGCTGGGGAGAAGGAGGTCGACATGTCAGGGTTTCTGTTCTCAAGCAGACTAGTGGGGGAGCCTGAAAATTTGTGATTCTAATATTTAGTGAGAAGCTCAGTCATAGAAGTGTATATACAAAAGGGAGTCCCTAATTTAGTTGGGCAGGGCGGGGAGGGAATGGCCAGGGAATGTCTCCCAGAAGAGATGACACCTGTTTCCTTTGGGTTCCCTTGAAACACCAGAAAGCAGGATCTGGCACAAGGTACATAATGAGAGAGAACTCCCAGCAGAAAACTGCACAGAAATAAGGGAAGTAGGAGGGGGGTTGGGTGGGGTGGAGAACCAAGGCAAAGATGTGGTTTCAGTTGAAGTCTAGCCTCAGTCTACCCCAAGGGCACGTCTGGAGGGGTATGGATTGCTCAAGAGTTCTTCCTCTTTGAGTCACAGAGACTAGAGTTTTGCAATCTTTATCAGCCAGGTTTGATTCCAGGGTCCTCCCTGGGGTGGATGCCTAACCTCCCAATTACTGCTGGCAAAGGGCCCCTGCGAGCAGAGGGTGAGTCTCTGGAGAAGGATGTAGCTTGGAGCTCACAGCAGCTGGGGGTGGGGATACCTACCCTCTAGCAGGGCACCAGCTGCCTCTACAATACCTGAGCTGATGCTTGAAGGAGGAGAAGAATCAGCTATTTATGTGGGTGGAGGAGTGAGTGACCATTTCAGGGCAAGATTGTAGATGGAAGCGAGGCCATAATACATCTGGAAAGGGCAGTGCCTTTTACAAGTCTTAGTTCACTCAGGCAGCTGTAATGAAATACCATAAACTGGGTGACTTCTGAATAGCAGAAACTTTTCCCTGTGCTGGAGGCTGGATGGCTGAGGTCAGGGTGTCACATGGTCAGTTCTGGGGGGGTGGTCCTTTTCTGGATTGTAGGCTGCCATTCCTTATTGTCTCCTCACATGGTGGAAAGGGGCAGGAGGGCAGTCAGGGGCCCCCACTAATCTCATTCTTGAGACCTTAATTACCTCCCAAAGACCCACTTACTAGTATCATCACACTGGGAGCTAGAATTTCAACATGTGAAATTTGAGGGATGGGGACACAGACATTGAGTCTGTTGTAGATGGGACATAGAGAATGGTGAGTTTATTAAAAAGGGGGTGTCTGCATGGCAACAGTTAATATCAGTGGGCAGAGATTCCTTTCCCATCCTGAGTAACCGATGGCTACTCTTCTCCTCCCTGACGGAGACTAGAGATTCAGTCACCAAAGAAACTGAGCCGAGGCTGGAAGGGAGCTGGACTGGGATGCACAGAAGGATGGTCAGTGACGCTGGGACACCTGAGTGGCTCCATTCCCAGTGGTAGGAGACATTTATCAAGTCTTTTCAGGCCTAGTTCTCGGAAGGGACACTTGCTGTGTCACCTGCAAACACCAGAGAAGCCCAAATACGTTGTCCGTGACCCTGGACTTGTTTACACAGTCTGTCAGCCTCATCAAGGTCAGGAGCTTGTCCTGGCTCTGGAGCCTTCTGCTTCCAGCCAAACAGGCGCTGAGGACCTTCAGTTCTTCCTGGCACTCAGAAACTGATAAATTGATGTTTTGTTCAATTTTTTTTTTCCAGTCTTGCGAAGTTATTTCCTTTTGAAAGGAAGGGCACTTTTGAAGCTTTTCTCTCCACTGGGACCTCAGTTTCCCACATGTTCTCCAAAGTACTAGCTAAGTGTTTTGCAATCACACCTATCAACACCTTGTCTCTCACTTTGCTGGTTTCAATATATCCATTTCCAAACAACTTTTCCTCTATGGTGTTTAATTTGACACACACCTTCCCACCCAGGGGAGGTGATACTTGTTTTGGTGTGTGATTATAGTGAGATCATTTATAAATGCATTCATGAAGCTGCATGAGCAAGACTCTACTCTGAACCTAAAACTCCTCAAGGTGCATAAGATTATTCAAGGTGTTTGTTGAGATCATGTGCACCCAAATGTGCTCGGGTGGCTGGTAAATGCAAAAGGGCTGAACAGCCTCCCAACTCCATAGACGTCTTGCAGAAACAGTGTATCCTTTCTCACTTTTCTAATAACCAAAATAATTTTTTGCACTCTCTGAAACTGTTCTGATTTTCAGTTTCACTGTGGTGGTTTCGCCGGGTACTTTTCAGGCTGGTACATTGATTCATTCGTTCATTCTGTGAGCTTATTTTGAGAGCTTGCCTTGTCGTTGCCATAGTCAGGTGCTGGAAATCCAAGCTGGACAAAGCCCTAGGGGTCCTGCCTTCATGGGGATACCATTTACCAAGAGAAACAGACATTAAGCAAATCATTTTAAATATGTATGTAATACGATTAGGAGCGCTTCAGGGAATAAAAATAGAGTGGCGCTCCAATTATCACTGCTGCGTAACAAGCCATCCGCAAAGGCACTCTTACACATGACATAGGCTGCTGGACACTGATGAGCAATGTCCACCCAACACGGCCGGGTGGCTCAGCAGCTGGGCACTGGGCTCATTCCAAGGACAACTTACTCACCTGCCTGCCAGTTACCTGGGGCTGTTTGCTGCTACCTGCACTGGAGCTATCAGGTCCAGACCACCTATTCGTGGCCTCTCCAGTGGCAGGGTGGGTTCCCAGGGGAACCTGTGTGGAGAAAGCAGAGTAGAGGCAGAGTATCATCAATGCAGTCACATAGTCCTGCACGATCTCAACAGGATAAGGGAATGACAAGGTCATAGAAGAGCATGTACGCTCAGAAATATGCCTGTAACCATGTCTGGAAAACGCCGTCTCTCAGAGTGTCTACGAAAAGGCTAAGACCTCATTAGGGGATCCAAGGAGGGCTACTTAGACTGGGACCTGATGGAAGGGGGAGGAGCTGTAGGGGAGAGGAATATTCTAGACAGCAGGTCCTGGCCCAGAAGGAGCTTGGTCATAGGGATTGCTGAGAGGTGGCCAGTATAGCTGCAGCTCAGCAAAAGCTCACAACTATAGGAAAATCCTCAATAAGGGCCCTCCAAGTGCTTCACCAACCTAAACTTAGCTTCTTGCTAAGTTGCTGCTGCTGCCAACAGACATCACAAACTAATTGGCCTAAGTGGTAACACCATTTATTATGATTTTCTCTCAAGGTACTAAGAGAGGCCCGGGCTGGGCTGGGCAGCTGTGACTTGGGGTCCCTGAGGTGCCTGTAGTCAGATAGGAGCAGGGACTCTCCAAGTCATCTCTAGTCTTCTTCACTTGCATGCTGGTTGCCTGGGCTGGGAGAACTCTCGGCGTTGCTCACTCCTGCTCTCTGTGGCAAGCCTTTGGCTTAGCAGCCCCAAAGGAGCCAGATGTCTTACAGGGTGCCCGGTGGCTGCCACAGCAAGCACCCCAAGACAAGCCAAGGATGCACCTGCCCTTTTCCCACCTAGATAGGTACGTCAGGCAGTGTCTCTGACCTTCATGAAAACCACCCATTAGCAAGGGGACAGGATTTAGGCTTCTTGATGGTAAAGTGTTAAAGAATCTGCAGTTATGTCTTAAAACCATCATTCAGAGCAATCCGCTCCAGCGGGTGAAAGTGGGTGCCTCTCAGGCATGAAATGATATTGCCCTTGGTACATCAAGCCACACCACTTTCTTCACCACTTGGTACATCAAGTCCACACTTCAACGCCCGCCACGCTCTTACATTCCCTTGCTGTGCTGACATTCATTGTCATTTTCAAACGTGCTCTATCCTTGTTGAAATGTGTGCTTTCACCTTTTGTTTCTTGAGAGTTTCTTGCTTTTAGAACGTAAGTAATATCTTGAGGTTGCTTTTTCATAATCAATCTGGAACTTGAGAGTTACAAATCTTGTCCCACGACACTTTTCATGCAAATGGGGACAACAGCTGGCACTGTGTACAAAGTGCTCAGGATGCCTTCCCTTTCAGAGGAGAGAAACCCAGCAATGGAAGAATTTGCTCCAAAAAATGCTTCTTTAAAGACCTCACTTTTTGGCTAAGTGGTTAAAAAAACACGATGACTCATCTGTTGAAATCAGATCCTTCATTCCAAAAAAAGTGTTTTTTATAAGTGGGTGTTTTTTTATTTTCCTTCCCCAAAGGCAGGCTGCATAATATTTGGTGCTCTTTTCTGAGTAATAGATTCCATTTTAGTGGAAAGTGAGTTTCAGGTTGGAGCCAGTAACATTTTATTTTAGAGGTGAGCATGCTACCCCCTCTTATCCAGTGATCTGCTTTGCCGTCGTCAGCACTGAAGGGAGTTCAGTCACCGGCCATTTGATAGCAACACAATCCTCTTCTACCTCCCTTCCCTCTGGCCAGCTATTAACCTGCTTTTCTGAAGACCCTGGAGCAGAGTATGTGTGTCTAGAGAGATCCGGTGGAAACAGCATCACCAGGTGCAAATAAGCTCAGTGATCTACTGTCTTCCAGAACTCAAACACAGTCCATGTTTTCTCCCCTAACCCCACTTCCCCATACAGGAGCCCTTACTCTGCTTAGAGATCTCCACCAGAAATTTTTCTGTGTCCACAATATTTTCTTTCTGTTGTTTCTTTCCTAAGACTCTACAACTCTGTGTCATGACCGAAAGAAAGCGGCGATGTGATTCATTTCTCATCCTTGATAGCAAACGCCCCATTTTGTTCCATTTGTCTTCTTGGAAGCTTCTACAAATATCTCCTTGGTAGAAAACAAAGATGCAAAACTTGTATCTGTTTCTGTCTGATATAGGAGTCCTGAGCTAGAGTCTGTGCTTCATAAATTAAGAGGATATTTAAGAGAGACACAAAAGTGGAGACCAGGAGGATGGAGGGGCTGGACAGTGAGGTGGGAATGCGAGCCAACGATGCAGCTCAGATGCAAGCAGGTCGGGACTCTACGGTGACCGGTTGGCTTTCCTGCCTTGCTGGGACTGAGGGGGTTCCAGGGACGTGGGACATCATTTTCAGCTTTCCAACCTAGAAAGTCCCAGCAATGCCACGATGAGTTCATCACCCTGTCTGTTGTTCTTTTTCTTAATCAGAAGCCATCCTTGCTGCTCTGCTCCAGAGTGCCAGACTCTGCCCTGAAACAGGAGCGGGAGGCATAGATGATGCAGAATGGGGCCTTCAGGGACAGAACAAGGCTCAGGACTTCCGATCACGGTGGCTTCTAGGTTGAGGGTATCTAGGGGTGTTCAGGATAACAGGTGGAAGGTGAGCAATGCAATGATGGGCTCAAAATGCCAAGGCAGCCCTCCTCTGGGTAAGAAGGGAGGGCTTAATTAACATCATAAAATCAACAGATTCCACCTGCACTTTTAAGGGCTGCCTTCCCAATGGGAGTCTTTGGGAGTTAGGGGTGGTCTGAGCCTTTAGTCAAATCCCAGGGTGACCCTTCCTATTCTTTTCACAGTGTCTGGGCCCTCCCTCTCCTTCCATTCCCAGTAGGAGAAGATTCATTATTTAAGTTTCCCTTTTTGTCCTCACTAGCCCTCCATACCCCATGCTGTTTCAAACCAGGAGGACCATCTCTCTTTGCTGCCCTGCACTGAAGGCGGGAAGGGGCAGTCGGTGTCACCATGGAGTCTGCTCTCTGGTTCACTTTTCCTTTCAAGAAAAAAAATCCAAGTTAATAATAAGGCCAAAAGAGGCATGGCCTTCTTTGTCCCCCTTTCTAGTTCAAATATAACTTTATTTGACTTTCTATGTACTCTTGATGCCATATTTCACAACTAGGATTAGTTATTAATTTGTTGAAAACCATTAAGATACAAGTGACTGTTACCCCATAGTGGTGCAAATGATTTTTTTCCTCTAGAGATAAAAATGACTTGCTTGATAGAGAAGGTCACACTGAAGTTATAGTTCTACTGTGCTGGACATGGTCATCGAACCATGGCTAGGAGATTTCGTTGGGTAATGCTCCTGAAATCTTCCCACAATTCCCCATTCTATCACTTCTTCACCTCTGGATCCTTAGGCGTTCCAAGGCCACTTTCAACTCTGTCATGCTCTGTGAGCAGGACAAGGAAAGGCAAAAATCCCTGGGACATTTGATAGAAGTTGGTGGGATAGGAATAGGAATGGTGAGTTTCTGGAGATTTATGAATACACATAAGACCTCAACTCTCAGACTCAGGGATGGGTATTTTAACAGCTTTGCCCACAGTCCCTAGCCCCTTAGAGGGCTGTCAAGTTCTTATTGCCATCCCTGCTCTGGGGCACTGCCTCTGGGGTAGAAAACTACCCGATTCACCTAGATCCACCCTTGGGCCAGAAAGGCAGTCTATGCACCCTCCAGACCCCAAACTGGGACGTGGGACTCACCCCCCTTTGCCCATCTGCCCTCCAGTCAGTGCATCTTCATCTGCCACAGAGAGCCCTTCCCAGCATGGATATGGCGCCTGGTGGCCCTTCTGAGAACAGACTTTTCCTTCCCTCCCTCTTGGAAGAAACCACAAAAACAAAACAGGAGCCAACTTTGTTCTGAGGGGAATGTTTTCACCCGGCTCCCACTTTATGAAGCTCTTTGGCCCAGAACACAGGCAATGAAGCGTTTATGAGACTCCCCAGAGGTACGCAGGCAGCGGGCCCAAGGACCTGCCAGCTCCGACTGCACTTGGAGTTGCTTTCGGTTCTCTGGCAGCAGATGTTCTGAAGCGGCTCCTCTTCTAAGTGCATCTGTTTACAAACAGGTTTAGCTTGGGCTCCTTACAAAGCCCCTTCCCTCTGAGTCCCTGACCTGGTCTCTCTTCAGTCAGTAAATTTGAATTTTGTTTAATGTGTTGGTACATTCTCGGCTATTTTTGGAAACACAGATCTTAAGCATAAACTGCTGATGGACAAGGCTTTTAGGTCCCCCTTGGGGGGATGTTAAGCTCCACTAACCCATCCCTACCCTGGTAGCACTGTCCCTGGTGGCACAAACCCTACCTGATTCACCTAGCTCTGGCATTTTTTTGCCACCTGGCTGCTAACAGAATGCCTTACACAGAATAAAGATTTATTGGCAAACTGGAAACAACCCAAATGTTCATGAGTAGGAGAATGGATGAAGAAATCACGGTCTGTTCTTACCATGGAATGCTGCTCAGCAACAGAAAGGAATCAAGTGCCAGCAAATGCAACCAAAACATCATTCTGAGCAAAAGAAGCAGACACTAGAGCATCTTTACCATGTGGTTCTATTTATGGGGAGCTCTAGAACCAGCAGTGCTAAACTCGGAGACAGAGGTTGGTTGTGGATCCAAAGCTTTCCCTGGCTCCCCTGGCAAATTCTTATATTGCAGCCTTAACTTCCTGAGTGTTTGTATTTGAAGATAGGCCTGTATTTGGAGAAGGTTAAAAACTAGGTCATAAGGGAGGGGTTGCAAGACTCCTGCAAGACTCATGTCTGTATAAGAAGAGATATCAGAGGGCACTCTCTCTGCACACGCAGATAGACGAGATTGTGTGAGGACAAGCTGAGGAGGCAGCTATCTGCAAGTCAGGAAGAGTACCTTCACCAGGAACCAATGGACTGAATCTCAGCCTTGGACTTCCAGCCTTTGGAACCATGAGAAAATACATTTCTGTTGCTAAAGCCACATAATCTATGGTAGTTCATGATGGCAGCTCAAGCATTGACTGGAGAGCAACATGAGGGAATTTTCTAGGGTGAAGAAAAAGTTCTGCATCTTCCATGGGTGGTGGTCATATGGATGTTTGCATACATATATGCAAAAAACTATTGAGTTCTACACATTAGATGTAGGTATTTTACTACATGTAAATTATAACTCGATAAAGAATTGAAAAGACATGTCTGTTGACATGAATGATTATCTCTTCACTATGACTCATGCCTCCCCAGCTGATTGACTTGGGGTGAAAGCTTACTAGGGACCCACTGTGGACAGATTCTTGCACTAACCATAGGTATATAAGGGGAAGGGAAGCAACACCAGTTCCCAGTTCTCAGGGAGTCTTTTTCCATTCCAAGAGCAATATCTGGAAGAACTCAAGTTGCAGCCACCAAGCCAAATTGTACCAAAAGCTGACAGCTCATTAAGAGACTTTTTGACATGCAGGAAGCCACATTGACTCCTTCTTACTCCCACTGAGGCAGTTAGTGCTTTGTCCCTGCAAGAACCAGTCAGACCCCAAATGTGCCGAACTGCGGGCAAATATCGCTAGGAAAAACAAAATGGATATGGGAAAGCCAGGGCAGACAGTCTTAAGATATTAAACTGTGCAATCCTGACCTTAAAGGCTCCCTATACTGAGCAAAAGAAGCTGAAAAATACCCATATTTCAGCAGTTGACTTTTCTGTAATGCACAGTATTAACGAAGTTGTTAGCATCTTGGGATGCTTTCCTCAGGTGGTTTCCACTACTTTCCAGGTCTGTGGTGATGCTAATGAGAGACAGTCAGACCCCACCACAGAAGGATCATAAACCAGCTACATGTTCCCTCCCAGGGAGAAATGTGACATTTTCTTTGGTGAGACCAAAGGAAAATTACTCTTTGCAATTAAAAAAATAAATTTGCTTTTATAAAATCAAGGACATTCTAGAAAAGGTAAATACCACCTGTCTTTCCTCCTGTCTCCTTAATTCCTAAGCCCAGTCCAGAATCAGTGATGCTCTGTAGCCAGCTGGTATTAGCTCATAAGAGCCAATTGTTAGATTTCAAGAATCTTGCTAGCTGGTTGTCAAACATAGTCACTATTAAAAATTAAATTATGTAAATTTGTACTGAAGAGAATTATATTAAGAAAAAAGGTAATGGATACTCAAACTTCATCACTTCATAATTATTTTACTGCTTTTTTATTATAATCTATGCTCCTGAGGTTATTTACATAGGTAGTATCTGGAAATGCTATATGTTACTGCTTCCATCTCTTTCCAAGTGTGTTGAGAGGCATAGTAAAAGTAGCTTGAAACAAGCCACAATGACAGCATTTATCTTCCAAAAATTGGCAAATGCTTCAAGTCAGAGTGTCCTCCCCACTCCTCAGTGAAAGCCAATTGTTACATATCTACCAACACCTCATCAACCGATGTTAACATCAGATGGCAAAAGATCCCAGAAGAGGCAAACTGTACCCATCAAATTCCTGCCACCTGTAATGTGGGAATGGGGTTTTAGTTACAAACTTTTTCCTTTGGCATGTGCAGACACATCTCTGAATGCTCACAGAAGCCATAAAGCAAAGAGGTGAAGAGAGCCACTAGATCCAGCCATGCCTGAAGCCAGTACTGTTGCACTTCTAACTAATGTAAATTTATACAATGGTGCTGTTTTCTCACTCTCACAAGGAGGAAATAGGTAACATTTGCCCTGGAATCTTCTGCAAGCATGCCCAAAGGAATTAACCAAAGACAGCTGGCCAAAGTTAGCCAGCATCAGAAGCAAACATGGAGTATTGCAACTGGAGAGGCTGGGCAGAAGGTGGGCATGCAGGAGGCAGTGAGACCTTACAGGGGAACATGACGCTCCAGAGCTGATCAGGGTGTCTTTTGCTAGGCTTCCTGGCCTGCCTATGAGGAGTAGCAGAGGCTGAAAGATGGACATCCAGGGTTCCAAGAACTTGTTCACTACAGGAATTGTAATGGAAAATCCTTCTCTTAATTCAGGTAGTGAAACATAAAATAAGGGAGAGTCCCACACTCTGGGCCAAATGAGGGAACTGTAGGTTGAGCAGAGTGGTCTGAAGTTTTGCCTCCAGTCTCAGTAGCTCCGCATTGTTCCTACCTCTCATGGCCTCTTCCCCTTGTATTTATTTATTTTTGATTTAAAATGTATCTCTGCTCTAAAATACTGGAGCCTAATCTTCACCATGCCTCAGAGTCACCCTGGAACTTCTAAAATTCAGATATGGAGGCTGCTTCTCTGGGAAATTTGATGGAAAGATTCTGGAAAAAGGCCCAGGAGTTGGTAACGTGAGTCACTGAGGTAAAATAATCCCTTTTTTATTGTTATTTTTTTCCATCATGGCACCCCTGGCTAAGGCAGCACAAGCCAATTTGCTGGGTGTGGAATGACCATGGACAATTTGCCTCGGGGCTGGTTGTAACTTAAAGGACTTGGTGTGAAATGAAATGAAAATGTGGAAACCCTTTTCAAAAATAAATAAGGATTTAAGATTTAAGGATTTCAAGATAATGACAGTGGAACATTAAATCAAACATGGGCCCTTCTGAGCAACAGGACCTTGAGACATGACCCATGAAACCAGCCCTGGGAACAGGTCACCATTTGCCTTGGGGATCCTGTGTCATCTGAGTTTTTATAACTCAGGAGTTACCCATCTGATTTTCAAGGACAAGGATTCCAGGCAAAAGACAGTGAGACTTAAAGGCCCTTGTCCTCACTTTGGAGGGGAACAATGGTTCTAGAAATTTCAGCCAAGCAGATGACAAGGGTTGGGGGGAAGTTCTACTTCCTCCTGGGCCTCAGAGTCTCCAGCACCCCACTCAGCCCCTGCAGGAATCTGGAAAAGACACAGAAATGTCCCGAGGAGATAGGAACAATGCGTGGGGAGAGGACTCTATTTAACAGCCCTGCTAGAGAGAAGGCCACAGCTGACGAGATCAGAGTCTACTCAGGCTACTTTCCTGCTCTGCCTCAGAACCACTCATGAGCATGTCTGGCCTTGGATGAGTCACCCTTTCCATTCTCTGATCCTGTCTTGAGAAGAAGCCAAACCAAGAGGGTCATCACCAATTCATCCCAGTTCGCCAGAGACATGCCCAGTTTTGGTATGAAATTCCTGTAAGCTGGCAAGTGTGGGCAATCTGGAATTGTGCGTCACTCTACATAAACCAAAATCACAGCAAATATCCATAGGGTCCCCATTCTGACAGGACTCAAGTCATTCTTATGGCCAGGTGTCTGCCAAGACTAATTGACTAAGTTCCAACAATCTGATACAGCACATCAATTCCTCCACTGTCTCCAGAAACTTGTCTCCTTAGTGTTCATCAGAGCTTCCATCACCTACAATTGGATATAATAGGGGCGTCTTACTGTGGCTGTGGTAGTGTTAGGGGGAAAAGGATGTCCCAAAGCAAATTCCATATAGGCTTTGTGGACTCCACCCCCACCCCAGGTCAAAGCCAAAGACACTGGGAACCCCAAATCCCATCACCACCAAAGGGAAGGTGGCTGGGACCTGAGGGTGGGGTTAAGCAGCCAGGTGGATACAAAAGGCAGACACGTGGGCTTTGGGGGGCTCTCCATTTTTGGGCTCTCGGCCAGCTCGCAGCGTCCGGCCAGCTCTGAGAGTGACTTTGGGTTTCCAGGTCGTCGGATCGGGTAGGACGCATTAAAGACTTTATTTCCCTATTTTCTCCCTGAGTTGTACATTTTCCTTATTTCTTTTTCTCTTGTAAATAAACCTTTTATTAACCCTTTTGCGTGTGTCTGTAGTAGAGTATTCATAAGTCCCTTTAAAGCGCGGGTGAGGACCCACAGCCAGGAACCCGTTTTATATCGGGGTTGCTCTATAACAGCAGGTGACTGGTGACAGCTTCTTTGCATTTTTCCATTTGAAACCATGTCCTCGGTCCTCTGTCCTCCAGGTAGTGGTGCCATCTTTGACTACATACTGGCATCCTCTGGGGAAAGGGTCTTGGTGGTGTTCAAAGCTTCAAGATCCTGCTGATGCACAGCCAGGGTTAAGACTCAGTGCTGTCTTCTGCAGCCCACTGCTCTGTGGGTGTGGAGAGAGTCTCCACACAGGCATAAAACCTGGGTTAAGTGAATTTTTTAAACCAAAAAAAGTAGGTACTACATTACATTTTCTTGATTGTCAAAGCATTTAAACTACTCTTACTGATTAATGTGGACATTTTCTCTCCAGGTATTTGTTATTTAAAGTTTCAATCTCTGAATATCAGACAATAGCCAGAAGAATCTATTAATATCCAATTGGAAAGTTCTTCAAATGGATACTGTGAATCTGAATCTGAAGACTAATCATGTTTCCTTCTTTACATTGGCTGCTAGGAAGCTCATTTTTAGCAACTGCATATTCTCTATGATCTACACTTCGTGTGCCCACTTGACTTCTATTTTCTTCTTACTACCTAAGCTTCCTTTCCCTTTGATCCAGTGTCCTTGGCTACTTGTTCTGTCTTTTTTTTTTTTTTTTTTTTTAAGATTTATTTATTTATTTATACAAGCACTGGGTACAGTCAGAAGCACGGGAGGGTGAGAGAATTCACCAGAGCCAGAGCGGGGAACAGAACAGGCAGACTAACGAAATACACTGCTGAGGGGAGCAGCAGGTGGCAGGAGAGGTCTGTCACGCCATGTGGGATCCTCACTGGTGGCCGGGGATCAAACCGGCGCTGCAGAGGCTGCGGGCAGCTTTGCAACCCAGCGCTCAACCGCTGCGCCACCTTGGGAGGCCCTACTTGTTCTGTCTTATTGGATCTGAAGAAAAATTTAATATATAAATAAATAAAATGCAAATGGTAGTTGCTGTTATTAGGAAGAGGCAGAGAACAACAAATAAAGGACACAAAGTTGAGTGTGCAGATTCTCATGATGCTAGGCTTCCAATCTTTGATGCAGAGCAATCTTCTTTGAATGCAATGTTCTTCCCCCTGATTCATGCAGAAAAAACTATGAATGCCCTTCAGCCCTCTTTCTGAAACCATCTTCTGACCTCTGCACACAGTCCCAGCTAAGGAGCAGACAATTGCCTTCAGCAGCACACTTACCCTCCCCAATCAAGGACACAATTAACTTGATTGGTTTACAAGTTCAACTCTATTCCATGCAAATGATTGCGCTGCTGGGTTGGGACACTACCATAGTCATTTTAATTAACTTATTTGATTTATTTACAGAGTTGTGAAGAGGGCCTTTTGAAATCAAAATGCAAATGCAATTTAAAACTTAAATCAACATTTTGATCCAAGAGCATGGGCATTTTTAATGGGAATGCAGAGTAGTATTATGGCTCTTTGAAGTTGATGTCTTGGTTCTCTGTGGGAGATGCCAGAACTCAAGGTTTATTCTAAGAATTCTCTTAGAAAGCAGGGAAGCTGTGCTGGATGCTCAAAATTTCTTTCCTTCAGTTGACTGACTATTCAAAGATTCTGTATACATGACTCAGGCAAAATCTCCATTTTATAAAGCATGCCTGGCTTATATCATAGATTCTTAGTGCTTGAAAAATCTCTGGGGAACATCTAATTCAGTTTTCTTTCTGCAAATGGAAAAGTACTAGTCCAGGACCACATGGTCTTTCTAAAGTTGGACTGGGATCCAATATACAGATCTGTTGGAACATATCTGTGAGTATCCTGGAATCGGGTCCCTAACCTTCAACCCTTGCTTCCAAGACAACCTTTCAAAGATTGCCTCCAAATTCTACCTCCTACTTACTTACTACAGTTAAGACTCACACACACTGATACCCTTCTCCCAAGCATTGCTGGATTGCCTGGCAGGGAGGGGCTCTGTGTTCCAGACTATCTGAACACAGGCCTAATGAACAGCTCCTACAGGCAATAAGAGTTCTCTGTGTAGGAATCCAGCCCTCCTCGATCTAAAGTCAGGGAAGGCTATGGTCCTACCAGCCATACTCCTGCTTATTAGCAAACCACTTTTGTCAAGAGTTATCTCCAGCCTGTACACTCTCTCTCAAGGACCATCTTGTATATTCAAGGAGATCACACAAGCTTTTCAAATGTTTCCTTTAGAGATGCTAGTCCCACACTGCACATTGGGGCACAGTACAGAGAACGTTCTAGATGTCAAGCCCAGCCTCTCATCTAGGAAACTTGTCCTTATTGTCTTCCTGCCCCAAATGTCCCACAGCACTGCATTTCTCCCCTTCCAAGTGCTATTTGGTATTTATGGAGAGTTGGATGATGAATTGACAGATCTTTAAATGTCAGTATTTTCTAGTCTTTCCTTGAGGGGCTACAATTGGACTGCTTATAAATACATCTTCTCCCAATCCACTTGGATTTTACACTATAAACATTCACAGGTTAGTCATTTCTAATGCCCTCCCACCTCAAATGGTAGATAAAAGTGGAAGAACTCAGGTTTAGCCAAGGAGTCACAAACTGTAGGCCTGTGACCCACTGTTAGGTGCTCAAGATTATAGTAACAAAGGCTGGAGTTTACTTCACATGTCTACCCTGCTGTCTCCAGCTCTGATCCAGCCCACAGAAGGGAAGCATAAATTAAAAAAAAAAAAAATGACGATAAACAATGAGGCTACAGTCTACTACAGCCAGCCCTCCCAGACACAGCCAAGAAAAAGCAATCTTAGTGGTTCCAGAAGGCCTGTGGGTCACTGTGAGTCAAAGAATCATGGCTGGTAGGACAACCAGGCTGGGATCACAATTCGGGAGCTCCACTTAAGAGCAATGTCCTGGAATTGAAAAATCTCAGCAGCTATCCCAGACGGTCTTCTGTCCTAGGTTCTAATTTCTGGCAGTTAACACAGTGCCTAGCACATAGCAGGCGGTTAATAATCTCAATTGCCTTCCCCACTGGGCTGTGACTCAAGAACCGAACACAGCAGCTGCCATATAAAATCAGTCAATAACTACGGAGTGATTACATTTGTAAATAAAAAACACCACGGACAGATGCACTGAAGGAAACAAAAAAAGAAAACTGGATGGATGTTATTAAATATCTGCTTAAAACTATCAAGTCAAAAAATGGGACTCTGTCTTACACAAGGCAATCACTTCCATTGTTGAAACTAATTGCTGTAATGTTGTCTCATTGACTGAACTCAAATCTGCCCTGTTGTAACTTGCCCTGGGCGGTTCTGGTTTTCCCCTTTATGGGGACTGTCCCAGCTGCTCTTTCCAGCTGGTCCTGCCAAGGGGAATCAGGCCTCCCTGTCTGCATTCACCTTCATTAGCATTGGAAACTAGAAACACCATAGATTTTCAGCTTACAGAATCACAAGAAGGGAGTTTTAAGATATCAGCAGGCCTGTATTTCCAAAGAATTCATCTGCTCTGGTTTTTCCAGGCATCTAAGGAACGATTAATTTGAAAAGACCATGGCTTGTGACCTTGGTTTCCTAAACTAGGAGCAGATTCCCTCTACAAGATGGTGGCCACAGAACCCTGAAGCCTGTGCACACCAGGGTGACCTCCTGATGTGTCTGTAACCAGGCTGTGCTGCATGCCCAGAATCCTTCCTTGCATGGATTCAGCTAGGGGGAGTATATTGCTTCCCCCAGTTCAGACATGTGAACGGATTCCTCAGACTCCACAGAGTACTCACGTCAGATTTTTATTTAAAGGGAGAGGACACAGTGCAGCAGAACAAGACTACAGGGGAATAGCACAGTTTCCAGAGACAAAATTCTGCAGCATGAGGGCCAGGCTTTGTCCATACAGACCACACTGAATCTCTGGATTGAACTGGAGGTCTGTGCTAGGAGTCTTGGCTACAAGAGCACACACTGAAAATTGCTGGTGGCTCTTTAAATAGTGAAGCCAGTTGCAAATCACCAGTGAAGTTAACATGGGGTCTTGTCAAGAGAGGTTCAGACCTTAAACAGCTTATCTTACACCCCTCTTTGCTCATCTCAGGCATACATCAAAAACCAGACATTTGGGCATCCCGAGAGGTAAAAATAGAGCTCTGCTAGCATCTTTATGGTGGGGTACAAGAGATTCCTTGGAGCTCTGGGTGGGTACGGGGTTGGGGGGCAGTGGGGAAATCAGACATTTCTGTGTAGCTCTCACACCTATGGCTGATCTGCTGTTCCATCTCGAGGGCATGAAGCCACTGTGGGGTCCGGGGCCGCCCTACCTTTCCCCTGTGTCCTCTGTCTGCACCTCTGCTCCTGTTCCTGGGCCAGGTGTCCGTGTTTAGCTCCACACCAAGGCGCTGCACCTTCTTGAGGATACCTGTGTCAGAAGCAACATGATTTGACATAGGTTTTCCATCCACCCTGGTGGGGTTCCATTCAGCTTGTTCTTGGTCTCCCCTGCTTTTATCTGTCCTTCCTGCCTGACCTGTGGACTTCAAGCTCCAGGATCAGATGTGAAGATGACAGGCTTACAGAGACTGCCTGGCCAGATATCAGGGTCATCTAAGCCGTGTCTCTAAGAGCCGTGTCTCTTACACACACACACACACACACACACACACACACACACTATTGTATAGGTTTATACACACGCATCTCTACATCTTCTAGGGATTCTGCTTCTCTGGAGACCCCTGAGCCCTAAATGACCAGGTCCTCAGTCATTCCCTAGGGGAACGCCCTCTGTGTTGCAGATAATGCCAGATGGTGGCCAATTCTCTAGGCCCAGCTTCCCCACACACTGCCACTTGACGTTTAAGCTCCCGACAGTCTTCTGTGTGCAGGTGGAAGGCTGGGCAGGCAGCCTGTTCTCAGCTAGAGAGTAGGCCGAGTGGCTGTGCAGACGAGCAGATGCCAGACAAACAGCTCAGTAGGCTCAGCTATTTTCTCATGAAAGGAAAAATGCCAAGACAGCAACAAGAGATCCCTGGAGAACCCCACAGGCCATGCCGAATGGTGGTCCTTCAACATCTAATAAGCCTTGGGGCAGGACAAAAAGGCAAGCTCAAGAAACAGACACAGAGATGACTGGCCACGTGGCATCAGGTCCCACTTCAAGGCATCTGCTGGCACTCCTGGAATGCCTTGGTGGGCACAGGAGATAAAGATGCATTTTCTCTGGGCTCATACCCAACAGGTATGCACGTCTTCTACCACAGGGGTTGCGAATTGGCAGTCATGGGCTGACGTTGGCCTGCCAACTTGTTTTGTTTGGCCTTACCAGTGTTTTTTAAAATCTCTGAATTCATTGCCAGCTTTTGCAAATTGGAGATTTCACATTTTTAAAATCTGCATTTCCCTCTTTTCTTGAAAAAAATCAGATGATTTGTCAAGAATTGACCTGTTTTCCTTCCTGGCAAAAATTGGCCACGGCTGAGTAACAGCTGTTCTTGTCAGGCAGGGCAGGGACTCTCCAGTTCTGCCTTCCACCCAGCCCACTGCTCCTGCTTCTGGTACCTGCCTGGTTTCTGGAGGCTTTGATGTTTATAGCCCCTGGTCAGCCCATCTGTAGCATATGTTTCTGTCCACCCCCACCTCAGTGGAGCCCAGGTTGGATTTTAACTGACAGCATTTCTTCCTCTTTGTTTGACAGCTAGTCCCTCTGTCTGCTCCCCAGCAACCCAAGAGCCTCCTCCTGGCAGTTCTCAACTGATGGGAGTTGGTGCAAAATACCCTCCCCTTTATAAGGGGAGCATCCTACCCTTATTAAAATCACTTCCAGGGCCTCCCTGGTGGCACAAGGGGTTAAGACTCAGCACTATGAAGCTATCCACAGCCACTGCAGCACCGGTTCAATCCCCAGCCAGGGAGGTGACCCACATGGCGCAGCAGACCTCTCCTCAGCAGTGTATTTCAGTAGATCTGCCTGTTCTGCTCCCCGCTCTGTCTCCTCAACCCCCCGCACCTCTTGCCTACACCCCAGCTCTTGTATGCATGACTAAATAAATCTTTAAAAAAATCACTTCCAGAACATGTTGTGCCCTGGCCACCGGGGTCCCCAAAGATTTTGAACCCTAGATACCCCCAGTGGCAACTCCTTGGTGACATGTCCTTAAGGGCTGCCTACTCTCCTATCTCTTTTCCCTACCAATGTTTTCTTTGCCACCTGAATATGCTACTTGTACAGTTTATTATATAATAATAAGAATTCATAGTATGTGTGTTCTATACAGTTGGTGTGAGCACTGAGTTAGGACTGAGCCATCGCTTCCAGGGGGACACAGAGGGTTCCGTTCCTGGTCTTTTGTCAAACCCAGCCAATGGATAACCTTGTTGTGTGTGTTTATGTTTAAAGGCACCTTATTTAACATACACTGTTGATTCATTAATTTAGCCAACAGCTCTATAACTCATGCCTGAACAAAGCTCATCTAACATACGCATTTTCTCCTGAAGGCACATCACAGCCTTTTTATACTTAGGAGCACTAGACAGCACTTCATCAACAGCAAAATCACCAACACAAAGCATGCAACACACAATGTAAATGATGTGGCACTAAAAATAATGTGGAAAAGGCACTGTTTCCAACGTAAAAGCTGAACGGAGAAGCCAGAACACTGTTTTGCTTGACCTCAGCTGGAAGTGGATGAGCAGAAACTCCAATTGTTTGGCATCTGTGCATGTCCACGATGACTGTGAAAGTGCCATGAATATTGATTTTAAGGTTACAAATAAATGGTAGTGAGGATCTGCCAGGGTCAACTGTACCCCAGAGTCACCTTCTAAGGGAACCCAAATGAAGACATCATAGAATGCTTTCCTCGTCAAGAAATATACAGTCAATTAAAACTCCAGGGAGAATACAAAACTATGATGTTCAGGCATTGGCCACCAAGTAGCACAGGACCTCCAAGAGGGGGGAAAGCAATGAGGCAGAATACTATGATGTCTCCAGGTGGAGGCTGGGGAAGCCCTGAGTTGAGGTGATGGTGGTGGGGTGTGCAGGTCAAGGAGGATAGAGCTGGCAAGGCAGGGTCCTGGAGAGCTGAGGGGTGCATACAGAGAGTTCTAGTGCAAGGGTTTCCTGAATCTTCATGTGGTTTCTGATCTGAACATGTGTGTGAGGAAACCCAAGACCAGGGAAAGAAGCCTGAAAAGGAGCAGAAAAATCCTTAGCCCTCATCCAGGGCTGGGAAGAGACTCCCCACCAGCCAAAGCAAAACCTCATAATCCCCAGGGCATCAGGTAGAATACCCCGAAGTGGGGGGACATTGGCCCTCAGCTAAAAACTGCTCAATAGATCAAACTGTTTTCTAGTAAGTGAACCATCTTCCAGACAAAAGCTTAACAGTATTTATAGAAATACAAAAATATCCAACATCTAACATCTCACAAAGATAAAATGCATAACATCAGGCATCAAATTAAAAACTACTTGGCAAACAAAGAACCAGTGAAATATGACCCATAATAAGGGGGGGAAATCAATAGAGATAAATCAAGAAATGCCCCAGATAAAAGTATTAGTAGACAAGGATATTGAAACCATAATCATATCTGTATTCTACACATTCAAGAAATTAGAGGAAAGAATATGTCAAGCAGAGACAAGGAAGTTATGAAAAAGATCCAAATAGAACTTCTGGAAATAAATTTTCTGGGCTGAAAAATGAAAAGTAGGTTAGATAGGACCACCAGCAGATTAGATAGTATGGAGTAAAGATTAGTTAGCTTGAGCAAGAGAAAGTAGAAAGAGAAAATGAAATTCAAATTTGAAAAAAAGAAAAATCAGTGGCTTAATTACAGGCTGACTTCTAATTGCAGGTCATTTAAATCTGACCATAACTGGTCTCTGGACTAGATTTACTTTACCAGGAAATGGTAAGACATGGCTACAGAACTTTCTGTCTCTCCAGTTCTTTTCTTTACTTTGCCCTCCTATAAACGTAGGTATTTGTTTTGTTTTAAGACATGCTACTCATTAGTGAGAAATGGACAGGTAACAAGAATAATAAAGATGAAATAAATGTCCTAAAAATGAAATGAGACTTAAGTTTTCATAGATCTTGGTCTTAAGGGTAGTAAACATAAAAATGTACACGAGTTTGCCTTTCTCAGCAGATGTCTCTGAACCCCTTCTCAAATAATATTAAATACACTCTGAATAAATGTTGGGGCCCTGCAGAGAGGAATATTAAAACCTCAAGAAGACAGCATTAAGTTTCTTTTAAATATGTCTCAAAATACTGAAATATAATAGATACCTACGTATTTATATTCCAAATTTTAAAAAAGTCCTTATTTTGTCATATCACCATGAAATCTAATACTTTCATTAATGGGAGAAGTCACAGATGCAGCTAACCTCCCCTTAGCCTACTCTGTTTCCCTTTTTTCCCTCCATACCCAGATGTAATCATCTCCTGAAGATACATATCTTTTTTTTCTGAAGATATTTTTCTTGTTAATAATGTTTGTTTTGCCACACTTATTTACTAAGTAGTATCATTTTATTTTAGAAAATCCCATAAATACCACACTATCATTTAACAATTTAATTCTTGATAGTATATTTAGAGATTTGTGTTGATTCAAATAGACTTAGTTCGTTCATTCATTATATTTATATGGAAATTTTATGTGACATATGACCATTTAGATTACTCCCTTTTTCCCTCTGCTATCACAGTGCTTTGGTAAATTTTCTTGTAAATTTTTTTTTTTAAAAGATTTATTTATTTATTTATACAAGCACTGGGTACAGTCAGAAGCGCGGGAGGGTGAGAGAATTCACCAGAGCCAGAGCGGGGAGCAGAGCAGGCAGAAGGACCGAAGTACACTGCTGAGGGGAGCAGCAGGCGGCAGGAGAGGTCTGCGCGCCATGTGGGACCCTCCTCTGGTGGCGGGGGAGCAGCCGGGGATTGAACAAGCGCTGCAGAGGCTGTGGGCAGCTTCGCAACCCAGTGCTCAACCGCTGCGCCACCGGGGAGGCCCCTTGTAAATGTTTTTTTATAAATATGTGCAAAAGTTTTTTCCAGAAGTGGAAATGCTGGGTTGTATATTTATATATCCTCAACCTCACTGATCTTGCCAAGTGATCATCAAAGGATTACAGTCTACATTGCCACCACAGCGTGTGAACATTCCCCTTCCCTATATCCTTGACTTAACTGGGATCATCGGACTAAAAAAAATCCATCAATGTGCATCTAGAGTCTGTTCTGTAACATTAACTTGTTTCTTATTCATGCTCCAATGCTCATTACATTATTTTTAATTACTATAGTTGTATAAATCTATGTATCTAGTGAGAGGGACTTCCCTCCTTGTTCTGTTAAGATCTATTCTTGGATCTTTATCCCTGTAAGAATTGTTGTATCACTTGCAAAGATCCCTGGAAAGCTCAGTTAGGGCTGTGAATGTAATGACAGTGAATTTATAGATGAATTTCAGAAGAATTGACATCTTTATGATACTGAGTCTTTTTACCCTGGATCATGCTATATCTCTCCAGGTTTACTTTTATTCCTTCAATAAAGTTTATCGTCTTTCTCATGAATTGTGCAAGATTTCTTGCTAGGTACCTTAGAGATCTTGTTGCTGAAATACCATTTTTCACTTATGAGATAGACAAAGGTCTAAAAGGTTAATAATACGCTATACTGGTAAGGTTATGGAGAAACAGGCATTCTTAGATTTTATTAGTGAGTGTAAATTTATACAACCTCCTTGTAGACTTTTCAATAGCTCTAATTTTTTTAATGCACAATTTTATTTTGCTAGAAATTATACTTCCAGAATTATATATATATGTATGTGTGTGTATATATATATATATATATATATAATGCATGTGCAAACACACACATATATGTATATATGACACAGCATCAGGGGCCCTCTTGTGGCCCTATAACCCTATGGGGATGGACCCAGCAGACTGCCCTTGTGTTCATGACCTTGCTCGCAGTTTGACATTCACCTGGTATAACAATTTTGTGAAACCTTTTGTTTTTAAAAGAAAAGATGGTGCCTCTTTAAAATACTCCTGACTTAATAGATAAAAGAACAAAAATTTAAAACTTGTAAAAAAACTTTTTTAAAAAGTGAAATTGGGTCAACAGAATCAATTCCTGAATACCAGCAGAATCACTGGAATTAACTGAATTTTTAAGACATGTTGACTTAATAATCAGACAGAGTTTTTTTTTTAATCTTTCAGGATATTATTCTAGGCATAATATAGAACATACAGAAGAATGTTTCACTCTTTTTAGGACTTTAGAGCTAAGAGAATACTGATTAATGGATACAGTACAAACCTTTATCTGCTGTTTTACTTTCCATGGTTTTAGCCTGAAAATATATAAAGTAAGATATTTTGAGATAGAGATCACATTCACATAACCTTTATTATAGTAAATTGTTGTAATTGTTCTAATTTATTATTAATTACATTATTACTTGCTAATCTCTTCCTGTGCTTAATTTACAAATTAAATTTTACTTTAGGTTTATATATAGGAAAAAAACATTGTGTACATAGGGTTCAGTGCCACCTGTGATTTTAGGCCCTGGTGAAACTTACGCCTTAGGTAAGGGGGAGGCTACTTGTGTGCTTTATTGCACAGAGAATAGACTAAGAAGCTTTGTCATAGTCAGACCTTTAGAAAGGAACAGAACTAGTTTTGCTGAATACAACAGGAAGTTATTTCTTGTACTAATTACTCCATCAATGGAAATAAAAGAGATTTATGAGTGTTTATATTGATTTGTGAGTATTTAAGAATATTTGTATTTTGGTCTTAATTTGGTTGCCCTGCAAGCAACTCTTTAGAGAAGACCCTGGAGGTAGGTAGTTTATTTGGGAAGGGAACCCAAGAAGGTCCAGTGTGGGGAGTAGGGGTTATCGATGAGCAGATTACCACCCCAGGGTAGCAATCCCACAGGTTTGGGGAACCATATCTCAGCATTATCTCACCAAGTCTGAACCATATCTCAGCATTATCTCACCATTATCTCATTGAAGCATTTAGGTACCAGTTTCCCTTCCTCAATGATTGACTGTTGCCCTTGAAGTTAAATTCCAAACACTTCTGGCAGTTCTGCCTGAAGGTGAGTAAGCTTCCTGAGGCTAGAGATGCCCCCAGGCAGGCAGGGGTTTCTCGCACTTGATGCACCCAACCTGTCCACCTTTACCTGCCAATGACTACAGAGCTGGGCCAGGGGACCCACAAAAGGGAACCAATGATGGCTGCCACCATCCCTTTGAGAATTTAAAAAAAATGTTGAATGTATTTTTTAAAGCCCCCTAGGTCAGGAGAGGAATGGTTAAAGGAACAGAGACCTTAGGTCCCAGTGAGACCCTGAAAAAGGCCCTAAGCCTCTCCCCGCAGGGCAGAAAGCATATGTGGAGGTGATTGGCAGAAACCCCAGAGAGAGCAGCCTGTGCTGCCATCACCCGGGGCAATGGCAAGACACACTAGGGCCCAACCAGCATGGTTGTGGGAGCAGAAGTGGGTTGGTGGGGGCAAGGCTGTCTCAAGACCACCCAAAAGAGGCACGGGTGCGTCACAGGAAGCCGGTGACCTGAGGAGGCCTTCCGTTCGGAGAGCAGGTAGCTGTGGCCGGGCCTCTGCAAGGAAGGTTCTGGAGGCCATTTGGGACTAGGGGCCTTTGAGAGGACACTGGCGTAGACAGGGGACAATGATGATGCTCCATCCCAACCTGGGCCGGTGCTTGGGCACACAGTGGGTGCTCATTAATATATCCTGGCTGAATGAAGGGAGCCCAATGAAGAACCAAGCACTCCCCTGTGCCTTGATGCACCAGCAAGCACACAGTAGGCCTTCGGATGCACTTGTGGGCTAGAGGGGCCTATAAGAGCACCTCTATCTGCTTTGTTCCTTTCCAGAAGGACAACGACAGAGGTCCCCAGGAAAGAGGGGGAGCCCAGGCCAGCTTCCCAGATCCCTGTGGGAGGCTGAGGGTGCAGAGACAGCTGGCTCCTGGCACCTGCGGCACACGGGGCGCTGAAGCCAGGAGGGAATACGCCCTCCCACCTCCTGAGCACAGCTAATTCTCATCCCGGGATGCTCCTGCTTGGGTTTGGTCTTGGCAGTGACGCCGTTTGTTTTCCCTGGAGTTGTGCTCCACGGGTTGTGCAAAGCCTGGGAATAGTGAGGGCATTAGGACCAGGCGCAAGGCTGCGCTTGGCGGCAGTGTCTGGCGAGGACGCGCTGCAGGAGCAGCGTGTGAGAGGAAATGAGGCACTGCTGCCGGCGCACATCTGTAGATCCCGCCTGACCTGAAGCATCCATAGGAAGACACCGTCAGCTCTGCTGGATGAGGACCCCCCAGGCGTCACACAGCCCCGGGCCACTCACCTCGGGGGACGCCAACTGGGGACTGAACACCTGAGCAGAATGGAAGGATTGTTTTTTTCCCAAGGAGAAAAGCGGGGTAAAGAGGAGCCAAACAATTCGGCCTGAAGTCCCTGTGAATGAACTTTCAGGAGGCAATTAAAGAAATCCACTCAGGGGGACCTGGGTCCTGTGCTTTGCTTTTTGTCAGTGGGAGCCTGTCTTACACACACTTGGCAAATGTCAGAGGTGGGAAAGAAGCAGGTTAAGTGGCTGGTGAGAAGCCTGCAGGTGGAGCCAGGAGCCCGGGTTCTGCTGCAAGTGTGAAGGAACCTGCAGCAGGAGAAGGCAAACTTGAACATGACCTGTTGCACTTGGCAAGCTCCCGCGGCGACATGCGCCTAAGGAGACCGTGCAGGCATGGACCGTGCCGACTGCAGTTCCTGCTGCTCCTGCTGATGCTGGGGGGCTTGCTGCTGATGGTGGCCATGCGGCACCCTCCCCCGCACCCCCAGCACCTGCCGCCGGCCCAGGTCATGGAGCACAGCCCGGAAGCTGGGTACCGCCTGGACTTCGGGGAATCCCAGGAGTGGGTACTGGAGGATGACCAAGAGTACAGCCCCCTGGAGGACCTGCCGCCCTTCATCTCGCTGCGGGAGGATCAGCTCCTGGTGGTCGTGCCCCACCCCAGGGCCAGAAGGAACCAGAGCCAGGGCCGGAGAGGTGGCAGCTACCGGCTCATCCAGCAGCCCAGCAGGAGGCTGGACGAGGAGGCTCCAGAGAGGGACTGGGGGGCTGAGGAGGATGACTACCGGGACGTGTCTGAAGAAGAGGAGCTGAGCCCGCTCAGACTCGAGCAGGCGCTCAGCGCCCGCATCCCTCTGCAGAGGGCGCTGCCGGAGGTACGGCATCCGCTGTAAGTAGGGCCCTCGGCCCCCCCCATCCCATACTGGGGTGTGATCCGCACAGGGGAGTGCAGACTTTCTGCTTTCACTGTTCTTAGGGTAGCGCCTCCAAAGCTTCGCTCCAGCACCTTTTGCAGCTGCAGCGGCAGCATCACCTGGGAACTTGTTGAGAATGTGGAGTCTCAGACCCCAGGGCAGAGCCCGGGGTCAGAAGCCCTGGGTGGGATCCAGGGGCCTGTGGTTAACTAGCCCCTTTCGCAGAGTCAGAAAAGGAGGGGCTCCTAACTTCTCCCCTCCCTTTCCCATCCTGTGGTTCTTGTCCTGTCTCTGGGTTATTGGGTCAAACAGTTTTATCTATAAACACAAGGGGATTGGAACAGGTGGTCTCCAAGGGATTTCCCGATCTAACACTGAGGCCAGTACAGCTTGATATGAAGATTGTTAGTGGGGTTTTTTTTTTGGGGGGGGGGGGCGCGGTTGGGGGAGGGGTTCAAAATACCACTCAGCTAACATGTATGCGGCTCTGGCTTTAAGGGCTTTTCCGGCATTAACTCATTAAGTTCTTACAACTGTAGGATGGGTGTTCGTATTACCGTCATGCCTATTTTATCAGTATGAAGATAAGGCACAGAGAGGCCAAGTGACTTCCTTGAAGTCACACAGCTAATAGGTGCCAAGCAGGGATTTGAATCCAGGCAGAAGCTTCAGTCTACCTGAGCTACCACTTCAGTCTGCCTGTGCCACCCACCTTAGTCCCTTAGACCAAGGGGACAGTTCCAGTTCTCAGCTCCAGTTCCAGTTCTGAGCTGATGTGACCAAGCTGGCTGGTGGCTTGACCTCTGGCAAGCAAGCTAAACAACAGGGGTACATGAGACTGTGCCCAGGGAGATGCTAGCCAACCATGGACACCCCTACATTCCTCCCCTGCCAGTGCCCTGGCTGACCCGTGATTTAATAATAAATGAGTTCATGCCAGAGGAGGGACCTGCTTGCCCGCATCCAGGGGCCATTGGCGCTGGTTCATTTGGCTGACCTGGTTTCCTTCCACACAAGCCTCTGCTCTTCACAGAGCACAGAGCTCTTGGGAAGAAAACACACCCTCTAACTTGCCAGGTGAGAAGATTCCTGTAGAGTTGGGAGCTCCCAGGCCAAACTCCCAGGATTGCTGATGGGTTCCCGTGAGCCTGGCTACTCAGCAGCTCACGCTCAGGGTCCCACAAATGCAGGCGCGTGCCCGAGATGGTGTGCCCGCAAGCCTCACTCCCGCGCCAGCCCCGACCCTGCTCAGGCTCCTGGTCTTGGCTTAGAAAGCTCTTCTCAGGAAACTCCCAGGTCCACCTGCTGTAGTCTGTGACCTCTGGGATCTTAATTCTTCTCACTCATTACAACCAAAGATAAGTGGCCATTGACTCCTCGGTTTGTTCCGTGCCTGCTGCCTCTGGCATTCCGGCACAGCACACATTAAAGAAATAATTGCTGAGTAAGCAAACAAAAAGTTTTCAGATTCTTTTGATCCATTTTTCCTGGATCTAGAGCAAGCATGAGGATCCTTATTCTACGAAAAAGAGAGATTGTCTCAAACAAGAGGTGTGTGTGGCATGTGTCTGCATTGTGCAAGCATGCTGCGCAGATGTCCGTGTGGGTACTTGTGTGTTTGTGTGTGCATTGTGTGGCCGTGTGTCTTAAACAGAGGTGCATATGCGTGCATTGCATGTGGCACGGGTGTACAGTGTTCTATGGTGCCTCGTACCTGGGAATGTAGTGGGGTGATGTGCACAGGTGTGAGCTGTGTGACGTATTGTCTTATGTGCATGTGTGTTGTGGGTGCTGCATGTGTGTGCAGGCATGTATTGTGTTGTGCGTGTAGTGTAGCGATCATATACACTGTGCATATGTGTGTTACAGTGTGTGCCTGTGTATTGTGCTGTGGCTGTGCTGTATGTGATGTGCTTGTGTGTGTGCTGTGTGAGGACATTTTTATGTGTGTTACAAAAGTACTATGTGAGTTGTGCAGGTATGCTGTGTTGTGCGGGTGGTGTGAAGTACACAGGTGTCTGTGTATGTTGTGTATATTGGGCATGTGGTGTGGTTAGCACATGGACTGTGCACATACAGACTTGTGGGTTGTGATGTACTGCTTGTTTGTGCTTGCATTTCTGTGTGTAAGGGGGGTACAGTGTGTGTGTGTGTGTGTGTGTGTGTACCACTCCAGAGGTTGCCTCTCCAAAACAGTCAGCCAGGGAACCAAGTCGTCTCAGTTTGCTTGGTACTGTCTTGATTTTAGCAGTAAAGATCTCCAGGATGGGGGGACTCTACCCTCAGTCCCTACAGACCCCACCCACAACCTGATACGGCTCACATGACCACCACCTGCTCTGTCCTGAGGCGTGCAGCGCCCTCTCCTGGCCTTATCCAGTCCTTGCATCCTGTGCACTCAGCCTTGGCCCCCAGATTCTCCCTCCCATCCCGCTGCAGTTGCTGGTGATTCCCCTGCCCTGACACCTCTCCACGACACACAAGGGAGTCTCTCCAAAGCGAGGAAGGGGCCTCTGCCTTCTGTGCTCCAGATGGTGCAGTAATCCCCCCAGATTCCTAAATCAGAGAAGCCAGCTGGCCCCAACTCCTGCAGCAACACCCCCAAACCTGCCCCAACTGTTGCTTGTTCCCCGTCCTAGTCACATACCTTTTCTGATTACTTCTAGAGCCATAGCTGAAGGTCATTTTGAAAAGGGAACATGCCAGGAAAATTACTAATAATGCGAGCCCAGAATGGAAAAACACCGATGTAGAAGAGTCAAAGAGCAGTCTCTGAAAAGCCAACATTTATTGAGCACTTACTGTGTGCTGGGAACTCTGTTGAGTGGCTTTCCTTCACTTATTCTTCATGCCAACCCCATGAGGTAAATAGTATTAGCACCTTCATTTGATGGATGAGAAAATGGAGGCACACAAAGGGGAAGGACCAGGTGATCTGACCAGGTGCATCTGACACCAAAGTCCTGCTAGAGCATGCTGCACTAAGCACCACCCCCCTCACCGGCTTACTGGAGGGGGCTGTGGGCAAGCCACATGGGCTGGAAGCATTTCAAGTCCTTCCCTCTATAAAATGGGGAGAGCACACATGGGTTGACAGGGGATGTTCATCCCAGCATTCTTGGGGACCAAGGAATTGGCCACCTGCCCATCTTATCACAGGGCCTGGGGGAGCCGGTGCAACCAGAGATGCTCTGCAGAGGTCAGAGCAACAGCCAGTGCACAGGACCCCAGGAGGTGCACCTCCAAGGACCCCCAAGGGAAGACAGTGAGACTCAGGAGGTCTGTGGGAGATTCAGGAGACTTGATAACGCGAGAACATGCATTATAACACCATGTACGTGTCAGGCACAGCCTTGGAGCCACGTGTTCACACACTGCATTAATTTCACTGCTAGAAGTCTGAATCTGTCCTTCACCACACTACTGTCCCCCTTATCCAATATGTGCCCTCCCCCCTAACTCCCCGCCGTGGCCCCTACCTTCCGGTAACCTCTAATTGGTCTTCTAGGCCACAAGCTTATTTTTGTTGTATTTAGTTCACTGTTTGTTTTCTCTCCATAACATGAGTGACATACAGTGTTTACCTTTTTTTGTCTGGCTTGTTTCACTGAGCACAGCTCCCTCTCGGCCCACGCATGGAGCTCCTGGATGGCCAGGTGTGTCGTCCTTCCCTTCAGGAACAAATATTTATTTAGCAAGCATTAAAGATGAGCAGGTGGATCCCCGACCCCGAGCAGTTTGGGGTGCACTGGGGGTGTCGACAGGCAGCAGACAGTTACACTGGTGGGCTCTGGACTGAGCTATGGAGACCCACCCGGGCTCTGCTGATTGGGTAGGAGCTGGAGCTCAGAACCCCAGAACAGGTGTCGAGACTGCAGCAGAAGCGTTCTACTCTGGCCAGGCCGGGTTGGTGGGGGGGAGCCTGTGCCGCAGCCAGGCCATCTGTGCAGCGTGTGACTCACTCTTCAGTCACAGTCCAAGTGTGTTTTCCAAGTTCATGGGGGATCCCAAGGCCGCATGACGAGAGGGCGTGAGCTGTGTGTAAACACAGCCCGGGGCTCCCTGATCTGGGAGTGGGAAGTGGGAAGGCTGGTACCCACGGAGCTGCTCTCTCGGGCCAAGATGGCCCCTTGGACTCCAGGCAGCCCTACTGGGCTGGGGAAAGGCATCAGCCTCCCTGGATGGACTAATTAGGGGGGATAAGTAGCAGAGCCAGGATTCAAAGTCAGGCTGATTGATTCTAAAGTCCGTGGTTTTTTGTATCCCCACCCCCTGCTGCCACTCTGGAGAGAGGCAAGTGCGGTGGGAGTGGCTTTCAGACACGTGTCTGCCGTCTGTGAGCGAGAGTGAAACAGTCGCTGGCTAACTGGTGGAAGGACAAAGCAATTCACAGTGAAAAGGTGCACTTAGGCATCTCCACCACTCCCTGGCCCCTCTGGGACACAGCTTCACCACATGCCCAGGCCTCAACAGGAATTGTAGGGAGAAGCTACACCACCAGGTGCATCTTGGAAAGAATCTGAGGTGTGGAGACCCCCTTGTGTGGGCCCCTCGCCTCTTGCTCTCCAGTTTGTCTACCACTTATTTTATTCCCTCAAAAGATGTGAAGACCCAACATCAAATAAAAAAAAATTGCAATTAGTATCACATGAAGCCAAGAGAAGGGGAATATCTTTCAGAATATCTTTCCTTCAGCCCCTGGTACATACCAGTCCCCACCCACCTCCAGGCCTTCGTAAGAGGCTGTGATGCCTTATTAGGATTCTTGTAGGCACAGCGACGCTCAGCTAATCCGCCACTTGGGGACACTCTGTCTGAGGCGTGTCCTGAGGCCAGGCCAGCTTGGTCGTCATCACAGACGCCTGCAGTGTTGGAGATCTGGGGTTGAGAAGACCCCTGTTCAATGAGAAATGCCCCTCCGAGGAGGGACATGGTTTTAACAGCTACAGCCTAGGACACACTTTGGAAATGCCTTTGTGAATGATTGTGAACCGCACACGGTTCCACATATCTGGCCATTGCTATAATTCATCCGCTGAAGACGCTCTCAGAACTCTCCAACCCCCAACATGAGGCACACACAGAACACGCTGTTCACCTGGGAAGGAAGGGGGAGCCAGACGGAGGGAGTGGTAATGCCCTGCACCCGGTGCGCAGCCTGAAACCACGAAGCAGACAGGACCTGTAGGCTTTGAAGACACAATAGCCCAGGCTGCCACTTCCTGACAGTGTGGCCTTTGGTCAGTCCGGCCTCCTCTCCGAGCCTCAATTGCCTTATCTGCAAAATGGGGGGAAAGCAGGCCAGCCCACAGACTGGGTCTCGTGCCAACATGGAGTCACAGGTGTCAGGGACCAGCCCAGGGTCTGGCACGTTGTCATCACAATGCTCGGCTCTTGTCCCATCTTCAGTAACAACAGTAAAGCTTACCTAGCACAGGCGCCGTGGTGGGTGCAGGGATACAGAAACAGCACCCCTGGTCCCAAAGGGATGACGGTTCCCTACATAGGACACGAACTATGCCCCTCGCCCCGCACTCTTCTCATGGCAGCTCTGTGAGGTTGGCCACGTGGTCATTCTCCCCACCTCACAGCTCAGCCCAGCCTATCGTGAGAACATCTGCCGTGAGAGAGGCAGGGGCTATGGAACGTGAAGAAGCTCTGAGGCCTGAGGATGGGGACACAGTGGATGGACTCTGGGGGCATGACACAGGCTCTCTGTGCCTGGAAAGCTTAAGAAACCACAGGGGAGCTGTTGGGGGAGAGCCACCTGGTGGGAGCAGCCCCCACCCCAGGGTCCAGACAGTGGGTGACAGGACGGGGAATGTTTCTTGGGCCTTCTCTTCCCCACGGGGTTCCTGCTTCTCCTGCAGGTGTCTGCAGCAGCGGCCCGGGGACAGCCTGCCTACGGCCAGCGTCATCCTCTGTTTCCACGACGAGGCCTGGTCCACCCTCCTGAGGACCGTGCACAGCGTCCTGGACACTGCTCCCAGGGCCTTCCTGAAGGAGATCATCCTCGTGGACGACCTCAGCGAACAAGGTGGCTGCAGCTCCCCCAGGATCCCTGGGGTGGGCTGATCTGAGGGAGAGGAGGTTTCCAGGCCGAGACCGGGACCTGCTTTAGGCAAGTTTCCCAGGAGGCGAGCTCCTGGGGACCACGCAGGAGCAGGTAGCTCACCAGTGACGAGCCCGGGAGGAGTCTGTCAGGAAGCCTGGGAAGGGGACAGCGGGGTGATGGGTCTAACAGTGTCTGCCTTGATCTCGCTGCTGCTTTAGAGAAAGTCAGCAAGTTCTCTCCACCCTGGCTCATGACACCACCGCTCCTAGTTTTTACTGGAGAGAATCTGGGCCCATTCCAAACAGAGAGGAACTTCCATCTTAGCCACAGACACACCACAATATTGTATGGGTTCCCGGGCCCCTTGTACTCAGCAATGCGCCCAAGAGCGAGCTGTGACTATGAACTCGTGGTGGTCTTCACTGGGTGGCCTCTGTGTCTACACTGACCATCCCCCGTCCATTCCAGGACAACTCAAGTCTGCTCTCAGCGAATACGTGGCCAGGCTGGAGGGGGTGAAGCTGCTGAGGAGCAACAAGAGGCTGGGCGCCGTCAGGGCCCGGATGCTGGGGGCCACCAGGGCCACCGGGGACGTGCTGGTCTTCATGGACTCGCACTGCGAGTGCCACCCGGGCTGGCTGGAGCCCCTCCTCAGCAGGATAGCTGGTGACAGGTAACTCACCCCGGGGGGCCTGGAGCAAGAGATGGGCGTAGGAAAAACGCTCCATGGCCTTAGCCATTCGTCACTCATGTTCCCACCACTCAAGAGTGGTTCTTTGGGTTTTTGGAAGGGAGGTCAGAGGTCTTCCAGTCCATCTTCTTTGTTTTATAGACACAGAAACTCCGAGCTAGCAGGCAGCTCCTGTTAAGTTACAAATACCCTAAGGGAGGGTAACCCCTTACCAGCGTTATCACTATCTGTGCGGATGCTGAATACAATGCCCTCTCTGGCCCTGGTACGGTTACTAAGATGGCACACATTTCATGGGATTCTTCAGAACTCAGCCACCTGGCTTCTAGGCTCGACTATGAAATTCCACAAAATACTTTTCCTATAGCCAACGCCATGCCATCTGCTCAGTTCATTCCACAGTCGGTGGAGACCTGGGAGAGGGAGTGGGTGTCCTCTTTTCTTCCTCGCTTTCACTTTTCTGAAAAGGTCAGAAAAGGTCAGTGCAACACGTCCCAAAACAGTGGCCTCCAGGACGTGTTTCCCCCTTTCCTTCCAGAGGCAATGAGGTGAAAGGGGCAGGAAAAGTATATCAAGACCCTTGCTCTAAATATTAACCCAGGATTGCTCATGCCAGCATCAGTCACTTAAGGTCACAGATTAAAGCAGATAATTGAATCCCAGAGCCAGGCAGGCCCTCTCCATGCAGCCTGGCTCTGTGCCAGTCCTACCCTCTTCTGAGATGCATGAAGCAGAGATGCAAATGGACGGGAATGGAGACACAGCATGGCTGGCAGCTCCCCCTCCAGGTACCTCACTTCTCGGGGACCTTCCCGCCACCTGATCCACTCAGGCCTGATCCATTCCATGGCACAGATCTTAGAATAGTCATGAGAGATCAGAAAAATAATGTGATAGCAATACTGGCTAAATGGAGAGCAGCTACATTTGAGTGGTTATCTGTTTTGCTAAAAGGTGAGGTTTCCAAGGTGAGATTTCCTACACGTCTCTGAGGTCACATCCCAGCTGCACCAAATAAAAGAAGGTCAGGGGCCTCCCTGGTGGCACAGGGGTTAAAGACAGCGCTACCAAGCTATGGCCAGCCACTGCATCATAAGTTCGATCCCCAGCCGGCCAGGGAGCTGACCCACATGGCCCAGCAGACCTCTCCTCTCGCCCGCTGCTCCCCTCAGCAATGTACTTCAGTCAATCTCCCTGTTCTGCTCCCCACTCTGTCTCTGGTGAATCCTCTCACCCCCCGCACCTCTGGTCTACACCCCAGTTCTTATATGCATAAATAAATAAATCTTAAAAAAAAAAAAAGGCAGGCGGGCTGGTAGACACCAAGTGCATACACAAGCCAGGGTCACTTCTGGGGCTTGGCAATCCTGATTTGTCAAGCCAATCCAATTTCATGATAGAGGGAAGAACAAGTACTGGATGCTACAGCAGGGTTGAGACCCCCTAAATTGGTACATTACAATTTTTAAGATGAAGTTAATTTTAATAATGTGTTTAGCAAACCCCAGTAAGTCCAAAATATTATCATGTCAACCTATAATCAATATAAAAATGACTGAGATTTTTCTGTATTTCTGTCGTCTAAGCCTTCTTAATGCAGCACATCTCAGTGAGCTCAGACCTGATCCATTCCATGGCACAGGTTTTAGAAGTGATAGTCATGAGAAGTCAGAAAAAATCACTCACACGGCAGACTATACCTGTAGGGGCTGATAACGCCATGTGGCTGTCCTATCAGGCAGTGCCTGTATGGATTTCGTCTCTACCCCCCAACAGGTGAATGGTGGGTCTCCCTTGTTGATTCCACAATTCTCTCCAGGAGCCGGGTGGTGTCTCCAGTCATAGATGTGATTGACTGGAAGACTTTCCGGTATGAGCCCTCCACGGACCTGCAGCGCGGGGTACTAGACTGGAAGTTGGACTTCCACTGGGAGCCTTTGCCAGAGCGTGAGAGGAAAGGCCTGCGGTCCCCCACTAGCCCCATCAGGTGAGACCCCATCACGAACCAGCTTTTCCTTTGCTCCCTCTGAATAGACCATGTGGACAGCCCAGGCTCCATCATGGATCCACTGGTTTCCTAGCAAGTTACAGAATCTGTACCTCAGTTTCCTCATTAGTAAGTTGGGGATAACAATACTCTTCCCCACATGCCTCAACCCCCCCAAAAAGTACTCCCCTTATAGGCTGGTTCTGAAGTGTCTCCTCTCTCCAGGAGCCCCGTGGTGCCTGGCGGGGTAGTGGCCATTGACCGGCATTACTTCCAAAACACAGGAGCGTATGACCCGCTCATGTCACTACAGGGTGCAGAAAACCTGGAGCTGTCTCTCAAGGTATGTCCTGGACCAAGGGGGGACCCAGTGGGCTCTGCAGCTGGGAGGCAGCTAGTCCTTCAGGACTCACACGATAAAGTCATCACATGAGGGATTCAGACCTCCCATCCCTTTTCTCCCCTTCCCTGTGGCCCACCTTGATGGCACCCCCAGCCTCCCTCCTGGGCTTGACTATCAAGTGCACAGGAAAAGGCAGGTTTTCACTCCCATGAAACTTAGAGCAGAAGTTCTGGTACATTCACAGTTCACAGCACCCTTAGCATCTCAGCCATTTTTCATAGTACCCACTGGCCAGATCCAACACTAAGTGCTTCTGTGTATTGCCTGGTTTGGGCCAGACAACTGACACACTTGTCCTGACAGCTCAGCTTATTGGACAGCACGCAACTTCTCAAACTGGGTCAGCGCGGACATTACCCTCGGTGCTTGTTGCTTTTAGTATGATACTTGCCTCGTCATTGCAGCAAGCTTGGAAAACCCAGCCCCACAGAGACATTCATGATCAGAAGTACAGGGATCAGATGCTGAAACCGTGAATTACCCTGAGCATGTAGTTGGCAAGGTGTCACTGTTTCTCTTGAACATTTAAATTATCTGGGCCCCTGGGGCACCCTGGCATACTCTTTGGGAATCTCAGTCTCGTGTGTTTCCCGTCACAGGCTGCTTATCCTCGGAATATTTCTAGTTTCGTCTTTATTCCTTAAGTGTGGGGTGAAAGGGCTCCTGTCAAATGAATTTTGGGTATTTGGGAGTAGGTGGAAGAGTCAGGGAAGCTGGGAGGCCCCTCCTGCAGCAGTGAAGGGGAGGCTTAGGGAACCCTTGCTTTGCTATCTACACAAAGAGCTTCCGGTGCCTCTGCAGCAGGAGACTTCTTGAGCTTTTGAAATTCTCTGACCCGCTCCCCCCCCCGCCCCCCCCCCCCCCCCCCGCCCCTTTTTCCCTGAGGAAGCCGCTTAAAGACAATAGGGGTGCAGACCCACATGGCCATGTTTCTAGATGCGCTCAATCTGTGCATGTGTTGGGGGACACATTGGGGTATGGATGGTGTGACCCCCTCACCCTCCTGGTTCTATCCCAGGACATCCCTTGTCTCTCCCCTGCCCAGAACCCCAGCCCTAGAAATTCTGCTTCACCTGGAGACGCTACTTCCCTCTCCCCTCTGTGCTCACATCTGCGGTGCAGTGCTGCCCAAGCTCTGGGAGTGGAGGCAGAGGAACTCACTGTCCCCCTCATCGCAGGCCTGGCTCTGTGGTGGCTCAGTGGAAATCCTCCCCTGCTCACGCGTGGGGCATCTCTACCGCAGTCAGGACACCCCCTCCACCCTTGACCAGGAGGCCGCCCTGCAGAACAAGGTTCGCCTTGCTGAGACCTGGCTGGGCTCCTTCAAAGACACCTTCTACAGGCACAGCCCGGAGGCCTTCTCCCTGAGCAAGGTAAGGGGAGAGCACTGCCGGCCTTCCGTGCGCCCCATGGGCCACCAGCTGGAGTCTGGCCTTGCCTCCCACCTGAGGGGAAAATAGAAGCTTCTAGCTCCAGTGTCCCGTGAGTTTCCCCCCTCAAATGGCTCCTCTACCTGACAGTTTGTCTTCTGTCTGTCCCAGCATCTCCACGGACACATGACCAGTCCGGGGGGTGTCTGTGGGGTGACATCTATGGGGTGTGATCCTTCATTGTGGGGCGGGAGCCGCAGGTCTGTGAGGCCCTTCATCCCAGGTCAGGCATTCCAGGTTGTGAAATGACCTAAGACTTGAGACAAATACAGGTATAAAAATAAACATAAAGGATTCCAAAAAAGCCTCAGGGAAATGAAAATTTAAAACAGCTCGTCAAATGTCCTCAAAGGGTGGATTTTCAACAGATCAGCTGATACTCAGCTCAGTCCTTACAGAGCAGAACACACTTGTGACCTCAGGTGAGTCAGGCGCAGGTTAGTGCAGGGAGGGGGGCCCACAGCAAGGTTTCCAGGCCCCATGACAGCCCTAGGGCAGCTCATAACCCCTCACAGCCACTCTGCTGTGGGAGCGGTCTCACCGCAGGACTGAGCCTCTTAACTGAGCCCCTACCTGTGCCATGAAGGGGGCTTTGCCCTGAGTGCAGGGACAGTCTGGCAGGAATTCCCCAGTGGAGGAACCCCAGTGTCTTCTTTGCCCTCCTCCCCACCCCCAGTCCTCAGGGATTTGCCACCTGCTTCTTGATTTTCTAGTCAAATTTCCAGAAACTCCACCCACTCGGGGTGAGGTCTCAGAAGCTAGATGGCCCAGTTCCCTTAGTGGGAACACCCTCCAGGGCCTTCGAGACTGGGGCTCCCAGAACAAGTCCCACAGAGCCTCAGGGCCCTACAGTAAGTCCTGAGGCCTGAACCAGCCCTGGGCCTTACTCCCACGGTGGCACAGGGCGGCACCAACTCCCTTAGTCACTCCAAGTTGGGCTCTGAAATGAAAGGAAAATTCTCACCAGAGCACGACCAACGCAGCCGGCACCTTTGTTCTTTAGTCTCCTCCTCCATCCCTGGGAAGTGGACGGATGTGGTCAGCTCCAGACACCACTCTGGAAGCTGGAGTGTCTAACAGGGGAGCCGTGGACTCCCAGAATAAGACAGTGGGCTTCCATGTTGGCTTTTTGGTTGCATGGTCGTGAAAGTTCCTCAACAAGCCAGTGCCTCTGCGTCCACACGTGATAACCTTCCTTGTGGGGAGGTTTAAACGAGTAGCTCTAGTTTTTTTAATTCACTAGTGGGTGGATTAAACTAGTGGCTCTAATTGAATTAGAAGCTGACAGAAGAATGCCTGGTGCAGAAAGTGCCCTGGTGGGTACCCCCATCATCATGACTCTCTGCTGCGGGCACCACTCAGACAAGAAAGGGAGGGTTGGGGAATCCTTGAGGGCAGGACTTGATCCATTCAGCGCAGGAGGGGCAATGAAGGTCTAGAATTCAGAAGAACCATTTTTAATCTCTTGGCTTTCTTTTGGCCAACACATCTCTTTTTGTCTCTTGGGTTGTCAGGTTGGAATTTGCTCTTTGCTTTTGGAGGACATTTGTTCCAGGCTGAGAGAGGCAGCATTTAAAGGAGCTCTTAGAGCAGAGCTAAATGCAGCCTGAGTTCCCGGGCACCTGAGGAAGCTCCGCCAGGCGAGCACCCATAACGGGGGTGTGGGCTGAAGCCAGCCTGAAAGCAGCATGTGAATTATTTATGGAGCTTCAGCCTCCTCACTGCCATTGTCTGCGCGCCTCCAAGTGCCTGGGCGGCTGCTGGGCGCCGCGCCATGGCAGAAGCTGGGAAATGGCGACTGGCTGTTCATGGGCCCCACTGGTCTGCTTTTGTGCAAAGTCTGTTTACTCGTCCATTTGCTGACTGGGAAACTTTTTAAGTACTTGTTTGTGTTCATCCAAACCTTTTATTCTATTAAATAGAAAACGGAGGCCCCATGAGGGAGTGAGTTGCAAAAGAAAAGTAAGGACATGACTAGAATTGACATGACTAGAATTGGTCCTACCTGCTGGTTCATGTTCCTGCCCCCCCGCCCCCCGCCCCCATACACTAGTCCTTAAATGCAGCCCCTTCCAGGAACAGCCCCGTCCCATTTTGCTGACTTCCGTATAGGTCACCCTAGCACAGATAGTGTGATCTTCAGGGCCAGATGGGGTGGTAAGGGAGTGACATCACCTGTCGGGCTGCTGGGCACACACCTCTCTGGTCCAGGCCTCTTCTCCCAACACATGACCTCCCCGCCCCCGCCTTACCCCACCCCTGTCTGCAGCCCTGAGAACTGTGGTCCCCTTATTCTGTCCTGATCCTTCAGCTCCAGCAGCCTCGATCCCCCCACTGGCGTGAGGCACGAGGAGTCTGCTGCCGAGCAGTCTTCCTCCAGGGCACTGCGTCTGTCTTCTTCCCAGGCGGAGCAGCCAGACTGCACAGAGCGCCAGCAGCTGCAAAGGAGACTGGGTTGCCGGACATTCCACTGGTTTCTGGCCCACATCTACCCTGAGCTGTACCCATCTGAACGCAGGCCCAGGTTCTCTGGAAAGGCAAGGCGCGGCCCAGGGAGGCGGGGGAGGGTGGGCGGCCTCCCAAGATAGGCACTGCAGGTTCGGATGTTCTTCTGTGACCTTGACCCTCCCGCCCAAGCTCAGCAGGGCCTCAGAGGCTTCCATGCCTGCCCTGAAGGAGGCGCTGTGTTGCCCATGACAGGACAAGAGCTTCCTGGCTCCTGCAAGAGGCTTCTTAGGACCGTTGGCTTCAGCTTAAGTGTATTCATTTTGTGAGCCTGAACCTGGCCCCTTGGCGCCACTCCAGAGAGGGAAGGAGAAGACCAGGACCTGGCAGAGGGAGCCCCAGGGTGGAAAGCGGGACTCACTCTGGTGTGCACCTCCATTTTCAGCTCCACAATACTGGACTCGGCTTCTGTGCTGACTGCCGGGCAGACAGGGAGCTCCTGGGCTGCGCTGTGGTGCTGGCTCCGTGCAGTGACAGCCGGTGGCAGCAGGTAGGTGCTCAGCACTCTCAGGGTCTTTACAGTGATGCTTCCCTCTGGTGGCCTCTCCTTTCAGTGACTGCCTGTCCCTTGACAGCCTGAGATCCCCACTGGATGACCTCCCTACTGTGCCCGCCCAGCCCCATGACAGGCACAGACCCAGACCATCGGCAGAGAATGCGCATCTTAGTGCCAGGGAAATGGCGCGGCTCCTCAGTCAATGCTTTCATCTGACAGATGGGGAAACTGAGCTTAGAGAGTGGCTAGCCCAGGGGGTGCAACTCTGATGTCTCAGGGATCAGGCAGTTGAGGGAAATGAGTCCCGGGAGGAGAGAGCTGTGACAGAAGCTGATGCACCATCTCAAAGGTTAGCTGCATTGACACCTGAATATTTTTTTTCTCTTATGGGAAAGTAGATCTTGTATTAGACCACCCAAAATTTTAAAAGACCCTGGAAACTCAAAGTGCATGGAAAAGCTCCCCGTTTAAATTTAAAGACTATAATCGGAGGTCAAGGAAAATCTGTGCTCAGACACCATTTTTGAAGCATCTGGACCAGCTGATAGGTTCCTCAAGTGGAGGCTGCAGGCACAGAAGCACTGAGGAGGCTAGGGGACCCCACAATGGTGTTCCACTTGCAGTGTTCCCCAAACCTGATTAATGATTGTACTCTTCAGACTTAAGTTCTCTGATGCTGAAGGAATCCTGCCTGGGTATTTTATGGGGATCTACAGGAGCCAACACTTTATCCCAGGATGGGCACTTCAGGGTCCCACAGAAGCCTGGTGTGTGCGTGTGTGTGTATTTCACTGTGTGCCTGTATTTACTTGTTTCTCTGTGTGTGTGTGTTTGTGTGTGTATGTATGTCTGTGTGTTGGTATGAATGTCTACGTATGTCTAGTGTGTGTCTGTGTGTCTGTATATGTGTGTGGGGTGTGTGTGTGTGTGTGTGGTGGGGAGAGAGGCGGAATTTGGAGCAGACAGGCCTGATGGCCTCAGGTGACCATCTGTTCCACTTGCCAGAGGACGACTCACACACAGTTGGAGTCATTGGCTCCAGTTTCCAAGCACTGGCCTCATTCGGAATGTCTCCCTCTGCTGCAGCATCTGGAGCACACCGGCAGGAAGGAGATCCACTTTGGTGGCATGCAGCACCTATGCTTCGATGTCCAACAAGAGCAGGTGATTCTTCAGAACTGCACCAAGGAAGGCCCTGCCATCCATCAGCAGCACTGGGACTTTCAGGGGGTAAGCATTTGGCGCTGCATCCTAGGCTCTTCCAAGAGGTCAGGTACATTGTACAAGTACATTCCAAGGACACTGCACTAAGCCAAATAAGCCAGTCCTGTGCCTCTGTTGTTGAAACAAGCGTCTCGGCACGAAGGCATCAGGGAGTGGTTACAACCAACCCAGCAGCAAAATGGGGTCATCGACATCTGAAAAGTAGTATTTGGCACTTCTCTGTAAAGCTCTTACCTTGAGAGTGGCAGAGAGCGAAGACAGTCTCGTTTTGAAGTTTAGTAGCTCAGGTTACAAGCAGCACCACGGAACTTGTTACAAAAGCAGTTGACCACCTTGGTGTGAGGTCTGAGGAGCAATATGAAGGTCCCCTTCATCACCAGTAGAGATTCAGATATGGATAGATATAAATAAGGCTGTTTAACTTGACGTAAAGAAATCAAATTTTTCTTTAGAAGGGGATGGCTAAATTCACTATTAATCTGGTGGGTTTTGACATTGTACTAAGTGGTGGATTTTGAGTAGTAAGCAGGTCTGGTTTTGCAAACTTGCCTGACTGGCCTTCTCTGAATCCTTGAGGAGGGCAGAGATTAAATTCAATCCTTTTGAGGGCTTCCCTGGTGGCGCAGGTGGTTGAGCGCCGCACCGTGAAGCTGTCCGCAGCCTCTGCAGCGCGAGTTCGATCGAGCTGGCCAGGGAGAGATCCACAAGGCGCAGCAGACCTCTCCTGTCTCGCCCGCTGCTCCCCTCAGCAGTGTTTTTCGTTAATCTGCCTGTTCTGTTCCGCGCTGTGTCTCCGGTGAATCCTTTCACCCTCCTGCACATCTGGCCTGTACCCCAGTTCTTGTATAGATAAATAAATCTTTAAAAAAAATCCTTTTGAAAGCAGAAATTTACATCAGTGAGAACACTGAATGCCACCAATACAGTAAAAGGTTGAATATGTTCTATATACTGGCATTCTACCAGCCAGAATTCTCTAAGAAATGGCACAATTACATATCTATAATAAAGATCACTGAATAAATACCCGCCAAGGTTCTGAATGCTACCTAAACTTTTGAGCTACCTAAATTATATTTTATTATATTTTGTATTAACCAAAATACTATTTTTTTACTCAGCCATGTCACATCACCTGTATTATTCTCTTAATAATTAGCACAAATCTTGGGGTATCCTTCTTTGCTGACTTATTGCATGGAACTGAGTTCCTCCCTTCCACCCCACCCCCATTTTCTTCTCTCTTTTCAGAATGGAATGCTTGTCCACATTATTTCTGGGAAATGTATGGAAGCTATTGTGCAGGAAAACAATAAAGATTTGTACTTGCGCCCGTGTGACGGAAAAGCCAGCCAGCTATGGCAGTTTGACCAAGTCAACACTGTGGATGAGCGATGACTGTAGTTATCAGAAGAAAAAGAAGATTTGGGTATCAATGTTCAACCCCAAGGGAATTAAAAGAGCATGAATATTCCACAAAGCGGACGGACACTTCTGCATTTATGCTCCTGGTGATAATAAAGAAGAAAACTCCACAAGTAAATACAGAAAAGTCTTTCCTTCCCACAACTTCTTTTGCTGACTGTTGTTTTTAAATAGGAAAATGGAAAAAAAAAATGGATTCATTGACTTGTTTTCATCATGGACAAGTGATCAAATAGTATAGAAGATGCTTTGTTTCTCTCCGTTTTCTCCACCGAGCACTTAATAATTGCTTCTTATGTCTGACTAAGGAGTGAGGCCTGGGCATTCCCTGGTAGCCCGTCCAGGATACACAAATCCAATCAATCCATTTATTTCTAACGGCCCTACCTTGAGTTGTCTGTGCAACCAACCAGGTCACAGCCTCTGTAAAGAAGGGCTTTAAAGACCTGGCATTCCAAAAACATTGGACAAATACCATGTCCATCAATTGAGTCATATCTCAGAAGAAGGAAAGAAAGCCACTGAAAGAGAAGCAGGGCTAGACAAAAGATAGAAATGAACACTGGCCCAATTCTCCAGCTCAGCCTTGCAGCTGAGTCAATAGACCTGGAATAAGACATTTTCATGTTCATGAGAATTTCCTCAGAACTTTCTACCTCCACTCACCCTGCACTATCCCTTCTCTAGCTTGGTTAAACACAACCAGATTTTAATGTAATGTATTTCTCTCCAGTTGTTGGTGTTGGGAGGGTCTGCTCAGACTGAGCCTTCCCATGGAAAAAAGTAGACACAGTCGAGAAACTCTCTCGAAGCCCTGTTACAGTGTTTGCATTGACTAGATTAGAAATAGCAACCTTTTCAAAGAGGCAAACCTCCCTGAGGGGAAATGTCGTCATGTGAGCCAAAATTTTTATGACAGGAAGCGAAGTTGGTGTAAATGTCCATGAGCACTGACAGGACCATCTCTCTGCAGTATAAGTCTGCCCAGAGGAACTATCCAGGAGTCCCAAATGTGCCCACAGAGGAACTATCCAGGAGTCCCAAATGTGCCCACAGAGGAACTATCCAGGAGTCCCAAATATTCCCACAGGTCGAACATTTCCAACTGTGGGAGAACCCACACCCCAACAAGAGCAGAGTCAAGGCTAGCAGCTCACTCTCCTAGCTGTGACCTGGCCTACCCAGTCCCGGCATGGGAGTTCCTGGGTGCCCATTTCACTCTCCAGGTGATCTACTTCAATATCCTCCCCTCAAAGATGCTGTCTCAGAACACAGTGTGTCTCAAATGAGAAAAACTAGGTAGGAAGTGATGATTTCCAGACTACATTCATCATCAATATGCATTCCTTCCCCTTCTGCATGACAATGGCCTGAGACACACCTCTTCCTCAGAATTCACTCTAGTCTCATTCAAATATGGTAGCCACTGACCACATGTGGCTATTTATGTAATTAGTATTACTAATACTATTGTAAATTCCTTAAAATTAAATAAATTTTAAAACTCAGCTCCTCATTTGAACTAGTCACATTTCAAGTTGTCAGAGGCTACTCAACTGGAGAGCATAGATAGAGAACATTCCATCATTGCCAACAGTTCTATTTGACAACGCTGATGTAGAAAGACTTGTACTGCAGAGAGATTTTAGCCACCATCTTCGTTCAGACCTGTCTATATTTAAAACACATTCCCCTAACATCCTGAGGTTGAGCGGAAACTAAAAATTCTCAGACGGAAACCTTGTAAAGCTTAATAAAAGGTTGAAAAATAAAAATTAAACAAGATTTTTAAAAATGAACTTTATTATTGGCATGATGGGTATTTAAAGTTGCTGGAATAAATTAATATAATTAAATAAAAGGCTGAATTCAATTGTATAAGTTGTGTTTGACAGTAATTAACAAAAGGACCCAGATGGCTTATTGCTTAATTGGTTGAACAAAACAAGAATGTGGTGTTTCTTGCTTCCTTAACCATCCCCATGATTTATTAGTTTATTACAGAAGTGGCTGTCAACCCAATCCCTGGCTGGTATTTACAGACCCTTAATTTAAACAAAACAGATGCCTCCACTTTGTTCTCAAAGAAATCCATCCTTCTCATAGTTTAACCAAGTATTCAAATTCCCTCTCTTTGGCTCAGCTCTGATTTATCCACAATAATCAATTTAAAAGCAGAGAAACATGACAGTTGGAAAATTTGATTCTCAAAAGTTTGATTTTTACTAAAATGTTCAGATTTTAAGACTGGGTTCAAGTTCAACATCATTATTCAGTTTTCCATTGGGAAGGTAGAGAAAATATTTAGTCAACAGGCTAGAGCCCAATAGTCTGCTATGTCACAATAGCAAAAGCAGGTGTCAACCCCGGAGGGACACCAATCTACTCCCTCTTTGGTCTTGATGCTATGGATCCCAACAGCCAACTCAGTATTCCAACTTTCACAGACATCAGAAAGTTCCCCAGGTCCACGATGATGGTGCTGTCACTGCCCCAGACTTGATGTTTCTGCACATCTTTTTTTTTTTTTTTTAAGATTTATTTATTTATTCATACAAGGCAATGGGCACAGTCAGAAGCGCGGGAGGGTGAGAGAATTCACCAGAGCCAGAGCAGGGAACAGAACAGGCAGACTGACGAAATACACTGCTGAGGGGAGCAGCGGGCGCTGCAGGAGAGGTCTGCACGCCATGTGGGACCCTCACCTGGTGGCCGGGGATCGAACTGGCGCTGCAGAGTCTGCGGGCATCTTCGCAGCCGAGCGTTCAACTGCTGCGCCACCAGGGGAGGCCCCCCCTTTTTTAAAGATTTATTTATTTATTTATACAAGCACTGGGCCCAGTCAGAAGCACGGGAGGGTAAGAGAATTCACGAGAGCCAGAGCAGGGAACAGAACAGGCAGACTGACGAAACACACTGCTGAGGGGAGCAGCGGGCGGCAGGAGAGGTCTGCGCGCCATGTGGGACCCTCACCTGGTGGCCGGGGATCGAACCGGCGCTGCAGAGTCTGCGGGCAGCTTGGCAACCCAGTGCTCCGCTGCGCCACCAGGGAGGCCCTTTTTGCACATCTTGTTACTGTGCTCATCTTGAAGGGGGAACTCTTTACTTCTGAGAGGTCATAAAAAAAAAGGTGGACCTTCAAGTGATCTAGGACCAGTTATCAGAGCTGGACAAAGGCAACCACATCAATAGGCTGCCTCGCTGGGCACTCCACCATGTAGTAGTTCCACTATTTCAGCTTCTTCTGTTACAAACTCTTCAAGAGATAACTTGCTTGTGACTACTTTTGGCTAAAGCCCAAAACCCTGTGGGTCCAGTTCTGACTTAGGCGTATTTCAAATCAAATGAAGTACAACAGCCAAGGAAGTGATACTCATAGGATTCTAGAACCCTCTGCTCTTTCTCTATTAATAATAGTCCCTCCAATCTCCAATCTACTTGGGGTTTCAACCTGCTTTTCCATGGTTGGATATAGAGGTCTGTCCTTAGCATTGTTTCAGTACTGAGGATCTTTGCGGGTGTGACATTTTTTCCAAGGTCTGGGCTATTTATGTTTTCTCATCACCAAAGTCTCTATGTAACACCAATCCATGGGCTATCACCACAACTTCGGTTTCCCTGACTTTATTTGGCTTAAAATCTGAGTCATCATGGTCACTTCAACCCTACATTGGTAGCTTGCAAGCTTGGGCCGAACAGACCAAATTCATATTTGAAAATTCAGTACATCAAAATGTCCAATCTAGCTCTTGCTTCCGCTCCTCCTTGTTCCAGGCTATCTACTAACTTTTTCCTATCTTGGGATAAGGACCGAGCGTATCGTCCCTTCGTCAATCTTTCTCCTGGGACCCAACAGCTCAGAAGTCTTTTCTCCAGCCTTGCAATTTGGTGGGATTTCAACTCAGGGATGAAGGGGTGCCTGGTGCATGGGGTGGGACTACTTGTAAATGAACAATGCATGGTATCTGAAGAGCATAGGGCCTCTCATACATAGAAGTTTTTGGGGGGCTGGGCCAGGCCAGGCCAGGTGTGGAACTCCCTCTCAGGAACACTATGATAAAGATTTGAATGCAAGTGTAAGGTGAGTTTGAGAAGCATCAGCAGTAGGATGGGAACGGGAATGCAGACAATGAAAGCTGCATATTCAAGCCAGCTCTCATGGTGGGTGATTAGAGCTAACTTTGCAGAAAACTCTGGGAAATGGATTAGAACATGCTCCTGGCAGCTGCCTTACTGGGAGGTGAGGGAGCTGTGGTATTTATATTCCATCTCTTGTCAGTCATTGCTGCTTCAGGGAGTGATTGCCAAGGCACGCCTGGCCCCATGTCATAAAGCAGCTTTCTTTGACAATGGGGAAAATCTTGGGCAAAGAAATGTCACTACTAGGAGTCAGACTCCTTCAGAAGTGCCCTGCAGTTACAAGGCCAGAGGGAGGTGGGTGGGTCCAGAGTTCTCGGTGTCCATGCTGCAGACTCAGGTGTGAGGGTGAACTTGGCACCTCTTTTTCAGAAGGCCTCTCAATGAAGGAAAGGGTGTTATGCCATCTGGTCACACTTAAGTGAAAGTTCAAAGTTACATTAAGGCCCAAGTTGACCTCATCTTCTTCCTGAGCAAGAAGACAACTGTTTTAGCCTTGTCATGGGTTCTAGAATGTTAGTTGACTGTGAGTTAGCTGAACAGTTGGGATCTGTTGAGAAACTTGAACTTTTTTTTTTAAAATTTTAATTTTAATTTTTTTTTAAAATAATAAATTTTATTTTTATATTCCCCATACAATTGCAACCCCCCCATTCTGACCCCAATCCCTCCCTCCCGCCCCCCACCCTCCAAAAAGTGTCTGTTTCATAGTTTTTTGTTGATTTTGATTTTCACTTTCTTATAGTTATTCATTTTCCTGGTCCCTTATTTAAGTTTTCTAGATTCCTGCTATGAGTGAGACCATCCGGTATTTTTCTTTTTCTTTCTGGCTTATTTCACTGAGCATGATCCCTTCCAGCGCCATCCAGGTTACTGCAAATTGCATGTGTTTATCTTTTTTGAATGCTGAGTAATATTCCATGGTATATATGTGCCACATCTTCTTGATCCAGTCATCTATTTTTGGGCATTTGGGCTGTTTCCAAAGCTTAGCTATTGTAAACAGTGCTGCTATAAACATAGGGGTGCAGGTGCTCTTTGGAACTGATGTTTCTGTGTCCTTTGGGTAAATACCTAGGTGTGGAATTACTGGATCATATGGAAGCTCTATGTTTAGTAGGTCCAGAAATCTCCACACAGCTTTCCACAGTGGTTGGACCAGTTTGCACTCCCACCAACAGTGCAGAAGAGTTCCTTTTTCTCCACAACCTCACCAACATTTGTTGTTGCTAGTTTTTTTAATATGTGCCATTCTCACTGGTGTAAGATGGTATCTCATGGTAGTTTTGATTTGCATTTCCCTGATGACAAGTGATGGTGAACATTTTTTCATATGCCTGTTGGCCATTTGCATTTCCTCTTCAGAGAAGTTTCTTTTTATCTCTTCTGCCCATTTTTTGACTGGATTATTTTCTTTGTTGTTGTTGAGTCTCATCAGCTCTTTGCAGATTTTTGTGATCAGTCCTTTATCATCAGTGTTGTGTGCAAAAATGTTCTCCCAGTTGGTGGGGTTTTTCTTTGTTTTGGTTATTGTCTCTTTTGCTGTGCAGAAGCTCTTTAATTTGATGTAGTTCCAGCTGTTGATCTTTGCCTTCACTATCACTGCTTTGGGTGATGTGTCTGTAAAGATGTCTTTGATGTGCAAATCATGTAGTGTTTCGCCTATATTTCCTTCTATGTATTTTATGGGAGAAACTTGAACTTTCAAACATGAATCTGGTCTGTTTGGGCTGTTTGTGTAAACTTTCAATCTAGGGCTGCTGGAGAGACTTTCTGTCTAGTCCTCAATATAAAGTTGTCTACCTTATATCCATCATCCCTCCATCCCCGAACTTTTAGCCAAGACTTCCATACTTCCAAAAACTGAAGAAAAACGAAGACTCCACACTTGTTTGCTGTGTTAGGGGATGGAATCAAGGGACAGGGCTGAGCTCCCCTTGGGGACAGATCGGGAAAAGAGAGGACTTTGTAGCTGGGTAGAAGCCATTGGGCCCAGCACTCAGTGGAATCAGTTGTCACTGGTATAGAGAAGAATCAACACAAATTCTAGCTACACACCACACAGCACCAACCAGGAAGAACTCATTTGGGTCAGATCATTTTTTAAAAATGTATTAGACTATAGACTAGAGTAGGGATTAGCAAACTTTTTCTAGAAAGGATTGGACAGTAAATATTTTTGACTTTGCAGGCCTCACAGTCACCAGTACTCAACTCTGTTATTGTGGAACAGAGAGAAAATTACCAAAAATAGGTTGAGCTTGAAAAACATAAAAAGTGTCTCTGTACTATAAACATCAAAAGCAAAGAAAAACAAGAGGGGGATGAGCTAGAAATCATTTATGTCGTTATGGTGAAGCTGACTCCAATCCTTTTTAGAAAGAAATAGGAAAAACAAAAAATCAGACAAACAAATCAGAATATAAACTATGGACACTGTAACCCACCACCTTTTGGGAAGGGGCTGGGGGATACACATTGTGGGGCCCTTGAGTAGTAACAGAGGCTGGGCAGGCAGGGCTTTCCTGGAGAGACTGCAGGCTGCAAGAGGCGCGCCATGCGATGGGAGGGCTGCTAGGAGCCAAGAGCAGCTCTCAGCACTTTAGCCAAGCTGAAGGGATTAAATTGCCCCAACACACAGAATCTGATACTCTGCTCTTTATCTCCTTATGGAGAAGACTGCCATGAAGGGCAATGCATACATTCCATGTCCCTCCTCAGCCCCAACTCTCTTGCGTCTGGCATGTGAGGACAATCAGATACAAGCTCTCGTGGGGGACAAGAGCAATCATCCCTGTGTATTTATCTAAACTCTGATTCACCAGACTTCAAACCACAAACAGTAGGAGTCGAGCTAAGCAAAAGGTCTTCCAAGCGCAGGTCTGGGGCCAGGGCTGTACTAAGCCAGCAAACCCTCTCCTCTTGCTCCTAAACCAACATGGGCATCGGGACACGCTTGCAGGCCAGACCCGGAGGGCCTCCTATTTTGGGGGCTGCCAGCCCATCATGCCCCTTCAAGTGTCCATGTGCCAAGTCCAAGGCTGGCTTCTCTATTGAGAAAGCAAGATCTTTCCCAGAAACAACCCACCCCCCCCAACTCAGCAGACTTCCTCTTCTGTCCCATTGGCTGGAACCGTATCACATGCTCACCTTGGGCAGCAAGGAAGTCTGGGAAACTGGCTAGTAAAGTACCCCAGCAAAGGGGGAAGGGCTGGGCACACTGCCACCTGGAACACAACTGGGGTTCTGCAAGCCAAGGAGGTGGGGGTTGATGGACAGATGATCAGTGAGTGTCTGCATTTGGGGGGCAGGTGCTGACTCCTCTCTCAGACAAGACTGGACTCTACTTCTCTTTTATTATCATTATGAGATGCAAAGGGCAGGCCACTCAGAAGAAGATCTACAAAATCTTGACTGAGACAGCAGCTATCCCTGTGAGCCACATTTGCTCCCCATGGGTGGGAGAAGCCACTACCTGATAGCATCAAAGGGGCTTTCTCTGAAGGGTTTCTTTCTTTTCAAGGATTTCCTCAAGGCTTTATCATAAGGCAGGTCCTTAAGACAAAATCCTCCAACCCCTTGTTTCTGGTCTTTTCCAGTATAGTCCAGCCAATGGCCACAGAAGGTCAAGCATCTGGCCAGCACCCAGGAGGGCCGAGTTGGAAGGATGAAAACCTTCTCATCTCTTATAGTTGGGTGTTAGGAGCTCAGCCAAGCATAAAGTTAAGTTTCTGAATGATACACTTACGACGCAGATTATAATGTTCCTTCATTATACGAATTTATTACAAGAATCCTAGACACTGGGATTCCTAGGTCACTTTAGAGGTTTAAAAACTGCCACTATTTCCTGAACGCCTACTATGCAACAAGGATCCTGCCAGATCCTTCACTCATGTGTTTTCTGAACTCTTATCTCGGGTGACCTTGATGAGTCAGAAGATGGCAAAATACCATCTTCACTGCATATTATGTCGACACAGACTCAGACAGAGTTCGGTTTCTGGGAAGGCAGAGGTATTTCAAAAACAATTCCAGGAAAGCAAAACAAATGTGCCTTTTGATACATTTGCCAAGTAGGGCACCAGAGACCTAACTTTGTAAATAACAATTATTTTTCCAAAATTGGCATGGGGCCATGCCCAACATCCAGTGACCCTTAAAATATTTGTGAAGTCACCTTTCACCTAAGTTCTGCTAACTCCCAGGTGTTTCCCTAGTCTTGATTCCAACCAACTTTAAACCTCAGATTTACTTGTTCAAACTCCTCAAACTACACTAGAGCCCAAGAGATCGAGTTCGAGTTCTCCCTAGCTGGAGTCACTTCCATGGCTCCTTGTGACGTTGAGAATAATGCCTGGGGTCCCAAGTGCAGCCTCCACCCTCTGCAATCACCTCCCACCACTTCCCTCACTGTACCATTATAACACTCATTCTCTGGGATCTGCTTTTGCCATGCTGTTCCCTCTGCCAGAATGCCCTTCCCTTCTTTACCAGCTTGCTCTTGCTTATGATGCAAGACTCAGTTCAAACATCATCTCTCCAGAGTGTGCCCCAAGTCCCCAGACTGGGCTAAGTACTCCTCCTCTGGGTCCTGTGTGTACAGCTTGCCTGAATGTGGATCTTACCAACCACAGAGGCCAGGAAAGAGCCAATGGGGGGCTCTGTTTCTCTCAGGTCTCCCAGGCAACAGGCGCTGTGACCTCCTAGGGTGACAGGTGCCCTTATGGGCCAAGCCACATGACTCACGGCCACAACCAACTCAAGGGGGCAAGGAACAGAAGAGGCTCAAACCGATACAGTTCTTTGTCTCTCCGAAGTTCTAAGTGTGGCTGGAGATTTGCATGGATTCTCTCTACCGCTCAGTGACTCAGCCTCGTAGCTCATTGTTAAACTTCTGAGCCACACCAGCCAGGAGGAAACTGACAGAGCCCGCCGATCCATTTCCTGCCATCCCTTTGATGGCGACTAAGTGTGATACTGGCAGCCGAGATAACATTCCCACCGCAAAATCCTTCAGCTAAATGGAGACTGGCTGTCAGGGGGAAGTGACAGGTATTCAGTGTGTTGCAAACTGCTGCTGGATCCAACTATCACAGGAGAACTTTAAATGGGGCTGGAGCCTGTCTGAGGCTGGCTGTGTGTGGCTAGCATGTTGATATACGCTGGCTGTGCCCAGTGGTCCAGCTGGGCATCCTGATGCCATTGGGCAAACCAGAGATTTCCAGAAGCCAGCACAGCTGGGTCACACAGTGAGAAAACTTCTTGTTCCCAAGGAGGGACAGATGCCTTGACTTATATTGGCATTTAGAGTGTGCAAAATCGAATAAGGATCTCATGGGAATCTCTGGAAGCTCAACTTCCTTGACAGACCTGTACCTTAAGACTGGGTTCTGCACAGAGGTTAGTTTTCTGGACATAAGCTGGAGACAATCTCATCTGGGCCAATGGCACCTCACTCAGCTGGGGTTGCAGAACTTCTCCTGTGACAGTAAGTCTCCTCCAATCTCCCTCACAGGCCCTGGCCCCTTTGCTCCCAGCCACAGCTCCTGAACGGGCTGTGTGGCTCCCATCCCTTAGCCCCACAAGAGGTCTTCTCTGAAGGCAGAGTTGTTTACACAGTCAGAGAACAAGCAACTGGCTTGGTGGGCCAGTGAGCCCTCCCCAGGGTAACTGTCAGTCATGGAGGGTGTAGGAAGCAGCAGACAGCAGATAGATGCCCATCCTCCAACTTCCAGGTGAAAGAAGCTCCATCTTCTCTCCATGGCCAGTTTGATAATGTGCCTCTGTGTCAGCTTTTCCTTCTTCCTCATCTCACTTCCTCAGCACACTCCTACTTCCCAAGCACCACACATCACACCAACCACCTGCAGCAAATCCTTGTCTCAGGCTCTGCTGTCGGGGAACCCAAACAAAACTACAACCACAAGCTACCTTCTTTTATGAGAGACTTATGAGGCTACATGGCTGCTGTGTTTCCCCATTGCTGGGGGTAAAAAGCTGTGTTACACGTACCTGCCCCACAGCCCAGCCTAGCCTCTCTCCCTCACATACCCCCGCTAAGGGCATGCTGGCCTGCAATCCCAGAGCTGTCCTGAGCCAGCGTCACTGTCCCTACTCCAGTGAAAACGTCTGCACGTTTTAAATTGGATTTTAAAAGGATTTTAAATTGGTTTTATGGGGAAAACATATCCTGTCTATATAACAGAGCCAGGTAAGGAAGAGTAATTCTGAACAGAGTGATATTCTCCTAACTCTGGAAGGGAAAGTAAAACATCATGCAGGTTAAAGGAAAAGTATTTCTATCAAAGAACAATGGAAATGGAAGGATTATAGGAGTGAAATCATTTAGATAAAAGTTAGAGGAAATAACTGAAATTGTGTCTGGTGAGTTGTGTGACCTGCAATTTCACTACGAAAAGTAAAGTATAAAAGGAGTTCTTTACTGTGTGTCGTTGTTGTGGTTGCTATTGCTACACACTCCATGTGTCTGTTCACACATAAATGCACTTGAACAAGAAGGAATTTGTCACTGGAGTGTGGAGGGTAAGCCTTCCACTCCAGTAAATACTGGTGTGTGTGTGTGTGTGTGTGTGTGTGTGTGTGTGTGCAAGACACATTGCAATATTGCAGGATACTTAAGGATGTCTTTAGGAGCCAGAACACAGAACATATGTCAATAATGTGCACTGAATGAATGAACAAAGAAGGGCTGTGACTACAGAGCTATTATATTATTATACATAGTCAGCGTGTCTCTTCCCGTGCAAGAGGCTTAGCAAGTGTCATGTCATTTCATCCTTACAATCGCCTTGCAAGGCGAGTTTCATCATTCCCAGTGCACTGCATGGGAACTGGTTTGTCCCAGGTCACAAAGCTAACAAAGGATTCCAGTCCAGGAAGGCTCCCTCTCAACCCCGCTGCTTTCTTCCACACGGAGCTGCTGCCGCCCTGACCAGTCACTTGCGCCATCTAGTGGCGGAACTGGAAAGGCACCAGGTCGGCCCAGAGCACTCTTAAAAGCACCGAGCTCCAAGGGCCCAGAGCATTGATGAAAACTGGAGCAGCCAACAGACTTATCTGTGTCCCACCCTCCCTCCCCCAACCCTATGAGAAAAAAAAAAGCAACAAAGTCAATGACCCTATAAATTAAAAAAAAATAGTACCAGGATGTTTGGGAAAGTTTAACATCCCCCTCAATACCCCCAACCCCTCCCCGACCCCAGGCAGCTGGCCATGCAGAGGCTGAAGTGATTCAGAGAAAGAAAACCACTATTTCCTTTTAAACATCACCCTGCTTGGATGGCTCAGTGGACTCACTGGCGATTCCATTTCAAACACCCCTGGCCTGAGGAAAGAAGCAAGCACAGATATTATTAGCCTGGATGCTATATGTATTCATCGTTAGCTACTAGAACATTTCAGTGTAATTGTTTTTTTTGTTTTGTTTTGTTTTTTTAAAGATTTATTTATTTATACAAGAACTGGGGAACAGGCCAGAGGTGTAGGAGGGTGAGAGGATTCACCAGAGACAGAGCGGGGAGCAGAATAGGCAGAGGAGTTGAAAAACATTGCTGAGGGGAGCAGTAGGCGAGACAAGAGAGGTCTGCTGTGCCATGTGGGTATCTCCCTGGCCGGCTGGGATTTGAACCTGCACTGCAGAGGCTGGGGACAGCGTCACAGTGCTGTGCTCAACCACCTGTGCCACCAGGGAGGCCCTCAGTGTAATTCTTGGTTTAAGAAACATGCAAGCAACTTTTCTCTGGCCACAGGCATGAATTCCAGCACCAGGCACAAGGTAGGTGCTCGGTGAGGGGCTGGAGAATGCAGGTCACCCTCCTAGGCAGACCTCCTAGGCAGCATCGTGCAGACCCCCACAAGCTGACAACTACACTGTCGCTATCCAGTTTTCAAAAAAGTTTAAAAAAAAAAGATGACCCTCATTCAAGTTATAGTGATTTTGAATCATTGAACTAAAGCTAGTTCACTGTATGGGAAACACTGGTATAATCAGCGAAAGAAAGAATGTTGAAATATGATTTTAAACTAAAGGTTATGTCTACATGACAATAAAAACTTTGAGAGTTCTTTATTTTCTGTTAGACAGAAATTGTTTACATCAGTACCAGGTTACTGTCGCTTGGACCTTATTAATCTTGTACAAATTAACATTTAACTTCATTCCACTTCCTGATTTCAATATCAGGTCTGCTTTCATGAATTATTAGCTGCACAGCAGTAAGCGATGGCATGTACCTGAGCAGGACCAGCAATGCGTGATTAGAAGACTTCTGACTTTCAAGAAAGTTCAAGAAACTCCATTTTCTAATGAGGCTCATTCAGGCACAACTCGGGGTTGGAGGGGGTTGGCTTTTGCTGGAAGCTTGGGCAGCGCCATGTCCACTGTGAAGGGTCAGAGGAGGTGTGAGGCCCCAGCAGTCCTGAGGCTTGCTTAGTGGCACCAACAATGGGACATTTGTGTTTGCCCCCTTGTCTTTATTCTTCCAGATTCCTTTGGAAAGAGGATCAGACCAGAGCTCCCCACTGTCCGACTCCTGGTAGCTCCAGGCTGTGCTCTTTCCTGACTTTCTGGGGCCCCAGAATCTTTACCTCCTGGCTATGGTTTCTGCATAAAATGACAGCCTGTCACTACCGCCAAGTGACAGCACACAGGCTCTCTGAGGAACAAACTGGCTCTGGGTACATGGACTGCGGATCCAGAATCCTAATTCCATTGAGAAGGACATTCTCATCATTGAAATCCGTCTACTTTTGTGATTTGGTGGAACTGTTCAGCCCTTGCAATATATTTCAGTGTTATCACATGGCTTTATCAGTGAGCAAGAAATGAAGGCTCAGATGTTATTAAAACCTTAACACACGCAGGAAGGATGGGGGCGGGCCCCAGCTACAAATCCAACGTAATGACTCTCATTTCCCTCATTTGGAAAATGAAATGCTTTTCTCTAATGGGAGAGGCACCAGCAGTGTTAAAATCTGCATGGACTCGGGGCTTCCATTTTACACGCTCTGATAATTTAGCAGCACACTTTTACAATCGACGTGCGGAGTGAGCTGGTAACTTAAATGCTGAGAGAGGAAAGGCAAGGCTGAGCCCAGGGCCCATTTCCACGAGCTGATGGCCAGGCCCTCTGCAGAGTCCCTCCCCCGAGCTCAGTTCTCCATGTTGCCAACAGCTGTGTGACCTCGGGCAGGTTACTTGGCTTCTCTGAGCCTCAAAGTCTTCCTTGATGGAACATGTATAAAAGCACTGACCTATTCAAAGTGGAACTTTCATTTCTTGTACTTTTAAAGGGGAAGTAGCATCTGAAGGGTCAGAGGTGAGTCTGCCAAGATCGAGGCCACCACCTCCCGGGCAATCTCAGAACAGGGTCACTGTGAGCCTGGGCTGTGCCCCTGATGGGCGCTGGGAGCCAGAGCAGCAGCTCTCTCCTGGGCTCATATGTTGGTGTTGCTGGGTCAGAAAAGCAGCCCCGTCTCCCTCCCGCCAGCTCATCTGCAGAGGGGCACACTTGCCTTATAAAACCACATCGCCTCTGATCAGGCCTATCACGTTCCCAAGAAGACCCGTAGGAAAGGGAAGCAGAAGGCAGGTGCTTCCTCCTCCAAGTCGTTATTTTGCTCTCACAGTCCCTTCTGAGAGCCTGCCAACACAGTCCCCAGACCACCTCTTTTTTGGCAGAACTTTGTCTCTTCGCGCATTGCTCAGTGGGGACCTGTCGGCCCCTAGCAGCGGATCCCTGTTTATTATCCTCTCTGACTTTCACAGCGTGGAGAGGCGGCGTCTCGACCTCATTTTACTGATGCAGAAACAAAACAAACAGACGCAGCAAATGTTGCTGAGACTCAGTCCCAGGTGTTTGATAGCAAACGCCTCACCCCTTTCGCCCCCTCGGAATATATTGCTGGGACATTCAAATGCAAGCCAAGACAGGAAGGTGGTATAAGAAGAAGGCGGGGGGTCAGGAGAGGTGATTTATATGTCGCCCGCATGCCACATTCTAGAAAGAGCCTTGCGAGAGGATGTGCTGTGCCATGGGCATGGTCTTCCTTGAGCCACCCAACACAGCAGCCACAGACCTCAGCTGCGCGCGCACGGGGAACCTGCGACGTGGGGAACCTGCGATGTGGTCGTGTGACTGAGGAGGCCCCGCCTTGATTTTATTCCACCTGAGTGAAGTTAAATGTAAATTTAAAAAGGCACGTCACTAACGGCTGTCACATGGACAGGGCAGCCCCGGGACACAAGAGCCCTGCGAGGGGCCTCTGGATGTCGCCGAGGCCAGTTAACAGCGGGCTGTTTGCTCAGACCTTGAAGTGAAGGTCCCGCAGAAGTCAGCACCGGCACAGTCACTTAAAGTAGGCTGCCCCCTGGGAGAGACAGCACACGGGCCCAGCGAGGGGCAGGCTGGCCTGGGCTCGGCTGCCAATGGCAGTGTCCAGCTCTGGCTCCCCCCACAGGCCTGTCCGTTCACAATCATTCTGGGGCATGTTCTGGTCCCATCTGCTCCTTTTCCTCCTTCCCTCCACCCCCCACCCAGAAACAGTGGTCATCTCGCGATTTCCCCGTCAAGCAAGCCAGGACAACCTCAGGGGGGTAGAAATATTCCTTCATCTGCTCACAGTTGCATCAGCACAGAGCATGAGAGGGAACTGAAAAGTCACTTCTAACCCCCCCTTTTGCAGCCTGAGGCCACGCCTGAAGAGCGCCCAGTACTGTCTTCACCCTTTGCCCAGGGCTCTGACCTACTGAGCCCACAGATGGGGCAGGAGCACGTGTGCAAGTGAGATAAACAGATCCATCTGGTCAAGGTCAGGCACTCCTTTTGCCTCCTTGTGTCCAGACAGTGATTCCTTCAAATTGATGCTGGGTGGATTTGGCAAAGAGAACTGTGTCCAATCATGAAACTGCCAAGCATTTGGGTGACTTACTGGTGACAAGCATTTCCTTTCTGTTCTTAGAAGAGTCTCTGAAATCTATTCTATTTGTTAAAATCCCCCCTTGCAGACCTAAGGTCTAGCACTCACAAACAAAAAATGCTTGGAGCATACTGACTGATTGAATGATACAGCTTATCCACCTCAAGGGTGACTATTAATAATATTAACACTTTTCTGGAAGGAAAGCCCTGCTTCCTGTTAGCTTCACCCATAGTTTCCCACTATCTTAGCATGGGTGGCGAGTGCTCAGCTCAGTCAGCGGGACAAGTCACGTTTTGCTTGGAATAGAGAACTTCTATCTGGAAGATTCTGTTCAAGGCCCAAAGGTCAAGGTTTCAGCTGCAGCCAAACAGATGACATCAGCCTTGAATGGACACTGCTTGCCTGACTTGAAAGTCTGGGTGACAAATAGTTGGGCACCATGAATGGGGACTTAGTTGTAATGAAAATACTCAGAGTGACTCAGCCCAAAGTTCCAGCAACCAGGAAACAGGTCTGTCACTTTTAATGAAACCCTAGGAGCATTTGGGCCCATATTTCTCTATAATTGGAGCTAATAAATGTCTTCAAATAGCTATTTATGGCAGACTTTGGAAATATTAGCCTGTTATTACTAGAGTTTTGTTGCACCAAAGCCTTGCTCAGCTCAAAATGCAATGGTAGCAAAAAGCAATCCCTTAGGACTGTTGTCTGCTGTCCGGCCAGCAAGGTGAGAGTGGCTGACTTGTTTTAATGTTTCAGCTGCTTCCATTTTTTTTTAAATTAATTAATTTATTTATACAAGCACTGGGTACAGTCAGAAGCACAGGAGGGTGAGAGAATTCACCAGAGCCAGAGCGGGGAACAGAACAGGCAGAAGGACCCAAGTACACTACTGAGGGGAGCAGCGGGCGGCAGGAGAGGTCTGCGCGCCATGTGGGACCCTCGCCCGCATCCGGGGATCAAACCAACGCTGCAGAGGCTGTGGGCAGCTTCGCAGCCCAGCGCTCAACCGCTGCGCCACCACCGGAGGCCCTACTTCCATTTTATCACTTGAAAAGTCTTTCAATTATTTAAACACACTCACAGAAGAAAGTAAGTGGGATTTGGAGTCAGAAGCATCAGACTGAAATCCGAACTCTTACAGGTAATGTGGCTGATTGGATTACTTTAAAAAAAATACTCTCTCCTTTCTCTTTCTTCTACCCTTCTTCATGGAGAATTGTAATTCCCTGTCCCCTTGACTTGAAGGTCAGTACATGAAGTGTTAGGCCAAGAGAAAGTGGGCAGACTCTGGTACCTCTGTCTTGGCAAGTCCCCCGGTCAGGAGGCAGAGGGACATGGGATCACACCAGCCTGTGATTTGGAGTCACCCAGCCAGTCCCCAGCTAAGAGAGTGACTAGAGTTTCAAGTTTCAGGGCGGTTTGAAATGCACTGATGCCTGAGAGACACAAAGGCAGAGACTCAGTTTCAGTTAGCGTGGGGATAACACCTACATCAAGTGTGATCTAAATAAATGACAACATACATGACTTTGCCTGTTTAAGAACAAGTAGCATGTCCGGCCCCTGCTATGCCTCCCCCAATATTGTAAGTAAGCTGGGACTACAGGACTACATTCCTCAGAATTCTCTTCCCTGTATGATCCTGGGTTAGCATGGGTCACTAGGGAAATAGAGAAATTTTGTGCAAGGTTCAGAAGCCAGAAATAAGGCAGCAGACATATTTGGTATGCCCTGAAGGTTGGACCTGGGCACTTCTGCACACTGTTGCTGATCTGCCCACTTGTTTGGTTCTAAACCAACTACTATGCAAGCCCAGGGAAGGAACCCAGCTCCCCCTCGAAGTCATCAAAAGCGTAGAGGTTGGGAGCAGTGAGAGACAAATGTAGGTCCCAGTTTGTATTTTCTCTTGTTTACACCAAGTTTTCTTTTCCAACTACCTATTTGGTTGACCTATAGCTACCTCAGGCTCAAGCTCAGATCGGAGGTAATAGCCTGCTTGATGCCACTAGCTCCCAGCCCACATGGATCTAGCCCTTAGAGCAAATCCTTCATCTCTATCATGCATGGTTTTTCTGCTTCTCGGGATTGAGCCCTGATTACATCACGGCTGAGCCCATTGCCATGTAAACCTGTAAATTCTAGCAAGGCCCACAGATCATGTCTTTTTAAGAAAAAGATCCTTTTTTACTTTGAGATAAGGAATTTTCTCTGCTTTGGCTGCGTATCAGAATCACCCAGGGAGACTCTTTAAATATCTTGATTCCCAAGCTGCCTCCAGCCCAATGAAATGATTCTCAGGGCACCCTTGTTTTAAAGCTCCTCGGGTGATTCCAACATGCTGTGAAGTCTGTAGTCAGTTCTAGAGAGCAGTTCTCAAACTATAGCTGCATGGGAATCACCTGGTGGCCTTTTTATTTTTTTAAAGATTTATTTATTTATACATACAAGCACTGGGCACAGAAGCGTGGGAGGGCGAGAGAATTCACCAGAGCCAGAGCGGGGAGCAGAACAGGTAGAAGAACAGAAGCACACTGCTGAGGGGAGCAGCGGGCGTGGCAGGAGAGGTCTGCACGCCATGTGGGACCCTCGCAGGTGGCCGGGGATAGAACCGGTGCTGCAGAGGCTGCGGGCAGCTTCGCAGCCCAGCGCTCAACCGCTGCGCCCCTGGTGGCCTTGTTAAAGCCCACCCCCAGAGAGGCTCAGTAAGGGGGGAGGGCTGGCTCTCCAGGGCTTAGCACTTCTTACACTTATTCTAAGACGGTCCATGCTCAAAACAACGTGGCGTTCCTTTTGGAAACAGAAGAGTTAACTTTTGGTTTTCACGTTTTGTCATTAGTTCACATAATCATTTTCACAGGTTTTCTCAGTCTGAGATCTCAGAAAATGTGCCAGACCTAAAACGCCTTCTGTTTACTCTGTCAAGGCGCCTGCCCCAGTTACTCTCTTGTTTCTTTGGGGGTCCCAACAATCCCCTCCTCTGGGTGCATGTAAGCTCCCTGAAGGCAGATCTCCCTTGTCTTCTTCAAGCAGTGCCAGCCTCCGGCAGGCACTCCACAACCCCCCGCCGACAGAATGAATCCAGAGCACCCCTGAGAAAGAAGTATTGTTATGGCCCGTTTCACAGACCAGGACAGAGCTACAGGAAGATTATTAGCTGTCCAAGATCGCAGTATAGGAACTGAGATTCAACTTGTATCCTGACCAGAGCTGCAAGCATTCATCATCAGCTTTTCTTCCTGGCAATAAACTGAACTACTTTAAGAAAGTCAACTATCTTTGCCTTACTGCCACAGATTCAGAGCCTTATTTATTTTTTTCAAATAAAGACAAATATCCTGAGCCCAAACCTATGAGGCCAACAAATTATTCAACTGTTTTCCTATTTCAAAGTTCTACTTTCCATACCAAAAAACTACTTACCATGCCCCAAAGCGGGCTACAGATTTCCTCCTCATAAAATTCCATCAAAACCTTTTAATACAAAATGCCATTTAGGGGAAGAAAAATTACATCAAAACAATTGGATTTGAACGATCAGACTTTATTTAGCATGCCAATAATTTATTCTGGTAATAAATTAATATATATAATTATCAAAAATATTGGGTGCTTTCTAAGAAAAATGCTTCTGAGCATCTCAAGTATATACAAAGTCCTTTCAACAGCTGACTTTACCATTTCCAAGCCCAGAAGCGTGGTAACATCAAGTTACTGACGAACAGTCGCTTTATCATGATTTAGTTTCAAGTTCATGGAGGTTTCAATGACTTCAGCTTCTCCAACTTTTGATGCCGGAAATTGAAAGATATCACTGATCCAGTCTCCTAGTTACACAGATGAGGAATTCACTGGCCTTTCCAAGATTACCAGGGGATGAGACAGAGCCTGCATTACAGACCATTTCTCAGAGGCGCTCTGAAATGTCTGTTGAGCTAAGTAAGGCACATAAATCCCCCAGAACCCTAGACATAGCTGAAAGATCCTGGTTTTACTTCTTGCTCCACAGAGTATTCAATCCTGATGTGTTCTTTTGTGGCCAAAGGTGAACCTGGTGACTTGATTGCTTTGATCTCAAAATCATTCCCACGAGGGCAGCTTATCACAGACCACTGATTGCCAGCGGCCTTTATGCTTTTTACCTGGGATGGACTTGGGTAACTTCTCTTCCTACTCTTCTGTGCTCCTAGACCATCAAGGGCGTCCTTGTTTGAAAATCAGCTGCAGCAGCGGAAGCTAATGTGTCACAGTTACTTACAAAACCATCCTCTGTGTGGGGGGCTGTTCGTTTCTCCTTCCCAGCGCTCGCGTGGACCCTGCTCTGTTCATCTCAGCAGTCACTGGTTCCTAAACAGCTGTGGACCATTTCTGGGGTGTCAGTGTTCCAAAGAGTCACGATTTCTCACCACATCAAGAGTACGCCCTGTCATGCTTCATGTAACATAGCAAGCACTCCGGCACTCCATTGCTGACTATGGCTCAGCCTAACAGTTGCAGGGAATTGTGCTGCTGGCACATCAAAGGGCACTCGCTTTAATTTAAACCCCTTAAGCATGTACGCAGCACATTTTGCAGGCAAAGGATGATAACAATCTGGCGAGCTGGTTTTCTAATTGTGGGAGTTATTCCCAAAACCACCTGTGATTTTTTTTTTTAACATTATATGCACAAAATTGTGTACATAAAGGGAATTTCTGAATTTCCACGTGATTCTAATGTTTGCTACTCTTAGCCATGCAGCAGAAGACTGATGGCCTTTATGTATCCCCTTTTCTCCAGGGTCATATTTCTCTGAGCGAATGTGGGGTCTGGTTATAGGTACACAGGCTTATTAGATGTGCCCTCAGGGATATATTCACTTAGAGCAGACATCTCATTTGCTCATGTATTTGCTCATCCTCAGCAAATACAAGAGTTGTTGTGGACACTCTACCCTTTAGCAGGAGTAACTGGGGTTTGTGACAATGCCCAGCACACAGTGCAGACAGGAACTGACCCTCACCTGGAATGCAATTTCATTAGCCTAATTTAAAAACAAACAGACAAACAAGAACCCAGAGATAAGACATATTATTTGTTCTGATCTGGCAAAACCATTCACGCATTTAACTCACTAATTTGGCAGGTTTTGCTCTTATTCTGTTACCAATTTCACCTCCTTTAGCAGTTTTTCTTTTGATCCTGCCCCAGTTTTCAAGGAATATGCAGAAGATTGGTAGGGAAGCTCCATATTCTTTGACCAAGGCACTTTTGGACTTTCCTCCCTTACTAATTTCAATTGTGGAGAAACTGTGAGCAAAATGTTTATTTCTTTAACACCATGACCAGAGCTGGGCACGTGGTATAATAGAAATGAGAGGTTTTCACAGGAGGCGAGCATCCTAATAATGGGCAAGACGGAGGAGCTGGCTTGATGTGGGAACCGGAAGTGCAGAACTGACAAAGCAACTAGTTTTGAACGGCAAAGTTAAACTGTCAAAGAAAGGGCTAATTTTACTAATCCTACGAAGTCAAAAATAAAATCCCCTTTTTATAAGGAATCCTAATGACTGAGGTAGATAATGCTGTTATCAGATGACATAATGAGGCATAGGATATACAAACGATCAAACAGAAGGAAAGAAGTACTGATTAGAAATGTTCTTCCTTTAAATTCAGATAGACAATAAGAACACTTCCAATCCAAAGGTGTAAGCATGAAATCCAGGCAAGTTGTGGAGTCACTTCTTTAAGTGCCGATGAGGGAACAGCACCCCTCACAGTGGCGGCCCCCAGGAAGAGTTGTGGCTTTGCTTTCCCAATTGTGTAGGGTTGTGACCCCTAAAGCCTTCTTCAGCATTTAACTAGTTCTTTGTTGGTGGAAGGGGCTGGGACTGTTTCTCCACACATAAACTGATCCTAAGACAGAACAAGAAACGACATTAATCACCGGCTATCTGTGTCACGAAAACTTTCATTTTGTTACAAAAATCAATCCTGTTTCTCTACTGCTCTATCACTTCATCCTTGTTCACAATCAGAGTCAGCACTGGAATAACAATTTGAAAAGTGTGTCTGTTTTTAGTCCTGAATTCATACTTAATATAAGGCACCCCGTCTTATAAACAAACATGTCTTTCTGTACTACACAGCATCCGTGTCTCAGAAATCACATTTGCAGACATCTCACACTTTGTAAGTTTCTTTATGCATTACTAGCTGTACTAAAATTTTTCCACTTCAATATTTGGTCATTCAATTATCCTTTTCAAAATAATTACTTCTTCCAACTAACAGGAATAGTTTGTACACGTTTTCTAGTGTAGATAATCTGCAGTGTCAGCTATTTTGTTCATGTAATTCAATCTCTGATTATTTAGCCTGGCTTATGTCAGCTAGCACAAGAACCTCGGCCTCCCCAATGACCTTTCACCTGCAACCTGGACCCTGTATGGGCCAGCCCTATCTGTCACTATCCCTCTCTCATTCCCACCCAGCACCTGGAGCCCTCCCACTGTGCTGTTTGAAATTTATGGTCCATCTTTAGCACAATACTCCATATTCTCAACCTCTTCTTTACAATGTCTCTGTGCTGCCTTGCTCTAACACAGTGGCTCGCAGAGTGAATAGGGAGGGCTTGCTTTATTCCTCTGGGGGTATATGGCAAAGGGGGTGGTAACTGCACCCAATGGGTAGAGGCCAGGGATGCTGCCAACCAACCTACAATGCAGTCAGCTCTGCACAACAGAGCTATTCGGGCAACATGTCCACAATGCCGAGGAGGAGCTGAGGCCACCACCCAAGGACGCTATCCCTTACATCACCGAAAGTGATGGTTCTATGTTTGCAGAGTCCTAGCACCTCTGAGATTACAGGGAGAGCTGGCTGCCCCGTTCAACACTGTTTTCCTCCTTTCTCTAGAGCCAACCAACTGTGACTCATACATCAAAAAACAGTATCATCATTCTCTGTTGCTGTCATCTACACCTCCCAACCCCCCCAACCTCTCATTCCAAAAGATGAAGCCCCCAAGTGGCCCACCAACACCTTTGTGATCTGCCCTACTCCACAAATTTCATCTTGGACCACTCTCACTCTTCTTTGCTCTGCTCCCAGTTTTTGCTCAAACAGGCCTCTCAATAAAGCTGCCGCGATCATTCTGTTCAAAACTGCAACCTTCTCTCATGAGGTTAAGTCCTCATTCTCACCACTCCTATATTCATTTTAGACTTCATTCTTAAAGAAGATTAAGCTCCATAATGAAGTCTCCATTCAAAGTACTGGTCAAAAATTGGGATGGTCAGTATATAAATAAACAGCATTTATTTTTTTTTCAACTAATAATGAAATGGGAAAACTGCAACTATGACTTACATTTCCATTAAGATACTGCAGAGTTTGACAATAAGTCAGATAAGAAATATATAATCATTGTCTTCAAAATAAGCCTAGGAGTACTGAACAATGTACATTATTTATTAAATAAAGGAGGAATAAAGACCGTCAGTCATATAACCTCCATAATTATTTACTTCCTATTTAATAATAATTTTCATTAGCTAACGAGCATTTTTGTGAATTGTCCTTTCAAAGCTAAAGTAATCTGAACTTCTAAAAGCTGTGTTTAATTTACACCACAGTTGTTTATTAATGGTTTTTAAAATTTGTTTTGGAAAAAAAAAGCATCTATCTAACACGTTTATGAAACATTCCTTACATATCACAGACTAGGGGTTTCTAAGTCCTTGCTACTGCCGCAACCCGTCCCCCACCTTTGAAATTCGACTCCTTACTTTGTCATAAATCACTTTTATGATGAGGGAGCAACTAGGACACGTGGCCACGTCTTCCCCATTCTCCAAATCTTCCTACAACAAAACAAACATCGTCCCATCAGCATAGTCTTTCCTTAGCAAAACATCTCCTCACCCGAATTCTCACGCCCTATTTATTCCTAATCCTTTTCATGGCATCCCTCCCCCAAGAGACGCGTGAGCCGAAAGAGAAAAGCCGACCCTCTGTTGTGTGGAAACGCCACTGAGGGGAAACGCCTAGGAAGGCTGACTAAGCTCGGTTGCCGCAAAACCCTTGGCAAGACAGAAACGCGTCCTTTTCTCCAAAGAAGCGTGTTAAGAAGGAACCCAAGCAGCAGAGGGAGGGGAAGACCAGCACTCACCGCCACCGCCAGGTCTAACTAAAGGGAAGACCTGGCGCCCTCTGGCAGCTCAGAGTACCCACCTGAGCAGAAACTGGACGGAAAGGAAGCCGGGAAGCGACGGAGCCAGGAAAGGAACCCCGGGGAGCGAAAGAGCGCAGGCTGAGGCCAGCGGCTGCGCGGGCCCCTCAGGTTATGTTATAGGGCAGCCCCGATACAAAACGGGGTGCCTGACTGTGGGTCTTCACCCGCGCGCTTAAGAGGACTTAACAATGCTCTACTGCAGGCACACGCGAAAGGTTAATAAAAGGTTTATTTACAAGGGAAGGGGAAATGAGGAAATGTACAGCTCAGGGAGAAAAGTGGGAGACAAAGTTTTAAATGCGTCCTACCAGATCCGCAGATCTGGAATCCTAAATTGCGCTCTGAGAGCTGGCCGCGAGCCAGGAGCCCCGAATTTTAGACCCAACCTGGCTGCTTAACCCCACCCTCAGGTCCCAGCCACCCTCCCTTTGGTGGTGACGGGATTTGTCTTTCCCAATGTCTTGATGGCTTTGGTCTGGAGTGGGGGTGGCGTCCACAAAGCCTGTAAGGGATTAGCTCAGGACATCCTTCCCCCCTAACAGTTACAGGGCAGGGAGAGGGGCAGCCCAAACCTGGGGACCACCCTGTTACAAGGTTACCTTGGTGATGCAGAAGTTATCCCCACAGGGGCAGGGGTAGAAATACGCCTCCGCGTCCTCGTCATATTGGAAGTCCTCGATCTCTACCTCGTCGTGAAACACCGCCATTGTCGCTGGGGCCCTCAAAGGGCTGTCACCCCCTCAATCTCACACCACCTCAGCCCACCTCCTCATGCGCCGGCCAGAGCCGGTCGCTCTCACCACGTCCCGGCGAAGGTGCGACCACTTCCGGCGCGTAGACAATGACGCAACGCTGGGGTCAGGGGTCAAATGGGTGACCGGGGAGCGGTCGTCATGGAGATGGGTGAGTTAGGGGGCGGAGACACTGAAGCCGGTGCTCCCATTGGACGGAAGCGACCAATGGAATGTGGAGCCCGCACGCGCTGTCGCTACGTCACGGCAAGGACACCGGAAGTTCTCGGGCGCCGGCGGTGGGTTTCGCCGGGTCTGACAGATCCGGGCGTGCGGCCGCGGCGCCGGGGCGCTTAGAGCAGCGATGGCTGCGGGATCTTAACCAGACCTGGCTGGAGGCCGCGTGGGCTTAGGGAACAACAACCCCGCCCCCCACGCCTGCGAAAAAAGGGGGACTCTGCTGCCCTTCCTGTGCGGCGGCGGGGAGCCGCTCGGCCACCTCGCACTCCCTCCCCGCCTCCCCAGTGGCCACGAAAGCGCCCCTGGAATTTTGATTGACCGCGTGACCCTGCGCTCGGGGCGGCGCTTAGCCTGTAGTTCTGGCTGCACTTGGCTCTTCAGGTACCTGTCCTCCTCCTCCTCACTCCAGATTATCTTTAAATGTCTTAATTTGTGTTGCTGACAGGACCAAAACCTGGAAGCAGAGATTGTGCCCTGGTTTCTCACAGTTGCCAGGCTTACTGCATTGTTAGCTACAGTCTGTGTATTTATTTAACAGTAACAGCATCATCCCCTTTTATTTAGTTTGCTGTGTGCATGTTACACTCAGTGTCGTTCTCCCATTACTCCCAGGAGTTTCCATGTTACTGCATTTTATTAGCCTTCAAATGGAGATACAGAGAGTTGGGTGGCTGCACACCTAGGAAATCACACGCCTAGGAAATGAAGAGCCAGTCTGACCCCAAAGCCCAGAACAATTTAATATTTACAGGAACCACAGATTTTTCTTTGTGAAAGGAAAGACGTCAGCACGCAGAGTTATTGCCATGGGGCTTCTGTATGCCTTGAAGTGAAATGCAAATAAAAGGTTATTTGTCTTGAGAGCAGTGTTGATGCCTGCTCTGGTCCAAGCTGATTCTATGGGGGTGTAACAATACTATTCGCATTAAAGCAAGATGGAGTCAGAACTGAGCCCAGTTCTACAGATTCCAAGTCAAGTGCTCTTATAACCAGTGTCTCACTAGGTCCCCTTGCCAAATGTGAAAAACAGGAGTCCCCTTGCTTTGTCCATGTCACCTAGGAGTCTAAATCAACACAAGACATGATAGTTCTCTGAGTTTACTTGGTTTCTGTGCATTAATGATCACTGAGGTTTTCTTGGATTTTCTCTTTCACTTACATCATACACCTCACCCAATCGATCAGCCATAGAGCTGTAATCCCAAAAGGTATTCCATGTTCCTCTACTTCTGTCATTTCTGTGGCTGTTATTTTAGTCTAATCTCAGACTAGAACCTCCTAACTGGACATCCTACTTCAATTTTTGCCCCTTTATGATCCATTTTTCACATAACAGCATGAGCAGCCCTTTAAAAATGCACATCAGGGCTGTTGCATGCATTCCAGATTTGGTTTCATCAATAACCCACCGTCATAGCCGAGAAGGCAACATTGCCGGAGGTGTAATGGACTTTAGTGTGTTGTACCGGAGGTGCTAAAGACAGCCCCCATCCTCTCTGGCATAGCACATGGAATTCATGAAGCCATCAAAGCCTCAGGGCCAAGCCTCATGGAGTACTTGCATCCAACTCTGATGAGCCTGTGTATGTCCAATCAGTGGAGGCCTTTGTGCAGAACCAAATCAGCCTACTTAAGGCTGATAACCACCAGAAACTAGGGAATGGGTGGGAAATTGACAGGGAAGGGAAACCGGGTAAAGTCACTGGTTAGAGTTTTGTGGTAGTTCAGGATGATGGCAAAGAGTCTCAGACCAACGATGCCATTGAGGAGTACTGCACATCAAGAAATGAACCAATGACAAACTCTTGTTCCTTAAAAAAAGAAGAGTAAATTCATTCAAACCATTCAGTTGCTTCCTATTGCGCTTAGAATATAATCTGTGACCTCGCCACACCACGTGTGTGGCTCTGCGTCACATCTGACCCCTCTCAGCTAACCCTCTCTGCTCATACTGGCTGCGCTTCCTGCACAAGCTGGCCTGTTCCTGTGACTGGACCTTGGCCCAAATGCTGTCCCTTAAAGTCTGCTTGACTGCTTTTCCTCCTCTTCAGGCCTCAGCCAGATGACTCTTGAGAGAGGACCTTCCTGATATTCCTTCCCAACCCCATGCATCTTACTTCCTTTTTCACACTCGTTGAAATCTATGTCCCTCTCCCTCATTCCCTGTTGACTGGTGTCTGTACCCCACACTGTAAGGAAAACGTTACAATGGCAGGGGACTTGGGTCTGCTGCTTTGTTGTGCCTCCTGAGCCACAAAATGCCTGATACCCCTGTCACTGCAAATAAATAGTGTACTGACTGAGCAGAAACCAGAATAGTTCCTCTTAAGCCTTAATCTAATCTGTGTTATACTCCTTAAATGGATGTGTCATTTTATATTTTTTTCTGTTTCAACAATATCATTTATTTTTTGAAGAGGTGAGCCCTGTGAGGACACAAACATTGATAGAATATTCTTTTCTGTATGGATTTAGAAATTACTTAAGACTGTAGTTACTTAAACTTACAGTAAATATATGAAACCATTAGACTTTTTCTTTCTTTTAAATGAGAGTTGCTGAGTTTGTGTTTGTTTTAGTACCTTAGCGCTTTGGAAGGTACTTTGAACACACTTTGATAAAAATGCCCTGCACTTACCAGTAGGTGTCACTCTTGATCATAGTTACGCTTCTTAGGAAATTTTAGAATTTTACAGAGAACAGCTTTTAAAAATTAACATTTCTCTATTTTCCAGTTCAGTCAAGCAGTAGACCATTTAAAGAGCATAATCACTAAAAGATGTATTTTCTTCAAGGACAAGTTATTTTAGCAATAGTTATCTAAAAACATTGAGCAGAACAGCGTTTCTGTATTTATTTTAACTGTATGTCACGCAAATTTTATCAGGGCACCTGGCCTTAAAGGATATGCAACTGTATCATTCCAGTTGTTAGCCTGGTGTTTCAGGGGGTGGATCCTAAGTAGCAGGAGTTAATGTCAGGACAAGAAAGATGAAAACAGAAGCAGTAAGAGAAACAATCAAAATTGGAGACAGGAGAAAGACTGGAAAGTGAATCGTTAAAAGTTGACTTCGCTGTGAGGTGGTGTTATTATAACAGGCCTTCCCTTCTACAGCTAAGATAGTTGAAATTGTTATAGTTTCCCAAGTAGTGTTCTTACATGTTGTCTCTGCCATTGCAGGAACTTTGTAAGACTTTCTGTGTGGGGTACACTGTTCATGTTCCAATGGGTGTAGCCCAAGGTCTCAGTGTAACACCAGGACCAAAATAGTATGTGTCAGTCAGTCCACCTGCCATACATTAAAATCTCATGGACTCTAAGTTGCATTTTCTTTCGTTCAACAATCAATGAACCATTTCTGGTTTAGCACACTGAAAGGAGAGAAAAATTTCATAGTCTCGCCTGAGGTGAAAGAGCTTTTTTCATTTACTGAAGAGAAAAATAGCAAGTAGGTCCCTTAACCATAGTGATGCTGTGTATATGTTATACTTGGATAGAAAGTTATAAAACAAAACAGAACACAAAGATTTCCTCAATATTTCAAATTCTAAAAACTATTAGTCTATCAGGAAAAGTACTGATTTCTACCATTGCATTCACTCTGCCAACTTTTAAATATTTCTCTACCCCAAATGGCCACATTTAACATGCTATATTCCCATATCTGTCCTTTCCTTAGTTATCTTGAGAAGAAATAAAAATCTATGGGAATATTAATCTTTCTGAGCTCTCAAAGGCCCAGAATAAATTAATTATAATAAATTTATTGTTAGAAAAATATCCATGTCTTACTCCACAGTGACACAGCCCTTCATTTGGCAAATGTTGACTAAGAGTCCATTATGTGCAACTTTTCATGGAAATATTTTTACTTTCCTTTTTATGTTTCCCCAGGAAGTGCCATGGCCTGTGCTGCCATCGTGAATCCTGTGCTATTGAGAGGCTCTGTCGGTGCCGTCTGTTCTCACTCCCCTTGGGTGACACGTAGTGCTTGGCGCCACCTTTTTCTAACCAGGTGAGTCGTCGGTCCTCAGTGTCATTTGAGGTTGATTTGCGAAGAGGTGACGGGCTGATGGCGTGGGAGGCACGTCGCATTCCTGAGGACATTCCTTAATGGGGCGCTCAGCGGGGCATGCCATCAGCAGATCCCCAAGCTTTAGTTGGGTGGCGGCCATTTGTCTGGGATCCATATTGTATTTTGGGCAGCCATGCCATCGCAGGGGAAAGTAGGTGAATTATATTGTAGGAAGAGATTACGTAGTAACCTAATTTTACTTTCTGTTAAAGCATGGTGAAATCCAAAAGGAAAACTGACCACTTGGAGAGAACCGCCAATGTCGTTCGACAGGAGGTTTGTACCTTTGGGTTGCGGCAAGTTCTAGGCTGCATGGTCTGCACGGTTGGGACTGGTCTGCAGAGAAGTCGCTAGATGAGGAGCTTGGCCCTTTTGAAGGACGTCGTGGAATGTTTGATTTTGCTTTTTTGATTTTATTCAGACATTTAGCTTTAGTGTTATAAGTATATTTAAACTAATAGTAGGAAAAAACCATGTATTTCACACAGGAAGGATTATACATTTCTGTAAACACGGTCAGAAATTGTATTGCCACATTCGTTTAATTTTTATTATGACTATAGTAGGATACATTTTCTTGCAAAAGAATATTTGACTCCTACTTTCAAGCTATTTCTATTGTCAGAAAATGGTTCTGGGACCAGGGGTGGTGTGTTTGTTGGAGTCAACTTTAAGTCATTGTTTTATGTTTTTTTGGGAAGTCTGTGGAAAATTAGTTCAGCATAATACATTTATGGGTGTTTGGGAAAATATGCCTTTCCCACTGGTGATACTCTGAAAATACTTTTTATTTTGATTTGTTCAATACACAAAACTGCTGGTTCTGTGGGAGATTTGTTAAGGTTTCTTTTTTTTTTTTTTAAGATTTATTTATTTATTTATACAAGCACTGGGTACAGTCAGAAGCACGGGAGGGTGAGAGAATTCACCAGAGCCAGAGCGGGGAGCAGAGCAGGCAGAAGGACCAAGGTACACTGCTAAGGAGAGCAGTGGGCGGCAGGAGAGGTCTGCGCGCCATGTGGGACCCTCCTCCAGTGGCCGGGGGGCAGCCGGGGATCGAACCAGCGCTGCAGAGGCTGCGGGCAGCTTCGCAACCCAGCGCTCAACCGCTGCGCTACCGGGGAGGCCCCTGTTAAGATTTCTTTTTAAAAAGTAAAATGATTGTTTTGAAGAAAGAGTGGTTTATTCCACACTCTTCTGTTGTATTTTGATGCAAGTAGATTTACAGCAGTTTTGGTAATTCTGTAAAGGGCCAGATAGTGTTTTAGGCTTGCGGGGCCTTGCTATCTTAGTTCCAGATATAAAACTCTTTCTTTGTGACATGTGAAGACAGCCACAGGCAGCACATGAACAAATCAGCATCGCTAGATCCAATAAAACATGCTTTACCAAAACACCCAGACTAATTCTGTGGATCATAGTTGCCAATCCCTGAGTCACTTCAGAATTGCTCAGAACAAAAAGCATTGGGACTTTGGGCCTTATTTTGAGCTAAGTTTAAGTACACTACACAGAAGTAGTGTTTTTGATGGAGAGTTGACAATTTTAATGCCCAGGAGCCAGAAGTCATAGGGGTAATTCTATCACAGGATTACCTTGGCAGAAGAATTTCCAACTCTGAGTCTCCTCCTCCTCCTCTCGGGTTTCTCATTTCAGCTCTTTGCCTAAAGGAACAACATCTGGGAGGAGGGAGATAAAGCGAAGTGATATCTGAGGCTACCCCACTGGTGTAAGGTCATCAGGGGTTCACCCCAACCCTTCAGATGCAGCTCCTAGCCATAGAGCAGCAGCGCAACCTTGGACTTGTCAAAATGAACAGCACTACAGGTTGGGCTGTAACCAAACCACACCACCTTCCCCGTCCTCTACCATGCTTGCCTTTAATTTGAATAGCAAGTATCTTTTACAAAGCTCCCCACCTGTCATTTGTTCTTCAGTTCAAGTCTGAGAGGTAGCCTGAAGGTAGGAAGGCTCTGTATTGTACAAAAGAGGAGGCTGGCTGAACCTAGGCGTTAGCTTATGCTCCTTCAGGGCCCAAGGAAAGCTCCAGCCCAGGTCTGATTCCTGCTGCCCCTCCTGGAGTGGGTGAAGAACGGAGCACACCCCCACCCCGAAATGTCCCTTCCACATTAGGCATCATGTTCCTGCCACAGAACTTGTTGAATGTTCGTATTATGATGTTAATGCCTCTTGGGGACTATAAATGTAACCAGCTTGTGGGCGGAGGAGGGTCATGCCGATGCCAGAAACAGCTCTGAATTGAATGACATTTGACAGTGTTCAAGTTCACATGTTTTTCTTAAGGATCAAAGAATAAGCAGTCTGGCTTAGAAATGTCAAGGAGATAAGAGTAGAAATATTGTAATGCAGTAACGGTTGTTCCGGCAAGGCTCAGATGACTTCATCGGCGAGGTCACTGCTTGGCCTCTGCAGAGGGTTGGCCCACTGAGTGAAATGGCCTCTAGCCAGCAATTGGATGGGAGAATTTGGTAGTGAAAAAATTCTTCCAATTACTGATTCTCAAGCATTTGTTTGGAAATGATGCCAGACACTGAAGGTCCTGGGATTACAGTCTTGAAAATGGTAAGTAAGGTTCTTGCCCTCAGTCTGGAAGGGACTCCTATCAGGAGACACTGGCTTTCCACACCTAATTGATTTTAGAAAAGCCACTAACTATTTTTCAGCTATGCTAGTTTGCTTCTTGTAGAAGCCCGTGCATGATCTTACAAATGCCTTATGTATGTTGTTACCTTAAGGGTTCAGTAGCGCGTGTGTGCGTGCATGCGTGTGTGTGCATGTGTGTGTGTGCGTGTGTGTGCGTCTTCCCATATCATCAAGCAGTTCTCCGACACTGGCTGGGTATCCTACAGTTCTACTCAGTTCTGACACTGTCTGCCCTGAGAGCATCAGGTCCCACAGTAAGGCTTAAGCTGTCACCCAAGACTCCTCTACCCCCCATCTCCAGCTTTCAGTCTCAAGTCTACTTGTCACCGTGCTTCTGACCAACCAGCTATGAATCTGGAGTTCTCAAGACCCTCCTCCTGAGTCCAATAAGTTTGCTAGAGCAGCTTACAGAATTCAGAGAAACATTTTACTTACTAGATCACTGGGTGCAACTGAGGAAAAGCCAGATGGTAGAGACACACAGGGGAGGTCTGGGAAAAAGGCACAGAGCTCTGCTACTCACCGAGCACCCCAGTGTCCTCAAATCTCCATGCATTCACCAACGTGGAAGCTCCTGGAACCATCCTTCTGGGTTGCTAGAGGCGCTCCACCACACAGGCCTGCTTGCTTGTCGGCTGGCAGTTGATTCAACCTGCATCCCTTCTCTTCCTGAAATTCTGGGGATGGACCAACCAATCACATGGTTGGTGCCCCCGGTGACCTGCCCCCTCCTTTTGGGGGTTGAATAATTTAGTGGATGTCGATGGTAGCGTGTGTTGGCTAAGGTGGAGAAGAACAGGTTCGGGGGAGGGGAATAACGAAGTCAATTTTGGAGAAGTCTGAGGTGTGAGGGTGGGTGGGAGATGGAACCGCAGATGAAACAAGATGAGCTACGAGTTTTGTCAAGTTTAATCAGCTGTTGAACCTGGGTCATGGGTACATGAGAATTCATTATGCTATTTTTACTACTTTTGTGTATATTTGAAATGTTCCCCAAACATGAAAAGGAAGAAGCGGGAGAACACAAAGAGTTCTGTGTTAAATGGATATATGAATTTGGGAATAAAAAGTTTAAGCTGTGCTGGAAATAAAAAGTTTCAGCCGTGCAGAGATATCGTTACTGCTTTCCTCACTTAGGAGGTGCCAAGAGTTTCAAAAGCAAGATAGAGGGTAAAGAAGGAGGGGCCAGGACTGAGCTCTGGGATGAGTCCATATTTAGAGGTTCAGCAGAAGTGGGGGGTGGATGGCGGGGGTTCAGCAGAGGAGAGGGAGTGAGCAGTGAGGCGGGGGGGGGCATCAGTGTCTTGAAGTCCTGAGTTACAGGAGTCACTGTCCTGCTGAATTCTGCCGTGAGGACATCACTGGGCTTATCAGAGACCAGCTTTAGCACCTTGCTCAGGGAGAACAGAAGGCAGGAAAGCAGACGAGGACCACACATAACTCATGAACTATTTTTACGTGAATGGGAGTAGAGAAAGGGGTGATGATCGCTGGATTAAGGGAGAGGCTTGTTTCGCGTTTGATTTGAGAAGCCGCGAAGCACAGAGGGCAGGTGTCGGGAATCAAATCACTGCTTTGCCACTTAGAGGCTGCGGGGCCTCAGTTTTCTCATGAAACACCTGCCTTCTAGGGTTGTTGTGAAGATTGATTGAATTAATGTATGTAAAGTAATGCATGGTGAGCACTATATATAGGTGTTTGCTGCTGCTCTTCCAACGTGAGACGGGATAGCCAAGCACTCACCTGTGTTCCCCCGCAGAGGGGGAGAGAGGGATGATGGCTGAGAGAAGGTGCTTCGTGAAGTAAAGACAGGAAAGGGCACAGAGGAGATTCAGCCCAGGTGGGCCTTGCTTGCCAGGATGTAGACTTGACAGGCTACGTCACTGGAGAAGTAAAATTTTATAGTTGACAGGATTTTGTGGTCCTTCCTTGTCAGTAAATCATTTCAGTAAAACCAGTTTCATTTAGTCAAATTCCTCCTCAGCAGGTTGGTGTTCTGCGCAATTTAAATGTCTCTGGTGTCTCTGGGTGTCCTCATGTGTGAAATAACGTGCTGTTCCTGACAATGACTAAGTTGTCCTTCAACTCTGAAATCCTCTGCCCTAACTTTATTTTTGTTTCAAGTCATCTCTCATCCTAGCTTTGTTTAAATTGTAAGCCAGCTAATGAATGAATGGGCGTGAACAGACACAGCCAGCAGCCAGGTTTCCCAAAGAAAGACCTGCTTCCGGAATAGAAATTTTTGCAGAAGTAACATCAAAATATCCCACATAAAACCAGCTCTTAAAAATCAGTATGATGGAATTTCCTCTTAGATGCTGACTCCGTCAAAGCATTAAAAATATGAGCTAGTAAAAGTTGGCAAATGTATTGTTATTTTATTGAACAGTAGAAGAGTCTAAATGTTATTTTATGGAAAACTTCATTTCCTGCCATGTGTTTTAACTTAGGACATGGCTAGTTGAGGTTTCAGTTGGGAAATCTTTTGATCCATTAAGTATAAGAGCAAGTACAAATGTAAAACATAGTTTCTCCATCATGTTCTGCTTATTCAATAAAAGTAAAGAAAGAATGGCCTATAACAAGGGCCATGATTACAGATCTTAATTATGTGAAACTAGCTTCAGAATAAAACAAAGATGCAGCCTTCAAAAAGATTTTGCTAATGTTTTTAATCCACTTTGCTAGAGATCTTTGTGTGGTGTACATTATTTGTATTAAATAAAATGGAGTGGTGAGAGGGAGGCATATCTTTGCAAACCACTCATTCTGCAGGGTACTCTGTTTCCCAGTTCTGGCAGTGTTGCCCGTGTTATCAGGACTAGTAGCAAGAGGTGTGTGTGTCTGCGTGTGTGTGTGTGTATATATATATATATATATATATATACGCATGTATATATGTATGTATGTATATATGTATGTGTGTATATATGTGTGTGTGTATATATGTGTGTGTGTATATATAAAATACAGTGTGTATATAGTATATATATGCTATATACTATATATGCTATATACTATATGTTATATACTACATACTATACACTATATATACACTATACTACACTAGATGTAGTACATATACTATATATATATATATATATCATTGCCATGTTTAAAGTTTATATGTACCTAGTTTCATTCAAGAATCTAACTGATGTCAGTTAAACTGTTACAAATGAGATAATCTAGCTCTTGACTGTATTTTTACAGATTATTACATTGAAAGAAAATAATGAATGTTTATAAAATAAATACCTTTTTTGTAAACCTTAAAAAATGAGAGTAATGATGTAATGGTGAATCCTCTGATGATTACTACTTGTCTTTGTAATGAGATATTGAGAAAATGAGGCAAAGGAAGATACCTGTTCTGCTGAAGAAATCCTGCCTTCCTTGATCTCGCCTACAGATTTAAAATTAATCCCAAAGTTCTGTAGTTTTTTTTTTCCACCTGTCTTTGTAAACAACCAAAAGGTTTCTGGACTTCTTAACCTTAGTTCTAGAAACCAATTTTAACTGAGTTTTGTTAAATTTTTTACTCATTTTGCAAACTTACTGAACCTTACAATGTGTTGGTTCTGAGCTTGATCTAGGGAATTGAAAGGAATGTCAAGAATACTCTAGAAGTATTTGTGGGAGGAATGAATATGGTGGGTTCAGTGTACACATAAACGAGTTTCTTGCTGGGACCCGGGCTTGAACCCTGACTCAGCCACTCCTTAGTGATCTTGAGCAAGTGACTAAACCTTTCAGTTTCCTCATCTGCAGAATGGAAAATAACAGCACCATTTCTTGGGGTGTAATATGATTACTCCTATCACCTAAATGATAATGCACTGAATATTTAACCCAACACCCAGAATATACTCGAGACAAACGTGCCTTAGACATTGGCTGTTGTTACTCACAGGAGTGTAATTGTGAGCCTGTGATTGGCAGGGAAATACTGATTAGTGAGGGAGGTGGGTTAGTATCTTTGGGAATGCTTGAGGCCCAACCCAGAGGTAGGAGAGGAATGTGGCCATTTAAAAAAAGATTCAAGGGGCTTTTCCATTGAGGGAGGGAGAAGGAGGAACAGTACAGGAGGAGGAGGACCAGTCAGAGGCAGGAGTTCAGTGTCGGCTGCCCCAGGCACGGAGAAAACTTCAGGGTGGAAAAGAAGTAAAAGAATCAAATTCAAAGAGATCAGGGAGAGTGAGAACTGACACTGGGCGTTGAGTTTGGTTGTTGAGGAAGATGCCAGCCAACCTTGGAAGGAGACGTTGCCAGAGGGAAGCCAGATACCTGTGGTTGTGGAGAGCGTCAGGACTAGGAAAGGCTGTTGGGAAGGAAGCGTCAGTAGAGGCAGGGATTAAAGGCAAGATTTCTCAAAGAGCATAACGACAAGTCTGGCTTTTACATTTATATGAGCAAAATAGTAGGCTGTGGACACAGCCACCGCAGCGCACAGTCCTGTTGTCACCCACGAGAACAGACCTCTTGGTGGCGGACAGCTATTCCTGGGGTCCTGCGTGGCAGCGTGGGTATGGTGGCCCGGACAATAGTAAACTCATGGGCTGTAACAGATAATGTAACAAATAAATGCTAATAATTATCATTATTGCAGTAAAACAACTGACAAGTACTCACTGTGGGCCAGCAGTGTTATAAGTGCTTTGCATGTATTATCTAGTCCTCCCCACCACTCTCGGGGTGTAGGCGTTATTCTCCTTCTACACCTGAGGGACTCAGTAACCAGACCAGAGTCACATGGCTGGTAGTAAGTGCTGGAACCAGGATTAGATACCAGGTCACCCCACTGCTGAGCTGCTGATTCCTCCATGCTATGAACAGCCAGGTTATGCTGCTTCCTTCTATTTTGTTCTTAGTTGCTCAGGTGGGCAAATGCCATTAGACATCATGTCTAATGAAACAGGCCTAGAGAGAGGGAAGTTGAGTATGAAGGAAAGGGTGGTGGGGGCTGATGAGGCAGGGTTTCAGAGTAGATCAGCAGGACTAGCGTCAAAAGCACAGAGAGACAGTGGTGGAAAATCACCCCGCTTGCTCTCAGGGAGAGGAGGAAGTGAGACCTGGCACAAATACACAGAAGGGGAGGCAAGGATTTTGCCGGAGAGAGAGGCAGCCAATTTTAGGAGATGTTTTGAGGTGGTGAGGGAGACAAACATTCTTCAGGAGAACTTTCCAGTGGATTGTTAAGAATTGCCTCCTGCTAGTTGGGTTGGACCAATCCTATCGGAGAAAAGGGCTGTATGAGCTGATGCCAGCGTGGGGGTTCACTGGCCTCCACAGATTCCCCAGCACCCTTTCGAGAGCCAGGAAGCAACCACGCCCCCAAGGAGAATAACTGTTTTGGGCACTTGGTGCTGATTTTGATTTGCTGCAGAGGTGGAGTTAAATGGAGTAGAAGGTAAGGAGTCATGTGTTCTTTTCACCCTTTGGTGAAGAAGTGTCCCAGGTTTAGGGCGGAAGAGAAACCAGAGCCAAGAGGAGCAGAATAAAGGCAAGACAGGCATTTTGAACTTAAGGGGTACTGGATGGTGCTTAACCGAAGGTTGCCTAAATCAGACCTTTTCAGGGTTTCCTAGAAATCAGATCCATCATTAGAATGGTGCTTTTCAAGCTGTCTGGAAGGAAGGGCTGTTTTGTTGTTGTTTTTGTAAAATATAACAAAAAATGAGTTAGAAAAGATAAGGAAAAAAACCATCACGGTGCAGCACAATTCATAGCAGCTGGGACACGGAATCAGCCCAAATGTCCATCTGTAGCGCCTGGATCAAAAAGATGTGGTGTATCCACGCTGGGAAATTATTATTCAGCCATAAGGGGAGATGAAATGCAGCCATTTTCACCAAAATGGAAGGCGTTTGAGGGAATCGTGTGTAATAAAGCAAGCCAGAGTGACAAATACTGGACATTTACATGGCAGAAGATTTGATAGTAAAATACTTACAAAACCTGGTGGACATTAACATCATGAGGGCTCTGAGGCTAATAGGGAGCAGGGAGGGAAAGAGACAAGGGACTAGAAGGGAAGGTGATGAAGGGAAAAAGTTCAAATAAAAAAATAAATACCATTAAATATACTAAAAAGACAGAGTTACAATTCTAATTTGTTTTCTATTATTAGATTAACAATTACTCTGTGAAATTGCTCCCCAAGTTCCTAGGTGCTGACTTGTAGTTTCTGAAATTAGTTTAGCAAGGACTCGCTGCAGTCACAGAACAAGCATGGACTCATGGCCTCGGGGGGGGTGGGGGAGTCTCAGTTTTTTGTGGTCCTGATGGAGAATTTGGCCACCAGGCAGGTGGTTGACGTGGCCCCAAGCACTTACCAGAGTGACACTCAAATAAACGCTTGCTAAGCGGCCCCTTTAAGAGGTGGTTTTTGTCTGCAGAGGAAAATTAAATTAGTCTGATAGCAAGTCTCGAAAATTCGATGATAAAATTTGTTCACCTAGTGGTAGAGAGAATTTCCAAGCAAAGTGAGCTTTGCTTAAAATTTTCAAAAGCATAACTTTAGAAGATTTCAAAAAGCCTTAGATACCTCACAGCCTCGCTTTGTTCCTGGCGTCGTGGACACAGTAACCTCAGCCACAGTTCATCTTTCGGCTCTAGGTGGTGGCGGCTGCCAAGGTGTGTGGAGTTGCCCACGAGTCCCCATCCGTGAAGAGACTCCGCCTGCTGATCGCTGACAAAGGGTTTTCCTTTAAAGCTGGCCAGTGGTGAGTGCTTTTTCTGTTTCCTAAGTTGTGTGTGTTCAGGAAGGTGCTGTCAGATGGAAGGGCTTGTTTTTCCTTTGGGAAAAAGGACTTCTGTGGCCAGCGTGGCTTCCAAGGGTAGCAGGTCTAGACCGTCTCCACTTGGGGGAAGGCTTTTCTGGCAGGGAGAATCTGATTCCTTTGTTGACCTCCGAACCTACCTCTGTTTAAGCCGGTGACCCCTCGAGTCATATGAAAATCGCTGCCTTGAGTTTTTACATTCAAGGGAAGCAGCTAGTTCTGGTGGGTGCAGGAGACAGCTCTGATGATTCTGTTCTGCAGGAGTGGTCGCTAATAGAATGCACCGCAGAAATCTAATCTGCTTGAGTCATGTGTTGCTGGAACTGATCGGCTTCTTAAAAATCCGTGTCTATGTCAAATCGAGTAAACAAACAGCAGGCTGAGAAGAGGAATAACCGCTAACATCAGAGCTGACCTCCCTCCACCGAATTCCTGCATCACACATACCTGGTCTGGGCTGAGTTTAAATACTTGCTGAATTGACTCCCAGGCTCCCCTCTCAGGAACCGGCCCCATTGGGCTCTGTGGCCTCAGTGACAGCAGCAGCCCAGCTGCCCCACCGTGCCGGCACGCAGCCTCGCCCAGCAGCAGCCCAAGTGGAATTGTAAAGAAGGCGGCTCGTGTTTCCCTAGGAAAGGTGTGTTTGGGTGAATGTTTCCTTTATTTGAATAAAGCATTCATTTCTAAATGAATTTCTGGCATGTCAGTCTCGGTAGTGTTTCTTAGGAGTCACTTGACTAATTTTGGCAGTCCATCTGGAAATGTGGTTTTGTTAGAAGGGGGATGTGTGATAATAGCAAGTGTGATAATAGCAAGAGTTAGCAGTCTTGTGTTAATAGTTTGCCTTTGAATTTAGAACTAGGAAACAAGATGCTGATTGCAATAATTTGCGTTGGTGAAGCAATTTACTGCAATCTTTGCACATGTGCAGTGATACATATTAAATGCATTTGGGCTGTTGTAGGGGGGTGGGCCACATTTTTACCCTGCACAGATAGTTTAGCAGTCGTTCGATGGAAAAGTGGAAACTTTGATTGTCTCAGTCTATTCTTCCACATTTCCCTTCTGCGGGAGCATTTGTGTCCTGTACATAGCGCTATCTCTGCGCCTTCAACTGGGGCCTTGGCTTCAACCCCATGTCCTGATTACGAGAAGCCTGTGCATTTGGTTAATAAAGCTGCTCCCGTGGTGCCTGCAAGCGGGACTCTAGCTGAAAAAAAAAAATCCTCATTCCCCAGCGACACATACAGAGACAGCCTCTGCTGTGATCCTGAAGATGGAGTAACTCGGGGGTGGTGACACTGTGTCACCAGTGAACACGGTGGCCTCACCTATGTTCCTTCTGGTTCTCCTGTGAACCTGTCTCCTGCTTTGGGGGGCAGACTTGGGGGTGATCATCGTGGGTGGTTCGGGGTGGCCCTCTCCTTGCCTGGTGTGGGTTCTTGCACATTCCTGGCACCTGCACCCTCTCCCTCTTGAAGGCCATCACCCCTGATGCTCCGGGATATGGCTCTGGGACTCTGAGTGCCTGTGGAAATTTGACTTTGTGCTGATCGGCCCTTAGGTCGGGGGCTCAGCTCCTTTGGTGCTGCTGCTAGCTGGCTTGCCCACCAGCTCTCTCAGATCACCTCCTCATGGCACTTTGGGGAAAAGGACAGGCCTAGGGAAAGAGGGAGCGTGAATGTGGCGGCTGGGCCGTTTGCTCAGAGCAGAGTGCCGCTCTTGAGCACAGGGAGGCCTGCTGTTCCCGGAGGAGACGGGGCCATCACCCCACACCTCTGAACTCTTGGCCAGTGGCCTCCTCTGCCACCTGTCAAACTCTGAGGAGGAGGCTCCAGACCTGCCTCTAAACAGTGCTCCGAGTTTTGGGCTCAGGTGCCCAGTGGACACTGCATAGGCCAGACCCGTGCTTACTGTGTTCTGCCGGGCTCCTGGCGGGGACTGGTTCCTGTCCTCGGAGATTATTTCCAGGAGGTCAGACGATCCGGTCCAGAGAGAGAGGCCAAAAGAAGAAACCCCTTAGAACCATTTCTCCCATGAGCTCCTCTTACCGCTGGGTCCTCCCCTGAGCACCTAGGTCCTCGGTGATCCTGCTCTTGACCTTTGCAGAATTCCTAGAAAAATTGGCAAATTGGCGCATGCACACACACACACACACACACACACACCCTTGGGGTGGAGTCTGCCACCAGTGGTCCTGAAGCCCATGTGGTGCCCAGGCTTACATGCCGGATGCCTTGGAGTCTGGCTCCCCAGCTTGCTTCTCTGCCTGCTGACTGTGATGTGGGCATTTTCCTTCCTTCTCTGGGCTTCTGCGACCATGGCCTTACACAGGGAAGAGTAATCATCCTCTGTTTGGGCTGTGTCACGTGTTTAAAAGATGCTTAAGGCTTAGCTTTATTAGTTTGTCTTCCTTTTTTGTTATTGCCAGTGTTTCACTCAGTCATTTAGCTCATCTGTGCCAGCGAGGCTCAGCAGGCAGATTCCAGTTGAGTTCCTTGGAGGGGTCCCCTGCAGTGAAGTCGCTGGTTGGCAGTGTGGCAGGCAGGGTAGGAGGGGTGACAGCAAGTCTACTCCCCAAGGGGCCGCAGTCAATACTGACTTCACCCTGGGCTGTGCACAGGACACCGCCTGAGAGGAGGCCAGGCCAGAGTTTCACAGAGAGAAGTGTGTCTCTATTTAATGCAAGATAACATAAGATTTTATGCTTGAAAGTGACTCTGGGCCCTTCTAAGAGAACATCAGGCAGAAACAGAGGAGCAAGATGAGAGGGACAGGACTTGCCCCCTGCCCTCCTGCAGGGCCACAATGGTGGGCATGTTCCTTGGGCCCTGTTCAGACCGTCCTGCTCCATCGCTGGTCTGGTGGGCGCTGTGTGACCTTCAGACACGTACGACGTTTTTCTGAATTCTTCATGCTCGGGAGAATTGACTGCTGCCGCCTCTGCTTTCCTCTTCACCCCAGCCCCTGCAAATACATTAAAAATTAATACTAATAAAGAACAGTGGCTTTATTAATGTTTTCCTGATAAAGTCAGGAGCACATATGTTGGCGCTAAGAAGAAATCTATGCTAAGTACATCTCCTTCCAGACAGCTCTCAGCGCCGAGCACAGTCTCTGTCACAGACAGATTTTTCATGGCCTGTCTACTCGGTGTCGTCTGCAGTGTTTGCATGAGGAAGGGGGGGGCCCCAGTGCTGTAGAGTGTTGGGATGTCCTGGGGAAGCATTGCCACCTGGCCCCCATTTGTGTACCTGCTGTGTGCTGGCGCCGGGGGCTGCTTCTCTGGCCCCAGGGCTGCCTGCGGGGTGACAGAGGTGAGATGTATGCTTCCCTGCAGACTTGAGCACGCCTCTCAGTTCTGCAGGTACCCCTGGGGTGCAGTAGTGTCTCAGTTCTTGGCTCCAGGAGTACAAGTCCAGTATGTGCTTAAAATTCAATTCTTATATGATGTTTTACTAAATATGTATTGTATGTATTTTATCAATTCCATTAAATTCCATTTCTTAATTCCGTTCAGACGAGGTTTCTGTGCCATTCAAATTCTTCTGTAGCACTGAACGGAGTCCTTTTTTCTAAAGGTGGAGGTAGCTTTCCCAAGTTACTTGAGAAGAGATTCCCTTTCACTCACCTTCGAGAACAATCTTGATCAACATCAAGCAGTAGAGGGCACTAAAGTTCAGGAGATGGAGCCACAAAAGTAGATCATTGCTTGTTTTTTTAAACATGGAAGCAGTGGAGATGCTATGTACCTCCTCTGTGATAGTCTATCGCTCCCGTGTTGATAAATATTGCCCATGGTCTTTTAAAATTTGTATATTGTCTGAAATTAAAGGGGAATTAAAGTATTTATGGATAAGTATCAAGTGAATATAGGCAAAAATAGGCTAGGGAACTAGCGACCAGAAATGGAGTATTTCTAGTCCAGACTGGTTTTTTAAGACTATAAACATTGACTGGATATTTGAGGTCAAGGATCAGAGGAAAATATCTTCTAAGGGCTTAGATCAAGCCAGTAGAACATTGTGTGCTTTGCATGATAGGAAGACAAGGCAGGAAAGTGATACTTTGAGTCTTTTGATGGCTGAGCAGCATCTAGATGGATGTATGCATTTTTAGAAATGGGGATGAGAATTTTTTAAGCTTTCCAGCTCTAATAAATTCTTCCATTGGTATGTAACCAGGTTTGTTGCATTTCTTAGAATTCCCACCAAAAAAAAGGGTTACTGTGGTATAGAATAACTGAAGAAACTTAGGAGAGTTCTAGACTATGGGAGTGTGGGTAGAAGCAAAGAAGGAAACCGAAGACTTTGGGAACTTCCAAGGCCAAGTCCACCAGTTTCGTCAAATGCCAGTGAAAGTTTTTGTTGCCTTTTTTATTTTACACTTTTAAAAAGCTTTTCAGATACACTTATCATAAAACTCACCCATTTAAAGTCTATAATCAAGTGCTTTTTTAGTATATTTACAAAACTGTATGCCATCGACAACAGACAAATTCTAAAACATCCTCACCATCCCTTATGCCAACCATCATTCATTCCCCAGCCCCTCACCCCCTTAAACAACCACTGTTCTACTTTATGACTTTATGGACTTGTTTATTCTGGACAAGTCGTATCAATGGAATTATATAATATGTGGTCTTTTTTTTTTGCAACTGTCTTTTTTTGCCTAATGCAATTTCAGCAGCCATCTGTGTTGCGCTCATCAGTGGAATATCAGTACGTCATTCCATTGCGTGGACACACCACATTTTGTTTACACAGCATCGGTTGGTGAAGATTAAGATTGCTCCCACTGGTAGTCTATATCAGTTAGGGTGCTATGACCATTAGCGTACAGGGTTTCCTTTGGAGCTATATTTTCATTTCTCTTGGGTTTATACTTAGGAGTAAGATTGTTGGTCATATGGTGACCATTTAACATTTTAAGTCACTACCAAAGTGGCTGTGCCGTTTTACAATCCCACCAGGATTGTAGAAGGGTTCCAGCTTCTCCAGATTTATTATGTAAAGCTGTTAAATTTTATCCAATGCCTTTTGTGTCTATTGAGATGATCGTGCGGATTTTGTCCTTTATTCTACTAAGCAGTCTCATTGATTGATTGTCAGATGTTAAACCAACCTTTTGTTCCTTGGGTGTTTTTTTTAATCTATAGTCACAAGGGATATTGAGAAATCATTTCTATTCTTGTGATAGCTTTATCAGTGTGTTACTGGCCTTCTAGAATGAGTTTGGAGAGCTTGTGAAGGATTAGTATTAATTTTTCTTAAATTGTAGGGCTTACCAGTGATGATTTTAGACCTATGATTTTTTTGCAGGAGGCTTTAAAATGACCAATTCACTCCATTTACTTAGTATGGACTTGTTCACAATTTGTTTCTTCTTAAGTCCCATTTGGCAGTTTGTGTCTTTCTTGGAATATGCCCATTGCATATCAGCTTCGTAATGTTTGGTCTTACAGTTTTTCATAATATTCCTGTATAATCTTTTTCATTTTTGTGAGATTGGTGATGCTGTCCCCTTTCACTTTTGACTTTAGTAATTCAATCTTTTCTTAGTCTGGCTAAAAGTGTGTCAGTTTTGCCTATTTTGTTGCCCACTTTTAAAATTACTTCCACAATAATTATTTATTTCGTCCTTCCTTTCAGGATTGATTTCTTTATTCCAGGAGTCTCTGTGGTTGGTGGATTCTCAATATGCTCTAGCCCGAGACTGCTGGAGCAAGAGAGAATGATAGAGCTGGCAGTGAAATACACGAACCACCCTCCTTCCCTCTGGATTCACAATCAGGTGAGCAAATTGCCAGCTTAAACTTGGGAATCTGGGCATCTCTGCCCTGCACCACATTTGTGTTCAGCACACTTACCTCCAGACTTGCGGGAAAAGGGCACACATGCTTGCAAACAGACCCCCCCCCCCCCGCCAATATCCCAAATGCAGACTCCATAAAGGGCAAAGAAGCAGAATCCTTCTGATGCATTAAGGATGGCCCAAAGATCTTTTGGGATCTGGAAATATCTTCTAGGTCACCAAATTCTGTTCATTTGAATACCACTTTAGGATTAAACATTTTACTTTTTATGTAACTTTTTGAAAATTGACTCTCTTAATGCATAAATGGCAAATCTTTAAATCAAATTGTCTTGTCCCAACCATCCTAAATAAAGAGAATCACACTATCGTTCTCTCACTTGGAGGGGAAACAGTCTCTGATTACATACTGCTGGTGCCCAGAGCCGAGTTCTGCTAAATCTGTGGTGCCATTTCAGTCTCTGGAGAGTTCTTCACACAGGATCTGAGAGGGAATCCACATTTGCTGCTAATAACTCACGCTGCCCCCCCAGGCTGAACACAGTCCTACATAAGCTGCTCATTACCTACCTGCTGGAACTCTGACAACACGGAATGATCTCAGAGGAGATCAGTCACTTGTTTTCTTAGCTTTTGATTCATGTCTCCTTCTTGCTGCCATCTTCACTTCTAGAATGTACCATCTGTGCGAATCTGACTTCACATAGAGCTTCTTCCTTTCTTTTCCTGGAAATGATCAGAACTCAACAAAGGAAAACAGAAACTTCATTTTCAGCACAACTTAGAAACACATTCCATTATGTTTTACATAATGAAATGTTAGTTTATGTAGGAGCCATGTGGGACTAAGAAGGGGCCAGAGACCACCAGTAGCAGATGTCATAGGTCACCACCAAGAACACGGGGGAGTGGGGTGGAGGCAGAAGCTTACAGCCTCTTGTGAGTGTGTTAAATGGACATTTGTTAAGAGAGCCCGGGGTGTACAGTGGAGAGCCAGTAGAGAAACTCAAATAGAGGCTTTTACTCACAGGTCCTGGAGGAAATACTTGCCTGTCTGAGGGCCACATGGGGAGGTCAAGGCAGGGTGTAGGCAGAGAGATTCAGCACGTGGGGTATATGCCTTCATGAGGGCCCTTGGGAGGAGTACTTTGGGATTCCTTAGACTAAGGCAGGGTTGGTCAGTTCAAACCAAGAAAAGCAGGATTTTTGTAGGCTCCATGGGGTCTTATCTAAGGGTCCCACGAGAGAAAGACTTTGGAGTCAGAGGGAACTGGTTATACCAAGGTCATTGGGAAATCACTTCTGGAACTTCTGTTTCCTTGTGGCTCTGCAGGCTGTTAATGAGGCAGCGAGCTCGTGTGTGGGGCTAGTGTCAGTAGAAGGCCCCACAGGTGGCTTGCCAACACAGTGGGTGCTGAGGCCGCAATACCATGGAGTATCTTAGCTGAATTCTCAGCATAACCCTTGTCTGCACGAGAGTGTGAAAACAAGGTGAAATTAAAGGTTCCAACAAGATGCACTTGGGTTCTGTTAGGAGACAGCGCACAGAGGACCAGCTCACACAGATAAGCCATATCTGTAGCAGCAACATGTCATTGTAGTGGCTGGAGCGCACTTTTGTGTTGTGAATCGTTATTTTAGGACACTCTCTTGGCTCATCATACGATGTAGGACCTTCGTGAAAATAGAGGATCAAAAAAAAAAAAATCCCTATTCACGCAATTGCATGAAAGAATCAAGAAGACATGAATAAATGGAGAGATATAGTATGTCCATGGATGAGAAGATGCAGCAGAGAAGTCAGTTCTCTTAAATCGATAGTCTGTATTTGCTAACAGCAGCCAAAATATCAGCAGGACTTTTCGTAGATCTAAATAAACCAACTCTAGGGTTTGTATGAGAGGCAGAAGAAGTAGAATAGCTAGGTCCATTTTGAAAAAGAAGAATAAAGAGGGAGGAATTAGTAAATTCAGATTAAAATAAAGCTGTAATAATCAAAACAGTATGCTGGGAGGGAAGCAAGACACACAGATCAATGGAACAGAATAAAGAGCTCAGAAACAAGCGTGTGTGTGCGCACACACACACACACACACCCCACAGTCATTTGATTTTTGACAAACAGGCTAAAGAAAATCAGTGAAAAAAGGATAATCTCAACAAATAGTGCCAGAGCAATTGTACATAACTATGCCAAAAGAAAAAAAAATCACACTTTATATTCAAAATTAAAATAGAGTATACATCTAAGTGTAATGGGACTGTTGTGTATCTTTAGTTGTGCTTGCACAGATCTACCTGTGTTAAAATTCATAAACTGCACACCAAAAGGAAAAAAAGTTTATGATAAGGTGATTAAAAAAGCCTTAAATCAATAGGGGCATAAAATACATATATATATTCTTGTGCTTTGCATGTCAAGCTGTGTGTTCAGAGCAACCCCAGGTGTGCCTTCACATTTCCATTGTAAATTTTCACCCCCTGACCTCCTCAGGCCCTCCTTTGATGAGGCCTCAGCCACCCCATTCCTTTTTTGCATTCTCTTTGGGTTTTCCACCCATCGCTGTGGCTCTAGACTGCGCCCTGAGTCTCTCAAAGATGCCACGGGAATGGGACCAGCCAAGAGTCCACGTGTCCTCAGACTTCAAGTGAGCTTAGCAAGCCTGCTCCCAGTGCCCCAAGCCCCCTCAGTTGTCAGCCCCCACGTGCCCTGGCCTGCTTCTGCTCGGTGGGCTCCCTGCTCGGTGTCATGCCTCATTGGCATTTTAATGAAGGAACTTACTCTTAGAGCGGTGGAAAATCTCCAGTGGCATCGCTTGAATGCACGTCCTAATTGTAGCGCCTGCTCCACTCTGCCCAGTGGGAGTTGCAAACAGCCTTTATGAAGTCAGATTTTTCTTGGAACTGTTCTCAGGTGGCTATTTTCCTCCCGAGGATTGGTCTTATTAAGCTATTAGTGTGGACAATGGAGGCGCGTGAGTGTCTGGGTGGCAGCAGGCTGCTCCGCCGGGGCATGAGATGAAGTGCCATAAACGTCTTCCTTTATTTTATCTGCTTTGGCTGGAGCTCCTGTCAGGGCAAAGGGTAGGGACGGGACAGCCATTGTGTGCCGAGCTCCAGTTGCTGGGGAAAGGTGGTTTACTTCACAAGGAGAAAATCTATCCCCAAATGAGATACATTTTGGAGTAACTGAAAGTAACGTCCTTAGCTCGCTTCCACGTCATACTGAAAGGACCGTGAGGCCTGTGTTCACACAACACTGGTCATTTCTGTTGACCAACAAAAGACAAAAGTGACTTTTGATTCCTTCCAGATGCTAGCAAATTAGAAGATAAGTCTACTGAAGATTACTTTGTCACTAAAGAGACGACAGACTTCTTGAGTATTATCTTTCCCTGGGGCACATTTTCTTGCCAACTTTAGGGTTGGAGATAACTCTGGTTTCTAAAAGCAATAACTAAAGGCTGGGTTTGTTGTCATTTCTCTGTGTGCTGAAGATGACCACCGGAGGAAATAACTTCTCTTTCATTTACCCTTAGACTTTTCTGGAGAGAGAAGTTCCAGGCAGGCAAGGGGTGGGGGAGGGCTCAGGATGAAAGCCATTGTCATCCTTTGGCAGCGCCTCTTGTGTCTTAGATCCCCTCTTCAAGACTTGAAAGGAAGGAGCATTTCAAAGTGCTTGGGTAGCCTGTGTCGTGGTTCCTAGATTTTACTTATTCCTAGCAGAATGCTCCCTTGCTGCTAATTTCTTTTGTTAGAAATGAAAACCCACTTACCATCCATCATGCAAAAATCTCCTGCATATTTGAAATAGTTAAGTTCAGACTTTTTCTTTTCCTTCAGAGAAAGGATTTCCATTCACTTAAAAGTTCTTTATCCAAAAGGACCCCGATGGTAAATTCAGATAATTTTCCTTTCCTTAGATTTTCTCTATGATTAACTTTTCTGAATTAAATTCATGTCAGAAAGTCCTTAATGCTTACCTGCCATGCAAGGTGCCAAGGTTGATTGCCATGTTTGGTCTTCAGAAAGCACATAGTCCGTTCTTCTTAGGAGGACGTTCATTTAGTTAATTTATGTTGGGAACATGTAATCAAACAAACCTATGCTCTTAATAGAAATTTTTTTATTCCTATATTCTGTTAGTCCCAGGGAAGAAGGAAGCGGTCACTCCAGGTGCTTTTTCTTACACCACAGCCTCAATGACCAACATACCCTCTCTCTTAGAGCCTGATGCAGCGGGGAATCCCTCCGCTCTCCCCAGGGTGTCAGGCTTGGAAGATGGGCGGGAATGGTATGGTTACACATTTTCCAGATGCAGCAGCAGAGAAAAGGTGAAGTTAAGGGTCTGAGTGGATGTTACAGGGGCTGTGGTTAAAACCTAGCTTTTAGCTTCTAGATCAGTACAGTTTTCTCCAAACAGGTTCTCAACACTTTCTGAACCCTATCAGATCCAGTGCTTCCTTTCTAGAACTGCCCTACAGTTAGTGTAATCAACACAAAAAAATTTTTGAAGATAACATAATGCTTACATGTTGTGCAAAGGAGAAAAAATGATTCATGATCAAAGACTGTATTTTGATACATGAAGTAATCAGATGACTGTTCCTCAGCTTGGGATCTCCATGAAAACACTTAAGATGCAGATGATACAAATTTTAGGCATGTTACCAACTGGGAAATGGTTTTCCAGAACAGTGAACATGCTTGGAAACCTTCTGAATACAATAAAATACAATCTCCATAGTGCTGGCATTCTGGAAAACTGAGACACTATAGATCCATGCAAAGAGCACTGTGAGTCTTTTGTAAAACGAGTTAGGGTCTGGTCTCATGTCATTACAAAGCATTTTCCACCCATATGATGGCCCCTGGGTCATTCAGAAGTCTGTGCATTACAGGTAACGGGGTGCTGTTAACCCCACTCTCTGAGTCAACACCCTGACACGCCCTCCTGAGTTCTGTGCAGTGCACACTCCCCCTGTGGCTGATGCCAAGCTCCATGCAGAAACTGGCTCACAAAATTCCTGTACATTTTACATCTCCTGCCCTTTCAATGCCAATTGGGTTCCCCAAATTCCTGTGACAATAAAAAAAGTGTCACCGCCCATTTCCACAACATCCCTTCAGGGTGTGAGAACCAGTGCATTTAGCAGCTAGTAGTTGCTTTGCCTGGATGGGGTGTACCTGGATGGGGTGTGCCTTGGAACAGAAGCCTCTGGCTGCCTGTTCTTGCTGCTCTGGGGGGAAGCAGGCTGTCGTGAACAGGCCCACAGTGCCCAATCCCCTCAGCCCTGCCGAGCCCAGGGCAGCCTCCATGGAATGACAGTTGCCCCCTCCTGCCTGTCAGCTCGGGGGCTTCGATCAGAACACCAGCGTGCCACTCAGGAAACCCATACTTCAGAACTGTCTGTGAGTCCCTTGGCACCTTCCACAACCCAGGGCATCGCCTAAGAAGTTAGCAGGTGGCAGACGTACTGAAGCGAGTCTGCTATGCTTCATACCCCAGTGGCTGCAGTGGGATCACAGAGGCGGAGTCGCAAATGGCCTCTATAATGGACAAGTGGGAGCAATTCCCAGGGCCCAGAGAAAACTGAGAGCAAGCTGTAAAAATAGCCCTAAATACTGGCACCAGTGCGGGAGGTGGACGCAGTCGGGTTTACGGGAGAGGAGCGGGGGGCAGAAGACCTGCACTAAGGACGCCTTCTTTCCTGCCTCAGTGTGCACTTGACTCCGAAGTTGCCGTGAGAGTGGGCGGAGAGTTCTACTTTGACCCTCAGCCTGCAGATGCCTCTAGAAACCTGGTGTTGATTGCAGGAGGCGTCGGGATTAACCCTCTGCTTTCCATCCTGCGGCATTGGGCAGATCTGCACCGAGAGTGGGTGGACGGAGGAAGGGGGTGTGAGATGGGAGTGGTGAGACTCTTCTACAGCGCCAGGGACACCAGCGAACTCCTGTTTCAGGTAAGGGCGGAAGGGACGTTTCAGAGTCTGCTCCGAGCAGCCCCGCGAATGGCAGTCACTGTCCGGGGAACTTTCTTCTCGCAGTCCCGTCCTGCCTGCAGTAGTTCTCAACAAAAGACCTGCCAAGGCTTAATCATGTTGAAGTGAGAATGAACCAACACAGCTTACCCAGGACCATGAAACCAACGAGGGGGGAGGAGGCTCCCCAGAAGCGACAGAATAAGGGCACGCTTGGGGGGCTTGACTCCAGACGTGAGTGAACAGAAGCCACTACAGCCCCGAGATTCCTTAAAGAGTCAAGAGCCGGGGGTGGGGGTGGGGGTCTTGTGTTCCAAGAGTAGGTGACTCCCCATAGTTTGGACCCAGCTGGGTCACCGAAACCCCCCCAGTCGCATCTGTGGAGACTAAGTCCACGTGAGGGAGAGGCTTTCACTCTGGGTGGGTGTGCAGCTGCAGAGATGAACAAAAGAACAGAAACAGTTAAAAGACACAACTGTGGTCAGTGAAACTGCTGCCTAATTGCCAATAGGCGAGAAAAAGGGAAAAAGAAAAAAACTCCCGGAGAGTTAGTAATATGCTTGTTAGCATATTCAGATTTCAATTAAAGCCAAATAGCCCTCTGTGCTCTGAACGCTCTGGCCTGCTCGGCTGCAAACAATATCCCTCTGAGTGGAGAGCAGGAGCAGCAGACGTGTGCGGAATGGGAGTCGAGTCCGCGTCGGTGGCTGTGCACATCTGTTCTGGTTTTTTTTTTAAATTGTCTTGTGACCAAATATGTTTGACATTCCAGAAAAATATCCTCGATTTAGTAAATGAATTTCCTCAGAAGATTGCATGCAGTTTGCATGTTACAAAACAGACTACACAAATCAGCGCCGAACTCAAGCCATACATCACTGGTGAGTCCCCCGAAGATATGGTGACTGTCTCCTCCAAGGTATTTGGGGGACCTGCCAGTGGGTTGAGTCGATGTTTTATTGTTGGGAGTTGCTTGGCTGGGAATTCCACTACCTGGGGAATTGAGCGATGATTCATCATGGAGAAAGAAGGAGAGATTTAGTCAGACTGACTTACTATACACAGGTTTCCTGCTGCCCGTATTAAAAATTTATTTTCCACATTTGCGTCATCACTATAGGATGCATACAAAGAATTTATATTCCGGCTTTGACTGAAGCGATTCCATTTGCCATGAATGGTAACTTAAATTACTCATGGTTTCTCCTGCTTGGAAGGATTTTTCATAAACCAGTTTATTTACTTTGCTGAAGGCAGTTTTGAATCTTTAGCGAGGACTAGTGTGCTAGCTGGCCCTGTCTGAAGAGGGCATTATGATGAACCTCCCACTTTGCCAGCTCTAAGTTTAAGAAACCTCTAGATGCACTCTCTGCTTGAGTCTGACCCCAGATGCTAACAAGAGCCATGTACATGGCAAGACACCCCGAGCTCGACTTACCAAAAATAAACATTGTCGCTGAGTTGTGGTCAGGCCTTCAGTACAAACATGTCTGACTTAATTTGATGTTTATTCTGTTTTTTTTGGTAGAAGGAAGAATAACAGAGAAGGAGATAAGAGATCATATTTCAAAAGAGACTTTGTTCTATATTTGTGGCCCACCTCCGATGACAGACTTCTTCTCCAAGCAACTAGAAAAGAGCCATGTTCCAAAAGAGCACATTTGCTTTGAGAAGTGGTGGTAGGGAGCAGGCAGAGGTAGAAAGGAGCCAGATTTGAGGCCCAGCCTGGACGGAAAATGTTATCTGACTCATGGCAAGGGGAACTTAACCTGTGTTCAATCTTATTTGATAAGACTAAGTGACCAGCTGGATGAGAAAAGCAAAGCCAGCTGACAGACTTGAGTGAAACTATTTTTTACTGTATTGGCTTTATTTTTTTAATCACTATTTGATTATCTCATGAATGTGCCTCAAATTGGTCATACAGATTTTCTTTCCCATTAGGGAAAAAGATGATATATGCTTACACTTAATGATGTGAAAGGTAGTTTTGCGTATGAAATGGAGCTTATTTTTAAATTATTTGACAGTAACCTGTATCTCTCCGTTCAATAAACATAATTTCTAACACAAAGCCTTTGAAAATTCTTTGTATTTAATGTCATGGTAAGCTTTTACTGTGGCCTGCAGCCTTGCTTCTTTGAACCTTCAAAGTTGGGTTTGGAAATAGAAAATTGTTAGGAATTGGGTCCTCCCTGGTAGTGCAAGGGGTTTAAGCCTCAGCACTATGAAGCTGTCCACAGCCACTGCAGCACGAGTTCGATTCCCGGCCTGGGAGCTACCCACATGGCACAGCAGACCTCTCCTGTCTCCCCGCTGCTCCCCTCAGCAGTGTACTTCAGTCACTCCACCTGTTCTGCTCCCCACTCTGTTTGGTGAATGCTCTCACCCCTGCACCCCTGGCCTATACCCCAGCTCTTATATGCATAAATAAATTGATAAAAAAAAAAGAAAATTGTTAGGGAAAAGGCTTTGGGGGACTGAAGTGTTAGTAAATATCCTAAGTGTGTATCCTGACGAATTGTTCACTTTTCCATGAAGCTCTTTCTTTGTTCTGTGTCTGGGCTGCCTGCCTCGGTGCTGCCTGTAGGGGCATATCTTGTCTGGGGCGAAGGTGCTGGGGACCACTGTGCTCCACTGAGTCTGCCTCCGATGGTGGCAGGCAGGCTGGGTCTTGTCCAAATCTTGCTGCTTTGCTTTTTATTTGGTTGCTTTTTCAGGGTTGGTCCTGGGGCATGGTTGTTGAATGACAAAGAGGACAACTAATTTTTACGTCCTAGCTAACCTGTAACCTTCATGCAGGTTACATGATACATAATACGTGCTTAACAAATATTTGTCATGCCAATGAAAGACTACAGACCTAATGCTTTAGATTCGGATTCAAGATTGTTTTCGCAAGACTGTGTCATATGTGGAGTGATATCTTTCAGTCATGTGAGGAAGCACATAATAACCAATTGTCCATTTATAGTGTTTCTTCTTGTGCCATGAGACCCTTCAGAGACTCTTCTCAAAAGACTTTACGCTGACTTCTTCTAGAGGATGACAAATCAGTTAACTCTTACTAATTGAGCACCTACTATGTGCAGTCAACTGTGCTCAAAACTTGAAGATAGGAAAGTATAAAGTAGAGATTATCTTCAGCAAGTTAAATACTTTGCAGAACTATTTTTTTTTTATGAAGCTAAAGAGTGATACAATCTATCTTCTAGAAGTATGTTGCATACCGTGAACTTGTCAATAAGACTGAAGTGGAAATGCTTTGGGGAAAAGAAAGTTTTCTGTAACTGTCACTGGTTGAAAACTGCAGACATTGGGTGACTGGGTGAAACTGGAGTGGTGGTTCCTGTGGGCGGAGGGGCAGGAGGGGGTGGTGGGAGAGGTACCCAGGCTCCCGAAACAGTGCCCAGGAGAATTGTTAGGACTGGAGGCATAGCCGAGGTGTGTGTACATGGGTGCGTGCAAGTGCAAATGTGGGCATGCATGCAGCGACCATCAACCAATATCTGATGTCACGTGACTCTGTCAGGGAGGGGTGGGGGCGTAGTTTCCTTTCTGATGGAAAAACAGCAATTTCCTTCATTCCTGGGTATTGCAGACGATCGCATGTTGATAATTTAACCTGAGAGCTGTTATTTCATTTTAAATGAAACTTGAAGTATACTGTTCTCATCTTGGAGAAATAGTCAGATGTCTTGTCTTTCCTAACACGCGCCTGCACAGCAAGCGTGGAGATGACATATGAAGATACCCACTAACCCACCGTCTAACCACATGCATTTTAAAATGTTTTGTGTTCAGGAATCCAGACATTCCTAGTTGGTGAGCAACTACCTGGATCCAATCTATTCTGAGTTCTTTAAAATCCCTGCTGGAGCCCATTAGCCTGTCTCATCCCTTCCTGTCTCCATGGACTCAGCCTTGGGCGTGTCCCAGAATCTTCCACTCACAGGTGGGCTCTACAGAACACCCCATTGCCGGAGCATTTAGTTCATGAGAAGCTATTTTGTTTTAATCCAACTAGGCCTCTCTGTTGTTAGATACTCTAGGGACCTAGAAAGAAGACTGGAGAATGAGACAAAAATTGGTTGGCTGGGTAGAATATGGAAAGTTCCTGGCTCCGGGCATCAGGAGACCTAAAGGTTCCTTTTCCACAACTTGCTTCCTACGGGACTCGCTGCTCCTGTCTCTCTAACCTGCTGTTCTTATCTGTCAAATAGATAAGACCAAGGCATTTAAAAACCACTTGCCGCTTTCCCGTTCTATAATTTCATGAAGGGAAAACAGGCCTCAGAGATCGAGGGGAATTGAGGTTGACCGTTCTGATGAGGAATGACTAAGGAGAGTCTCAACTGTCTTGAGGTATTTGATTGATTGTTGCAGGGACTGTTGTTTGCATCCCCAAATGTTGACAGAATCAGGAGAAATTGCCTTGGACTGAAGCAAGGGAAAAGTTTGCTTTGATATAGAGGACTTTGGGACTACGCTGCTGATTTAATCATGGAGTTGGGGCCCAAGAGAAAGGGTGGATTCACCATTAATAAGAAAGAAAACTGACAGCATTTGCCTATGAGGCTGGACTGGACAGGGCTGAATTGGTAGTTCTCCAGCTTAGTTTTAGACAGTTATTAATTAGGCATTTTGTGAATTTAGAAACTGGAAGGCTGGCTGGTGGCCCTTTTGAGATGATTTTTTTTTTGTTCTTTTCATTGAAAAATCAATGAGAGTTTCCCAGGACGGACAGTTCATGAACACAGAGGCCCAGCGCAGGACACATTCTGATAAGTGAAATATATTTCATACCGGCATTAATCCTTTATATTATTTAGGGGAGCAGAAACATCCAAAGTCATACTGAGCATAATGCCTGCTGAGCCCTGCATTTAAGCACAGAAGTGTAAGTCTTATGAAATTACTTACAGGGGAAAACCTGTTCTCACCAGTCAGCCAGCGTGGGATCAGTGTGGTTGAGCCATCTCTGGAGGGAACGTGTGTCTCCGTTTTGGGGGCACAGCTCCCATAGCTGCAGGCATGGCTGTGACTGCTAGCAGCACCGTGGAATCATCTGGAGGCAGAACTGAAGCTGTAGCCCTCAGACCCAAGACAGACAGTTTCCTTGGCACAACCACAGACCTTCCTGTGTGATCCTCTTCTCTCCCCCAAAGCTAAAGGCAGTTCTTTGAGTCTGAAGAAAGATTTCAAGACTTAGGTTTCAGTAACTTTGTAGAGTAGTATTGAATTCGAATTCAACCCTGACAACAATCCATGAGAGAAGTTCTAGAAAAATCCCAAACAGTGGCAGTATCCCTGGAATATTTATGACTCTGAGTAATGCCTTTGAGGACAATACTCTGTTTCTGGAATGGCTGGTACTGTCACTCTCCAATCAATTGTAAAACCTGATCAATGTGCTAAAATGACTCTTAAATCTGCCTCCCTCTCCACCGAGGTGCCAGCCACCAGCAGTCCCCACCTGGACTAAAGCCCTGGCCGAGCTTGCATCTCTGCACTCCTGTTGGCCCCCTACCACGTGTCTTGTGTAGCAGCCAGTGAGATCTAAAAAGGCAAACCCAGTGTCACTGCCCTGCTTGAATCTGATGGATGACTTCCCATCAGGCCTTCCATGACCGTAACTCTGCGGACCAGAGTTCAGGGGGCCCACCCCATCTGTAACCTCACTGCTACTGCTTTGTGCCCCCCTCACCCTCACACACACTCTGCAAACCTGCCTGCACTCCATTTCCTTTCAGTTCTTACTCCTCGTCACCGCTGTGCACAGACCATACTCCAAGCACTTTGCACAGGTGTCAGTACATCTCACTCAGTTATTACCGCCATTTTACAGATGAGGCAACTGAGGCACAGGGGGTTCTGCCACTTGCCCAGGCCTCACACCCGGCGCCTGGCAGAGGATTCTCCAGGCAGTCTGGCTCAGCTCCCCAGCGCTCATCTGTCAGGGTTAGCCTGAACTCTGACTTCAAGGCAAAGCCCTCCTGTGCCTTCAGGGCGTCCTGCGCCTCTCCTGGAGCCTGCAGTTATATGTACCCTCTGGAGCTGTCATTTAACCATCCCTAGAGCGAGTCCCGCGATCTCTGAGGCCCCCACAAACGCGGGGTCACCTACCAGCGGCCTCTGCGGGAGGAACAGGCCACCCACGCTTCCTCGCAGCAGCCAGGAAGCCAGCACCTGCCAGGGTCCGCGCCAGCGGCCTGTCGTGTTCTCAGTCTCGCCGCAGGGACGATCGCTATCAACAGGAACCTGCGGTGAACATCGCTTAGCTTCCTTCTCTGGCAACGGCCCCCTCAGAAATCCCAGCCAAAGACCTGCTGGGGCTCGACCTTAGATCTAACGGTCCACACACGTGGCTTCCCTGTTCCCAACTCGGGAGCCAAGTACAGGAAACCCGGGCTCCCCTGGGGAGCCGAGCAGCGGCCCGCCCTGCCCGGCTCACGCAGGCTGCACGCAGCCCGTCCCGCTGAGACGACAGGGCGGGGGGCTGTGTCCAGCGCCTCCCGGCTGCTGCCCACTCCCACCAGCCCGCGCCCGCCTCGCCTCGTGCCACCTGCTGCTCGAGGCCTGTGGAGCAGGACACAGGGGCCCAGGAGACAGAGGCCCTGCGGCCCGCCGGGCCCCGCGGGGGTGTGAGCACAGCCTCTGTGCTTTCCGTGACTGAGGAGTTTGGGGCAACAGATTCCTGCCGATAAACCCTGCGCTAAGAGCTGTTCCTGAAATGCTTTGTGGTTCAGCCCCGGACATGATGAATTTGTTTAGATGAGCGTCCTGATCAAACGTGCTTCATAAGAACCGAATTAGAACATCTCCTAATGCTCTCTTGACGCTGGTCCCGTCCAGCATGAACCTCCAGGGCAGGATGAGCAATCTGGAGATCTGAAAAAATTCAGACAAGGACTGCCCTGAATAATGCTTACTTTTTTTGGTTACTTACAAACCACAAGCAAATAAATGCAGACGGTGCACATGATCCTGCTTGCATGAGGGGAGATGGGGTTGCCTTGGTCACAGGTCACAGGTCGACCTCGGCATCTCAGTAGCTTCCCAAGGCAAAGGGTCAGCGGTGCAAGGGCACCGGAGTTGGAGAGAGCTGGGCTTTCAGGGGGGTGTCCAACCGTCAGGCCTTTACATCACCGCTCAGATCCCGAGGAGCAGACCCCACCCCGGGGCCCGCACCTGCAAGAGGGACGGGGCAGTTAGGAGCCCGTGGGCAGCGGGCACAGGAGCACTAAGTCCCTGCCACACTCAGCCCCTGCCAGCGCTGTGACGAACTGACCCACAGCGCGCTCACTAAGAACCAGGCACTTAACACATCTCATTCACCCGACCAGGCGGATGTCATTAGCCCCATTGCACACATGAGGAGCCTGTGCTCAGGAGACGTGAGGAAATCAGCGTTTGCTTCCACGCGGAGGTTGTGTGCAGTCAGCTTGCTACCCAGCTGCCCATCCTAAGCCCGGCTGGGCCGCTCCGCCGCGGGAGCTGAGAGCAGCCGCAGGCCCATCGCCTCAGGGACACCCGTGTCCTTGGGCTCTGCGAATGTCAGAGCTTTGACCTGTGGCCTCGCCCCTGTGAGAGCAACGCACCTGCTCTACGGAGGTTTGAGAAGGTTTCCTCTGTCTGACTGCCCTGAGGAGGCTAACCTCCCCCACACTCGTCCTCTGCCCTCTCCTGCTCCTCGGGAGGGCAAGAATGGGTCTTGGAGACATTTCCTGGTCAAAGAATCAGAATTCACACAGCCGCAGGGACCAGCTCTTCTGTTCCTGGGAGATCTTTTCCATCTAATAACCTTCCTCAGGCGAACAATGGGCTGAAGAATCACCAAAACCTCCATAGCACTCTGTGCTCCCCCAAAGCTGGGCTTGGCTTCCCCATACCTGGGCGCCTCTGACATCCTGGAATAGCCCCACTGGGGCTGCTGGGTGGTCGTGGCAGTCACTTAGGTCCCCACTTAGGTCACCCGATCACCCCCCGATCTTCTAAACCCCGTGACATCTTCTGTCCCAAAGACCACACGCATGTGCCAATGGTGTCTTTCACCAGGGCAGTAGTCACAGGATGGTGGGGTTTCCTCCAGGAGCCCCTCGCTTAGTGCATTCGCAGAAGTCTTCATCTGTGTAAAAACACGTCCTTTCACAAGGAACCAGCTTGAAAGTCCTTCGTGTTCCTGGGGCCGGTGCTCCTCAGTCTCCGTTGCACCTTAGAATCTCCCGAGGGAATCTAAATCGTGCTAATCCAGGCAGCTCCCCAAACGAACCCTTCCCAGCCTCTGGGGTGGGGCTGGGTGTGAGGGATTTTTTTTTAAACTCCCTGGGGATTCTAAGTGCAGCCTGTTTGATAGATATTGTGCCCCTACTTTGGCCCGGTATCAGCAGGGGAACAGAAAAGCAGAGGGAAGAAAATAAGACCTCCAGAAACAATTTGTTAGCCTGACACTTGGGCCAGACTCCCTGAGGAATTCAGATTAGTCACCTTCCTCCCCCTCAAATACAGCAAACATCAATGTCATTTAATTATCGAAAAATAATACTACCCAACACAGGCTGGTCACCTGAAGGTGTATCCTAAGATAGAATACTTTTCCAGGCTGTGAGGGTGTTTTGTCCCAGCCTGCTGCTAACTAGCATAGTTTTTAGAAAAGTTGTGATCCTCTAAGATATGGGGCTACCAGATAATGTTCTTTTAAAATTACAATGCTGCCTAGATAGAAACAGAGCACTGGCTGTGGAAATGTGACTTTAAAATAGTGTCTTTGGACAAAGCTTTCTATCTTTTTAGAGAAGCTCTAGGAGCTGGGTGGGGCAAATTTGCTCAAAAATCAAGAATAAACCATACTACGTGCATCCAAATCTGCACAAGGCTTTTCAATTCTGCTCTGAAAATCTATTACAAATGTGTTTTTTTTTTAAAGATTTATTTATTTATGCATACAAGAGCTGGGGTACAGACCAGAGATGCAGGGGGTGAGAGGACTCACCAGAGACAGAGCAGGGAACAGAACAGGCAGACTGACCAAAAACACTGCTGAGGGGAGCAGCGGGCGAGACAGGAGAGGTCTGCTGCGCCATGTGGGTTGCTCCCTGGCCGGCCGGGTATCGAACTCATGCTGCAAAGGCTGCGGATTGCTTCATAGTGCGGTGCTTAAACACTTGCGCCACCAGGGAGGCCCCACAAATGTGTTCCTTTTAGTAAACTCACAAACAGGGACAGGACTTGCCTCATGAAATAATCAACTTCAAAACTTGGGGACATACTTAGATTGGCGCAGGGCATCACCCCAGGCATCAGTGAGGGGTGTCCATGCCCTGATTTCCCCAGTGGCATCAGAATCTCACTTCCCATCTTTCTATAAATAACAGACAAGAAAATGGGCTTTTGGGGGCCTCCAAGGTGGTGCAAGCGGTTGAGCGCAGCGCTGTGAAGCAGCCTCAGCAGTTCCGGTTTGATCCCCGCCGGCCTCGGAGCAACCCACATGGCGCGGCAGACCTGTCCTGTCTCCCCCGCTGCTCCCCTCAGCCGTGTATTTCGTCAGTCTGCCTGCTCTGTTCCCCGCGCTCTCTCTGGTGAATCCTTTTACCCTCCCGCACATTTGGCCTGTACCTCGGTTCTTGTATAAATAAAATAAATCTTTAAAAGAAAAGGGGTTTCCCAAGGCACTTGGTTTCCTTCTCCCCAAATATCACACTGCCAGGGCTTATCAGAAGGGAACGGGGGAGGTGGGGTCAGTTGCTTTTGACATTAGGTGGGGACTTTTCGTGGGGACATAATAAATACTCACGCCGCACTAAACTGATAGCGGATTTATTGCTTTAAGTAACTAAACAAGAAAGAGAAGAGACAGGCTGTTGTTTTGGTCAAGACAATCGGCATTCTCTCTCCAGGTTTGCCAGCTGCGTCTACTTAAAGCCTTCACAATACTTTCTGGACAATATAAACACGTGACATGGGAAACAACTGGACCAATGACACACTGATTAAAATAGCACATAACAAGGACTCCCAGCCAGTCGGCTCACCCTGAAATGACAGAAAGAACGTGTGTTCATAGGATGTGCTGGATATAAAGTGTTTTGAAAAATGATTTTTGGCATTAATACTAACACAGAATACTTTCTCGGACATTCTGCAAGAGCAGGTGCACAAACAGAATTACCTCTTCACTTCCAGATTACCAGTATCTATGGGAATACGTTGAGAAAAGCCAGGCGGTGGGGTGCCTCCCCTCCCCAATGTCACTTTCTTCGCCAAAGCAGCAGGGTCTGAGCGGTCTCGGTGGAGAAGGGCAGCTGGCAGGGCTCCCGGGGTTGTGACAAGTCACCATGCGGCTACAGAGAGCAGCAGGCGATGGACACTGGGGTGTGGGAACAGACCCCAGCTTGGTTTGAGCCAGGCATTTGGCCTGAATGCTCCCTGGAGGTCGGGAGGGGCGGGGAACACAGGCACTGGGTGGTGCAGACCCTCCCCTGGGTCTAGAAGAAACAACCGGACCATCTTGCACTTGAACACTGGGGGAACGACACTTTCAAATGGATGTGCGGAAACTAACACTGTCAGGGACCCAGCCCTGGGAGGGCCTGGGTTTGCTCACAAGGAGAGGTCAAGCCAAGCCAAAGGGTGACACGGGCAGCCCCCGGCCCGGCTGCCGGCACAGTGCCTCGGGTCTGCCAGCTCAGGAGCCTTCAGGTCCACGGCCAAGACTCAGTTGTCTTCTGCCGCGGTGGACTCCACAGGCCCTACCTCGGGGGCGCCCTCCCAGGTACCCTCCCCGGGGTCGGAAACCAAGTGCCCCGAGCACGCTGGGCCGTTGTGCACGGTCCCGCCCTCCGCCCACAGCTGGCCGGGGGGACACAGTTTCTCTTCTGTGACCTCTCCGCTGGGCACCCTCATCTCCTCCGAGGTTCTATCCTCCTGCTGCCGGCTGGCCACACAGTTGCCCACGTCTCCCGCTTTGGAAAACTGGTCTTCTAGGTTCTTCTCGTTTTCTTCTGCTTGTCGCTTGTCTCTGGCGCCGAGTTTCCCTTTGGATTTCCTCATCTGCCTGTTGTGCATTTCTTCTCGGGAGAATCGCCACTGGAACTAGAGATGAGAGAGGGTGGGGGTCAGCCTTCAGCTCTGGAGGTTGCTGGCTAGCTGGATGGGGGCCCGGAATGCAGTGGCACCATGCACGGGAAACGGTTTATTAAGGCTTTACCACACTGTCAATAATTCTGAGTGCTGTGCTAGGAAGAACCAAAATCTGCTGTGTAAATTTTTAAAAAGCTGCCACCTTGGCAGAGCCTTGGGTGGGAGAGATCTATCCCTCAAGTAAAACATTTGCCTGACTCCTCCCTGCGTCACAGCAATCTTGATGGCACACTCTTTTGGACAAGCCTGGTCCATCTGAATATCCCATCGAAGTAGAGAAAAGGGCGTGCAGGGCCTGCTGTGGCTAGGATTTCACATTTCCTCGCTCACTCTGGCCTCCCTGAGCACCCCTAAATGAATTCACCTATAATGGCTGATGTGTCACCCTCTTTGGAATTCTCTCCCATGGAGCTGACTGGCTTCCCTTTGGGGCTGGCTCAAGCTTCTACCAACCAAGCCATGAGTTTCTGATAACAGAGTCTCTCTACACACCTTAGAAGCCCCCCGGCCCCCTCCCCAAAATGGCGCCCACTTCAGCCAAGACACTAACAGGCGTCCCAAGGCTGTCAGTATGGATGCTGAAAAAGGGAGGTGGGATTGGCCAGAACTCAGGGCCTGTGTAATCTGAAAGCTAAACGTTCTGAGCTATGAAGTAGGCCACATGTAGAGTACTTGTCTTGGGAAGAACAAGACCATGCTAAGGTACTAACTGCATGTCTCACACAGGGACTAGGTGTCCCATGGCCCTCAATCCCCAAGCAATCCTTTCACTAGGCATTAGTAGCACCATCTTCTAGATGATCACAGAGGTTCAGAGAGGTTAAGTAACTTGCCCAAAGTCACACAGCTAAAAAACAAAAGAGGTGGACTTCAAACACAGGTGTCTTTACTCTGTGTTCTATTTCCAACCCCTCAATTTGGGTGCGCGGCAGGCTTCAGGCTCTGGTTCTAGAGGGAAGCAGGGAGAGAAGTGAAGGGAGAGGCCACACTTTGGAAGGGCTCAGCCCCAGGCAGCAGAGCCCCAGCTTTCAGGCATTACCATGTTAAGCTGCATCTGCGAGGTCAGGAGTCTGATCATCAGGCTGAGTGATGGGCTAATGGAAGTCCAGATTTAACTGCCATTAAAGATACTTTGATTCGGCTTATTAAAAACAAACAACTACACTGAAGGCTCCTGACAGGCCCATTTTTTTAAAAATCGATGATAAAATGTGAAGGGAGGCCCACAGGTGCGCCTGGAAGGGCCTAAATTCTCCAGTTCAGATGAGGCTCATACTCGAGTGGGCGTCAGAGTTGCCTGGGGGCCTCTGTCAAACAGACCATCCACCTGACCTGAGTTTCTGACTCTGAAGGGTCTGGGGAGGGAGGTAGAAACTCCCAGATGTGGCAGATCCTGCTCGTCCACAGGCCACGATTTGATAACCCCGAGCTACAAAAAGCTCCTGGGCAGGGTTTAGCCGTGAAACATCTTGGGAAAGAGGACGGCAGCCAACAGCCAACACTCCCCCGCCCCAGCGCTGCAGTCCGAGGAAGGGCTTCCTTCTTCCTGCCTGCCATCGTCCACCTGCCTCCTTCACCAGCCGGGCCTCCGTGCCCCCTCTGAGCGGGGGACACACCTGGGTCTTTAACAAACAGCAGAAACTACAGGTGACCCTTGAACATGGGTCCCTGGAACTGCACTGCACAGAGCCACTATGACTTGGATTTCTTACAAAATATTGATGGAATTCATAAATGCAGCACACTGCTGTAAATGTATTTTCCTGATTTCCTTACTGTTTTTCTCTCTAGCTCACTTTACTGCGAGAATCCAGTATATAATGCACATGACATGCGGAGTACATGTTCGTCCACTGGATCACCCATAGGCCGACAACAGGCTCTTAGGAGTTAAGTTTTTGAGGAGTCAGAAGTTGGAGGTGGATTTTGACTGTGTCAGGGGTGAGGCTGTCAGTGCTGCTTGTAGTGCAAGCACCCACAGGGTGAGCAGGGGGCTGGCCGAGCTGCATGGGGTCCAGGAGGCTGGCAGGCCTCCCAGCCCTCGGTGAGTCTTTGCGCTCTTGCTCAGTCTCGTCTTGTCTTGTGGTCTCACCTCAGAGTGACGCCGCCCTTTTATCCATCACCGCTAAGCACAGGTGCGAGCGTCTGCACACCTAGACATGCACACACCCACACATGCACACCTGTACACGCACACCTGCACACCCACACCTGCACATGCACATCTGCACATGCACACCCACACATGCACACCTAAACATGCACACACCCACACATGCACACACCTGTGCCCCCTGGGCCCAGGTGTCCATAATCAAAGACACTGGTGCCCTGGCCATCCACGCTAGTGGCGTAAGGGCGGAAAAACCCGCTAACTTCATTTACCCTACACTACCAAACCCCAAGTTGTTCATGAGGCGACCGGACTGCAGATCCTGAGGTTTGGAAAGGAGACATCTCAGAAAGCAAGAGGAGAGGCAGGCCTGTGGCGGTTCCCCAGCAAGGGACACTGTCCTGGCTGTAGCTGAGGTCACATCCACAGCTGGAAGGCAGGCTGCCCAGTCTGGGGCATGCACCCGTATCTTGAGCAGTGCCAGGGGCAGTCTCTGAACTCAACAAACCAGCCACAGTAAAACAGGCTGCCGGCGGCTGGCCTTCCCCCAGACGGGTGTTTGGGACACTCGGGGGTCCGCTAAGCTGTAAGTGACAGCAGCCTAAGCCAATCTATCTTGCAGCGGGCGCTGACTGCTCCTGGTGGTTAATGGTGGATTTGGCGGCTGCCTTCTGGTCCTCTGTGCTGTCACCTGTCACATTAGCATCTCAGAGCTTGGAGAGAGCCCTTCCTCTGCACCCCACCCCATCTGGCTTCCAGGCGCCATTTCCTTGGCGTTTCTCCCACGAGTGGGCCACGCTTTCCTCCAGATTTGTTGGCTGGCGAGGGGCTGCTCCAATCTGTTCACTTGCTAGGCGCTCCTATCTGGGCTCCATGTCCGAAGAACATGAGGAAGCAGGGGTGGGGGCAGGGAATAGTGCCAGGTAGGAGAGGGGCAGGTCCAGCAGCCGCTTCTGGCAAGTGTGGCCTTGGCCATCAAAGGGGGAGCAAGCTGGCTCCAGGTGACACCTGGCTGGGGCTTTGGCAGTCACTCGGCTGACTGACCTCTTCCTGAGCAATGGGGAACCCCCTGCGGGAAATTGCAGGAAAGCATCAAAATCATCTGACACCAGGAGAGGGTGTGGGCTCAACTTAGGACCATGGGACAAATCCTGAGAACAGCCTCCGTCTCTCAGCATGCTCTGACGTGAGGTCCAGCGAGGGGAGGGAGGCCCCAGGGACCTGGAGGACAACCGGGCCTATGAAACATCAGCCACTGTCACTCAGAGCCCTGGGGCAGGGCACGTCCCCAAGGCACGCTGGCTGGGTCTCTCTGCCAAGACCATGAGACTTTGACGTCCCAAGGGATCCAACAGGCGGGCCAGAGCCCCTGAGCTCAAGCCATGCCCTACACCCCCATCAGACTGCAGCTGACTTCGCACCCCTATTTTCAGCCTGGTGGGAAGAGCTGGCGCCTCCAGTATCCAGAACCTCTCTCCTTTGCTCCTGGCCTGGCCAGCAGGGCCTGAGCGCACCAGGCCTTCCTGTGCTTTCACCTGTCCTGTCTGGCAGCTTCTGGTGGGATTGTCAGGGGAACTCAGGTGATCCTGGGGTGCTGAGAGCCCTCAGAAGTCAGAGCAGGCTGCACACCCAACTGCTATAGAAAAGTCATCCCGTGAGGACGAAGCCTTGCCAAGGAAAACAGAAAAGACAAGGTCACTTACCTTGGATTCCTTTTTCTTGATTTTCTGAGGTAGACACGGTCTCTGAAGAAAGACAATCTGCTTGGTGGATACATTCCCCTCCCTGTAACATACACAGAGCGGAGAGTGAGTTAGGTTACACCTGAGGGACCCCCAAACCTCACACAGACGCGCCATTCCTAACTTCACGAAGGTCACACACCCATGAAAAGGAAAGCAGTCACACAACCGAGAGGGGTCGGGAAGCTAAGACCCCACCCCCACCTTGCTCCAAGGGGGCTGTTCCAGGGACTACTTCAGGGGCCCAGCAAAAGCTTTGTGGGCGTCCCTGCAGCGTCAGCTTCGTAGCTGCGAACTCCCCTTCCCTTGATGTGCAGTAACAGCTGGCTGGCATCTCAGCCAAATGATGACAAATTGGATTCTTCAGTGAATCTCAACAGCGAATCTTCAGGCCTCTTCCAAATCTAGCTGTGGTAATGAGGCTGGGGCGGGGCCTGGTGGCCTGAGATGGGCAGGTAGATGAGGACCTTGGGAAGCACTTGGCCCAGTCCGTCAGCATTTACAGGAGCGGAGGGACATCCCGCTGCACACAGGACTCCACTGCGTGTGGCTCTTGGCCACATGGGCTCCAGGGCTGGGGTCAGATTCATCTCTGCTGGCCGCAGGCTCATGGCTCCTGTGGGGGCAGGACGGGTGGGCACTGGCATTGACCTATGGGCGAGGGGTTCCGGGAAGAGCTGCCCACTTTTCTGGCACTGGGAGCGAATGTTGCATCTCCCATGAAGACAGGTCCTTGGGGAACCTCCTCTCAAAATGACAGAAGCGCTGTAAAGGAGAGCACAGCCTTGGCCCAGCCTCCACCCGCCCGACCACTTTCTGAAATCTCTTTCGCAGATGCCTTCTATGCTGGGGCTCCCGTTACTACGCAGAGTCTCAGAGGCAAAGGAGGTGGAGGAGAACATTTCTGATTTTGTTCTGGGGCTGGGCTGGACCATGGCTGGGCCAGAATTGGACTTTTCTGTTTTGACAGACGGGAACAGAAGCTCTCAAGCAGGCAGGCGGGAGGCATGAGCGAGGATCCGAACCCAGAGCCGCCTGCTTCCACACCTGCTCCACTCCAGATGAGGTTCACTGAGGGCAGAGAGTTAAGGGGGACAGGGAGGCAGGTGTGACTAGACACCTGCTAGCCCCTCTGGATTTAGCTCAGAAGGTGCTGGGGCTTCACATCTGAAGACATTCTCATTGTGACTCCTGTTCGGAGCAGAGAGGGAAGTCTGCACGCCTCCATTTAATGGCCCAGAAGACTGACTCAAAGAGGCTACATGACTTGACCAAGGTGGACAGTTAGCGAGTGGCAGATCAGGACTTGGGTTGGGTCTTCGGGGCACAAATTCAGGATTCTTTTGACTGCATCACCCTGTGCTCACAGAAGTTTTGCAAACAATATGGCGGCTCTCAGAGGCCCAGGGCCCAACGGTGTCTGCAGACTGGCTCCTGCAGGTCCACAGACCACTGTGTCCCGCTGTCCAGGAGGGCCCAGACGGGTGTGTGGAGGTGCCCAGAGAAGGCACTGACTGTTGCCATGATTCCCCACCCGTCTGTGTTCTAGCCTGGTGTCCCCCAGATCTCCAGCCTTGCCTCATGCGGTCCATCACCCTGCAATGCTGAGTGGCAGCAGGACTCTGGGAAGAGGAGCTCCAAGGGCCCCCGGGAGGGGGCATCCCTTCAGGTCAGCAAACAGGCGGCCTGGCGTAGGAGCAGGGCCTGACTCCACAGATGGAGGTTTCCCATGTTCCGGCACGTGGCCTCAGGCATGTGATGGCACCTGTGTGACCTCAGTCTCCTCACCTGAAAAGTGGGAATTCTACCCGCACTCACACACCTATAGGTCAGGTAGAGCTAGTTCAGGCAGCACAACCAATATCCAGATGGAAGGCCTTTTGGCATTCTTATGGCCGGGGTGAGCCCACGGGCTCAGGGAAGGACGGCAGGGCTGAGTGGACGAGCGAATATGAACATGTAATTACGAGGAGAGTCACTTCGAGGCCGAGACTCCAGGGCTCATAGCCCCTCCTCAGGGCTCCTGGCCAGCACCGTGATCCTGACTGAGCCCTTCAACCTCCTGGTCAGACTCCTCAGCTGTAACATGGGTCTAATTTAAAAATTCCACCTCACAGAAGTTTTTGAAGACTAAAGATTTTATATACAAAGGACGCACCTAAGCCAGCACAGGGCACAGAGCACGTGCTGAATTTCTTTCACATCTGAGACCCGCAGGTCCCCTCAGCCCAGGTAGCTCATCTTGGACACACTGGGCAGCAGTGGTTCATGGGTCCAGGCTCCCCATGTGAGAACTGGGGGCCAGGGGAGTCCCCTGAGGGGAGACAGTGACATGTGCTAGCTGGAGAGTGTATGTGACCACATGGGCCTCACAGGATCGACCAGGTCATGTATGTACAGCAGCGGTTACTAACCAGCCCTGTGCCCAGCCCAGGATGTCAGTAAAAAGAGTGAAATGACTTATTGTTACCTGGTGGTCTTGATGACAGGAGTCGGCAGCACACAGGTGAGCTGCCAGCCGTAGGCCGCCAGCGAGTTCAGCAGGGGCACGTAGTCCGTCTGCACCTCCACCCCCTGTGGAGAAAAGCCACTGTGAGGGCGGCGGCGACCCCAGGTCCACGCTGCGTGCCCAAGAGGGGACCGCTCAGCCCGCCAACCGCTGCAGCGGGAAGGGGGGGGAGGCCTGCGGCCCGAGGCCCGGCTCTGGCTCCGGTGATGCTCGAAGAGTCTGGAGCCAAACTGCCAACATGGGATTTCTTTCTGGGCCCCGACTCGGTCTAAGCAGTCGGCAAGGAATTAGAGCCAAAGGATTAATTCCTTCATTTTGTTTCGTTCTGGTCTGGACAAATAGCCTCCTGTGAGTTTCACGGAAGCTGCATAATCACCCCTCGCCTCAAAGATGGATTCAGGCACGTGACGACACAGGCCGCTCCGGAGGACTCTGGAGCGTGTCATGGGAAGTTCAATTACAGTTGACAAATGATGCGGGCATTTACATCCAGCACAGGAGCAACACACACACACACACACACACACACACACACACCCATACACATACCACGCGCACTCCACAGGAGCAACACACACACACACATAACACACACACACACCCTATACACATAGCACATACACACACATCCCCCCCACACACATTCCACATACACATAGCACATACACACACACACACACCACACACATTCCACATACACCACATACACACGGCTTCACCTGTTACGCGCTGTGGTGGAGAAAGGTAAATGAATTCCACCCGTGTTTGAGCTCCAGTGCAGGAGACAGCTCGGGGGAGACGACCAGCCTTTCACGTTAAAATCTCAGTCCTGGTCCCACCCTGGGCTTCTCACAGACCTGATTTCCCACTCTGGGCTCTGCCCGGGGTTGCTAGTGCAGCCCCACCCCTGCCTGGGAGACTCTGCACGCCCCATCTCCAGGTGGCTGGCCCCCGGCTCTGGTGGGCTCAATCCCTGTCACTGGCTTCAGAACATCTCAACATGTGTCCAGATTCTTTCCAATCGAGGAGGCCAAGCAGATCCATTCAGCTAGTGCCTCAGAGCCCCAGAAGGCTCAAAGGTGAACAGCAGCGTGACCCCATGGTTGGAGCTCACAGTCCATGCACAAACGTGCAAGCACCTGGAACACGTGATGCCCCTGGCAGGGCCACAGGCAGCAGATGAAGGATGCCTGCTGGGGTTTAGGCTGGGTTCCGGGGCTCACGGATGGGCAGAGGGTTGACAGGCAGAGCCGGGGAAGGAGGAGAAGCGTGGCATGTACAGATCAGCAGACCAAGCCGGCCTGGCGTGCCAAGGTTAAACCCACGTTCACCCAGCAGCATCCCTTGGTGTGGACCATCCCTGGGGATTGACTCCCGCTGGAGGCCTGAGCGGGGAAGAACTGGTGGCTCACGTGGCTGCCCTGGGGTAGGGGCTGGATGAAGGACTAGGGAACACCAGCGCTGCCTCTTCAGATGGCTTTCAAAGCTCCCGCCCTGACCACTCACTGGTCTCCACGCAGTGACAGAGTCAGGTGAACCCCATGCAACTAATTCCTCCTTCCAGAGCTTGTTTCCTCATCTGTAGAAAATAAGTCAGTCTGTGTCAGCGGGTCTATGGGTCTATGGGCAGCACCTGGGAAGTTGTTAGAAATTCAGTCTTGGGATCCACCCCAGACCTAGCCAATTCGACACCCTGGGGTGGGGTCCTTGATCTGTGTGGTGAGGAGCCCGCCCAGGTGAGTCTTAGAAGCACTTTCTAGATAGTCAAGTTGGGCGCTGGCGTCTGTTGAAAGAAAAGACTGCAATTCTGTGCCTAGCTCTATCAGCCGTTACCTCAAAGAGAACCTTCCCCACCAATCTCCGTGCGAGGAGAAAGGCAGAGGGCCAGCTATGAGGAAAGCAGCTGCAGGGGAAGGGAACAGAGGGAGCAGGAGGAGAGAGAAGGGGGACAGCAAGGAAAAGGAGGAAGGGAGGAAGAGAGAGAGAAAAGGCAGAGGTTTTAAGCATAATCAATATATTTAGGGAGGGGGACCGCATTCTGGACCCCCTGCGGACCAGAGATGGCCTGCAGACAGCTGATGGCCAGCGACACCCCCCCCTCTGCCTGACCTCCTGGGCACATGGCGACCTCCCTCCTAGACCAGCAGGACCCGTGTCCTTCATGCTGAGCAAGGCCCTCATCCCCAGACTTTGGTGGTTTTATCTGGGGAACCCCCCCACCACTGCATGCTCCATTAGAGAGAGGACTGGGGGGACATGTTCAATCCACACTCTCAAGCCTTGCGAGGTTATGATTACTTGGGTCTATCAAGAATAACCTTCCCACTTTATCAAGCACGGTGACAAACCTGCCACAATCAGACAGTAGTCATGGCAACCGGGACAAGCTTTGGCACCTCACAAAGCCCTGCGAGGCAGAATGGTGTCCTTTCATTGGCGACTGTGCTGGGTTTTCTCGCGGGCACCCTGAGCGGCAGGACAATGGACGATCCCTGCTGCAGCCTGACCTGCCTGCTCAGACAGGCCCGTGCGGGGCTGCCTCTCTTTTGCTCGATTTTATTGCATTTTGTCACTATCTGAAAGAGAAAGACAGCAGGATTTCTCCCAAACAGTTTTTTCCCCTCAGGGTAGGGGATGTCAGCCAGAGGGTACAGAATTGCAAAGACTAAAAGGAAAAGGGAAAACACAACAAAACACAAACCCTGCTTGAGAGCCCAGGGTTCACTCGCCAGTGTTAATATCTGGCTGTCACATGGTGAGTTGAAAAGTAAATTACAAATGGTAGGGGGTGAGGTGTTACACTCTGCCAGACTCTCCCGCTCCAACTATTGGGGCTGGTCTTGATTTAATTAATGCGAGATGTGGTTTTCCAGAAGCATCTATCAAAGCCGGCTTGCAGATTACCAATTCAGTGAGAAGATGGCATTTGTAAGCTCTGACATGAGCCCCATGCAGTTGGTGGAAGATGCTTTCAAGTCCATTAACGAAGAGAGTTGGTTGGAACCTAACTGGATGGAAGGTTCTCTTTGATCTGCTTTTCTGTGACACTCCAGTGAGGAGAGAAAGCACAAACAGCACTCCAAAGCCAGCCTGCTTATCAAATGAAGAGATGTTTCTTCCTGGGAGTAGGAGCAAAATCTTTTAATTAACTCCCCACTCTTCTGTGTGGATATGTAATCTCTGATCACACCTGGAGTGGTAAAAAAACGGAGCGTGTCCTGTGGTTTTTGACTTGTGTAAAAGGAATTCATTTGTATTGATGGCTTTTTTTTTTTGCCTTGTTCCCTCTAATTTCTCTGCTGGTCCCAAATCAACTAAAGAAACAGACATCTAACACAACCTTCCCTTACCCTCCAAAAATGAGGACAACAGAAGGGAAAGCTTGCTGAGAAATGCATTTGCCTTTTCATCATTTTTTTAAAGACCCTACGTGCAGGGAAATAAGTAGATGGTAACATGTTGGTCCGATGAGAAAGTTTGTACCCGGAATGTCACTTTGCTCTTCTTTCCTGTATTTCACTGTGTGGGAGTCGTCTGGGAGAAAAGCAGTTGAAAATCCTGCGCTCCTACGACTGGAAGTGCAGAGAGGAGTTCACTTTCCCATGGCAGCAAAGTGGACGGGGTCAGCTCGGGGAAGATCTGTTTCTGGTAAAAGTGATTTGGGGACTGTGTGTCTCTGTTGCCCCAGCTGCCACAGCTGGGCGGTGTGCCCCCCTCTGCCCTTCACTGAGAGGGCGTGTGAAGTGAGAGGCCTGCAGAACATCCTTCTTAAAACTGCTACCCACACACTAATGCCCGACACTTCTTGGCAGGGTATTTATACTACCACTTCTTTACTCCACCAATTTTAGAGCTCTGCATTTCCCACCATGGGAAATAAAGGTTTAAAGTTTCCATACACAGGCCTTACTTCCTCCTTCTTAAAGCCCCAAACAGAGTGTAATTTAATTCAGCCAAAAGTTGGTCTTCGTGTTATTACAACTTAGCAAATATAGTCATCCCTCTGTATCTGTGGGGTCTGCCTACTGAAGTCAACCAACCCCAGATCAAAAATATGTGCCATATAGTTAAGCCTATTATGGTTGTGCCTGTACTGAACATACACAGACTTTTTTCTTCTTTTTATTCCCTAAGCAATATATTATAATAATTATTTACATGGCATTTACATTGTATTCGGTATCATAAGGCATCTAGGGATGATTCAGGCACACAGGAGGATGTTTGTAGGTTATGTGCAAATGCACACTGATTTATACAAGGGACTTGAGCATCCTAGGATTTGGGTATCTTTGGGGGGATTGGAACCAATCCCCCTCAGATACCGAGGGACAGCTTTATTACTCATTGGAGTATCAAGTACCATGAGCCTGTCTTCTGTTTCATACCGTCCTTTCCTTTTCCTGGAGTTCATTGTAATGTCTATTTTTTTTTTCCCATCTGCTTGATAGTACATGAACCCATTGCTAATTTACTCCAGATGTTCCAACACTACTATTTTCTACCCATCAATCAACATCCGATGTACCTAAATATATTCCTCCACTGGAGACATCATTTTTGGAGCTTTCTGTACCCTTGCTTCAATCCACTCTGGCTGTTTGCCAAGCCTGGGTTCTCCCTCCCTGCCTCTGTGGCTGCTGTTTTTCTTTCTTGGTTTCCTCCTCATCTTGCTGGAGCACATCCTCTAGCGGTTCTCTAGGCAACAATGCCCTGGAATTCATTTGAACCCCTGCATTTCTAAAAATGTTTTTGTCTTCACCCTTAACTAACAGTGTGTGTATGGGAGTCTGGGCTGAAATCTATTTTTCTATTACAATCTGAAAGCATTGCTCCTTGAGCTTCTAGATATCAGCACTGCTACTGCGGCAGCTATTTTGATTACTAATACTCTGAGCATAACATGTTCCGTTGTTTTGTAAGATCCTAGGGTGTTCTTCCCTTTGAAGTTCAGAGTATCACAGAGGGCGTTGGTGGGTCTTCTTTACTCTTAGGACCAACAACCTAATGGACTTGGCATCTCAGAATTCTGATCCACCACTCTGAAAAGTGTTCTGTTTCGTTCCTTTGATAATATATAAGGATTTTAACTCAATGCCCTGGTTTTGACTCCAAAGTTCACTCCTCACCATCCTATGTGAGCCATGCTTGAGGATGAGAGCTTTTCTTAAGATCTGCTTGAGAAAATGGCTCCCCGCTACATTAAGTTGGCTGTTTCCTCCATGTTGCTAAGTCAATTAGCTTTCCTCCATTCACTTTCTATCTTCTAAAAATTTGCTGAAGTCATGGATTTTCTACTTTCTCTTCTTCCAATCATCTGGTAGTTGCATGTATCTAATCTACCTACCTACCTGCCTATAGTCAATTTTCATTATTCACAGGAGTTATACGCCCTTAATGTCACCACACTGAACTACTCAATACTGAACCACTGATCCTAGGAGGGGTACAGGGTTAGACTCCTGCAAGCCTCTGATCACATCTTTGATCAGTACTGAACCTTGCTGAATACATACTGTTGACCCACTGACTTTGAACTCACCACCACAGCACTAGAGCTCATGTCCAAACAAAACTCACACATGTATTTGTGAGGAGTGTCACACCCTCCTCACACTTAGGAACCCTAGCTAGCCCACAGCACTGCACTTCGGAGGCCATTTAAAAGAGTGAAACCACCAACGAAAAGCATAAAAATGTGAAAAGTGTGGCACTAAGTAGACGGCAGAAAGGACAATTGTTATTGAGCTGAAATAAGAAGCAGAGCTTCACCTTGCTGGGAACACACTGTCAGCGACTCAAGCCTTTTGCAGCAAAAGAGCATGAAAGCACTGAGTATCGATTTTGGTGTCACTTGTGAATAATGAGGATTGTCTGCCTATCTGTCTGTCCATCCCTCCATCCGCCCATCATTTCTTTAGTATAACTTCACTGGAATTTTTCAGAGGAGAGAAATAGATGCCTATGTCCAACTCTCCCACATTCAACACAGCTCTATTATTTTAATTTCAAAGATTCTACTGGCAGGCCTTTCTAACTCATTTAGAATCCAGAAGTCATAGAGTAAAAATAATGAGTTTGGTGACATAAACACCTGTCTGTCTGACACAAGACAAATGGTTTTGTCAAAAGACACATGATGGGACCATACCTGTAGCTCACATTCCAGACACAAAAGAGTTCTTAAAAATTGACTAAAACCTCCAGGAAACCAAATTTTAAAATGGATAAGAAGGGAGTCAGAGAAAAGGAAATTCAAATGGTCATTAAGTGCCATTTGCAAAAATGCCAAATCTCACAATAAGAGAAATGCAAATTAAAAGTGCCCTGAGATAGCATATTTCCACTTATCCTGTTGGTAAAAACCCACGTCTGACACGCACTTTGCTGAGAAGGCAGTGTGAGGGGCGACACGAGAGCCTTCTCATACATGGCGGGCAGTAGGGCAAGCTCACCCGACCCCGCAGAGAACAGTTTGACAGTATCTATCAAAATTACAAATACATTTACCCTTTGGCCCAATAATCTCACTTCTGGGAACTGGTCCTCTATAAAAAATGAACAAATGGACTAAATCATTCACAGGAGAACCGACTGCACTAGTAAAACACTGACGGCCCCCTGAGTGACATCAGCCGGACTTGTGCATAAACAACATGTCGTTCCTGCGGTGGTGGCTCGGGGCCCAGGTAATGGCACTCAGGTTGTGAGTCAAGGCTTACAGGGCAAGGACAAAAGAAGCAGGACGGACTTCCAGTTTAGACATGCTGAGTCTGAGCAGGCTGGAAAGGCCCAGGAGGCAGCTAGGAGGGACCGTATAGGAAAGATGCCGTCACCCACTCCCCCTGGCTAATCCTGCAGCCTGGGGATATGTCACCTTGCACGCACAAGGGATGCCGAGGATGTGATGGCGATAAGGATCTTGAAATGGGGAGGTTATCCCAGTGGGTTCGATGCCTTCTAAAGGGGTCTCAGAAGAGTGCGGAGGAGGCCCTGTGAGGATAGAAGCAGCTTGGCCCCTGGAAGTTGAAAAGGCAAAGCAGAAATTTCTCCCTTAAAGTCTCCAGAGAAAATGTGAGCAACACAAAGCCTGAAAAACCATGTCAGTGGACAGGGAGGTCTTGGGAGACCACGGCCAGGACATTTCAGGAGGGAAGTGGCAGATGGCAAACCCTCACGCATGGCTGGTGGTGAGGGTCACACAGGGCATGCTAACAGGTTCATGGGAGATCTGGGGGTTGGCATGGCTGTGCCAGGGCTCAGCAGAGACCTTGGTCACCATGGCTCAAGGTGAAGGTACAAGTCCTGTCCTCATGTGATGGGGAGGAGAGCGCCAAGCTGGCAAGAAGAAACGTCTCACCTCTATGTATCAAGTGGAAAGTGGCTGCCGTCACACTGGGCAGTCTTGCAGGAAACTCAGTGAGTCTGTCAGTGTCCTAAACGGCAGGGCAACCGGGCCTCCACTTATTCATTGTGTATCTCTGCAACAGGGTAATCCCCAGGGACAGGGGAGGCTCCAGGTTCCCTGCCCCGCCTAAGGGAGGGTGGAACTGAGCAGGAGGAAAGCTTAAGAAGAGACTGGAAGAAGAAGGAGCAGGAGATCAAGAGATGACTGGAGGAGACACATAGAGCAGAGACATGTGAAGAAGCTGCACCTGCTTCTTGGCCTTGGACTTGTACCAGGGACTTGGGGGACACGGCAGGAGACATCTGAAAGAGATGTGGGTGAGGGACCCATGGGGAGGTTGACATGGCAGCCTTTTATCTCTATTTTGATTTTGCTCTTTTCTTTCCAGACTTGTCTGACTCCTCCTACCTTTTCCCAAGGTTCCCCGCCAGAAGGTTCTTTAGACTCGTGCAAGCTTTCAGGCCTTAGTGGCCCTCCTTTGGCCCAACCCTATTTGGCTGGGCATTTACCCACAAGGAAATGGGTAACTTTGGAAGTTTTGTGTGAAAACTATTTTATCTATTCTTTCCCCTGTATTGCACTCTAATTGTATTAAAGTTCCTTTCCACTGAAAAATCTTAAGCACTAAGAGTATGGGTGTCTTGGGGGTGAGGGGAGGGAGGGGAGGGGAAAGGAAGGACTAGAGTCAAAATAAGGAGGGGGTGCAATTGTATGGGGAATATAACCAAAATGAAAATGCATACATTGTGCAAAGATGAAAAAAGATGTAAGAATTATATAAAATAAAATATTTAATTAAAAAAAAAGAGTATGCGTGTCTCTATGTGGCAGATGGCAGACCCTATATAGAACAGGCGGGTTTGGGGGTTCCGGGGTGCCCCTCACTCTGCCCTATAACATCTCCATGTTCAAGCGCCCTGGCTCTGCACAGGGCACCTGGGAAGCAAAGGCATGTGCTGGACTCTCTTTTCCTGTCCCAGGAATCCTAGAGGGGGAAGGGGTGCTTTGAAGGCACCGTGAAGTGAGCTGGAGGGAGAAGGGGACTAGTGACCTTCTGCAGTCTCTGGGGAAAGGGCTGCAGGAGCCCAGCCTTCTGGCCCTCGGCCTGCCCCCCTCCCCACCCCAGGCCTCCTGCTGGACCACAGCCTCTGCCAGCCAGGGGGAGGGGCAGGGTTCTGGGGCTGCAGGAGAAGTTGTTTTGCTCTTTGTTTTACACACAATGCTCCCGAAAAACATTTTGCTGATATGTAATTAGGCCAACATAATAGACTGAGAAAGCAGTCGGCTCATTTTAGACAACTTTGGCTTTCAGAACATTCAAAGAGAATACGTTAAAAAAAAAAAAGAAAAAAGCTTAGTTTTCTGATGTAGAAAAGAGGGCAGATGAAAATACGTGCGGCTCGTAGAAGGCTTCTGTTCTAAGACTCTCCCCACCCCTGCTGGTTAATTCACTCCTTTGCCTGATTTCCTCTCCGGAGCGAGAACTCCAGAGCCCATCAAAATCATAATAACAACTCTTATTACTATTTGAGATACACCGTTTGCAGAAATGGTCTCAATTATTACCTCCCAGTCTCTGGGCCTCTCTGTGGCCCCTCCATGGAGTCCAGTCCCTTTCTCCAGCCCGTGAAGCCAGGCTGGTATTAGGACTCGCTCTGGCCACAGAAAACGGAGGCCAGGACACTGGGAGTCTGAACCTAAGGCTCGAGGGCTGCGTGCCCTTGCGCTCAGGGAGCCAGGCCTGCGCTACAGGGCCTGCTGTGGCATGAGGAGAAACAAGTGCCTCCACCCACCAGCACACAGGCAAGGCCACCCCGGACCGGTCAGCTGCCTATGGAGCTCATGCAGAAGCAGGGGAAAGCCCAGCGGGGCCGAGGCAGGCCCAGGCCAGATGAGCACAGCCCGCAGCTGCCCCACAGACTCAGGAGCAGCAGGTAAGGATTGTTACTTTAATCCTGAAGCTCTTGGATGCCTCATTCCAGGGAAGAGCTGACAGCGCACTCTCACTGCAGGGAGAACCAAGGCCCTGGCAAATCTCTAGGAAGAAAATCACAGTGCAAGTCGCTTGGCCCATGTGAGAGAATCAGACAGTCTCAGCCACTAGCTGCAGCCGTCTGTGCTGCTCAAGCTCACCACACTCCAGGCCGGCACACCTAGCCCTCGTCTCCTCCCCGCCAGACAGGCTGTGCACTCACGTGGCATCTGGAGCCCTGGAGTCTAATCTACGATAACCCAGCGTGAGGCCAGCACTGCCCCCAGCATGCCCTGGGAGGCAGAGATAAAACCAACCACAGGAGCAACCTCCCCGCTCCAGACAGTGCCCTGGCTTCTCCCAAGGGCCACGCATGCCAAGCTGGCAGGAAAACCAAACCTGTATGCACAAGATAACACTCCCCGGGAGTCTAGGACAAGTGCGTTGGCTGGTCCTGGCTGGTGTGGTTTCTCTGAAGTCACAAACTCAGAAGCGGGGAGGGGGGGGGGGGACAGGAGGCGGCCTGCCCTAGCCAGAATGGAGCTGTCTGTTGTCATCACCTGCCTGGGCAGGAGGAGAAGCTCCCAGGTGTGCTACAACACAGGCTCCCGGATGATGCTGGACACGGAAGGCTGTTCCAAGGTGAAGTGGGCACTGGCTGGGGGCGCTCTGAGTCTCCATCGGGCAGATGCTGCGGTTCTGAGTGCAAACAGTTAAGCAACTCAAAGCTGTTCCATCCTGTCAGCTGCTCGGCAATACCACGAACAGTGACAGCGCCCAGAGACAGCACGGTGCTCGCTCCCCAGAAGCTGACGTGCGCACACCCTCAGAGCCGGGGCGAGCACGTCTTCTCCAGCAGACTTGGAAACAGCTTTGTTTGATAACAATTAAACAAAAAGCATTTTCTCCATCCAGAGACTTGTCAAGTCCCTTCCACTTGCTTAGATGAGGGAGAGGAAAGGAGACTTTCTCAGCAGATGGGATTTGCCATTTGATGACTCTCTTTAGACAATTTGAGATGGATGAGGGATTGTAGTTTTAACCCTTCTTTCTTAGTTTTTTATCTCATCTACTACCTAGAAAAAGGATTTCAAAGGAACTTCCCTATGAGGGATGTGTGTGTGTGTGTCTGTGTGTGTAATTAAAAGGTATTTAGTTTGAGGTGGTGGGGGGAGGCTATCAGCCAAAACTCTAGAACTTAAAATGATGTCAAGCTTCTTACCTTTATCTAGTGTAGGTTCCTGACCGCTTACCAATAATCATAAATGCTAATTCAGAAGATGTGCCTGAACAAAGGTTGGTTCAAAATCATTGCAACAGAGGAGGAAGTGGAATAAAGGATTATTCCACAGCTGCTGGGCAATGCAGCAACAGAACCCCACAAAGCAACCGTGGGTTCACCCCTGAGAGAGTAAGACCTTTAATGTGTGTAGCCCCCGACTCAACAGGCTTTCTCCTGCCCAACTGCACCACGCAGTGCATTCAAGGTGCCATGTTCTCAGGCCAGCACTGGCTCCGTGTTCTCTTTCGTCACAATTCTCTTCATGGTGACCCATTTGTCAGCATCCTGTTGCTATGGTAACCAGTTCTCTCTGAACCCCTTTCCTCATGCTACCCTCTCCCTCAAGTTAAATGATGTTGCTCTAATCCCACAGTATGTCTTTTGAGGACCCTGCTTCCTGAAAGTGGTTTTCTAATAGGCCTTCTGAGGTGCTAGAAATTACCAACAGGAATATCCAACCTGTGGTAGATAGGACCCCCCAGGGGCTCCTCCCCCACGCCAGCTGCCCTCTCCTCAACAGCCCAGAGACAAGAGCAGTACAGCCTGCTCTCCTGGGTTCCATCAGCCTCCAGACCGTGACCCATCAAAGGCAGAGCTGACGGAGAGAAAACCCAAGTCAGGAAAAGTAAAATGGCCTTAGAGAGATTTGCCAACTCTATTTGGGGTCCTCTAGGAAATCCTGTGACCCCTGCCTTATCACTTCTCCACACTGCTCACTTCCCGGCCTTCATCTGTCCACCTGTTTATTGCTGTTTCCATCATGGGAATGCCCCGTGTCAGCATAAGGTTTTTAAGGTTCATCCATGCATCTGGTAGCATGTTCTGGTGCTTCACTCCTTTTTGTTGCCAAAATCATTTGAAACGCATTGGCATCTGGGAAGTGACAGCCGCAGGTCGCTGCTACTTCTACTGGGGTGAAAGGGTTCCACACAAATGCTCCAAAGGGACCATGCCTGCCCCTTGCACGTGAAGGAAAACAGCATCTACGCCTCTGCTTAATCACAGTTTAGCCCTTCACAGACACAGAGCCAGCTACTTCATTGCCCTTGTTTTCTCTTCCTCCAAGATAAATATGCCCAACTGTTTTCAACATCTATAGGCATAGTCTATTTTTTCTAAAAGATTTATTTATTTATGCATACAAGAGCTGGTGTACAGGCCGGAGATGTGGGGGGTAAGAGGACTCACCAGAGACAGAGTGGGGAGCAGAACAGGCAGACTGACTGAAATACACTGCTGAGGGGAGCAGCGGGCGAGTTTCAGGAGAGGTCTGCTGCGCCATGTGGGTTTCTCCCTGGCCGGCCAGGGATTGAAATCATGCTGCAGAGGCTGTGGATTGTTTCATAGTGTGGTGCTTAACCTCTTGCGCCACCAGGGAGGCCCACTCTAGGTATATTCTACATTGCTGTGTCCCCCCAAACCCCCCACCGTTTGTCTGTCTCTCATCAACCACTGCAGTTGATGGCAAAATTATAGAGGATGTAAAGGACAGAGGGAGAATTTAAAAAAAAAGAGAAACACATACTTCAGGACCCCTGGGTTGTGATGGGAGGGAAGAGATGGCATATGAAGGGACCTCACGCATACTCTGAATTTATATATGGGCAGGTAGTTAAAAAAGTTAAATAACTCTGCAGTAAGGTGGGGGCATGGGAAGCGTCCAGAAGGGAGGGCAAACCCAGCTGATGGCATCAAAGAGCCATGAAGAGCTGGGTCTCAGCAGAGGCTAAGAGAGAACAAAAGTGGTGGGACAGCATAACACAAGGTGTGATCTGGAAAACCCCACTTTGTCATAGTCCAGGGCATTTGGAGCATTTTGAGGGGAGTAGTAGCCTCACCGTTGGCCTGCCTGTACTAAATGCTTTTTCATTAGAATTGCTGTCAAATCAGGTAATTCTCCATTCTATTAACTATTTTAAACCTAAGTGCAATTGATTTTTTTATACTCTATCCCATTACATTTTATTGGACTGGTTTAGTTCCTACAATTGATAAAGTAATAGATAATGAGATTAGAAGGGCTTTACAAGAAGTCGAGGAAACCTACTCAGAAAAGAAGCTGGATGAGATAAGTCATTTTCAAGGTTTCTTGCTTTGTTTCTTTTCTTTTCTTTTCTTTTTTAAAGTGGTGGGATGCTTTCCACAAACATAACTGAAGTCTAATTTAGAAATCCCACGTGTAAAAACATAGATACACAAAAAACAGCAGTGGTTGACATTGTGTAGATGGGTTTTCCTGACTCTTCCCCACTCCCCAGTTGCAAACATGCCCTTGACTCTCCACCCACACCTAACTAGAATGGTTCCGTGGAATCCAATCACATCTATCTTCTTTAGATCCTGATGGCCACCCAGTCTATTTCTTGGCCTCCAAGTTTTGGGTCTCCACAGGCTCACACCCTTCTAGACCTCTACATAAGCCACTGAAAATGGTGTGAGAGAGGGCAAGTCCCTGATGGTGTCATAGGGCCCACAAACTAGCCCTCCCTCCAGTAAGGTTCTTCTGAGGGCAGCCTCTCAATACCACAAACTCTTGGTCATGTGAATTTCAAAAAAATAAAATCAGATGAGTGGCCAAGAATGATCACTTAGCCACAAAAACACCCTACAACCCCCAATATCCGCTGATTTAATAAAACCGAGTTCTTGGAGAACCATTTTCTCTGTCTTTACCCATGATTTTCAGATAACCTAAGCACTCACCAAGTTCTAAAAGGGGCCTGCTAGAAACAAAGCATGAGAAGGGATGAAGAACAGTCTCTTGTGTGGGGCCAGCAAGGAAATGAGGGTGCTGTCCGACCACAAGGAACTGAATTTGGCCAACAATCTGCATGAACTTGGGAGTAGATTCATTCCCCAGAGTCTATAAAGAGGAGCATGGCCTCGCCAGGCCCTAATCTCAGCCTTCTAAGACCCAAAGTAGAAGACCTAGTTGAGCCCATCTGGATTTCCAACCTTACAGGAGCTGTGAAATAATAAGGGGTGTGTTTGTTTGTGAATGTGTGTTTGTGTGTGTGTGTGTGTGTGTGTGTCCGCCCCACCCTACCATTCTCTTAAACACATCAGGAAAACCAAAAGAGCAACCCCTTCTCACACATTGAATAGAGTCTCCCTCTTGTCATTCTGTGGCCTGCAGTGACTGTTAAAAAGCACACCACTTTTTAAAAAATGCATTTGTCACAAGATTCTGAAAATGATGAATTTTTCACAGGGAACAAGGCTCTAAATTCATCGTGCCCTATGGTCTCCACCAGAACACATACTTGCCTCTCTCCTTCCCATCAGCTTTAAAAAGTTCCTGGTGATTTAGGGCCTTCCACCACCCCTCAGGAAGCTTGGCAGCGAAGAGAAATTACTGATGGCATGGAAAGGCCAGGGGGTGGGCATTCATTTTTAATGACTGCACTCTTTCCCTCCAGTTAAAGAAATCAACCCTTCTTGACCAAATTTCATCCATTTATCATGTGTTCACAGTGGCTGACACACAGTAGGAATGCAATATTTATTTGTAGAATAAATTTTTGTAAAGGTCTAACTTGTATAGCTAAATTTTGTAGAACAGGACAGCTGAGTTCATGGAAAAAAAAAGGACACAGATTAAGAATCAATTTGTTCCTTCATTCATCTGGGCTGCTTCCCAGCCTGGTCTTCTTTAGAATACCCGTGATCCTCTAGCCCCATTCAGTGCAGTCACTGTTGTCTGCCTCCCCAGCTGACACCCTCTGTAGGCCCAGCCAACCATGACCCTTGCTATGACGTAGGTGTAGGACCCAAGCCTGGCCAGTGGGGCCCAAGGGAAACCCTGCTTGGGAGTGTCTGGGAAAGGTTTTACTTAATAATAAAAAAGGAAATGTCCCTATTTTTCCCAGTTGTCATCATGTTCACAAGAGATGCTTGGATGCTGCAGCCACCTTGGGACGAGGGTCATGAGGAGAAACCCAGCAGATATGTGAGGATCAGAATTCAGGTCCCAGATGATGTCCTTAATCCTCTGAAAAAGCTCAGCCATCACCCCACGTTCCTCCAGACTTCCTACTCAGTGAGTGGGAAGACCCCTACTGTTTGATTCACTTTACTTGGCTATGAAAGTGCAGGGGGAGGTTCACTAAGGCCCTTTGGCAATTGATGCTGGAAGGGAAGCTGCCCCAGGAGGAGCTGTCATCTAGAATAGCCGGTGCAGGTGACTAAGGAAATCAGTGAGTCTGTAGAGCTTGATGAGTGTGGATCTGCAAGTACAGAAGTGGGTACCTGGCCCTCTAGATATGGTGACCAAAGTGAGGTGAACCCACAAAAAGAAGAAAAAGATCAGCCCTAGAATGAGACGAGGAATACACAACTAAATACACACACATATAACACTTACATGTATGTAGCAAGAAGTTGAACAAAAAATTGTTAAAGACACCAAAGAGGGCAATTATTCAACTCCCATTTTACTGTTTTATTTTTTTCCTATAAGAAGAAAACAAGTGTATCAAACACCTGGGAGAAGACTCATTTAACTAGTTATCTTCTAAAAAGTTATTTTTTAGTTACCCAAGTAAGATGAAAACTTCCCCACCTATAAGTGGAGAGATTACAGGTATGGTCCCTCCCATTTTCCACTCCCATGCGGTCACCGTGATTCATGTGGATGGGTGGCCTCCCAGACCAAGGTTCTGTATTTATACATCCCCATAAAAATCCATCCTGCTGTTTTGTGACTTTCCCCCTATAATTGGCATCTCAGTTTGTACCAGTCAGGGTTCTCTTGAGGAGTAGAACTAAAAAGACTGATATGGATAAAAGTACAGAGATAGAGATGATACAGAGATACAAGTAGACCCCTACACCTATACCCACAATCTTTACCTAGTATCGACATCTAATATCTTTATGCCTATATAGAAAGCTTTATTCTGAGGACTTGGCTCAAGTGATGGTGGAGTCTGGCGATCCAAGAAGAGGCAGGCTGACTCTTCAGGCCCTCAGCTGACTTGATGAGGCCCACCCACAGTATGTAGGATAAGCAATCTGTTTCCTCCAAGTACTGACTGAGTGTTAATCACAGCTAAAAAAATACCTTCACAGCAGCAATTAGACTAGTGATTATCCAAACAAACAGACACCACAGCCAAGCCAGGTGGACCCCTGAGACTCACCATCACAGCCTCACCCTACAACTCCTTTTTCTCACTGAACATTTCCTGGAGTGCCGTCCATGTCTGTTTCTGCAAAATGACCACCTCCATATTACGGAGGTACCACCCTTTATTTACCCACTCTGCCCCTGCTGGACATGGGCATTGCTTGCTTTCTTTTATTACTAATAATCCTGAAATAATGTCCTTGCATCTGCCTTTTGTGAACAAATACCTTTGTTTTCTAGAAGGAATGGGTGTGAGGTAGGGACTTGCTGAGTCATGGGTAGTTAAGGGCACTTAAAAATTTTAACAGATGTTGGCAACCTGCCCTCCAAAGCAAAGCTTAAAATTCTTAATAATCAACTTAAAATGCATCAAGCCTAGTGAGATTTTAAGGGAAAGGTGCTTGCTCAGCCCTGCCATGCAGCACATTGCGTGTCACGCTTGGAGCAGAGGTGGGACATAAGGAGCTTGATCAAAGGGCTGAGAGCTGCCAGAGCAGGTCTCAGGTGATCCCGACACCTGGCAGCCCCTCTATGCTGGGATCGCTTGGGCTGGAAAAGGAGAGGATCATAGCCTGGTCTCCAACCCTGGTCCTTTCCTGGAGATGATCATTCGAGGGAGAATCTTCTGTATCACAGGAAAAAAAGGCAGAGAACTGCTGACTTTGGCACCAAAGGCTATGATCTCAGAACCAAAATAATTATCTTGGAGAAACTGTGGCAATGAAACAAATGCCAGATGGTTTTAAAAGAACAAATATTGGCTCCCTTGTCAGAGCAGAAGGTGGTGAATTCTAGAAATCATAGAAATTGATGCCACTTCCTGGCAAATCCTAGTGTGGATTGTTAAAGAGAAGGGTGGGGGCCTTGAGAAACAAAAGATTGTTCCAGAAGCTTGTAGACGTTTGTGAGGAGCAAGTGGGCCGATCCTGCTGTTGGACAGGGTTATGGGCCAGGTGGGGTGGGGTGTGCCCCAGAGTGGATTTGCATTACAGAAATGCATCTTTCTAAGCCTCCTGTGATTTCTTTTGGGATAAGAATGGGATATGTTTAGGGGAACAATAGGGGCATTTGAAGCCACTGCAGGGGGGTGGGGATGGGGGCACTAGAAGGAGAGATGCTCAGGGCATCCCTGAGGACCATGAAACAAATGGTGTTCTCCATGAGTGAGAGTGACACTGTGATCAGACAGAAGCCACCCTATATAGGAAACATTCAGAGAAGCCAAACTGAGTTAAACCCCAAAATGCAGGATGATATAATCATTTTCAGACAGGTCTCAGGCTGGAGACATGGGTGCCTAACAGGAGGAGATGACCGGCAGTGGTGTGCTGATAAGTGCTTTCAACTGGCTCTCCAGGGTGATTGGGGAGGAATCCCTGATTTCTAGTGCTTGCCAATTCCAATGGTGTAAATTCCCCAGCATCAATTTCAAGTTCCCCACCTGACTGAATCTGTCTCTGAATATTAAGTAGGGCAGGATGCGTGGGATCAGCTCTGAAAGTTAGGGGGCATCACTAGGCCCCCCAGGTCTTTAAAATTCTACTTTGTGTCCATGATTCTGGGGGAAATCCCAAATATTCTTGAAGTGTGTATGTGAAGGAGAATCCAAAATGAGTGTCACCAAATAGATGAATGCACAAAAATAAGAGGTCAAGAGGGGAAATATTCAAATATCTGAGGAAGAAAGCAAGCTGACAAGTAACCCTAAAGGAAACCAATTGGCACATCCGGGACAAGTTTCTGTTTCAATGTCTTTCCCAACCTAACTTTCAACCCATATATTGAGCTATTTTTGTATTAAAAAAACAGCACCCTTGTATTTGTTTGTAACCTTCTCTCTCTCTCTCTCTCTCTCTCTCTCTCTCTTTCTCTCTGTGATTTATATAGTAGGTGCTCACTGCAGTTACAAGCAAGGTCACAGTTCATTTCAAAGATTAAAGACAGATACACGATTGAGGTACTCTTGCCATCACCCCTTTCACCCCATAACTCACAACCACAGACATGTGGGGAGGGGCAGAGCACAGTATGGTTCCTTTAGACATTGGTTCTTAAACTTGGGCACGACAGACCCCGGAGGACTTGTGAAAACACGGACACAGGGTTCCAGCCCGAGTTTCTTATTCAGTAGGTCTGGGCGGGGCCCAGGAATCTGCATTTATAACAACTTCCCAGGGAATGTTGATGCTGCTGGTCTTGGGACCACACACTGAGAACCACTTTTTTTTAAATGATTTTAGATCAATGCCATCGAGTCAGCTTCCACTGGGGAAACCAGAAAAGCCTTCATTAACAAGCATTTTAACATGCAGACAACAAGAGACTTTACACCCATCCCTGTGGCATACCATTGCTTCTGTGCGGGCTTGTGTTTTCGCTGCAGCCCTGGATCGTCGCTGTGCTAGTCAAGTGTTACTGAGCAGACTGGGTGTTGATGGGCGCGGGCTGCTCAGCCACAAGCACAGGCCTGTTTCCACCAGGCCTTGTCATCTCTGAGTTCCACCCCTGTCATCTCCTAGTTCTCTACCACCTGGAGCTGCAGTGCAGGGGTGGGTCTCCATTTAAGTTGAAGAAATTCGGGGGCCCCAGCAGGGATGTGACCACCCACATGGGTCTCTGCACGGAGCCTCCCTGCCTTTGCACCACACTTTGTGAGAGGTATGGCAGTCCCTCGGGACCATGGTCAGGCAGGAGTAACTGGTGGAAGCTGATGCCATCGGCCCTCATCTGCTTTGACTTTCCTTACACGTAAACTCATAGCCCCACCCTCGCCAGCCTCACGCTGTCCCTGCACTTGCTGTTTCCATTACTATGGTTTTTTCTAGGGACTTGTGGCCACACTTGCTCAGATGCAGGCTGAGCTTCAGCCTGCCCAGAACTGCCTCAGGCTTGCGGCTAACAGTACCCTTGGGGTGCCCAGCATGCCCCCAGTGGAAAGATGAGGACGTCACCTCTGGGCTGCAGTTCTGAAGGGCCCCAGGGAGTGATGTCCAGTGAGTCCTGGTGCCCCTCCCTCCTTAGAAAGAGCTGCATCCACATCTGTCTTATCTTGGCTCAGAAAGCTGGGTTTGGCAGTTTCCCCCATTCCAAAGTGACGCCAACTCAGTGTTCTGCCAGGGCCTTAGAATCAGGTCCTCTGTGTTCAAACAGTTTCTCTCTTTATATCCCAGATGTTGAATGGACAAGAAACTAGTGTAAAACGTTTCTGCTTCCAGAGCTGAAGAAACGCCTTTAAGGGGCACACGAGTTAAAACTCAGAAATAAGTCAGCTCTTCACCAAAGTCCCAGTGGAAAACAACTTGAGGAATTCACTGTCCTCAGTAATTTGGTGGTCTCGTGGGTCAGCATTTCTGAAAGACATCTTTGAGGACTCCATGGGTAATCTCAGGCCAGTGTCCTAACGTCTCTGTGCCTTAGTTTCCTCATCCACAAAATAGGGGCATCACTGTGTTTACCCTGTCGGCTTATGTGAAGATTGGGTTCATGTGCACATATTCCTACTAAGGACACCTGGCAAAGGGAGCCACAGCGCCTAATTCCAGAAACAATGAAGTCACTCAAAGTTTCCCCCATTTATGTCATGTGGAATTTTTAGCTATATGCAAATTAAAGAAGAATCTTTTCCTACCCCATGATCCAGCAGTGCTTTTCTTACAAAGAGGAGAGTGGGAACCCACCTCTCTAAGTGGGGGGGGGGGGAGGGAGGGAGCAAGGAGGGGGCATGGCAGGACGAATGGAGCCCCTGCAGGGTCTACCCAGGTGACCCCGCCTTTCAGAGGAAAGCCACCTCCGAGCAGGCCTTCGGTCAGATGGAGCAAGCGGATAAAACATTCCCTATCCAAACAAAAGCCCAGGCCCTGCCAATCTCACACTTACTTCCAGGACAGTCCATTGTTCGACAACAATAGCATCGTAGCCCTGCATGGTTTTGCTATCTTCTGTGGAAACAGCCTCAAAGATGAATACTCCATCTGTCAAGCTGTGTAAGGAATCTGTGGAAAGAGAAGGGGGTGGGGGTTGTAAGCCGTCTGTGGCAGAAGACTTACAAGCAGCAAAAATTTTCACTGCATTCATTAATAATCCCAATCAGAACATCTTTTCAGCATGTTAATTAAAGAAGGCACACACAGCCATAGAGTCTAGCCCCATCAGAATGAATGAGACTAATTTACCTCGCAGTTTTGAATAATATCCTTGATTTTATGAGCCCAAATTTCATTGTTAGCAATCACCATTTGATTTCATGCGTTTACCTTCCTTTTCACGCTCCAGCGTCAGGATGCATTGGGGAGAACTTATTCAGGGTAAAACACAGTCATTTAGAGACAGTTTTTAGAAGAAAACTATATTTAGGTGAAAGAGATTTTTTTTTTTTAAGTGAGGACAGATATATAACACCCCAGATCTAAGCTTGTCAGACGCATTCTGGATGTGTGGGTTCTTAGAAGTACACATGATAGGGGCTGCTGAGCAGACAGCACTTCAGGAAGCTCTTGTCAAGAGGCAGAATCTGGGGGAAGGAGGAATTTTCCCAAATGAGTTACCTCTGGATATATTTCCCATCCATATACCAGGGTCTGAGTTCTGTACAATTCAACACACACGCACCCAACATAGGACATGATGCAAGAACTCATTTAAGCAATGAAGGTGTAAAGGAAATTCCGCCCCTGCAGAAAACATGAAGGGAAACACTTTCTGCAAACACATTCCCCCCTCCTTTTTTTTGGTTAATGGCTCCTGGATTCACTGTGATTAGAGATTGTGGGAAGAGGCTTGGACTTAGCAGGTGTTTTGGGTCCACACACTCTCACAAAAAGCAAGGTGACCCCTTTCATCTGTGAAATGGACTTGCAACAGAGACTGCCTCCTGGTCCCTAGATCTAGTCTACAAATCACTGCTCAATCACACTTACCGGCTGAATCGTGTCCCTCCAAATTCCTATCCTGAAGTTCCAGCCTCCAAAAGGACTGTATTTGGAGAAAAGGCTTTAGAGATAAATATGGCCCAATGAGGACATGTAGGCTGGTCCTAATCTGACAGCACTAATGTCTTTATAAGAAGAGGAAGAGACAACAGAGCCCCTTCCCCTCGCCTGCACAGAGGAAAGTTCCATGGGGACATAGGGAGAGGCAGCTGTCTGAGAGTCAGAGAGTTCTTTCAAGAAACTGAACTTTCCAGCCTCTTCACTTTGATCCTGGTCTTCCTGAACCATGAGAAAAGAAATGTCTGTAGTTAAAAAAACCTAGTCAATCTGTGGATTTGTTACAGCAGCCCAAGCAGACGAAAACACATAAAATGCTATACTATTCTGGTTTTAAAAGGACCACTCATATAATGTGATTGTTTTTTTTTCCAGGGAGGGAAGAGAAACAATTTCAGAACATTCTCCAAATCACAGTGGAGTTCAGAAACTGTCAGTATTTTCCAAAAATCACAAGGATAGAGACCTATAAATACATTACAATCTTTAGCTTCTGTCTTCCAACAGACCTCACAAACAAAACCAAAAGGCCTTAATAAGAGAAAATTATTTGCAATAACAAAAACAACAAACAAAAATATATGGTTAAACTTGATATTTTTTATATATAAAATGCTTTACAAATCAAGAGTTGAAAATACCAACATACCACTAGAAACACACAAAGGATAGAAACCAGCAGCTAATTCATTATTTCACCCACTTATCTCTCTCGCTTGCTCTCTACAGCCAGTAAATATTGAAAAAAAATTTCAACCTCTCTCCAGTTAGTCATATTGTCAACTTTTGAGAAGAAAAAGTCTTTTTGGACCTCCCTAGTGGCACAAGGGGTTAAGACGCAGCACTACGAAGCTATCTGCAGCCACTGCAGCACGAGTTCGATCCCCGGCCAAGAGGTGACCCACATGGCGCAGCAGACCTCTCCTGTCTCGCCCGCTGCTCCCCTCAGCAGTGTATTTCAGTCAGTCTGCCTGTTCTGTTCCCCACTCTGTCTCTGGTATATCCTCTCACCCCCAACACCTCTGGCCTGTACCCCAGTTCTTGTATGCAAGTTAAATAAATTAGATTTTCATACAATGAAATGCCACACTGTCCCCTAAAACAACATAGGAATTGAATGGTTCAGAAAAATGCTTTAGAGACAGGGTACAAGGCTACAGTGTACAATGCCTGTGAATTTTTATGTGAAAAAGATTAACAAACAAATGCATAAAATGCCAGTAAAGCTATGAGTATAATAAACTATGTATGATTCAATTTGGGGGGGTTTGTTTCTACTAAGTTAATACAAGAGTTGATTCTGCATACTCCTCTTTGACAACACAACAAAGAGGACAACACAAACGAAACATTTCAACACAAAAGATGAATTTTCCTTTTATCTTTTCTACATGGATCTTGAAAGCAGAACTAGGACTTTAGAAACGTCGGGGGAGAAAATTTGAGAAATTTCTATAATAAATTCCTAGAATGCGTGTCCTATATATCAAAAGAACCTTCCTGGAGTAGTCTGAAAATGGAATATGAGAGCTCAGAAGGAGGAGCAGTGAGGTTCATTTGAAAACCTTCAAACTCACACAGAAAATTTCTGGACATTCACTCACTCCTCCTAGCACTCAGGAGCACCTCTGAGGTGCCAGGTACTCTGGGTGGGGGATCCCTGTAGCTCTAGCAGCTGCAAGACTGAGGCAGAGCTGCCCCCCCCCCCCCCGCCCCGGGGCTCACCATTCAGTGGGGGAAGGAAAACCAGCTTAATGCCAGAGGCGATGATTGCTATAAGAATACAGAGTGGGTGAAGGGGACAGAGTGAGGATGGAGGCAATGGTTGGCTACTTTTGAAAGAGGAGTCCAGGGTAGGGCTCTGCCCTGAGCAGAGACAGGAACAAATGTCACAAGCCAGCCCCAGGGGTCTACAGGGCTTGAGAATTCTAGGGACGGACATAGTTGAATAAAAATGCAGAGTGGAAGAGGGGCAGCCAGGACCAGAGAAGCAGCAGAATCATGAGAGAAGAAAGTCAAGCCTAAGATGACCGGTGGGGAGACCTGCCAATGAGGGGCTTATCCAGGTGACTTCCATGACCCGTGGGATCATAACACGGAGGATGCAAACAGAGGTTTGAGAAGCACACTGTGCAGATAATCTGTGTCTCTGTGGCCACGCCCCAAAGAGCCAGCTGGTTCCAGGAAGATGAAAGACCGACAGAGCAGAGCTGCCCACGGCAGGCTTGCTTAGGTCAATGGACCCCCAAACTTTTAAGCCCAGCTGACATCAGCAATGCTGCCTCCAGGGAGCTGCTCCAGCCAACCAGCAAATCCATGAGAACAAATAATTACTGTTTCCAGACACTGAGTTCTGGGGTCATTTGTTACACAGCATGATTGTAGTAATAGCTGACTACTATGATGCCCAACTTGGACTGGGACACAGGAGACCAGTGCTTAGCCTGGGGGTATTCCTGACTATTCCAGAACGATAGAGATTATCTGCCCAGCTCAAAAAATCAGGGCTGTCAGGACAATTCTTGGAGCACAGCAGTCTTATTCCAATATTATCCCAACTTGAACATAATAATCTATTCCAAGTGAGATCCCTGTGGGATAAATCAACACTATGCTTTAGTGTCTTATTTATTTCTTATACTGAGATGCTGTTATCAGTCTTTGCAAAGGTACCAACCTTGCCTCATCTGCTCTGCTAAAAAGATTCTCCCAAGTGTTTGTTCAAGGTCCTTCTAAGAGACATTTTACATAAGGACCAAGGGAAAAACAGAGCTGATCTTCAGATGTACCAAGTATTGATATTTTGGGGTCCAGGACAAGCATGGACCATATAGTTCAACTCACTTTTTTTTTTTTAAAGATTTATTTATTTATGCATACAAGAGCTGTGGTACAGGCCATAGGTGTGTGGGGGTGGTAGTGGTTAAGAGGATTCACCAGAGACAGAGCAGGGAACAGAACAGTCAGACCGACTGAAATACACTGCTGAGGGGAGCAGCGGGTGAGACAGGAGAGGTCTGCTGCGCCATGTGGGTCACCTCCCTGGCCGGGGATTGAACTGTGCTGCAGAGGCTGAAGATAGCTTCACAGTGCTGTGAAGCCTCTAGTTCAGGTCACTTTTAACATTCTGGGTAATACAGTTCCAACTGGAATTCCAGCTGCAGTAAGGATGCCCTATGGAACTCCTCTGGATAAGGCTTTCCCAAGTGCTGAATGGGGATGCTTATAGTCAGAAGATATTTGATTCCTTTAGGACATCACAGCACACCTTCCCTTGAAGCTTCTACAAAAACATGTTATGTCCAATTTACAAAGTCTCAACAGAAAACTTCTAAACCCTTTGAATGTACCTATCATGTGCTTTAAGTATTAGGTGCCCTAATTGACATAGATAATATGCCAGTGTTAGGCCTGCCAACAGCAGTGTCCAGCAGTGCTGAGGTCCAGAAGGGAGACACTGCCACTCACCCAGACTTTGTCTCCCAGGTCCTGCTAACTTTCCCTCTTTCTTCCCAGGTCACAGGCCTGGGAGGGGGCTGCGTGGTCTGTGGGGAGAGGCAGAAAGTCAGATCCAACCAGATCCTTATTTACCATCTGCTCACCCAGTGCCTGCCTTCCAGCCTTTCAGCCTCTCAGCCCACTGCTCTGCTATTCTGACTCCAGAGTGCTGATTCACCTACTTAACTATGAAGCAAGTTTAGAAGCACTGTCAAAATTTGGTCATCTGTAACAGCAAAGAAGTCAATGAACCACAGATAGCAGACAGCTGGGCTTTTAAAGAGCTTGTTTTGACGGTCTCGTCCACCCCCATCTACTTATTACCTTCACAACTCAGCCTCATGGTAATATGCACTGAGCTGGGTATAAATAGATCTACCTTGGAGTGAAGGGTCTGGATGTGAAAAGGTTAAATCGCCTCCATCTACGGAAAACATTCCATTATCACTGCATTTTTTATTAAAGTAAAGATGCTTCCCTACTGTGCACAGAAAGCCATTTGCCCTGGTGTAGTATAAATATTTGATGTTGGTCTTTGGGCAAAAGGCCACCTTAACATTCCAAGCTTATGATTTACAAGAAGGGTGTGGAAAGAGATTTACCCTCTTCTCCCAAGAGGTAAATTCTACCAGGCAACTGCTCTTTGCGTGTGGCCTTGGAGACATTAGGCTGTCTAGCAAGTTCACCTTCAGGGTCCCCCTCAGGGATGTTCTCTGACATCTAGCCTGCACATGCACCCCAAGACAAGTGCTCCTCATATGTGCTCTACTCTTGTGGGACTTGAACAAAACATTACTATTCTCCTTTAAAAAAAAACATGGACATAGACTGACTTCACTGTCCACTCTGCGGCAGTGGACACAACAGGTGTTTGCGGCTCTTGGAGGGGCCCTTCTCCCTGTCAGATGCTACATGGCACTCACGGCGCCATCTTGGATCCAGGACTGGCATCACCATTGGCATAACTATGACTGCATAGGTCATTGTGCCCACATGTAATGCCTTGGCAGCAGGAAACACTGTCCATGTGACCCCAGATAATGGTGCCAGGTCACCTCCCAATCAAACCACAGCTGACTCCCAGGCAAGAGCCAGAGAGTGAGCAAGTCTGCAGTCTGCTTCTCCTCTCACTGCTCTAGCCCTCGGCCCATCATCTGGCTTCTGCAAACTGAAGGGGGGAGCACTCCAGAGCTGTGACTCCTCTTCAGTCACAGAGAGGTGGACCTGCCAGCTCAGGGCCATTTTACTGATCAGACAGCGAAGGAGCAAGGTGCTTGCTGGCTGTGCAGGCCTGGCCCAGGTGTGTTCTGTTTCTCGGTGTGCCCCCCCGCCAGCCCCAACTCTACAGGGGCTAGCATTCCTTCCTAGCAGGTGAGACTAAGGAATCTACAGAAGTTAAATCACACTTCCCCAAGGAGGGCCAACTTGCACTCTGCCTGAAAACAGCACTCTTGCTCCTAGAAGAGGAGGACAAGGTCATCCCCTGTAGTGCCGGTTGCTAAACTGGGTTTTGGTTTGGACAACTTGCTGCAAAGAACATTTCTGAAAGAATGGAAGACATTTGAATAAACAGGGCTGAAAAAAGATGAGGGACTTGCCTGGAGGGGAGAGAGCCAAAGGCCCAGTCGGGGGGGAAGGAGGGAGAAGAGGGCAAGGCCAGGAGAGCTGGTGGTGGCGGCTGGGATTCTGCAGGCCTGGCAGCCAGTGGTTTGAAACCAGGCTCCCGGGTGGGTTGGGTCCTCCCACAGTGACACTCAGCCTTACCCCATCCTCACCCTGGACTCCTAATACCCGCCAGGCCCTCACCAGCAGCCAGCTCAGCAGAGGGTTCCCCCTTCTAGCCTTTCCCACCCTCCAGGAGCCTAGATTCTGGCCTCAGTCTCATTGGCTGGCGCAGTTCTAGGTATCTGCCATCTGACCAACCCCTGCGTCCATCCACACTCCTGACTGGGGACCCAAGTCCTGCCAGTCCCCAAGGATGATGCTGAAGCTCCCCTCCCCCTCCCTGAGGGCTCCTCAAGGCATTGCTGGGGGCCTCACCCTCTCAAAACTAAGTCAACTCCTTCCTCTCCTTTTCTGCTCTCCCTAAGTTCCCTTTTTTTTTTAAAAAAGATTTATTTATTTATGCATACAAGAACTAGGGTACAGGCCAGAGGTGTGGGGGGTGAGAGGAGTCACCAGAGACAGAGTGGGGAACAGAACAGGCAGACTGACTGAAATACACTGCTGAGGGGGCAGCGGGTGAGTCAGGAGAGGTCTGCTGCTCCATGTGGCCAGCTCCCTGGCTGGGGATTGAACTCGTGCTACAGTGGCTGTGGAGAGCTTCATAGGCTGAGTCTTAACCCCCTGAGCCACCAGTGAGGCCCTCTCCCTAAGTTCCTTTTCCCTGCCCTCACCCTTCCTTCTTCTGATTACTTTCTTGACACTTAGTAGCTGGTGACCTTGGCAATGACTGCCTTGCTCTGGGCCTCAGTTTCTACAGCTGAAACAGGAGCACAACACACACACTTGACTGAGTTGTGGGGGTTGAAATGAGCTGCCGTTTGACCTGCTAGACCAGCATCGGATGCTAGTAACTGTGGGGTGTCCCTTATCATCATTTTGCTTCACTTTCACCTGTGCCTTTAAGCGTGCCAGGGCCCAAAGATGTGGCCTCCTGGCCCAAAGACACAGATCATTCTAAGGCTTCACAGGGAATGCTGGAGACACAAGCAGGAGCTCACGCTGGAGGCTGGGCAAGTGTTCCTGTGTCCTGGGGGTAAGGACTTGCACACAGAAGCTTGAGGATTAACTGACTAAATCAGACTAAAACATCACCTTGTTTATAGGACAAAGTTCTCTTGAGTTTTATGACCCTATGGAAAATACTTTCAAGTACAAGTATCCATTTAAGAGTCAAAACTGGTCTCTTGCCAGATGGCAAACAGCTTAAAGATGTGCTTTGAACTCTGCCAGGTTTATTTGTAAGGACACTAATTATCTTATTAAAAATAGGTTCCTTCTATAAATATGATGAGCTTGTGCTTTTTTTTAAATTCTGGGAAAAGAACACAGGCGTATTTTGCTCCTGGCCAACGGAAATCTTGATTCTTCCAGAGCAGAAATGCCCGCACCCATGGAGTAGTTCTCCCAAGTCACATTCTCCCTTGTGTTTGAATTTTGAGTGGGCTTAAACTGACTTTATTCTGAGAATTTCTGAGCCACCCCCAAGCCGGCAGGAGAGATATTGGGGACTTGGGACTTCATGGCTGCACTTGCCAGGGGAAATTTCATGTTCTGTCTTCAAGGCAGAAAAGCTAGAGTTAATGTAACCAAAGCCAGGGGAGGCTATACCGGCATTTTAAACAGTCCAGTTAAACCTGAACTTAAGAACTATATAAATTATCTGTGTCTCGGGACTCAATTTGGAGAATGGGGTAAGGGAGAGGAGTGAAGGAGGTTAAGTCAGTCTTGACAGCCACGCAGCCAGAAAGACAATGAACTGGAGTGGCATTGTGGATTTTCAAGGTGTTCTCACTTGGGCAACAGGGCCAAAGAGAAAGCTTCTTTTTTGATGCCCTAATTCCTCTATGGGGGAGAAATGACCAGTGGCCGCCTGAGTAGCTGCAACCTCAGTGCCTCCCTGCACATCTGAGATGTCAGTACAACTAACCATCAGTTGGCCGGGGAGAAGCTGAAAACTATGCATGAGCAGACAGCCTCTAAGGACATCAAGAGGAGATAAGGAGCTATTGTTGCTACAACCCTAAATGCCCTGGGTGTTCCTGCAGGAAGCTGGGGTGGGGGGAGGCAAAGGGTTCCTCCCAGGTCTTCCCTAATGCCAATGGGTCAGGGCAGCCCAAGCACGTCTGCCACTGGTGTTTCACGGTACCTCTCAAAATAGCCCATGACAACCCTTCATTTCAGGGAACTTTGCAGGCAACCAGGGAAGGTGCCCTTGTGCAGAGTGAAGTTACCCACTTTGTCTCCAGGGAACAGAACAGACCCTTCATTAGTGGTGCTGAAATGGATACGCTAGAAACTAGAACTACACTGGCCACAGGCCACATATGGTTATTTAAATTTAAATTCATGCAAATTAAATACATCTTAAAAGTCAGTTCTTCCATCATACTAGCCACATTTCTAGTGGTCAGGGCCACGTGTGGCTGGTGGTTACCGTGTTGGGCAGCACAAATATAGAACATTCTGGTAACTGCAGAAAATTTCGATGCTGCTGCTTTAAAGGATGTATTCTTAATAAGCAATCAACTTTCTGATGTCATCCTTCTCACAAATGGTGTTGCTCACTGTACAACACTTGCTGCTATTCTATAACATGTTAACACTGATACTGGCATTTAGATAGTAACAGAATTTGCATCCAAACTTAAGACCTGTCTGTGCTGTGCCAAGTTCCAAGGCTTTGGATGATTTCAAATATGTACTACCAGAATTAAGACTGATGTCCCCTCTAAGGTCTGCTGGTATTTTAAGGCTTGCACATAAATTCAAATCCAAATGCTGTTCCTGACTCTGCTAATTCTTGGAGAGAAACTGCTTAACCACCAAGATGTGGGGCTGTCGATGCCCCCTGCCAGGATTTGCCGGGATCAGCAAATTTGGTGTTACGTTTCATTTGCTTAGGAATCCTGTGACAGCAGCCCTAGGGACCCACACATGCTGGCTCCACTCCCCAGAGTGCCCCCCAGCCTTGAGGCACCCCAGTGACTTGACTTGCCTTCACATGAACCTGAACCTCATTCTTGACACTGCACACTTTCCTATGGAGGGCCGACTTGCACTCTGCCTGAGCACAGCTGACAGCAAGAGTGTTACTCCAAGGAGCACCACCCCCCAGAGATAGCCCATTACTGGGTGCCAGGAGATCCAGGAACAGTGTATGTTCCCACAGAGCTTACAGAAAACAGGCTGTTCAGTTCATTCCCTGCTTTTAATTCCAAGGTGCTGCCTCTGCTACTTCAAACTGTAATAGTGTCTACAAACAATTTGCACTTTCAGAACGCATGATCCCAGGGGGTAATTAACAAACCGGGGGAATCATCTTTTTAAAAGCCTTTAAAAGCACCACCGATGGAGGCCACCATCAAGGAAACTGAATCAATTCTCCTGTCCCAGTCATTTTAGATGCTACCTGGCTGTCCCTGGGGGTGGGGGTGGGGGCACGGGTTGTGGGCTCTGTGGAACATTCCTCGAGATGTGTTAATTACAAATCAAAGGCTGCATGTTTATTAGCTGCACAGCTTTCTGAATAGGGCAGGCTCTGCGGATGGGTTAAGATGGCAAGAGGGAGAGGCAGACGTCACAAGGGCCACCCAGGGGCTGGGTCTTCCATACCATCGATGATTCCTAGGTAGAAGACCGCGTTCACCAGCACGCCTCCTTTCCGGAAGTGGTCACTCATGTGCTCCAGCCAGTTGGCGTCCAGACCGCTCACCGTCTGGCCATTCTTGGAGACCCGGAGAGGAATGGTGACAGGGTAGTACTGCCGGCACTTTTGATGGCTCTTAGGTTTGTTGAACAGGGTGAAGATTTCCATTTCTGTGGGGTTTGTAAATGGGGTGGGGAGAGAAGTCAGATAGATAATGATAAAATCCTGCCTCACTGGGTCTCGTGGAATCTTTGAGAAGGCTGAAAAAACAGCATCAAAGATAAACTGTTAACTTGCACCGTTGCCAGATAATAAAACCTGATTCTAAAGCCGAGCTTCGAGTTGGGGGTGTCAGTTTTGAATGTGAGATATAATGAATAGCTGTGATCTGGGATTTGTTTGTGCTGGTAGGTGTCGGAGAGAAAGACCCAGTATGCACATTTCTAGAAATTCACATAAAGATGTGTTTTGGAAGAAAAAGCAGATATATTTGGGCCAGAGTTGGTCTTTAAAAAAAAATAAAGTACATAAAAAACAAAATACTGCTATAGTTCCAGGAACCTTGTACACCCCCTGAACTATTTATAAACTGTGGTGGTGTTTCCTGGGGCCAAACCCATAATACTTAATCAAGTGCATCAAAAATACATCATTGATAGGTAAAAATAAATACGTTCCCGTAAATGAGGGTCCCTGCCTGGAGTGGTAAGTTGCTCAAACAAGCCAGGCAGGCTCTGGGAGAGAAGTGCTGAGCTTTCCATTCTTTCATTTATCACTCGGGTCTTCAAAAATCAATACTCCCCACCATCCACCATCCTGTGCCTGTGGTACGTGCTGCTGGCCATGGGCGAGCAGCATCGGCCTCTGGGAGTGAATACCTGGAATTGCAATCTAAGTCTGAAGGTCTATTTTTGTTTGACTCGTTCAGTCAAGCAGTCAGAGCTCACTCAGCTTAAGAAGCTTTGCTAGCACAGCCTCATCAGGAATATGCTTTGGCTTCCAGAAGTATCTATTTGGATAATAAGAAAATCCCCACCCTTCTTTCAAAGAAACATTTTAAAGGTCATAAACAATGGTTGACACCTGGCCTAGACCCACATTCGGGGACACTATGGCCCCTATTTCAAGATTTAACAATTTAGTATCCAAATACCAGCTGAATTATTGATTTTTAAAACAGACGTACTTTATTGAAATAAATGCATCTAAAGAGTAAAAATGTATCCTGTGGCCATAGGGAAACAACTACCACTTGCCATAAACAGAAGGCAACGATAAGGCACCTTAACACCAAATATGTCCATCCATGTAGCCTCTAAAATTATCTCATGCAGGGATTGTATTGTGGGAAGAAGGAAGTCCTTTCACAGGCTATGTGTGAGCAGGCTGAGGAGCAAGGCTGGCCCCCCAGACCATCACCTAACAGGAGCCACTTCAAGGAGCTCATTGGGCAGAAGCAATCAGGAAATTACTTACAAGTGGCACCGAGGATTTATGCAACCACCTTTGGTCGATTCAATAATCACCGTGCTCAGTCCGGGCCCAGTGAATGTTTTCACATGAGAAAACGGGTCTTGGTGCACAGTGATCATAACACCAAATGATTTCACGGCTCTGAAATGCGAACTTCAGGGGTGGAGCCACGAGGAGAAAGGTTTGTAAAGGAGAGGAGGCAAGTGCTGGAGCTGTGGGGTCCAGGAGGTGAGTGAGATGATCCGGCATCTCCCATCCTGGCCCCAGGGTTCCAAATAAAAGCTGCTGCTACTACTAAAGACAAGAGGATGAACAATGCTTAAGGAGTCGCACTTCATTTGGATTTCTGCAAAAGCAGGCCCTGCGAGCTTTTGGTCACACGTGGTTTAATTGGGAAGCGATCCCTGGAAAGAGTGAGGGAATAAGAATGGGAAGTAGGGATGGGATGAAAGTCAGTGAAGGGTGTTAATGAGCGGGTTGCCGCCATGGCAACTGGGGCTCCATCCTGGGACCCTGGGACACCGTGTGGACCACACCTCAGGTTACCCCACAGAGAGGCCAGAAGTCTGAACATTCATTCCCCGGGACTGGGGGCTATGTGGAAGTCTACATGGATTCCCTGAGGCCTCAGGCACACTTCCATATGTGATCATACAGTAGAATGTTCTGGGAATGGCCTTCCCTGGTCCAGCAAGCAAGAGAGCTAAGCCCTTTGCCTGGACCTAAAGTGAAGCAGCTAAACTCTCACCCAGCGTTCAGCCCCTCCTAACAAGCAGAGTCAGATAAAGATTTAAACAAGGGGTACCTAGTCTTTTTCCATCCACAACGTATTCTTTAGAAACCAGGGAAGTCACTGAATCCCAGCCTTTGCCTCCTCTGCACACAGACAGTATGAACACATCTTTAGGTTAAAATAACTTAGGACCAGAAGCTCCCTCACCTCCCTGTCAAGAGTAATTCCACTGCTTACATCAATGACTCACTGTTCCTGTGCATACAAACCAAACTCAAGCATGATGTTGGAACAGTTCTCACAGTCAGATCTGTCGGACTGGTTCCTGGGTTTGAATTCTTACTTGGATTATCTGATAGAAGATTATTTCTGTGCATAAGAGAATGCCCACAGGCAGAGATGAGGGGCTCTGTCTCAGGTGACCCCAGGATGGGCCTGAGCCCCAGTCGGCATGGTTGCTGCAGTCCAGCCAAATGCATATGAAAGAAATCACAGCTTCAGCTTGGGGAAGTGCATGGGGAATCCACAAGCAGCCAAAGAGCAAAAATACGTGACTATGTGATCACATACAAGGGTTCCCCCATGCATTTGGTCAGTTTCGAACACAACTTTCCCAAATGTGTCATGAAACAGAAAAAGCAGAAGGGCAGAAGCAAGAAGTCTGGGGTGGGAGGAGCGAAGAGGGACAAGGTAGAGGGGCTGGCAGTGCCCAGGTTCTCCTATCAGGCCCTCCCCGGGCACAGGACTGAAGCCAGAAACTGAAATAAATTTTTTCAGGAAGGAAAAGGAAGTGCCGTTGGAATCCAGAGTCTCCAAGCATCAGGAGCAATGAAATAGAGGGAGAAACTGATTTCAGAGGACCAGCGCCTCTGCCCGCTTCCTCCTGGCTGTGCTCCTCTCTCTGCTCATCTGGAAACCAGCCAAGAGAAACTGTCCCAAAATGATGCCCCTGGTGCTTTAATACTCTGATTCTCAAACACACATTCTCACACACGAGCAGACACCAGGGATTCCAAAAAGAAGCCCCAAGTTTGTTTAAATTTTCTCAGCTGCTCTGTGACTCCGCAATGACCCCAGCTGGAAGGTTTTTCCAGACGCGGGACAGAAAGTCCCGGAGGAGGAGGGAGGTATTGTTTTTGAGGATGTTCTGAGAACTTCTGAGGAACTGGATGGGCCTGGCACCCAAGGAGCATCCAGACTGCCTTATCTTGGATTTCTATTTCTGTCTCGCTGTCTATCACTTTCCCCTGACACGGGGGGGGGGGGGGGGGGCTGCCTTGTGCCATTTAGATCCTTTGTGTCTAGAAAAGTCTCTGTAACATGGCAGGAGCTGCACAGAGTTGATCTAAATCAGAACAGGAAGCTAGGGGAAGAAAAATAGGGGATGTGGCCTACTGGGGTGCCACCAGGTCTTGCCAAGCTCTCGACAGTAGGAGGAAGGAGGCAGATGCCTGCTTGAGGGTCTATGCTTGGGAGTGGGCACAGGATGGAGTCTCTGGCCCATCTGTAGGTCGGTCCAGAGAACCTGTGACTTGCAGGTAGCAGGTGGGGTCTTGATGTCCCAAGGCTTGAGGGAAGAGGGTTCAGTCCAGCTGGAGGCATGGGCTCCAAGGGTTGGGCTGAGAGAAGGAGGAAGCTGGCAAGTTAGCTGGGTTGGAAGGAACCACCTTGGCTGGGTAGTCAACTGGGTGAAGGGCAAAGTTGGCTGAGGTCATGGACAAGGAGAGCTAAGATGAACAGTTTGCACTGGGAAAGCAGTGGGCAAATGGCAACAGGGTCGTGGGTGTGTCCAGACTCCAGAATCTCGGAGAAGGCTATTTCAGGCTCCCATTGGGTTTGGGTACTAACTGCAGGGGGCCTCTGGGCCTGGCGGAGGCCTGGCTGCCAGGAAAGTGTGGGGCCTTCCACTGGCACAGCAGTCTACGGGTACGCACTGGAAGGATGAGAGCAGCAGCAGGCGCTGAGCTCCCCGGGCCAGTCCCCTCCTCCACCTCTCGGGCACTCCCGAGCTCCATGGGAGGGGCCGCATGGATTCCGTGCCAGCAGTCTGAAGTGGATCCCCCAGAAATCATAAACTGGTTAGTGGTAAAGCCAAGAGTCGTTCAAACTCCAAATCCTGGGCTGTTTCCCAAATCTAACAAGAGGCTAATTTCGTGAGTACACAGAAGGCAAAAGCTGCTGACCACAGGTGGGCGTTCAAGGGCCGTTTGAGAATGGACTGAGCGGAAGGCCAGGGAGGGGGGCAGGTGGCAGATGTGGGCATGGGTGGAGCTATCCCGGAGGCCTGTGAGGGAGGATACTGGCCAGGGGAGGGAAGGCGGCCATGCATCAGGAAAGCCAGGCCAGGGAGGCCCCTCCTCTCCTCCCCCAGAGAGCCAGCTGCCAAGGCGGCCTGCTGAGTAAAGTCCCTGGCTGAGAAACTGGCTGGCAAGGCTGGGAGCCTCTCCCGCACACCAGGGCACAGGCGCAGGGCTGGGAGGGCAGCACGTGGAAGGCTTGTTATTATGACTGTGGTGGCAGTGAGGACTCTATGAATTCGCATGAACCTGTCTGGCCCGCTTCTCTGACCGCAGTTGCAGTAACAGAGGTGCTGAGGGAAGGACAAGATGGGAATGTTGGGGCCAGGAAAGAAGTGGGGGCGTCGCATTCGAGGCTTCCTCACCTTTCCCTGCACTGACCTTCCCACTGCTTACTACTCGCGAACAAAGGATGCTCCCACCCAACAGAAAGGCATCCAGAAAGGCCACACAGGGGCCAGTCATGCTCCCCAAGGTGTTTCCCATGAGGTGGGGGGCAGTGAGAAGGGACGCCAGGTATCTCTGCACAGCCCCGGCCCGATGTCCACCAGCGGGAAACCCCACTGGCGGGGAGACAAACCCATGAGCAAAGAGAAAACCACTGGATGTGCGTCCCGAGGGCGCCCTGTGGAAAGGGGGCATCCCCTCTGGCCCAGAGCAGCCACTGGGGTGGGGAGAAGGCACGATGCCCTGTTTCTGGCTGGAGAGCTGGCTGGTGAGCCCCATCCCAGCAGTCACTGCCTCCACCGGCTCCCCGAGGCCTCCTATAAAGGAAATAAATTAAAGGAGGAGAAGGAGGAGGGAGGGAGACTCCCTCTGGATTCTTTTTAATTGTCTTACTGTGATTGCCTATTTAAGCCCACCTGGCAGAAAGAGGAGTAAAAACACTTCACTCTCCTTAGGGGGCCCCAGAGAAAGGCAAGCTGAGAGCTGAGCAAGCAGCAGGGAGGGGAAGCTGGGGGAGGGGACTGAGAGGTAGGGGTGACTGGAAGGAAACCACAAGACTTCGCAGGAAAAAGATTAGGAGGGAAGCTAATCGTTTCAGGTGAGGGCCATGGCCCCGGGGACAGGGTCCCTGGAAGGCCAGCCTTCAGGAGGCTGCAGTTCAGGCCACGAGATAAAACAGAACGGGCCCCGGGCATGGGCGGTGACACTCCTTTTCTGTGAAACGGGCATGACAGCATTTTCTATCACTAAACTGCTGAGACAGAGTTGAGAGGACACACAGGAAGAACTTAGAGGCCTCTCAGAGGGTGACCTCAATCATCACGGCCGGCCGGCCATCCCGCCAGGCCACGCGAGTTCACCTGCCACCCTTGTGTGTGCCTTAGCTGAGAGGGAACTGCTGGTGCTTGCCACAAAGACTGGTGCTTGCCACAGAAGGAGGAATAAAGGATAATAGTGAGCTGCCCACAGGCCAGACCTGCGGCCTCCTGCACAGGGAGTGAAGGGCCAGCCTCTTGGCATGAGTAAAACAGCAAGAGTCGCCTATCTGGTGAGATTAGGGGAGGGAGGAAGCACCAAAACACCCTCCTCAGCCGAAATCTCCATCCACTATTGGGTCAACCACCTGCAGGCACACACATTAACCCACTCTCCCCTGGAGGATCTGGCTTTCTATTAGACTACACACACTTGAGGAAACAGGATACAGGTCGAGAAGCTTTTTGGATGTTTGAAGGGTTTCTGTGTGCTGAGCAAGTGGGAGCCTCCAGGAAACTGAGGTGAGCAGAAGCAACTGGTGGGGGGAGGTCCTAGGACAAGTCACCCCAGTTAATTCTTCCTGGGGTCAACCACAGAAGGCAGGAAGTCCACAAGGGGTCTTGGAAACAAGTGGATTCTGGAACACAGGGAGGATCTGAAAACTCCCAAGGGAACCTCAATATTTACCCTTTCCCAAAGCTATAGTTCCATGCAGAAGTGAAGGTCAGTGTCGGGACTATTGAGCTTGGACCACAACCATCACAGCTCACACACAGGGGTCAAGTGCTGAGTGTCTAACCTTTTCACCAGAACCTACTCCTCTCTCTGTTTTACAGGAGAGGAAACGGAGGCACAGAAGGGTGTCTTGCCTAGGACTGCCTAGCTAGATGTGGCAAACTAGAACTCAACATAGAGTCTGGCTGCTACCCTCCCAGCTTCCTGCCTCTCCTTTCTCCGGGGGGGCCCCGTGTGCCCTGAACCTCACCCTCCCTCCGTTCTGGGTTATGGAGGTGGGAGGCCTGTCTCCATTTTCAGGAGCCAAAGCCCACAATCCAGCCCAACAGCAATGAGAAGACGAAGCCTTCTAGAATAAGACATGGACATGCATTAGTAGGCCTAAACGTGCTCTCAGCTACTCTAGAGGGAGCAGAATTCGCCCCAAAAGATGTCTTCCACAAAGGGAGAGCTCTGCTTCAGTACATATTTAAGAAGGATCAGGGTTGTTAAACAAGAGTCCTAGTAGATTCCAGAATTGAGGCAGCTCCAATCTCTCCCACTAAGTGAATTCACTCATAAGTGCCTGGAATGAACCATCCCACAATTTTCTTTTCAGCAAGCACTGACAAAATACAAGAGGCGATCTCACCTGCTTTTCTATGCTCAAAGCATAAATTGTTCCTCATCATTTATAAGAGGCTAATTTTAAGAATTAGTAAATAAACAACAACATTAAACAGGAAGATCATCCAGAAAAGCCTAAAGAGACAAGCCTCCTAAGGCCTGGGGTTCTCCTATCAGTCTTGACAGTTCTGTACCTCCCAGGGCGAGGAGGGGCGGATCACTTGATTTCCTGAAGAAAGATCAGGAAAGGGAATTACTGGGAGGTGAAGAGAAACTTCTCTACCTATAAACTCTGGGCCTCAGTAATTCCTGTCAGCCTATGACTGTATATTACACAGGAAATAGAAGTAGAGCCACATGTGGGGTGGTGGTTAAGCCTGCTGGGTTCATACGTCAGATCCTCAAGGCCCAGCCTGGGCAACAGATATTCTCTCTAAACCTCAGTTGACTTAGCTGTAAAATAGACAGTGAAAACAGAGCTTCCCACATCACAGTGCTATAGGGAGAATGGAGTGATCAGTCCCATAAAATGCTTAATGGCACAGCCCCTGATATAAAGGAAGTATTGAGAAGTGGTGGTTAGCATGTGAGCCACAATCCCCAGCCTGACACACATGCCTTAATGGCCCTTTCAGTGTGGAGAAGAAGCTCTCATTCTCTCTAGCACCTGCTTTCACCACGGAACTGACCTGTCAATAATATAAACTCCCCAGAATCTGGTTGCTGACAAGTCTCCTGAGTTGAATCACCAGTTTCCCACATAATTTGTCCTCACTGGCTTTCTTGATTTATTTCTTTAGGTAGATATTCAAAATAAGCAGAGCCAAAGCAGAACGGGCATCCTGCATGGATGCCCTGTACCTTAATGTACCTTACCGCTCCCCGTATGTCAGTCAGCAAGGACTTGAGGGCAGTGTGGGAGCATGGGGAGGAAATAACTCGGGGAGGAAATAACTCACATTCTAGAATTCACTTCAAAGGTGGCACTGTGAGCAACTGCCAATCAGTTTCATGAGGTTTGGCTCTCCCTGGAAGTCACCGCTTCAGTAAGTAGCATCCGGAGACCAGGAAGCAGCTCGACACCATCCCTCCCGTTTGACCGGACCTCTGTGTCTGCCAAGCGAATTCCACTTCCTTTTCCTGCAATGCCCTGGGGTCACGGAAAAGCTGCTAACCTCCCTTTAAGCTGCACACTTACTTGCCGAGACTGGGTCCTCAAGCACTTCCGAGAGTTCGCTATCCCGTCCATCCAGAGTCTGGTTCACTCCTCGGGGTGACAATCCTGCCCCATCCCTTTCTCCGGAAGGCAGGCTGGCTGGGTCGGCAGGCCCAGCCCTTCCTGGGTTTCCGTCTGTCCCTGCTGGAGCACGGTCAGCAGCGCCCAGGCTCTCTGTGCTCCCACTGCGGCCTGGCTCCTTCCTCGAATCCTGGACGCTGTTGGCAGAGGGCATGGGAGGGTGGCTGTCCACAGGGCAGTGGTACTGAGGGATGACCCCGACGAACTTCAGGCCCCGACTCGCTGCCTCCTGGATCTGAGAGGGAGACAAACAAGAGGAGGGAGCCAAGTGAAAGGGGTGCTCTATCCAAGGGGTGCTCTATCCAAGGGGGGTGTGTGCAATATTCCAAGCCCCTCGCTGGCCTGTGAGGATATTTCACCCGTTTGCACATAAACTCTATCAAGCAGGCAGAGGCTCCATGTACTCAAGGCTAGGCACCCCCCAACCCTGGCCCGGTTGGGGACATTGACCGGGGTGGGGGGCTCATTTTTTTTTTAACTATTCTTTCTGATTAAAAAAGAAAGCATTTGGCGGTGAAGAGCTGGCATCACCTCTTTTGCAACACTGCATTCATCCCTATTGCTGTTTTTTAAGAGGCTGGAAAAAGGTTCTCAAAGGATGAGCTGAAACAAACAGTTGGAAAGAGGAAGTTCATGTTGTAAGAGTTTATTTTTTCGTTATTTTCTTTTCTGATGAATCACCTACTTCCTGCCAATCAGACGACTGCATAATGCAGTCTGAGCATATAACCATATACTAACTACCAGATGACATTTTATGACCCAGAGAACTTCCTCTTTTAAACAATTGTTTTGGCAGAGAAGGGCAGAGGTGGGGAAAGTCACCACTGGACAAAAGCTGATGGGAACACGCCCCAAGGAGGGAGCTGTGACCCATACCACCTCCTCCAGGCTCTCAGGCCCCGGGCAGTCCAGAGAGTCCAAGACCCCTTCTCTGCTTCCCTCCCCCCGCCCCACAAGATGGGGCAGATTCTTGATCCCCATCCAGTTTAGGTTACAAGTAACTTCCTGAGCCCCAAAGAGAGGTGGGGGGCACTAAGTGCCATAGGGAACCCTGAGGAACTTGAACTCTTCTCTCCCTAAAAATGTCCGCAGCCATTTGAATTTAATTAGTTGTAAGTAAAAGAAATATGGAAAGTAACAATGTAATCAATTCAAGCAAGAGCCAGCCCAGACTAGGGGACTTTAGGGTACTTTCTGCTCAAGTCACTTTACAAAAAATCAGGAGGAGACCTTGATTCAGCCACCAAGCCCAAAGAGGATGACCTCAGAAAATCCAGAGGCCTCTGCAGCGATTAGCTGCTGTCATTTAGGAATTAACGAGAAATACCAGCCTGGAACTACTCTCTCTAAGGGCAGAGCATGCAGTGAGTTCAGAGACAGGACTGGCACCCAAGTTCATTCTTTTAACCACATGACCAAGTGAACAGATCTCAAGGCATCAGTACATACGTTCTTGGAGATGTATATGTCCATATGTACGCACATGGGTGCCAAGGGTATGCCAATTCACTCTTCAAAGGCTAAAAAAAAAGTCTTTCCATTCTCAAATTCATTTTTCACTCATTCATCTGTGATAGTTGGCCACCTGTTTCCAGAAATTATTTTGTAAACCTTCTACAAGAAGATACAGGTGATAAAGGCTTTAACCGCAAAGAATAGGGAGATACTTAACCAAAGGACCTTCGGCAAAGGGCAGCTTAGGTGGCATAAAAAAATCTACCTCTGAGCTTCCTAGTAACGTAGGCAAAAAGAGCAAGGGGATGGATTTTATACTCCTCAAATGCATTGAGGAGACATGCCAGGTCACTAAGAGAGAAGCATAATTCGTTAATAAAGAACAGAACTATGCTGTCTGACTCTTGTCAGATATGGAGCAATAGGGGTCTTCCTCAGCTTCACAGAAACTGAAGAGATGTTTTTCTTACACCATTTATATATTCTTAATGCTGGAGGAAATGAAGGTATCATGTTAAAGCACAGATCTTTGCGGATCCTTCTAAGTGGAGTACAGTGAACAGTGGAGGTAATCTGACGGATGTGGGCTCTGCCACAGACTCTAAATCGTGTCAGAGATGGCACCCAGCCACTTCGGCTCAACGTTCTCAAGTTCCCACTGCAGTGGAGTGAGCTGGCTTTTCCTTCATCCTAACTGTGAAGTGACACTGCCAGGCTTCCTCACAGGGTTTGGGAAGACTGGCTTTTCATTTAGTTTTGAACACTGTGCAAATTCTCAGTGCACTAAGCCTTCAAGTCCAAGTAACTGAAAATTAAACTTTCACAAATTTCGACATTTGAGAAAATATTAATGATTTCCAGAAACAGCTCCTGCAAGAAGGACAATTAGTTATCCACTTCCCCCATCCCCAAACTGCAGACTACAGATTCGTCTCTTCAGCCCCCAACACTCCAGCCTGGCTTTCACCCTAATAAACTGCCAGGCCGAGTTCCCCACCTGCTGCTGTCCCTGGGGTTGGGGGGGCAGAACCACCTGCCTGCGCTGGCCCCCACTACTACTGTCTCACCACACAGGAAGCAGCTCTGGCTACTGAAGCATTTTGAAAAGCTGGTCCCACTGAGGGCTCGGCAAAGGCCAGCCTCGATTTGTGAGGTGTGAAGGGGCAGAGGCCCGGGTTGGCCCCCCATATGTGTGACTCACTGGCTTGGGGAACCAGAGAATGGTATATAAGCTTTCTATGCCTCGGTTTTCTCACCTCCAAAATGGGGGGAATCACACCTCTCTGCAGATGCTCTAAGGTGGGATGTTACATGTGAAGGGGTGGGGGACGGAGAAGGTAAGTGGCCGTCATTACTGCTCCACCCGCTCTCCTCCTGGGCCCAGGTTTCTGTGGCAATGCAGACTGCTGGGTCCTCCAGCAGGACTCTGAGAACAGCAGTCTCCTAGCTCCCCACTGGGACCTGAAGAACCAGAGAGGCCTTGACATAAGCCAGGAAATGCCCCCTTTGGCCCACTGAACTGCACATTTATCCTCTATGCCAGGGGTTCTCGGTCTGGCTTGTTTCAGTGAGCGTAACTCCCTCTAGGTTTATCCATCAGAGGGTCTCAAAGGATGGTGCTGTATTCACAGCAGCAGCAGCACCTGGGAAGCTGTGAGAAATGCAAATTCTCAGGCCCCACTAAGCAGAAACTGAAGCAGAAACTCTGGTAATGGGGCTCAGGGGCTTGTGTTTCAACCAGCCCTCCAGGTGAGTGCACCCTCAAGTCTGAGCGTCGCTGTGCGGGAGGGCAGTGGTTCTGTGCCCTAATGATGGTGGTGCATAGTAGGCGAACAACAAGGACCCTTCTCATGAATGAATGAATGAATGAATGAGTTAAGTAATGAGCAAGCATATATATATATTATATATATATAATATATATATAATATATATATATATATATCTCCTCTCCCAGAATGTGCTCCTCGAAGGTAAGGATGGAGATGGATTAATTTTTCATTTCCAGAATTCAACAAAAATGTTTTAAGTCCCCACACTGGCTCAGACCAACATAGCACCTGAAGTTCAACTTTCAAGCATTTCAGCCAATTAGTATAAACAGGCTTTAAAAATAATTATACTGACATGGAACAATAATACGATTTGATAATTTTATAATAAAAACAGGATTCTAAGCCTCACAGTTACATAATATTTCTATTTGTAATATTTCAATACTTGTCTAATGAGCACACATTGTATCATCAAAAAGAGCAAATACTCCAGAAATTTCTCAAAGAGAGCGAGAAATACAGGAATGGATGAAAAGGTATAGAAATGACAGCAAGGAAAGTGATTATTTCTGTCTAAAGGGGAGTTGAGAAGTTCCTCACAGAAGGTCAGTTCTGTACCAGATGAAATTGTATAAACAAAAGGGAGACACGAGGATTGTGGCAGAACTGGAGAGTGGGTGCCTTGACTTAAACAATTAAATGCTTTTTTGCTCATCTCTTTGGGGATCAAATCTGCAGGAGGCTTTGAAGGATGAATAGGAGTTTGCAAGATAAGGGAAAGAAAGGGAGGAAAGGCAGTGTAGGTATAGAGAAGGGAGGATCATTGTGGGAAAACTCGGTGTGCAAAAGACTGATGTGTTGAAACTTCTAGAAATATTTCTCGAACATGACCTGAGAAACCAGGAAGTTGAGATGAAAATCACAAGGGCCATATCACAGAGGTCATTGCGTACGATGCCAATACAGGCTCCCATTTCACCACCCTGCAGGGAAGCATAATCCCCAACGTGCGCACCAGGACCAGAGAGTGGGAGTCTGAGGGCAAAGCACAGATTTCTCTGAATGTTCATCTTTTATTTTAAATGTCAATGAAAGTTTTTGTATCCAGCACCATAGTACTGCATAGTATTTAACTTTTTAAAAGATGCCAAAGCTCCACCCCACTGCCTCCCACCCCAAGCCTTGCAAGGAAATTCACGTCTTGGGACGATGAAATATCTTTGTTCATAAATCTTTGTCTGTAGCTCTGTTTACTTCCTTCGGGTGCATTCCTGGAAGCAGAATTAATGGGTCAAGGGATATTAACTTTTCAAAGGCCTGGTACAGGCTGCCAAATTGTTTACCAGAAAGGAGGAGTAATCCTTTTTAACCAGAAGAACCACATTTAAAGTTTTGAAGATCAATATTTGGCTAGCCCCTAGGGGCCTTGACAGTGCTATTTTTCTACCTTAATCTCGTGTAGGCACTCTCATCTCTACCTTTCATGATGTTTGGACTGTGTTTCTCAAACCAAACCCTACTTGTTTCAAAATCACTCATTTATTCATTCATAACTTCAACTGAGCAACACTCACATGCATCCTAATGGCGGGCTCTGAAGGTGTTCATCAGGGTTCACCCTCGGCCACCAGCTCTCCTCACTCTGTCCCCACGGTGACCTCCTGTACCCACACAGATTCAGGCCCCAATCAATTATTCCCAAATTTGCCCTTTCCAGCCCTGACTTCCCTTGGGGTTCAGACCGGTAAGACCAATAACTACAACTGATGGGTCCACCATCAAACCTCACCCTCAACCTGGAGCCCAAAGCGTTATCCTTAGCTCATCCCTTTCTCTAACCCTGTGCATCTGCCCACCAGATCCTTCCAGACTTATCCCACAGTGTCTCTGGAATCCTCCCTGTTTCCATACATCTCAGATGAATCTACTTTGGTTCCTTATTATCTGGACATGACATATGGGCCAATAACAGACACCACCACTGTATCATGCCACCCCAGGTCTTCCTGAGCATGGAGTCAAGTCAACATGGAAGGTCAAATCATGAATATGCAGGTTGCCTTGGTGATGGAGTTCCCCACAGACATGCAGCCCCCAAAATGTCTCTAACAATTGTGGTTAGTCACAAAAATTGTCACCATTGTACCACTCCTGTATAAAGGATTTTAATATGCATTATCTTACGCCTCCAAGTAATACTTCATAGGAGAGGAAATTGGTTCTGTGAGTTACATGACGGGTTAAACTTCACAGGGTTAATCACAGGCAAAGCCCAGATCTAAGTAGCCCAAATCCAACCTACACTCTTTCAAAGATACCACACTTCCCACCTTATGCAATACGACATGTGCCAGATGCCCAGATGGGTGCTAGTTTAAGCTGAAATACACCCTTACCCATGTTTTCTCATTTCTGTTGTATGTAGCAGCTACCCCACCCCAACATGTAAAGGAGTAATAATTGCTGGATTCAGCCCCCCACGGGTTAAATAAGGATATTTTCAACTGATCCAAGACTTTATTTAACTGCTCTATAATGAATAAAATTAAATGAAATGATAACTATATTTTCTCAACTTAAAATGAGGGTTCATAATGTGAAAAAGATTTATTTTTTTCTTTAAAAAATTATTTCTATAGGTCTCAACTATAAAAATGACACTATAAAATTATACATTTTAATTAAATGTTTAAAGAAACATTAAAAATAACAACATGACATTGGATAGTCCAGAAAATCTAGAACATATTGCCTGTCACTCAACTTCCAAAATGCATACCATGCTGCTAATAATGAGTGTAAATATATCTTTTGTATAGTACAGGAATTTGTGTTTTAGAGTATATATATTAGTCAGGATGAAACTGGTTAAGAAGAGATGGGACAAGGGTTGGATTTAATAAAAATGAAAGTTGTATGTCACATAAGAAAAGGAGCAGAAAAGGCTCCTGCTGGTCAACAGGAATTGGAGCATCTAAGGCCATGAGATATATGGGTAAAGGGTCAGTACAGTCTAAGACCATTTGTCTGAATCTAATAAAAAAGCAGTCCTGGTTAATTTCAGGTGTCAACTAAACACTGGTGCCTAGTTTGGTCAACCTGGGTCTCATATTGCTGTAAAGGTGTTATTTAGATGTGATTAACAGCTACGGTTAAGTCATATTAAAGTAAACCCTCCATAAGGTGAGTGGGCCTTATCCAATCTGTGAAAGGCTTTAAGAGCAAGGATGGAGGTTTTTATGAAGAAGGAATTCTGCTTCCTAACAACACAGCAAATCTGTCTGCATTTTCAACCTTTAGATTCAAGACTACAACATCACTCTAATTATTAGAGTTGGACAGCCCTGTGAATTTTGGACTTGCCAGCTCCCACAAAGATATGAGCCAATTTCTTAAAATAAACTCATCTCAATCTCAATAGATCACAGATAGATGGCTGGCTGGGTTGGTGGGTGGTTGGGCAAATGGATGGATGGGTGGGTGGGTGGATGGACAGATGGACAGACAATCCTATTAGCAGTGTTCCTCTGGCACAACATGCCTAACACAGGAGGGAAGCAGGTAAAGGGAGAAAGAGGATTAAGACAGCACAGGGCAGGCTGACTGAGGTCTCCAGATGTAAAGCTGACTTGGAGTGAAATGGAGAGATGACTAAGAGTTCCCAAAAGGCAGTGAGAGTGAATGTGCCCCCACAGAAACTGGCCCCTAGGACTTAATGTGGTGTTGATTCAAGGTCCCAGGGCAGGCACTGATGTCCAACAAGAAGGGTGACAGTCACTTGGGTCCCAGGAGAGGAAATTCCCCCACCACATTTTGAGGTAAGGGAAATAAAATCTTTAACTGATAGATTCCTTTTCTACAAATTATAGACACTTTCCAACCGACAGTGAACTTGATGGACTGCCTGTAATTAATGAGTCAATTAATGTTGGGAATCAGAAACTTCACTGAGTTTTTGGAAATACAGAGTTGTGCTGGGCCATAGGGTAGCCACTAGCCAAGCATGGTTATTTAGATTTAAATTTATTTAAATGAAAGGAAATGAAGAATTCAATTCTTCAGCCCTTGGTGTCCACATCGCCAGTGTTCAACAGCCACGTGTGCCTCGTGACCACAGTATTGGAAAATGTCAATAGGAAACATTTCCATCATCACAGAAAATTCTATTGAATATTGTTACTATAAAGCATGACAAGTCACATGAAATGCTGAATATCATTTTTCAACAATGATTTCAGAGGCATAGACTACGTGGAGATAGCCAAGACATGCCATGCGTGCGTGCGCACGCACACACACGACCCATACTGACCCTCCCTCACAAATTAGGGGCCACCAATCTGTGGCTGCTTCCCTTTATAATCTTTGGAGACCCATAGCACCCACAGGGAACCTGCAAACAGAAGCATGTACTGTATGTCAAGAAATGCTATTCTGGGTTGCACAGTTTCACACGAGTCTTTATCATAGACATAACATGATATTTTATCACATACATGTAACCTTTCTCATATTTTGCCATCTAAGCTCTTGGACAGCTTTCTGAAAGGGGGGTTTCAAAAATGCCATGGGTTTTGCCTCAAGGCTCAGCTGCCTGGAGCTCTGACGTGTGGACACACAGTTTCAGGAACTGAAACCTTCACCAAGGGCTGCTGTGGTTGTGGTCATTTATGGGCCTGCAAGGAAAGATCCTGTAGACTTTTTGGTGTTGTGGTTTTTCTCTTCTAATGATTGGGAGGCTCTGGTATGGACCCAGCCTGGCCACTCGTTAGCTGCATTACTGGTCAACTCCGTTGCTGGATCTGGGTCTGTTGTCTCAGCTCTAAGATGGAAACAGTAATAGCCTCTGATTCATTCCCTTACTACTTCCTCAACAGCTACTACGTGTTGGGCACTAGGCACTGGGGAAAAAACACCCAGCCCAGCAGACACTATTCCTGCCCTTTGGGTTTAATGTGTGTTAATCTAACTCCAGGGGTACTTGGAAAGCTCTGAAAGGGTAACATGTTCTACCCTTCTCACACTGTCTATGCTTACTGTGAGGGGCAATTGCTGCCTTTAAATTCGTGCAGGGCAGAGGCAGAGGGCAAAGGTGCTCCTTTATTCTTCTCTTCTAGTGGGATGATTTGTGAGAGGCTTAGGAAATGCTAAAAGAGCTGGAGAAATGTAAACCCCCTTACAAACAAAAAGGAATGGGAGAGTCCAGAATTCTGGTGGGAGGGCCAGAACGGTCCTTTGGTGGCCCTGGTCAGGGAAGGCATTTCTGACAGGAGGTTTATTGGTCTTCATTATCTATGCGGACTCTGTTTTTTAACTCAGTGCCTATTACTTACAAGGTATTGAAAATGTAGTGCATGGGGTTAGAAATCAGCAGGGCTAAGAGAGCGTGCTCTTAACTCCCTTCCTCCAAACATAGTCAACCAGCTTTTGGTACCTCCTGGAAACCAACCCAAAAAGATCCTCAGCAGATAACAAAATTCAAAATTCAAGATGCAAAAGGGAAGTGACCAAGAAAAGGCCTTTCTATGGGGAGCACCAGCCTGGCACCTCAAAGAGCAGCCAAGGAGTCAGCAGGGCAGGGCCAAAGCTGGACCTTATGGAGACCTGAAGTCTCTAGCTCTATTGGGACACTTTCTCCAAGATTTGTCCCTTCTTTGTTAGCATCAATCTTTCTTATCCAGTGCCAATTTTTGCCATGTGGCAGAAAACATGGTCATTGCCAACTTCTGAGTTTTCCTGCATATAGTTCAGCCCCTGGAGACAGACTGTCCAAACTTCCTGATAATACACAGTCAAAGATGCCAGGGAAGGGGTCTGATTGGTGAATGGCCCAGCTTAGGTCTGTTGTGCATTTTTGGGTGAATCCGCTTTGGCCAAGGTCCGGGGGTTCCCACAGAAATCATCACTGGATTGTGGGAACAAAGCAGCTATCAGAGATGAGGACTTTTAGGGCGGACAAAATAAATATTTAAATATTTATTGTGTAAATACATCATCTGATGTGATCCTGCAGGGGAGGAGGAGGGAGAGGGGTCAGAGGGAGGGAGGGAGGAGCACAGGGGACTGAGGTGATGGTGCACAGGTGCCTTGGGGAAGGAAACTATGGGGACTACACCTGAGGGGGCGGGGGGAAGCAAACATTGTTTAAAAATGAACAGTGATGTAAAAATATATATAAATAAAAAAATCATGTGATTGTGAAATAAAATGTGAAATGTATTTAGTTCTCCTAAGTATTAAAAACGAAGAAGAGACTCTAAGTTATGTTTCTATATGGCAACGCCAAACATGAAGTGAGCAAGTTCCTACCTATTACAATGAGGTGGATAAGCTTTGGTCTAAGAGGTTCCTGCATCGGTCCTCTAAGGTATTTTATCTGTACGGACAATTCTTCTACCTCACTCACTCTTGGTATATCTTATCAAGTCTGCTTACGATTTTATTTTTTTTTTCCTCCCAGCTTTATATGCAGTTTAATTGAGGCCTGTTTTGAGCCTACTTTCTGGAATCACTGTCCAAGCCTCAATGATTCCACTACAAGGAGCAGCTGGCACAGTTGATGGACACCCAGGTAGGAGGTGCACAGGAAGGAGGGGGATGCATGGAAGCAGACAGTGTCGCCTCTGGCAGACTTTCACTGGCCCTGCAAGTCCCCGGCCCCCCTCAGCATGTGTCCAGCAGAACTGAGCACGTGTGCGGTGACCTGCACTCAAGCCAGGATCCTGGAGCAAAGGCCAAAGCTCAGGAGAGTTGTCCTCATCCAGGTAGGAGCACAGAGGGAAAGACCTGGCAGGAGAACTCGCCACGGCTGCAAGACCCCCAGGCGTCCACTAAATACCAGAGCACACCCAGAGGAAACGGGAAAATCAAATCTCAAAATGTTATGTCAGCTAAGCATTTTTTTAAAATATTTATTTATTTATGCATACAAGAGCTGGGGTACAGGCCAGAGATGCAGGGGGTAAGAGGATTCACCAGAGACAGAGTGGGGAACAGAACAGGCAGACTGACTGAAACACTCCTGAGGGGAGCAGCGGGCGAGTCAGGAGAGGTCTGCTGCGCCATAAGGGTATCTCCCTGGCTCGCCGGGGGTCAAACTCGTGCTGCAGAGGCTGCGGATTGCTTCACAGTGTGGTGCTTAACCCCGTGCACTATCAGGGAGGCCAGAGACTTTCATCATACGCTCCAGGCTGAGTCTAAGGATGTGTACTAGACTTCATGGTTGGCTTGTCTTGTGGCTGCCTAAATCCATAGTTGGTAAAATAACCTTGCCTACAGGTGAACGCATGGACATACAGACGTGGGCTGGGGGAAGGCTCCCATAGGAACAAGGGTAGTAAAGGCAGAGAGATAAGGAAATGTAAGTCACTTTGAGAAGAGTGAATGTCTAGTGTGCTCACCCGACATCCACAATCACAAGAGCCTCCACTTACTGGGAGTTACCAAGTGCCAAACACTGTTTTAAGGACTTTACATGGATTAGCTCATTTAATCCTTAAAATAACAAAAACAATATGTATTTGTTTTTAATCCTCATGTAAAGATTCTAGCCCATAATCCCACTGTGGTGGGGGCAAATGGGGGCTTCCAATACACCAACAAGCAATTTTCTGACACCAGCTGGATATCTTACAACCACCACAATTCTGACATTATCCTCCCAGACCTATCAGATCCCACAGTCTTACAAGCCTGATCCCTCCACCTCTCCTGTGCTGCTGACCAACCACAGACTGCAGGTTCCAAAGCCCTCCCTCCTGGGCCCCCGTCATTTGCTAGAGTGGCTCCCAGAACCCAGAGAAATGCTTTAGTTACTAGATCACTGTGTTAATAGAAGAGGTGCAACTCAGGAACAGCCAGATGAAAGAGATGCAGAGGGCAAGACATGGGGAAACGCAGAGACCCCAGATCCGTCCAGAAGGGCATTCTGCCCGCCTCCCCATGTGTTCACCAGCCTGGATACACTCCGAACCCCGTCCTTTTGGGTTTTCATGGAAACTTCATTACACAGGCATGATTAATTAAATCATTAGCCATTGGTGATGGATTCACCCTTCAGTCTCTCTCCTTTCCCTGATGTCAAGGGGTAGGACTGAAAGTTTCAACTCTCCAATCACAAGACTGGCTCTCTTGGCATGCCATTAACACAAAGAAGGCGCTTTTACTGCTCTCACTTCGTAAATCTCGAGAGATTTAGGAGCTGTGCCAGAAACAGGAACAAAGACCAAATATTATTTCTTATTCTAAATCGCAATATTGCACAATATTACAGATCAGAAAATGGTGGCACAGAGAGACGGGGCGACGTGCCCAAGGTCACACAGCAAGCAATGGAAGGCCAGATTCAAACCTGGGCAGTTTGGTGCCAGAGTCCACATTCCCACCTATCAACCCTGCCCAGCATTGCATTTGCTAGAATATACCCCAAGATTTAATATCGTGAAATGCTTTCACTGATTCTGCAGGGTCTCCGTCTGGCTTTCATCAGTTTATCCCACACAAGTTTTGAAACAGCCAATAAATGACTTCAAGTGAGGAACATTTACTGGGGATCACACAGCAGGAAAGGGGCAGAAACTGCCCTGAGACACACGGGGGTCCTGATTTTACGGCTGATCACCAGGGTGGGGTGCATGGCATAGAAACAGGATATTGGCTGGACTGGGAGGTTTTCTAGCCCAGGTTTCAGGGGCTTTACCTGATCTCATGTTTATTTCCCCCCCACGAGCTCCCCCTGGCCCCAACCACCACCTCCACAAAGGAAAGCACATCCTAACTAGTCAGGTTTTCAACAACAGGACGGTAACAAACAAGGACCAGGTTAACCCAGTAACACAAACAAGGACCAAGTTCCAGGGACCCTGTGAGGATACTAACCAGGGCTAAATCTTGAAGTATGCTGTTGAATCTTGACTCTTTTAGAGTCTGGACTCTTTGGTCCATGAACAATGAGATGTCATCATGGTTTCCGAACAGCAGTGACATAATCAGGCCTATCCTGGGAAAATGCATCTCTGCACAGGATGTGGTGTGCACTGCTGTGGGGCAGGCAGCCATGGAAGTGAGCCGGTGGGAGGCAGAGAGCGTGGCTGGGTGCCTGGGAGTAGCTGCAGAGCTGGTGGGAGAGGTCACAGGTGCCACAGCAGCCATGGGAAAGGATGTGAGAGGTGGATGGGAGACCTATAATAGAGCCAGCTATCTGCTGAGGAAAAGGTGAGACACCACAGGACTCTGCTGTGCTAAACAACAAAACTATCACCCAAGCAGGGGCACTTCAGAGAACAGATGCTGAAACTATCAATAATTATGCTCTGACGACAAGCATGTGCTGGGACTGACCGAGCAAGCCGAGACATACCAGTTAAACAAGACCACAGCGAAGACCCGGAGAGCTACTTACAAAGGTGCAGGAGACTGCTCTTGCTAAAGCTTCCCTGTACAGCATGTGGTCTTCTTCATCCCCTCCCTGCTGTACACGTACAGCCCTGGCATTCTCTGCCTGGCCTCTGCCATCAATGTCCAATCCACTCCATCCACTCAGGGTCACAAGAAAGGCTCCGGGTCTTCTGTCTAGATCGCTAGTGGCCACCCTGCTGGCTCTCCTGCAATCCTCCCATCTACCCCGGCCACTGTTTTAGCCTTCCTCGTACACACTCCTTTCCCTCACTCCACACTGATATCAGCGAGCAAAAGAAATCATTCCGTGTCCCTTGAATTCGTCTAGGCTGGCAAATAATCAAAGAAGCATTAGAAGATTGATAAGAGAAACAGCCAAAAAAGAAGCCTAATAACAACTTGGATACCTCTTCTACATGCTATCCCCAGCATGAGTGACTCACCCACACGCCCTCCATGACCATCTTAAATAGTTTAGCTAAAACAGAAGGACTCTGAAAGAGGACAGGAAAGATCGGTAAGGGAGGTTATGGGGAAGGCACAGTAGACAAAGGTATGTAGATTAAGTTCTGCCTTCTCCACCGAAAAGTGGTAAGAAGATGAGGTCTTTGGGTACAAAGTTTACGCGTAAGTATCTTTTTCTTTTCTTTTTTTTTTTTATAGAGGCATGTTTTCTTTCTTTCTTTCTTTCTTTGTTTGTTTTCGTTTATACATGCACTGGGTACAGTCAGAAGCGCGGGAGGGTGAGAGAATTCACCAGAGCCAGAGCGGGGAGCAGAGCAGGCAGAAGGACCGAAGTACACTGCTGAGGGGAGCAGCGGGCGGCAGGAGAGGTCCGCGCGCCATGTGGGACCCTCCTCCGGTGGCCTGGGAGCAGCCGGGGATCGAACCGGCGCCACAGAGGCTGCGAGCAGCTTCGCAAGCCAGCGCTCAACCTCTGCGCCACCGGGGAGGCCCGTAAGTATCTTTTTCAAAAGAAACTTCCACTCAGCCTTCAGAACCCTCCCACAAAATCAACCTTTTGTCAAAAAGGCCTATTTGGGGGCAGCAGTTTTTTGCTCCCCTGTGTGATGTTTACTGCTCTCCACCTTCACAAACCTTTACTCCTTCACCTTTCTAAATTCATTCCCATTAGGGGTCTTAGCACTTGGCTTGCAGATCCCACTGTTTGAGATGCTATTCCATGCAATCCCCTCATGACTGGATCACGGCCCCTCTTTCTATTTATACCTTCCCTGAAATCCCAGTCTGAAATGATCACTTAGGCATCCACCAGCATACCTCTTTGTTTAATTTTCATTCATTTTTTCCACAAATTCTCTTACTAATCTGTTTCCAACTTGAATGAGCACTCCATGAGGGCAGAAATGCTAGTTTGTTTCCTGCTATGTTCTCAGCATCTTATATATTCCTGGTACCTACTAACACAGGTATATAACACATCTTATATATTCCTGGTACCTACTAAGTGTTCAATTAATGCTGATAAAAGGAATGAATGGGTAAGAGACTGAGTTTGCAGAATCTGAGGTTACTCCCAAAGGAGAAACTATGGGGCCAATAATGTTTTACAAATACACTCATTTAAGATTTAGAAAATCTGCACTTCTTTGCAATTTGTATCATTTTAATGGGGGTGGGGAGAAGAGAAAGAGAAAAATTAAAAATTAAAAACCTAGAGAAATGAAGGGGTTGCAAGTCTAAAGGTACTTCTCAAAAAGGCAACACTGTTCAAATAAAATTATTTGCAGTGCCTGGACTTCCAATTTATCTCATAACAAACCAGGTCAGTATTCCCCTCAGGGAAAAAAAATACACACCCATAGACAATTTGTTAATATCAGTACTTCTTACCAACATAAAAAAAAGCCTCATAACTGGGCATTTCACTGTGCCTTCTTTCATAAAAGTACTAAGATGAGACAATGCATTTCCTAAGAATAAAAAAAAAAAAAAAAACAACACCATCCAGCTAGAATCCACAATCCTGGAGCTGCTGAAGTTGATAATCTCAATTTTTAATTCTGGTGATACCACTAACCCTGCAATTACAAGTTCAGGACAAAGTACCTCAAGGACTTATTAAAACTGCCTGGGAATGTTCTGGAAAACCAGTTTTAGAGTCTTCATGGAACTCAAAATTCAGCACCACAGTAAAATGATTAAGGCAAAAGAACATAAGTTTAAAGAGCTTTAACCAGGAGCAGATGTTTCCCTTCACACCACACTGCTTTAACATCAGAATTCATGACTTTTTTTCTCTCCACCGTTCCCTGATTTACATAGGCTTCCAAAACATTAATGAAAGGCACTTTAACAAAATGTTGAGCTGATGCGGTTGGACCAGTGCTATTCTGGTTTTAACCCTTGGTTAAAACCCCTTTTCTATTCCCATGACTGTAGACCAACAAAAATATAACATGGTCATAAATGGCATTTCAAACTCCCATGATAAACAGAGCAGTTAAACTAAGTACTAGGGGATGGTTTTCATTACAATGTGCTAGAGAAATGAATGTTTTATTGTTTTTTTGTAAATACCCTGGAGAAGCCTGGGATGCTTTTTCTGGAAGATGGAAATGATTTGAGAGCATTTCAGATCTCATGGAGATATGTGATCTCATTGTGTAACAACCAGGGTGTTTTGGGGAAGGAAGACTTGGCATTTCCAACTGTTAAGAATTACACTTGAAGATTATTTTCAATGTCCAATGATTTTTCTTTTCCATACTCACCTTATTTTCACTTTTTGGCTTTCATTTTTATTTTTTATGTATTCTACTAGTCCTGCATGTTCTCAAAGCTCCCTCCCAATAAGATGAACTAAAAATGGACAGATCGTGTCTGATTCATGTACATGGCTGACTGTTTTCCTAAGATGGTCATAACAATATTTTACATCTTGCCAGATCTTCTAGAACTTTATACTTCCCCGTCAAAGGGTGGAATCTACCTCCCTCTGCTTGAGGGCCTTTGTGGTGGTCTCAACCAATGAGTACAGTGAAGAGAAAGCTATGTGACTTTTGAGATCTGGTCCAAAAAAATTCATGAACTTCCATGCCTTGTTTCCTTGGGATGCTTGCTCTTAGAATCTACTCATCATATTTTGAGGAAGCTAACTAGCCTATGGAAAGGACTCTAATTTGCCATGAGAGGGTGCCATCTTGAAAGTGGAGTGCCAACCCTGTCCCTCCACCCCCCCAGTTACTAACAAGCCATCCCAACTGATAATGTGTGAGCAGAGACTAGCTGCCTCTGGCAAGTTCTGCCCAAGCTGTACATTTATGAGCAAAATAAATGATGGTTGTTATTTTAAACCATTGTTTTGGGGTGGTTTGTAACAAAGCAATAGACATCCTCCTAAAATATACTGTAGTCCTCACTAATTCATACCCATGGGAAGACACCAGACAGCAGTAGTTTCTTAGAGTAAAATCCACAACCCTTCCTAAAAAATAGTTAGCAGCACTCTCAAATATGCAGAAATGTACACAAGAATAACACACATACTTCCAAGGAGACCTGCTCTAATGAAGAGGTAAGAACAGTTTGCAATTAGCCTCTCAATTTGTGATGATGCATCCAAACTGCAGGGACAAGCAGGTCCTCTGAGGTAAGCACTGTCCCTGTAGCCTGCCTCCCATTATCAATCCACTGAGCAAACTTGTAGGCAAACTGAGGTTCAGTTCTTGTTTACCACACGTTACAAACATGCAGAACATGAATTAATGATGATGTTTTCCTATTCAAGCGCCCACATTCCCAGACAGCATCATAATCAGAAAGGGTCACAGAAACCCCCGTGCCTGAAGCTTAGGGAAATGATCCAGTGTTGTTCCTAAGGCATCGTGAAGGGAATCTTCACCACCCTCTGGGGAGCGCCTCAGAAGTTAGTCAGAGAAGCAACTACATCTCTCACTCAAAATGAGAAGTCACTGAAGTAAAGTTTTACAGCACGTGAATGTGGAATAGCTCCACCAAAAGCTAACTTCACTTCTACCAAGAATATATTAAATATTTTCTTTAAAGTTTTTCCATCTCTTCAGGTATTTTTTTTTTTTTTTTTGCTGACATCTATTCCCTGTATCCTCCATTTTCCAACCCTTTTTCTTCTGACGATTTCTTTCTAAAAGTGCCTTTATTTGTGTTCTCCCAGTAACAGCCTTATAACCCCACCAATTACATCCCTATCACCACCGCCAATAATATCCCTACTTAGAGAAAATGTGGTGTCCACAATCTTGTGTCATCTGATGATGTTTTAGTCAATGACAGACCACATTTAAGGTGATCCCAATGGGAAGCACCACGTAGCTGAGGTGGGTAGTAGGCTAGACCACTTAGGTAAGCCAGTGCTTACCTCAGAGTACTTGCTTGTCCCTGCAGTTTGGATGCATCATCACAAATTGAGAGGCTAATTACACCTAGGTTTGTGTAATTACATTTGATGTTCACACAGCAACAAAACTACATAGGGACATATTTCAGAATATATCCCCATTGTTGAACAACATGTGACCGTATGTATACAATGGAATATTATTCAGCTCTAAAGAAAGAAGGAAATTTTGCCATTGGCAATGCCATGGATGGATCTGGAGGCATTGTGCTAAATGAAATAAGTCAGAGAAAGACAAATATTGTATGAATGCCCAGTTATATGTGAAATCTGAGAAAAGTCTCACTCACAGAAGCAGAGAGTAGAATGATGGTTACCAGGGACTAGGGGGGAGGGAAGAATGAGGAGATGTTGCTCAAAGGGTCCACATTTTCGGGCTTCCCTGGTGGCGCAGGGGGTTGGGCGCAGCGCTGTGAAGCAGTCTGCAGCCTCTGCAGCATGAGTTTGATCCCTGCAGGCCAGGGAGAAACCCACACAGTGCAGCAGACCTCTCCTGCCTCGCCCACTGCTCCCCTCAGCAGTGTATTTTGGTCAATCTGCCTGTTCTGCTCCCCGCTCTGTCTCTGGTGGATCCTCTCACTCACCTCCTGCATCTCTGGCCTGTACCCCAGCTCTTATAAGCATAAATAAATCTTTAAATAAAAAAGGGTCCACACTTTCAATTTTCAGATGAACAAGCTCCGGACAGTTAAATATATAGCATGGTGTCTAGTTAACAACACTGTATTGCATAATTGAAATTTTCTAAGAGAGTAGATGATTTTACCACACACACATATATCCACCACAGTTACTAGAGATTGCTAACTAATCTTACTAATCTTGTGGTAATCATTTCACAATATACACATATACGTAATCTTCACATTATACACTTTACACACACACACACAATGTTATTGTTCATTTCTATCTCAACAAACCTGGAAAAAACATCCCTACTAACCCCACCCATTGAATACCCCAGCCGTCCTGACAATAACATTACCACTGCCCACATTTCCCCAGTACCTTGTCAAGCTAGGAATGCTCCCATCAAACTAACAGAATGAAGATACAAATTGGAAAGCATTTATCAGATGGTGTAGATGGTTTAAACTATGTTGTGTTGGGCCTCCCTGCTGGCCTAGGAGTTAAGTCTCAGTGCTAAGGGCTGAGTTTGATCCCCAGCCAGGGAGCTGACCCACATAAGGTGCAGCAGACCTCTCCTGTCTCGCCCACTGCTCCCCTCAGCAGTGTGTTTTGGTGGATCTACCTGTTCCGCTCCCCACTATGTCTCTGGTGAATCCTCTCACCCCCCTGCACCTCTCACCTATACCCCAGTTCTTCTATGTGAAAAAAAAATCTATGTTGTCCTATTGCTTAGGTTAGATTTATAACAATTATCTATTAGAATACTTGGGTCCTTTGTCCAGACATACATATTTAAGATTTTAACAGCACCCACATAATGGTGATCAACCTACTTTTCAGTTTTTTAAGCACTTAAAAAGTGATTGAATTAGTAAGTGATTTAGTTGAGATTTTCTTCACTATTTTTTTCCATTGCAGTGTCAGAAGGCAATATTTATTTTCGACCTTAAAACAGTAAAGAAAAACTTGCTCAGAACAATTGCCCTTACAATGAACTCCAACTACAGCTATTAGTCAAAGAGGACACAAAAATAGAAACCAATCAACAAGCACTGATTTACTGGATGGGGAGCAGAGGGAAAACTAAGATGTGCTTAGTAAAATTCACCAACTGAGAGCATATGGTGCTAAAATTGAGCATGCTACCAGCATAAACCTGAACTAGTAATATAAACCTTTGATAACAGGGAGGAAATCATCCAAAACCATCAAGTCACAGAATATTAGAACTGTAGCAATTTTAGAGATTATTCATGGCAAAAGGCCTCATTCTACAGAAGAGAAAACCAAGAATTCAAGGAAGCAAAGTGCCCTACTTAAATGACTGCCTCGGTTATTAGTTAAGTAGCAGGTTTACTTTACTGGAATCAGGAGAAAATTCTGGAAGAGGGCTTTTAGTGTTTCAGAGTTCTCTTTGAGGAGGCCCAGCTCAGTAAATGAGTACTTGGCGTTAAGGTACATCTTCTCCTGCCTCCAGCCCCCAAGGCATTTCTAGACCTCAGGCTGATCCTAGCCGGATCCAGCGCATCCAGTGGGAATTCTCCCAAAGGCATAAAAGGGGAAAACCTTACCAGGTTGAAATGCTGCCACAAGCTCTCAAAACCCTCAGAGAAGATTCCACATAATCTCAGGCAATAAAAGTGAAACCTTCCAGTTCAGGGGGGAGGTACAGCAGGCAGCTTAACTGCCTGTCAGGACGAACTCCATTCCTCAGATGAGACACCCCACCCCCACATGCCTCAAGGTTCGTCCAAATTCCCACACTCATTATCCTTGCTGGATCCCAGACAAATCCGGCAGACAGGAGTCTCACGGAGTGGGAGAGCTCAGCACCTCTGAACATCACAGATGGGAGAGTTCAACCTGCGCTGTAAACACGTCAGCTGCCACATGTGTGCACTGACAGTGCATAATTAGCACTCAAAACATGTTCCAGCTCCTAAAAATACATACATGTATCTCTATGAAGACATGTGCTTCGGAAACTTTCCTGGTGATAACATCAAGTCCCATATTTGTAAACATGTCCAGGTAGACGTTGGGGGACACATACCCCTTAGGACTCACCTTCAGGGAAGGCTAACTCAACACGTTCCCACCACCCAAAAACCTGAAAGTCACTGTGACCGTGACTGCCAGGAGGGTACAGGAAATGTGCAAGTGCCTCTCTATTCAGGACTTTATGGTCCCTGCCTCACCTCTGCCAGCATCTGTTCTTAAGCAATTCTGCAACCTCGCAAGCCTCAGCCAGCCACACACTGTCGCACTTTCATCCCACAAATGTTCACAAAGCATCTATGACATGAGGACAGACACCTTTCTTAACATGGAAAAGTCAAGAAACTAAACATAAGAGATAAGTAAAAATGGTAATGTCTCTTAGGAGGCAGAAAGAGCTATAGGCAAAAGGGAAATTGTCCAGGGAATGGTTGGGTGGGCGTGGCAGGGGGTCTGCTGCCCCTAAGACCTGGATGGGCAGGGTGGGTGGCACAGCGAGAAGCCAAACTTGGGCAAAGCCCTGAAGGAGGTGCAAAAATCAGCCACACTGTTATCAGGGGGCAGAAGGTCCGTTACAGTCATCTCCTGGGATGTGACTGCCTCATGTGACAGGTAGATTCCCAGGCAGCCCCACGTACGCTCACCCCCTGTGCTCTGGGACCTGATATCACCTGCCTTTCCCCTCCACGGTTCTCTCTCAGCAAAGAGGGAACTGCTGGATACACACATGGCCTTTTTCAAAGTGTCACAACCCAAGGGCTCTGTCACTCCTTTTTGAAGGGCAGCATGCTTGCAGGGGAAACCCTTCATTGAGGCTGGTGGGGGAGGTTGACAGAATCCCAATCTGATGGGCTTGATTTTTGAAAAGGAGGGAAACCCATTTATGAGCAATTCAAAGTACTTCCTATATCTTGCAACAAAACTGTGGGTGCTGCAGTAAGCAATTTCTTAAAATTCACATTTAAAAAGCAAGGTAGGGGTTGTACACACAAAAGACACTGAACGGACAACAGTCACGTGACATTCACAGGCAGTGTTGAGTCAACGATACCATTTATAAAAGATCTCATTTATGTGAAGTTCAACACCAGGTGAAGCTAACCTTTGGTTGCAGAAATCAGAAAGAGGCCACCTTGGAGGTGACCGATGTGGCTGCAGGGAGGGCTCTGAGCTGGGTGCTGGTTACCAGGGGCGCACATTTGGGACAAGCTTGCTGACCTGGACCCTTAGGATCTGTGCACTCTCCTGCTTTGTGTTATCTTTATTAAAAAGAGACTTTTCTTTTTCCAAAGAGCAATTTTGTAAAAGGATGCATTACAGGGATTTCTCGATCATATATAAGCTGGATTAAAAAAAACAACAAAACAAAACCTATCCTAATGTTACATGAATGAGCAGTCAAGACTCAGGACTGAGTTTCTAGCCATAGCCTCATTCATGAATTTAAAAGTGCCGAATTCCAAACAGTGGGCATGAAATTAAATATGATGAGCCTGAAACCTGTGTTAATGCCCCTGAAGGTCACTCAGGTGATGAGAAAGACCCACGAAGGGGACAGTGCACAGAGTGTAGGAACAGAATCATTCCATGAAATGTGAACGCAGGAAAAGCACTATTTCCAAATTTATATACTTTTCTATTATTTAAAAGAATGCATATATAATCAATAATTCATATTAACAGAAATTTAATTACTCCAAATATATTCCTAAAGAGTTTTAGAGGAAAGTTGGCCCCAAACTGTCTTTTGGATCGTTTCACAGGGCAAATTTCTGCACTTGTCTCCAGCAGGCTGGATGCTGTTCCTTGCTCCTTGTGATTGACAAGAATCGTCCTCACAAATACGTCCTGTCAACTTAGAAAACATGAAAAATTGAAAACTGTTAAAATAAATGAATGCTGTGAAAGGAAGCTGTCCAGGACAGTGCCCACTAGCCACCTGGACAAAATTTTAAATCTTAATTTACATTTAAAAACTGCTGCAGTGTAATATATCTTTTGGTTAAACTCAACTTTATTTGTATAAATGTCACTTTGCTAAAAATTTAGTGTGCAAACTGATATGTGATACAGTGTAAAAGACACACTAGATTTCAAAGATTTGGTTTGTTTAAAAAAAAGTAAAATATTATATGTTGAAAGTTAACAGATGAAATATTGGATTAAATAAAATATATTACTAAAATTAATTTCACCCTTATTTTTTTAACACGGCTACTAGAAAATTTTAAGTTACACAGCAGGCTCAAATTATATTTCTATTGGACAGCACTGCCAAAGAATAAAATGCCACCTTTGATCAGCAAAGGGGAGAGATAAAAGAATGAGAAATCAAAGCTGGCAAAACTTATATATATATATATATATATATATATATATATATATATATATATATATATGAAAAGCTGATTAACAAGGATGGCAGAGGTCACCTGGGTGGGGCCTGAGGTGTGTCAGGGCATCCAAGAACCCGTGGTCAGATAAGCCTGGACCGGCCTGGGCACCAGCGCGAACGCTATCTACCACTCCATAGCTGTCAACAAATCCACTGACCTACTTTCTGCTGACTACATGTTACAAGATTGCTACATCTGTTATTAAAGAAGCAAGAAGAATGACAGAGGCGCTGAGCACGAGTCTTTCGAGATGACAAAAGAGAAGAGGGGGTTTTAAATTGCTCTGCTCCAAATCTCCTCTCCATGAAAGGTTCTGGAGGATTAGGAAAGGCAGTTACACTGAGTGTCTGCACAGAAAGACTTGTTTTAGTGTAACAAAAAAAAATACAAGAAAGGCCTTGACTTGTACATAACTATGGCAGTTCTGCACAGTTGGGGACAGTTTTAGGAACCCACTGTAAAAAACAGAGGACATGGTCCCCCCCAAGCCCCACGTGTAACTGCTTATGGCTGGCAAGGGGTCCCGGGGATTCTGGCTGACGTCTGCATTTTCCAAAGTCAGGTCCATGATATAAACAGGAATTTGGGGAAGAGAAGCAAGGGCAAAGTTCTTCACTGATACTTCAGAAATGCTGAGTTAAAATAAACTAGGTAAGCAGGTTTCTCTCTACAGTTTTTCAGAATCTCGACTCCTGGAAGGTGCATCATGACCCAGGAGGGTTTCCCCAACATCCCACTACAGAATTTCATCTTCTGAGGAGCTGCTTATGGAGGGGACACGTCCCCAGAGGTGTCTGGCTTCACCGTCCATCAAAAGGAACATTCTGTGTACTGTAAGCATGGCTCGGAGGCTCAGAGGCAACAGGGCTGGAATCCCATGGTTGCCCTGGTTTGTCTATCCATGACTCCTGGGCCTGTTTCTTGGGAGCAAGATACATTGCAGGTGCCCACGGCCACAGCATGTCCTGGGGAAGGAGTCACCCCCCCGTCACTCACCTTCAGGCATCCCCAAATGCCCGGCTCAGGCAAAGCAACAGGAACCTTAGCACACCAACCTCCTGCCAGGTGGGGGTGGAGGAGACATCACCTTCCCAAAGGCACAAAACCCACCCAGCAAGGAGGAAAGAGATTCCCCAGAGACAGCGTTAGGCCCAGGCCCACTTCTTCCTGGAACAAACCATTCTTGGGCACACAGGACCACCCCCTTCCCGTTCACTCTCTGTTTCCCCCCAGGCTTTTGCCTACTCCCCCATCTCCATAATAGTTTCTAATTCTTTGAATATGGGGTAATTTCTCTGCAGAGACCACAACAAAAAGCAGGCCTAACAGACGCAAGCTACCCGCAGCACCAACGACTGTGTACACTGAGACGCCTTTCTTAGCCGTCCCAAGGGAATATTTTCTCTGATTGAACCACAAGTTCCTTTATTATTATCTCCTATGGCAGATGCTCTGAGGGCCAAAAATTACATAAAACTTCAATGTCTTACATGCACAAGTTCTAGCCCCCCAATCAGATATTAAGATTCAGTTGTTTAATAAAATATGACATGAAGGAGAACAGTGAAGATTACTCAGCAAGCCCGCAGAAAGAAAACAAACATCTTAAAGTTGAAAGCTTAAAAACAACACGTCGGACCATCCTAGGAATTCCACAGGAACACACAAGTTCAGCAGGGTTAAGGGCAGTGGTTTTTAATTATGACCCAAAGACATTTTGGATCCAGCCTTATAAAAACATGCGCTGAGAGGGAAGAGGTGACCAAAACAGCTTCCACGGAGGCAGCCAGTGGGGACACCAGCGACGGCTACTTTTGGCGTTCAGTCTTCAGGGCACCAACTGGGTTGACGACCCCCCCGCCCCCCACCTCACTGATCACCCCGTGCCCTGTGCAAGACCTTCTCTGCACCTCCCTTCCTTGGTGGCTTCATCCACCACCAGTTTCAACAGCCATTTGTCAGCTGCAGTGTCCAGCCCAGCCCTGAGCTCCTGGACCACAGATAGGATGGCCTATTCCACAGTCTTTCTCATTCAGCAGAGGCCCCCTTTCAGCTGGCTACAGGAGCCTCACTTGTGTGGTCCCTCCCTCCTGCCCTGTTATCTGCTCCCTAGGCCAGCCCCGTGAGCTGGGTGACGGTGCTGAAATCCACCCACCTCTCACCTCCATCAGCCTGATGCCACCGCCTAAGCTGCACTAACTGTCATCCAAGACCCTCATGGCGACAGGGTCCTGCCTGTGTCCGCTCCTCTCCCCATCCAGGCGCCACCCTGCAGCCATTCCATCCTTTCCAAAATGTAAATTAGGTAACATTCTCTTCCAGTGCCTTTAGGATGGAGACCAAAATCCTGAGCCTGCCGTGGGCCCTGGACTTGAAAGTCTAACCAGCTTTCCCTCCTCACACACGCTCTCAATGTCCCATTCTCTGGGGTCCAGTCACAGTGGACTCCTACCTCTTTCTTGTTCAGACCAAGTATGCTCGGTCCCACCTCCTGGCTCCTGTCCATGCTCTTTGAGGCCCTTTCACCTCCAGGCTCCCCCTCCTGTTTTCCCCGCAGACCTGGGTGCAAACACCACTTCTTCACGGCCCACACGCCCTTCTCCCACGGCCAGCCGGGGTCATGGTCCCAGAGTTTATACCCATTTGTGCTTAGACCCCATCATGTGAATGTCCCCTCTGTGGCTGTGTCCTCTGGACAGAAGACTATGGGACAGCACTGGCTCACTAAGGTACCCCAGACAGTATACACAGGGGCCTTAGAGATCTCCCCAAAGAAATAAGAACACAGTCTGGCTCGCTAGTACTGGGTCTTGGCCAAGACAAGCACCGGCCCCCTCCTTCCCCTCAGGCTCAAATTAACTTCAGCTAACCTCTCTGGACAGAGCAGGAGACAGTGTGCCAGTGAAAACAGCAGAGGTCAGAGGAGCAAGACAGGCGGGGTGGGAGAGGCGTTTTATAAGCAAACAGAGGCCCCGAGGCAGTGGCCCCATGTACTTCCTCCACTATGAACATCTAAGACACCCCCTTTCTCTCCTCCCACCTCAAAAGAGCGGCTGTCCTGTCCCCCTCTGTGGGTCACCCAGCAGGACCCAGTTCTGCTGTCTATCATCTGTTGTCCCTTGTTCTTACAAGTGACCTACCGCGCACTTCAGCGACCTCCAGTTCCTCCCTCCCCTCTATGGCACAGTCTTAATGATCCTTCCCCTGTGTTTCTTTTTCATTCATTCATTCTCTCAACAAATAGCTATTAAGTGCTGGAGACACATCAGAGAACAGGACACCGCACCCTCCAGACGTGCCTCATGCCTCGTCCTCAGCCTCGGGTCTGCCCAGACCCAGCTCACATTTCCACACCGAGGGCACACTCATTGCCAGAACCACACACTCCTTCCTCTGCTCCCTCCAGATCTGCCTTTTTGAAAATGTCGCCATCCTCTTGGTTTGGGGGTAGATGGGTGTGCAGGGAGGAAAGGGAAGCCTTTTTAACATAATTTCCCTTTCACTCTGAATCGGCGCCTTGTGCTAATTAAAATTAGACTCTCTGCGAGGCACTTGTAGAAATGAGGTTCTGAATACTCAACAATCAGCCAGAAAGTAAATGATGAGTCATTTATATACCACAGGCAAAGTTTCAGAATCCTGGGGATTTGAGATATTGTTTCCTTCAAAGGAGTCAGAGATTTTCAAATGCTAGCCGGTCCCCTTCTGCTGCTGCTTCTCTCCTTTATTGAGGCGACACTGGATCACAACACTGCAGATGATGCAGAGATGCGGGTGGATGTCACCACATCATACCTGCCACCGGAGTCCCCCACCACCGTCCACTGGGCCGCCCACCTGCCCCTCGGCGACCTCCATGCTACAGTCAGACTTTCCGGGTTTGTTATTAGTTTGCATCTGTCTGACCCTTTGCCCTTTTTAATTAATTTTATTTTTGCATTTCTATGTCCCTGTCCCAGGCCACCCCACTCCCTGCATCTCTGCAGGAAACATGCCTGACCCCGTGAGCTCACTCGCTTTCCTGCAGTGAGAAGAGCCCGGCTTTCCAGGAGCAGTGTCCTTCTCCCTTGTCCATCCTGCTCTCCGGGCCCACAGGCGCGTTCTCGCCCTTGAGCCTTCATTCCAGGCTCCTGTTTACCCCTGAGCCCACTGTCCACCCGGTCCCTGCTTCTCCATTCCTCACTTTTCAAGAGTCTTTTTCTACACCACCCTCCCCCAAAACCTTCCTCTGGCCACCTGGCCACACAATTTTCCATTTCCTCCCAAACCTTGTGCCCTCTGAGCTCAGCCGCCCACCGTCGAGAGGGAGACACCACCGCCAGTGCGGCCTCTGAAACGGAAGCGCCGACCAGAGCTACTGAAAACTACACAGAAATGTTGTTCCAAACATATGAGCAACTTTCCCAAGAAGTGCCAGAGCACATAAAGTCACTGGGAAATGAACACGCAGGCTTTTCATTCTCTATCACGCTGTCTTCGGGACAGTCCTCTGGGAACCCTGAAGAACAGGAAATTCCGAGGGGCCCCACAAATCCACCAGCCACGCAAGACGGGCTCCGGAAGCACGTGGCAGGCTGAACCCCTGTCCCGAGGGAGTAGAGACGGGGCTCCGCTCCTGCAGCTGCCTGACTCCCGTCCCCGGAGCATTCGCTTCTAGGACTTGGAAAACACATTCTCTCCAAGTCTGCCCATAAATCTGCATTTTAAGCGCTCTGCGGTCCATAATACATAATTTCCATAAAGGGCCGGTGGGATGGCGCACAGCAGGAAACCAGAGGGAAAAACCCAAGGCAGTAGCCCAGATTTAATTTGACGGGCCAAAGTGCTCCGTAAATCATTAGACCATGATGAAAGAAGAACAAAACAGAATCATCTTTATAAAGGCCCCTCTGCCCTCCGGGATGAATGAAGATGGAGGGAGGCAGCAAATTGTGGCATCTTCAGCTAATTTTTCATGCACAGATACAAATGACTATTTTTCCTGCTAGCGAAACCGAATGCAATCTCCTCTCCTTCCTTCTATCCGCGTTCTCTCTCCAAAGGGTCTGCTCATTTAAAACATGCGGTAGAAAAATAAGACCGGGACATTGTTCTTATAGGGAAAAAAATCTAATCGCTCTGTGTTTTATTCCAATATGCAGAGAAGAATATGCGCTTCCCCCCATGATGGTACAATGACAAAATGAGTTAATTACCATCTCATCGTAAGACGGATCTACTTGTCATAGGAACAGGAGCCATTATTTCACACAAAATAATGACCCAGATAAAAAGTAATGACGGCAAGCCGTAGCCGCCAGTGGCACAGCTTCATTCTGGCCTAAGTGAATGGCAATTAACAAGTGTCACGCTACATATACACTTTCAATAGGAAGCGAGCTACTCATTAAATATTTGCTAAAAAAATACAAATGGCTTTTAGTATATTTCTTGCCGGGAAGCTCCTGTGGTCCTTTACCTGTGTGATGACAGAAAAATTTACACATGTGTCAAATCCTGCCATCGGGGGGACTAGCTGTTGATTCTACCGAGGGGCACCCCATTCCCCTCTGCTCTCTGCATGTGGATGTGGCATTTGCTCCAGAAACCACGTCCCACAACAGAGAAGAGGGACAGGGCTGGGGGGTCCTGTCCCATCTCTGAGACTCTCTTCTCCTGGTTGTCATGGCCACCAGCTGGGAAACTAAAGCCATCGCTGGCACAGACACCAGGCATGCTGGGTCCTTCCAAGTCCGGCTCTCATCCATGATAGACAGGGCAGGGGTGACTGTCGGTGCAAACTCAGCACCAGGGTTGTCCAAGGTGGGAAACTTTCCTCCACCCTGCTGACACTGACCATGAACGGGAAAGGAACAGTGGCGGGAGCGCTGGATACACGCTTGCAGACAACTTTGGGGTCAGACGTCCTCAGGGCTGAGCTGGCGTGTGAGGTGTCTCATCTGCCTGATGCAATCACTGTGCTGGTAGCCAGGACTATGGCAGGGGCAGCAGGGGCCACAGTAGGTTGGGAAGTATATGGTTTTCAACATGTCTATTAAAGGATTTTTATACAAACACAGAACCGGCCAGTGTCAATGACTAATTCTACTAAATATTGAAGGAACCCTCGGATACCAATGTACACACACACACACACACACACACACACACACACACACAGTATCAGTATATTTCTTCCTGGGACACTCCTGTGGTCCTCACAATCGGTGTGCGCATGGAAGGAGGAGAACAGTGGGACAGGAGTAAAAGTTAAATACAAAACTGGCTGAAGTCCTTTAGGGCACACAAACAATAACTCCTCTGTTGGATAAATGCCCACCAACACACACCATAACACACGGCATCCAAGCGTCCACTATCCAGCCTGCTGTCTCCTTCAGGCTCAACGTGGGCACAAGGTTAGGGGTCAGTCATGCAGTGAGGGGGTTTGGTTAAGACAAACGTGTCAAATGACATGTCTGTACAAGAGCTGAGCTGAAGCATGGGCAGAGGCTCATGTCCCCATCTTTCCCACTTTCCCCTAAATATTCCAAGCATCTGAGTCTCAATTACACCCTGCTTCTCAGATCATGGCGCAAATTCTACCTCTGGCCAGTTCTCATCCGATGTATTAGAATATTTGAAGTGCAGCAATCCAGAGAAGATGGCCCTATTCATAGAGACGCCTGTACAGGTTATATCAACCCCTGTGTTCTCAGGCTTACACACGTGTGAGCAAAAACCACTCTCCCTTCATTTCTTAAGTAATGAGCTAAATTTTACCAGGATAGAAAGTCTCCATCGTCCTAGTAAGATTATTTGAAATTTGTGCCTAAGAGTCCATCTGATTCCTAGTCTACCCTGCGCCCCCAAAACGGGTGGTCATTCCCAAGGCCTTGTTGGGCCCGAACAAATACTCAACCCAAGGGGAAGGCAGGGGGCAAGACAAGCAATAAAGAATTGGGGTGTTAAAAGGACACACTAATGCTTTCCCTCTCTTGCAAAATTGTTCTCAACCCCTCCCCTCACTGCTTTAACGGCTGAGTCCTGGTCCTCTCCCCTCCCCCCTACAGCCCCTCCCTCTCTTCCCAGAAGCCCCTCAGGTCCCCACCCTGTTCCAGCATAAGCCCATGGCCAAAGAGTCTTCCTCGTCCTTTCGTCTCAGCTCCAGCACCTCCCGGATGCCCACACCACACAGCATCCCTGGCTTCCCAGCCGGCTCTTCCTGGGGCAGCTCATCACGCTCATTCACACTCATCACACTGTGAGGACGGGAGGGCAGGGGGCACGGCTATTTTATTCTCTGTAACCCGGCACTGAGCGCTATTTCTGGCTGAACGCTGACAGTCCATGATGGCTACTAATGAATCCACTAATTGACTGATTGGGTCTCAGGCAGACTATAATCACCCCTGCAAGAGGGGGTAAGGGAGAACGAGGTAAACATTTAGCCATGAAATTAGCCCCAGTTTGGGCAAGGACATTCCTTCTGTGGTATATGTCGCTCTACTGAAACTCAAGTGGATGCTACAATCAGCAGAAAACCTCATATGGCATGAAGAGACGTTCAAAATCAGACCCATTTCTGGGCAGAAAACGAATGCCCTGTACTTAGGCAGTTTTCCCCGGTATAATCACATGCCAGTGGCCACAGGACTCTGGTGTGCTCTCACACTAGGGAAGGAAGTGGGCTTGTGGAAATTAAGACCCACAGGACAAGTAGAAGGTGGGATTTAGGGGGTTCATACCACCTTAAGCTTTTGAGAACAGCTCTGGCAGTGGGCGGGAAGGCCCGTAGCTATTAATACCATACAAGCCTTAAAAGACAGAGTCCGGAGTCCCACCAGCCTGGGAGGCAGTGGGAACACCTGGTTCCAGAGTCAATTCCAGTGCAAGCGATATGTGGGAGGGGGCTGCTCAAGGCCCCCGGGCCAAAGGAGGCGCTGCCTCCCGCCCAGGCCTGTGGAGTGGAGTGATCTGTCCTGAGGCAGCCCCGGCATGTTCACTCAGGAGAAAGCTCTACAAACCCATTCAATCATTCAGTCCCATCTGACTGCAGGGCTCACCTCCTTAACAAACTCTGGGATGATTTTCTGGCCTGCCAGGAGGCTCAAGGAGGAAGAGCAATCGAGTTCCAAGATATAGCCTTCATTGTGAAGATCAGTTTTCTGAGATCTGAAGAGAGGAGAAAAAGCAGATACACACAAGTTAACATTGCATAATACACACACAAAAAAAATCATTGGTGTTTAATGGAACCCTAATTCTTTCCTGAAAGTAAGTGCCAAAAAATGTCCTGCTGGAAATTAATTTTATGGTAAACAACTCAAGTAATACCAGGAAATTTGCATCATGGAGAGACCTCCTAGACATACCAGCAGTTAAAACATATCAGTATAAAATGAGAGGTTTGGCACAACATGGCTTATACATTAAACCACTCACATACATTCACACATACACACTCACATACCCCTTACTCATACACACACACTCATATATCCCTCCCTCACACCAGACACACACACGCACAAACACACATACTCCAATAATGAAGATATCCCACTGGTTTCGATTTGCCTGGACAGAGAAAAAGAACCAGCAAAACACACACCAAACCACACAGCAATTACCTCTGGGGACAGAGGGGGAGAGGGTCTGTGTAGGAACCATTTTTGTGGGGGATGGGGTGGTGTCCCAAGGTGACTTACACTGTATCTCTCATTGTATTTCACTTTCTTTGAAGAGATTATATCCCTACATGACTTTGAACACTAATAATTAATTTTTAAAAGACTTTAAAGGGGTCAACATGCACAGAGACCAACCCTATAAAACCTATCAAAATGAAAGATGCATTAAAAAACAAAAAAAGGGGGCTCCCTGGTGGCGCAGCGGTTGAGTGCTGGGTTGCGAAGCTGCCCGCGGCCTCTACAGCGCCGGCTCAATCCCCGGCCGCTGGGCGAGGGTCCCACATGGTGCACAGACCTCTCCTGCTGCCCGCTGCTCCCCTCAGCAGTGTACTTCGCCAGTCTGCCTGTTCTGCTCCCCGCTCTGGCTCTGGTGAATTCTCTCACCCTCCCGTGCTTCTGACTATACCCAGTGCTTGTATAAATAAATAAATAAATATTCAAAAAAACAAAACAAAACAAAAAAAATAGTTAAATAAATAAATTTTGATCTACAAAAAAATGTATAAGCCAACTTGAGGAGAATTCTGGGAAAAGAGTGGATGTAAAGGGCTGTCTGAGGTGAACACAGTCTGAGCTGGGATGTGCCACCTCTTGTGTGGGTGTGGGAGGCTCTCCCCTCCCCACAGCACTGTGACCAGCCAGGAGACCCAGAGGCAAATGGTCTCAGAAGGACATTCCACCACTTTGTGCTGTTCCTGTGAGGGGTTCCCGTAGGACACCAACATGGGCCTGAGGAAATTCTGGCAGCTACGGGGCTGTGAGAATGTGCAGGTGACCCACTGGCTGAGTCAGGTGTCTGGCAAGAGGAAGCACGGTTGCAGTTAAGGGTCCACAGGCCAGTCTCTCTTCTGGGGGCTATTCCTCAGACTTAGGGGCCAGGGCCCTGGGCTCTGTCCAGGACTCACACCACAACACAGCCCCCCTCCACTGGGGAGGGCTGAGCAGGCCCTGCCAGGCACCTATGAATAGCTCTACCAGGGATGGTTCTGCCAGTCCCTCCGTGAGCTTGCTCTAGCCAGAAAATTCTTAAAGTTTCACACTGAACTATTGAGACACACATATTTTTTAAATGAATTTCTAAGACTCTTTTATATCATTAAAAGCAATTTATGCTACCATGAACCATCTGGGTATGATTTACATGAAATTCAAAAGTGAAAAATTAAAGAGGATTTGGTTCTCCCCAGGTGTGTAATTTTGACGGAGTAAGCATGCTTTAATTTCATCTCTCCTTCCAACACATCCTTTCAGGAGTAGGGACTGAGTCATGTGTTTTTGAATTTTTTAACTGCTTTCAACTGGTCAAGATGGAGTAAACTAATTATAAACAAATAAACCTGTGCTAAACCCCAGTCTTCTTGCCTCGAAACTTCACCAGAAAAAGCAAAGGGAGAGATAAAAACAAACCCTAGAAATCTGACTGTCGATTTGAGGTTACCAGAAGGGGATGAAAGAGGTGGGGGTAAAGGGAGCAGAGTCTTGATGGCCTAGGGGAGAGGACCGACCAGCGGTGCCTTGGTGGTGGGTGTGATGTGAACCAATGTTACCTCAATAAATAGAGTTAAAAAGAAAACTTTCCCAGAGACTAGACTCATGTTTTCATTTTGTCACCATGTTTTCACTCCCCCCTACCCCTAACAAAGAGATATTAATAAGAACTAAAGCAGAAGATTCCAGACTTCTGAAAGAAAAGACTTGGTCAAGACATATCGCTATAAGTACATCATCGTGTGGGAGCTCAAACAATAAAGACAGGGATGGGTGAAAGAGAGTTCTCAAATGCGAAATCCCAGCTGTGCTGTCCCATGGAGACTACTGCCAGACTGTGTGAGATTATTCATAAGTGCCCACTGAGATTTTAAATGGTTAGGTTGAAAAAGAGTAATCATTTTACATAAGTGAACACTGTGTCCAGTAAGATGCCCATAAAACACATGGAGGGAAGATGAATCTGTCTAGAAGCAACTTAAGAGTCCAGACTCATAAGAAATAATCATTAGTACAAGTTTGAATAACTACCACCTTTGGTTCTGGAATAAGAAGTCCTAGGCAAAGGAAGGCAGCTCTGGTTCATTTCATCAGATAATTAGCTCAGTTACATCTGAACTGAAAGGAGCACAAAAGATCAACAAAAATGGGCATTATTACAAATTTTCTAGATGAACCATGAAAAAATCACATCTCGGTCTATGGTCTCTTGGAAGAGCTCCAATGCATATTGGGGAAATAAATGAGATTCCTCCTCCCCTTTAAGAACTACGTATCCATTTTTAAATGAAAGGACTGTAGCACTGACGAATGATTGAAAGGGAGAGAAAGTGGTAAAGACCCCTGAATCCTCTGAAGACAGAGCTGGCTGCTTGATTGTTGAAGTTTGCACTCCATGAGGATGCAGGGTGAGAGCTGGGTGAAGGCACAGTCACATAAGAGGCCCTCTCCCTGCTACCAACCCTATGAAAAACATCATCAAATCCACAGCAGCGCTTACCTATAAATAAGGCTGCCTGTAGGAGTTTTGGGGGTATGGGATGTGGGGTAGTAAACATGGCTACTGTGGTGAATATACCCTAAGGTGACCCCTCTCCCCCCGGGATCTCTACCTCCTAGAGTTCATGCTTTTGCACATGCCTCCCCTGGGTGGGACAGGAACAATGACTACTTTACACTCTAAGATTCCAGCTTCATACACTATAGCTAGAGACTCCCCTGGCCAATGGCCACAAGAATAAGGGATCTCAGTTCTACAGCTGCAAAGAGATGGATTTGGCCAAATGCAAAGCAAGAATGGAAGCAGATCTTTCCTCAGTTGAGCTTCTGGTGAGACCACAACCCCATGGCCTGATGAAATGGGGGCAGAGAACTCACATAAGCTACTGAAATTGAGGCAATAAATGGATATTGTTCTAAGGCACCACATTTGTGGGAATTTAATACAGAGTATAGAAAATTAATGCAGTTACTGAGAAAGGAGACAAGGCAGCTATAAACTCAAACAAGCCTCTCAGTGGTGGCTGGACCCATAAGATGCAGTCAGACACCTGAAACCAGCTTCTATCAGGCAGTCAGTGTTCCAGCCCCTGCAGTCAAGGATAGACAAACATCCCCTAGAAGAGGCCTAGGAGCTGCAAGGAACTACAGTAGAAGGGAACAGACCATCCACAATCAAGCAAGTTCCCAAAGAAGCAGCAGTAACTGGAACTCCCCAAATTTGTCACCCTCCTGGGAAGGAGGGAAAATACCACTTATGATTTCCCAAAGGCCACATCCTTGCTTCATCCTGGAAAAACATATGGGAAAACACCAAACTTCCCCTGAAAGCCCAGATGGTTTCCACTTCTGGAAAGGACAAGATTTGGATTTAAACAGAAAGACAAGAGAGGGAACAGAATGCATTCCTGGAGATGAAGTTAACTGCCAGCAAAAGCCTCCCTTATGTGGAAAGGAACACCAAATACTCTGAGATTAAATGCAGGCGCTCTGGGAAAAGCATTGTGAACAGTGAAACGTGCTCCCCCACTTTCCTGCTTACCCCACTCTATAATTTCCTCTAGATTTATTTATTTATTTTTTTAGATTTAATTTTTTGGAATATTTATTATTATTTATTTTTATACAAGAACTGGGGTACAGGCTAGAGGTGCGAGCACTCACCAGAGACAGAGTGGGAAACAGAACAGGCAGATGGACCGAAGTACACTGCTGAGGGGAGCAGTGGGTGAGACAGGAGAGGTCTGCCCCACCATGTGGGAATCTTCCTAGCCGGCTGGGAATCAAATCGGTGCTGCAGAGGCTGCAGACACCTTCACAGCGCTGCGTTCAACCGGCTGTGCCACCGGAGAGGCCCTCCTCTAGATTTATTGATTAAAGGTTGCAGGTTCTGGAGCTAAGAAGACATGGGTCATTAACTGGTTATGTGCCTTTGGCTCTTTATTTAAACTTTCTATGTCTGTTAAATGGGAATGTTCTGAGTAACTATCTCATAGCATTACTGTAAAGACTACATAAGACAAATGCCCATCATGCCCTCAGCCCAGAGTGTGGCAAGGATTTTGGGCTCAACAATTATTGGCTGCTGCTGATCTATTACTGTCATCTGTGAGTTTATTCTCTCCCTTTCTAGTGCTCTTCACAGTTCATCATTGCTCATTCACTCCACGAAGCCAAACACATTACTACTGTGTGCCACACACTATTCTTTGCATAAATCCAACAGCAGTGGCAAAATCCTGCCCTCGTGACACTTATAATCTGGTGGCGAGGGGCCAACAATAAACAATAAACATACAAGAGTATATAATAATGGTTAACTTTAAAGAAAAAAGAAATAGAGCATGGTACAGAGAATGGGGGGCGGGCCTGCAGTTTAATATAGTTGGTCAGTGAGGCCTCATTGAGAAGGTGACGTTTAGAATAAAGATCTATAGGAGGTGAGAGATTTGGCCAGGCTGGTCTCCAGGATAAAAGCTTCCAGGCAGAGGGAACAGCCAATGCAAAAGCCCTAAGCTGAGCTCATGCAGAGTGGGGCTGGAGCTCAGTGCACAAAGGGCAGGGGAGGAAGAAATGAAAAGCCAGAGAGCTGATGGGGAGCCAGACAACTCAGACCCCTCAGACCACAGTGAAGACTGTGGTATGAATGATAGGCAAAGCCCTAAGAGGGTGTTAACAGAGAAGTTCTACCTTGGAAGCACTTGGGGGCTGGCACAGATTCTGACCTAATGGGCGTAAGTAAGGCCTGGGGAAAGGGACATTTGAAACTGCCAAGTGATGCTACTGAGCGGAGCAATGGACCAAGGCCTTGGTAGGGGGTGCTGTATCCGCCACCGGCATGGAGATTCTCCCAGGAGATAAGAGAGAGAAAAAACACAGAAACAACAATTTGAAGAGACCAATCATATCCTAGGACTTGAAGACAACACCTCTATTTTTAAAATGAGAACGAACTTTCTAGATTGTTTTTTCCCCTTTGGTCAAAAAATATTCTCTTTCACTGATTGCGGCTTTGAGTTTGCCAACCTTGGTTTGACCTTTATCCTCAGAAAAAGACAAACCTCCAAGAAAAAGGAACAGAAATAAAGGCAGTATCTCTATTTCTCTTTCGGTCAGAAAAACTCAAAAGTATTTCAAACTTTTTCATTTCCTCACTTTGAAAAAATTTTTTATTGTGGTAAAATATACCTGACTCAGGATTTAGCATTTGAACCATTTCTAAGCATGTAGTTCAGTATCATTGAAGCACCTCCTCCATGGAGTGCATCCATTCCCTCTCTCAGTCTCCAGAACCTTCTCATCAGCCCTCATGGTCTGTGCTCATTAGGCCCCTTACCAATGGGACTTGGGCCCAAGCCAATAAGCACAAAAAAATGTTAAATATTTGTCAAACACACACATTTAGATACTCAGTATTTGTGCACAAACCTTTTCTGACTGCAGGCTGAAGAGCCGGGAGCCCATGTGCTAAAATACCTCAGATGTCAACACTATTGGCCACAGATGTCAGTGCTGCTTAAGCTCATAATAAAAGGCCACCTATTCTGTGTCACACTGACCTCATTACTCACACACAAACCTCAATATTCATAAAGACTGCAAACCCAGAGCTGTGCCTGTATAAGCATCCCGATGCTGAGGGTTGTGTGGCCACCCACGCACGCCCCACCCCCACACCCCACAGCTCCCACCTCCCCACAGCCCCAGGGTCAGAAGGTCAAACCAGGGTGGCAAATTCAAAGGCCCACAATCAGTGAAAGGATATTTTTGACCAAAGGGGAAAAAAAAATCTAGAAACTTTGTTTTCATTAAAAAAATACAGGCATTGTCTTCAAGTCTAATAAGAGGAAGGTCCACTGCTATTTTGCCTCAAATACAGTCTTATCAGACTCCCTTTCAATGTTCCCATTTCTGCAGAAACTTGTCTTCATGAGAAAAGTCACAACAGTGATGTCAAATACTAGTCCTGGCACTGCAGTACTGGGGACAAGACTGGGATATGGAGAAACATGTACACTGGGTAGTTTGTATCCCACTTCATTAGTAGGAACTCCAGTTCAGGGCCCCCAAATCTTCTCATTGTTTTAAAGAAATCATTCATGTTTTTGCGTTGGGCATACTGCCAATTTTTGGCTCTCAATGAAGTGTTTTACCATTATGTAGGCCAACATGGATGGGACTAAATCTGGCAATCAGCCATCTGGGTACACACACCAAGTTCCAGGCTGAGCCGCAGAAGGCAGGATGTCAGGGAAGAGGCAAGAATGAAGACCTGCTCTGACTGGATCATCAGCAGAATAACTAACCCATAAACCCAACCCTGATATTTCATTCCTGGTGATGACGCATCAAATTCTTTTCCTGGGTACTCCCCCTACCCATGCAAACACGGCCAGTGCATTCCCCACCCCAATCTGCTCTCACAGTGGTGGGAGGTATGACTCTTTTCTAAGCCATTAAAAGAATATTTTTCAAACAAATACTGTACCACTTATGAATGTTTTAAATATTCAAAAGATGGCAGGCTAAACGGCTAATCCTCAAATTATTCTGACAAATGCGAAGCAGAAAGTTGAATAACCATTTTGGTCTTGTGGGTCGATACAGAATCAGACTACTAAAAACCCAAATGTCTGTCAAAAAACTATAATAAACTCTCCTTTAAGATAATAAACATGTGAATGAAAATCATCATACACACTCCTTTTAAGTCATAAGCATGTAACATCTCACTTCAACTCATAAATCCCTTAAATAGCTTCAAAGACCATTAGTTTAAACATCTTCTTTTTCCCAGGACACCAGGCATAGTTTGAGATCTGAAAAGGAGAAGAATGTACCATTCGTCAAAAAGTCTATTTTTGCTTCATTTAAGAATAATCAGAAAGAAATGGTGACAAACACACACTTAGATTACTAGGCACTTCTCCAAGTAGGAGAAAAAAATGACTCAATGTCAAGTGACAGAAACAAATTCTCTACCTCTGGGAAACAGGAAGGGATTTTAAGATCTTTTCCCCAGGGCAATACTAGGTTTAAATTGAAGGATCAGAAGAAAGATTTTTTTTCTTTTTCAGGAGGGTAGGAGGCAAGTTAGCTACAAATCTGAAAGAGATCTGTCAGTGGAAGGAAAGGAAGACTATTCCAGGTTCATGAGCTTATCTGGAATTAATGACAATGAAAAGATGTCTCCTTTCCTGCATCTATTCACTGTCTTCTTGACCATGAGTGCGTAGAAGGCACGGAGTTAGATCTCGACATCAAGGAACCTGGAGTCAACAAGAAGTACATCCCACAGAAACAGAAGTGTGACGAGAGTTCAGTTATTTCCAGTAACAGGGATGAGGGAAATTCTTTAAAAGCCAGAGCATGTGAGCAGAGCCTCTGAAACCATGGGAAGATTACTCATGGAGTCCACGGGTGAAAGGACATCCCCACCACAGAGAGCTGAACCTAGTATAGCTCAAGATGGAGGAAAAGTGTGAGTTACGGGATGGAAATAATAAATAGGTCAGCCTGGTAAGAGACATAAAGGTGAGGGGTGCTTATTATAATTTACTGCGATCAATAAACAGGAGCCTAATGAAGGTTGGGAGCAATGAAGTGGGAATCAGCTTGAGACCTGAGCCCGTCCCTACAGGGGAGTCATAGATGGCCTTAGATAAAAGATACAGATTTTAGGAAGATGTATGACACAGGAAGAGGGGATATTAAGACTATTTTGGGAGAGCAGAAGTGAGAGCTGAGCTATGATATTTGTAGAGGTAGTGGGTGGAAGGAAGAGAGATTTTAGGTATTTCTTGTCTCTGCAATTGGTGGTAGATTGGGGTGAGGGGGTTGGGTAGACAGATAAACTGCTGCTTCCCAGAGATGCCCTCAAAATAATGAGAAGCTTTCCAAAATTTTTCATAACCTCCTATTTGCAAAATGAACCAAATGTCACCCCCTCCCCCCAAAAAAACGAGGCTCTTGGAATGAAAAGTTTCCCCAAAGAGTAAAGTTTAAAAAATGCTTGATCTGGCGATGGGAGCAAGTCAAGAAACAAATCCTGGTGAATTTTTAGATAAAGGACCTAATATAGAGTCCAACAGGTGAGTTCTGAAGTAGGAAGAGAAAGAATAGCTCATAGGTGAGCCACTGTCCTTTCTTCTGATTTTCCCTTCTTCGTTCACCACAAATATGCACAAGAGACACTTATCACTTCTTCTCTTCTCGTAATGGTTTGGGATCACCTGGAATGTTCTGGAAATGATGGGGAGATAGGCAAATGACACTCCAACTACACATTCCTCGGAGGGCTGCATGCCGCCAGGTGGGTACAAGTCACCAAGGGCATCTGACCATCCAATGCTGCTATTTATTCTAGAGAAATCTTGCCACACCCTGTCTGCTGTGTCGAGTCAGGGCCAGCTCCCTACCAACCATCAGTGGCTGTGAGACACCAGAAGGCACCGCCAACCTCAGAAGACAGAAGAAAACAAACAACTTTACCCCAACAGTGCCTGTGTCATGGAGCTGTGAAAACATCTCTCCCCACCCCCCACTGAGCTTCTAAAAAGAGCAACCTGCAGGAATGGGATCTGGGACAGGGTTCTACTTTCCCTGGAATCCGCAATGCTCCTCAATTGTTTTGAATGCTATGGAGAGGGTTACTATTGGTAACAGTGTGTAATTCGTAATAGTTTATCTCAAACATCACACTGATGTTTGTGCACAGTATTTACTGGCTTAGAAAACTTACATTATCTGCACACACAAATAACAGGAATAACACACAGAAGACGCATGTTGACTTGAGTATCAGAAAGTCTCTTCTCTACCTGCATATAGGGTATATGTTCCAAATGAAGTTCGCTTGCTGTTTCCTTCTTTTCTAGATCTTTCTACCTACACCCTCTGACTGAGTTAAATATTCTATATTTTCACTGGCTACTACGTTGGCAGCTCCCCACAGGATGCTACAGAACACCCAAAAATGTGGCTAATGCAACTGAGGAAATGAATTTTTAATTTTATTTTAATCAATTTAGATTTAAATGGCTCCGTGGAGCCAAGAACTTTTAACTCTGTTTTCCAAGTTTAGTGTGCACACAGGTCACCTGGATCTTGTTAAATGCAGGTTCTGATTCTGCAGGTCTAGGTGGAACCTGGGATCTGCATTTCTAAGGAGCTCTGACACAGGTGGAGCTGGTGTATGAAGGCTACTTTGAGTAGCAGGATGGTAGCTGCTGCAGGAAACAGCAGTGTGACCGAAAAGCTTCCTGAACCAGTAGCTTCCAAACTGTTTTAGATGGCACACCCCAGTCAGGAATCAGCTCCAGAGTGCTACTATCCCGGCTTCTCCCAAAGTTACCAAACAATACCCAGAAAACAGAAGTGGTATTAAAAGTATGATCACAATAAATTCATATTATTAATATTTGGAGGCATAATATACACTTAGAATGAGCTTCACTGTTAACAATCGTGGAAGTAAATCCACATTTCAGAATGTCTCCTTAATGCGTCCAAATTTCTTTGGTAAGATCTGAACAGGTAAGGATTATTTTTTAATACCACTAACAAAGCTCTTACGTACAGTGAAGCATGGGTCAGTGTGGCCACTTCCTCTGTGTGAGTGTGTGTGTGTGTGTGTGTGTGCGTGTGTGTGTGTGTGTGTGTGTGAGAGAGAGAGAAGGATTTTTACATTTATATGATTGGTATTCTCTTCAATCTGCAATCACTTTATAGGAAATTTTTAAACCATATGTATCTTTCATGAGAGTTAATTTATTAAAACTACACAAAAAAATCACAAACCCATTTTATTGAGATCTAATTGAAATGGTTCCTCTGAGTCCAGTCATCTTGAGGACCCCCCTACTGCATATGAACCCCTGACATATGTCCCAAGCCAGGAGCCACCTTCAACCTGAAAGCTAAATATTAGCAACATGTCATTTCTCTCCTCATTTTCAGTGGCATAATTATAAACAGAAGTCTAAGTTCTCCTACACCCTTTGGGTAACCACTGATCCAGACAGTACATGAATTTTCAGAATGGTCAAAAAGCCCTAAAATAACATTTGATTTCTGACATTAATACTGAACTCTATATTCTAGAAAACACATGGCAAAAAGTCTTCTCAAATTAGTATGTAAATGTAATTACAATTTCAGCAGGGTTTATTGGGAGCTAGAGGAAATTGCTTTAGACTTTACATGGAAAAATCAATGTACAAAATTGCCACGATCCCAAACAAGATAAATAGTGCCTACCTAGATGTGACTATACACTACAAACTTAGTGTGATCCAAATAGCATGGCATTAGCACAGATCAAGAAGTAGGTCAAGAGAACAAGAAAGAACCAATACTAATAACGAGGGTATATATCTCCAAACTACAATAAAAGTGCCATTTCACTCAGTGGCAAATTTAAGTTAATGTAATAAATGCTATTGGTAAAGGGAGCTATCAGGAAGAAAATAAAGGTAAACCCCTACCTCACACCCTATTGCTAACCTAGTGGCTCTCATCTGGGGGCAGGTTTGCCTGTCTCAGCATTTTGAAATGTCTAGAGACATTTTTAATTGTCATTCTGGAGGGTGGGGGCTATTTGGGATCTAGTGATAGATATCAGGGATGGGCCAAATATTCTACAATGCACAGGCTGCTCTCCCATACAGACTTATTTAGTCCCAATATCAATAGTTGAGAAACCATGTGGGTTGAGGACTCCTACCCTAAATGGAAGCCAACCCCTAACCCTAAAGGTAAAATTAGAGAGGAGCAGTGTTAGCAGTGGGATTCCTAAGGTGAACCCTACCTCCTCCACTCATCAAAGGTGGGATCCTGCACAACTCACTGCTCTGAGGCTTGTTTCTTCATCTTGGCTTTCAGGAATAAAGAGAATGTACATTATAGAGCAATGAGCAAAGACTCAGACCAGCAACAGCAATCAATGAAGCTGTTATGGCTATCACTACAAATAGCCATAGGCTTATATTATTTGTCATATTAAGAAGTACTTGCAAACACACAAATATCTTTCAGAAGAAAAGTGGGTGTTTTTACTCCCAGTAAGAGCCAGGTTGCTCGACATATGGGAGACTTAAGCACTAGAAGTTTGAGAATGAAAATTTCAACATGTTAGATAAGTTATAAATCCACCTTGAATAGGGGTTGTGTGCATCTCATTCTCGCTAACAAAGGTGACTGCCTTAGAAAACATAAGACACCTAGAAAATACATTTTGCTTTCGCTTTTAGGGAGCAGAGGGAATACAGCGCACTGATGGTTTTAGAACTATCATTTCACAGAAGTGTTTACTTTGGACCTTGACAAAAAACTCTGTCGAATGGAACTGTCTGGGAGGCTGTAGATGGTTTGCAACGGCGGGTCTTTGTCCTGAAACCAGTTTGGGGGTAATAGACCTCTGGTCCCACAGCCTGGCTGTTTGCAAATCACTCACAGGACTCTAGGCATTCTCTAAAGACACTTCAGTAAGCTCCAGGGCCCAAAAGTTCAGAGAGGGCATATTTCTGAGCCAGAAGCCACAAGATGGAATTTCAACCCCATATTCATCACACACTCTCTCTCACCCTCCCCACACGTCCCACCCAATTGTACCAGGATAGAAAATGGGAGGTTGAGGATAAGGGGAACTTTCGGCTACAAAAGCGAATTCTGAAAACTCTGCAGAACACATACTAATATTGTCAGCAAATATTAACAACAAAAACAAATCATGAAGACATAATGAGAATAAATTATAATATTCTACCCATACAGGAATGAAGAAAAAGTGCTCTCAGACCCTCAGAAACAGGTGTTATATGAATATGAGTTACTAATTTGGTTTTTAAGTCTTTGTAGCCATTGTAAGTTCCAACTCATGGTGGATGAATAGGAAGCAAATGAAATTGATGTACTCCACTAAATCATATTTATAACATTTAATGGTTCCATCTTTCAAGCATTTAAAAAATTATAGAAAACAGCTAGATAGATTATGGAGATAATCATTATATCTAAATCTCAAGTACACTGAAAACACTAATAATGTACTTACATTGCTCTGAAAGTTGTTTCTCACCTGCAATGGCATTCATAGCTAAGACTGCAAAATTCAATTAGTACTCATCTTTTGCAGCTTCCATCACTGGAAATGCCCATTATATCTTTCCTTCCTTGAAAAACACACACAATCTAAGTTACCTGATTGACAGAGAAAAGACAAAAGAGCCTTTGCCAGGAATATTCAGAGTTCCTAACTTAAACATGGGCGAGCATATAAACACAAACAGCTAACACTTGGGTAAAATAATTAGCAACTAAATTACCTACATTGTGGATCCGTGGCCCTCAAAATAGCAAGTGTCACAAGAGTCCACCTGCGATGCCACGGAAGAGGTCTCCTAGGATCCCTTTATTGTTGAAAGGTTGCATATTCATGTGGGGGGGGCGCTTTATTTATTTTATTTAAAACCAACACAGACATTTCTTGGTACGATAGCGTCTGCATACGCTTTAAGGTAAACTGGAGATTACAAAGAAATTCAGTGCAGTGCCTCTGTGTTTTGGGTACCTGCTGTCTGTTCTCTGCCATCCCAAACTACTTCTGGGGAAGATTGGAAATCACTGGTATGCTAATGCTCTCTCTCAGAGGAGAGGGAAAAAAATAAAAAATAAAATGTACGGAAAGACACAGGCAATCAAGGGCAGTTAGAAAGCAGGGGGAGATGAGCACTCACGCAAACAATGCTAGACTCTTGTTCTCTCCGCTGGGAAAAAGGCGACACTTTGGAGGGAGAGAAGGGGTGTAACAAGGCAAGCCATTTAGGGGTGTGGATTGGAAAAAAACTCTCTTTCCCCAAGAGAATGTGCCTTTATGCCGGCATATTAGATTGGAAAGTGCAAACACAATAATTAACAGTGAATCCTGAAACTTCAACACACCAGGAATGGGTGTCACTCCGGAGTGAGATGGAAAAATAGGAGGAATAAATTAAGATAGTCTTCAGTGCGCTGGACAGCTCCACGGGGGCCGGGGTGGCAGCCCAGGAGGGCTAATCAAGTCCTCCAAACACCTCCGCCAGCGTGAGAAAACTGATGAAGGCTGATTCCACGCCAGCATTAAGGGGCAGCTTTGAGCAGGGAACAGGGGCCCTTCCTATATCCGAAGAATCCAAAATAACAACCTCGGTGCGAAACACACACTTTATTCCCTATTCTGATATAGAGCAAGAGCTCTGCATCCGTCTTTTTCGATTCTGCTCTCTGGGAATAAGCCTACTCCTGCGGCTCCCCATCCCTGTAGCACGTCAATCACAGCCCTGCACCGGCGTTACTTTTCTGCCCCGTGTGTGAATCCGGCAATCAGCACACTCCAGGGCTGAACCCCAGCCTCGGGTGTGAGTGTTTTCTAGGGCACACCCCCGTAGGCACTCCCACCCCCCTGTGTATTTCTTTTAATTATGAAGCCTTTTTCTGGAAGCCCTATAATTCTCCCAAGAGTTCAAGTAATTGGTAAAAATTAGACATGAACAGACATAAGGCCACTTAAAGAGGACACTTTTGACTATAATTTTGAAAAGAATTTTCATTTTAGCACCTATATGATTTTGCACTTTCCCAATTTTGCCCTTTTCAAATGCCAAAGAAAATGTTCATGTTATCTTGTGGCTAGTGGGAAAAAAAAAGCAATGTAAGGCATTTGTACTCCACTTAAAAGTCCATAAAGATTTTCTTCCTTTGAAGGCCATGCTTTGAATGTGTTTTAAAAAGAAAGGGAAAAAAAGAGAAGGAAAAATAAAATGTGTACCCTGTGGCAAATTACTGAGGCAATGAAAGCATTTTCTGCGGGTGTATGTGTTTGTGTGTGTAGATGTATGCGTTTGTGTGTGTGTGCATGGGTGTGCATGTTCTGCTACATGGGCCCATGCTGTGGGCACTAACAAGATGCCCAAGACAGCTCCATCTTGCAATGGATGGATGGTCCTCTGGTGAATGATGGCAGCAAAATGCCAGGGTATGGTTTTATTCCATTCCATTCAGGAAAATTCTATTAAGCAATACTTACTCAGCATGAGGCACTCTAAGAAGGTAGGGAGAGGGATCAAAGTAGGGGAGCGAAGAGCCCAAGGGACTATGGTGATGGTGCACTGGTGAAGTGGCGGCGGGAATTCTGTGGGGACTACACCAGAGAGGAGAATGCAAAGACTGTACAAAAATGAACAATGATATAAATACATATATACATATATAAACTAGAAAAAATAATAAAAAATAAAATACATTGTTGCTTAAAAAAACATAATGGGAATCCAAAGAGAGAGGAAGATTTAGCGAGGGGGACGGAGGGGGGCAGACATATAAAAACCAGAGAAGTTAGCAGCTGAAAGGGCCGATGATTAGATCCCCTGAATTAAGGGTCTTGCAGAAATCAGACGGCAGCCAGAGGGTGGGCGAGGGCTACACAATGTTATTTTGAAAAGTGAGGCAATGCTTACAGAAGAGAAATTTTCATATAAAAATTCAGATGTCTAGCTTTTCTTGGAAAAAAATATAAAGAAGTACAAGACCTGGCGACACAGGGCAACACGGGGACCAAGTTCAGGCACTGGCTGGCCACGCCTGAGTCCCCACTCCAGGAGCCGGGCCCCGCCACATCTGACCCAAGGCCTGTTTTAGGATCAAGACAAAGGTTTCTGGATTTCAGATTCCCAGCCCCAAGTGAGGGGAGAGGCTGAGCGCTGAGACTTGCTTTCCTGGAAACAAAACAGCAAAATGCCAAAAAAAAAAAAGCGTCTCTCTCTGCATCACTTGACACTGGGTGGCCGGAGCTGACTCACTCTGCAATCTGTGCAGCTCAGGAGACTCGGGAGCGCATCTTGCTGATGCCGTCTAAGAGGAAAAACTTCGCACACTCCAAGCATATGGTCAATTTGGAATGAAGCACCTCACTTTCAGCACAGCTCCCAATGAGCCAGTGCACCTCTCCTAAGATTTACCAGAAGCGTCTGGTATGGAAAATGAGAATCCATGGCAGCCTGAGCTCAGTTAGCAACATGGATTCACCTCAGCCCCCCAAGGCACCCCGCTGGCTCCCCCAGCTCATACTGCTCGCTCAGCTCCTGGCTGCCCTATGGACAGCTCCCACCGGACACCCTGCCACGGGCAACTGCTGCAAACACCTCAAACTGTTGTTGCTCATTCCTCAGCTATGCATCGCTGTCCCTGCCCCTCACCTCTGTGTGACCCCCCGCATCTGCACGCTCTGCAGTCCTCCTGCCGGGGATACACCCTAGATCTGGCGTTGTCTGGGAGGGCTTATGACCAGTGGCCTCTTGGTACTTCTTGGAGTGAGGAAGCCAGTCCCCAGCCTCCAGATGGACATGCCCCCTGCAGACCCAGGCTGAGGCTGAGACTGCACCCTGGCTGGCTCCCCTTCATTGCAAATCCCTACTCCTAGGCACTCCCTGAAGTGTCTCTCCATGGTCTGAAGAATCCCCCTTTCAGGTTCTGCATCTAGGAGAACCCCACCAGATACATTCCCTTCCCCAGCCTTACCCCTCCCTCTTCCAGTTAATCTCAGCCAGAGTAAAAAGCTCACCCATATTTTCGTTTCTCTCTTCTTCCATGCTGTCCCTCTGCAGTTAAACGTCAAGTGCAATATTTCCTTCTATCAAACACATCTCTCACATCTATCTCTTCCTCACCTTCCTCCTACAACCTACTTTAGCGACCATCATCTCCCACCAGAACTAACATCATGTTTCCTCTGCTTCCATTTTCTTCCCCTCTTGAGCTTTTGAAAACTAGCACTTCTAAGAATAATTGCATCACTAAAACAAAACCAAACCATTGCAATGGTTCCCCATTGGCTTCAGGATAAACCTCAGACTCCTTTGTCTGAACATCAGAGACCTCATCCACTCCCTTTCCCTCTGGACCTCAAGTTCCAGTCACCCCTTATCATCTGGGGGGGCTCAGACCCCCTTGGGGCACTCCCCCTGCCTGGGAGGTCCCTCCTACTACTTGTTCCTCTGTTCAGATCCACCCACCACTCCATACATAGATCACATGCGGCCAGGAAGCCTCTCTTAGTAAAGTACTACCATTAAGAACTTAGAGATAAAAACCAGACCCCAGACTTCATATCCCAAAGAAGAGAGTCAGGAGCTCTTTAGAGTCATGGTTATATAGTGAAGTTATATCACATGTGTTTATCTGAGAAAAATTCAACTAAAAGGGAAGACGTTTTACCACTTAAAACTATGCCAGTTACACTACTCCACAGGCAGATGTGTCCCGGAATCCAAGTGTGAAGGGAGGCGTGGAAATCCTGTTCCCGCAGTCTCAGTTCACACACACGCCTCCCTAGGTACAAGCATCTCACCTCCCTGGGTGTAATTCTAACCACGCTCCCCGCAAACTGAACCAACCTACTTCCCTGTGGAAGCAAGAACCGCTCCCTGTTGGAAACCACAATCTGTGATCAAGTTTTGAAGGAAAACACACCTGGGACAGGTAAAGAGAGGCTCCCGTTTCACACTCATGGTAGCTAAAGAGATTTTTCAAGGGTAGTTTGATTAAATACATTTTCCACCTTCTACATGCGTTTCAGAGCCCCCTCTGCATTAGCGGCAGCCCCTCTCTGCGTCCCACCCCCCGATCCCACCCTATGTCAACAGAGTCCACAAATGTCCCAGTTCCCTGGACTGTACCAGACATTATTGAGGGTCCTGAACCCAAATGGCTTCAGCCCATTAGTGATGAAAAACACACCAACGACACCCTCCATCAGCTCTATGTGTGAATGATGACAATTCAACGATGAAAAATGGAACAACACAATGCATTTCTGCACTTAGGTCTACAACCACAAAACGACCTAGAATTAAATCCACACCACGAAACATCAGAAGTGACATTTTAATAACTGACTTCTCTTAGCCATCAAGTTTTGAGATCTTTGAGATCTTTAGCAAATTGTTCTAAAGAAAAGTGCCCAGGAAAAAAAAAATGAAGGACAACTTAACTGTACTTAGAATTCAGAGTGAGTGCAACTCTATAGTCTGTTAAAAATCACTAAATGTTCCAAGGAAAGTGTTGAGAGAAGGAAGAAAAACTCTCTTTTTACTTATTCACTAAGTATCTCATATTCTGCTATTCATCCTGGAGTCAGTTTTCAAAGTAACTGACTTTGACTAAATGCAACACACTTAAGATTGAGAACAATTTATAGTTGGATGTGTGGTTTGCCCTGCCATCTTAAAATGAAATAGCAGTTATCAGAATTTTCAAAAGAAAAGATCAGGAATTTTTTTTTTTTTTTGTGGATTTAACAGAAATTTGTCACAATGGGAAAAAGAGCTCTGTGGAATATTATTGCACTGAGCTTTTGGAATAACTCATTAATAATCTGGCTAGACTGTCAATGATGTTTTTAAATTATCCAACTCCACTAAAAAACACTTCATTGTAAGAATCATGTGCATCATTCTTCTGTTTGCCTCCAAAGAAATCAGGCCCAAGTTAAAAGTTCTTTTTTCCAGAAACATTTCCTTGGCTGCCCCTCCAGAAAAAAGGTGATGGTTCCAGTTTCCAAACAACTGTGAAAGGAGGGGCATACCTTCTTTTCTCAATTAAACTCTAGGGATCTGGATGGCATGCTTCATGTGCTATGGACCCTGGCACCTGCCCCCTCTTCTTACTCACCCAGTAAAGTGCTAAGCTCAAACCTTACAGAGTACAAGCTTGGTGAGATTTGCAAACAACTGAATGAATGAGTGAATGGGTAACTGCAAGCTTGTCTGGTTCAGTCCTTTTCCCTGGTCTTCCTGCAGTCCCCACAACCAGTTACTTACTAAAAACATATGTTCACCTATTAATTACCTTAAGGTTATTCTTCAAGTTTCAATGAGTGATCCCAGGCTGCTTCTTGCTAGTGAACTTGATTGGGACTAATCCCAATAATCCCAGTAATTGAGAGAGTTCAGTTACATCTCTTTGCATGTGGTCTACTTAGAAAACATTAACCAGGCATTTACTTCCTTTTTGAGAGCTAAATCATTTCATTTAAAAGCAGCTACAGCTGTCAGAACTTTGGCAGACTTTGTGAAAAATGTCATTTTAACTGTCCATATTAAAAATTAATCACATAAGACTTCCTCTGCTCCATTTCTACTACTTAAACTCCCAGCTGATTCAGAAAACATTCTGTGGGTTCTGTTTATTTTGAATAGTGTCGGATCTTTTCCTCCCGATGCAAATACATAGTTATTGTATTTGCTACGAAAGAACATGCCTGCACCTTAAAATTATTGGATAATGACTCTGCTTCCTACCACCACCACTTCTCCCACCCAGTACTAATGGGGAATAGAAGAGGAGGTTAATTTCTTGGTTATTTTTGCCAAGATAATGGCAAATTACCATTCTTATGACATACTTGGTTAATTATCATTCCTATTAAAATATTTAATAAACTACTAAGATTTTACAACTTCCTTTAAAAATCTTGGGTCAGGGCACTATTTAAAGACCCAGGACAAAGTTAAATCCAAGGAATTTCTGTGTGTGTGTGTGTGTGTGTGTGTGTGTGTGTGTGTAGAAGAACTGAGGTATAGGCAAGAGGTACAGAGGTTCAGAGGATTCATCAGAGACTGAGTGGGGAGCAGAACAGACAGATTTACTGAAATATACTGCTAAGGGGAGCAGCAGGCAAGAAAAGAGAGGTCTGCTGCACCATATGTGGGTTAGCTCCCTGGCTGGGGATCAAACTCAGGACTTAGCAGTGATAGTGTGATAGTGCTGAGACAGCCCCTAGGCCACCAGGAGGCCTCCTCAAGGTATTTCTTTCTCTGTATCTGCCCATCAAGGAACTGGGGTGATTGTTAAGGTCATCCAGGCTGGCAGGCCAGGCACTCTGGACGTATGAATACAGACCCACAGGGAAGGCCATCTTCATTCTCTTGAAAACTCCCCCTCAAGCCAGTATCTCATTCTTCTTGAGCCATTTTCCTCTTCTGGGAAGTAAGTCCATTAGCTCAGAGCCTGTCCTCAGTGGAAGTGAAGAGCCTATTAAACATCCCAGCTCCATTACTGGCTTATAACTAACTGTTCCCCAAAGTGAGGGCTCCCTTTAAAATATCCCTCCCATGATAGTTTGGCTGAAGGACACATCTGATTTCCTTTGCCAGACTTTATTTCAATTTTTATATTTATGAGAGCAGAAAAAACATTCTGCTTCCTATCCCACCTTCACTGTTTGAAAATGAATCATTTAAAGTGACTATTGCTCCTACTGAGAAACCAATATCCACCTCTCCTTTCCTAATTAGGCCCAATAAAAATATGAGTAAGCATTCAGATGCTATTACTGGAAAATACCCTCTAAGCTTTATTTATTTATTTTTTAAAATTTATTTATTTATTTATACATACAAGCACTGGGTATAGTCAGAAGCGCAGGAGGGTGAGAGAATTCACCAGAGCCAGAGCGGGGAGCAGAACAGGCAGAAGGACCGAAGGACACTGCTGAGGGGAGCAGCAGGCGGCAGGAGAGGTCTGCGCGCCATGCGGGACCCTCCTCCGGTGGCCAGGGAGCAGCCCGGGATTGAACCGGCACCACAGAGGCTGCAGGCAGCTTCGCAACCCAGCACTCAACAGCTGCGCCACCAGGGAGGCCCACCCTCTAAGCTTTAAAAAGCAAAATCAACAACCAATCAATGACAGCATTTGCTTCAGGAGGGGTTGGTTTTCCCTCCCAAATGACCAACAGAACTTAGGGTGGGTTCACAATGTTCAAGGATTTCCAGAGTTTGGAGGAAAGCATTACGTTTGCATATAATCTTCTAGAAGAGTCGTATATTCTCCAGTTGTGCCTTCCAGATGAACAGGATTCTGCTTCAATTAGCTCCATCGTTCTAGGAGTACACCTTCCGAGGTCTCTTCTGGAGTTTAATCCAGTAAATTAAAGGAAGGAAAGATGTGAACTAGAGCTGTCTACTTCTGCAGCTGCATGATTCTATGAACCTGGCTGTCTAACACTTGCCTTATCTGGCCCAGGGAGGAGACCACAGGAATAGCGTGCACACTGCAAACACACACAATCCCCCCAGTCCTCGCCCTCCCCTCCTCCATTCTACACACACTAACCACCTCACAATGTGGACCAGCCGCCCACACAGCCTTACTTGTCAGTTTTCTTGATCAGGATGGCTCTGAAGATGTGTTCCAGAGGCGTCTTCTTCCGCTCTTGGGTTGGCTGCACAAAGGGGTGCAGAGTCACCAGGGAGAAGCCTTGCTGGTATAACTCCAGGAGCTGGGCGGGCAGGTCTCGCAGGGAGGCCAGCCTCACCGCTGAGGAGCGAGGGAGCTCCGCTGGGAGTGGAGAGAGGAGAGACTGGTCAGAGGCCATCAAAACCGCCACCCTGGCCCATGCAAGTCTCTCTCCCCTGCCCACGAAGAGATGGTCAGGTCACCTCTTGCTAAAATTGAGCTTGTTCAAGTTTTATCTACTGTTTTCAAAGAGAACATATAAACAGCAAGTTATTTTTTCAACATATCCAAAGGCATTGATAGTTGGAATTTTTAAAATCTAGAGTCAATCTTCTCTGGACGTCATCCCCGCCCCCTTAAAAAAGAAATAAGAACAGAAAGTAGAGGAGACACCACAACATGCAAATATAGAATTGCCAGGTGGCAAAAAGCGGTGTAAACAAAGTCAAAAGACAAACTGGGACACAAATAGGTCATTTCATTACTTTGCAAAGAAATTGCTCAAAAAAAAAAAAAAAAAGAAAAGAAAAGAAAAAGAAAAATGGGAAGGCTACTGCCTAAGAAACATAAAAGATTAGTCAATATCAAAAAGACACTCAAGTAACTCAACATTAAAATTACGCATATCAAATCCAATAAATATTTTTCAGTTACTGACTTTTAAAATTTGCATAAAAGTTTTTTTTGAGAATTGTAGACTAGATACAGAAGTCCACAGGTACAAATATATGTACAATGTAAAGTTGACTTCCCTGCCCTATCCCAGGCAATCCATATTATCCTTTTTAATTTTCTTGAAAACATATGAACAATCACTGGATTCATACACAAGCAGATAAATCTACATACCTCCCTTCCTTTTTATACAAATGGTAGCACAGAGTCATGCACCTGGCTTTTCATCAATTTTTATCAATCAATTGTATACATTTTTAGAGACCATCAGAAGCAGGACGCAGAGTTCTGCTGTCTTTCCACAGATGTAGTGTATCTTTGTGGGATGAACCACAGATTATTCTTACTTCTGCTTTCATAGGTTATGCTGCAAGGAAAGACATGATCCCTACACAATTTCACATGTGTGTATGGACAGTATATTTAAAAGAATTCATTCCTAGTGTGGAGTTGCTGGGCTAAAGGGCAACACATTGCAATTTTTCAGACTGGCCAGATTTCCTCCTTAGAGTAGTCTGGATTTAGCTTCCATCAAGGCTGCTGACATTTCTTTCCCATGCCCTGGAGAATCTCATCATGAAACAATGATCCCTATGAGGTGGTATTTTATATTTGTTCTTATTGTGTACCCTGTTTTATTTTGTATTAAACATTTTGTGTTTTAGGGCCTCCCCTGGTGGGGCAGGTGGTTGAGTGCCGTGCTGTGAAGCTGTCCACAGTCTGCAGCGCCGGTTCGATCCCGGCCGGCCAGCGAGGGTCCCACATGGTGCGGCAGACCTCTCCTGTCTAGCCCGCTGCTCCCCTCAGCAGTATATTTCATCAGTCTGCCTATTCTGCTCCCCACTCTTTCTCTGGTGAATCCTCTCACCCTCCCGCACATCTGGCCTGTACCCCGGTTCTTATGTAAAATAAATAAATCTTTAAAAAAAATTTCGTGTTTTAATGCTGTCTGGGTTGCCTTTTCTGTTGAGTGTTCATAATCTTTGCCTAGTTTTCTATTGTTTTGGTCCTTTTTTCTATTGGTTTATAGGCACTCTTTATATAGTAGGAAGATGAGTTCTCATTTGTGGTATTAGTTGCAAATATCTTTCCCCAATTTTTGTTTGTCTTTTTATTTTCCACAAGGTGGGTTTCACCATAAGGAATTTTTTTTATGTAGCTCAATTGATCAATCTTGTCATCAGTGGTGTCTCAATTTTTATTTGAGCAGAGAGAGCTGAGAGAGAGAGAGAGAGAGCTGAGATTATAAACAATTAGCAGAGAGAGCTGAGATTATAAACAATTCTCCTGTGATTCCTAGCAGTACATATTTCGTTTTTTGCTTGTAAATCTTTGATCCCTTTGGGGTTTATGCAATATGAATTCAACATCCTCCCTCCAGGTTTACCCATTTTGCCTCCTTGATTTGAGATGCCACCTCAGTGCCACCTCCATGCCAACAAATACTATATTCTTCATACATTTAAGCACAATGTGATGTAAATATAATGTGATACATTAACCTATTTTAACAATTTTAGTTTTATATCTGTTTTGATATCTGGCCAGGTTATTTCCTGAATGTTCTCAGACTCCTCTTTATTTTCCTGAATCTTCCTGTATATTCTTATTTGTTTTCCCACAAGATCCTTAAAATTAGCCCATCAAATTCCCCCCTAAAAGGGGGGAGATCTTGTTGATATTTTTTACTGAATTCTATTCAAATTGTAGCTTAGCAGAGGGAGAATGGATATTTTCATCACACTGCAAGTTCCTATTCAATAATACAGCATAATTTTTGGTTATTTGAGCTTAATTTTGGGTCTCTCTAGAGCATGATAAAATTTTCTTCACCTTGAAACTACATATTAATCATGCTTTTCCTAGTTATATTATATTGATTACTATTGCAATAATAGACTTTTTTTTTATTGATATTCACCATGGCAAGAATGGTGGGGAAACAAGTATGTTTATTGTGGTTGCTGGGGTGACCCTTTCTGGGGGGATGACCACCTTTGTCTAGCACCTTACTATAGGGTATTAAGCTATGACTGGATCATGGATATTTTTAACAATATATGGACAAAGAGGGTCACTCCAGGGTTGACTGAATTAGCAAAAATCTGGAACCAAAGAGCTCTTATTAGAGGACTAGCTAAACACTGGGACACCCCAATAGTGGATCTTATGGCCCATTAAGAAAAACAAGATAAATTTGTTACATTATGAAGCTAAAGGCCAAGATGTACAACAGTGCTGATCATATGATACTCTCATACAAAAAAATTAGAAGTATAGAGAGACACAGACTAAAACTTTTTTTCTGGAAGAAACCATAAAAATAATATTGGAGAGTGACTGGAGAAGAGAGAGATGAGTGGAAAGCCAGTTTTTATTTTGTACTTTGAGTATTATTACCATCAACAGGGACCATCTGGGTGCAGTGCTGAGGAAGTATTTTAATTTCCTTCTTTATAGATGTAAAAACATTATGATTGGGAAGTTATTCATGTATTTTTTAAATAATGTGTGATTTTAAAAAACACAAACTTAGCAGAATCTAGGGCTACTTAAGAATATTACTTAACATCACATAATGTAGCTCTCATTTCCATACATCAGGCAGGAAACTTACAGGACAAAAATCTATAACAATGATTCACTCCAAGTATCCGGTCTTCTGGAGAACTCCCCATCAATAACAGCGACAAATATGAGATGGGCCAGCACAGCACAAAAGCATGCAATCTTTCCCTTGAATGGACACCTTCTGGATAAGCTTCTGGACAAAAAGCCTAAAGGTACCTTTGGTAAAGAATGCTCCCTCCCTCCCATCCCCTCTCACAGAAACCTGGCAAGGGGTCTCCCAAGAGGCTCCTTAGATTCAAAGCGCTCCTGCCCTACACCCAGTACTGCAAAGCAGGGGTCCTCCTGCATGCAACTTGGCCCAGCAGCACCTGGGAACTCTAGAAATAGATACTCTTGGGTCCCACCCTGGCCTTCGAGATTAATATCTAGAATCTGAGGCTGAGAACTACTTCCAAGAGGGCTCCGACTGGCTCTCTAACCATGCTCCCCTCCACTGGCAAAGAACCCATGGATCTAAGGCTTTGCACCCACCTGTGACCCACGCCCCAAATTCACACAGCCAAGACCCTGCAGGTCCCTGCCCTGACAGCTACAGAGCCGCTATGGGCAGACTTCTGGTCTGGCTTATGAGGGCGGATGGTGCCCCCTACAAGCGCACCCCAGGGAAAATGAGGAGGGAGTCTAGGGTGGGCAAGGGAAGGAAACACTTGCCCCAGTGCTAAATTTGAAGGGCATGAAACAGTAACCAAGATCAGTAAATATTCAATGCCTATGTTTTTTAAAAAAGGAATTAATACAAAAAGTTCATGATGAACAAAATATCAGAAATTTTCATCAAGACAGGAGAGGGATGACTGATTTTCTGTTGGCATCAAGTCCCAGGTGTTTGGGCAGGGCACTGTTCCTGAATCTTCTTAGATGTTGCCTCACCCTAGTGCCCATCTCTTCTTGCCCTCGGCTCCAGGACCCCGCAAATGCCAGCAGCAAATGTGCACTCAGGTTATGTCAAGGCAATCAGGGGTTAGGTTTCCTCTGCTGTCATAAGACTACAGAGCAACTCAAGCAGTGGAGACGCTGGCTGTTATATTAGAAAATGTATACATCACACTTTAATTAAAAAAAATGGACTTTGGGCAGGAGTGTAATCCTTTCTGAAGAGTAATTTCACAATACTGATTAAACCTAAAAATACTCTGCATCACTAAGGTCCGTTTTTCTTTGATAAAACTGTATATAAAAAGCCTCTGTGAATCCTGGAATATAAGACTACAACTCAACCAGTCTCTGTGGTTCAATATTTTGTAAATGTTTCAAGTTATTCAAACTCTTACTCTTCACTAAGATTTTTGTAATTTATATTTGTTTCCTCTTACGTGTCACACTACAATGAAAACAATATAAAAGGAGTCAGTGTGTTTGGGATGCTAATACAGGCTCACTATAGTTAAGAGTGATTATTATTATGTATTAGAGTTAATAGTCTAAAACATTCCTCAGTACAGCTGATCCTGAGTACGTGAAGTTAGTGTCCTATATAAAATGGAGATAATAACATCAGCCTGTCTTCCCTCATGAAGTGGTAGTAAATACCAAATGGAAAGTGCAATTGATAAAGTTCAAAATGATCACACTCAGTGGTATTGGCAGCTGGCTGGGGCTGGTAGTTGCAGATGGTAATGACAAGATGATGCTAGGGCCATTAAATGCTTCCCATTGCCCCCCCACACCCCTGACCCACCAGGCACCCCAATCAATGCACTAAAAATATTAGTCAATCAACCACTGTAGAGTTAAATGCTTCCTGAATAAAACATAATACCTTTAAAATTTTTATTTTAAAATCTAAAGATGTACCGCCTGTCAAAACTCAGCAACTTTATGGCTTTAATTTTGGGTATGCATGCTGTCGAAGTAAGTTTGGCTTCATGCTTAGAAAACAAATAAAAATGAATTCAACCATCTTATCACAATAATAAAAAACCAAACAACCAGGTTCCTATTGTAAATATGATTAAAAACCTTAATTTCCTGTTTCGATTTGAACCATAACCTTTAAAGAACCACCTTGTTCTTGGAAACTGAGCAAGTCCCCTCCCTTATTATTACTAGAAAAATAAATGAAGGGATGACTTATCTGTTTGGGTGGGCAGACCAAAGGCAGGTCCATGGTCTACTTTTCACCCCACCTAGCAGAGTAACTCTCCTTGATTGTTGTTTTGCATCACTTGATCTCATCTATAAGTGATGTAACCTAGGGCAAGTCATATCATTCCCACCCCATCTCTTGGGTCCCTCATTTATAAAACGAAGACCCTGAAGAGGCAATTCTGAAAGGAGTTTCCAGCTTTAAAATGCAATGATTTTAAGATTTAAATGTGAAGACTAAGGTACTAGTTTCTAATTCTAAAGCAACATTGATTACACACAACAAATGTTGTCCAGGTGAACTGAGAGTCCCCCCAAACCAGGGCCAAAATAAGATTAAGGAACAACCACAAGTGTGTGTGTGGGGGGAGATGGAAAGAGAGGCAAGGAAATAATCTGTTGCCACTAGGGCCAAATGAAAACCACTCCTTCTGGGATTCTGCTGCTCTGCCTGTTCCCTGGAATTTCTGGGGGCTTCCCAGGGGAGTTCTAGGGAAGAGAAGTCTGAGTAGTGGTGGGAGAGAAGAAAAGGGATATTTAAGAAAGTATATGTGATTAAGATATCTGCACCCCCAAGTTCACTGCTGCACTGTTCACAATAGCCAAGAGCTGGAAACAACCCAAGAGCCCAAAGACAGGGGGCTGGATAAAGAAGATGTGGTCAGCGTACCCAGTGGAATACTACTCAGCCATGAAAAGAATGATGAAATCCTGCCATGTGCAATAACATGGTTGGACCTTAAGAGGATTATGTTAGTAAAATAAGTCAGAGGGAGAAAGACAAACACTGTATGATTTCACCCATATATGGTAGATAAGGAAACCAAACAAATGAATGAACTAAATAAACAAAATAAGATTTTAAACTCTAAGATCAAATTAGAAGGGGATGAAACAATCAGAAAAAAGGGGAAAACTGCAGAAGATTCCATTTTCAGGGGTGACCTTAATGTCATGTGGACAGATGCTTCTGTAATGAGGCACACTTGAAACGCAGATGATGTCATGATGCAACATGACTTCAGTAAAAAATGTTTACAAAGAAATTATATAAAATAATTAGAGGGAAAAAAAAAGAAGTTATCTCTAGGGACCATGGGTTCCTGTCTCCAGTGGTACATGGCAGGAAGAGGCCTACAGTGTGCCTAATTTGAAGTTGCTTTGGTTTCCTGGCCTTTTACTGGAACTGCACTACAGCCTGAGCCACATAAACCACCTCATCACACTTAACATCTCTAATTGCAACTGCACCTTCTGAAGATGCGGGGCACCGATGACGCAGTGTTGGCCAAGGTTAATCTCTGGTCTGAAGAATGCCAGAGCCAGGGCCCGCGTTCCACATGAAGGTCACATTTTTTCCCCCGACTTCCAATAGGTCATGTCCTGTAGTCTTTATCCACAGAGGTTGGTCTGAAAGCCCAGGTCTGGCCTGAATGCCCTCCTGCTCCCCTCAGAATGCTGTGGCTTCATCCTGCAGAGGGACCTTATCCTACGTGGGGCAAAGCCCAGTCTCCATTTGCCCAGTCTCCAGTGGCATCCCCCACCAACCTGGCAGGAGCTGCCTCTCATCTCATGATCTGGCAGAGGTGCTGGTGGGTACCTGGGGTCTGCAGGTACCCGAAGGATAAAGTCAAGTACAGCCAAAATGAACACCCAAGCCCCACTTCATCTAGTCATCCTAGCCTGGGTCCAGTGGGTCCAGAACTTCTAATTCTTTTTTTTTTTTTTTAAGATTTATTTATTTTTATACAAGAGCTGGAGTACAGGCCAGAGGCACGGGAGGCTGAGAGGATTTACCAAAGACAGAGTGGGGAGCAGAACGGGCAGAAGGACTGAAATACACTGCTGAGGGGAGCAGTGGGCAAGACAGGAGAGGTCTGCTGAGCCATGTGGATATCTCCCTGGCCAGCCGGAAATCGAACCCGAGCTGCAGAGGCTGTGGACAGCTTCACAGTGCTGCGCTCAACCCGCTGTGCCACTGGGGAGGCCCCAGAACTTCTAATTCTTACCTTCAAGAAATCTTGGACTTTGTAGAAACTCTCCTAGTCTTGGCAAGTTATTCCAATTTTATTTTCAACCCCATATGTCCCAAAGCCAAGACCTAGCAGGTTGTAGGCTGGATGGGACATTTGTTAAATGTAGGGTGTGGGTGCCCTACCCTCTTTGTCTCCCTGGCACCACCCCCTTTCTTGTGCCACCAGGCATGGTATGAGTGTCAGTAAGTAAAGAGCCTTAGATTCCATTCCTTCCCACATCATCACACCTGACACCACACTTCGAGACTACATCAGCAGGTACTGGACTGCTCTCCCCTGCCTCCTGCCTTCTCCACAGTGATGTGGAGAAGAACAAGGACTTTACAACCACATCATTGTGTTCTAAAACTGGGAAATCCCTTTTTCTCATAAAACATAAAAATATAGAAAATTCTATCAGAAAGATATTTTGGATGGCACGAGAGTCCAACGATCTTTCGAAACAAGCATTCTGCTTTCGTTTCAGAAACTAACTTCGTATAAATAAATAAACCAGTATGCCAAGAGTGAAAAAAAAGAATGAAAAGCAAAGCAAAAGAAAGGAATGAAAACGCAGTTGGGGGGGGTAGGAATAATCTACAAAAACCACACATTTCTTAACACTCCTGGGATAAAGTAGATTTTGTCTTTGCTATGACGACGTTTTGTTTAGCAAAAACAATGCACAGTCCATTTGTTCCCAGAAAATGAAGCCCTTCAGACATCTGCAGAGGAGCCAAAGCAATGTCTTTGCCTCTTCAAACTTTATTATTGGGAAAGTGCCAGCTTCTAGCACCAGAAAGCAAGCTCTGAGTGAGCCACTGCCCATTTCCCTCCACTCTCTAGAAGGGCTAAGGGAACAGGGAACAGTCCCAGCTTCTGTTGTGTCCCCCAGCAATCATGCGTGACTTTAACCTAATTATTCAAAGTTGGACTTTGCTTTTCTAATTACATCTGCTAATGGTTCTGTCAATACCCAGGACTCAACATCAGAGAGAGACACCATCTCCCGCCCTAATTTCCCTCACAGGTGAAGCTGCTAATGACACTGTTCAACCCAATCTTTTGTCTCTCGTAGGTTCCTTGGAGGCCCCTGTTTCTACAACATCCAGCTGCCTGGGCTTTGCAATCAATCCAATTCTGAAAAACACTAAAATCCATCATTTTTCAAAGCAGGGTTTTCCACGGTATAGGTAAGGAGTAGGAATTCAATTTTTAAAATCATGTTTGCAGCCATTGTCTTCTGTATGTGTCACTTCTAAATCTGTGGACATGACCGAGTGACCTGGGGTGGTTGAGCTCTGTGCCCCAGGCCCTCGGGACAGGGCCAGCGTGGCCTTCTGGGCTGGGCACAAACCAGGCTGATTTTCCCCATTAGGATGAAGGGCCAAATCCCATCCCCTGAAGTCCTCACACTGGGGCTGCTAGGAAGGGAGTGGAGTGAGAGGTCATTTTGGGAGCCTTTAAAAGGGAATGATGCCCATGAATTGCTCTTTTTTTTTCTTCTTACATCGCTGTTCATTTTTGTATAATATTTGATTTCTCCCCTCAGGTGTAGTCCCCCTAGTGCTCCCACCACCACAGCACCCATTAACTGTCACCACAGTCCCTTGTGCTCTTCCAGCCCGTTTTGACCCCTCTCTCCCCTTCCCCTGCCATATGCCTCAGATCTATAGTTTGCCTGCAAGTTTTATCTCTTTCCTGACCTGCTGTTCAGTTTTCCTATATTCCTCCTATAAGTGAAACCATCTGATATTTTTCTTTTTCCTTCTCACTTATTTGGCTTAGCATAACCCCTTCCAGCTCCATCCATGATGCTGCAAATGGCATGAGTTTATTTTTTTTTGATCACTGAGTAATATTCCATTGTGTACATGCACCTCACCCTCTTGACCCCTCATCTGTTTATGAGCTTGCTCTGTGCTGCAGACAGCTGCTGCCTCATGGGTTGGGTAGGAGTGGGATCTCGTTCATTATCTCCAAAGGAAACCCCATACCCACTAATAAGCAATTATCCCTCCATTTCCCTCCCCACCCCGACAGCCACCTATCTGCCTCCATAAAACAAAATCCCTTAATTTTTTTTAAATAAAACTTTATTATGCCTTCACATACATAACTATATGATTTGGGGGTCAACTTCACACCTTAACATGTGCACAAGCTTCACTCACCCTTCACACAAAGCTCTAATGACAATTCTTAATTTAACTAAATAAATGATAGACTCAAAGGGGAAATCTCAGGAAGATTAAAAGTACTTGTTAGGCTTATGGAAACCTAAGATTCTACAGGTCAATCAGGGAATAATTGGAAAAGCAACAGATGGTTCATCACATGAATTAAGACACAGGCCACCATACCGGCCACCAGACTGCCATGACAACGGGCAGGGGTGGAGGGAGCCTCGTTGTCATTTCAGAAGGTCACGTAGCTGCTGAATCACACATGCACAAGATGGCACTGTAAAAAAAGTCAGCGTCTAGGTGTTATTTATAAGGAGACTGCATGAATAATTCCCACTGACTGTACACATTGATCAAATCCCAAAAATGACATTATTTCTCCTCACACCTCACCAGCCCATTTTATCAGAAAAGACACAAGCTAAGATTCATCAAGACAGCTTATAAAGAAATACCAGGCCCCCATGCTGCTCAGATTTGCAATGGTGTACTCAAATATTAAACACAACCAGCTAGAAATGGAACCCAGGTTATTAATAAAATATTCCCTACACTTAAAAGGACTTTTTAGAGAGAAGACACAGATGATCACCCAGTCCTCAGACTCTCTAGCCAAACTCATCCACACCAAATCCAACAAGAGTTTAACATGAGTCAGAAGGGAAGCTGGTTATCAATATTTCATGCTATTTTCCTAGGCGAGCATGGTAGCTAATGCTCCTGGTAATTCTTTTGATTTTGAGAGGACAATAAACTGATTGCATAAAAGACCAGCCACTAATGAATATGTACAAAAACCAGGTAAATTAAATTATTTAGAATGTAAATGGGACCTTATATGGGTTTCTATGATAAAGTGTCAAGATTCTGCATAAAAGTAATCAGTACTGAAAATACTCAGCACTTGAAACATGACTAGTCCACACTGAATGTACCATAAGGGTAAAATATATACCAGGTTTTCAGAGACTTACAGAGCATGAAACAAAAAAAATATATAAAATATTTAAGAAGTTTTTAAAATATTGATAACATATTGAACAATATTTTGGTGGTATTAGGAATAAATATATTATATTCCACCTGTTCTTTTTAACCTGATCTTTTTTTTATTAAATTTTACTGAGATAATATTGGTTTATGTCATTGCTTGTATTGTGGAACTAAAGGCTGTGCTCCTTCTGGTGGCATTACCATAGTGCTACCACCACCAACACACCCATAGTCCACCTCCAGAGTCCTCCATGCCCCCCTCCCACCTTGTTCTATGGTCAACATTCAAGAATGAGTTTTTGAGTTTGGCTTTATCTGAACCTTTGGTTTCTCCATATTCCATATATAAGCAACACCATCCCATGTCTTTCTCCTTCTGGCTTATTTCACTTAGCATAATCCCTTCCAGCTCCAACTACGTATCTGTAAATGGCAGGAGTTTATCTTTTTTGATTGCTGAGTAATGTATACCATATCTTCTTGATCCACTCAACTGTTTGGGGGCACTTAGGTATTTTCCACAGTTTGGTTATTGTAAATAGTGCTGCAGTGAACATGGGAGTGCAGGTTTCCTGTCAGCTTTTTACCTGTGTTAAATGTGGCTACTAGAAAATGTAAATGTCCCGATGTGGCTCCCAATATACTTCTGTTGAACAGCTATCAGTGTTCTGTGCTATCACTTACCAATCGTGTCTTTCATAGAACCGAGCACAACTTTTAATTATACAAACTGTCCATTTACTTTTTCTGTCTTTCCCACTAGCTAAACTCCACCAGAACAGAGCCCGTGCTGGGCTTATTTATCAACAAGTGCTACCCTGAGTGCCTGGAGAAGGCTTAAGAAAAACTCTCTTTAAAGAAGACATTCCCCACTGACAGTTGCGCCCATGTAATGAGGGAACCAGCACTTTTTTCATCAAAGAAAGTCCATCACACACTGTCACCTGTACCTACTCTGAGGATGATGATTCTTGAGGTTCCCACAAAGCAGATTAGTTTGAGACCAAGATGAAGCAATGATTCTGGGTTCTAGAAAACCATCAGCCCGTGTGAAACTCAGAGGGCTCTTGGAGACCTTTTTTGGTAGTGAAATATACCTAACGTGAAATTTGCATCTTAACTCCTGTTAAGTGCACAGGCAATGGCATTGAATACATTCACGTCCTTGAGCAACCATTCCCACCCTCCACTCTAGGAAAGCTTCTTTTAACCAAATGTGCCTGCCGTACACCTGCTGCTCAACCTTTCACCTCTGCGTACACCTCAGGTGTGAGCAGGAGCTACAGAGTGGCAGGAATTAAAAAGAAGCTGTTAAGAGGCATACAACACACAAAGGTGAAAATCTCCCACCGGAAAACATCAAAGGTTGATACGACAAGGAAAAAGGTAAAATTTTCACTTTGCAGAGATGGTCAAATAATGACAGGACAGAGACCTTGAGAATATATAAAAAGTGATTGGGAATCTGAATCCCAAACTGAACTGGAAAAAAAAAAGTCTTCCCAAAAGTGTGCTGTCCTGAGGCCTAAGGACGCATCACTCTGACCTCCACAGAGGAAACAAAGAAGCATTTTTTGTGCTTTTTTATATTTAATTTTTCTATTTTATTTGTCAAGTAATTACAGTTCCATTAAACAGTGCAATATGATCGATTTTAGTGGTAGTTTATGTAGTTGCTGAAAAAAATTAAAAGAAAAAATCAAAATGGTAGATTGTATTATTGTTTACAATTAATAAACACCCCCTTCCCCGTACGAGAGTTATTATATATCCCTATCCATGCCACGTGATTTTTTTTTGCAGAGAAATATACATTCAATAGATATATTACAATTTCTTTTGATCCTGAGTACATATCCTAGGGGTTGTCACCTTTAGAGCAGTTTCACATTGCTATCAAAATAAAGATCTTACTCAGGAGAGTCTTTTAAAATTTCTGAGTCTAATAATATAAAATAATGTGCTCTGGAAACTGTTGGAAAGCATAAAAATTCGCCAGGTACATGTCAAGTTTCAGGAGCTTATGAAAAAGTGAATTCCACTCTCTGGGGGTTTTGCCTACAGGGAAACTTTTGCCTACAGGGAAGCCCACCCATGGGTTCAAAGGCTCCGGCACGCCAGCACGTCCACATCAGCAGAGTCACTATATTCTCCTTTTCCTCGCTAGAGACACAACATATGCTTGGCACAGTCACATAAATCATTCATAAGACTTACCAAAGTCCCACCAATTGTAAAATGCATTTTAATAACTAATATTCTTATATGTCTGACATCACAAAAAGTTCAACAGAGCTCAGTGGAATCAGAACAGGACCAGACAGTTCTCATGCTCTAAAATAGGCTTGTGCACCTGCATTTTCAGCTTTGCATGAACAATTACTGTGTTCATGCGCAAACTCCCAAATTGGTGCATGGAAATAGAAAATCATACACACATGTCGAGTAACTCCGGGCTCCACTAAGCAATTTGCATGCAAAATTGTCATCAACACGCTCCTGTTTACTTTTTTGCCCATGTCAGAAGTGGGGGTCTATGGGGCCTGGGGTGGCAGAGTTTAAGAGACATTTTGGTGCTCACTCTAAAAACGGGCCCCCAGGCCTCTCTGGTGGCGCAGGCGGATGAGCACTACACTGTGAAGCAATCCACAGCCTCTGAAGCGAGAGTTCAATCCTGGCTGGCCAGCGAGACCTCTCCTCTCGCCCACTGCTCCCCTTGGCAGTGTATTTCGTCAGTCTGCCTGTTCTGTTCCCCACTCTGTCTCTGGTGAATCCTTTCACCATCCTGCACATCTGGCCTGTACCCTGGTTCTTGTATAAATAAATAAATCAGTATGTCCCTCCCAGCTGCCTTCTCAAGCATCCAGTAGAAAGAGAAGAAAAACTAGAGATTAAGTAGAATAATTAGGTGAGAGCCAATGGCCCAGGGATATCATTCAGAATAATCACACAGGGAAGAAGTGTGGTTTAAAAAATGTTTGTATTTACAGCGAGCAAAATGCCATCTATCAATGGTAGTAGGCATAAGAAGGGAAAGATGGAGCTGAACCAGGCAGGAGAAGGACTTTCCAGAGTTGCCAATGATCATTTGTTGAAATGGACCACCAGGAAGTTTGGCATTTGAGACTGTTAATGAGCATCCAGTAGGCATCTATGGGCGCTTAAGGCATCTCTAGTCTTTCTCTGCCATTTCCATCTTCCTTGTTTCTTTCTCCCTTTCCTTCCCTACCGTGAGCTACCTGTGACTACTGAGTGCTTGAACTGTCTGCTCTAAGTGTGACATAACACGCAGCGTTTCGGCAACTTCATATGTAATCACGCTCTAATAATTGTGCATTAATGACATGTTGAAATGATACTTTGAATATACTGGGTTAAAAAAAATAGACCCTTAAAATTAATTTACCTATTTTTATTTCTTTAATGGGGCTGCCAGAACATTTTAAATTTTATCCATGGCTCATACTATATTTCTATGGAGCAGGTCTGTCCCAGAATGTTTTGTTTTAAATAGATACATTTTACTTCCATCCCAAAAAACTATGATCTTGTCTCTACCTTTATTAAGATACTAACTTAATTCCTTCCTAAGCATCAGTTAGCTACAGCTGTAAGGTCAATCCTTTTCCTAAAATAAACCTACAATACTCAAGAATGGGGAAAAGCTGCCAAAATATTTACAGTGGAATCAAATCAGTAACCTCTCCTTTCGCTAGCTGTCACATTCCAAATTAGAGGGAGAAGTCGAACTCTCACTCCATCACCTGTGTTGTTTTGATCCCCAAGACCCTGCATCTCTAGTAACACAATCACACCAACGTCTGAAGTGTTTACCTCTCTGGAACAAAAGTGTTCTCGAGCTTTTTCTGCCCCTACTCCTGCTTGCAGCTCGAAAACGCCCTCCCGAGTCACACCTCTCCCTGACTCCCACCCACTCTGGCCAATGTGGAAATAACTGCCAGAGGCAACCAGCCAGTCGGCATCAACACCAAGATTATTCACATCAGAAACATCAATAGATAGTGGGTCTGTTTTGCTATGCACCTAGAAGTACTTTGTACTGGATTTTTCAGCTGATTTATGTTACATTCCAGAAACAAGCCCCCCTCCTACACTTAATAAATACATCCCCATCTGCAATACTTGACTTCACTGAGCTATCTCCCCTTCTATGCCTCCTTGCTTGGTTGCTTTGGGGATGGGGTGGGATGGGGGCTTCATGGTAACCCTGTAAGTAAGAACTGACTGTGATTATCCCTTTAAAATAATTGCAGTGTAGTCTGCCTTAATTCTCAGTAATACAAATCCTATCAAGGGATATAGAGACTAGAAATCTGGAATGGAATGACAGGGCTAAAGCTGGTGAGGTAGCAAAGCTGGTGCAGGCAGAGATGGGTGGTGTGTGGCCAGGATTCCAGCTCTGGAGCCAGATTACTTGGGTTCAAATTTCAGAGACACCCCAAACTAACTGTATGGCTTTGGATGAGATATGAACCCTTATGGGCCTCAATTTTGTCTGTCAGTTAAGTGTCGTCTATCTCACTGAGCTGACATGATGATTGAGTGACATGAGGTACACAGCATAAGAACTGGGCCTGGACCCCATAATTCTTCCATATATGGAGCTGCTGAAATTATTATTGTCAGCGTTACTATTACTGAGAGCCCTGATCACCTCTAACTTATTACCAGGCATGACAGAGCTTCACGTCCATTAGCAGATTCTTATGTCCTGAAACCTCCTAGCATTACAGCTATATTTATATATGACCTTAATTTCTTAGCCTAAGACTGCATTTTTTCCCCCTACAACTCTCTTTTAATTTTTATTCATTTCTGAATGTGAACCAAAAGGAGACCCAGAATATCAGGATGCAGAAACATTAATGAGGTCTAAGGCAGGTTGAAGACACTGCCTATGTACTTTGTGGCAGTCTCCACCAGAGCTTTCTGTGACACAATTGGCCCTTGAATACCACAGGCTTGAAACGGGAGGTTCCACTTATATTGGAATATTTTTCAGGAAGGGAACCCGAAGCTATACAAGGGACCTGAGCATCCGAGGACTTAGCAGACTCCAGGGTCCTGAATCCATTCCCCCTCAGATACCAAGGAATGACTATATTGTTAAGCTTATGAGAAGCAGACTTCACGTGGGTGGGGGAGGGGGCCGCACCCCTGCCCTGCATTGTTCAAGAGTCAAATGCACTTACAGAGAAGGGTATGAGGAGGAAGGGGTGAGGGAGCGTCTGCCATGGGACTAGAGAATCCTGGAGAGCCAGTTCTAGAAAAGGGCACGTCTTTAAGAGGAATCAGCAGGAAAAGCACAGCAGAAGGGCCCCATGAAATACAAAAGACACATTCCAAAGGAGTAAGAGAAGAAATGATTCAGACAGAAAAAGGAACCCTGGGGGGAACACATTTAGAGCTTTGAGCACATGGCAGACCAGGAAGAGGCTATGATGAGGGGAAAGTAAAGAGGAAGGCAACAGACATCTCCATCCTGAACAGTCTCCATGCCTGTCTCAAACTCACTCCAAATTTACAAAATTTGGCCAAGAAGAAAAGACCTCTATGAAGAGACAAACACCCAGTAATCATTTCAGCATCTCTACTCTCCTTTCTTACCCACATCTCCAAAATTCCTCCGCTATCACTAACAAGGGCTTATATCGTAATTGTTTTCCTCCCTTAAGCCTGTCCTGCCTGTAACCCTACCTGGGAGCGTTTCAGCTATAACATTTAAAATGATAAAATGAGTCCTAAAAGTTTGTAACTCTTTTTTTTTTAAAAGATTTATTTATTTATGCATACAAGAACTGGGGTGTAGGCCAGTGGTGTGTGTGGGGGCGGGTATGAGGATTCACCAGAGACAAAGCAGGGAGCAGAACGGGCGGATCTACTGAAATACACTTCTGAGGGGAGCGGTGGGTGAGACAGAAGAGATCTGCTGCACCATGTGGGTTACCTCTCTGGCCAAGAATTGAACTTGTGCCACAGTGGCTGGCAAGAGCTTGATAGGTCTGAGACTTTAACCCTTGTGCCACCAGGGAGGCCCCAAAGTTTGTAACTCTTAACTACTACAAAGAAAGAAGAGACTGAATGGGTAACTGTCTTGCCACACCCAGGCACAGAGTGGTGGTGGCCACAGAAAGGAAAGACAGGCAGGTTGGGGACCCAAGGCCTCTACTTCCCAGGGTTTGAGATGCCCCTCCCAGAACCTTCTGCACCACAGTGCTATAAGACCTGAACTCCACCCACAGTCTGTTCAGGTTAACATTTTCCGTATCTGTGATGCCTCAAGTGACTTCCACAAGCAGTATCCCTAAATAACCCCAGGTAGATTGAGAGCTGTCTCGACCTGCTCCAGAGATGGGACAGGTACTCTTAACCCCGGATAGGAAAAATAAATTTAACAAACCCTAAAAACAAAAAAGCAAAAAACACAGACTTTGTATCTGTTCCACATCAGCCAGAGAAGGTGTTATTTTGCTTTCTCTTAGGAGACATTATTTTCAAATCTCTTTCTGCTTTTATCCCTATAAGAAAACAAAGCCAAACAAATAGCTAGGAGATGAAAAAGAGAGATGGTAAGAATAGCTTCTAAGGCTCCAGTGTGCGCAGACTGGAATGGATGGTGATGATGGCAAGGGGTTTCTATGACATTGGAGAGGGAGCGTTAGGTAGGCCCTTGAGTACAGGGTCTGCACTTCAGGAGATCTGAGTCAGAAATACAAACCTGAGAATCATCTGAGCATAAATGCTCCTTGCAATTATGGGCATGGATAAGTTTTCACTATGAAAGAATATGCAAAGAGAACCGTGTATCAAGCCCTTGACACTGAGTGGCCAAGTCAAGATGGACAGACCTGCCAAGTGGGCAGAGGAGCAGCCAGAGAGGTAGGGGGTGTTTGTAGAGAAGCCAAGGAGAGGAGAATAGCAGAAAGACTTGAAAATGACCTCCTATACCTAGTGCACTTGATTAACCAAAGCCCTTCATGCCTCCGGGATATGCCTCCGGCATGCCCCATGACATGCAGGACCCCAAGGCTAGGAGGGAGCTCTCTAAGACACCCATGACTTTCTGCTCCACAGTCGGGTCACAGGCTGATGAAAAGCTAGCTGGATACAGTCCCAAATCTGCGTGTGCCAGTTGAACTGGTCAAACAGAACATAAACTGAAATAAGAGTGAGTGGTGAATAAGAGTGATGAACAAGGGTGGCGTCCAAGAAACCAAAGATTCTGCAAGAGAGAGCAGCTGGAAGCAATACCCATCAAGGAGCTTGAGCGAGAGGAAATAATGAAAGACAAAAGGAAAGGAAATGGTTAAATGCACAATGTCATACTCAGATTGCCTGGCGAGCATCGAAGGTCTCGCTCCATCTTAAAAGCTTTTAAATGAAAAGTTTAGATGATGTATTATGGGCTGATGCAAAAAGATGATGCAGATATTTATTTAATCAATAAAAACAATACCAAAGACCACAGCTCTACAGCTAAAAAGATAGGCAAATGAATGTAAATTTATGTGTTTTATGCTAAATAAAATGTTTAAGATGTATATATGACTATATACGCTTTCTATATACTTTTTTGGAATGAGGCCCTGTTTACACCAACTTTTTTGATTTACTGACCAATTATGGTCTCAAATGTGACAACGAGGGAGCGGCCAGCGTTCCCGGAGAGTTCAGTAATGAGGAGTGGAAAAAATGCCTGGGATTTAGCATGAGGCGTGTGTGAGTGGAGAAATGCAGTCAGGCTGAAGTCAGGCTGGAGACAACTCAACTATTAGCTGACAATTTCGTTGCTGGACCTTCCCCACCCATCATATGCTTCTTCACTGATTGTTTTAACATTTAAATATTGGTTTTTAATCTGCATTTCTAAGACTCGCTGTGTCAAAGAATTTTATAGCTGAAAGAGTCTTTAAAGAGGATGATGAGGGTGAGGATGACAGAAGTACTACAGAAATAATCATTTTCCTTTAATTTTCAAACAGTCCTTGAGCTATGTACTAGTATTATCTCCCTTTTAAAGATGTGGAAACATTTCATCAGAGAGGTTGAGTAACTTTCCCAGGTTGCACAGCCTGTAAGTGGGGGACCCAAGATTCAAACTCAAGCATTCAGAGCCTATGCTCTTACCCTCTACACTGTCAGGTCCCTTTAATTCCTGAAGTCAGTCCTCTTAAAGATTGTCAAATGGTGTCCACAGGGATGAAACAATACAGACACAAGCCTACATGAGAATTGGGACTCCACAAGACCCAGACTCGCCATTCAGTGCTCTTCTTACCATGCCCCAATGGGATATCTATTCAACCATAAGGAGAGATGAAACGTTGACATTTACAGCAAAATGGAAGGAGTTTGAGGGAATTATCCAAACAAAATGACTCTTAAAAACCACCCTGTACTGTCCTCTGGTTTCGGCTGTGTGCCTCCCAGGCTCTGTGCTTCATTTAAGTTCCATCTGTAGCCAACTGCTTACATCAGTATTTTCTTGAAAGGCTGATCACAGCAAGGCAAACAAAGCCTTTCTTAAAAACATAACGTTTATTTCTTCAATGAATTCCTAGCGTGATCGTGTTTGGATAAAAAATACAGCATGAATGCGTGCAACATGTTTACTGCATAAACGTCTATCCTGGGAGAACCAGAACAAGAATAGCTACACAGTGGTTATAAATAGCCACCAGAGACCAGACTTACTTAATTTCAGGCTATGACAAGAAAATAAAGCAATGGTTTAAAAACAAATCCAATTTTCGAGTTGAAATTTTAGCACTGTTAGTCAAAGACATTTATATCGCGGGGGCCAATGGAATTCAGGGGAGCAAATATAAACAACATGCAGTTGACCTTCTCCTTGACCCTAGGCTTCTGGCTCCTCAGGCAGAGGTCAAAGGTCAAGGTCAGAAGGCTGATAGGGTATCACGGCAGGCCCCTACAAAAAAACTGGACAATGGCCAGAGTGAGCTACTCCTGGTAGAAAACAAAGTTTCCTCATTCCCCTCTGCTTTCCTGGGGTAATCACTGATAATGCTTTTTAAAAAACCTATGAGGGTATATCCATGTAGGCTCAAGTCTTCGTAGGGATTGCAAGACTAGCCTCAACAATTCACAGTCCACTCTGGAGTGAGATCTTGCCTGGAGCCTACATTACTAATCCAATAGGTGAAAAATGATCCTGTGGCTTTATTCTGAACTTCTAAAATAAATCATAAGGTGAGAATCCTTTTACAGAGAACATCTATCATATATTTCTGACTCTACAGCTAAGATTCCTGTTGCCTGGTTTTCCATAATCCACTTTGACTTTTTCTTACAGATTTGTGGTAAGATTTTCTATGAGATCTTAGTCCTTTGTTACACCTTTGACCTTTTTTCCCTCTCCCCTCTCTTAATCTTAGAGACCTCGCCTCATTTATTAACGCCTGCTAGTTTTTATAAAAGTATTTAGCTTTGTTGAATAATCTGCTACATGAATGTCTAATATTTCTATTTGTCACACTGGCTTGCTTTACTACACATAATTCCCTCCAACTCCTTCCATTTTGCTATAACTGTCAACATCTCATCTCTCCGTATGTTGGAATAGCATTCCATTGTGTGCATAAACCACATCTTCTTAATCACATCCTCCCTTGGGGCAGCTAAGCAGCTTCCATTCCCAGATATTGTAAATAATGCTGTAATAAATACAGCACATAATTTTTTTGAACTGATGGTCTCATGTTCTTTGTCCATATCACCACAAAAGGGATTGCCGAGTCATTGGGTATTTCCATTTCTAACTACACCTTTCTCCACATCCTCTCCAGAACTTCTTGTTGGGGATCTTTTTAATATGTGCCTTTCTCATGGGGTGAAGTGATATATCATTGTGGGTTTGGTCTGCACCTACCTTGTAAAAGGGATGATGAATATTTTTCCAGGTGTTTCAAAGTGTTTAAATTGTATGTGGTCAAAACTTGAAGAACGTTAAGACTTCTAGATTACTCAGTACACTAGGAAAAAATGGGGCTAATGCCTTTATTTTTAAGACACCCTCCACAGTTAAGGGGAATGCCACTGACCCTTAAGATAACCTCATGCTTTGAACTAGATTTCCAACTATGGTGACAGTCTGTGCTGGAGCTACCTCTGCCCAAGAGCACAGGTCCGGGAACATAGCATCTGTCTGAGTAGGGCCAACTGGCCCATAAAAGCAAGAACTAAATATCCAGGACCTCCTTTCCCCTACAGCTATTGAGATATCTTACTTTTTCCCCTATTGTATTCAAGTTTAGATCATAGATTCCTTGTGTTCTTGCCTAATATTACATGTTGTCGGCAATTCAAAACACATGCTGTTGGAACTTTCGAGTTGGAAAGGGAACCACATTTTACAGAAGGGGATACTAAGGCTCCTCCCCTCCTGGACCATACTCTGTGGGTACTGCTGGAGAGAATCACAATACAGAGTCATGGGCCCCAACATCAAAAAAGCTACCTTGCCTGAGATTCTTTGATTGCCACGCTAAATGGCCTAGGAAGAATTACAAACCCAGAACGCATCTCATGCCCTCCACGGCTCCAACCCCACATCCTTCCTGACCATTCCATGTGCCCACACTCCTAAGTCTCCATCCCTGACTTCAGACCCACATCTGCAGTTGGTTCAGAAGAATCTCCAACTACAAACTCACCAGTCATCAAAATCCAGTGTGTTTTAAACAAAGCCTGGTCCTATTTCTAACACCAGGGCCGCCTGCTGCATTTCCCCGTGGTTTATAGCGTCACAACCAAGAGGGGCCCAAGCCCTCAACTTACACCCTCCTTCTGCAGTGGAGGCACCTCCATAAGAGGGAGAGCTACCTGCCCCTGCCTCCATGACACAGAGGCTCCTGGGATTAGCTCCTGGGACCGATGGGTGGAGCTGAGTGTCCAGGTGAGCTGAGGTGAGACCGAGGAGAAGAAGGGTCGGCTTGCTTCTCTGCTTGGGACTTGCACCCGAGACTTGGGGGACTTGGAAGAGATGTGGGTGCGAGACATGTGGGAGGCTGACAGTGGCAGCCATTATCTTGATTTCTACTTTGATTTTGCTTCTTTTGTTCCAGACTGGCCTGGCCCCTACTGCCCCCTTCCTAAGGTTCCCCTCCAGAAGCTGCCTCAGACCTGTGGCAAGATTTCAGGCCTCTGTGGCCTCACTCTGGGCCGACCCTGTGTAGCTGGGCATTGACCCACAAGGGGATGGGTAACTTTGAGCATTTTACTGGGAAACTATTACCCTTTCTTCTCTTCTCTCTGTATGCACATTAATCTCTCTCTCTCTTTTTTTTAAAGATTTATTTATTTATTTACACAAGCACTGGGTACAGTCAGAAGCATGGGAGGGTGAGAGAATTCACCAGAGCCAGAGTGGGGAACAGAACAGGCAGACTGACGAAATACACTGCTGAGGGGAGCAGCGGGAGGCAGGAGACGTCTGCCCACCATATGGGACCCCCGTCCGGAGGCTGGGGATCGAACTGGCGCTGCAGAGGCTGCGGGCAGCTTCGCAATCCAGTGCTCAACCACTGCGCCACTGGGGAGGCCCTGCACATTAATCTCATTAAAGTTCTTTTACACCAAAGTATGCTTTGTCTTTGAGCACACAGGTGGCTGGACCAGAGCGTGCAAGTTTGGGGGCCCTAGGGTACCCCTCCCTGTTCCAGGTAGGCAGGGACTTGTCTTGCTCATTTTGGCCTCCTTACCACCTGCCTCCACTGTATCAATAAATACTTAGCAGAGGAATATGTGATTTAAAAAAGGTGAAGCACGTACAGAGATATCTCTTCCACCTTGTTGCCTCCATTGGGATCCCAGGCTCATCTAGAGAAATGGACTTGCAGGCTGACCATGAAGACGGCACAGGGGAAACTCCTGTGGCCTCTAGGCTCTGTCTGCTTGTGCCAGTGACAGCCACCTCCAGGCCCGCAGGCCAGAACAGTTGGGACACTGCTGAGATTAGAAAGCAGCTGCAGAATCAGCCACATGGAACCTTCCAGGTTTGTTCAGGGGGTGCGTGTTTGTGAGGAAAATGTGTTCTGTGGTGATTTTAACAATACCTAGGAGAATGACGTGATTTTTAGGGGGTGGGTGACACCAAAGAGGTCTTCTGGCAAATGAACACAATTTGTTCGCCTGGGACTTGAGTGAGTAGGTGACAATCCTCACACTAGCAGCCGGGTGTTTTCAAACCCCCTGGGAAGAGATGCCATAAACAGGTTGGGGGCAGGAGAACAAAAGCCCCAGAACAACAAATGTGCAAATTAACCAGGCTAGGATGCAGTGTTGATAGATAGAAGCCAACCAAGCTGGCCATATGTAAGGATTAGGAAGATTCTGAAGAAGGAAGCATTTGATCCAAGTGTTTGAGGAGGAGGGGACACTGACATGTCATTTATGGTCCCCAAAGCCCAGTATGTCCGATTGGCAAAGAAGGAGTCCACTGTCCACTGTGCTCAAAGAAGCAGTGACCCTAACAATTCAGAACCCAGACAGGGGAGCTCTGCTCTGAGCTCACGCACCAGCTCTCAGATAATCAACTGATAGAGTCAAAATAATCTAATCACAAAGTAATACATGCACATGGCAGTAACACAACGGATATCCTTTTCAACAGAATTATACATCAGCTGTTCTGTCAAGATGATAATGAAACATCAGACAATCTGTGAGAACCCCAAGCCAAGGAGGAGAGAGGCAAATTGGGCTCCTCCATTCCTCATGGAAATTCGAAGATTCTAAACTAATCAATTAGCTCCACATCCCCCACTACCTCCACCCCGTCTCTGCATTATCATTCCTCTTCATGAAATTTCTTGGGATACCACTTACTATGCTGCGATCATGGATAGCAAATGAAAATCAAGTCCTCTGCTGAACATGAGAAAAACTTTCTATTGTAATAGGAGAGGAGCTGATTAAGGGCACTTAATCTGTGAACAACTAATTCTTAAAACCTCAAAGCAGAGTGGAGGAAATGTCAGGAAGGAGAATTGAATGCAGCTCAGTTTTGATCACAGAGAAAAATGGATTCTGGCACCCAGCAGGCTGCCTTATTAACAATTACTGTAACGAGGGCTGTTCTTTCCAAAATAATGCTCTGTAAGTTAGCCTGAAGACCCAAACCTTGCAAAACCAAGGTAAAAAGAATAGGAAATAAGTTGCTCAGGGCTTTGGGGATTGCCCCAAAAGATGCCAAGTATCTCCAAGAGAAAAGTGGTTTATATTGCAAAGGTGTATTTCACCCCACCTAACTTCCTAGTCATTGGCAGGGATTGCAAACTCAGGTATATTTGGAATAAATTTATTATAAAAAGATAGTAAAGATGGACCAAACTGAGCAACAGTAGTCTCAGAACCACTTTCACTCTTAAAAATTATGGAGGACTCTCCAAGAGCTTTTGATTATGTGGGTTTTATCTATCGATATTTATTATGTCAACAAACTTAAAACTAAGGCACTTTTGAAAGAATAACCAAGCCCACATTCATTAGAGCTGATGCCATCTACCTCATGTGGCCTCTGGAAACCCCCACTGTGTCCTTGGGAGCAAATCAAATTGAAAACAGCCAATACAGATCTGCGTATTATTTTGAAAACAGTTTTGCTCTGGGGAACTTCCAAGGGCCCCCAGACCACACTCTGAGTCATGTTTCGGGGGCAGAGAGATATCTATGAGATGGGAACGGCCTCAAGAATCACTCCTATCATGCAAACAAAACACCCTGTGTATTATGTGTCAGCAAAAAGTTTATGAAACCACTGATACTAGCCCTATAAGAACTTCAGTGAGTATTATGTGGAATCTTCTGGGAGATGGCAGGAAACTGACTCTTTAATCTTTTATGGTTCACCACATTTGCTTTCTGGTCTCCACTAGTACAGATGCCTTGTTTCTTCTATGCAGGGTTGTGCAATGTCTCCCTGGCTGGATAAACAGTCCCTTCAATAAAGTGCATGTTTACAGACCACCCAGAGGGGGATGGTTTAGCCTAGTGGTTAAGGGTACAGGCTTTGGAGTGGGACTTCCAGGGTTCACATCCTCGCTTGATCACTGGAGAGTTTGTGAAGTGGAGTGGGTTATGAATTTCTGAATGTTTTTGCTTCCCCAAGTAGAGACAAGGATAACAGCAGCACTTACCTGCTGGGATCTCTATAGATATGAAAAGGGTTAAATGTATAAAATACAGTGAGTACTCAAAAATGCCAGTTATTATTACACTTTATGATATGCCAGGTGCCTTGAGAGTGTCACAGTAGCTTCAAGCTCAAACTTCAGAAGTGTAAGCACTCCAAACTTACCCCCCCAAAGCCCATTATTTAGTTCTATGAATTTTAAATAACTAAATTTGAATTTTTTATTTCAGTCCCTCTGATTAAAAATGATAAATGCTATCTGAAACTAAAATTAAACTGTTGCTCTCACAGTGGTGTAGGGACTGAGCTGAACATACAAATAATTCTTTCAAAAAGATTTTTTTTTTTTTGCCAGGAAGACTCAATGCAGCAGACATTTAATGACTACCTACCATGTGCCAGGCTTGTTCCAAGTGCCAGAGAGATAAAAGAAGCCAGATAAGGTAGGTGGCTCAAATAGGAACTTCCAGTGGGTGGGACAGGCATGGAAATTGACACAGCAGAATCCTACTGTCCCATCAAAGCCTAGACATGCTCAGGTCCTGGGCTGCAGGTAGTAGGGTCTTTAGCCCGGGAGGGAAGGTGAAAACATTGTCCTCACAGACATTTGGAAAACATCCCCTCCCCTCTGCTCCCCCTGCAACCATTATTCTGTTGACCCACAAGAAATCCACCTCCTACAGCTTCCCATTGCACCAGCTCTTCAATGACAAATCCCCATGGAGTTTTTCTGTCTTTGACAATCATAAACTGTCCTCCCAAAATCTATAATGACAAGCATGTCACAGCCCCTACATTCTATTTTACACATCAAGGCTCTTATTTAGATGTCAAATTCCAGCAACTAAAATCTTAAGACTTACAAAAAACAACCAAAAAGCACGAAGAAGCCAAAATCATTCTCAAGTCATGGATACTTGCTGTAACCTTCATTTAGTCCCTTGTGGAGGGTCTCTGCAGCCAGAGTGGAAATTTTTTGCTCAATGGAGTGAGTTTGTTCACTTATTATTTTTTTTTAAAGCAGACTGAAGTAGAAAATTCTGACAAGTAAACTGAAATTAGGAAGCTTAGCTGAATTCTCTAAAATGAAGTATCAGTATGACTTCGTTTTTATGGAACAAATTCAGGTTTAACAGAACCAGAAAGAACTTATCAGTCACGAAGTATTCTTGACATCTGAACTCTTACATATGTAAAAAGGAAAACCAGACTCAAATCTACATTTAAAATTTTCTTTAAATTTTTCTTAAGGGCCTCCCTGGTGGCACAGGTGGTTGAGCCCAGCGCTGTGAAGCTGTCTGCAGCCTCTGCAGCGCCAGTTCAATCCCCGCCAGCCAGAAAGATACCCGATGGAGCAGCAGACCTCTCCTGTCTCTCCCACTGCTCCTCTCAGCAGTATATTTTGTTCAGTCTGCCTGTTCTGTTCCCCACTCTGTCTCTGGTGAATCCTCTCACCTTCCTGCACATCTGGCCTATACCCTGGTTCTTGTATGCATGAATAAATACATCTTCTAAAAAATTTTTTTCTTAAAAATTCTCGCCCCAATGATTATTATCACGATACAGAAAAAAGATGATAAATGAACATTAGATATTAATTGATGGCCTTGATTTGTATCAAATTTGTATTTGTATATAGAAAAAAGTAAACACTAAGATTTGTACATATTTAACAGGTTTTGAAAGAGGGTTATCATTTTCCTGATTCTACAACTGAGCTATTGACATTTGCAAACTAAATGGAAAACCAAGAAAATTACATGTGATCTTTTTCTTCTCAGATAACTAGAGCCAAGATGTTTTTGAGCATGTTTTTTCCAAATGATTGGCTTATTTCACCACTGTCCGTGGACGCAGCTTTGGTTGGAATTTTGATGAGTTAGAGGCGATCCAGAAATCTCACATGAATATTATATACGAATCAGATAATGTCGTATATAAAATATACACTGAAGGAGTAGATTCTGTGGATAATCCTGACCGTACAAAACACCAGAAATATCTCATTTTCTTTTTTTCTCATGTGATTTTTATCTACTCTGTGTTACTTTGATATTGGTATGATTATTGGAGGCTGGCGGGATGAATTGCACATGAAGAGATTTTATATTAACCATATTTGGTTTTCATTTTAGGAACAAATTCCTGTTCTCTTTTTTTTCTTTCCCTGAGGCCCCATCAGTTTATAAATAAACACATAATCCAGAGGGGAGACTTTGAGAGGTACAGGTGGACCTTTCATCTGAATGTGCTGAGCCCAGTTGGTTGGAACAGCCCCTCAGACTCTTCAGACCACATCTGGGCAGACAAACAGAGGCAGGAAATAGGATAATCGGTTCAGTGGTATCAACTGTCAACAGTACTGGCCAAGTGAAAGCTTCCCATTTCAATCAGAGGCTGGGTGGGGAGTACATATTTTTAGCCTGAATTTCTTCCCAGTTTCTCCTTTCTCTTTGGCGAAGGGAGAAATAGCCACTCAGAGGTCACTTACACAAATAATGAACGTGAGTGGCTTGTGAGTAGACATCACTTGGGCCTCATGTTCCAAACCAAAATTCAGGATGGAAGGTCTAAAACCAGAAAGAATATCTTGGAACTAGATGGCTTCAGAACAACTGACACATGTGGCCACTGCAGCTATGACGTGGCCCTCCCTCCACTCCAGAATCTCTTACGCTTCATAAAGCAGCTCCTAATCCTGAAAGGCCAGACTTCTTCAGCAAAATGACAGACACAGCAGGCTGGGCCCCCACATGAAATGTAGAGGCCTCAGAACACATTATTCCATCATTTGGGAAAGTAAGGTGGAAGGTCCCGGGGGCCCTGGAGCAGTGCAGCTTCAGTAACACCATGGACCAGTGCCAGGGAGACGAGCACCACTGAATTATGTGGCCCAACAGCAAAACCACAACAGGGACCCCATTAGGCGAGGTTTAGGAAGAAGCTAATGAACTGAACCTAATTTTCCTTTGACCATCTTTGACAAGGATTAAGTTCTACTCTAATGAGTTTCCTGGAAGATTTAAATCCAGACATTATAGTTGGACTCAGTAAAAGAAACCTCTTGTTAAGGGGAGCCAATCCCCTCAAATAAACTCTATGGTGGTTTGCCTTGGAGGCACTTATTTCTTTAAAACTCTTCCCATGAATTATAAGCAATCATACATTTAAAAATACTCCCTATATATTCCCATTTATACACACACACACACACACACACACACACGTGGGTATACATATATATACACATACACACACAAACACATACATTACACACACACTCACACAAATATATATATATATATTTTTTTATATACTTTTTTCACTAGGAAACCCAAGCTAAGTACCCAAGGTTTGTGTGTAATAATATAATACACTATAACCCAATGGCCAGGCACAGACAATAGCAGAAGCTTCAAGAGGAATAGAGCCCTTTTAGCCAATTATACAATTATACAATATGACCATGTTTACATTATCAAAGGGAAGCAGACCCAATTACCTGGCTACTTCAAATTAATAACCCCATTTGCCTCAATTATCTGACAGGCAGCGTCTAAATAATCTGAGTAATTACCTCAACTCACTTAGATGTGGCCTGTGAGTCCAGAAGTAATTTTTCCTTCCAGAACACTTCCACCATCAGCAAATATCAAAATGTATAAGCTAATTTGTTCCATTATCTGCAGGATAAAAATTTGTTACACTCTTAGTAATGCAGGTTTGAAGGTTTGTATTTCCTGACAAAAACTCGTACGACCATAAAATCTTTGAGCTAGAAAGTACCACCATGGCCAGAGGTCTAAAAATCAGCTACCAGCATCAGAGCAACCCGAAATCCAGCTTATTGACTCACAGCAGTTGAGGGAAGGCGTTCCAAAACCCAAATGCTTGATTCAAATCCTGGCTCAACCACTTGACCTTGCAAGTACTTGCCTCCATGAAGACTTGAGTCTTCATCTGTACAAAGGTGGCAGTGATGTACCTTCCACCTTACCGAGTTGGGGCCAGAACTAAGTGAGATAATGCATGGGATACATTCGCTCAGTTCATGGCAAGTTCCAGCACTTTTATGTATTTGACATTATCATGACAACATCACCACCTTTAACGGGCTCGATGGTGGTCCCTCAGAAGTTATGTCCACATCCTAGTCCCCTGAACCTGTGAGTATTTCCTCATAAGATAAAGGAGGTGGTTAAGTGAAGGAGGACTTTATCCTGGATTATGCAGGTGTTGCCCAAAACTGATCACATAGCCTTTAAAGAGAGAGGGAGAGGACACAAAGCCAGAGCAGAAGGCAGTGCAGAGAGAGAGCACAGAGAGATGCAGCCACAGGCACAGAATGTGGATAGCCGCCGGAAGCTAGAAGTGAGATTTTTTCCCCCTGAGTCTCTGGCAGGAGTGTGGTCTGGCTGACACCTTGATTTCAGACTTCTGGCCTCCAGAACTGCCAGGGAGTCAATTTCTGTTGCTTTATGCCATCAAATTTGTTAACAGTTGTAGTAGAAACCAATATATCACATTAAGGGATACAGTTCTTGCTTGTCCCTTAAACTGCACCGTGATGATGTCAACAAAGACAAGGTTGAAGGTAAGGGGACCTGAAAGTGGGGAATGGTGTTATGCATTGAGTTTGACAAAAGTAGAAAAACAGGAAAATATAACAGATGATGAATCAACAGATTCAGTTGTAGAAGGGGACTCAAGGAAGTAGATTCATTAGGCATGTATTAATGTGTGTATACCTATAAATTAATGTATGTACATATATAGTTGCATATATGTATCCTAGACTTTTCATTATGTCCCAATTGTCTCTTATGTTCCCTTCTGTAAATTACATTTTCTTCTCTTTATACTTCATTTTGAGTTATTTCCATTAACCTTTCCTCTAATTCGTTATTTTTTGTTTTCTGCTACACAAGATCTTTTAACCTAATCTATTGAGTTCTAAATTTCATATTTTTCTCTACTACTAGAGCATTCATCGATTCTTCTTTGATTCCAGTTCTCTACTGAAATTTTCCATCTTGTCCTCTATTTTTTTCATGTAAGGAATATTAATTATAACTAGCTAATTCCAGATTACCTAACGTCTGTTTCTATGATTTGTTTCTCTCTTGCTTTTTTTGGTTACCTGGTTGCCTAGGAATTTTTATTAATATCAGAGATTTCTGACGCTGTCTCCTCCTCAAGAAACGGCTCACCCTTTCTCCCACTTGGCAGATAGAGGTGGGGATAGAGTTGATCACAGGAACCCATGAGGGACTGGAGCAAGGCCCAAATTACTCCTGGTTTACCCGTTTCTAGGACTTGGCCTCTGGGACTTTGGACTGAAGAGTCTGGTATACAGACTCCCTCCCTCCCAACCCCTCCCTCCCAACCTCTCAGAGCAGGTTCTGAACTTCAGTCTTCACCTTCTCAGCACCAAGACTGCTGAACATTTCCTCTGCTTCTCAACGGCTTTCATTCTGTTGTCCCCGCACCCCCAACTTCCCCACTCCCTCTTCTGCCTTCTTTTCTATGAACTACTAATTTAGTCTTATAGTCTAAAATCTTGTTTTTGATTTAATTCATTTGTTTGGTTTCTTTACTACATATGCGTGAAATCATCTGATGTTTGTCTTTCTCTGACTTATTTCACTAAGCATAATTTCCTCTAGGTCCATCCATGTTGTCACAAATACAAGAGATCATCTTTCTTTTACAGCTGCGTAGTATTCCACTGCACATATATACCACACTTCTTTATTCAATCATCTGTCATTGGCCACTGAGGCTGTTTCTAACTCTTGCTTTCTATAAATGCTGTTGCAATAAACAAGGGGGTCTTATATCTCTTCAGATCTGTGATTTTTTATACTTTTCAGATAGATACCTAGAAGTAAAATAACTAGATTATATGGAGCTCTATTTTTAATAGAGGTTTTCTGATGAATCTTTGCTCCTCTCATCCCGTGCAGTGTCAGAATTTAGTAACTGTCTTGACAGGAAAACTTACTGTGTTTGAAGGTCCACATGCCCTCAATTTTGTCTCTGCAGTCCAGTCTCATGAGACCACCGAAAACTCTGCTTGCTTCTTTTTCCCAGACCTGCAATCCCTCCCTCAGACAGAGCCTTGATTGCATTCTCTCCCCAGCACTCAGAGCCAGAAATACTCCAGTGACAAAGCAGGCGCAGGTCATCAGCTCACTCCTCAAGGCTTTCCTCTGTCCCAACATCTCAGTCCCCCTAGTTCTCACTGGTTTGATGTCTGGTTTCAGATGCTTTCATAAAAAAAAACACTCCTTTGTTGTTATTTTATATGGCTTTTCTTGTTCTTTGGAGTCATTAGTTTGCCTCAAACTCACACAACTCAATCTTGCCCAGAAGCAGAAATCCTTCCTTAATATTTTTCAAAGTGCTTGAACTACAATATTTAATTTTCCCCTTATAAGCCTATGGGGAAAAGCAGCACAGTATTTATTACTTGATGGATTAACACTCAAGTATTACTTTTAGACCAGGGATGGGCAAATTATGGCCTACAGGTCAAGTGCAGCACACAGCCTGTTTTTTGTAAATTTTTATTAGTACACAGCCACACCCATTCACTTACATGTTGTCTAGGGCTGTTTTTACATTACAGTGGCACAACTGAGTAGTTGAGGACAGCCCAAAATATCTGCTAGCTTTTCTTTCACAGAAAAAGTCTGCCAGCCCCTCCTTGGTATGGAGGAAATTGAGGCCCAGGCATATTTAATGATTTGAAAGTTACCTTTAGAAGGAAGACTGACTCTCTCAGGCCCCCTGATTCTTATTCCAGGCACCTCTCCACTCTTCTAATTTGCTTCCTATCCCAATGATTTATGATAATCTTTTAAGATTAACACAATAACAGAGGGAAGAGCTGGAACCAGACAGTCCTTGTATGGAAAAAGGAGGAGCCCAAGGAAAACACAATTAAGGGCCCTTTGGAAAATTCAGTAATTTCACCTTGGAAATCTGCTGGAAGAAAGAAGACAAGTATTCAAGGATGCTTGGAGGAAAGAAAGTCCTACTATTTCATAGGGCTTTGTTGATGTTGTTCAGAAAATGATCATTAAAGCAGAACAATGAAAAGAACCCTGAACGATTTGTTCAATTTTTAGCCATTTGATGGCTGAAAACTTTCATGGAGACAGTTCCTTGAGTCCTTGAGCTGGAGGAAAAAAATACCCCGAACAGAGAGGATGGCAGCTCAGAAGGACAGGGTCAGGGACATGGACGGACGGACACACACGCACACCATGATTAATATAAATGCATGGACATTTGCTTCTTTTTAATAAAACTGTACAATCTGATGAACAGTGCAATTTAGCACCCATGTCAATATGGAGGCTAAAATTTTCAGAGTCGTGAAATCACCAAAACTGCCACACACATGTAAAGACGTGTTGGGGCAGCTCATCTTTCTCTACTCACCACTGTCTCTATTCATCTTTCTCTACTCTTCATTATTTCACAACAATAGGAAATAAGGCTGAGCAGGGTGTGGCTCCATCTTGCCAACTATGGTGCCCCATTTTCCCAGCGAGAATGGGTTTGTGGCATGAGTGGGCCAAGCCAGGTGTAACTGAGGGGAAGGCAACCCCTGCAAGAAGCAAGGGAAACAAACAGCAAGGGAAAATTTACAAAAGGAAAGCAAGCTGGCTTTCCAGGTCGCCCTGACAGACTCCCAAGTCTGCTTCTCCCGGGGTTTTGAGTTGTTCAGGGAAAGAAAAGCAAAAGCCAAGTGTAGCCCCCATTTCCACATGAGCGACTTGCATGTCCAACCCCTTCCTGTCATTCATGCTCTAAATTCCTCCATGGCTCCCGAGTGCCCATTTTTAGAGACCAGTGGCCTGAAAGCAGCACACACGACACTTCACAGCCTGTGTGTCTCCCTCAACTCTCTTTTCAGCCACTCTGTGCCTGTCTGCTCTGCTCTGGCACCGGAGCACCCCTTCAAAATGTGCCAGCCCACGACCTCAACTGGCAGAAGAGCAAGGCCCCCCTTGAGACCACATTTCTGCTTCAGAATTTAACATGAAAAGAGTCACAGTATTTTTTACTTTACAGATGCAATGCCTATAAAATTGCTATAGTTATTTCTTATAATAGTAAAAATATTGCAAAAATTACTGAATTAGAAAGGTGAAAGAGACTGTCTACTCCAAATTTCCCACCCAGAGCCCATAAAGAAAGGCAGAGGATTCTCTCTGCTCACAGATAAATGCCACAAAGAAGGCAGTTTCCAGAGAACCATTCCATCCCTTCCTTCTGACCTCAAGTTTGACCTCAAATCCATATGTGGTTAAAGCACCAACCCCTCTCAGCAACGAACCCTCTTGATAGGTGGGAGTTTCTTCCACCTTGTTATCTAAGAATTTCAGAAACATATCCCCTGTTTATCCATCAAGAATTCAAGCTCCACAAGCAGGGGTTACACTGAGGTAAGTAAGTGTGTATACATACACACACACTCTCTCTCTCTCACAGCTGAAAACATGAACGGCTCTTACAAAACACAATACTATGAAACACGAAAACAAGTATCTGAGCCCAAGGAACTTAGGATGTAGTTGAAGAATTAACATCACAACAGGGCATGGAATTTATGCCCTGTGACACATGAGCATTTATTTTATCATTTTTTTAAAAGATTTTTTATTTATTTTTATACAAGAACCGGGGTATAGGCCAGATGTGCGGGAGGGTGAGAGGATTCACCAGAGACAGAGTGGGGAACAGAACAGGCAGACTGACGAAATACACTGCTGAAGGGAGCAGTGGACGAGACAGGAGAGGTCTGCTGCACCATGTGGGATTCTCACCGGCCGGCTGGGATCAAACCTGCACTGCAGAGGCTGCGCACAGCTTCACAGTGTGGTGCTCAACTGCCACCAAGGAGGCCCCAGATGAGCATTTAAATGGATATCTTAATTACTAAGCAAAGACTATCAAAGTGAGGATGGTCAAAAATCCCCATATATCAAAAGCTTTAAAAATTGGTCAAAAACACGTATCTCTTTAGAAAATATCGTGAATATTAATAAAAAAACCACCTAGTTATTTTTTCAAACAGACAAATGATGAGAAGCCAGATAAAAATGGAGTTCATCTTGGCTGGTCAGAGGGAGATGCCAGTCCAGAAGAAAGGCTCAGACGAATGAGGATTGTTGTGGCCTGTTGGAGGTACATTTCCCTTTTCTGGAGGCCATCTCAGAAAAAGGCCATATCCTCCTTTGCATAATAAATTCTCCCAGGATATATTGTTCAGCAAGTTTGGAGTGAATGAAGAAAAGATACCTCTGTTCTTATACAACCACTATACAGCAGACCCACTAACTGATATGTGGATCAAAAAAATGGCCTAAACCAGTCCCTCTCATCCCTCCAGGCGCATGCCACTCTTCCCATTAAGAGGTTGCGTTTACTTCCCTCCTGCTGAATGTAGCCTTGTCTTGGGACTTATGACCAAGCGACGCCATGCCTTTTCCAGGCCTAAGCCTAGAAACATGGTGGCTTCCACGTTAACACTTCCGGGATCAAGGGCAAGTCAGGCTACTGAGACATGAGACACATAGGCAGAATGAGACCACAGGGACCAGCACAAAGATGCCTGGCCCACAGCCAGTGTCAACGGCAGACACGTGAATGGAGCCATTTGGTTGAGTGTTCTAGCCGACGGCCCAGCTGACACCATGTGAGGCAGAAGAATCACCCTCCTGAGCCCTGTCAATCGACAGCCTCCAGAGAAACTGCAGGGCTGTTGGTAACACAGTAAAAGAGAACCAAAGATTTATATATCTAGAGTATGAATGTCTACACAGGTCAAGAGACAGTAATGAGTACAGAGGAAGGGAGGAAGCGTAAGACCTGAAGTTCGATTCTTAGCTGGTGGGTGTGGAGATGATGTTAGCAGCCGCACTGAGGCATGTGGTAGGATGCACGAACAAGGAGCTGGAGGAGAGAGAGTTCGGCAAGAAGGAGGTCCCCATAGTCCACTTCTGAGCTAAAGATCCAGACCAGGGAACCGTGGCAAGAATGTGACCAAGTGATGAATAGAAAGATGGTGGAAAGAAGAATCAAGTGAATAGGGTGGCACTGGAAATAGCAAGTGGGAGAAAATGAGAAATCACAGCATACTGATTTTTCCACTTTAGGGAACAAACAGTGAAAGGTCAGTAACACCTCACTCATGCAGAGGCCGTGCAGCCCCCAAACTCAGCCATCCCGCACACAGGTAAGCTCAGGTGGCTGCAGTGGCTGACCACATACCTCATAGGAAATGCCACCTCCACCCTCACAGGACCCCCAGGCGGGGCTGGGCCCTGCTACCCAGCCTCACTGCCAAGCCCTCTGCTCAGACACCCTGGCTCCTTTCTGCACCCCAACACCCCAGCCACTTTTTGCCCGGGTGAGGCTTCTGTAAGAGAAGGGGGGGCAGGCCTGCACCTCAAGAATGTCCAGGGCTAAAGACGGGGCAGAGAAAAGCACAGAGGTGAGTTGTTGAGAGAGACAAACAGCACAAAGTCACAGAAGGGAAGCTGGAAATTCATAAGGCTCCTAGCAGCTCAGGAACATCAAAACCTACAGGAGGTAAAAGCAATGGAAACATGCTCAGATGAAGGAAGGAAGGAGACAGAGAAGGAGCTCATGTCCACGGCAAGCCACATCGGTGGCGGCACAGGGACCCACAGCGAAAGGAAGTTGTCAGGCCTTTGTCCCTCCCTCGCCACCCCGCCCACCTGTCAGCAACACCCAACACCTGGTGGGGGCAAAGCTGGGAGAAGCAGGTTGACTTGTACTAACCCCAAATTAATTCCTCAGCCAACCTGTCCATTCTTCATAAATCAAGCCCGCCAGACTCGGAGACAGGCGCGTTCAGGAAGTGCTTACTCAAAACACAGGAACATCGATACGAAGACTATAGGCCCTGGAACGGTTACAGGATGAGAGATATTGGTATTCCACAGTTGGCGATGCCTCAGCACACTTTTCGCTTTCTAGAAATTCTGTCGGCTTAATTTATGTGGCTCATACCTCATTCCCTTTCAGGCGACAAGCTTTTTATCTTTTTCATTTGGAAACTTATCTTTAGGATTTTTCAAATCCTTGCTGTCGTTAATTTTTGATAGACTGTGTTCTCTCTAGTTTCTCATGATAAGCAGCTTTGCTTTAGATGCTATCTGTCTACACCGCAGAACTGTCAGCTATGCCCCCATCTGTGATCCAGCCTCAGATCCTAAGATCACTGACAGAACAAGAGGGATACACTCCCTCTCCCCCAACATTTGGGTGCTGTTTTCCATCCTAAGTCACTAGAACCCTTGCAGAATTTTTTCCATGTCTTTACTATCTTTAGATTAGATGCTGAACACATGCCCCACCCCAAGTGGAGCAATGGGGTAGAGAAAAAGGCTGAAGGATTTCCTCACATTCAAGCCAGCACTTGAGTTAAAAAAAAAATTAAAAAAAGAAAACTCTACTTGGAAAAAATAGAAGGCTAAAATCAGATCTCAGATTTAAAATGGTAAGGAAATTGCCACTAGCTGAAGCCAATTCAAGCTGGGCCAGTTATCACCAATCGTGGTGAAAGATGACTTGTAAGAGGCTCCGAAGCCCCAACACAATGGAGCAATTAAATCTTAATAATGGAGACAAAAATGCCTCATAATTAGACGCAGTCAGAGGAGGATGTGGACGCTTCCCCTCCCTGTGGCTGACCCCTGAAGGCAGGCAAGAAACCATTTCTATGCTGGCAAGAGACCCCCTCGGTGCACCCATCCCTCAGCCTTGCCCAAGCCACATCCGACAGCAGCCATAAAGGTGGAGTTTCCTTTGGCAACAGGCCACTAACAATCCTTGAGCTCCTCTGCTACTCCATGTCCAAATAAGCTCAAAAATAACAGCATCCCTACCCCACAGGTACCTACCCTGGGTATGAGAGAAAAATTCTAGTTGTTTGGGAAGCAGTCAAGGGCACAGCTTCTGGAGCTTGGCAACCAGGTTCAAATCCCATCTGTGCTACTTTCAGTCTCACATCTGTACACTCCAGTCCTCAGCAGTATATTCTGTCAAACCCTCATGGATACAATTCTTATATACCTCTTCTTTGCATATGAAAGATTTATTTTTATTTATTTATGCATACAAGACCTGGGGTGTAGGCCAGAGGTGCGGGGTGGGGGTGGTGAGAGGATTCACCAGAGACAGAGTGGGGAGCAGAACAGATGGAATGACTGAAATACACTGCTGAGGGGAGCAGCAGGTGAGCAGCAGGCGATGTCTGCTGTACCGTGTGGGTTGCCTCCCTGGCCAGGGATCAAACTCGTGCTGTAGTGGCTGCTGCTAGCTTCAGAGTGCTGAGACTTACCCCTTTCGCCACCAGGGAGGCCCACCTCCTCTTTGCATTTGATATAATAAAAACAGCTCCCATTTATGGAGCCTTATCTACAGGTGGACCCAAGTAATGCCTTATCTGACTTCATTCAATTCTGACCCTTCAGGGACAATGCTGCCATTTTACAGATAAGGAACTGAGACCCAGAGGCACTAGGACACCCAGAGGAGGTCACAGAGTGAAGGAGAGACAGGTCTCCGGCAGGTCTGCAGGCCTCACACAGGTGCATGTCCACCAAAGCCCACGTTTTTAATCACTCCACCAGCAATTTTCCCTGACGTGCAGGGTGAAGGACTGATAAATCGTCACTGATTAATCAGTTAATGGTGCCACTATTCACCTTCTCCTTCCAACATAAACACAGGCTGATCCTGAGGTCACGAGCAAGATGCCAGCACACCCCCGGGGTGATAAGCGAAGCTGGGGACAATAGCCTGGAGTTGAGGGGAACCCAATGGCTATTTTTATGTATCCAAGAAGTAGAGCAAAGAGTGCACCTCACCCAAAGCAATTCTGAAGCCACCGATTCAGCACAAAGGCAATGTTCACGTTACAAGAGCCTCTGTCACCAGTGTGTTTGCAAAATTCTGCACATTTCTTAAAAAGCACCATCTGATGGGCCAACACTCCCCATGGAGCCAGTTAGGGGACAACATTCTGACAAGCTGGAGTTCACTCTTTTAGGAAAGAACATAAATGGAATCAGTTCTATTTCTTCCACCCTATGAACACACAGGGTACAACCAGAGGTGCAAGGGGGCTGGCTTCTCTGCCCTCTGCATCTGACTTAGCTGAATGACTTCGGGATCTACTGGCTCGGAGGTCTCGGTTTCCAAGGGGCGAGTGTTTCCAGTGACCACACCACAAAGGTTTCAATGAACTGTAAGTTGAGGTTGCCCATGGCCATTTTGGATTAAGGATGCTACAGAAATAAAAGGCGGGCCTCCCCGATGGCGCAGCAGTTGAGCGCTGGGTTGCGACGCTGCCTGCAGCCTCTGCAGCGCGTTCAATCCCCGGCTGCTCCCCGGCCACCGGAGGAGGGTCCCACATGGCTCGCAGACCTCTCCTGCCGCCCGCTGCTCCCCTCAGCAGTGTACTTCGGTCCTTCTGCCTGCTCTGCTCCCCGCTCTGGCTCTGGTGAATCCTCTCACCCTCCCGCGCTTCTGACTGTACCCAGTGCTTGTATGGACAAGACAAACAAACAAATAAATAAATAAAACATGCCTCTATAAAAAAAAATCTTTATAAAAAAAAAAAAGAAATAAAAGGCAAAGCAGGTGGTTACTGTGCTGGATTGCTAAGGGCAAGTGAGCTGGATTTCTAAGGGGAAACTGGACTGTTGCCATAAAATGAATCTCAGGGAGGACTCTGCAAACTTCATTCCTCCTGCCTCAGCTGACTTCCCGCTGGTCCTGTCAGAGGGGGCTCTAAGAGAAGATTAGATGGCCAGAGAGGGGGAAAAAAACTTCTGATTGCAGCTGGTCCCAACCTCCAGCACCTTCCCATACTCCCAGAAGTAGCTCATATAGTTCAGAGGTAGATGCTGAGGACAGAGCAACCAATGAGCTAGAAATGGCCTTTATCCTCAACATGCATAAGCTCCAACGAGGAAGAAGGCAGTGAACAAAGTAGGACCTGTGAGGACATACGGGTTCCTGAGATCATATTACAGAAGGTCTGGAATGATGACAATAGGAGGGTTATTTCTGGACCTTCCACTCTTGGCACAGCTATATAAGGACATGACACCAAACTACTTTCTCAGGATCAGCTCAGACTGCTTGAAGTCAATATCCTATAAAGAATGCTGGTGTGAGCATGCAGGAGTTTTTCAATTATCCTACATAATGGAGCTTTACATTATCCATCTACCCATCCAACCATCCATCCACCCAACCACCTATCTATCCATCCATTCAACAAGTGCCCCCAGCGCTCAGGCTCAGAGAGCTTAGCAGTGAGCAAAGCAAAGTCATGCCTTTGTGGACCATAGCGTATGGCTGGGGGACACCATAAATAACAACAAAGCCATAAAATGGTATGATTTCAGATGATGACAAGTTCCATGAATAAGGCAGGAAGTAAAGGCTGGAAGTGAATGGGGCTGTACTAGGCAGGATAGTGGCTCCCAGAGACAGAGGCATTTAAGCAGATACATGAGGGGGAGAATGAGCAGAAGATCTGGGAGCAGAGTCTTCCAGGCTCCACAATGCCATCAGAGTGCACCGTGGTCACGTGACACCAGAGGTCCTGGCAGCAAAGTCATCGTCCAAGGAGACTCCACCACAGTGGAAAGCGGTCCCCTTGCTTCCAGCCAACCCTGCAAGTCAGACAAAGCCCAGCAGCTGCCTTCATGTCCCCTCTCTGGCATATGGTTATTTTTCTTTACTTTCAATTTACATCGCAAGCTGGAGAGAAATGAATTACATCCCTCTGGGTTTCTCTGTTCCATACAATTAAGAAAAGCGATTTCTTAGTCACAAGGCGGATGACGACACCAAGATTTCCCATTTTCTCTCCGCAGGGAGGCTGCCATCACTCAATATTAATTGATCCTACTTTTCATCCATAAAGCAGGAGTTGAAACATATTTTTGGTCACAAAAATGGCAACTATTACATTATTAAGGTAAATTATTAATGGCCTCTCCATTAAGTGCCCTCATGTTCACAAGGCATCAGATGCCCCAACTCTGATGGTGTTTCTTTAATGCGGAAAAATGAGTAAATTATTCTATTCCTTCTGATGCTGGATAAATTGCCAGCGCGTATCTCCTTTAAGGTTGTCAGAGATTTTCCAACGTTTCATCACAAGCAGGAACACACAGAAAGGGTGTAATATATCTTGGGCTCCCAGCAGGAGAACATGTCAATCGAATGCAATTTTATTTTCTTGCTAGAGAGGACAGAAAGTGCAAACAGCAGAAGACACAAAACTCTCAAAAATTGAGCCAGTAGCATTTATATTTTTCTTTCCCTTGGTAAAAATTTGATGTTTATTTTTAGAGTAGTGGAACTAAATTAGATAAACCTAATTTTGTTTTTGTTTTTTTTTTAAAGGGAGAGAGAAACAATCTAGCTGTATCTGTAAGTAAACAGCCCACAATAGGCCTTTTGGGTCATTTGGGAAGAGCTGAACCGCATTTCTACTGCCCAGGTACCCGCTGCTGGCACCCGGTGAAGTTTAACAGCAGGCTTTAGAGGCCCATCCCTTAGAACTCCATCTCTGCCATTTATTTATCTGGGGGCCGGGCCTTGTGGAAGGCGAACCACAGGACATTTGCATTTCATCAATATGTTTAAATGTCACAAATCTTGACTTCCGCAGTGGGAAGCCAGGCATAGCAATTTCCATCAGTTGATGAATAACTGGTCGAAGCAGAAGGCTTTTCTTAAACATATAATTTAGTCTTGAGAAGAGATGCATTCTGCTCAGCAAGGCCTGTGGCATGAAATGACAGAGAGCTGCTAAGGACACAGCTCGTGGTCTGGAGATGGGATGATGATGGAAACAATAGGCAATGGTGCTTTGCTTCCAGACTAGCAGAGCGCTGCAGGGAATCCCTCGAGTTGGTGGTGTCTGAGCACACCCATCCCTCAGGTGTGGGGTGCTGGCTGTCCCTTCCCCTGCAACACCCCTCTCCCCTGGGAGCCTCCTAATATAGGAGTTTAAGAGGCTTGAGAGAGTCACAAACACAACTAATGTGGCCCCTTCTTCCTACCCACTGAGCAAAAACCGTGGATTGTGCCAACTAAATCCCATTTCCACCTCCTTTCTGGCTCATCTTCCTGGAATACATAGGCTGGAAGTCAAGAACTACATCTTCCATTTACAGAGGAAGAAACTGAGGCACAGAGAGGTTAAGTGACGTTCCCACGGTCACACAGCTAATAAGTGGCAGAGCTGGGATTTGAAGTCAGGCTCAAGAGTCTGTTCTCTCAAACATTCCACCATGCTGCCTCTGGCAGTGGGGCAAGGCTTATAACAAGACTTTTAACTGCCTATATCAGCTATCCGATTGTGTGTGAAAAATTACCCCAAAACCTAGCATCTTAAAACAACGAATATCTATGACCTCACAGTTTCTGTGTATCAGGAAGCCAGCAGCTGAGCTGGTTCAAGGCTGCTGGCTCAAGGCCTCTCCACGCTGTGGCATCAGGCATCTGGCAGGGCCACAGGAACCTGGGGGAAGGGCCCACTTCCCAGCTACTGCATGTGGTATGCCAGGACTCGGGTCACCCAGCACTGCCGGACGAGAACCGAGCAGAAGACCCCCTTAGCTCCGTGCCTTGGGGGTCTCTCCGTTGGGCAGGCACAGCCCAATGGCAGCTGGTGTCCCTCAAAGGGACTGAGCAAGAGGATAAGAGGAAATCCAAGATGGAAGCCACCATCTCTGTGTAACTGCATCCCAACACTTTGCTGCCTTGTCTTCGCTAGAAGCAAATCACTAGGCCCACCCACACTCAGGGGCAGGGCTGATGACCCCTGGGGGTCACCAGGGCCACCAAGGGGATGCCCACAGGCTGCTCAATATCACATATCTAAGAAGCACAAAAAACTTGGGTTTCAAGTTACCCCAGTTAACTTGGCTCCCAGCTCCGACATCCGTCCATCATTCCCCCAGCTTGGCTGGCTCCCCTCTCTGGGGCACTGGCCCCCACCACTGCCTTTAGCCACTTCTGACTTCTCAGTCACTAGTAAAGAAAGTAAAGGGTAAGATAAGGAGAAAAGATAAGCTTTCTTGGATTTTTGTTATTTTGGTCTAATTCATTTCTCTGAAGTCCACAGTAAGAAACTACCCAGTAGAAGAAATACGACCAAGTTTTTGTTTTCATTGACAGTTTCCAGATTGGCAAGAAAACAGCGGTAAGGGAGGAGCAGCTGGGCCCAGTTCGGGGAATAAGCAAAGCAATCTGCAAAGCCCTTTCTGCCCCTCTTCTCCCCGTGGCTACTCATCTTTCTGGCATTATCTCAGCCCAGAAGATGTAGCAGTAACTTTTTGTTCAGAAGTTTCATCTCACTGTAGCCGAACAAATCATTTCTCACCAAAACAGCCCCTGGGACTGAAATCCTGGGAGCACAGGGCCAGGGCACTTGGATGCATCTGTTAAGACCCCCCAAAGCTCTGCCTGTGGGGGTGAGCAGCCCATCACAGTCCCTCACTCCCAGGGAGCTGGGCTGATTGTTATACTGACCCAGGGGGTTTCCAAGCTACAGTCTGGTGGGCCCAAGGACCAGACCAGTCTAGGATTTCCAAGGCCTCCCTGTACCTACCAAACAGCAGACAAATCTCCAGCCACACAGGACCCACCATGTCAAAGATAAACCATGCAAAGTCAAGGCAGGGTAACACACAGACTCTACACTGGACTGGCTCCAAGGCACGGGAAACAGACAATGGTCAAGGGTATTAACTTTAGAATTGGATGAAACAAATGGTTTAGACACTGGTTCCTACCTTGAGAGCCCTCACCATCTTGTTTACCTTTGCATGCCCAGTCTGGAGCCTGAGAAAGGGCAGGCAATCAATAAATATCCAATGAATTAATTTTGTTGAATAACCCTGTCAGACAAGACTGCTTTCTCCATTCAGAAAAGATGACCCCACCAAGTATGCCAGCTCCCTTTGGAATATATTACCAATCTTGCATCAAAAGTAACATGTATTCCATATGGTGCCATATTGTACTCATGCTTACCGAGCAGCTCTGAGTTTACACCTGGGATGCCCGACTGTAATAATCCTCTTCCTCTTTTCAGAGGGCCCAATAAGGCTGTCAAAATAATACAGAGCCTCCTCCTAATAAATTACATGGATGCACCTGAAAAGTGCAATAGAATGGAAAAAAATCTCATCTGCTAAGTGTAGCAGGTACCCACTGCCTATGTAATTTTTATTTGTCAAGAGATCTGACCTGAAAATGAAGACCAGTTAAAGGCAGATGTGCGACACAGAGGAGAGGAAAGGACTTTCTAGACGTTGTGGTTGTGACCTGCACCTTGAAGCCAGAATCACCTACCTTTTCACACCAAAAGTGCTTTTAAAAATATTATGGAAAAAATTCACCAGCTTTCCTTTCTTCTGCAGCACAAGTGAGGTCTGGCCAAAGTATGGATAATGACCCTTTAGAAAAACTCTTGGGAGCAATACCGCTAATAATGACCATTTGTAGGGTGCATAGAGCATTCACTTGTTTTCTGTTGTGTCTTAACCAAATTAAGATGGAAATTATTACCATGACTGCAGTGTTGCTTTTATGAATCCCTGCAGAAAAATAATTTGGTTTTGCTTTGACAGATAACAGTCATCACCAAGGAATTTCATTTTACCAAAGGCAGTGTTAAGTTGCTGAAATTTACCACCTACAAACACACACACACACACACACACACACACACACACACCTGAGTCCATTTTCACACAAGATTAAGTGTCATTGTTTGGTCTGGATGTGGAATAGCTGGGAAAAGAGCAAAAAGAGTTTTTGTTAAGAAAATGCCATTTCCTCTTAGATCTAATCTTATTACCTCCATTAGTGAATATTTAACAACAACATTAGCACTAAGGGCATACTTGGTTGTATTATCAAATGCAACAAAACAGAAGATGGATATAGCAGTTCTGCTAAGAAAAGCTTAAAGCCATGTCACACAGATTATCTCATTTATCTTCAAAAATCCCCACAAACTGTAAAAGCAGAGTTATCAGCTGTGACACATGCTTTATGGAAACCTATTTCCTTACCATTCTTTGCATTTTCTGTTTAAAAACAGGGTCTGGTTTTAGCACCCCTCCCAATCAGAACCTCAACTCATAACTCATGCCACTGACTTCCTTTCATGAGTCTTAAAAAACAAGAATACACAACCAACTCTTATCAATTACAGAAACTGAAAACAAAATGAAAGACGGGGAGGAAATTAAATCAATTCACAGCACCCAACAATTGCTGTTGCCCAAACTGAAATTAAATAAATATATACACATGCACACACTCCATGAAAACTCTGCTACACGATTTATTAATGAACAGTGAAAGGAAACAGAAGCCAAAAGTGGGTCAGGAAAAAATGGTTTAATCTAATAGCCTGGAAATTATATGGGAAGGAACAGATGGTTTCACAGAAGTCAGTGCTACCTAGAGGAGCAAGGAGCGATTTTCTAGGAAAGAAAAATGTCCTCAACCCCCAGCACTATTTTCAGTAGAGAAGTCTACAGTCAGCACAGGACAGGCGCCAAGAGTGGCAGAGTGACAGAGGAGCTGGGACTAAGTGGCAGACGTCCACATGTACCCAAGTTCAGACTCAGCCTTCTAAATCTGAGCTAGAGGTCAATGGCCCCATTTCAAAACCAGCAACAAATGGAGGCCTACACCACACCCCAGTGGGCCATTAACCAACATTCATGACAAAAGTGGTCCCCAACATGGCGGGTAGGGTGCCTTAATGTGATTTCCACCCAACAGCCATTGTGGGGGCTGGGCAGCCACCCAACACACAGGACCAATGTAGTTCAAGTGCCAGCCTCAGTGTAATCAGGGCCCCCTAGACTGAGCCGCCCCATTTCTAAAAGGACTGAAAATCAACTAGAGGGTTGAAATGATTATGTGGCCACCCATACAGCACACCTCTCAGTTGTCATTTTCATCCCCATCACCTAGGACTCACCAAGCACATAGGTAAATTCTCCCCACAAGAGGTCTCAATCAAAGGGAGGGCTGTCATATTTGGGGTCTTCAAATGACAGATCAGAACCAAGCAAATCTTGAAGCTGTCTCTGAGAGACCTTTGGCACAGTTAACACTGTCTGAGAGCAAAGGTTCTGAAGAAGGCAGGTCTGACATCTGATTCTAGCCTCCTCACGTATTTGCTGTGTGACCATGGGTGTGCTGGGTAAACTCTCTGAGACTCCTTCCCTATCTGTGAAATCAAGAACCTGAGAGTCTTAATTTACCCTCAGCATGGTGCCCGGCACATCAGCTATTATTACAGTTGCTGCTATTAACAATAATATTTTCATCATTATCATTCAGCCCCTGCCTTTGTCAGACCTCCGCATCTGGGGTGGGGTGTGGTCCTCTGTAACCCAAGACAGGGCACAAGACCAGAACCGCCCTTCTGCTGATAGGATTAAGGGCTCTAGAGGGAGACTGTTCCTTTGGGCTGACCTTGAGATTTGGGAGAGCTGAGAAGTCATCCCTAAACTCAGACCAGGGGACCCCCTGCTTTATGCTGTAACATTATTAAGATGCTTGGGGCCTGCCTTCATTACCCACCTCCTATGTGGCTTCTGCCATCTTGTTCCAAGGTTAGTTGGTTGGTTGTTTTAATCTGAGAAAAAAATGCTATCAACATCCGTGACTTTACATTCAATTCTGCTGAAGAGCCACAAATGTTATAGATGAATGTTATGTTCTAAAGCTGCAGGTATCATATTCAGAAAGAGAAAATAAATACCTCATTAAGGATGGCAAAACAAACACTTCAGGGCACTTGAGGCGCCATCTAAAGGGACCCCATGGTGAAAACCACTTTAAACTAAGAATCCTCCTGTAATGCAAATAACCACCCCCTTCCCCCATTCTTTTCCTTTCTTTCCATAGATTCCTACATTGGGTTTCTTTGTAATGGGGTCGCACACCTGCAGGCAACGGGCAGGCAGGTGTCACTCCAGGCCAACTCTCTGATAAATCACAGATGCAAGCTCAGCCCATTAACACTTGTTCTAGGTGGTTAACTCTAGGTCATTTCTATGGGGCCTGGTCAGCCTGGCAAGGCAAAAGATGAGACAAGGGCAATGGAGATGGAAGGAACAGAAGTAGAGAGATCCCATCAAGCAAAAGTTTCCAGAAGATAGGCCAAGAGGCCGAGCCTGTAAGTGCCGTGTAAGTGCCGGGCACCGCCTGTAGGCCTGCTTCTAAGGCACAGCCGCTAGAGCGCCACACAATGAGTGTGTAACTGAAAATAAAGGCTTATCTGGAAGCTGGGGATGTAACTGGATCCCCAATATGTCCGGGGTGTGCTGGGCAGAGCCAGGTGACGCCCCCCCTTGCCCTGGCTAAGTGGGAAGGGCACAACATTCACCAGCCAAGGCCCCTGAATCAAGATGGAGGTGTCAGCAGACCCCAGAGCATTGGCTGCAAACCTGTTAACAGCAAGAAACTGTCCCCTAAACCCACCTCTCATTCCTTATCCTTCATCTGAGCCTGCCAACCGCTTTGCAGACTCATTCCTATCCACACAGCCTCTCGTCCCCACTGTATCTGCCCTCGGGGTGCTCCGCGTTCCCTGGTGCCTGTTAGACCAGTTGTGCCCAAACTCTGGCAACACCAGAGTCACCCAATGGGCTTGTTAGAGCATAGCCTGGAGAGTTCCCTACTCCTGGAGGGTGTGGTTCTCTTGGTCTGGGGATGGGCCCCAGATTTTGCCTTTCCAGCTAGTTCCCAGGTGGTGGTGCTGCTAATACTAAGAAATGCAAACCATTGGGTTAGTTCTTGGGCAGTCAGTCTCCACCAGCAGCCACAAACACCCTCCTTGCCTGAGTCCTCCCTATCCCAGTTATAAGTGAAGCCCGGCTGTCCCTGGGAGACACCCTGTTGACACAGCGCACCTTCAAAACTTAAGGGGTGGTCCATCAGCAGAGTCAACACTTCTCAGACTGGGTCCCTCCCAGGACCACAATAGTCACCAGGAACCTGCTGACACTTCCTGAAATGGAACTCCAGATCTGTCCTCACCCCTCAGCTTTGGCACTTTCCTTGCCCCCATAGTCCCCCAATTTTGATCTGGGTCTTCCCTCTCCTTCCAGGTCCAAGAAAAGCTTTGCCTGCCTCCACCAGGCCTTCCCTGAGGCTCAGCCCTCAGCATGGCTGGTCCTTACAGCCTGCCGAATGCCAGGCCTCTGACCAGCTATGCCAGGTCATGTCACATGCACTCAGCACTCTGGGTAAAGAAACCCCTCCCGGGGGGTGGAAGGTGACCCACAGGTGACGCACTTAGCCCAAAGGTACAAACCCTCAGGAGACTGTGACCTACCCGAGGGTCACCAGGTGGGGTCCCCATGTTGACCCCAAACCCCTGGTACTGCACAAATGCCTGGTTACTGGTCTCCAGCAGGGCTGCACACGGGCATCCCCCGCCTCCCTGGGGGCCTTAACTGGTCAGAGGTACAGTCTGGGCAAGGTATTTTTTCCCCACTAAATGTGACACTTTTTAATTTAATTTTAGCTTTGGGTGGAGTGTTAGAAGTGAGAAATGTTCAGGTAACAACCCAGATGCAAGAGATTAGAAAAATTCATTTTTACTATACAAGGGCAAGTTGTATGGCCTGTGGCTAAGGGGACGGGTACCACTTCACCATCAGTGGTAGCAGACAGGTGATGAGCCTGTCACACGTTGGGGGCAGGACCAGGGTAGCCCAGAGCATGAGGGACTGCAGGCCTGTGCTTGAAGAAACACAAAACAGACACGGGAATTTTCTAAGTGTGAGAACCACCGTGCCAGCTGGTATGCTCTGTGCTTTAGAGATATGGCCTGTCCTTCTCAATTGATTACAAGTCTCTTCAAGGAAATAACTTATGAGTCCATCCCAACATATAGGTAGGTGTGTAAGTACTGAATTTATTTTATACTTAAAAATTCATGCCAGTGTCTTTTTTCCTGCCATCTCTACTGAGGTGAAAGGAATATGCCCTCCATTTGGTCTTTGAAGCTTCTCAAAGCGTCATCTCCACACCAGCAATATCAGCAACATGTGGGAATATATGGAAATTCTTGCCCCCCACATAATGAGTCAGAAACTCAGGTGCTGGGACTGGGATTCTGTGTTTCAAAGAGCCCTCCACCTGGTTCTGACTCACCCTCAGGTTGAGAACCGCAGCTTTAAAGACAGGATTAGCTCTAAAGCCTTTCTCTGGAGATGACCGTAACTTGGGGTGATACCGAGGAGTATGCCTAACTCACCTCCACTCGTGAACTCTGACATCACATCGGCTGAAGTGCCAGGACTGAAAACGAGTGATTAGTCTCCACGACTTGAATCTGTAAATTTTTAGACCTTAGGATAAATTATGGCCCATCTTTTTAAATCTTTTCCCTACCTATAAAGAGAGGTGAAGGGACAACTTCAGTCACCCATGATTATTAGCTGCTTCTGCAGTGTTCAGGGCCAAGGCTCTCCAGGCTGGAAATTAAGTTAAACTGGACCCTTCAGTGAGTTACTGCATGACACGCATGTTTGGGATAAGGACTGTCCCCCTGTGTTATCACGACCACCCAAAATTCATATACAGAGCTTAAGGCTAACATGCTGGCAGCCAAAACCCAAGTAGGAGCCTGGTCAGCTCTGTGTTAAAGTTAAAAAATCCCAAAGGTCAGTTCTTAAAGACCTCTTAAGACAGGAAAACCACAAAGATGGGAATTTTAAAAATGTGGTGATGGGAATTGACCCTAGAAATTGTAACATGTGTGCTGGGAATGTTTCTTAAGCAAGTATTTAAGAGGCACAAGAGAAGCTTGGTGGAGACATGCAATGGGGCATAAGACACTTTCCAACTTGGGCCTGGTGAAGCCCTCTGATTTATTGTCAACCTGACTGTGCATGGGAGATGCAGGAGCCAAGAGATCCCCAAGCTCAGCCCCTGGATGGGGAGTTGCTAGAATCACCCGGCAGGTTGGGGTGGAGGGCAAGTTAGTTTTATGACTTCTCCCAACTCAAGATCTCTATTCCTTTATACCATGGATGTGATAACTCTACCCCCTTCATGAGACTGTTGTTAGTTGGTTTAAAGTGGATTAATACAACACTAGATGCTAAATAATTGTAGCTCCAATAATGCAAACGTTTTCTCAGGTAAAAAAAAAAAATGAAGCCATTAACTCACACATTGTTGCAGAAAGGGTCAAAGGGTCTGACTCCTTCAGCAATCACTTGGGCAGTTTCTTACAAAGATGAACACACATTTACCAAACAACCCAGCAATCCCATCCACATATCTACCCCAAAGAAATGCGAACTTGTGTCTGCAGAAGAGTTTTTCATAAAGGTTCATAGCAGTGGTTTTCATAATGGCCACAAACTGGGAACAGCCCGGATATTGAACAGGACAATGAATCACATGTGGTGGCTCATCCAAACGGCTACACAGAACGGAGGGGGAGCTCCTGGTACAAACACCAGCACAGACCAACCACACGGGCGTGAGGTTGAGTCAGAGAAGTCAGACACAGGACAATACATGCTGTGGGATCCCATTCAGAGGTGATCCTAAAAGAAGCAAAACTAATCCACGATGATGGAAAGCAGATCAGCAATTGTCTGGGCAAGGGGAGGGAGAGGCATGAGGGAAATTTCTGGAATGACAGGGAAGTTCTATGACTTGACTGTGGTGTTGTTGCACAAGTGTTTACATTTATCAAAACTCATCAACGCATACGCTTAAAATCTGTGTATACTTTATTGTATATAAATTGCACCTCAATAAAGTTATTTAAACAAATACACCAAGATACCATTCAGTAGGAGTGACAGGTTGGCACTGAGCTCTCTTTTGTATTCACTAGAAAAATCCTGGATTCTGGTCCTACTTAGTACTTACTACCTGTCAAGGCAATTTTCTCTTCCAAGAGAAAAATAATACCTTTTCTCTGGTTCCCAGGGTTAGTTGGAAGATTGAGTGAGAGCATTATTTGAAAATGCCTTAGAGCAGCATCAGAGGATCCGCTGTGTGACCCTCACGCCAGCCTTCCAGGACCCAGAAAACCCACCTCCTCAACCATCTGCTGTCCTTAATCTACCAGTCAGTCCCCAAGATGACCTCCTAACCTCTCCTGATAATATCCACTTCTCCTGTCCTCACTGCCACTACCTTGGATGATGCTATCTTCATCCCTTAACTGCAATAGCTTCTACACTATTTCCTCTCCGTAAGTTTTACCCCTTCCATCCTTCCTCATTTTGAACCCAGGGCAGTCTTTTCAGAAAGTAAATGATATCATATCACCCATCCTCTCCCCACCTTAAAAACCTTCAGTGCTCTTGAGAGTCTGTACTCCACAGTTCAAGAGCTAAGACCATTACTTATCTGGTTCCCACTAACTTCTCCCAAAAGTCACTTTCCAAACCAAAGGGAACTTCCCACGACCTCTCATATATGCAATGTTGCTCTGGATTCTGGTCTCTCCCATAGGCTGTCTCCTTTGCCTGTAAAGATCTCCTTCCACCCACATATTTGCCCATCCCTTGCCTGGCTAATACCAAGTTCACCTACAGATCACAAGCCTTCTTTCTCTTTCATGGCCCCCTTCCCCAACAAGATGGGGAGGGGGTGTAACCACATCCCCTCTACAACCATCAATCTAGCATCAAGCACAACAATCACCTGGTTGCCATAAGAGATTCTGAATCATTCTAGACAAGTGGAATAGACCAGTGCCTTAGAAGCTGAATTATGTCCTTTCAAAATTCAACTGTAAAATCCTAATACCCTATGCGACTATATTTGGAGGAAGGGAGTAATTGAGGTTAAATGAGGTCATAAGGGTGGGTCCCTAACCCACCGAATGAGCATCCTAAGAACAGAAAGATCTCTTGCTCTGTTCCTCCCCTTGGTGAGGACGCAGGAAGAGAAGTGTCACAGAGCCCAGCCATGTGGCCCCATATCATGGCAGCTCAAGCTAAGACAGCCAGGATCATCTCCTGTCTGGGTCACACCTTCCAGCCCCAGGCTGACATTCAATAAATACTGTGGAATCAATGAACTGTCGCCCTCTGGTCTCAGTGAGAACCCAAGGGCAAACTCTCAGGACAAAATGACACATTATTCTGAATTATAGATGCAGATTCTGACCTGAAACTCCGTGGTCTGCCCTTGAAAACAGATGAGAGCAGAGCTGTCCAGAGAACTTCCCTGGATGACGGTCCTACCTAGTGACCACCAGCCCAGGTGGCCACTGAAGTGTGACTAGTATGACAGAGGACCTGAACCTTTTATTTTACTTAATTCTAAGGAATTATTACATGGAAACAGTCTTGTGGCTGGACAGCACAGGCCTAGATAATTGAAGCAAGGACCAAGCCTCACGGGACCAACAATTCCCATACCAAGCATGTGAAAAACACAGTTGCTTCCCATGGAGCTGCTGCAGGTAGCTTTCAAGTGATGTCAGAGTGGCCTGGCACAGAGGAGTTGGCAAAATGCACACATAAAAGGGATAATGAGGTGCCGTTTTGCAGAAATTGTGATGCTTTATGGGCCTCTGTCTGCAATGAAACCCATGAAAGGGCAGGTTCATTCTTCAGTGACCAGAGTTAATTGAAAATTTAAGACCCACTCAAATCACCCCAAACTGAGATTTTTGGCAGCTTCTGTGCCACACTGTGGGATTCCTGCTGCTTTCTGCCTCTGCCAGCCCTGCAAGTGAGGCTGCATGTTCCAGTAGCATCTGCAGTGGCAGTGAGCTTCAAGCCAGGGGCTAATAAAATGGTGCCACCTCTGATTTAATGCATGTGATCCCTTCCCACCTAAGCCACCAGGTGGAAGTGGTCAATACCTTTTCCCCAAGCTGAAATTTGTTAAAGAGTAAGATGAGCATTTTCTGTATAGAAAAATAAGCATATTCAATGCTTTTAAAAATCTTCTCTGGTCAAAACCTTATGGAAGAGGAATATTCTAAAGTCCCTCTGTGTGATGAAGAACAAGTTTTCTAACAAGAATATTCTAACTGGAGGTAATGCCTATTTGTCTAGCACCTCGCACTTTATAAAGCACAAGAACTTTGATGCCTAAGAGATCTGGGTTCAAATTCTGCCCCAGTCACTTCCAAGCACTGCCTTATTACCAAAGTTACTTAACTTCTCCGAGCTTCCATTTCCTCATCTGAGAAAGGGAAAGACCTCTCTGAGTTACTGTGAGGACAAGATGACATAAGAAGCACACAAAGATGAACATCTACAACAATGTGAGAGTCAAAAACCGGAAATTACTCAGATGACCATCAACAGGTGAATGGGAAAGAAACCGTGGTCTGACCATACAATGAACTACAACTCAGCAACAAAACAGGAATAAGCTACTGACACACCAGATGACAAAAGCGAGTCTCAAAATAAATAGGCTGAGTGGAGGGGAAAAAAAAAGAGTATATATTATCTGATTCCATTTATAGAAATTCTAGAAAGCAAAATGAGGGGCAAAAAAAGGTGTCAGAAAGCATTATCTGGGGAAAGAGGGCTGAATTAAGTGGGATTGCAAAGGAGCATGAAGAAACTTTTGAGGGTGATGGATCTGTCCTCTCTCTTGATGATGGTTTCATGAGTTGGAAGACTGTGAGTAACTAGAGTATAGAGTATAGTATACCTCAATAATACTGTGGTAAAGTCAAAAAATTAGGGAGAAAATGAGATCAGGAATATGATGGTCCAGAACAGAGCTTGGCACACAGAAGGCTCTTCACATATGTTGGCTCCAGTTTGGAAACTGGGGTGGCCCCCAGGGGAACAAGTAAGCCTACACAATGTTTACTTTGAAGGTTTATTCGAATCCAACTATTCAGAACGCGCTATTCTCAGCTAGGAAGCATGAACAGAAAGATGAACAAGGCTTGGTAAGCCCTCAAGTAAGTACCAATAAGTTTAATAGATGATGCAATAAAAGTGTCATGAGGATGGTTATGGACAAATCATAGATGTGCAGAAAAGAGGAATTTGCAGAAAACAGGATGTGACGGATGTCAAGGAGGAGCCATTTCACAGTGATGGGGGTGGAATTCTGTGAGGCCCGGGACAGAGGAGGGGCCTGCGCTGAAGTGGGGACACTGGGCAGGGAGGACCCCAGGGGAGGAGCAGGTGACGCCAGGGGCCACGCACACTGTGCTCCAGGGGACAGGGTGGGGAGTATCCGGGAAGCACAAAGCCAAGCTGAGGAAAGCCCTGAGCGCCAGCTGGAACCTCCACATCATTTGTCCAGAGACCCAAAGGGTTTGGCTCAATCAGATTCGTGTTTTACACAAATGGGCCCCATCTAGAGGGCAATTCAGCAGTTTATCAAGAGTCCTGACATAGTATCTTTCAACTCAGTAATTCCTGGGGAAAGAATCAGAAATGAACACAAAGATTTATGTACACCATTGCTTATAACAGCCCAAAGGCCAAAAGAGTTTAAAGATCCAATAAATTATGGTATGTTGGGTGATTAAATCATATACAGCCATTAAATCATTATCTTTGGAACACATGGAAAAACTGGGTGCATGCTTTACTATGCAAAGTTAAGTTGCAAAACGGAGGATATATAAATATATAGTATTCAATCAACAATATTTATTATCTATTATGTGCCAGGCATTGTTCTAAGCACATAGGAGACAGCAGAGGAGAAAACACATGGCACTATCCTGTGCTCGTTAGAAGGGTTTCTATCTTCTCACACAGGAAGGCAGACAACAAACAAGAAAATAAATAACAATAAGCAAAACAGAAAACACATTAGATGGTAAGAAGTGCTATGGAGAAAATGAAGAGCGGAAAGGGGTGGGGAGTTGGGGGGTAGGTAGAAATTTTAAATGGATATACAAGGAAGGTCCCATAGGGAAGGGGTTAAGGATTTGAGCCAAGGGGTATATATCTTGGAGGACTTCCAGGCAGAGGGAACAGGCAGTGCAAAGGTCCTGAGGCAGCCTGGGGTTCAAGAAATAGCAAGGATGAAGTGGCAGAATATGGAGGACAAATGGAGGGAAGATGAGGGCAGAGGTAAGTTGGCGCCACTTGGATGTAAGGGCACCACAGCAGGGCTTGAAGCAGAGGAGCTAAGTGATCTGTAGGTGGCAAGGATAGAAACAGGGAGAGCAGGACCTCCCCGGTGGCACAGCGGGTTGAGTGCAGCTCTGTGAAGCTGTCTGCAGCCTCTGCAGCATGGGTTCGATGCCTGGCCAGCCAGGGAGATTCCTACATGGCGCAGCAGACCCCTCCTGTTGCACACGCTGCTCCTCTCAGCAGTGTATTTCATCAGTCTGCCTGTTCTGCTCCCTACTCTGTTGCTGGTGAAACCTCTCACCCTCCTGCGCCTCTGCCCAGTACCCCAGCTCTTGCATAAAAATAAATCTTTAGAAAAAAAAAAGAAAAAGGTAAAGCAGTTAGGATTTTTCCAGTGTTACCCTAACATTCCATCAGGAAACATAAGGTCATTCAATCAAACCTGTAGGTGCTGTAACTGGAGCACAAGGCAGCAGAGAGAAGTCATTCAGGCGACATGGGCAATGAAGCGTGGGGAAAACAGAGAGGGGCAAAATTCATCAAGGTTTTGATGAACAAAAATTACCCTTTCTAATAACAAAAGAAATATAGCCCCAATGCAAAAAAAAAAAAAAAATCAAAAAGAGAAAAAGAATTCCCTCATGATCTCAGCCTCCTAACAATCCAGATTGAACATCTAATTCTAGAATGCCTTGAAAATCATGGGCACACAAATATTCATCGAACAAATGATGATGACCAAAGGCTCCAAATAATTTTGCGTTGGGATTTGTTCATGATGCATTAGCGACAAAATAAACATTTTGGGGTGTAGTTTTAATAGCCCTGGCTGATGAAAAGGGTGAGAAGGAGGCCTGGTCACATGACTGAGGTGTCAAATCAGTGTGGTAAGAGGATGGTGATGACAATATTCCCCAAGGACGCCAGCAGCCAGCAAGCCCAGGAGGAAGGGGCTGGGGCTGGGTTCAGCATAAGAGATAAGGCCCATTTTCCTTTCCCACATGGCTTTTTATGAAACCGAGTCTGCAGGTTGTGGGCCTGGGCCACACCCAGCGCCCCCAACCCCCCGCAAGGTATACCAAGGTATACTATTCGGTTTTCATTTGTCATCATTTTAAATCATTGCTAGCTTTCAAAAAGTGAAAGGTTTCACATAAAAATCTGGATTTTACATGCAGCCCTTGTCGACACATCCATCCTTTTTGGTCTCCCCCTGCTTCCCCAAGAAATACTTTAGGGATCCACCAGCAGGGATTCGGTGGCCCCCTACAGACCCTGCCCAGGTAGAACCACCTTGGGAGTGGGGTCCCAGCTCCCCCTCACAGAACTGGGGCGGCCCTTACTCACCAGCACTCAGGGTTGTGAACTCCAGGAAGCGATACTCATAGGACACATCTGTCTTGGTTTCGACCTGAGGCCTCTTCAAGGTCGAGTAGATATTTCCAGGCCTCTTGTCATCGCGTTTCTCTAACTTGTTCAATCCACAACCCATTTCAGAAGCTGCCAGGAAAAGGGGAAAAAGGTAAGGAGGGTGGGGGGTTAGTTTTTTCCCTCAGATTTTGTTTCCAAACAGCATCATATAAGAGACCCTATCATTTTCTTGGCCTTTATTGAATCTAGAGTAGAGTGTGCATCTAGCCCTGAGGCCAGACCAGCGTGTGGGTGTTTCTTCTCAGGCCACGTCCCTGTCTGTATGATGCCATCACCCAGCCATCCTGTGATGTTAAGTGATACTCCGAGCATACCTGTTTTATGTCTCTTTTTCCCCATCTGAGGAAAATAATACCCGAGAGTCCTCAGTCCCACTATAATCTGTACAGATGATTTAAAAATGGGATCTGAAAAGCAATATGGTGCATTATAGTGTCAGCCCGATTGAAAAAAAAAAGAGAGAGAGAGAGAGCTGTTTCGTCCTGTCTGTGGTTGCTAAGAGAGAATAATAGTTGTTGTTACAATTTCTAAACTCCAAAGTCCTCTCTACTCTCAACAGTAATTATTGAGATAGAAATGTATATTCAAAAACATCTCTAAAAGTAGATGGCGGTATTTCCATACACCTTATCTAAAAGTCCCCCTTTTATTTTTCTCCAGACCCAGCCACAGGAAATAATATTATGCTGCTACACTCTCAGTCATTTTTGAGCAAAATGAAAACTGGCTGAACATGATTAGCAGGGCCAGAGAAACTGGAGCTAGACATCATCTACACATCTTAGAGTGAAGATTTCAAGCTAGAGTTTGAAGGAAAAGATGGAGGAATGTTAAAATAACGTGCACAAGGGGGTGGCTGAGCTTCCAGACTTTCAGGGGACTAAAGATAATGAAGATTCTTCTGTTTATTTAGGCAAAATGACATTCATGAAATGTCTTTTTATCCAGTGCCCAGACTTCACTGAAAGATATTTTCCTTTTGTGCACTGAGCAAGACCAATTCTTCCCTCCTCTCTGGGGTACCAGCGCTGCCATCAGAAATGTTTCACAGAAATATTAACTGGCCAAGAATATCACAAACAGAAATGTGGTGACCGCTTCCTTTTAGAGATAAGAATTTCCTTTGGCTCAATCCATTCACAAGGTACCCAGCTTCCTAAGGCAATTTGGCAAGCATCAGAAAAACAAAGTAAGTCTCAAAAAAGCAATGGGTGGGAGTGTGCTGACGAGCAGGCTATACTTTTCAGTAATTAAAAAAAAAACCTGGAAGGATGGATGAGAACATGAAGGCTCACTTATGCCTTAATAAGGGAACATTAGTGTCCAAAGGACCAAGCAGACATGATTTATGTGCAATCTGCATGAACTGATTACTTGTAAAATACTGTGTAGTTCTGCAGATATAATAGCTGATAGGTACAGCGGCTGCATATTTAACTGCCAAAAAGCAAGCTGACTGGCATCCGTTAGGGCAAAGTAGAAGAGAAGTGGACAGTGAGGCTCCTAAGTGTTGGGGCACAGGTAACCTGGAGATAAGAAGAACTAAAAATAACACGGAGGCTCAAGTCACTCATTTTTCTACCTCCTTATGAAGGACCAAATGTTGGGGGGGGCTCTAAGAAAAAACCTCTTCCTCAAAAATTCCCCCACTCCTGCTATCCTGTTAAGGAAGTTCTAGCATGAGAGACTGATTCCTTTTGAAATTAGCATCATCCTCTATCAGGTCCTTTGAAATCACAAGTATCTCCATAGGAAAGGCAACAAACTATGCTCCTAGTAGCCACTAACACTTTAGTATGATTTAATTTCTTTCATAGCATTTTGTAATGTTACTGTTTACTATGCAAGGTTCCCAACTCTTGCTTACATCAGATTCTTGCAAAAGGCCTGGACCAAGGGGTGGGGAGGGGCCCTGTACTGTTCTGTGACCATGTGGCCGATGTCCTGCCACTTAAAAAAGAAGGTGGAGTTTTAGAGACAGATATACCCATAAGACACTTGAAAGAAGTGGCACCACACAAGACTGTTTCCTGCTGATTGTTCTTTCTTTGGTATTTAATCAGGAACACTTTCAGTGGATAAATTTTAGTTATCTTTGGTTGTCTGTTTTAGATGAAGCTTGTGGGATATCAAGATTTGACACCAGCTGAAAAGTTGACTGAATTTTCAAATTTTCATTGCTATTTCCAGGGTTGAAAACAATGTCCCTATCAGGTAAAAATCCTTAGTTTGGATGATGAGTCTCTACTGTGGGTGCCTGAATGATACAATAAACATGCTCAAGTATTCAAATATGGGACTGGAACGTAGAAACACAAAATGAGTTTGCCAGCTGATCCAGCATCATTCCATATAATTGTCCCAACTCTGGTTGCTTATCATGAGCTGTTGGCAATTGTTAAAATTAGCTTTGCAGTCTGCCTCAGATTAGCGACAAGTGTGGTAAATGAGGGCTCACTCTTAATGAAACTAATTTGTATTTGAAAATATAACTACATTTATTGCCCCCATTATTTAAATGCGTGCATGCTAGCTGATAGTAAAAACGAACCTTTCATCAGTTGTTCTCTTTAGAAACCCTTGCCAAAACACAACCATTTAAGGAAGTGTCCTCTTTGGTTTTCCAGTGTTTCATGGGCATCTTGGGAAACATTTCAGAAACAAGTTAGAAATACTTTTAGAATAAAAATTTGAAAGCTTCAGCACTTAAAATGACCCAGGACATCCTGTCCCACTGCTGATCAACTTCTTCTGGAACCAGCTCTCCCAAGATGTGCTTGCTTTTGTGTGTAACTGATTTTCTCTGAAGGTCCTACTTCTGGCCAGACTTCCAGAATAGTCAGCCTTGCTGTAGCACACGTATTTGTTCAACATCTTTTTCCTCCATTCACCTTGAGTTTCTCTGAAAGCAGAGACTGGTCTTCCCTTTCTTGTACTTGCCACAGTTGGGTTGATGGAGACATGTGGCTTCTACCTTACCATCTCCTGGATCACTCGCCCTGGGGACTGCCAGGTGATCCACGTCAGGATGACACCCAGGGCCCTATCGAGCAGTCCCAAGGCAGGAAACTGAGGCCCCCACCCAACAGCCAGCACTGATTCCACACCCATGTGGAAGCAGATCCTGCTCCCCCAGCAGGGTCTTCAGCTCGGCCACCATCTTGACCACAAATGCAAGGAAGCCCTGAATCAGAACCGCCCAGCTAAGCTACTTCTGGAATTCCAACCCACAGAAACCCGGTGAGATAATAAATGTTTATTGCTGTTTTAAGCTGCCAAGTTGTGGAGTAATCTGTTACACAGTGAAAGATAAGGAATTCAAGATGTGTTTACATTATCAAAAGAAAACACTTGCTTACAACTCACCCCACCCGCGTCTCGGCAGATGTCTGGTCCAGACTCTGTTTCTGCCCTTCCACTGGTCTCGTCACAACCACCCTGAACTCCAAACAGCTCCTTTCCAGCTCCAAGTGGGGTTTTCAGACCAGCAGCACTGGCATCTCCAGGGAGACTTCCAGGCCCGACCCCAGACCTGCTGAATCAGAATCTACACTTCAACCAGGTGGTTCATTCAAGTCTGAATCCCTGTGAAGTCTGAGAAGCACTGGGCTGTGGCAGCATTTCTCAGTCTTGGTTGCTTTGTAACTGTCTGGAAAACTGTGTAAGTGTCCTGCTGCCCAGGCTTTGGGGGTGGAACCCAAGCATTAGTATTTTTTCAAACCCCCGTTTATGATTCTACCTGGCAGGCAGGGCTGAGAACAACACTCAAGGGACAATCCCCTTTCCTAACCCTTTCCAGTCTCCTGACACCCAGGCCTCAGTGGGGCCCAGGAGCTCTTGGAGCCTCTTATCCAGGGTTCCGGTCCCCCGTCTAGAAGAACACGGTCCTGCTGACCTGCTTGGGTCCACACTCCACATGTCTTAAATCACAACGTACCTCAGCAGTCTCCTTCCCAGGCTGCCTGCTGCCCTCCGAAACTCAGGTACCCCCATAGTTCTATCCCTAGCTCTCCTGTGTCACTCTCTTAAAACTATTTTCCTTATAAACCACCTCAAACATATGGATAAGGATAGAACATGAGGTGACCCTGTAACCCGCTACCCAGATTGAACAAACGCTTACATTTTACTTAAATTGCTTCACAGCTTTTACTTCTGAGGAAATATGACTTTGGGGACGCAGCCCTCATACCCTTCTCACCCGCAATATATAGATTCTGAGATTCTCCTTATCATCTCAGCACATCTTTCATTTTTTTTTTCACAGCACCCCGAGGCTCAACACATTCTCTACAATTCCATTGATTTAGTATTCAGGTCCAAACTAGCTAACAATTATGGCCAAACAACTAAGCAGTCTTTTGGAAAAACCGAGCATATAAACTGAAAGAACGATTTTCTCCTCCATTCTTCAGCTGCCGTCCTCACGTGCGGGCTGTGTGCCTCTGTCGGCCACTGCTCAAGTCCGCACGCTTGGCATCATGGATGCCATCACTGGCACCATCACTCTCGTTTCCCAATCCACAACGATTTTCTCAGAAACCACTCAAACTCCAGCTTCACAAGATGTGACATCACAGCCGGAACGTGGCTCGGTGGACCACTCACGCTGTGCACTGCCCAGTGTCTGGCAGAGGATGGGAAAGCGCCTCTGAACTATCTGCCTGCCACTGCCAAGTTCACATTCTTCACAGAATAGCTGTGGGGTGGGGGCGGTTTGTGTACAGGCCCTGCAGTCAGAATCCCGGGTTGTGTGCTGGCGCTCCTACTTCCTAACGACGTGACCTCAAGGAAGCCATGGAAACTCAGTTTTCTCCACCATAAAATGGGGATAACTGCAGACTCTACGTGTAAGGTTTGTATTACATAAGTTACGAACAGGGCCTAAAAGTACATAGAAGAGCAGTACAAATTCTAACATTATTAGTATTCTTCATATTACTTGCTATTTATTATAAAAATTCCTTTTTACCCACTTTGAGCCATGATGACACCACATTGAAAAGAACTTATAAGGTGTCCTAAGACACTGAGAAAAAAATCCCAAATGGTCCCTCTAAAATAAAGAAATATTTAAATAAACAGTCTGATTTCTTGTACCTTTTATTTATTTTTTTTTAAATTTGGTAACACGTGATATGTCACAGTCCATTCACCACAGTCTGTGATTAAACTAATCTCTTCTTATCCGACTTTAGGGAGAAGGTCCATTAATGCAGTTTCTCCAAATCTGAGGACTTTGGGAGTCATTCCACAAAATTTGAAGGACTCCTTAGGAAGTATTTCCTTGGGGTGAAATGTAAAGTAGGGAATTTCAAAACACACATGCACACACACCTAGAAAGGAAGCCAATAAGCCTCTGCAGAGAATAAATGCTGACAAACTAGGGGGTTGCCTATGGAACCACCAAGGGTGTAAAAGCCAAAGAAAGTTGTCCGTGAAGTACAGCTGGCTCTTCAAGTAGCCTAAGAGTGGGTCAATATCAAACATGCCGAGCTCATGCTGACTTGGCACCTGTGGCGGGTCTCTCTTCCCTGCTGACACCTGAGAGCTGGCTTCCCATATCCTCTGAACCCAAAACCAAAGCAGTGTACCCCACAGAAGAGGGCAGAGCCACGGTGCCATCCCCAACATCCTGTGTAATTAGGAAGCTTCCAGCACTCCGACCACCAAGGGGCAGGCCAGACCCAGGAAAATCCCCAAAGGAAGCCTTGAAGTACCCCAAACGGTGTCTCCTCCATCCCAGACTTGGCAAGTAGCCATCACACATAGAATGTGACCTGATTTTCTAGTTCTTAGGTTCTGCCCTGCTGAGAGCTATTTTTCTTCCTGAATTCAGCCCAGGTAGGGAGTAAGTCACACAAATGCATATTTAAAAGCTGAACCAAATTCTTACTTGGAGAGCAAGGAATTAACAGGGCTCAAGCAGTGGCCATAGCTTGCCTGCTGTACCATTCTTTTCAAAGAAAGCATCTTGGTAAAATATGCAATGATAATCATGAAAGCCCCTTTGGGGAACAAGGAAAAAAGGGAAACTCAAATGTATGTCAAAAGCTGAATGTGAATGAGAAGGATCACAGCATACACTGGCGCGCGCGCACACACCTTTAAAAAGTAAATATAAAAGACATGTCTGGCTAAATTTATCTCTTTGTCAGTGAAAAATAGCCAAAGCCTCGGCTAGGTATGTCACCACTTCTTAAACAGAAGGAAAAAAGAGAAATGCTTACTTTAGAGCAGCACTATCAAACAGAACTTCCAGCCATGATGAAAACAAGCTGCCTTCCGATCTGGAGCCAATAACCACATGTGGCTGTCGAGCATTTGAAAAGCGGCAAGTGAGACCGAAACTGAATTTTCAATTTCATTTCATTCTAATCCGGTGGCATTTACATGGTAATAGCCACGTGTAACTAGTGGCTACTGTGCTGGACAGCTCAACTCAGACACCAAACCCAAGCTGGCAAGGTCTTTCTTCCCTACTGTAAAATGACAATCATAATCAACCAGTAATATCTTACATCATCACCTAAGTTAGTATCTCTCTCCAGGCCCCAGCAGCCTCAAAGGCAGAAAGCTTAAGAGAGAAGGAAAAAAGGACTAAAGAAAGGCACTCCACTGTGTTATTTCTTGCAACTTCTTCTGCCAATGGAGTTCACGTTTCTACTATATGACGACTTCGTGTATGCGGAAGTATGTGTTTGTAGACAGCATCTGCACTTGGGGAGTCAGGATGTCACCGCCTCCCTCCTTAATGTCTAGGAAACATGAAAATGTGGATTTAGGGCAAGTTACTTTAGCCTGGGACTCCTCAAGGCTAAAGTGCAGGTATTAACAGTACTTGTCTCTCCCAAGGATTGAATTCAGAGAATGCAGGTAAAGTGTCTGGCAAAGAGCAGGAAGTGGTGGCTCTAATTGTTATTTCATTAATAATAATAGTAGAATCTGTGTAAGATAAGAAAGGTGTTACTCCAATGAAAGTTTACAGTTAGCAAAGTTTTCCTTGGACCCAAACATTGGAAACCTATTTCCCATATTTCCCTCCAAGTGGCTTGGAGGGAAATACGCCTTGGGGTCCCAACATCACAGCTCTCAATGTCAACCTCCGGAGAGGCAGTCACCCAGATGGGCACCATGAGACACAAGTGCTCTGCAGCAGGCACTGTACTAGGCTGGCGGATGAGAAAGTCCCTACCCAAAGCCACATCTTGAGACTACACCACCTGTCATCTGATCTCTGCAAACTCAGTCCCCTGAGACATCCGAGTGAGATGGAGAAATTCACCCTGAGGTCCCTCATGAGCGGGGGTTTCAGTTCTGGTTTCCTGGCTCAGCACCAGCTGGGCTGCCAGCCAAGAGATGGACTCAGGTGTGAGGGGCCAGGCCCATTTTCTCAGCCAGGTCAATGAGCAGGGTGTTGACAGCCTGCGTTACTCACTGACAGGCCAAATCACTTTAACAGGAAGGCTGTTCTCAGACTTTCAGAAAGCTGCGACTGATCGGCCTGAAAAAGCAAACACAACCCTTCCAACAGCCCGCTGCCCGAGCCGGTGGAAGCTGATGGGAATCTCTACCAAGTTCATATCCACTAGGCCAATACGCCAGCAATACACCAGCAATCCCTCAGGGGGTTCTTAGTGGAAGTTTAGCGGAATTCTATGGGGCCTCGGGGTTATTTTTCCTTATGCAAAAAACACTCAATCTTCTTTCACAACTAAGGGTACATTCCCCTATGGAATTCCTTGCTCTGAAGCTCTCTAAAAATAAAACATTTCCTGTGATCATCAGCAATAGGTTAAGTAGAAACCCATTTAGAGGCAGAGTCAAAGAAATGTCATAGCTCCTCCACTTTTGAAAACATTTGACTCAACTTCATCTTAGGTCCTCCAATTTCTGGTCCCTCTGGCCTCAGAAGAACATTGCTCAAATCAAACTCTTGACTTTGACACAGGAAAATAGGGTTGTAGCCTTGGAATCTCACACACATGTTCTCTGCCGGGGGGCATGTGCAGTGGCCTAACTGTGTTGGGAAAAGGTCTGGCCTTATAAAGTTCACATCCTTTTCTCCTGTGGCCCAGCAATTCCACTCCTAGGAATTCCCTCATGAGAAATGAGAACTTACATCCTCGGGAAGACTTGTACACAAATATTCACAGCAACTTCATTCACCATGCACCTAAAACGGGGACTAACTGCGGATGTGTCCTCCACAGGGGAGTATGTAAACAGACCAGCCACGATGTAGAGATAGTCTACATAATTAAAAAAAAGACAGAATTGCTTATATGTCTGACATGGATGAATCTCACAAACATGCTAAATGAAAGAAGCTCAACATGCACAGTAGAACTGCACTTACGTGAGGTTCAGGAAAAGGCTAAACCGTCCTAAAGTGAGACACAATCAGATCAGCAGTGGTCGGTGGGGGAGGAAGCCACTGAGAATGGAGATGAGGGGACTTTCTAGGGCATGGCAATCTTCTCTGTCTTCATAGAGGCTAGAGTTATGCAGGTGTAAGCACCTGTCAAAACATTATGCAAATGATACTCTCAAGATGTATGCATTTCACTCTGTGTGTATAAATTTTACCTTAAGAAAACCATGAACATACACTGAACTCTCCAATAATAAAATGTGTGTTTATTAATGTCTGTAACTTACTCTAAAATGCACAAAACAGTAAGTTGGGTGGGTAGAGGAGTGAGTAAATGGATGGATGTGTTATAAAGCCAATACAGGAGAATTCTAGACTCTGGGTGAGGGTATCTGGGTGGTCACTGTTTTTGCAACTTTCTCTATTTTTGAAAATGTCATGAGTAGGGAGGAGAGTCACAGTGCCCTCTCTTTAGCCCACCGAGTTAGAAATTTAGGAAACACCCAGGTCCACCAAGTCATGGGCCCACACAGTTTCAATTCTGCTGAAAAGTGAAGATTGGAAGAACACAAGTAGCTTTACAGGAACTCACATCACTCACGCCAAAGATTTTCTGCCTGTTTCCCTACAGACAAAGCAATCATTTGAATGGAAGCCAAAAATTCCTGCTCAAGAGGGAGAAAAAGAACTCACTGACTTGTATTCCCAATTTATTCCCTTTCAGCGCCTGCACCAAATCTAATAGCCAAGGGCACAACATTTTATGCCACTTGCCCCCTGTCCATGCAGGCAAAAAACAGACAAAGAAAAAACAGACAACCCAGTGACTTGATAGACAAATACAGCAGAGAATGACTTGCCCAGCTCTGGGGCTTGAATTACTCAGTTGGGCCAGAAACCCCACTGATGGCAAAAGAGGATGCAGCGCTTGTCTGAGGTTAAAGTGATTTCATTGAGGTTAGCACACACGCACCAAAGAGCCCCAAACAGCTTGTTGCTTAACCCCCTTTATGCAGTTTGATGACATCTGGGGTCACTTGAATTTTGCAGGGAATTGAGCCGTTTAGAGGCACAAATTAGGAATCCCAGGGGCCAGGGACACGTGGGGTGCACTGCCCGCCCTGCCCACAGGCCCAGAGGTCGCTCACATGACGCACCCTCCTTCCTTCCTGGCAGGGCCTCACTTATCCTGAGATGACACGATGGCAGGGGCTGGAAGATGCCTTGCCAGACTGCCAGCCCAGCATCTGAAAACAGCTGTACCAATTACAAGAAGGGACTGTTGCTGGAAACTAGGGCAGCCACTCAAATCTAGGGATTTGTGCCAGGCTTTTTTTTTTCTTAAATACTTTTTGCTTGTTTTTAAGCCCCCTAACAAACTCACTGACACCACCCAGCGTCCCTGGAGACCACCCACAGCACACTGGGTAGACGAGCACCAACAAACAGGAGGCAGCAGGGAGCGCGCCTGGGTCTAGCACCTCGGCCTCCACGCGGTTTGCACTGGCAAAGGCAGCGATACCCTAGGTGAAGGGCATCAGCGGGCGGGGGTGCATTCCTGCCCAGCGGGCTTCCCAAAATATCCGCCACCCCCACCGCGCGCCACCCCAAACCCACCCTGGCGTCCTCTGAGCCTGGGAACGTGGGTTAGGACCGGTGCAGACACCCCCTGCCAGAGGGGAAGATGCCCGGTGGCAGTGCCAGGGGCTCTCCGCGCCACGAGTCTGTGCCTCCAGCGGCGGCGGCGCTGCCTCCAAGCGCGCACCCTCTGCCCTGGGAACAAACCCACCTCCCAGGGCGCACGGAACGGGCAGCGGTGCCGCCTCACCCCACCCACCCCGCTAGAGCCCGGCGCCCCCAGAACGCTGGGCTCCGTGGGCAGCCCGCCCGGGGCTTTGCCGAGGACTCCCCAGCAGCGCCCTCGACCCACCTGTAGCCTCCAAGTTCCCCTCCGCTTCCTCGCTTGGCACCTCCCAGCAGGCAGAGCTCACGGCCCCCAAAAGACCGCTCCGGGGTCCTCCCCACCGCGCGGCAAGCGTGGTTTTGGGGTTTGGTTTTGTTTTTCAAAAAAGTTGACCCAAGACCGCGGCGTCCGAAAGATCGAGTCCCGACCCCCGCTGAGCCGCGCCAGGAGGAGGGGCAGGAAGGTGGGGTGCGCGGCGGCCGGGGCGCCCGGGAAGCTCGCCCCAGCTCCGGCTACCCGCAGGAAGGCGCCGCGCGGGGCTCCCCGGCGCGCCCGGGTCCCGGTCCGCGGAGCCAAACGGAGGGGGCCCGCCCGCGACACCCCAGGTGCAGCCGCGCGCCCACCTACCGTTCCCGGCCGGCTGAGGAGAAGGCGCGGGCGCGGGCTCCCGGAGACAGCGCGTTCCGTCCCGGGAGGAAAGTTTGGGCCATGCAGAGGCGGCGGCGCGGGGAGGGCGTGGGCGCCGGCCGGGGGCGGGGGCGGGGCGGGGGGCGGCGGCGCCTCGCGGCCGTAGGTCCGTCCTCGGGCGATGGGCGCGTCGGTCCCTCCGCGGAGCCTGCGGCCGCCGCGCTCCCGCTCGCTGCGCCCTGCGACCGGCGCGCTCCGGCTCCAGCCCCGACGCGCCCCCGCGGCCGCCGCGCGTCCGCCGGCTACACTTCCTCTTCCTCTGAACTCATGGGCGAAATATGCTGCGCGGCATCTTCGGGGGAAGCCGCGCGGCCCCTCACAGCCGCCGCGCGAGCCGCGCGCCCGCCCCGCGCCCCCTCCGCGCCCGGCGCCCCCTCTGCGCCCCGCGCCGGCGCCTCCACGCGGGCGACCCTCGCGGCCCCTGGGCGCGGGGCCGAGGCTCGGGGACCCGCCCTCCCGACCCCTCCTGACCAAGCTGATGTGCGTCAGGAGTGTGTGTGTGTGTGTGGGGGGGGTTGGGACCCCCAGTTCTGAGCTGAGGTGCCACAGGGATGGCACTGAAGTGCTGTTGGGTAGGGGTGGAAGGGCCGTTGAGCGAGAGCCAGGCCCTGCCACAGGTGGGCCGTCAGGCGTCTGAGGTGATGCCTGCAGGATCTTCCTGGGAGTTTGTGTTCGCGGAAAGGGGTAGCACCATCTCCTTGCCACAAAGGTGGACACCTACCTAGTTTGGGTGGCCAGGTGTGAGATCTGGGAGCCACCTTCCCTGCCACTTCAGGCTGCCTGTGGAGAAAATAACATTTAAAAAAAGGCGCCAAACCACGGTTGCGTTTTGTGCTGCAGGAGGCCCGTCATAAAAGATGCTCCTGAAATCGTGTCAATATCGCCGAATCACAGAGTAGGGGCACCCGCAGGAACTGTGGCGCCCGCGGTCAGAACCGGCCTCCTGGCCTCCATGGGGCGCCCTGTGTGACCCGGGTACTGACTTAACTGCTTGGGCCTGTTTCCTCCGTTGTTAAGCAGCCTTTCCTCACGTGTCTCCTATGAGAAGTGTCCAGAAAGCGCTCCCACTTAGCTGGGATGATCGTTATTGTTACTAATGCTATCATAAGGCTAATAAAAAAAGGCAGCTGAAATTATCTGATAGTTGCTGACATTTCCTGGCTAGGCAAGGAGAGGGGTCCTGGGATGGGAGCTCACAGGGTGGAGGGAGGGGTTTCCACCCCAACAGTGTTTTAATGAGGTCCTTCTGGTACTCATAATCCACACACATAGACCCAGCCAGGAGGTAAAAAAATAAATAAATAAATAAATAAAGCTATTTGGTTTTCAGAATTCTTCTTGTTACCACAGCTTCTCGGAGAGGGTCTTCCTCGTTGTCTTCTTCCATGACTAGGTCTGTGTTCCTTCCCCCCCCCCTGGTTCTGTTTTTGTGTTTTGTCACTTTCCCTTCCCACCCCAGTGCTGCTGGCACCAATCACCACCATCCCCTTGTCCTGCCCCACTCTCTCCTGCCTGGCTTGCCATCTGGGGGAACAAAACTAGCCCAGGTGACTGCCCAAGTTCGGGCTCAGATCAGATGTAGCTTGAGCTTGTGTGGAAGAGTATCCAGCGCCCACCCACAGTTTTGAACACCCGCCTGAGAGGCCAAAACGGAAGGATCTTTTTATGTACCTGAGGGCTGGCCAGGCCCAACTGAAATCTTTCTGACCCTTCCAGTAGAAAAAGAAAATATTATGTATAGATGTTAATCAGCAGTTCAAACAGAGTATTTGAAAGCCGATACAGAGAAAAGGGGGGTGAGGTTGATTTCTTTCAAACAAATCATTTCCACAACATAAAATTTTTGCAAATTTGTTTTTCTTTAACACCAGGTCCTTGGGGTTAACAAGTTATTCTGATTATTTCCATTTTCTGCCACTCAGCATTTTCCTGAGTACAAATAGTGTAGAAATATCTTAAGGGTCTCGTCTCCCTGCTTGGATCTGAATTTCTTATCTTTCTCCCCAGATCCTCAATAGTAGATGTTCAGTAAACATTTATGGAATGAATGGATGAGTCATTAGCATTTAGACCTTTTAAGGCTTTTAAAACCTACAACGAACAATTATTTGGAGTATTCTGATTCTGTCACCTGAATGTCCACTGAAGAGCCAACACTGGGTGCTTTTGTGTTATGAAAAGCTCAGCCTCAATTTTCCACTTGGCCGCCATGGACTGGCCAACCAGGGGACAGACCCTGGACAGCTGGGCCTCACTGCTAACTGACCTCGCCTACTCGGCATCAACCCCAAAGATGCTGGAACTGTATCCTGGTGGGTTACCTTGGCAACCTCACAATGTCATCTGTTAGAATGTCCTAGGGCGGCAGCTTTTAATTCTATCACAGCGGTCTCATCGGGGGTCATGTAATAGTGCTGTTTTTCCTCTGCTCACACTTCCTCCCCCTATGATTTAACACTAAGTACTTGGGGAGGGAGTCGAACACGGGGAAAACCAAGCTATTACAGCACGACAGGTCACAGATGGCCCCAGAACCGGGATCCTGAGTGTTCGCAGTCGATAAAACGCAGGCCCCAAGTTAATGGGGAAGCCGGTTCTCCTCACGCCCCCCGTGGAAAGGAGAGGAGTTAAGCCAGCCTAGGCAAGCGTAAGAAGCAGCTGTGGCCAGAATGTACAATTCTTATAAAAGCTCAGTTAAAGGAGCCCCCCGCTGGAGCAATCTCTCTCTTGGCCTCAGAAGCAACGCCCCACTCTGGAGATGATTAGGGCCATGGGTACCAGCAGCCGGAGCAATTTTGCAGCATCCCAGGCCAGCTGAGGCTTGGCGGGAAGGAGAATGTCAGCTCCCCTATTCTGCTCACCTTCTTCCTACCCCCTATTTTACCTCACTCAGCGCCCCCTGCTCCTAACTCAGCTCCAAATAACTCAGTCCCCACTATTCTGTAGAGTGCAGTAACATCTTAAGGGAGAAAATGGACCCATCAAAAGCTGTGAAATCTGAAGAGCTACTGTGCTAATTGCTTATTTACGGGACCACAAAATCCAGATCTTATACAGGACAGCTGAGCATAACATTTCAGCGCTGAAGGGAGAGGTTGGTAAACTGGAAGCATAGGAATTATTCATCTTTATCATCACAGTTCATATTTCAGATGGGTTTGCAGCTACTGTGAGATTACATTTTGGCCAGCCCCAGAGGCGGCGGGGTGCTGGCCCCATATGGGGCAAGCTCGTTCCTACAGAGAGGGATGGTGGCAGAGCTCCCAGTTCTGCGCCTCAGAGCCTCTGCTGTTTGTTCTTGGTGAAGCTAAGCTCTCACACTGGGGCAGGGCACACTCCCGCCAGTGTCTAGATATGCCCAGCAACTCCCTCAGTGGTGCAGGAGTGTGAATTGGGGCGAGAGCAGGGAGCTTGTTAGGATGCTTTATATGCGTGCATTGATTGGCCAGGACCAGGGACTTTTATCCAATACTTGGCACATGTCACTCATTGGCACCGCCAATTTAAGAAAACAGTGGATAAACGCCAAATGCTCCATTCATGCCACTATCAAAAAGGTCTGCTCACTACTTTGTATATTCTGCTACTTAATCCACTCCTTATTTTATTTTAAATTTCTAGTCTGTTAGGCAGTTTAGGGGAGCAGGGGCCCTCCTGTGGCTGAGATCGAATTTGCTCTCTGGAGCAAAGAAGCATGAAGAACCTGAATTTCAGGCATTTTATGTAAAACACATTATTGTTTGCAGTTTCCCTTCTGGCTTCACCAAAAGCTGCCCACCTCCATAATTCTTCACTGGTTATCTAGATATTTAAAAAAAAAAAGATTATGAAAATAAATCAAGAAATGGTGGGATCATATTTTATTATGATTTCCCTTTCACTGCTATCCTCCCCCTTCCCCCACTTATTCCTTGTTACACTATGCCAACCCTTGTCTCATCAATTTAGACAACTAGAGAAGACGTATTTGCCACAAGAGAGAGTTATCATGACATTACCAGGAGAAAATCAGTTAAATTTTTGGCTTTGGGGTTTCAAAAGTCAAAGTGCAAATATAAATGAAAAACATAGTGGAAAAATATGAAGTCAAGGGAAACCATTGTCCCCACTCACATTTCCCTACACTCTCCTAGTCCCCCAATATCCATACATACACACGTACCCTTCAAGACTAGACCCAGACTGCCAGGCTGGAACAAGGGAAGGAGAGAGATCAGAGGAGATACGTCAGTAGGAAGCAACTGGTAAGAAGCAGGGACGGACCAGAGTCATAATTCAGAAACCCACCACCCTCTACTCAAGCGAGAACCATCCATCCAGAACATTTGGGTACCCTGCAGACAACTGGACAACAAATCCTGGAAAGTAGAGGAAGGAAAGATGCTATTCATCCTTCCCTCTGACATTGGCATGAACTCCCTTGATGACAGCCAAGGCAAGACTAGGGTGACCATCGATGCTGTTCCCCAGATATTTCTGGTGCTCCCCTTTGGTCCCATGGTTGAACTGCTCTTCCTGGTTCCTTGTGGTTTAGAGAGGTTCTCTGACTAGTTCTGGCCACTACATTGAGCATAAGTAATGTTTATTGTTTCCATGGCAACTTCTTGTCAGCAGGAGACCCTCCAGAGTTCTTTCTTCCCTACTGCCAGGCCACTGGGAACATTCCATATGGTGCTGCTTATTAGTCTAGAACCAGGAATGATGAGGAGAAGCTGAGCCTTCCATCTAACCTGTAACTGTGTTAACATGAACAAGAAATGACTCATTTTTAAGCCCAGAGACTATAAATTCTTTGTTTCTGTGGCATAATACCTCTCCTGATTTATATTTCCTATGAGAATCAATCCAATATATGGAAGATGACATGAACCTGCCTGGGAGCTGGAAGGACAAAGGAGAGTTCTGGTCAGAAGAACCTTTTCCTTGCTAACCGGGAAACCTAGTAATTGTCAAGCTGTCCAGTTAGAAAACTCATTGTCCAAAAAGGCGTGAACTAGACTTACTGATTCATTTAATGTTGAAGTGTTTATTCATCAGTTTTCCAATATTAAAAATGAGCCCAGAGAATTTGAGAATTCTTCCCAAGGTGATACAGGTAATAAATGGTGAAATGGAACCTAATCTTGACCTTTTTGACTCCAAATTTTGTGCTTTCTTCACTATCCAAGACCGTGTCAAAATTTCAGAGTTAGAATTGCTCCAACTTGTCTCAAAAGAATAGATGGAATTTAATTCTAGGCAGCCTATGCCTCCCACCTTAATATTTGCAGATACCTGAATTTTTTTAAATAAGCACAAATTTTCATTCCATAATTAGTAACTTGCACAGGACCTGACAAATCATAATCACTCTGTACATATTTTTTAATGAGTCAAGCATTAAATGAAAGAAGGCTTGAATACCTGATTGATTGAAATATCGGATAAAATCAATCTCATACCAAACTACAACAAAATAACCCCTCCACATAAGTGTTATGCCTAATATGGAGGAATTAGTCTCTCAAAATATTAATTGATGCCTTTAGAATCCCAGTATTTCCTATCTCTCCCCTCTTCTTTGAGAATCAACTAAACTATTTGGCATCTGTAGCTCAGGGAAGGGTTGTTTCAGCAGAAAGTCTAAGGGAAGTCTTGCATGTCTCAAAAACATGGGCTTTTGAATTTCAGATCCCTCAGGGAACTCAAATTTTAGAGTAAAAAAAAAAATTAGAGCTAGAAAAAAAGTCTCTTAGAGCATGTAAGTTACCCAGACTGTAGAGGGAAAGGTAAGTGAAGAGAATGTGAGTAAGTGGAAGTGAACCTGCTCCAGTTTGTTCAAAAGCCAGCTGCAAATTCCCCTCGCGACAAGGTAAAGGAGCTTGTATTGAACCATCCAGCTCTCCTGCAGGTAAAATCTAGACAAAATCCAAAAGGCACCTCTCCGAAGCCAGCGGAAATCAATTAAACATAGGCAGAAATTAGAAGGGAGTCAATTGAATCATCTGTGGGTGGGTTTCCCGTTTTCCTGTGGTTTTTCAACTGAAGGCAGGCTATCAAATGCCTCACATGGCGACTCAACTTGGTCAGAAACCCACAGTTGTCCCACTAAAGAATCAGAGTGACCCCAACGGCTAGAATGTTGTGGTGGGGAGGGGGGCAGGGTCAGAATGTCAGAAGTGAGTCATAGATGAGAATCACTAAATTGCGTATGAAATATGTGCTAACCTCAGACTAACCCCTGAGCTAGACTCTAGACAGTGTTCCCTGCAAAGGGCAAGGGAGACTGAGTTTGGAATTCTAGTTCAACAAACATTTTTTAAAAATCGATATTCCTGAGAGTAACATAGCAGAATCCAGGGTCTTGATAATGTATCATTCACTATGGTCCACAATACAATCCAACAGTACTAGATATTTTAAAAAAGGAAAATGTAACTTGTATCTAAGAGAAAAATTAGAGCAATAGAGACTGGCCACAGGATGAGCCAGGTTGAAATAAGATTAGAGTGCTAAGGCAGCTATTATAACTATGCTTGAAAATATAAAAGGAAATATATGTGTAATGAAGGAACAGATAGGGTATCATAGTGGAGAAGCAGAAACCATAAGAAGGAACCAGCTGAAAATGATAAAAGTAATATCTTAAATAAAAATGAAAATAATGATGGATTGTATAATAGAAAACAGAGATAGCCTCGGGGAAACCCAAATACAGAGGGGAAGTGTGTCTCTTTCCCCAAGCAGAACTAGGGTGTACCCAGCATGTCTGGGCAGATGGGCTTGAGGACGCCTCCAGCTTCCCTGGACCATAACATACTATGCAAGAAATAGAACAGCTCCTGAGGAAAGCAGAGAAGTGAAAAGGGCTGTAAATAGTCCCACAAAGATTCCCAGGCAGCAGTGAAGCAGCAAAAATACTCTCCTGTTCTGAAAGAAGCAGAGGAGTGAGCCAAGAGATTGGGAGCCTTGTAGCAGATCTTAGGGATAGCACAGCCAAGGGTGGTGAAACAACAGTCACAACTAGACAATGCAAAGAGTTCCCCTTGGCTGCCATCCTGGGTGTCAGTGACATAGATCAGGGGAGCTAAATCCTGCTCACGCTTTGGCACAATGTGAGCCCCCTAAAACTTATGCACAGCTCTAGAATTGCTGGGGCCAATCCTGAAATTGACTGAGAAGAAGTTTCTGCCCCTTTGATTTCCCTCTGAAATATTATTTAGAAACATAGCATAAGTTTTATTCTTACCATGAACTCCATTTTTCTTAGTCCACGCAGGCTGCTATAACAAAGTACCACAGATTGGGTACCACATTCATTTCTTACAGTTCTAGAGGCTGAGAAATCCAAAATCTTGGCAATAACAGACTCAGTGTGTGGTGGGGCTCACTTCCTAGTCAACCATCTCTTCACTATAACCTCATGTCGGGAGGAACAAGGTTGCTCTCTGGGACTTATTATATAAGGGCACTAATCCCATTCATGAGGGCTCCACCCACATGATTTAATCATTTCTCAAGACCCTACCTCTTTGGGGCTAGGATTTCAACAGTGAATTTTGAGGGGCTTTAAACAGTCACACCGTGGCTCCATTCATATCAAGAGCTAACACTTCTATACACTGGATTAGTGACATTTCTTGCCAGTTCTGCTCTTTCCATCCTCCTAACTCATTTTGCTCTCCCATCCCTTTTTGAAATGCATTTAGAGGGCTTAAATGTTAGTGGCTAAGGCCCAGTTTCCTCCTTCTTATTGTCAGTCATCTCCCTACTCAGCTGAAATGGAGGCTTTGGAACAGAGCTCTCTGTCAATCATCATTGAAGGCTGTTCTCTCCGCTCTAGTGTTTCCAGGCCCAAGTATCGAGAGTTAGGCTGACGGCTCATGAAAGACTTTTGAAGAGGCCTAAATCCTGGTGTTGGCACCCAGCCTCTGCTATGCAACAGCTGGATGGCGATTAGCCAGACTGAAACATCTGCCTTCTTCTCTAGGCATTAGCATCAAGTGTCTTTGCTACTGCTATTAGTAAGGAATTGTCAGTATTTTACAGGGGTTATCACTTCTTGAAAAGACAGCTCGTGAGTCAAGATACAAGGCATGACTTTATGCTCATCCTTCCTTTCCTCTCAAGGTCATTATCCAGACCTGATTATCTTAACGCAGGTAACTGATCCCAAAGCTACTTTTCCTCTCCACTTTTTTGAATCCTAGTTACAGGCTCCAACCAAGAGTCTAGAAGTAAACTTCATTTTAAGAGTCGAGTGCCTGGTGAGTTCTTGTTGCATACCAGAGAGATGGGCTTTGGTTATCTTAAGGTGTAAAAAAAATTATAAAAGGCTTCTGGTTTGCTTACAGAGTAGATGGGAACAGTCTGTGGACCCAGACTGAGGCAGTGTGGGTAATTGTATCTTCCAAAGTTTGCCCATAACACTATCTTTTGCCCCACCGGCTCTTCTAGAAACTGGTGATTCCCTCATCAAAAGGCGGAGTCTCATTTCCCTCTTTTTTATCATGGCAGTTTGTCACACCTCTGTCACCAGAGAATGCGGCAAGAGTGAAGTCATGTGAATCCTCTGACTAGCAGAGAATGCGCTTTCACCCAGGCAGCGGGAGTTCCCCCAGGAAGCATTCACCTACCACACCAACATGCAAAGAGTGCTGCTGCTCTGAGGACGCCATATTTTAAGAAACCCAAACTGGCTGACACAGAGAGGACTGGAGACCCACAAATAGAGAAAGCAAGCGAGCCGGGCCCCAGCCTTGCTAGCCTGCTAGAGAGCCAGGTCAGAGCCACCCAGCCAGCCTCCCCTAAATCCTGACCCATAAAAATCATGAGAAATAACAAAATGGTGGTGGTTTTAACCTACTGGGTTTGGGGTGACTTGTTATGTCACCCCGAAACAAACAAAGGAAGGAAAAAAGGAAGGGAAGGAAAGGATCCATCTGAAACTGTTCAGGCAGGACCCTCTGTCTCCAGCTGGAGGCCGCCACCTCCCCCAGACATCACACTGCTGAGTGCCTGGTTCTCTACAACTACCAAGGAAAATGAGCAACGAACATAAGCCTTGACATTTCAGTGACTTACAGATTGTTTTCTTCAGTGCAAAGGGGATTATCTGCAGTGAAAATCCCCCGGTCTCATGTCCCTCTTGCCTTCCCACTTGCCCCATCACGAAACAAACTATGCCAAAGTGATCAGGGAGTGTCCTCTGGGCGGATACCAATGTGACCATATTTTCTTTTCAAAAATGAGACTTGTAAGAGATTTTTTTAGATGCTCCTTTTTGTAGTTAAAAAATATTAGTTGAAATATGCAAGAAAAATCCCATTTAAAACACTCCACACACACATATACGCATGCACAGACGTGGCCTAGTGCACACTTTGCAGGACTTGTGGTTAAAACTCATCAGTCGCCTGGTAATTTGGAGAGAGAGCCCTTTGCCCACAAAGGGGCCATGACAGAAAGCATTCCTGCTGCTTTCTGAGAACTCCTAGCTTACCTTATCTCGAGGTCCTATTTTTGGTTCTCATTATGACACTTAGAAGAAACTTTAATTAGCATTTTTACTTAAACAAAAACCAAGATACAATTAGCAGCTGCTTCAGACGCTGACATCTGGGGATTTCCCAGAAAGCATTATTAATACTACAAGTAAAATGTGTTCAGGAGGGAAAACACAGACCCTGATTCATCTGCCTGACCACACAACCAGCAGACTGTCACCACCCGGACAAACACCCTCCCGGCACTGGTGGAACGACAATGACAACCCACAAATGCTGGTGTTGTCCCACTTCCAGATGGTGGAAACCTGGAAAGCCACAGCTTTTCCAAGTGTATTTGCCAGCAAGACTATGAACAGATGTTGCCAGAACCTGGCTTGTGTGAGCTGCCAAGAAGGACCAAGGAAAAGCTTGCTGAAAAATGCATTTGGATGAAGGCAAAGCAGTGATGTCTTAGGTTGTATTCCAGATTCTATCTCTGAACAATAAAAGGAAGGCTTCAAATGTATTGGCTTAGAATGATTAAGAATCATCTCTTAAATCTCTCATTGTTTCTATGGAACTGGGGTTTGGGAAGGACTTGGCTGGGTGGTTCTGGCTCAGGCTGGCTCATGTGGTTATAATCAGATGGCTGTTGGAGCTGGGACCAGGAGGGTGGGAGAGCTGAGGCTAGCCTGTCTCTGTCTCTGTCTTTCTGTCTGTCTGTCTGAATGTATGTGTCTGTCTGTCTGTCTGTCTGTCTCTCTCTCTCTCTCTCGCTCTCTCTGTCTGTCTTTCCCTCTGGAGACAGTATTCCCAGGAGTGAGGCAGAAGCTCCACTGCTTTTTAGGACTTAGCTTCAGAGTTACACAGTTTCACTTTCATCAGACTGTACTAAAAACAGTCACATCCATCCAAATTCAAGGGGAAAACAGGAGAGAAGTCACGTTGTAAGAAGAGCATATGGGAGGAAAGACACCGTGGCTGCCATCTTTGGCAATTACAATATGCCACAGGTTGGGGTCCCTGGAAGCAGAGCGAGAAGTAGAAATCCTTGTGCAAGTCATTTATTAAAGAGTAGGGAAGCAGCAGGGTTGTGGTTTCGAGTGGAGTCTAACATCAGCCCAGGAGAGGGCTCGTAAATCCCCTGTACTCTACAGAGAGGCAATTCTAGTTGCCCATGGACCTATCTCAGGCAAGTAGGCCATATGAGCATTTAGGCAGCAGCCAGTAAAAGAACTACTGGGGTGGGGTGCAAGGGCCTTTGCCACAATGGGAATATGAGACAACACTCAAGGGCTGATTTCTATGAGAACAAGTAGGTCCTGGAGGTCAATCTTCAGGGTGGGAGACATTGCAGGGTTAGCAGGAGGTGTACTTATGGCATTACAAGGTGATCCAAATATGATTTTGGGATTCAGCCAGAAGACACATAGGGTCAGGGCAGTAAATTCACTTAAACTGGCATAAGCAAAGGAAATATATTGGATCTATGAAACGAGAAAGTCAGTATTAGTGATGATCCAGGGTGGATTCAGGGCCCAAACAGTATCTCCAAAGTCAGGCTTTCTCTCTCCATCAACTCCTCCTGCCTTTTTGTGGGCTCAGTTCTTAGAAGGTTTGTCCCTTTTGGTGGCAAGATGGCTGATGTCTGCCAGCAGTTCCAGGTACATATCCTTTCCTCTCAGCAAGCCCTATGGAAAAGGATCTTTCTTTTCCTAATAATTCTTACAAAAGTCCCATCACTGAGTGTTATCAGCTTTGAGTAGCTTGATTTGGTTGTTTCTGAAAATAACCACTATGGCCAAAATGATGTGCTGCTCTGATTGGCAGGAGTGAGCTAATGCTCCCCTGGGGTCTCAAGATGGAATCAATTTCACTAGAACAACAAGGATTGGTAATAAAGGAGGGACAATGCCACAGGAAAATTAGGGAACTATTAGCAAAAGAAGGGGGACAAGACAGGGAAAATACCCTAACAAAGAAAATTCCAGACCAAGTGGTGAATGCTGTTACCGTGAACAAGTTCAGCAATGCTCTTCACCGTGAACAACAAGACTGAGCTGGCCCATGGCAGGCCCATGGGCTCCATTCAGAGTCTGGTGTCCCTGGGCCAAGGTTGTATCCAACTCCTCTGTCCAGGGACAATCTTGATTCCAGAAATTGGAGGCAGAGTCATGCCCATGAAGACAATCACTCAGGAGAGGCCGTGGGGCTTTTGCTGGGGGTTGCTGGTGTTTGAAGGTAGGGAGCCAAAAAGTCATTATGACTCTATTTTCTAGATATACCAGAGATATGTAGTTCTTAAAAACTCCAGCTGTAGATTTTGTGGGATCATATCTATATGAAGATTAGAAGTTTGAAATAAAAAATAAGATCTAGGAAGAGAGTCAAAGAAATTGGTGTTAATTAATCAGGGAAAACAAACTAAACCACACACACAGACAAGTATTTTAATTAAGTCATCGTCCCTATTTTAAAAAAATGGTAGCTAGCATTCTTGAGTTCTACTGAGGATGAAATAAAAAGCAAATGGGCTTAATTGCAGCAATGGGGAATTAAACATGAGAAGGAATTCTTTGTTCAACATTGGCCTAAATTTTAAGCTCTATTTAATTGTAAACTTCCTCTGGGTAAAAGAACTGTGTCTTCTTCACCTTCCCCCAAGTTGGGAAAGGTTGATAGTGGAAAACTCTCAGAGACATAGACCTATACCAAATTCTGTAACTTTTAAGATTTTATTAATGGCTGCATGTGAATCTGATTTACCTATTTTATCAATTAGAAATATTTTGGCTGCAAGGATCAAACAACCTGACTTAAGTGGTTTAAGCAAATAGGGGGAGAGTTTTTCTTCCATAACAAAAAGTCTCAAGGCAATAGCTCCTGGCCCTGGTTTGCAGCTCATGATTCGTTTTGGTTGCAATATGGCTGCTGCAAATCGTCAGAAAGAAGAAGGAAGAGGATAAAAGTGTTATCTATGTCTGGGAAGTATGTGCCATCCCGAGAACCACAAGCTAAACATGCTTTTGTATCTTATTGGCGAGAATTGTGTAACAGGCACCTCCAGCTGAAAGGCAATTACAGGCAAGGGTTGAGCATGGGAGTTAAATCAGCCAGATCCATGGTGCCGCAAACACAAAGCTGTGAATGTGGTGTGGACAAGTAAATACACCAGTGCGTTTACTGGAGTGAAGTCATTGCCTGGGACTTAGGCTGATGGCTTGTCTCTCATACTCACATTCACGTTTGACTCTACCTTGGTTTGAGGAAGCTTCTTTCACACTCAATCATCAGGTTCCAGTGCACTGCAGACCCCAGGAGAAGAATGTCCCGGCCATGGGTGTAGGTATGTGACCTAGGCCCAGTCATTTTCATCATAACCTGATCGCCTGGTCCCAATGACTAGGCTGCAGGTGATCATGGCAGGACCAGAATTACTCCCCAGAATTTTAATTTAGAGTTGGAGGAAGAGAAGTCTTATCATTTTGGGTGGAGCTGAAAATGGGATGTTAGCAAACATCTTCCCATCATGTGGAAAGAGCCCATCTTTTAGGAGATAACCACACAGGTGTGCACACTTTCGAGGGCAAAAGAGAAAGAACAAATTACAATATTAAGTCTCTGAATCCAACTGTGAGTAGACTTCCATTTTTGTCAGTCATAAATTTCTTTTTATGTTCAAGCTGGCTTAGTTGAATTTCTAGTCATTGTACCTGAGGGTTTTAATTAATTAAGAGGTTGGACAAACACCCAATAATGCAAATGCCATTTATTTGGAATTTAGAGAATGTTTGCCAGAGGGAAAATGCTTCCTGTACTTATATTGAGCTAGTAAGATTTTTTAAACACTCAGAAATATCAGCACATGCAAGTATTCCTGTTAAGCAATTGCAATTTCTGTAATTATTTCCTGTCCTTTTTTAAGAGGCCATTTAAAAACCTCTAAGATGAATTGTATGTGTTTGTCTCTCCACCATGATTACTTTATGTACCAAAATACTGTTCTAGAAGGAACCAGGGTGACAGCCTGATCCGATGGAAATGGGCTGAAATGGGAGCCCTACATTCCAGTTCCCATCTGTGCTATTGCAAGTGCTGTGTGAACTGGTGAGTTACTTGAAATTTCTGGGCTTCAGTTTCTTTATCTGTTCAACCAAAGACATGCACTAAGCCTTCTGAAGCCCATCTCACCTCTATCATTCTGTGTCAGTTTGACCACTTAGACTAACCCCTGGTTACACCCAGAAGGCCTGGGGGCTTGCCCAGTCTCCCAACTGGGACACAGTCTAGAACCGAGACCTCCTGACTCCAACTGTTCTCTAAGTCAGATCAACTTCCTTGCCAATTCAGGAGAGGAGCTTCATTCTGTTGGGCTGTAGGACTTGCTTTCATTCCTCTCTGCATGGCCCGGATGGACCGCCTTCCTTGAGATGTCCATCGGGCTGCTCTAACACGATGTCACAGGGCCAGAGGTTTATAAACATTGAAAGTTACTTCGATTTACAGTTCTGGAGTCTGGAAGTCTGGGATCGTGGTGCCAGCAGATTCGGTGTTGTGGCTGGTAAGGGCCTGCCTCCTGGCTGAGAGCTGACACCTTCTCATTGACCTCATGTGGTGGAGGAGCCATGGAGCTCTCCTGAGCCTTTGATAAAGGCCTGAAGCTCATTCTCGAAGGTTCCCCTATCATGGCATAAGCGCCACTCAGAGGACCTACCTGTACACATGTACTCTTCACCCCTAAACACTCCAGGAGGCATATCATTAAACAGAATATCTCAGCATGCATATCATTAACTAGAATCCAATCATTGCTGTATCTCTTTTCCATTCTGTGGTTAAGGCTTTCATTCAATGTGAGCCTCCCTGGTGGCACAAGGAGTTAAGATACAACCTATGAAGCTATCTGCAACCTCTGCAGCACGAGTTCGATCCCTGGCTAGCCAGGAAGCAACCCACATAGCGTAGCAGACCTCTCCTGTCTCACTTGCTGCTCCCCTCAGCAGTGTATTTCAGTAGATCTCCCTGTTCTGTTCCCCAGTCTGTCTCTGGTGAATCCTCTCACCCCCCGCACCTCTGGCCTGTACCCCAGCTCTTGTATACATAAATAAATAAATGTTAAAAAAAAGACTTTCATTCAATGAAAAGTGTACATCTCAAGTGTGTCGTTAGATTAGCTCTAACAAATATATCCCAAAATGCATCCAGATATAGAATATTACCATCATTCCAGAAAGTTCCCTCAAATCCCTTCTTGCTCATTCCTTGCCTCCACTCTCCAGGAGCAGCAACTACTCTGTTACTTTTTCTACCATAGATTAATTTTGTCACCAATGTGTGGCAATCATACATATCAGCCTCTTTTGTGTCTGGCTTCTTTTCACTCAGCATAGTGGCCTGGAGATTCACCCCTCCTTGCTCTATCTGTTAGCTGCTCATTGCTTGTGCTGGCTGAGTCTTTGTGTGACAGTTGATCCACTCTTTTGTTGATGAGCTGGGCTGTTTGCAGTTTGGGCCCATTATGAATAAAATTGCTATGGACAATCTTGCTAAGTACTTATTTTCTTTCCTTATAACAAAAGCTAAAATGTCATGAACTTAAAGCCTTAATAAAAATCTCCGTCTAAGCCTGATATTCTTCTGGGTAGAAAAATAAACAAGTAAGAGGCACCCTTTGTGGTGGACTTACAATGTACCCAGCTGCCTGCTGAGAGGTTCCTTCCATCAGACCTTCCATTTCGTCCTCACTGCCTCCTTTTCAAGATTCTCAAACCAAGGCATAGGCAGGGAAACAACTTGCCTGAGCTCTTGGGGCTTGTACATGGAAGACCCTTCTCTGTCTTTTGGAAAGTGGCTTGAACATCCACAGTGATAGCAAGACCATGGAAAGGTGAATATGGAGTTTGTTTCCCCAGTTATCACACTGATACTGACATCATTTCTATCTGCCTTCTGAGATGAGCCTTAAGCACATTATGGCGAGAGTAGAGAGCCAAGGATTACAACAGGAAGAAGCAAGGCCATCCCTTTACTAAGAAATCTTCAGGGACAGCAAGGAACTTAAAAACATTAGGGGTATATTGAAAAAAAAATCCTTCCTATTACAAAATCTTAGACTGAAATCAGAGCTTCAAAAGCAAAGTGCTTGATCAGCTTTTTGTCCATATATAAAAGTAGATATGACCAAAGTGGAATGTTTTGCCAGGAAACTTGTAAAAGAGGGATAGAGAGATCTATGACAAGTGTTTATCTAGCACACACTAAGTGCCAGGAAGCTCCTGTGCTGGATAACTTACATTATTGAGCTTATTTCATCTTCCCAGCATCCTTACTGCCCATTCTCTGCTCCTTAAGAATGGAACTTCTAATCTTTAGCTAGATGCAAGGTTTCACAGAAGATATTTCTCAGCTTCCTTTGTAGCTACAATCGGCATGTGACTGAGTTCTGAAGTGGGGGGGCGGGCAGGGGTAGGTAGGTTAAAGAGGGTGGTGCAAAGAGATCCTCAAATCTACCTGTATGCCCTATTGTCCATGCGTCACTCTCTTTAGTGTCTCCCACAATTATACCACTATTTTTGAAATGTATATATGCACTATTGTGATGAATAATACTTCACCAAAAAGCATTAGCTAAACAATAGGCATTGAATACATACCTACTGTCATGCCAGATTACTAGTCAACAAGAACTTTCCAGAAATAGTCCCATGGCTAGGGACTCATGGTGGACTGTCAGGAAATGGAGACTTGGAAGCCATGGTGGACTGTCAGGAAATGGAGACTTGGAAGCCAGCAGATCGTTTGGTCACCTTCAAATCACCCTGAGATGGGGGCTTGACTTGTCTGCTGGGCAGCTATACTGAGAAACACAAACCCAGAGCCTTGAGCTGGGGCTGCTGTGCCCAGGCAGCCCAACACACAGCACCCACTTCATTGTGTGAAGAGGGTCAGGCCGCACATACATCAGGCACCCGGTGCATGGCCACGGGCAACAAGAAGAAGCAGAAAGAATGAGACAACTAGTAGTGGGAATATGTGTGGGTAAGCTGTTCACTCTTGTTTCAGCCAGGGCTGTTTCATGGCAAGCAACTGAAATTGACAATGGACCACTAAGATGAGAAGGGACTCTTAGAAGAAAAGCTGAAGAACCATGCCTTAGAGAGGACAGAAGGGGGATTGTGGCAGCAGATGTGCTAGGGGAGCGCCAGCCACGTGTTACCATGAAGTCCTTTACCAAGACTGGGTTCTTTAGGAAGAACATGATTGGCCAGAAGGCCACCAGGTACCATGAGTGGGAGCTCCATCCTCAAAATCCCACCAAGGCTGGGGATGGCATGTCCTTTAAAGAAAACCAGGGTGCTGACACCAGAAAAAAGGGAAGGATACTGAGCACTAGGGACACAAAGGATGTCCACTCTATCTTGCTCCATCTCTTCATCTGTAAACGGGGAATAACCATTGCTACATTATGAAAATATGGCAACATGACAAAGAACACAGTATGGCTTCTGAAAAGTACCTAGCATGTGGCAGTCTCCAAACCTTTCCTGCAGAGAAGGAAGGCGCATCTTTGGCTCTGTAAAGAACGCATCCCCAGGGCCTCCCCGGTGGCGCAGCGGTTGAGCGCTGGGTTGCGAAGCTGCCCGCGGCCTCTGCGGCGCCGGTTCAATCCCCAGCTGCTCCCCGGCCACCAGAGGAGGGTCCCACATGGCGCGCAGACCTCTCCTGCCGCCCGCTGCTCCCCTCAGCAATGTACTTCGGTCCTTCTGCCTGCTCTGCTCCCCGCTCTGGCTCTGGTGAATTCTCTCACCCTCCTGTGCTTCTGACTGTACCCAGTGCATGTATAAACAAAAACAAAACAAAACAAAACAAAACAAAAAAACAAACAAAAAAACAAAACAAAACAAAAAAAGAACGCATCCCCAGAGCAGATGGAAGAACTTTGACATCCAACCATTTTATACGTCTGCGTAGAAGAAGCAGCGGATCTCTGCATATTTGAGCTATCTCTTCCCATGAGGGGAGTAAAAAATAAATTAGTTTTTTGCATGAGTTCCTTCTTGTAGGCAGGCTGGGCTCTGGAGGAAGCCAACCCAATGGCCAATTCATCTGAAGTCAGGCTAATAGAGCCGTTACTTGATTCCGATATTAAAGATCTCCCCCTGGCACTTTGCCTTCTCTGTGATGTATATGATGTATGGCCAACTGTCTTTGGAGGAAGCTACTGCAGGCTGAACAATGTTTCTCTAAAATCTTGTTTAATTTTTATTTTTTTTAAGATTTATTTATTTATGCATACAAGAGCTGGGGTATAGGCCAGAGATGCAGGGGGTGAGAGGATTCGCCAGAGACAGAGCAGGGAACAGAACAGGCAGACTGATGAAATACACTGCTGAGGGGAGCAGCGGGAGAGACAGGAGAGGTCTGCTGAGTCTCTTGTGGGTAGCTCCCTGGCCGGTCAGGGATCGAACTCATGCTGCAGAGGCTGCAGATTGCTTCATAGTGCAGTAATAAACCCTTGCGCCACCAGGGAGGCCCCTGGTTTAATTTTTAGTTCTCTCTCTCTCTCTCTCTCTCTCTCTCTCTCTCACACACACACACACACACACACACACACACACACACACGCCCCTTTCCCTTAAAAAAGGTGTCTACAATTGGAGTTATATTTTGCCCACACATTTCTCAACTTTGGGGATTACCTCCTGTAGACTGGATGTGGGCATTTCTCAGGTCCTACCTGCAAGACAAGGCCTTTTCACCATTCTTTTTTGGCTCTATTTTGCCAACTTAAATATTTTTCCTCAGCTTCAACATCTTCAGTCTATCTCCCAGACACTTCTGTTGTTCCACCACTTCAGGGTTTTATTTGCCTGGTCAAAAGCATGAAACTTGACAGATTATTTTCTGATGAAGATTATTGAAAGACAAGCCTCTTTCAAGTGGTGAGTTTCAAAATCCAGGTCTGGTGAACTTATTTGAAATAATGAACCTTAAGACCCCTTTGTTTTCCAGAGTTTTTTTTAATGTTAAAAATGAAGGGATTGTGCTGACCTTTTTTCAGCCTGTTAGGGATTCTGTTTCATCCTACAGACAATGAGAAGACATTGAATGATAAATGGCAGAAGATAAAGTGACCGGGTTTGTGGTTTTAAAACAGATTTTTCTAGCCATTGAAAATGAGTTGTGTACAGGACTTGGGAGCGTGAATGGAGACAATGACTGGATGAAGGTGGTATTAATGGCGGTAGAGGCTTTGGAGAGAAGCAACTCAAGGGGAAGGACTGAACTAGATAATCAGACAAAGCTGAATCAAAAATTAAGAAAGTAAGTGAAATAATTCCATACATAATAAGACATAATTGCATTCCTAATTGCAGTCTCTTCTTTAGAGCAAATATTAGAGCCACAGCAGAGCCCATGGTTTTTATCTATTTCCTTTGGACTAACTTCCAAGGACAAGAAAGTCAACCCTCAAACATTTAAATTCTTAGTGCTTTTAGACGATATAAAATGCCTTTAAAATAGACAAGTGTTTAACAACTAGCCTCTCAAAAGTGTCAATTAAAATCTATCTTGTTTCTCTCTTATCACAGACATACTTTACATTGAACACTAAGCATATTTAGGAGAGAAACGTTCTCTATATGCTTTTTCTGTGAAGATGGATGGGGTTCTAACTCAGACTTATAAGTGTCAGAATAAAACCCATGAGGCTTGATTATACGATGTTTTTGTAAAGTGAGAGAAACATTCTCAGAAGCGTGATTGTGGCTTAAGAAATAAATAAACCACCAGCAACAATCTTCCATAGAGGAAAAAGAAATTTGGGAACAGGAATTTTTCTTCATAAATTTTGCTGTCATACATAGATGTGGGATATGAAAATGGATAATATATCAATTATAAAATTATTGTAAGAGAGCACAGACTTTTTTTCAGGTACATCTTAAATCTTCAACTTAGGCTTTCTAGATGGAAACAGAAATGAGTGCTTCTGTTTCTGGAATCACTCTAATTTCCTTCTTGTTAAACACTTTGCACACGTAATACCAAGGATTAGCTCTAAAAGTGTTTGTGGATGAAACACTGTTTAAAAAAAGGGCTCTCTGCTTACAAACAAGAAAATCTGATTGCCTCTCTTAGACTGAAAGGGAAGTAATTGGAAGGATAACTGGGCTCACTAATTTGATGATAGTGGGCATCCCCAAACCAAGGGGGTCTTCCCTTAAACACATCCCATGTTGCTCTGCTTTTTATTTTTTCATAGCCTATCTCTCTTTTTTTTTTAACCTGTACCAGAAGCAAACCCAAAATCTGAAATAAAAGGAGGAAATCACTGCCAAGTTTATTGGCTGAGCCTGATGATTCTGCTGAGAAAAGAGGTTTGCTGTTGTAACAGAAAAACCCTAAATACAGTGGCTCAAACAAAATAGATGTTTGTTTCTTTCTCACATCACAGTCTAGGGTAGTGAGCAATTAAGGGGTTGGTTCATACAGGGCCCCAAGTTCATTTTATTCTCCAATTTTCTGGGTTCACAATCCTTTAGTATCTCGGTAATATTTCATAGCACCTAAGGGTAAAAAGAGATACCCAAAAGGTGGGTTTATGAATAAGTTGGTCCAAATAATAGACATTTTAATACACAATCACATATGTCTCAATAGTGCTTCAAAAAAGTATACAGGTTGAAATAAGAAAGAATATCTTTATTTCATTTTTAAAATAACCACCATGTCTTAATAATAGGATGAGCGTGCCCACTGGGCACTGTACAACTTCTCAACCTTGGAGTTCTGTCACACAAATCAACCTAAAGGTGTCTTGTCAGGAGGAGGGAGCGCTAACAAGTTTTGCCAGTAACTTCCTTCTTATGTTTTCTTACCCAGTGGAGACCAAGTTCCTGGACCCCTGCTTCCTTACTCCAGGGAGAATCTAAAGCAAAACTCAACCCATTTAAAAAGCAGAGGTGATGGATAACATGTGTGTATTCTGAAAATGACCTACATTCCTCTAATCCTGAATTCACAGTCCTGTGATGTGTAAGACTTGAAACTGTATTGAATGATAAGGGAAGGGTGAGTTTTACATGCTTCCTTGCAGGTTCTATGCAAACACTGGAAACTGCGAGTCTGAATCTCAGGGTGGGGAGAGCCTGTTCTAAGTGTCTTGGAGACACCCTGTGCTCTGACCTCAGCCACCAGCCCCCTGAGAATGGCCTGGTGTCAACTCAGCGTGGTGAGCTCACTGTGTCCCCTCCAGGCAGGGGAAGTCCCAGTGTCTTTGACTGTGACTGAATTTGATTCTATTTCAAACCCCTGTTCTGCTGGGTGGGAGAAACTAAACTGTGGGTGTTCTGGGTTCCCCTGTGAAATGACACTGAGCAATATGAAATGGCTGCTGTTTGATGGTTTCTAAACAACCAAAATAGCCATTACATATGGTTCAAAGTATAATTCAGCTCTGTCGCTTCCAGTGTCTACATTGCAGGGGTCTTATTTGATGAGGGAGCATGCCAGGAAGGGCTGTCCTGTGCAGAACCCCCGGGGTCTCAGTCACTGCCCACTCTGGCATGCCCCTGAGAGGACCTGGCTGACCTTTGCCTTCTGCAGCTGGCCCATGAAGATCTCTTCTCTGTCCCTGCTCCAACTCCAAGCATCGATCTCTGAAGTACATCCCTCTTAGGGCTGCCTAGGTCTCCCTGGGGTGCCTGTGAAATGTGTGATGGAGTAAGTGCCTTTCTCAGTGAGATCACTTATATCTAAGCTCTCCCCCACCCTCGGCCTCTCCTCCCTTCCCCACTCAGGAGTGAGAAGAACCAGTCCTTGCAACCTCGTGTGTTTCGATCTCGTTTCTGGCATAAACTCAGGATCTTAATTCCTCTAGAGTTCAGGGGTTTTAATTTAATTTTAAAAATGATTTTATTGAAGTAGCATTGCATTAGGACTTTATATGTTTCAAGTATGCATTATGAAGAATCAACATGGGTATATAGACTACATTATATTTACTACTCCAGTTACCCAATTTCTGGGTATTTAACCAAAAAATATAAAAATGCTAAGTAGATGTGCACCCCCATGTTTATTGCAGCACTAGAGTGAAAAGCTGGAGACAACCTAAATGCTCGTCGACATACAACCAGGTTTTTTAAGCTCCTGCATCTCTGAAGTCTTGGTGTGACTTTAGAGTCACTTGGTGTTTCTTGGAGACAGAAAACATTTGCCTTCACCTTTATGCTGGATAGGCCCTCCTCTGAGACAGCGGTACCTCTCCTGTACTTTGCTCTCGAGGAAGTCCATGAGGTAAAGCAATTACAAACTTAATATCAACATATTATCCCGCCTTGCGGTGTGGCCTGGCCCCTCCTCATGCCTGTGTCTCATCCAGGTGGGCAGAAAGACAACAGGTTAGGAAGTCAAAGGCCAGGAGACTTCACATTTCCAAGCACAGGTCCCGGGCCAGTCACTAAACCTCTCTCTCTCAGCATCAGAATCCTCATATCTGAGTCAGTAAATGTATCACCAAAAGGCCCAAAGTTCATCCTTCGTGGTCAAAAGAGACGTAGGTAGAGAGAAAAGCCATAGACCAGATTCAATGAAAATGTGACTGTTGCATTAGGAGCTGGGACACACAATTTTTTTAAGTCAGAGATCCACATATTTGAAAGAATCTGCATGGACCTGACGCCGCCTCATGGACCCCCACCAGCAAACCCAAGTGAAAAAGATGCAAAGTAAATTTCTGGCTCCATCTCCCGTATAGATGGAGAGTGTGGCGGAACCCCCATTTTCCCACCCCAAGCTGTATTCCTGTTTATTCTTGTGAACACACGCTCTCTAAATTGGCAATGGCTTTCTCTTTGTTATGTTTACCTTCCTCTCAGGGGCCAGCCCAGACTCTGGGGTGGATTCATTTCCCATTGAATTAGCAGAATAGGGCAGTATCTGATAGGAAGAACGCCGGGGAAGAAAGCTCCGTTCCCAGGCCCTCACACAAGGGGATTTGTCCTCCCCTCACCGCCAGGGCCTGGGGGCCACAGAGAGTGAAACGGGACGTCCTGTCCCCTCACCAGCATTCTTTCCCCCCGCCCCGGCGGCATTGTCCTTTGTGCTCTCACACAATCCGGACTAGGTGGAGAGCCTTGTGGCATCCTGCAAAGACCCGGCTGAACAGAAATCCCCCCTCTGCCCGGCCAAAGCAAGGCCCAGCCAGCCCACTGACAGCTGCCTTCTTTGAGAGCTCTGTCTGTGGTCCTCTAACAAGGAAATGCTTCAGGAAAGGGCTGAAACACACAGCAGGCTTGACCACAGGCTTCCCAAACTTCTCTTTTCAGGAGACAGGGCAGCTCAGATCTCCAGTAACTGGAAGTATATTGAGACTCCCAGGACACCCAGCTTTGCCAGGAACAGCCTTAGGGTGCAGGAGGAAGGGGAAGGTCGGCGTGGCCATTTTTTTTGTGCTCAGCAGTGCTGCTGCCCCGATGTAGCCCCAGGGAGGCAGCAGTGGGCCTGGCCTTCCTCTGCATCATGAGCGTGAAAACCAACCTCTAGGGCCTAAGACCAGTCTTGTGCTTTCTGAAGGTGTGACCCTGGATAAATCTCTAACCTCTCTCTGAACCTCAACTTCTTCATCTATAAAATGAAAGTAATAAATTCACCCACCTGGCGGGGTTACTTTGTAGCTTAAATAAAAAAATGTTTTATAATGGTTTTATGATTTATAAAGTACCATGTGACTTCAGTTTTTCCTGACTTACATTAGAGTCTTTTGGAAGAGATCCTAAATCACGTCTTTAAGCTTAACCTCCTGGACAAAAGATGAAACTAAGTACAACTAGCAGAAAATATGAGTAAAAATTTAAGTCACACTAGGGTGAGGAAGGGCTAAACACAATTCCAAGGGCAGAAATTACAAAGGAGAGATGCTATATACAATTGGCTATATAGAATATATATGTAATATATATATATAAGAAATTAAGAGGCAAATGAAAACTTGAGGAAAATACTTGCAATATACATGATAATAATCTTCAATATAAGTAAAGAGCCCTTAAAAATCAATAACAAAACAGTGATACCTCAGTAGGTATCATATGAACAGAAAATTATTAGACGATGTAAAAAAAGCCTTACTAATAACTTTATAGATTATAACAAGTGCTAGGGTCATCCCAGCCTGGAGATGAGAGACACTAAAGCAAAGGAGGCAGCTGAAACGCCGCTGGGACCTGTCATTCTGGAGACCAGAGCCCATTGAGGCTGAAATTGACTCATACATAACAACCAGTTCACCAAATTGGAAATATTTTAGAAGGAAGACTATTTAGCAAGAATGCGGGGAGATGGGCACTGATGTTCTCTAACCCGTAGAACCTTTCGAAAAAGGCAATTTGGGGGCCTCCCTGGTGGTGCAAGGGGTTAAGCACCGCACTATGAAACTGTTCGCAAGCTTCTGCAGCATGAGTTCGATCCCCAGCCAGCCAGGGAGCAACCCACATGGTGCAGCAGACCTCTCCTGTCTTGCCCACTGCTCCCCTCACCAGTGTATTTCGTCAGTTTACCTGTTCTGTTCCCCGCTCTGTCTCTGGTGAATCCTTTCACTCCCCTGCATCTCTGGCCTGTACCCCAGCTCTTGTATGCATAAATAAATAAAATCTTTTTTTTAAAAAAAGAAAAAGGCAATTTGATCTTACATATCTAGTCTTTAAGATGTGCCTGTGCATTGACTCAGGAATTTCACATTTGGAGATTTACTTCAAGAATATAACAAAGGTCACAACACGGGCAAAGATCTGGTTGTTGTTTATGATGATTAGCAAATACAGAGAAAAAATTTTAAATTGTCATGCAGCTACAAAAGGGACACAAAACTATTGGAAAGTGCTACACAAATATGTTTAGGATACATTCAGTGAAAAAACCTGGTTTTTAAATGATTTGTATGGTACCTGCTATAAAAATCATACTATTTCTATAACCACACAGTAGAATGAACAATGTTTTTCTCTGGGCATTAGAAATTGTGTTCGCTTTTTCTTCTTCCTTTGACCCATATTTATTTTCTGATTATTTTTTAATAAGTACAGCATGGCTTTGAAATAAGAAAATCATCATGGAATTTGAAAACATTTTCTTGAATGAAAGAAACCAAAACCAAACACTTGTGTGTAGCTCATTTGTACATTTTGACCAATAAAGTACGTCATAAAATAAAAGAAGAGGAAAAAAAAAAAAAGATGATTCCAGAACAGGAAAGAGACATGGGGAGAGAAATGTTAACATTTCTTGGCCGTCTTATGTTAAGCAGTCATTTTAGCTGAAAAATTCCAAGTCCCAACTCAAACTAGCTAACTGAAAAGGTCAGCTTGAATAACAAAGATAATGAAGCATTTGAAACTATCAAAATTAAGTGTGTCAAAATTAGTCATGTGTTCAATAAACATCTCTTGAGTCCTTAGGACAGGTCAGGCACAGCGTTTCTGGACTGGGCTCAGTCACCAATCAGCAAAGGCAAGGTTCCGCCTTTCTGGATAACAATAACAAGTTGCTGCAATAACGACGTAAGCCCAATCACAACCAGGCGACACAACTGAAGAGTATTTCTCTCTCTAGTCCAGTGCAGGTCGGGAAAGGGGCTTTGCTTCCATGGTGTCTCCACCATCTTGGAAGAACACCAGCTGGAGCACATAGCCTCCAGAATCTCAAGAGAGGGGAAGAGAAGATGGAAGGAGCCATGCTGGTTCTTGAGTACCCCAGACTGTGACCCACCACATTCAACCATAACTCCATTTTCCAGAACTCAGCCATGGCTTCAACTCAGCTGTGTGTGGGAAGGGGCTGCATGCGCAGAGGGGAAGAATGTGTGGTTATTTGGGAAGCACTAGTTGTTACTAACAAAGACACCAATCAGGGAAACGAGGAAGGAAAGGTTGTGCCTACCCCGACATTTATTAAAAAACAAACTCAATACCCCAAATATCCCAATTCTCAATAATATTTGGTTTTATAGGCAAAGTTTCACATTCTCATTTGATGACCTCAATAATCCTCACAAGGAACCAACTGCTAACTGCTATTTAATCTGCATACAAGAATTATATATGAACTCACTCTTTTCAGTAATTAAGTTAGAATAGTAGATGGCAAGGTTAGCAAGAATTCCTTCCAAATTCATTGCTAGTGTGAAATACAAAGAACTAATGTATTTTGACAAAGAGTTCCCATAATATATGCTGATGTTAGCTTAAAACTGATCTGGATGATCTGGATGAAGCTCCTCACACTTTCTAACACTTTGCAAAAAAAGTGTCAGGTTAGGAGGGGGTGACTGGGCCCCCACTGGGCCCTCTGGGCAGAAGCAGGTACAATGGAGCTGGCAGAGTAGCCCTCCCTGCTGTGCCCAGCCAATCTGCCCGAACTTGAAACAGAAGTGTTAACCTCGGGGAACACAAGTCCCTCCATCCTCCGCTGTCTTCCTCACTGGGCTTTCAGCAGCACTTGTTGGGGAAGAAAAGGTGCTCGTTTTAGTCCTAATTGCACAGAGCAGCTGATCAGTGTCTGCACGACTTCCTGAACAAAGACTGTATTTCAGACCTTCTTATTGCTTGCTTATTCCACTTAAAATTTAACAGATGTCAATTGTGACACAAACACTTTCTCCCTAGGCGATGGATTAAGGCAAATTTCATTTTATGCCTGGCATGAAAGCCACGCTATACCGCATGTTGAAAGGCCATTTTTTTAAAAAGAGAAAAAAACAATGTCTTAAAATCCTGTAATAATGAAAGAAACCAATTCCCACACAGGCATTGTCTTGCAAGGCTTTGTTGGTTTAGCACGCCACCTAGTGGGCGCGTGGAAGATTACACACGGCTCTTGACTCAGGTTGCACCCTGGCCAGGGGAGTAAACGCAGGCAGAGGGCGGTAGCCAGTGCAGGTTATGTGGATTTCCGTGCTGGGTGAGAGAGAGGCTGTCTTAATGATCTATGTCTACTTCTCACTAGGTATGAAACCTGGGGCAAGGCCCTCAATCTCTGAACTCTGGAATCCTCACCCAGAGGGAGGTTCTGGAAACCTTCTTTATGGGATTATGAGTCAAAGACTGGTGGCTCCAGTCACGGTGATAAAATCATGTGATCTTACACATTTTGTCTTCCTCCTTTTGGTAGACGTGTGGGTTCAGACATACATTTCTCAAAAATAAGAAAAACAACAGTGTGAGTGTGAAAATAAACAAGTTGACTGCTGTCCTTGAGGTTGGAGAGGTGACAGGGAATTATGGTTTCTGTGGTGATCTTGTTTGGTCTCAGGGGATGTCATTGTCAGCCAATCATGGTCAGTTTCCTGTTTTCCAAAAGAAACAATCTTCTGCTTTGTAAATTTGCCTAATTTTGCAAACAGGCGGAGAAGTCAGTCATACATGGGGACTAAGTTCAGTTACTGGGTCTTTCGTTTGCTATCTCTGCTGTTCATTTCTATTGAGGTGTGAGAAGGGGGTGCCAGGAGTGAGCCTGTTCTCTGTAGGGGTTGGGGGGAGGGGATGTATGAATCCAGTGACAGGAACAGCAGCTGGGTCTGAAGTCACCGAGGCCTGCCTAACCCTTCCTAACCCCACCCCCAAACTTGGGACATCTCTTCCAGAGGCTACCAGCTTCCCTGAAGAGACCCCCCCACAAGAGCCAGGCAGTTACTGGAGGCCACGTGGGGAAGAGCACCAACCTGGTAGTCAGGCCCTGCAGACACTGTCACTTGTGGTGGGACAAGGAGAGGACACCACCCCAAGTCTTTGTTTTCTTATTTGCAGGTGGGGAGAGAAACGCCTCCCCAGGCTTCTTCTTGGGATGTCACCTGGTGACATATTTCAACCATCTATAAAACTGAATGGGAAATGAATGGGTCACGGATCTAAATGTAAAACCCGAAACTTTCACAAGAAAACTTAAGAGCAAATCTTTACTATCTTGGTATAGGTAAAATTTCTAAGCTATCCTACCAAAATTACTATTTGTAAGTGAATAAAACGATAGATTGGATTTCATCAAAATTTAAAAATTTGTTCTTCAGATGGGCACTATTGAGAGAATGAGAAAGTAAACTAGAGACTGGGAGAGGAATATTTGCACAGGACATATCTGGTAAGAGACTTGCATCAAGAATAAACAAAGAGGGGTCTTCCTGGTGGCGCAAGGGGCTAAGTCTCAGCACTATGAAACTGTCCACAGGCACTGCATCAGGAGTTTGATCCCCGGCCAGGGAGCTGACCCACATGGCGCAGCAGACCTCTCCTGGCTCACCTGCTGCTCTCCTCAGCAGTGTATTTCGGTAGATCCACCTGTTCTACTCCCCCGCCCCCTGCCCCGAGTCTCCAGCGACTCCTCTCACCCCCGCTGCACCTCTGGCCTGCACCCTAGCTCTTGTATGCATAAATAAATCAATCTTTAAAAAAAAATTAAAAAGAATAAACAACTCTAAGAAATCCAATGCTAAAAACTCAAATGATCCAATAAACAATGGGCATAAGATTTGAATTGAAACGTCCACAAAGAAGAGATATGGGTGGCAAATACACAGGATGCTCAAAATCCTTACCACACACATCTATTAGAACAGCTGAATTAGGGCCTCCCTTAGTGGCGCAGCGGTTGAGTGCTGGGTTGTGAGGCTGCCCGCAGCCTCTGCAGCACCGGTTTGATCCCAGGCTGCCGGCGAGGGTCCCACAAAAAAAAAAAAAAAAAAAAAAAAAAGAACAGCTGAATTTAATGAAAGAATGACTACAGTATGTATTGGCAAGGATGTGGAGGAATTGAAACTCTCCTACACTGCTGATAGGAATGCAAAATGAAAATAATTTGGCAGCACTTAAAGAATCAAACATACGATATGATCACATTCCATATGATCCAGCCATTGTTCTTAGCATTTACCCAGGAGACATGAAAACATATGCCCATATGAAATCTTGTGATACAGAAGTGTTCACAGCAACATTCATTGTTTGCACAAGCCCCCAAGCTGGAAACAACCCAAACGGCTATCAACAGGTAAATAGATAAAGAAATGTCATATTCATGTAGTGAAATACTATTCAACGATAAAATACATGGGTCAATGTCAAAATAATTACAGTGAGAGAAGGAAACCAGAACCACCACCAAAAAAGGGCGTATCCCCTATTATTCTATGAATGTAAATGTCAATTATACCTCAAAATGTCATGAAGCCAGAAAGGCAAGGTCAGTTAAGATTTTGCCTAGTTAGAGAATAAATGGAGCCAAATGGATAAAAATGTCCTCGTTCAATTCAATTCAATGTCAGTGAAAAATGGGAGCCAAGTTAAATGTCTACCACTCGGGCAATGGTTTTGTGCAGTGCAGAATCTGCAAGTAAAGAGTACCATGCAGGTCTTTAAAAAAATCACAGTGGGTCTCCCCTGGTGGCACAGCGGTTGAGTGCTGGGTTGCGAAGCTGCCTGCAGCCTCTACAGCGCCAGTGCGATCCCCGGCCACCGGCGAGAATCCCACATGGCGGGGTGGACTTCTCCTGTCTCACCCGCTGCTCCCCTCAGCAGTGTATTTCATCTGTCTGCCTGTTCTGTTCCCCGCACTGGCTCTGGTGAATCCTCTCACCCTCCTGCGTTTCTGACTGTACCCAGTGCTTGTATAAATAAATAAATAAATCTTTAAAAAATAACAAATAAAAAATAAAATAATCATGGTGAAAATGTTTATTGTCTAATGCTGAGTAAAGAAGACTGAAAAAGTGTGCCTAACCTTTATTATATGTGCGTTTTAGTCATGACCTGGAAAAACGTGGGAAGATAAAAAAAAAAAAAAAGAGTTTATGTGTTGGCAAGAAGGGTGACAGCTTTCCTATTTAAACTTGATTTGGGTAATAACTAGTTAAAAATGGGAATGAGTATTTTTAAAGCTAATCATTTTTAACCAATGGCTTAAGGCCATTCACTCCTCATGATTTTTCTATAATGATTAAAAACCAAACAGTTTCAGGGGCAAAGCCCAACACTTCTTTGAGACATTCAAGTAATCAGCCCATGGGCCTCATCAGCAAGGGAACCCCTACAAATGGGTCAAGGCTTTCCTGAGAGTGATGCAGCTCCTGTGAGGTGGCAACTGTCCTTAAAACCAAAAAGCAGATTGAAATCTCATCAGGTAAAGGTGGTGTCATCACTGATTCTTAACTAAAACTCTTTTGCCTGAAAGGCCCCATTTTTGCAAAGTGCTGAGGTTGGACACAAATCTCTAAATTTAGGCTTCTTAAGACTATCTTGCAAGGGTTTCTGGTCTCCTGGGTGCCAGGAAAGGGATGAAATTCCCTTCAGTTAGAACCTGCGTTCATGTCGTCCCTGAGGCCCCCAAGGTATCAGCTGAAAGTAATATGAACTACAGCTCACAAAGGTAATTTGCATTCATTCCACAAGCTCCAGTGAACACCTCTTTTGTGGCAGGCTTTGCATGCAGGGCACACTGCAATGAATAACAGTTCCTGTCCTGGAAGGATTTACAAAGATACAGGGTACCACAGGGGCTGGGAAGCCGCAGTGTGCATGTAAATGTTGGCTGAATGTTATCTTCCTAACATCAAATATTTTAAATTTTATTTCTTCTGCTTTTACATTCTTATTGCAGAAAATCCAAGTCACTCAGAAAAGAACAAAGAAGAAAATAAAAAAAGGCCTGAAATTCTCCCACCAGGAAATAAGCACCACTAACATATGAACATCTTCCTTCTGCACGCGAGTATGAAGGCATGGGAATTACACTCTCGGTGCTATTTTTCCAACCTGCCTTTTCTAAGCAGCAACATGTGGTGGATCTCTTGACATGTTCACACACGTCATCTTTTTTTAAATGTGATATTACTGATTGTCATTATCACTAGAGGAAGTCAAAATGCCTTGGCCTATCACGAAATTGTGCAAAATCTATGCCAGGCTGCTTCTCTTCTCTCACCTCTACTTTATCTTATAGGTAGTATCTGCCCAGTGTCCCAGGGTACTAGGAAGCCTGACTTTGAAATCAAGATGCCTGGGTTACGGCTGACCCTGTTCTGATTGAGTCATTACTTGAACTTTCCTAAGTTCTGATTTTTCTCTACTGTAAATTGTCCTTTCCCTCCCCCCAACCCTCAATCAGGAAAGGGGCCCTTAGGACCTTTGCAGTAACTAGTCCCTGTACCAGAAACTGTATGTACTAGGGGTAGGGGAGACAGCAAACAACTCATTGATCTCCAGGACTCTATAGGTCAGTGGGAGAGAAATGTAGAAATAAAGGAAATTATAATCACTGTTTTCAAGGACGATGTCTACCCTGACACCCCAATAGTCTGCTCTCAACCCATCATCCAGAGTGTCCTTTAAATATATGAACTGGATCATGTCACTGTTCCATTCAAAGTTAGATATACAAAAGTCAACTGCTTTTTTCCACACCAGCAATTCACAAGAATACTTGAAATTAAAAATGCAACACAATTTACATCAACACCAATGAAATACTGGAATATAAACTCAACAAAATATGTACACGACCCATGAGAGAAAAACTACCAAATTTGATGAATTGAATCTCTTCTGAACTTAATAAACATCCCATTTGTTTAGGAAGAAAGGATAGAACATTTACTATTGTCGAGATGTAAATTCTCCTCAACTTGATCTACAGACTCAACGCAATCCCACGCAGAATCCCAGCAAGCTGTTCGTTAACTATTGACTGATTCTAAAATTTATATGGAGCGGCAAAAGACCCAGAATAGCCAATGCAAATGAGAACTATGTTGGAAGGAGACTATCCTACTATCCTACTTCAGGACTAAGCCTACTGTAAATATTGGTGAAAGAACAGATAAACAGATCAATGGAAACCAACAGAGAGCCCAGAAAGAGACCCACATAAATAAAGTCAACTGATCTTTGAGAAAAGTGTAAAGGTAATACAATGGAGCAAAAACAGTCTTTTCAGCAAATGGTGTTAAATTAACAAGTTAATGGATCATAAAGCCAAATGTAGAACACAATATAATAAATCTCCTAGGAGATAATATAGGGGGAAACCTAGATGACCTTGAGTACAGAGGTGACTTTGTAGAAACACCACCAAAGGCACAATCCATGAAAGAAATAGTTAGCTGACTTGGCTAAAATTTAAAACTTCTGCTGACTGAGAGAAAATATTTGCAAAAGACACATCTGATTAATGCAATTAACAACTGTTATTTAAAATAGACAACTCTAAAAACAGGGTGTTTAAGAATCATTATTTTGAACCATTACAAAAATTTGCTTAAAGAAAAAGTATCTTCCAGAATTACCCCTCTTAAAGGGGTAATCCATGTTTTTTGGAGAAGCTTGTTTTTCCAACCTCAAAATGAGCCAAAGGCCTTGACAGATAGTACTCAAAGTCTCCTTACAGATGGCAAATAAGTCTATGAGAAGATGCTCCACATCATGTGTCACCAGAAAAATGCAAGCTAGGAGATTCCACTGCACACCTACACCATCTGGAACACCAACAGCAAATATGGGCTGATGAGGATACGGAAAAGCAGCACTCCTCATTCATTGCTAGTGAGAATGCAGAACAGAACAGCCACTCTGGAAACACTTGGTGGTTTTTCCCCCAAAATGAAGCGTACTCATATGATGGAGAAATACACTCTGCAGTATTTACCCAAAGGAATGGAAAACTTGTTCCCCCAAAATCTGCACATGGATGCTTACAGCAGCTTTATTCATAATTGCCCAAACTTGAAAGCATCAAAAAATGTCCTTCAGCCCATGACAAACTAGGACACAGCCAGACAATGCAATTATTCACAGAGCCCCTTTTGGGGCAGTTACTTCTCAAAGTGAGTGTTGCATGGATCAATCACTTGAGGGACTTAATAAAAATGCCCCCCTTACTGAGCCCACCCAAGGGCTAGTGTCTGAAAATGGGGCACAGGTGAGCGCATCTCCAAAAATCACCCCAGGTTGATGGTTTTGATGTTTTGATCAGGGACATAACCATGGAGTGCGTGCGTGGGTTTTTATTTTGTCAGACACATGTATCATCACCAAGAATGAGGAGCAGCAACCAAGCTATGTTTGCGGGGCGGGGGTGGAAGAGGAGTACAGCATTAAACCTTAGTGGGTGTATTATTTACTATTCTGAATTTTACTCAACTGTGAAGTAGCTCTAACACTGGGTAGGAGATCAACTTAGGTAAGAGTAAAGAAATGGCATCTGTATCTTAAATTACCACTCTCCATTCTCACTGGTCTGGCCAGATTTATTGTGGGGACAGGTCAGTGATATTTAAAACCTGAAGAATGTGTGCAAGGGCAGAGGGTACCAGCCCACTCTAGACAGCTGACCTGGCTGTACCAGAGCAGATCTGTCAGCCCTGCCTTTCTTCTACAGAAAAGTGTCACCCAAGATGAAGCCAGAATTGTATTGCTGTAACCATTTTAATTTGGGTAAGACAATGGATGTGATCAGAATCTTAATGTATTTTTGCTAATTTGTTTTCTGTAAAAAGGTCTCATTAAGGATTATAAAACTTGCAACTTTCTGAACTGCTTGAAATGACAATTGCTTCACATTACAAAGAGTCATGAATGACCCCAATATCCCAGTTCTACAATCATTTGTTCTATTGTTAAAGACCTAATGAACTGGGATCTTGGAATTTTGTATGTGGGAAAAGGCTTATTCCCAGCATGAGCCTTACTGGAAGTACCCAACCTCCATGTGCCTTAAGAAAATGAACCAGAGACTCAACTGGAAAACTGTTTCAGACCAGTTAAAAACATAAAATATAGTTACTGTAGAGCTTAAGTGTACAGTGGTAGCTTCAACTTCTGCATTGAGACGATTTTTTTCTATTGGAATTGGCCCACAGCTACAGCCATATAGGACAGATGTTTTTAACACTAAATGCAATACAGAATTACCTATCATTCCTTTGCTATGCAGATTAAATATTTTGCATGAGCATTCAAAAACGCATGTTTGTAGTTTGAACTTCTTATGTTTATTGTTTTCTATCACCAAATGTACTGTCTACAGATGGAAAACCCAAAGAGTCTTTGATGGGTGGTGAGGAATTGCTCAAAAAATTCAGTCACACACAGAGACATATTAACATAATGTTGGGAAGGGCTAGATTACAGAGTTATCAAAATATGTACAGGAGCAATCCTCATCTAGAAGTGTTTCAGGGATTTCAAACAATCAGTCTCAACAGCTGGGCCTATTTGCAAGATTTGGTCAATGGAAAATACTGCCACTTTTCTCCCCCTTATGGTTCTTCACCCTGTCTATTGCTGTATTTGTGAAAGCAGAGTGGCATGCTGCCTTATTGCGGCTGCTCCTTATTACTCTCAAATGACAGCCATGAAAGCAGGCAAGACAATTAAGCAGTATGGCAGTCCATTTTTATGAGTTTACCTTCAAAGACCACCAAGAGAATTTTACAGAAGTGGGTAGAGCACTTGACAATTACAGAGAATTGCTGCAGAGCATTCATTTGTGAAAGTCAGTTGCTTCCTTTCAGCTTAAGGGTAATAACATTGGATCATTATTTTGAACAATTACAAAATAATGTTTAGAAAAAAAAATCTTGCAGAATTAGGGATATCAATCATGTTTGGAGCACCTTTATTTTTCCCTAATTTGCACTTTCTTAACAAAAAAGTATATCAAATTTTTCTCAAATGCTTAACATATTAAATAGGTTTAAAGCAATTTTTAAAAAAATATTTATTTATACAAGAAGCAGGGTACAGGCCAGATGCGTGGGAGGGTGAGAGGATTCACCAGAGACAGAGTGGGAAACAGAACAGGCAGACTAATGAAATACACTGCTGAGGGGAGCAGTGGGCAGCTTCACAGCATTGAGCTCAACCGCCTGCGCCACCAGGGGAGGCCCTAAAGCAACTGTTTGAAGACAGATATAGTCTAGTTTTGGGGAAGAGTTTCAAAACATTAAATATTTACCTATCTTGGTCAAGGCTAATAAAAAATTATGGGTAATAGAATGTATGCATGTGTGTGCACATATACATTTAAGTATTACTAATCTTCAGCAATTATACTTTAAACATCAAGATTTAATCTTTGGTGATTCGCAAAGCACTCATCTTACAGAATTTTGATACCATAATCAGTTTTCTACTACTAAGTCAGTTATGAAATGTAGCACAGGAATGTCCACTCTGGCAGCCTTAACTCACAAAGAATTGGATGTATTGGAGCTAGACCTCAGAGGCTGTAGTAGTTTTTGGCTCTATCCCCATAGGAAATAAACGCAGTATGAAGAACTAAATTGTATTAACAACAGTCCAAGTCCAAGGTAAAATGGTTCCAGAGATTAGGCCCCAAGTGTGCCATACACAAGTATCCCAAAAGAGAGGGATCTCCCAGAGACCTCAGTCATGTACAATCCTCCAGCATTTCTTCCATGCACTGCCCTGTTGATTCCACACTGGAAGCTACTGCTAACCATGCCAACTTAACATAAAAGACTATTTTCTCACGAAAACCTCTCTCTTAATTTCATGAGAAAGCATAAAAAATACAATGTACCAAAATTTGATGTTATAAGCTAGTAACACCAATTAATAAACGGAATACTTACACTTTACACATACTACCCTACCCGCCCAACTTCCCTCCCGCCATTTCAATGTATGACATGAATAAGCAGGTCAAAAACTTTTGGTGAAAAAAGTTTCTTTATTTCTATTTATTCATTTATGCAAAGACAGTATCAGCAACAGGTAAAAGGAACATACTTCTAAATTTAAAATTAATTTTCCATTTCGAAAGGCTCAGGATTTTGTCTCTTCTACCTTACTTTTAAAATACTTCAGTCCAACAAAGTAACAAAAAGTTTATTTCCTTAGTTTTCTTAAGGTCATACTGGGATAATTACAGTTAGATCTTTAGAATTTAGGTATCATTTATAGTAACCTGGAGATTTAATCACAAAATGATACATCAAAGAATGTTATAGCGCACACACACACAAAGTACAGAGAAATTTTCAAAGGATAAATTTCAGGGCACTGAAATTCTGAGATGTAAGAAAGTCCTCTTCCCTGGGCATGCTTAAGTTAAAAGACAAATACTTTCAGGTTCAGAATGAAAATCACTGGGTATTAGAAAACAAAATGGGCACTAATGAATATGCCCAAGGTAACTGCATTAGGTTAGAGATAAATGGAGTTTCCATGTTTTTGCAGAGGGGCCAAGAAAGAATGGTCAAAAAGCCATGTTATACTCACGTCCATGGCAGGTCAAATGATGCCAATACAAGTGTTTCCCTTAGAAAGGAACTACCTACTCACTGCTCCTTCCCAAGGCCTAGCCCTCCAACGACTTATATACTACTACTTATAGCAGTAGTATAATAGTAGTATGTAAAAACTATGGGTACAGCAAAGAGGCTCTGGTGCTCTAGTCTGTCACCATGTGCAATTACAGTCGCGAAGGAGAAGTCTAGCTAATCTGAAAATGAATTGTTAACTCTGACTCTTAAGTATATTTTTGGGGTATGACAATGAAACATTTTTGACATTTAGAAATTCCAAAGCTCTCCTGAATGTATTTTTCTTTTAAAAAGAGAATACAGGCTATGACAAAAAACAAAACAAAACAAAAAACCCTATTTGCTCTATAACATAACTAGTATTTTAATGTTTTTATAAAAACAATTCCTTTCAGATACTCTGATTAACCTTTAAGTGACATAAAAAAGTTTCAGCATTGTTTTATATCAATATTTTGCACAATTTAAGATACAGCCATCAAGTTTAGCATTTTAAGGAAAAAAAATAGGAAAAAAAAAAAAAAGGAGAATAGCTCACTGAGAAGTTTATGTACCTAGTAAGGTTTAGTTTGTCTTGGATTCTTAAAAATAATTAGGCCCAGAAATTTAGTTATCCTAATTACCATCCAAATAAAATAGAATAGCTATGTGTGGATTCTAGATAAAATATAAAATATTTTGAATAAACGTTAAGACCCACTGATTGGACTGCTTGTTTGGAATCTGTTTTACTGGGTTTATACAAGGACGACTTCAATAAAGCATATATTGAGTTCCACTGATTAAAAATGCAGTTTTAAAAACTCTGTTTTTGTGGTAAATTTCTAGACAAGTCATAAGTGTTAAGCGTACTGTAAATAGTGTACTGTTCACAGGTACATGTTGGAGAAGTGAAATTCTTGTATATTCAAACTAGCAAAATTCTGACCTTTCAAAATAGTATGTTTTCTAAAACTATTTTTTGGAAATTAACATTTGGCTATTAAACTCTTGAAAGTGTCAATTTCAATTAAAACATTCTTACAGGAAAATGTTAAAGTTACTTCTTTCAATCTCAATTATTTTTTACTGTCAACTCTATATTCAACACAGAACCAATATCCTAAATAAACCTCTAATGAAGAACAGTTTTAATGCAAAGTATAACTACACAATCTAATAGAACTTGTAAAGAAAGTCTGATTTATCAAAATTTAGAATTAAATTTCTATAATAGTCAAAAACTTTCAGCCTCTTAATATTCAAAACCAGCAACAACCATGAGACTAACAAGTTAGCAGAGAGGATCAAACAGATTTAAGCACTGCACGACTTCTTCTAAAGTGATGCACTCTTTTATCCTAGAAAAGGAAAAAAACAGTTCTTTTATACTTCGTTGTAATTTTCCTATTACCACTATGACCTATGCGTTGCAAAATAATTAGAAAATATAAATTATGAGAAGAGATGAATTTGGAATCAAATATATCAATGACTAGTTTTAATCATCAACAATTTAAGTTAAAAAAGAAATCTCAGCAAAACTTACAAAAGAGGCCTTAGAATTGTTATCATTTTATGTAGATTTTTAATTAATGATTTGGCAAGGATGTACCAGAGACAGCTTGTGGAAAATGTATGTAATTTTTAAAAACACTGTTTTTACTTTAGTGGCATCTGGTAGAAATCACAGCTTCAGAACAGCACTCTGGTGCTGTTAAAGACATTAATTTTTTTTTAAAGATTTATTTATTTATTTATACAAGCACTGGGTACAGTCAGAAGCACAGGAGGGTGAGAGAATTCACCAGAGCCAGAGTGGGGAACAGAACAGCCAGACTGACGAAGTACACTGCTGAGGGGAAGCAGCGGGCGCAGCAGGAGAGGTCTGTGCGCCATGTGGGACCCTCGCTGGCAGCCAGGGATCGAACCGGCGCTGCAGAGACTGTGGGCAGCTTCGCAGCCCAGCGCTCAACCACTGCGCCACCAGGGGAGGCCCAAAAGATATTAAATTTTGAGATACTAAAGGCATATCTTTATCTGTGATGGAGATGTCATTCTTTAGGGATTAAAAGAAAAAAATATTAAATATATGCCAATTTCCCTTTCCGTTTGTTACCTGCAGATGTGCAGATAGAAGGAAACAAGGAATAGAGGTACAGAGTTGAAAAAATTAGTAAAAACACAATAGTATTTTCTTCTCTACATAGTTAAAATGTGCCTTTTCCTAGGGATTAAATTCAACTGTCATATGAAGGATGACTGCTGGAAATTATGGGCTCTATCAAAAGAGAAATATCCTACTTGCTTTAGACCCAGAAAAGTAGTCACAAACTCAAGTATTTTCAGAGGTCAGACAGGAAATGAAAGACCCAGAAGGGACTGGAATTAAGATAACAAAGAGTAACATTTCCCATGACAACAGTGCCTACTCCCTTGAAGCATTCATATTCAATTAGAAGAACAGTAACATTTAGCTAATCAAAATAGGTCTATAAGGCAGACAATTGCAGACTACCCAATTCTGACGCCTAGTCTGGAGCAGCAGAAAACTGAGAGGCTCAAAGGAAGACTCATCTAATAACAGGTAATTTAAAAACTATTGTGCTTTGCGAACAAATTTTTTTAAGCATTACCTATTTAACCTTCAGAAATGTATACAGTCCCAATTCTTTCCTTTTAAACTCTACTGTCTAAGGGAATGAAGCAACAGGTGAATAAATGTCAACTTGAAATGAGTACATATACTGCCCGTTAAAAAAAAAGACAGGAACTTAATCTGCCTATGGCTCTACTTATCTATACTACAATACATGGTTACTGTAAAAAGGCATTAAGTTTCATCCTATGTCTGTTCATAGTGTCTCTCTCCATTTTAAGACACAAAGCAACTGCTAAAAACTTCCCTTTTACTGGAAAATAGTACAAAAATTATGGAAAAGTTCTGGCAGTTCTGCAAAGGGTCAAACATAGTCACCATGTGACTCAGCCACTCCATTCCTAGATATATACTCAGTAAAAATAAAAATGGCCACACAGTAACTTGTACATAGCATTATTTATAATAGTCAAAAAGTGGGAACAACCCAATGTCAGTATTAAGTGATGAATGAATTTTAAAAAAGCAATAAATAAAAATGAAATACTAAAAAATATTCTAACACTGATACAGCCTGAAAAATCATGTAAGTGAAAGAAACCAGTCACAAAAGGTCACATATATCATTCTATTGATATGGTATATTCAGAGTAGGAAAATTCTTAAATCAAGTAGATAAAGTGGTTTTACCTAGGGCTAGAGGAGGTGGGGGAAATTGGGAGTGAGTGTTAATGGCTAGAGGGTTTACTTTAGGGATGATTAAAGTATTATAAAATTGTGGGCAATTCTACAACTCTATAAAGATACTGAAAACTATTAAACTATACATTAAATGAGTGAATTGAATGGCATATAAATTATATTTCAACAAACCCACCCCCACCCTTCATCTAGTGGAGTGACCTGTTAGTTCCTTCCCATCTTCACAGACTCAGAACTGAAGGGATCTTAGAGACCTTTGATTCTACTTCTCATTTTAGAGTTGTAAAAACCGGGGTTTCAAGAAGATTTAAGTAATTTGTTCAAGGCAACAGAACCAGAGCAGACACCAGAACTTTCTTCAATTTAAATACTTACACTGTCTTCCACTTTACCAACTCTGAATCAACTTTCAATTCTTTCTAGTCAGCTCTTTTAACTGCTTCACATTGCCTCTTCTCCTACGACACTGCACCAGCATGTCATGAGTGATCAATTTCTTCTCTTCAGTCCAATATCCTAGTACTCTTACATTCTGCTTTCTGTATCTGGTTTGCCCTGTCTCTATTTAGTAAAACCAATATTCTCTCCCAACTCTCTTTTTTCACGAAAACTTTCAATTATAAGCGTCTGCTAAAGATTTCTTATCTCAGAACAAGCTACACTGTATCAATATATAAACAGCATAAAATATACTGCCAGGTAAAACTCATTCACATTACTGGATTGCAGTCAAATGCTAAGAATTGAATTAAACGTTCTATGTCATCTCAAAATATATGTACCACGAAAAAAAGACACTTATTTAAAGCTCAGAAATAGGCTTTTTATCCTGCATTCTATTCCTTTCATACCTTGAAGTAGTCATCTTGATTAACAAGGGAGTTCCTCAGTCTGTTCTCTGGATTAAACAGACAAGATACCACTGTCTGAATGCTTCGGTCCACAGATTTCTGAAACACAAGAGTTTTCAGTAACCGAAACACTATTCTTCATTTTACTCACTATTAACAAACCATTTTTTTGAAAGTTTAACAAATAAACATGATTTCTAAAAATTTTTTATGTAATTCATTTAGTATGTAAATTTTCTGTCAAATTATGAATCTTTCTAGAACTTTCATGACAGAACACTAATTTAAAAAGTTGAATTTATTAAAACTCTTTAAGATAGTCCCTGAAGGCCCTTTAATTTGTCCTGTTAGGAAAAAATATACAGGATGAGACCTGATAATATAATTATATTATAAGCTATTTAAAATTCTTTCAAGTTTTAAATCATGTATAAATCAGAGATTTTTTTTTATACTGAAGTTCATTAAATCTCAACATTTTTCTCTACTGAGAAACACACTGATGAAGTTCACACACTGCAGTAGGAATCCCTCACTGGTGTGTACATTCCCAGCAAATCAAATACTTCCATGATCCTCTCTATTCAAGAAAACATGAGTATTCAAGAGTGAGAATACTGCAATTATAGGAATCTGCTCTAACAGTAAAAAAGAAACAATTCTTCTTCTATCAGAATTTCAATTATTCCTACTGACTCTCTACTTTCAGAGTTGTTAACATATAATGTTATGAGGAGTACATTATACATAATTCATTGCGTATTGCTATTTAGCTAAGCAAATGTTTAAATTGGTAAAAGACAAGAAAATGTAAGCATATTAATCCCTCTTTAAAGAGTTTTTTTTTTTTTTGAGGAAACCTGCCCATTTCATTCTGTCAGATCATGTTAACACAATTATTTATTAAAGCATGATTACAACAAAAAGCAATGAAAATAGAAAAGGAATGGACTGACTCATAAAATGTATGTATACACTGACAGTTTGGAGGTACGTGAAATTTTCTTAGCCTTTTTATCAACTGGTGAATTATTAGTCAATTACTCAGCCTCTGTATTTAAATTTGGACAAAAACACTTGCTCCTCAAGGGCCAAAATTAAAATAAAACTATAAATATTTAAAAAATTAGATGTTTGCCTTTTGTGGGCCATTTCCAGAGGATGGAGTAGCTTCATGAACTGAGCATTCATTTGGCAAAACTTCAGCTCCTGCATCAACTTCATTACAGTGGTAGTTAACAGCTGTATAAGCCTACATTTAAAATAATAAAAGTATAATTTTAAAGAGATTTACATTAAATATACGTCTAAGAAATGCATTCTTAAAAATGGTGAGCTGATTAGTAAAACATTTCCTTGTTTCTCTTCCACAGAATTTTTATGGGTAGAAAACTAGAGGCAGTGTCAATATTAGTTCTAAATCCATAGAATTAGAATTAGCATCTGTATTCATACTATCTTTCTTAGAGTATAGATTTTATGAACAAGTAACTGAGCATTTTTACACAGAACAGGCACTGCTTAAGAACACAGAAAGCTGAGAAATGAAAAGCAGCTTCTCCCATCGGAATATATAATTGGGTTGATGAGAAATTAATAAAACATAACCCATAATCTAAAAAGGGCATTTAAAAATAATTCTTACATGATGTGGCAAAGAAATATATAATAGTTAAACCAGAATATACTTTTAAATAAAGAACAGGAACTACAGGTGGCTACATCACCTTACCGGAGGTATAACATAACTCCTTTGTTCCCCAGCAGGCCACTGTGGTGGCATCTTCAAATGAAAAAAAAAAAAATTATATATAAATATTACTACACATTTTCACAAAATATAAAATAGACAATGCTGAGGTAGCTGTCATGCTGGCTCCTTGAACTTGTCTAATAATAACCAGAGTGGAAATTTTATGAGTACTCTCATATATAAACCCCACCTTTTCTGTTTTCTGGAAAACTCAAACATAGTACCTTCTTTTAATTTATTACCATAGAAACGGTCATAAGTCATAGTCATATCTAATGGGCAGAAATTCAGAGAATTCAGAAATTCAGATAGTAGGACTCTTATCCTCTCTTGTAGTAGCCACCTAAAATAGCACCAAATATAACTGTAATTCAGTGCTCTAAGAATTGAGGAATCATTTCGTTGCAACCTACCCTCCTAGAACAGTATGTAAGTTATGCGAAAGGGAACACCACAATTTTTAAGATGGTACAAGAGAAAAGTTCTAAGTGCTTTCTTGTCAAAGCATTCCCTTATTTCTAAATAATACAGAAGTTCTAATTCTAGACTAATTTTAGTTTTTTTCTTTAATGTTAGCTTAACAAGTTTAAATGACAAACTACTGGAAAAATTTATAGAAGTAAATGCCTCAGTAATATTCCAAAATCAAGCCTTTTGCTCCCTCTTAAATTACCTGATAATTATAAATAGGCAGTTGATAGCCAGTGATAACTTGAACTGGTGAGCTTGGATAAGGAGGATATGCCTGAAAATAAAGCGTACAGAAAGGATGAATTAACAAAGTAATTTTTTAATTAAAAAGAATATTATTCCCAATATAAAAATATGAAAATTAAGAAACCTTATTTTTTTTTTAAATACAACGCAGAATTTTAATGGGGTGACTCACTTCATGAAAAAAAAAATTCTGTCAAATGTTAGCCTGTGGCTGGGGAAGAAAAGATATATAGCAAGTGGCTGATTTTGCTAATCTAAGGTGATCTTGTTTATATATATATTCCCACCTAGAAGTTCTCTCTTATGCTGGTAATAAGGTTCTGTTAAAGACAGATTTCCATTAGCTTCTGCTATTTTTTTGTAAAAATACTTTTAGACAGTTCTAGATTCCTTTGACAATATCAAGAGAAAATATGTAGTCAATGTATAGTCCTCTACATACTTTATGGCTTTTTAGTTTACTTCTTAAAATTAAGGGTAGTATATAATCCAAAACTGCAAAAGAAACAATACAATGTATTACATCACTTAAATATTTTCTGATTAAAAACATCGAGGTAGCAGCATATATGAATATATCCAGAATAGGTAATAGCTCACAGTAAATGTTAGGAACAAGGGCTTTTCTTCTAGCTATGTTTAGAGCAAGAAAGATTTAAACACACACACAGAGCACGTCAGGTAGATAAAAAATATGAACAAATGAGAGAGAATGCAGAAATATTTCACCATGATTTTCTTTCTTTTCCGACAAGTAAAATACCTTTTAAACTGAAGTAAATAAAATGAGAAACAAAAACTAATGTTATCAACAGAAGTTTGCCAAATACTTCTTCAGATATTAAAGTCATCAAGACCAAATTATTGCCAGAAACTTAGAGAGTTTGCAACTATAGTTAAGTCATTAGCAACTGATCCATTCTAGAACTAAATATATCTGGAAGTCAATAATCCATATGAACAGGTGTATGGAATTTGTTGCAAATAAAGAATAGCTGGAAGAATTATTAACCTAGAGAAGAGTAAACCAAGCAGAAACACAAGGAAAGCTGCCGTCAAATATTTTAGGAGTTGCCAGATGCGGGAAAAAAGAAATAGGTTATGTCCTATGTGGATACTATAAAAACTTACAAACTATATAGAAGGAGATTTTAGCTTAGAATAAGGAATAACACTAGAGTGACAGGTTTCTAACCAAAGTAATACCTTTCCATTACTCAAAGTATTCAAACAGGGAGTTTTATCACTCATAGAAACTGTAAATATAATCCACAGAGGGTAAGATTAAGAACTGATTTACAGTTATTAAGTTGTTCCCCACCTATAAGCTTTCCAATACTGTAAGAACAAAAAGTTTTTACCTGGACATATTGAGTTATAGGATTCACCACAGTTGGAGGCTGCAGGTAAGTTTCAGTGTTTGGATTATTCCAGACACTCTGAAACTGTGGTGGAGGAGGAGGATTAAACACCAGAGGACGCGGCTGCACATGATAAGCACCTTTTAAAGAAAACAAATCCTATTTTTAGTTCTCTGGAAAATGACACATATATCATCAAAAACAATTTATTTCTTTACTTACATAAATTTTGCTTCCTGATTGCAGGGCCCAGTTTCAGCTTTTTACCATGGAAATTTATCTGTGACTGAAAGTGAAACAGTGACAAACTAGAATCAATCTCCAAGTCTTTGCTTCCAAGATTTGGTAAAAACCCCAATCAAAAATCATCGGCATAAGCTACTTTACTTTTTCTTACTACTCTAATCAACTATCTACACATGTTGTAGAATTTGATCAAAGACTGTACACTGTGTTGAACCTTTTCTAGCTCTAGTTTATGAAGTTAGATGCCCAAATATAAACAAGTTATATATAGCAAGTTTTGTACAATTACTTAGATTATATTTAGAATACACTAACTATACTTTATACAAGGTGGGGTATATAGTGGATTCAACAATACTAAACTATTGTATCCATAAGTCAAATAGATGTTCTTCATAAGATTACTTACTTCTACTATCTTCTGCACATCCACGTCATTATAAAATGAAACAAATCCATAGCTAGAAAGGCAAACAAATGAAGAATAAAATCACTACTGTTATACAATAGCAGTACATGGTTTATAATTCCAATATTCTACGAGATAATTGACAGAAGTGATGACAAAGGATGAAAAATACACTGCGGTAAATGCTTATCAGATGTGATAGAAGCTCAATAAACACTGCTTTTTTATCCTTATCTATGTTGGAAAGTGCTAAAATTAAGTCCGTATCATTCAATAACAGAAAATTCCTATCTACAAACTTTATCGATGGCAAGATGATTAAAATTTAGGAGACTATATGACATGTATGAAAAAACCCAATTCTGTGATAAAACTAATTTACGTATTTGAAATAAATGAAGATGGGAAATATTTAGACATAAACACTAGAAAAGTGATTAAGTAAGAGTTGGCAGCAAACTTGTCCTCTACATGAAAGTAAGCATCAAATTTCATTTACACAAGTTAAGAATACCAGTTTTGGATTTCTCCTCTACAATATTCTACAGATGCTGTATTTCAGGTATTTCTGATAAATTATATTGTGTTTGACTTACCCTTTGGACACACCAGTTCGATCCGTGATTATCTTCACTTCTTTCACTGAACCATATCTTGCAAAGAAGCTTCTAATTTCAGTTTCATCCATCTATGGGAAAGAATTTGATGTCAAGAGTAAAAATTCAGCATCCAAAATTTTCAATTCAACTATAAAGACGACTTGGTAAGGCAGTAATCTTACCCAAGTATTCAGTATTCCCAAACTACTGTAGCTCTCTGTCATAAGATATTTTTAGTCCTTATAGGTTAAAAACAAAACCAATTCCAAATATGCATGATGTACAAGGTTAAAATCCCATTATTCATAACATATTTTAAAATAGGAATGAAATAAGAATACCATACCCTTACATCAATTCCACCAACAAAAACGGTATTTGGCATGATTTTGCCTTCTGGTAAAACATAGCCTTGGCTGGTTGTAGCAGAGGAGGACTGAGTGCTGGCCTCTCTGGAGATAGTTGAGTTTGGGGTCTCAGGATTTACAGCAGACTGTAATTTGGAAAGCAGTATCATCATTAAAAACACAGGTTAAAAAAAAAATCTATGAAATATAATTTCAGTATGTAAAATAGAAAATATTTTCATATAAATTACTTTCATGGTAAATTAGTTATCAGTACAACTTAGGTCAAGCTCAGGATTTAAAGTAATCGGAGTAGGTCAGCATAAAATTTCAACAGAAGTGTATACAGTACTTCCTTAAGCCAGCGCTGTTCACTGTCTCTTATACACTACTATGATAGAATCCTGACTTTATAATTTGTGAAAAATACTATATGAGGTACTAAAAAATATCTTTAAAGTTCAGATTTGTAAAAACTGAAGTTATTAAAAAATCATTCTTTGTATAGCCAGTTTTCATTTACCAAGTATATTAATAAATAACAAGATAAATGTTTAAATAAGATAAACCTTACCCAAAAAAGTTGCATCAAAACCAAATACCATCATTTTAAACCAATTTGTTTTGTCTTTCTATTCATCAAAATTAACACAGATTTTCAGAATTATAATACTGCCTGTGTTAGTATGCCTGCTGTACTCTGGAACTGGATCATGCAACCATTGCCCCTGTTAGCACAGCTTACACACAAAAAAAGTGGGGGTGGTGTTATAATCATTTTCCTAATCCTAGGGTGTTCAAAACATCTTCTGGAATAACATTTTTCTCCCTGAATAAAGCCAAATCAGTCCCACTGATAATTCTAATTTTCACAGTGGGCTCATAAATATAAACACTACCATCTTCATTTTCAGATAAAGAAACCCACACATGAAACTCATTTTTCTGGATGCTAGTCAGAATTGTCTGTAGTCTTCCCACAGTAGACTAAGTTTAACATAAATTTTTCTGAAGCAGAATCTACAGGTAGTATGTGAGTTGGAAACGCAGCATAGCATACTGAAACAAAATAATCAGGAGATCTAAGTTCATGTCCCTTAATAAGGATAAAAGCCACGTACATGCCAGCTGTGTACCTCTGGGAAAACTGCTTTGAGAATGAAATAATATCTGTGAATTTGTTTTGTAAAGTATAAAGTGGTATGCTGATATAAATTAGTGTCCCGTTATTTGAATTTATTTTCAATAGGTTTTTAAAAAGTTTCCTTGTCTGGTTTTATTATTTACTTACTTATTTTATAGATAACTTATTACCAACTAATTTGAATTGTAACTTTAAAAGTGTACTCATTTAAAATTCATTTATGAAGTGTCACTGATAAGAGCTAAATGGAAAAGGCTGCAAGGGCTGTGAGACGAACTATGGCACCTCTGCTTTGGAGGAAAACAAAGACCAAAGAAACCAACTGATACGTATTTTTAAAAAGGTAAGCACAGCCATTTTATAGAAATTAATAATAAAAAGAAAGTAGGCATAACTACTATCTCCTTAGATGTGAGAAGTTACTAAAAAAATGTAGATTTTAGAAACTGCTATACTAATTAGAAATGAAATTTAAAAATCTTAAATCACCAAATTTGAGCATTTTGGTTATTCTTTGTTAATTTGTGCTTATATTTGTTATTTTATCTATTTGAAAACTTAGTAATTCTTTTAACTATGGTAGAGTAATTGAAGTGAAAGACAGCAAAAATACTGAAGGACATTTTATAATTTCAATTTTTTCCCCTAAAATATATTACATAAGCCACATATCTTGAGCTTGTGAACTCTTCACTGGACTTCCAATCACTACAATTTACCAATCCTTTTAATTAGTTCATCCAAAAATCCAAAACAAATAAAATAGTGGTTCTGAAATTCTTATAGATTTTTTTCTTTTTTAATTTCCTATGGATGAACTTGAATATACTTTTATTTGATAAATTATGTTTATAGATTTACAGTAATATGTTTGTGAATCCTAATGGATGTTTTTTAATTAACTGTGTAATATCAGGCCAGAATAAATAGAGGCTATTATGATAGACTGATTTTCAACCAGGGCAGATTTTGTAGATCAGAGACGTTTTTGGTTATGCTCCTGGCATCTGATAGGCAGTAGCCAGGATACAGTAAACATCCTATAAAGCAAAGGACACCACACCCACCAGTAAAAAACCCACCAGGCCCCAAATTTGAATAGTGGTGGGTTGACAAACCCTCAGGCAGTGTTATTAGAACTGATGAGAAAAACCTCAACTCTCATTTTCTATACACAAAGTAAATTTGATATTTGAGATAAACAGTGATTTTGGAAAGAGAAAAGAAAGTTATTACAGGAAGTTTTTTGGAGTGTTTACAAATTGGCTATCTGCTTTACTGGAATATTAAACGTCAAATTCATCAAATCACCTTACTGGTGTCATGTCTTAAAAAGGAAGGCACCATCATGTCCTAGTACTCAGCCAGCAGGTGGCACTCAAAGCTAACAAAGTAAACAAAAGTCCATTTTAAGAGTGCAGAGATTCTAAGACTCCCTACTATGTGCATAAATATATTTAATATATACAACATTCACAACAAACAGACAATCCTTGGTCACTTTTAAACTATGGTTAAAAAAAACTTTACAAGTGAATGCTTAGGCTAAAGCAAATTTGGTGTTTCAAAGTATTAACTTTAATTATCAGTAGAATCAAGAAAACACACTGCATTAAATGTAATAGTTGGTGGGCTTTCAAATAAGTAACTTATGGATATTACATAAGAGTAAACTTGGAAGCCATCATATATGTAATTCTCACCACTACTATTTACAGTAATACAGTCCCTGTTAATATTTGGGATAACCAAATGACAAAAATAACTAAAAGCAGAAAACAAAAGTTCCTAAAGCTCCTCAGATACCACACTATCTGACAATACTATTTCATTCAGTTCCCAGGTCTATATGAAGCAAAATGAGATCTACATATGTTGACCAGGAAGAAAGCCTATCATTTGTAGTCATCAGTCATACTCAGAGGAGGAACTGAAAAAAAAACAGTAAATTTAAAATGAAGAAAATTGGAAATAAAAGTTAGATAACTTTGATGTAAGTCTAAGAATGGGTTGCAGGATGAAAGAGGAAGATCCAAAACAAACCTGGTAAAGCTAAGCAAGAAAATAGGCAAGAGAGCAAAATATACATTGAAAAAAAGGCTATGACCACAGGTTTTAATATGTTCTATGGGAATAAATTTGGGAATGCCTTTCTAGATGAATGCAAAATTTAATTAACCTCAGGTAGAGAAGGAATATGCAATTTCTGACTCATTTTCATTGGAAGTTACTTTAAACTACAAAAAGGGATAATTTGTTGGCATGGGGGTAAAGACCAAGAAACAAATAAGGGGAGAAGAGGGAGTAGAAGTGAAAAATTCAATCACTTTTTAAAAAATTCACAAGAATATTTCTCAATACATTTCACAAAATTAACACCATCTTAAAAAAACACACAGAAACACTCCCCATTTCCTGGATACACAATTCTAGCAGCACAGGTTTCCCCCAAATCTTAAAAGTAGAACATTCCTACTTGGTATGATTCAGTGGGTTATACTGGGGTCTAAGAACACTATTATCATTAATTTATATGGAAAATACGTTCAACATTCCTAGATCGCAGAATTAACCTATTGAATCATACAAACAGGAATACTCTATTTTTGGATAGTGGGGGAAACCAATACACATATAAATATACAATCTTAAGTACAGTTTATACTGGAAATGCAAGGATGGTTCATTCTCATGAACTGTTACTGTAATTTATCATTTTTAATTTAAAAAAGTAAAGTAGAAACACAACAATTTTAGTTTCTACTATTACTTGGCTTATTGTATGAAATACTAGTTATATCTGAAGTTAGCAATAAAGGCATCTCATCACCACTATAAATTTTTCTGCTGAATGACAGGATTAATGTAAATTCTTATAAACATTAAAAAATACATTTACATATAGAAAGGTAGAGTAAGAACTTATAAGAGAATTTAAAGAGTTTTGTGACCAATGATAAATTTCAGCTCCACTAATGATAAAAAAAAGTACATCAATATAATGAAATCTTCTCTAGCTTTAGATTGGCAACTTAAAAAAAGTTGTTATAACTTTCATCAGAAATAATATGGAGACAGCACCACCCCACAGACCACCAGTGGGAATATATACTACTACACGATTTATCAAGAGTGTCTCGGAATGACAAATCAGAATTTTAAATTATAAAATGGACATAATCCAGTGATTCCCCTAATGGTGGTTTAGATCAACAAATGAATAGAACAGGCATGCCAAATACGTTCACAAAGACATTCACCATAGATTTACTTTAATATAGAAAAATTATCAATAAAGGAATTTGGTAAAAGATGTGAATGACACCATCTTAAACTTTAACATTCTGTATTCAAAATTACTTTCATTATCTTTGGAGTAACGCCCACTATATTTTAAAGGAAGGACACAGGTTGCAAAGTAGTACAGCGGGGTACAACTTCAGTAAAATAAAATACACGCATAAAAGCAATCTGGAAGGGCACGAAACAAAACAACAATGGTTACAGGTGTTGGGATGAAAACGGAACTCTATTTTCTTACACTGATTACTTTCAAATGAGTAAATATGCTACTCCAAGAATAAGGGAAAAAAAAAAAAAGCTTTTCGCATTTCTTTTTTTATCGCTGAAAATGGAGAGGAAAAATGATTGTAATTATTTACAGTAACTCAGAAGGATCTTCACATAATTATTATCACGCGTGGATAACGACATGACACAAACAATGACAAACAGGTTATTTCTGGACAGCGGCTAACGCTGTGCCACTGCCGCGACCTCAGAGAAATTTCCTCCCGCTCTTAAAATGGAGCCTCAGGCGATTACATCATAAACACACGACGCGCCACAGAGACCCGGGGGGCTTAATGGCGGGTCCTCAGTGTTCAGACCAGGACTCTGGGCCACGGCCCAAGGCCGAGCATTTCTCACAACTCCCACAAACACCCCAGAAAGCGCCTCAGCTTCTGCACGTACATTTAATTTCAAGTTCTTGGTTTATCTAACTGAGAAAACGGGATTCAACGCGTCTCCACGCCTCCCAAGGGGACGCGCGAAAGCAACGCCAACCTCCTGCGAGGCCCAGGCGCGGCCCCGAGGCCGCCCCGGGGGCGCCCCCCCCCCCCCACGCCTGCCCGCGCCTTCCAGCCGCTTCTGTCCCGAAGACCCCATGAACACCCCACCCCACCCCAAAAGCGAGGGGAACCCCTTCCTGAGGAAACTCGGGCCCCCCAGACAGAAGCGAGGCTTCTCAGGAAGACCGGGCCGGGGGCGTTCGGGGCCACGGCTCGACGCCATCTCGCGGAGGCGACCTCCCTGCCTCCTCTCCACAGAGGAAAGCGCCCCCCGGGTGGGGTCCCCGCGCCCCAAATGGCGGGGGGAAGGGCAGAAAACACCCGCCCACCGGCTTCCCCTGAGTTGGGGGCCGCAGCGGAGGCGCGGCTGTGCGAAGGCCTTGGGCCTCGCACGCGGCCGGAGCCCTCAGGCCACACCCCTCCCCCACCCGGCCTCCCGCCCTTCCCGGTCAGCGGCCGGGCCTGCTAGGCCGCGCCTGGACGCCGCCTCTGCCCCCCACCCAGCAGGCCGCAGCCGGGGGCCTCCTGGGCGGATGCCTGAGAAAAGGAAAGCCAGGGTGCCCCCCGCATCCCGCTCGGGCCCCTCAAAGCCGCTTTTCGGCCATCGTGGAGCGCCCCGGCCCGGCTGGCGTCCCTTAGGCCTTCTCCTCAACTCACCATGATGGCGGCAGCGAGCAGTTCCTGACGAGGCTCGAGGAGGAGCAGAGGCTGCGCTTGTGGCACCACTCTGGGGGCTGCTGGTGCCCAGGCCCGGCTCGGATGGGGCGCAGTGAAAAAAGTGAGGTGAGTAAGAAAAGTCAAGGCGGGCAGTGAGCCGAGGAGGCCTGGGAGGTGGCTGTCGAGGCTGAGGGGCGCAGGCGGACTGAGGCGTGTCCCGCGGGGCTCCCAGAGTGGGCTCCAGCGCAGGGTGCTGGGGCTTGTCGTAGCTGCCTCAGCCAATGGGTGACAGCGTCTCCCGCCCCCTGCAGGGGGGGGTTGGGGGGGCTTGGGGGGAACGACCACGCCCTGACTGGGGGGGTGTGCAGGGGGTGCGCGCGGGCCGGCATCGAGCAGCCAGTGAGGTTCCGCCCTCAGATAGACCCTCGGGCATAACACGTCATCCCGAAATTGCCTTTGAAGCACACGTAATATAAGTATGCACCCTGGAGTACATGTTAAAATGGAAAATGTAATGTGTGGGCTCTAGTTTTAAAATGGCGGCTTGAACGCAGTGTTTGGCGAAATTGACTGTTAATATCGCCGCCCCCAAAACGATGGAAATGCCCACAGAAATGGAAAATAGAAACATATCTAAGTAGCACAGGAAAGGAAAAACCGAAAAGACCCAAAACTTGAACACCTTTCTGTCAAGTTTGAGGTAGATGGGGTTGGATTAGGAAAACAGCGGCTAGGGCAGCCAGCTTGGCATTCAGGCCGCTCATTTTTCAAAAGCCGTTTATCGAGTGACTACAATTGCCAGGTGCCATAGATAGAGGAGTGAGCAAACACCTTGTCCTTCGGATAGTTCAAATTGTAAAATGAGAGATTATTTTCAGTTCTTACGAGAAGCAGCCAGACTTGCCTAGAGAATTCTAGAACATTCTCAGGGCCAGAGAAATACGACAGAGAGCAAGGGTGAGCTGAGGGACAGTTGGTGATGGAAATCACACGATTTGGGGAACCGCTCCAGAGCCCTGTACCTACAGAGCTAACTATAACTTTTACCCTCAAATTTGACAATTGTATTAATGAAAATCATTACCATATTTCTTTGTAAACTGGCAAAATGGAGGATTTTTTAAGATTTATTTATGCATACAAGAGCTGAGATACAGGCCGGAGGTTTGAGGCGTGAGAGGACTCGCTAGAGACAGAGCAGGGAACAGAACAGGCGGAGTGACTGAAATACACTGCTGAGGGGAGCAGCGGGCGAGTCAGGAGAGGTCTCCTGCGCCATGTGGGTCACCTCTTGGCCGGGAATCGAACTCGTGCTGCAGCGGCCGCGGCCGGCTTCGTAGCTTGCGTCTTAACGCCTCGCGGCACCAGGGAGGCCCAGTGGAGGACTTCTGTTATCTGAAAACGCACTACGACCATCTAGGATTACTGGATAAAATAATATCTAAAATAAATAATAAGAATATTTTAAGGGCCTCCCTGGTGGCGCAGGCGGTTGAGCGCCACACTGTGAAGCTGTCCGCAGCCTCTGCGGCGCGGGTTCGATCCCGGCCGGCCAGGGGAATTCCCACATGGCACAGCAGACCTCCCCTGTCTCGCCCGCTGCTCCCCTCAGCAGTGTGTTTCAGTCTGTCTGCCTGTTCTGGTCCCCACTCTGTCTCTGGTGAATTCTCTCGCCCTCCCGCGCATCTGGCCTGTACCCAGTTCTTGTATAAAAAAAATAAATCTTAAAAAAAAGAATATTTTAAGATGTTTTATATAATAAAACAAATGCTATTTTTAATAATGCAGTGAGTTGTTGAACTGTGTTTTTTATGGTCCGGGTAATGAGGGCTGGCATATAAGGTAACTAGGCATACTAGTTTACCCTGGATTTTCCTGGTGTTAGCATTGAAAAATCCCAGGTCCCCCGCAAACTAGGGCAATAGGTCATTCTAGGTGTACTAATGTCATTGTAACTTGAGACTTGAAAGTATAAAGGTAGGAAGAAGACAAGGGTTTCGGTAACTCAAGGTGGGAGCTGAAACTGAGCAACTACAAAAAGTCATTGTTCCAGAAAGACATCATACTGAGGAAAACAGTGGATCAGGGAAAATGTGAAACACCCAGTAGACAAGCAGAGGAGGAAGCCTTTTCCATTTCCAGAAGAAAAGAAAAAATTATTTCATGAAAATTTGAATCCCTTGACCTGCATTTCACAGTTCAGCATTTAAATTTATAGCATTTGTGTGTTGTTGGAATTTCAAAACCTAGTATTTGATTCTCCCAACCCCTACCTCTCCAAATAGATCTCAGGTAAGTTATTTATGGAATTCCTGGTTGAAGCAAATGTAAAACCACCCTTGAGAGATGCAGCCATAAAAGACTAAAAGGAATTCTCATTAAAAAGGGACCCTTTAAAAATAAACTTACAATGAAAAATTACACAACACTATTTACCATGAACAAGAACGGCAGATAACAAAGAAATTAAAGTGTCAAAAAATGAAGGAAGAAGCTTCTTTTGGATTGTGCATGTGGATGTGGGTGTCTTTTTTGTACACCATTTTTTTTTCCTCTCAACTTATTTGGAGAATACACCATGTATATTTTTTAATGATTGTCATACAGTTTATCATGTAGACTTAAAGTGTAAAGTTAATGTCTTTGCTTCCTTCTAGAATAATTCAAATGCCTTAGGATGTTTTCACTCTATACTTCCCTCCCAATTTATAAACTGTTATTATGCACTGCTTTAGTTCTATTCTGTTCTCCTCCTATATAAATTAGAGTGTTTTTTAGACGCACCCACATATGTAAAAATGTCTTGCTTATGATTTCCATGCATATTTCAGATCTTCCTTTTGTATTATTTTCTTTGTGCCTGAAATAAATTCTATAGAATTTCCCTAGTGAAGAGTGTGATGTGGTAAATTCTCAGATATTTTTCCCTAGCATCTGAAATACTTTTATTTTGGCTTCAAGAGAATTCTACTGGATATATAATTGTAAGTTTACATTTATTTGTCTTTTCTCAAAATATTGTTATGTCGATTCTGTTGCTACTGAGGAATCTGCTGTCAATCTATCAATAATTGCTGGTTAAGATCTATTTTTCTTCAGTGTCCTGAGTTTCACAATGTATAACTAAGTGTGCATATTTAAAATTTTCTCCTGCTTAGGAATTTTGGGCTCTCTCTGGATTTGTGGGTTAGGTGTCAATAGTACTAAAAATTATCACCCATTTTCTGTTAAAGGTGAACTGGGTAAGGAATATAACCTACTTTTCATATTCAAGCAATTCTTGGAGTTATTTTTGTTTAGATCATTAATTTTTCAAAGGTTTGTTGGTATTTTGTTGAAACTTTATGAAATCTTCATTTAGTATAGAGAAAAAGAATTTTTAAGATCAGTATTGACTAGCCATTTCTGTGTGTTTAGATTGATAGCACAACTCATATAAATTTAGAAGTAAATCTCTATATTTCTTCCTTATTCTCCAGAGACTAATAAGGAAAAAGAAAAAAGCTGATATTTGAAAACCCTTCCACCAATTCTTTATTCCTATCATCTCTTTTCTGCTCCTAAGGCTTGGGACTTTGGATAGAAGTCTTACAATTAGTGTAAACACTCCAAGCTTCATTTATTTTCACACCATTTATTTGGAGCTCACCATCACGTTCAAGTCCAAGAAACTTTGGGACATGGAACATTTACCATAAATGACTTGCCTCCTTGGATTTGATAATCCCTCACCTTTTGGGGACAGACTACTTTTCCACCTTCTTTTGTGGTTAGACCTGGGCACGTGCCCTATAGAACCAAAGTAATGCACCTACCCTAAACCTTGACAAGAGAACTAATCATGCCACAAAGCAGTGACTGTAGAGCATGCACTCTGAGAAGAGGAGCAGCAGGAGCAGCAGCCATAGTGTCAGAGAACTTGTGTCTATGATCTCAGTTGTGCCAGCTGTGATGCAGTTCTGTGCCCAGTAATGGAAGCTGGAGTTTCTTCATTGGACAAGTTCTGTGGCCTGGTTCCACGTGTCCTTCCTGGAGATAGACTTCAACTTGGTGCCTCAGTCATTTTTGAGCTTCTTTATCTGCTTAAGTCAGCCCCAAATTAAGTGGCCATTGCTTGCAACAAAGACCCTTGGCTAAAATAAATGATGAGTGAGGTCAGCCAAAATACTTTTAAGAAGATGGTTAATAGCTATAAGATTTATGGCTCTTTGTTCCATGACTGCATGACTACATAACACAATATCACTCTATTGCTTCCAACCCTTATTAAGGTTCTGGTACGTACACAAAAACTTTGTGCCAGTAGTGTTTTGTGAGGGATGTCAGGAAAGTGTCTCTTTTCCCTCTCTGAAGCAGCATAATATTATAGACAGGGACTGTGTGCTGGACAGCAAAATTATCCACAGATGAAATGATTCATCAAGAACAGAAGCTTGGAGCCAGAAATGACCTGGAAGAGCATAAATCATAATCTCAGATTCCTGGAGAGACAGGATGAAACATATATGCTGTTCCCATTGCACGAGCTGGTTGAGCCAATTCCATTTAAATCTCAGAGTATAATGCCTCAGCTTCTGTTGGGTGCAGCAGGGTAAAACACACCTCAGGTGCACTTGTGCACATTTGGCAAGGTATCTGTCCACCAAGTAATGTAGCTTAAGCCCTTTTTATTCACCTTTGACCCTGGCATCTGCATATTTATGTTTGTTTATTCAGTACTGAATCTTCTAAGCAGGTTGCCTGAATTTTGGGGTTGGTTTTAAACAGCCTTCATAGTGATTTCAAAAGAGTTGCCTAAACATATAACTGAAAAGTGACTTGTAAAAGTAACAATAAAGATAGTATGGCAGATAACCTGATGTGGTATATACTATGTACAAGTGCTGTGTACTGTTCTGTACTATTCTATTATTTGACTTCTATTAGTTCAACCAGCCCTGCAATAGTAGTAGGTACTATTATTAACCCTTCTTATAGAGAAGTCAAATAACTTGCCCAATTTCATACGTTTGGTAAGTGTAAGTGGCAATTTTAACCTAGTCTGGCTTCTGAGTTTGACTTAACTATCATGCTATAATTAGAAAATTATAAGGAGCTAACATAGTGGGGCAACATATTATTAAATCTCTGATTTTCATGAGAGTAGCCAAATAAAAAGGCAGTGTTACCTCTTTTTAAAAAAGTCTCTTAGTCATTTCTGTTATATCCACCTTAACAATGAAGTTCAGGATATGACTTCAGATAGTCCATCAAAATGAAACAAACCCCCCATATCTACACCAACTAACATAACATACACCAGTGAATTACTTCAACACAGGAAACCCTTGAGGAGTGTACCCACCTAACAGAAAAGAAATTTCCTTCTGAATTTTGTAAGAGAATCTCCTAGTTCTTTTGCAAGTGGTGGGATCAAATCGGAAGTGTTTGAGAATGTCATTTCCAGCCTTGATCTCGTAACACGTGCTCCCTATTCACACACATACTCCCAATTGCCTTGAAACTGCTTTTTCTGAATCAAGAGAATTCACTGAACAGAACTTCAAAAATCAGAGAAGCAATACAACAACTGTAGATCTCACTTTCTTTCCACCTCCCTGGTTACTCTCACTTCCATTTCTATATATTTATTCTATGTTTAAATTGTTTTCTTTTTCTTATCCTTTTTTGAGAATACAGGTAGTGCCTGATTATGTTCCCCTTTCTTTAACCTTTTTTTGAAATGCAAAAGTAAGGATTATGTCCCTTTTTTTCAAAAAAAAAATATTTATTTATTTATACAAGAACCGGGGTACGGGCCAGATTCGTAGGAGGGTGAGCGGATTCACCAGAGACAGAGTGGGGAGCAGAACAGGCAGATTGACTGAAATACACTGCTGAGGGGAGCAGAGGGTGAGACAGGAGAGGTCTGCTGTGCCAAGTGGGATCCTCGCCGGCCAGCCCGTATAGAACTGGTGCTGCAGAGGCCGCGGACAACTTCACAGTGTGGCGCTCAACCACCTGCGCCACCAGGGGAGGCCCAGTTTTGTCCCTTTTTGAACCACAGTTCTGCATCCCAAATCCCTAACTACTCTTGGTAGTTCAGTGTGAATCCTTTCAGATCTGTTTCTACACATTACCTTTTGTATATTTATATAAGATATTTGGCATTTATACTTTAGAATTTACTTGTAATAATGGAAAGCAATGGGATTTTATTATACTTGTAGAAGATATATTTCATACTATGAATTTGTGCTTGTAGTATATATATACTTTTTATTGTGTGTATTTTATTTAACACAAACAATATACTGTATGTATATTGCAATGCAATTTTTTGCATTAAGCCAAATGACTCAACTAATGTCAATATGTAGATCTACCTTATTCACCCATTTCCTACTCAATGGACATTTAGGTTGTTTTTACTTTTTCGTTGTTAGAACTAATATATAATGAGCTTGTCTGATAGGAGCCATGCAAGTATTTTTCTGTGCTTATCATCAAGAGGTATAGCAGCTGGCTCACAGGATATGCACATTTCAAATTTTAATAGATATGAAACTGCTTTAAAGTGCTGTGCCAGTGTATGCCAGTCTACAGCTGTGACTGAGAGTTACATTTATCCACTTTCCAATATTGATATTATCCCACTTTGGTTTGCCAATCTGATGGGCGAGAAATGACGTCTCATTTCACTTCGATTTCCCTGATTGTTTATGGAGTTGAGCTTAACTGATAATGTTAAGCTCCATAAGCGCAGTCCATAAGCTCAGCTGTTTACTATGTACAAGGCACTATTCTAGCTTTTGGAATTTAATATCATAAAAATGGAACTAGGAAATCCTGTTCAGGGAGTTCTTCTGTAAATAGCCTGTTTATAGCCTTTCTTTGGGGTTATTTGTCTTTTTCATAGTATCGTGAGAGCCTGTTGTCTTTGTTTTCCTTCTTAGCTCCTCTGGCAAAGGGTACAACCTTGAGGCAATATTCCTGCCTCCTTGAAGTTCTAGTTCAGTGTAAGAAACCAGACTTATATTCATTTCTAAGAATTTCTTTCTCTGAATTGAAAAGAGGTAAGCCACAGACAAGAAAGAAAAGGAAATTGCTGGCATAAAGACCAACTGTTGAACCTTTCAAATACTTTTGAACATCAGTTCTTTCCTGGACATCCTCCTAACAAACCGATGAGAGCTCTTATTTAAATCAGTCCCTCACTTTCAAAGAACATATTTTATGAACTCAAAGAATTGCCAGAGAGAAGGCGAATTGTTAGGAGGTGTGATTTCCAAAGAGGTTTTTTTTTTTTTTTTTTTCAATAACTATGTTGTTTAGGCAGTGTGACAATTTGAAAGAAATTTGCTGTGGACAACAATGTGCTTGCAGCCCAGCAACTTTTGAAGTTCTGTTTTCCTGGTCCCTCTAGCTTAGACTTAGAATTTTTATAGAGAAAGAGGGGAGATAGCAAGTGGATAAACAACATTCATGGGGCCAGCCCTTAGAGTTAGCAGAAAGGCTCTAAAAACAAATTGACTAATACAAATGTAAAGTCATCTCTGATCACCCTAGAAAGGAGAAGCTAAGATATTTCCTTTTCCCCATTATGGATTTTTTCCTATATCCTGTGTGAAACTGACTGGGAAAAAATTCTGTAATTTCAGAGCCACCTTGTCTTCCCTTTTGGTAAAAGCTTTGTGTTGTGTAGCTGCAGCTAGGGTTTCAGCCAACCTGGACAAGGAAGAGGAAGTGAGGACGGAGGAATAGAATATGAGTAGAAAGAAATCACACCATAAAGAAGAGACACACAAAAAGGAGACCACATACATACTTAAAAAAATTAAAAAACAACAAAACAAAGGCTAAAGGAAGATAGTTGAGAGAAACATTCTTTTGTCATTTCCCATAGCTGATCAGTCAAAAAGTTCCATTTGTTTTCCTTTAAATTAATTCTCTAACAGATCTTCCTTTCCATTCCCACCACTTTCTTTTAGACTATAGGACATAACTTGAGTTAAAAAAAAAAAAAATCAAGTCATACTCATTCTGGGTCTGGATCATTCCAAGAGCTATCTGCAGGATCAGTGCTGCCTAAACCTCCATAAAACGCTATTTCAGTATATTCCTCTTTTGCTCTGCTCACAAACCTCCCAGGGTTCCCTATGTCTAGCCCCATACTGAAATTTAGAGTATTCAGCCTGGTTTTTAGAACCCTTTGCTATATGACCTCACCCTGCCTAGCCATAATCAGACATGTCACCAGCATTTCTTTCTCATTCTGCCTTTTGTAGCTTTCTCATTTAGAATACCCTCCCAGCTTTGCCTCTCCAATCTCAATTCTGTCTATTGAAGATCCAGTCGAGTTTCTCCTTCTCTACAAAACTTACTGTCTTTTCTGCCTTTGTTGTCTTCATGCATAGTCATTTCAGTGCCCAAAGTATCTGCCATTTTGAGGGTAACCGTGGTGAAACAGAGGAAAGAGTAGAGCAAGCCCTCGGATTTGCATGGAGTTCGAGTTGTCCCTAGGACCCAATGACACTGGGCCACTTACCCTCTCTGAAGTTTGGTGTCTGTAAAAGGGGGATATGTTTTACCTTAGAGGATCAGTGAAAGGAGGATGTAGTGTGGAAGGATAAGTATATGGCATAGTAGGGAAAATGGAGTTAAGTCAGGCTTTTTTTGTGCCCTCCCATCTTTGGCTTCCTCAGCTGGCACCTGTGGTTCTTCCATTCCTCCTAGGTTGCAGCACAGATGCCCGGAGCTGAGAGGTGTGGGCACGGGCATGCATGCCTTTGGTCATGGACACCCAGGCCTTGAGAGCACAGGGGGTGTGTGTGTAATGCAGACACCTGGGACTAGAGAACGTGCAGCTGCATCACTCTGTGCTCGTGGGCTCTTTGCTGTCTCCATTCCGGCCAGTCTGTCCCCTGATTCAGTATTAATGGCCTGTAAAATGCAACTGAGGGCACCAAAATTCTCTCTTCATCTGCGAGATCTAACAATGAAGCAACCTGGCCTGGAATAGTTGCACAACATGTATTTAACACCAGGCCTCACCCAGAGAAACTATATCAGGTCTGCAAATAATTTCCTTCCTTTCCTCATACACTTTTTGAAAGAATCTATCCCTACAATAACCCTAGAAGAGATACCTGTCATTTTGGATGCTTTTTGGGTATAGGTTGCAGAATGCCTGAATAAAAGTGATTAATTAATACTGATTTTTAAAAAAAGCTAACATGAAGCTGGGATGTTAGCAGTTTCAGCTTTGATGTTAAGCTCAATGATACTAGCACTCTGAATTAGCACCTCTAGGGTTCTTTGGTTAATAAAACATGACTTATCTTCAGTGTCAAGTGTATGGAAAGAAAAAGGTCTCTTTTCTTAAATCTTTCAAGTGGGAGGAAAAGTTTTCCTAATATCTTCCCCTTTTGTATCTCATTGGCTAGAACTGTGCAAAGAGTTCATTTGTAGCCTAAAAAAGAGCCTCGGGTTAGTGCATATCTAGCAAAAGGACAATGAACTTATCATAGTTACCTGGACCAGGTATGATTATTCAGGCACATTCCTGCCTGAAACCAGAAGTGGGGTTTTGTTATCAAGGAACAGAAGGGGCTGGTTCTAGTATAGTGTCAACGCTGTCTGCTCTTTGGGCAATTTAGATACCCTGTGACCTTTCTTCTGGTCACGATTGTATGGGGATCGACAGTGAACCAAGGTGAATCAGTTAGGTTCTCTCCATTAGAATCTAAATTGTGAACTCAAAAATTAGTAGTACCTGATTCCAGCGCTTTGGTGGTATAGCTGAGCTTTAGAACCTGACATTCTGTGATGGACCTCTGCCTCTTTCCAGTAATCTTTTCATGGGTTTCTGTTTCTTACAGTTACAGATCCACTCAAATGGTCACAACTAATATTCCCTAAAATAGTAACTATTATTTGCTGGGTTTTTTTTAAGAATAATTTCATACATGTTAGTTTTATCTTGCATAGACCCTATAAATTACTTAAAGGCAAAAATCAACTTTGTATTTTATTTCCATAGTTCTTAAAGTAATTTTACCTACCAGGTATGATTCATGTAGTCTTAACTATCAGGTATTATGAGTTCCTTTGTTACTCATTGAATGGTTATGTGATTGGTTGGTTGCTGATGTTTAAAGTTGATATGTTAAACTGTTTCAGAAGCAGATTAAAAGAGAAACATGGTGAATTTTCTAAAAGTTAGCAAAATGCAATTCCAGAGTACTAGTTAGATAAATTTAAAATCTTTTTAAAATACAGCAAACTGACTGAAGAATAAAGTGATATATTCCAGTACAGGAACAGTAGTTACGTGCGCTACAGTGCAAGATTATTGGTCCTAACTTTGGGTCTGTCTTCATCATCATAATCTATATTTTTCAGATTTCCCACACAGGATATGAATTACTTTCAAAATCTGAAAAGAAAGAAAATAACCATTTCAAAAGAGGCAGTCAGGAAAATACATATATTTAACTATTTAGTACATGTTTGTTAAATTCCTCATTTTGTCTGGGTATGCTACAAACACAGTTTAACATTAGAGACACCAATTTTGACCTTAATTGAATACTGTAAAATTTGGATTTTGATTTCCTTTTAGCTTAGAATAATACTAATCTCATAGGAAAATTGAACACAATTGTAAGTACACATGACACAAAATTATAAGTTTACCCTTACAGAACTTTAAAAATTCTGATTTAATTTAGTTTAAAACATGTTTTTCAAATGAAGAGAAGACTTCTTGGCTAGGTTTTAATTCCAAAATCATTTGAATTTTGTTGACATAAAAGGAATGTTACTTTGTTAACAGATCATTCAAATATTTAATGGGCATTTGTGCAAAGTCTGACAAGTAAAAGCAGAATCTCTGCAAGAACCCAGTATCACAAAAGCTATTGTTTCAAACCACAAATTAGACAAATCTGTTTTTTTCTACCACACTGAACATTTTATATCAAACAGCCCCAGTTTTAAGTAAATATCCATCTCTTTAAAAAACAAAATTAATATTAGAATTCTTTTTGTTTGTAAAAAAGAGCTAGATTCAACAAGTTCCAGATGTTGCAACTGTACCACAGATGTATCCAAAATAACAATAAGGAGAATACATTTTTTTTTTAATTCCAAGCACAAATGGTTTTCTGGTATGAATTCACATTGAGGGCACACACAAAAAAAATTGTATTCTTGTGCTCAATAAACAAACACTATTGTTTTAGTAAAGTATTTTAAGACTTGATGTTTTATGAACAACATTTCTTCTATCACGGGATTTCTCATTTTTAAAAAGCTGCTGCTGTTGATTTTATAAGGATTATTACCAGGGACCTCATGCTGCACTTAGATGCATAAACAAAAGGTAGCTTCTTTACATTTAACTTTCTCAAATAGGCTCCATGAAGACACAAACTGGAAGAGGGTGTAAATGAAGGGGAGGTAAATTCTAATCTAGCCTATTGATAATATTTCAACTTCTTCCGGTATCAGGTGGTTTCCTTTGGGATCAATTCAGTAGATTAATGTTTCAGGATCAGATAAAAGTTTCCCTCCTTGGCTCTCAAACATGGCAGCCCAAAGATGGAAATGTTATAAATCCTCACTGGTGGAGGAAGAAGGGTGTCTGACTCGTGCTGGACTCTCACTGGAGTGAGTGCAAGGAGGCTGGTCAGGCCTTTCTGTTCTGGTGACCCCCAGGGAGCTGGCCTGACTCGGTGCTTGGGTGTGGGTAACTTCAGTTACCTGTTTCCATGTAGGTTGTCACCAGCCTGCAGATCTTGGCCATGTAGTCAGTGCTGCCAGTCATGTGCTGCCAGTCAGGCAGCACCCACCCCAGCACCCCTCTGCAAGGCCCACTAAGGACTATTCTGCAAGGTGCAGCTTGGGGAGAGAGAACTGACTGGCTCAGGGTGGGCTCTGAGCTCTACTCAGGCCCAGTTCTCCCCTAGCTCTTCCCCCTGCCCGGCACAGTGACTCAGCTACCTCTACTTCAAGCATCTACAAGTGAGGCCTGTCCTTTACGGACTGCTCAGCTTTTGACTTTTCCTTCCTACATCTGATACATCCTGGTCCTCTCATACTTTGACCTGGAGTGTCAAGACAGATGGCTCTCACAGCCTGTGCTCCCCTTTTGTCCCACAATGCATTTGTGCAGAATAGGGCACTTTTTCTTTGTCTCGCAATCTTCCTCCTCCTGCCAATAGTTCTGTCCTCCTTCCTAAGGGCCATAAATGGGGGTGGGAAAAGCAAGATCACCCATAAGGGAACATAAAAATATTAAGGAGTTGTTTAAATATTTCAACTGTTCTTAAGTGTACCCGGGTTAGGTTTGTCTGGAGGATCACCTCAAAACACTTACTTGTATAAGTATGCCTAGAGATATTTTTGCTTTTTCCCCTCATATAAAAGTCAGCAGGTGGGCAGGGTTGGGTAGGTATGGCTCCAGGAAGTCTCCATGGCTGAGATCTGCTTGGGTATGGTAAATTCATCATGTGTGACATTAGGTTCTGAGGGCACCTCCTCCAAGATGGAGGATCTAATTCCACCTATCACATCTGCATTTTGGCCAGGAAAAAAAGGAGAAAGACAAGAGCAACTGATAAGTGACAGCTAGCATTTAAAGAATGTTCTAGAAACTTTTTTCGTATGCCTGTTGGCCATTTGCATTTCCTCTTTGGAGAAGTTTCTTTTTAGCTCTTCTGCCCATTTTTTGAATGGATTATTTTCTTTGTTTTTTTTTTTTTTTTGGGGGGGGTCTCATCAGCTCTTTGTAGATTTTTGTGATCAGTCTGTTATCATTAGTGTTGTGTGCAAAAATTTTCTCCCAGTTGGTGGAGTTTCTCTTTGTTTTGGTTATTGTGTCTTTTGCTGTACAGAAGCTCTTTAATTTGATGTAGTCCCAGCTGTTTATCTTTGCCTTCACTATCACTGCTTTGGGTGATGTGTCTGTAAAGATGTCTTTGAGGTGCATGTCATGTAATGTTTCGCCTATATTTCCTTCTATATATTTTATGGTTTCAGGTCTTATGTCTAGTTCTTTAACCCATTTTGAGTTGCTGTTGTTGCATGGTGTGAGGTAGTAGTCAAGCTTCATTCTTTTGCATGTAGCAACTGCTTTTTCCCAGCACCATTTATTGAACAAACTTTCTGTGCTCCAGTGTATATTCTTTGCTCCTTTGTCAAAGATTAGTTGACCATAAATCTGTGGGTTTATTTCTGGATTTTCTATTTGATTCCATTGGTCCGTGTGTCTGTTCTTGTTCCAATACCATGCAGTTTTGATTATTATGGCTTTGTAGTATAGTTTGAAATCTGCACGTGTGATGCCTCCATTCCCTTCTCTTTTTTTCAGGAGAGCTTTGGCTATTTGGGAGTTTTTGGTGATTCCATATTAATTTCATCAGTAATTGTTCTATTTCTTTGAAGAATGTCATTGAAATTTTTATTGGAATAGCACTGAATCTGTAAATTGCTTTTGGTAGGATGGCTATTTTAAGAATGTTAATTCTTCCAATCCATGAGCAGGGGATGTCTTTCCATTTCTTTGTGTCTTCTTCTATTTCTTTTAACAGTGTTTTATAGTTTTCTTTGTATAGGTCCTTTACCTCTTTTTTTAGGTTTATTCCCAAGTATTTGATTATTTTTGTTTCTTCTTCTTCTTCAGATTTATTGTTTGTGTATAAGAAGGCTACTGATTTTTGCCCATTGATTTTGTATCCTGCCACTTTACTAAACTGATTGATTAGTTTAATTAGTGCCACAGGATACTTTTTGTTTTATCTCACTGGGTTACATGACCAGAACTTGTTCCAATGCCATTTCTAGCTGCAGGGATTGTTGTGGGATGATACTGCACTGGGGGGAGCCATGTGCCCACCCAAAATGTGGATTTCTTTATTATGGAAAGGATGGAGCATGACTATTAGGGGACAACCAGAAATCTTTGGCTTGATAGGCTTTCATTATTCCATTCTCAAGTCCCAAGGATAGATTCTTGAGTTTCTAAATTTATGGTTACAAAAACAGGGAATTCAACTAAGAGTCAAAAATTAAATAAATAAAAGCGTGTGTGTTGTTTTGAGGAAGCTAGTACCTCTCTGATTTTGGTTTCCTTTTCTCTAAGATAGGAGGCATATTCATACTTCAGAAGGTTCTTTAAAGCTTTGATTTTAAAGACCTATGTTTATAATTCTTTTACTTTATATAAATACCATAACTTATCATGGCCAGAATACACAAGGGCATAAATTCTTCAATCCAGCCTTAGGCGCATTAGAAAACTGTTACCTAATGAAATTGTTCAGTATTGTCCACCTTTCATATTCTAAACATTTGACCCTAATTGTCATTGAGCTGATTTTCATATCTTACTCTGCTGGCAGATACAGAATACATTAGGCTAAGTGGTCATAACAAATGGATATATGTATTGAGAACTGTAGAACATATTATCTATTAGTGTTGGCTCAAAGAATATACATGATCATGAATATGAAAAATAGTATAAAAATAACATCATTTGAACATATAATTATATATTTTGTTATGCTATTATATATCATAAATGTACATATCATTTGTGATATAATTATAACAGAATTACATATTAAAATAGACAGTTATATTCATGATATGACTATTATGGACATGAAATTTCAATAGATAAATAAAGATGGGGATGAAAGTTACATATACTTAGTCTCCGAGATTGAGGTTGTGTAACTTAGACTACCTGAGAAAGTCATCAGAGACATAATCATTGGTTAAACTAATGATTTGGTCCAGAATACCTTTTTTTTTTTTTTTTAGAAAATTGTATGTGTCATTCAGTGAGCAATGCCATCCCTACTGTGTAAGACCCACCTCCATGTACATGGAGTTGTATATTGATTCCACACAATTAGAACGGATAGGTTCTTTTTCCATCACCTTTTAAAGTATGGTAGGGTTTCTACAAATAAATTGTTATAGCTAGAAGACACTAGTAAGTAAAAAACAGCAAATTATTTGGAAACAGGCTTTTTATAGAATGAATAACTCTTAAATGATTTTCCTTGCTTACCAAGCTGGAGACACCCGTTTCTCTGGGAGAAGGGTTCAGTACGAATTCTTTATGCACTGTTAACAAACAGCAATCCCTTCACATGGGCTATATTAGTACATTTTAAGAAGCCAAATGGAGAGAGTGAAATTAAGAATAAAATATTTAAGTGTGATTGGGTTCAACTAGTTTCTAAAAATTAGTAGTTTTAGTCAGAAAAATTAGGCTGGAACCAAAATTAAAAACACAAGGGTGGTAAAAAATTAGACAGGTCAGACTAATACTAACTGATGTCTCTAAGATACAATAGGAAACAGACATCTTGTTCTCTGCATAATTTTGACCACCAAGAATAATATGGCATATATTATTGGATAAAAACCAACACATTTTAGGGTGTAGACCAAAGAACTGCAGAGGCATCAAACAAGGAAGCTTGGGACATGACCTCTGCCAGTAGTGTTAAATCTATAATTTTCTGCAAGGCAGAATTTACTGAAGTCTGTGTTACAAGATTTCTTTTAAAAAACTATTTTTTTCCTTAAAACTTAAATTTGGCCCAAGAGTATTGAAAATATATCTTACATACAAACTTGTCTGTAAATGCTCACTTATATACAGCATCCTTCATAATATTATTATGAAGTATTATTCATAATAGCACAAAGCAGAAACACCCCAACTAATGAATTGATAAAATGTATATCCTCCACTCAATGGACCATTATTCAGCCATATAAAGGAATAAGGTACTGACTCATAAGGCGGCACAGATGAACCTTGAAAACATGCCAAGGAGCCAGACATAAAAGACCATATATTGTGTAATTCTGTTGATAAGAAATGTTCAGAAAAGGCAAACCCATAAAGGCAGAAAGGCAGTTTGTGGTTGCCAGGAACTGGGGGGAGTGAGAAGTGGGGAGTGACTGCTAATGCGAATGAGGTTTCTTTTCAGGCTGGTAAAAATATTCTGAAATGAGTGGTGATGGTTGCATAGCTTGTGAACATACTAAAATCTACTTTAAAAGGTTGCTGTGTGATCAAGAAAAAATTTATTTGTAATAATATGTATTTCTGACTGTATGTAGAAATTGTCATACTACATAAACTTGTTCTCTGTGGAGCTGAGATTTGGAAAAAAAGGTTTTAAACAAAAAGCAGTCTTGATATCTCACAAACTGTTAATCTAAAGAAGCAAAAAGTGAATGCTTCAAAGTGGAAAAACGCCAGATTTTGCTTTCTTAAAAAAAGAAGAAAGCAAGCGATTCAGGATGAAACAATTAAATTTGGATAAACCTGCTTCAGTAGCCCCAAATATAGCAAAGCACAGTGATCACATTGTTCTTCCTTTTCTGGCACTCTTAATTTTTTTTTCAGATTATAATGAAGTAAAAACAAAATGTAGGGATAGATTAGACACTGTCCTTGATCAACAACATTGTTTCTGACACTAGGCAGGCTCATTGTTTTTAAAAAGTGACAAAAACAATGTTTCCTCATAAAAAAAATTTCGGTGAAACATAATTAACTTCATTTTTTTAATTTTAATTTTTTTATTTTATACATCATTTTTCATTTTTAAACAATATTTGCTTCCCACCACCCCCTCAGGTGTAGTCCCCATAGAGTTTCCTTCCCCAGGGCACCCGTGCACCATCACCTCGGTCCCCTGTGCTCCTCCCTCCCTCCCTCTGACCCCTCTCCCTCCTCCGCCCCTGCAGGATGTCGCTGATGTATAATTGTCCACTTTTGCTTTGTTGTGTTTTGTCCTGTTATTATTTTTTTACATTAATGTCTTATTTGGTTCCCCTATATTCCTGCTATAAGTGAAGCCATCCGATATTTTTCTTTTTCTTTCTGGCTTATTTCACTGAGCATAATTCCTTCTAGTTCCATCCACGTTGCTATGAATGGCATGAGTTTATCTTTTTGATTGCTGAATAATATTCCATTGTGTATAGGTACCACATCTTCTTGATCCAGTCATCTATTTTTGGGCATTTGGGTTGAAACATAATTAACTTGGGCCTCCCCGGTGGCGCAGCGGTTGAGCGCTGGGTTGCGAAGCTGCCCGCAGCCTCTGGGGCCCCGGTTCGATCCCCGGCTGCTCCCCGGCCAACGGAGGAGGGTCCCACATGGCGCGCAGACCTCTCCTGCCGCCCGCTGCTCCCCTCAGCAGTGTACTTCGGTCCTTCTGCCTGTTCTGCTCCCCGCTCTGGCTCTGGTGAATTCTCTCGCCCTCCCGTGATTCTGACTGTATCCAGTGCTTGTATAAATAAATAAATAAATCTTAAAAAAAAAAAAAGAAACATAATTAACTTGAAAACATAAAATAAATGATCTTGATCTCTTCATTCCTGACATAAAAATGATTTTTTTTTTTTTTTTAGACAGTAAGACATGTAAATCAAAATTTGGTGAATGGCTCCATTAACTGGTGTGTGTGATCTGTGTTTGCTGTCTTCACTAAAATGATCTAAGTGGGCGTTATATGTCATGAACTCTAATCTTTTGTCAATAAATTATACTTCAGAAGTGTTCCGCTCTCAGGCAAGTTTGGGAAATGGTACTGTGGTGGTGTTCTGGGCACATCTTTACACCAGAATATACTTAGCAAGGTGTTAGGGGATGCAGCAGGAATGGATGATCTCCAAATCTCAATTGCTTATTTTAAAAAGTTTATTTTGAGCAACTATTCCATATCTAGGTGAGTTAGCTGGAACCTCTCATCACAGTCAGCAGGACAGAGGTTTAATCTCCATGTTTAAGTCTGTAATTTCCTTGAAAGGCATTACTGTATCTTGCATGGAAATTACAATAAAATTGCACACCCGTGGAGAGAAATCCTATACTGTGAAAAAAATAAGCAAGGATGTTTAAAAAGTAAAAGCAAAAAGACCAAACCCCAATGTCTTAATTAATCACTATTACTTGACAATTACCTCTGGAAACCTGGGCTGTGATAACCCTATAGCCCTGCTTCTCACCAGCCCATTTGGACCCCAGAGGATTAGACCAGGGCTTGGAGATGACTGTGAGAGAGCTTTCAGTGAGTCATGCATCCTTGCTGAGTGTCAGTTTCCTCATCTTGTTTACATGAGGTCATCCTAAAGGGGTTTTAAAAATCTCAAATTCTAAGACTCTTGTGAGGAACACATGGGCTACCATGACAAGGACTGGATTTTTTTAAAAACAAAAATTGACTTTTTGTACAATAACCTAGAGAGTAACCTGTTTGAGGGATCCCTTTTTCCAAGAATAGCCCTGCCCTGCCCTGCCCCCAGTGCCTAGCCATCTCAACTCCATCATTACCGAACACCCTTTGGCAAAGGGGGTCCCCAGTCTCCCAGCTTGAATGGTACAGGCAGCTTCTGAGTCATTGGAAAGTTGCCTTAGGTTTAGGGGTTTAAAATCAAGCCCTTGTTAGCAGTGAGCACCTGTCAATGGGAATCCGATGAATTCCCTCTTCTGGCATTGCCACTGGAATCCCACTGGGCATTTCACCCCAAGGCAGGGGAAAGTCCAGCGTGGATTAATGATCCACAGGGTATTTCAGAGGCCAGAGTAATTATTTGAACTGCAAAGGGGGAGGAGAATGAGAATTTCCTGCTTTCACTCACTGGGCAGCCAACTGGTCTGGTGGAGGAGGAATAACAAGCCTGAGGACGGGACCTCCGAGGGGCTGTAGCTGTGCTGGTCTTGCTTACAGTGTGGTTGGATTTCAGCCCAGAAAGGCTGGGCCTGAAAGGGCCCTGGGCACAGGCTCTGTCCTTTCCTCAGTTGCTGCCTGAGACATTCTTTAGACAGGGGGAGCTTCAACCAAGTCGCCTTCTACAGATGTCTAGAGCAAGAGAAACAAGTGCCTACCTCTTTTCCTCTGGTCTGCTCTGAATTCACTCACAAGGCAAATTTCCTCTAATTATTCTAAGTCTCTTCTCAACAAGGCACTAGGATTAATTAGCAGAGTTCATTTACTGTTGCATGTGCGCTGGGGAATAGAGGACGCAGAACCAGGTCACTGGGTGAATGTAATTCATTATGAGTGTGCTGAGCAAAATGACTTATTTAGAAGCATTAATGATGGCTCTTTATTGTATGTAGAGTAAGTATGTAAAGTCTTGTCTCTTCAATGCCACGAAAGACAAAACATTGGGTATTTTTATGATTTAAACTGTTGGGTCCCCATTAGTTCTAGGAGGTAAAAAATTAGGACCTGGAAACTTTCTGCTTAACAACAGTGTTTAAACTCCAGGAATGGTCTATGGTACTGATTTTAGAAACTATCTGCAGAAACACACCTAAGTTGAATCTCTCTGTGGAAAGAAATGGCTCTTGTGTTCTTAAAAAAAAAAAAAATCAGGATAAAGAAGGACAAAAGAGTGTACAGTTCAGTTTTCCTTTCAACTGGACATCTTATCAGTAAATTCCTACATTCTTGGATCAATTTCTGGTGAGCAGGTTGGAATAAGATGTAATGTGAGTTCAGGTGAGGTGAAGTGAGTCTGTTTACTTGAAAAAAAGAAAGAGCAACCTGTGTTTCTGTTCTGTTTCAGCTGGGTATTTATTTCTGGTTCTGTGAGCGACATGGTACTGTCTGCTGAGCTGGGGCAAGGTGTAGCATTTGACCAGTTTTCCTTCTCAATCCCTCATTCTTGAGCGACCTAATGTGGAGGACATGTCAGGACCTCCTTAAGTAGAAGACAGGCTGAAATGACAGAGGGCTGCTTCTGTTTTCTGCAGGCTTCACACCTGCGCCCACTTGGCCTGATCATCATGGGCTTTAGCCTCCGTAGACTGTCTGCCCCCTCTTGGGCACTTTACAACTCCCCACCTCACACCAGTGGATGCCCCAAACATGTTGTGCACTTTCTCACACTCATACTGTCATTCTTTTTTTTTTTTTAAGATTTGATTGTATATGCATGCAAGAGCTGGGGTACAGGTCAGAGATGTGGGGGGTGAAAGGATTCACCAGAGACAGCAGAAAACAGAACAGGTGGACTGACTGCAACACACTGCTGAGGGGAGCAGCGGGCGAGTCAGGAGAGGTCTGCTGCACCATGCGGGTGGCTCCCTGGCCGGCCAGGGATCAAACTCATGCTGCAGAGGCGGTGGATAGCTTCACAGTGCGGTGCTTAACCCCTTGCACTGCCAGGGAGGCGTCACCCTGTCATTTTTGATGTTCTCTCTGATTAAAATAAAACTCCAGGGCCTCCCCTCGTGCCGCAGCGGTTGAGTGCTGGGCTGCGAGGCTGCCTGCAGCCTCTGCAGTGCCGGTTCATTCCCCCGCCACTGGCGAGGGTCCCACAAAAATAAATAAATAAAAATAAAACTCCACTCCCTTTCCACTTGCTTGTTTCTTAAATCTTTACTTGTTCAAGATCCAACCTGGATTTCTCTCCCTGGGTGAAGTCCTTCTAAATCCCCTGCTGCTACCCCTTCTACTTTGGTCAGAAGTAATTGCTACTTCTGTGCTTAAAGCCAGACACAAATTAATTTCTCTCTCTTGTATAGTGCTTACCACATGATTTTGATGGGGTTCAGCACATGCTACCCCAAATCATGGTGCCTTGGTGTATTGAAAATTTTAAGGGGATTGTGTTAGAACAGACTGAGGAGAAGGAAGCCTTTGAGCTACGCCTAAATGAAGTAGAAATGTATGTGAGGAAACAACAGTGAGTTGCACTGGCGTTTCCAGTTGGGGAACTCAGAGCCCAAGACTTGGGAGGAAAAACTGAAGCTCTGTCATTGAACATGCAGACACTTTGCTGTGTGCCAGAGAACACAGTGAGTGTGTGGCTGAGTACGGTAGTCTGGCTTGAGTTCAAATAACATGAAAGGGAAACATAAGAGACAGTTAGAAAATTAAATCAAAAGAAAATTGGGAAGGGGACATTTGTGTGCTTTAGGGGACATTATGGGCTTCGGAGTTGTGTTATGTAGTTAGAGGGGCCACTGAAGGCTTTGGAGGACGAGAGTCACATGATCAGAGCTGACCCAGGCTTACAGTCCTTAACGGTGCTGCTCTGCTACGGGTGAAGGCTTCTTGTTCGGACCTGCATGATCTGGACGTGGCCTCGCTCAAATAATTCCTTCTGTACAAATCTGCTTTTACAAAACCCTTCCAATCAGAATAGTGGCCTGGCCCCCTCCTTTCATGATCCATCCGTGTCTCATCTCCCCCAGATATGCTGACTTTTGTAGGGCAGCATTTTGTCTATTCCCCAGAGTCCATAGGTCACAAATGCCAAACCTGAGGTTAGAACAGAGAACCTGTGTTATTAACCACCATTATAGTCACGTTTTCTCATCCTGCCCACCTGCCCAGATTTCTTGTAACCTATAGCCAAGTATCTTCCCCTTTCTTGCCAGAAACAAAAGCAAAACCGCCACACCCTGTGAACACTGGATGGAAAGAGATGTTGTAGTACCTGGACCTCTGGGCAACAGCCAGGGAGAAAAGTTCTTCTGATGTGTAGGGTTCTGTTGCTGGCTGAGCCTTCATCACCCTGTTCTGGTATCTTGTGAAAGTTGAGCATAACTCCTTATAAGAGCAGAGCGGGAATATGACTGGGTTTCTTATCAGAAGATCTGATTTCTAGCTGTGGTTTCCAGTTCCTCATCAATAGGATGAGCACAGTATCTCCTTGCTATACCTAATGTAATTGTTTTCACCATCAAAGTGTTCAAAAGCATATTATAAACTGTAAACTACCCTGCAGATGTGAACTATTGCTATATAAACACCCGTGAAACCTGCATTTGTATTATGCTTTGCCGCCTAAGAAAAGCTCTCAGAATGTATTATTACACTGATGACTTAGCTATGATTGTCTCTATTTTACAAATGAAGAACTAAAACTTCAAGTTAATACCTCTGTGTATTAGTTAGCTTGGGTTTTCATAACAGAATACCCAACTGGGTGACTTAAACAACAGAAATTAATCTTCCCAGTTATGGAGTCAGTAAGTCTGGCATAAAGGGGCCAGCACAGTTGGTTCTACTGAGGGTCCCTTGATGGCTGCAGGCATGTGGCTGTGTCCTCACATGGAGACGTGGGGAGGGGAGAGGAGGAGGAAGAGAAGCAAATCTCTGGTGTTTCTTGTAGGGCCCTAATTCCATCATGTGGGCCTTGCCTTGATGACCTCATCTAAATTACCTCCCAAAAGTCCCTCCTCCAAATATCATCCTATTGGGGGTTAGCACTTCCACAGATGAATTTTTGGGACATACAGTTCAGTTCACAAACTCCTCCTCATCTCCTTCAAGGTCATGTAGCTCGTAAGTGGCAAAGCCAGAAATTAAGGTTTTCCCACTCCAAATCTTGAACTATTTCCCTAAAAACAGAGACATTTCATATTATTTTGAAACTAATTCAGTCAGGGCTTTCATCTGTTATATTGGGTGCTTCTTATAAGAGGTACCTTTTAAATGGAGATTATAGTGTTTTCCCAAAGTCCACTTTCCTGGCTTTTGTGGAAATTGGATTTGAGAACATTTCTTCCCAGGTAGTAATTTCTTTATAAAAGAAACTAGCTAACAGATCCTGGGCTGAGTTCAATCAGAAACGCAGTAGTTGCTCAAGGACCCTCTGGTTTTAAGATACACAGTAACTTCAGAAGTTATTGTCATGGAAAAAATGAAGTTTATAGAAATTAGGGTTTTTTTTTTAATTTAATAACATAATTTTTTAAAACCTTTTTGATATAATGGGAAATTTAGAATAGTTTCATTTTTCTCCCTCTTAAAAAGCAGGGAGCAATGATTTTGTTTTCCTGGCGACTTACCTCCGTGACCTTTACCTTCGGTTGAGTTCAGTGCTGGCAGCTGTGATTAGAGTGTCAGCACTTGGCTTTTGGCCCCTTCTGTAGTCTTGCTGCTTTAAGATTTTAGAACTCACTGTTTTGCTGCTTAATTATTATGTTTTAAAGATGAAAAGTAACCTTGAAGAGTTGATTCTTTAAGTGCTTAAAGTATTAGCTCTTGAAAATTTTATTTTTATCTTATTCCTAAAAGGAGACAAGGTCGACTTGTTTTTCACTTGAATATTCTAGTGATTTCTGGAATGTTCATGGGAAGGTTTCAAAAAAGGTTGATAATTCTTTATTGTAGGGAATTGTCCTGCTCAGGGTTGATATTTAGCAGCATCCCTGGCCTATACCCATTAAATGCCAGTGCCCTGCCCACCAATTAATGACAGCCCAGGATGGCTCTAAACTTTGTCAGATATCCCCCAGGGGGAAAATTTGGACCTGATTGAGAACCTGCTGCTTTATATCCATATTCTGTTCCCAATTACTGGCATACTCCATTTATTGTGCTTCACAAATACTATGGATTTTACCAATTGGAGGTTTGTGGCAGCCTTCCATGGAGCAAATCTATTGGTGCCTTTCCCAACAGTCTGTGCTGACTTAGTGTTCCTAACAAAGGTATGTGCATTATTTTTTTTTTTAGACGTAATGCTATTGCATACTTAATAAACTATAGCATAGTATAAATATAACTTTTTATGCACTGGGAAAACAAAATATTTCTGTGATTCCCTTTATCTGGATCTTTACATGATTGCAGGGGTCTGGGTGCATACTTGATAGTATCTCTGGAGTGTGCCTCCCATTGCTGAAGACTGGAAGCTTTAATGTCAGCTACAGCACCCCATAGAGACTGAATAGCCAGATCTCTATACATCATAAATAAATCTCTATGTAAATCTATATCTAAATAAATAAATCTCTGTAAATTGTATATTTTGCTCCTAGAGATTTTGCCTCTGATCCCCTTCTCACTCATGTCCCCCTTAAGAGTCGGTTGAATCTCCCTGAATCCCTTAGACCTTTTCCCTCATTATCTACAACCTCCCACACTAACTCCACCTCCTTCATGAGAGAATACTGCCTTGGAAGAGGGACAGTTAGACTCATAAGAAGAATGGTTGGAGCAGTTCTAGAGGTAACCCTGCCCGGTGGAAGTGTCAACCCTGACCTTTGTGCTGCTGGGAATCCGCGGGGCATCTCAGTGGGATTCAGAACCACTGGAGATTATTGTTTTGTTGAGAATCTAAGCCCAGAGGGAATATTTATTTACAGGATATGTTTCTAAAACCTTCCACCATATTCTTATTAGAGATATTTCAAAGGAATTGGTGTAGAAGTGTATTGTATATTTGAATCAATGAAAATGACTTATGTGTACCTAGTCCCTATTTTCAGGGAACCTGGAAGAATGCAGTGTCCTACAGAAATAAACAGAAATCATCAACAGCTAGCTTCAAAGCCTTAATCTTCTGGTAGATGGGAAAAAATTTCCCTTGAAGAGTTGGTGAAAGTAAGATTAGACAGTGATAAAGTCAGGTGCACTCATTTCTTAGTGTTAAGAACTTGGCATGTGTCTGGTGCTGAGCATCCAGTGGTCAACCAGACAGATAAGAGCTCTGCCCTCAGGGAGCTCACAGTGGTGCAGGATAAATGCTGCAGAGACAGTCACATTGGCACATTCTTCGAAGGAGCAGTGTAGAGCCCAGGAATGCCAAATACAGATGGCATGGACAGAGAGGGGTGGCTTGCCTGAGGGCTGTGGTGACAAGCAGATGAAGACGGTTCAAGCAGGGGTAGGAAAGGACATTAAGAAAGCTGCAAGAATGTGAGAGTGGCTAGAGCGAGGCCAGGAGGAGAGAGGAGAGAGGTGAGGCTGTGCAGGAGAGGAGAGACCAGCGGGCTCTGGAGCTTGCAGGCCAAGTAGAGACCTCGACAGAGTCCCTGAAATACTTTCAGAAGTAGCACTATCCAATTTATGGCTTTAAAAGCTTCCCCCTGGAAGCACGTCTAGGATGGAGAAGAAGGAAGCAAGTGTGGGAGGCGGCTGTGGCACAGACCGGGGAGAGGTGACCGAGGTCTTGCCGAGACCCTCGGCCCTGGTGACAGCACAAGGCGAACGGATTAGAGATCTCATTTAGAAGCAGGGCGGATACCTCCTGCATCCGAATCTCTGCAGCGGGAGCCCTGGAATCTTCAATTCCACAAGCTTGCCTGGTTACTGACTCTGACATTGGACAACTTTTGTGAATCTACACACAGTCAGGTAGAGTGTCCTTTGATGTCATGTTCACCTGGCGATTCACCTAGGCCTGTATCTCTTTTGGCTAAAAAGAAAAGGCAGAGTGCATTACAAGCGAGGTTTAAGACAATAAGGTATTTAAGCATTTCCCAGAATTGCAAGTCTGACAGTAGGTAACTCAGTTGCCCCCTCAAAATGAAGGCATGCTTTTAGGTTTGTCAGCTCACAGTTGCAAATTGCTGTTCCAGCTCCAAACAGTACTTCCCCAAACATCCTAAGCAGGAGAAGAAAGAATGCAAAAAGCTCTCATTTTATCAGAGAGGATAGTCTTCCAGATGTCCTCCAGCTGACTTCCTCACGTTTAATGAGTGCACACAGCCACCTGTAGGTGCAAAGGGACTGGAACACTGAGTTTCTAGAGTTGCTGTAAAGGTCTAGACTTGTGGTTCAGCTCCTGGAGCTTTGGGCACTGTCATCACAAGCACAACCAGAATTACATCAGCAAGAGACAGATGGGGCGAGGGTGGTAGGAGGCAGGAGAATGGCTTTAGGTAATGGTTATAGGTAATAAACAACATTTACTATATCCCTTCAACTTTTTTAAGCAGAGAGAATAATACATCTAGGTATGTAAAAGGTTAAAATTTCCTGAATTAAAAAAAAACCCACCTTCTAATAAAATGATATTTAAAAAATAAAAGAAACTCACATTCAATCATGTCCAATTAATATATTTTAACACTTATTACGTGCCAGACACTGAGTAGACAGGAGTGAGCAAAACAGAAAATTCCCTCACCTCATGGTGCTTCCAGTCCAGTGAACAGAGACAGAAAATATGCACGATAAATGTTTTGTCATCTTTTCAAAAACTGTAAATCCTATGAAGAAAATTCAGGTAGCAAAGTAGGGTAGGAGGTGATGGACGTGATTTGAATTGAATGACCAGTAAGATTCCTCGGGGAAATGATTTTAACAAGGGAGCAAGTCACATAGTTACAGGAGGTGGAGGGGGAGGGTGGGCTAGACCAGGAAAAGTGAATAGCAAGTGCAAAGCCCCAAAGTAATAGTGAGCCCAGTGGGTCAATAAAAGCAGCAACTCTGAGGAGGCTGATAAAGTTGGAGTGGAGAGGGCAGAGGGAATAGTGGGAAAGAAGTGGGGATCAGAACTTCCAGGATTTTTTTCTAAGTGGGGAATTGCTGAGTATAGAAGGGACATGACTTTTGACTTACATTTTACAAGGATTACTGTGGCTGCCATGTTTACTAGACTAGGGGTAAAGACGGTGTGGAGGCAGGCGGACCAGCTAGAGGGTTACTGTAATACTTAGGCCCGATGATCTGGGCTTGGACCAGGATGGTAGCAGAGGAGCTGGTGGTAAAAAGTGGACAGAGTTTGGGTATCCATTGAAAGTAAAGTCAAGGATATGCGGTGGATTTGATAAAATTATAAGGAAAAAGCAAATCAAGAATGAATGCAAGGTTTTTAGCCTAAGCAACAAGAAAGTAAATATGCATAAACTGACATGTGGAGAGTGCAAATAGATCAAGTTTGGAAGAAAAGATCATTAGCCAGTTTTGAACATGTTGAGTTTTGAGATGTCTATCAGACCAAACACCAGCATCAAGTACATAACTGGATGTGAGTCTGGGGTCAGGAGAGGTGTTAGGTTTGGATATGTACATTTGAGCATCATCACAACAGCGATATATTTAAGGCCATGAAAATGGATGAGCTCTCTAAGAAGAAAATGTAGATAGAGAAGACCAAGGACTGATCTCATACTTCAGTCCAAGAGAAACTAGCAAAAGCAACTGAAAAGTAGTCAGTGACAGAGGGAAAAAACCAAGAAAGTCATGTAAGTCAAGTGAGGAAAACGTTTCTAGGACAGTTTGGCAGTCAGGACATAAAGTAAGGTTAGGACTGAAATTAACCAATGGGTTTACCAGCATGGCGGTCATTTACTATCCTTGACAAGGACAGTCCAGTGGGGTCAAAAGGCTGACAGCAAAAGGTTAGGAGAGAATTGAGAGCAATAAGGAGATCAATATAGGCAACTGTTCTGAGGAGTTTTCCTCCAAACAGTAGCAGACACATGGAATGGTGGCTGGAAGTCGAGAGAGAGTTTCTTGTTTTCAAGGTAAGAGAAACAGCACACGTGTTTGTGCTACGGGGTGATTCAGCAGAGGACTGGCCTTGGACAGAGTTCATGGAGTATCAGGCGGGCATCTGGAACACAGGAACACATGCTTGTGGGGAGGTTAACGTGATGGAGAATATCCGTAGAAGATCCCTTCTGGTTGCTTCTGTTTTCTCAATGATAATGGTCACTAGCTAAATGAATGGGGGCAGTGGGGCCAGAAGTGGGAAGACAGGTGTGAAGTTATCCTATAGGTGAATGGGAGAATGTACCGACCAGGGACATGAGGGCAGCAGCATGGTCAGACCCGATTGTGTATTTGCTCAGGTTTTTTTGTTCAACTGTGTGGATGCAGGTGCACATTTGACAGAGAGTTGGATTTAACCCAGCTTTTTGGGGTTTTGCCAAGTAAGAACAATGAAGTGGGTGGGAGGGAGTTACAAGGTAGTTGAAGGTATATGAAAGACATGATTATAATAATTGAGTGTGGAGTTCAGGATGGATAAGAAGGGAAATGAAGCCGTGAAGCCAGGCGACAGAAAGTTCTAAGTTGTAGGAACAAAGAGTTTGGGCCCCAGGGGGTGGAAGGATTGCTGGAATTGGGAGATGTTGTAGGCAGGCTAATGCCCTCTGTGTGCCATGATGTCCACATCCTAGTCTCTAGAACCTGTGAATATGTTAGATTATGTGGCAGGGGAGTTAGGATTGCTCTTCCAGTGACTTTAAAGCAGAGCTGTCTGGGTGGCCTAATGTAGTTATGGGGTCCTTAAAAATGGACTTTGAGGGCCTCTCCTGGTGGCGTAGCGGTTTAGCACTGGGCTGCGAGGCTGCCCGCAGCCTCTGCAGCGCCGGTTCGTTCCCCGGCCGCCGGCGAGGGTCCCACAAAAAAAAAAAAAAGAAAGAAAAAAGACTTTGAAATGGCTTTGAAGTTGTCAGAAGCCATGAGCCAAGGAATGCAGATAGCCTCTGAAAACTGGAAGAGGCAAGGGAGTGGGTTCTACATGGAGCTCCCAGAAAGGAACACAGTTCTGCCCCATCTTGACTTTAGCCTGGCTAGATTCATGTCAGATTTCTGACTCTCAGAACTATAATACATTAGTTTGTGTTGTTTAAGCCAGTAAGTTCATGGTAGTTTGCTATAGTAGCAGTAGAAGTGGAATGCAGAAACCAGAGGGAAGGAGCTAAAAATCCAAATAGTGAACTTGAATTTGGGAGGGTTATAGTTTTGGTAATGACAAAGTCAGGAATAGGGCCCTGGACTTGAGGCAAAGTTGTCAACCAGGTTGTTGGAAGAACATTCCTCATGGAAGTTGGCAACTGAAAACCCAGATTTGACATGGCTTCTTCATGTAGGTCAAAAATATGTGGCAACTTATGAACGCAGTGGAGTTTTTTTGTTTGGTCTTTCACTGGCAGTCATGCCCAGCAGAAATGGCCTTCCCCGTCCTGCAGCTGATCTTTATTAGTGTTTACTGCTCATTGGTATAAACTGTGCTGCTCAGATTTGGATTAGGGGAAGATCTGGTCTAAATTAAAACTGTAATAAATGAGCACTGTTTACATTTCCTCACACCCGCCCTTCTCCACACACACGTCAAATTACTCTGGAAATGAAATGCAAAATAAAACGAGGAAGGATTCTGTTCTTCATTAATGTGTAATTACAAAACGCCGGGGCTCCCCTGCTGGGTGCAGACGGAAAGCCCATGGCAGGGTGGGAGTGCTTGAGGGTGGGACGTTCTTCATTGCTGTTAACTATGGGTGAGTGATTATTTTCATGTCTGCACAAAGAGATGAATAAAACTGAGGACTTAGGTGAGATCTGTACCCCTTTGCAGAACCATAATGAGGTGAGAAAAGCAAGTGGGCAGAACTGTTCCTATTGCAAGACCAAAACCTTACCACCTAATGATCTTCTCTCTGTTGTCTGTCTGTCTGTCTGTCTGTCTCTTAAAAATAAACTAAAGCATTTAATGAGTAACTTTGAATTCGGCTTTATTCCCAGGCTTAACCCACTTAATCTTTTGTGTAAAAGTAGCAAAGATGATAGAGATGGTCTCCATTTGCTTCAATTTACTTTAAAGATACTTGTAGTCTCAGGGCTGGGAGAGGAGCAGGCGAGGATGCAGGGAGGTGGTGTCAGGCTCCAGGACCAGCAGCCCCAGCAGCCCAGGCTCGTTGTGCAGGGAGGCCACGCAGTCTCACCTGTGCAGTGGAGGCGACAACAGTTTACCTGGCCTCCCAGCAGGACTTGTGAGATAAGTGAGACTTGCTGAGAGTATTGATAAAAGTGCTGGCACGGTGCCTGGCACCATGCTCAAGGAAGGCATCATCGCTGTTCTTAGCAGTGGAACAGGGAAACAAGATGAGAGGAAACCTGTGTCCCTCATTCCAGCCTCTTTCCCCCAACTATGATCATTTCTCAGTTTTAATTTAAAACTTCGCATTTAATCTGAAATTTGAATCTCGTTAGCTCTTTCTATAGCACTTTCCCACATTCTAAATAACAGTTGACTAACCACTGATTTTCTTGGTAATTCATAAGAGAAAAGATATTATAGGGGCACTTTGGAAAGAAAGTATAGTTTTCCTCAAAGAGCACACAGACTTTTTTTTTAAAGGATGGGGCTGCGCTTTCCACTTGGGTAGCCTCTGAACCCATGGGGTTCAGAGCCAATGAAAATTAATAAAATTAAAAATTCAGTCCCTCAGTTGTGCTAGTCACACTTGCAAGTGCTTCCGTGGGCCTGATGGAGACTGCACTGAGCCGTGACAGGAGGGGGCATTTCCAGTGTTCCACTGTGCACGTGCTACCTGGCTTATGAGTGCTCAGTAAACACGGGATAGAAAGTAAGGGATGAGATGCAGTGTTGAAGACAAGATGGGGAGGTAAAGAAGAGAAATTGTATCAGTTTCAAAAATTTGTGAAGAACTAGTCCTGCACTTTCCTGCACCGAAACCACTAAACAGTAAACAAAACTGCCCGTAAATTATCTGTGGAGAATATGAGAAAGAAATCTCAATGAATATATTTTAGCTATTGAAAAAATTCCTGGTATACTTCTTTTTACGTGGATTGTAAAAAGATTCTGGATCCTGAGTTGAGAGGGTGGTGGCTTGGACCAGGCTGCTGTCAAGAAAGTTGGTGAGAAGTGTTAGTTTCGGGATAAACATTGAGACAGAAAGATGGTGCCACGTGTCCTGCAGACCAAATGCACAATGCAAGGAAAGTTACTTTGGGCTGCTCAGCCATGGGTGTAATGGGGTCAAACACACCCCAATGTGAAAGGGGTTGGCCTGACTGTGGGTCCTCACCCACATGCTTAAAAGGGACTTATGAGACTCAACCACAGGTACACTCAAAAAGGGTAATAAAGGGTTTCTTTACAAAAAGGGGAAATGAAGAAATGAATAACTCAGGGAGAACAGAGAGATAAATTGAATGCATCCTACTGTTATAGGACAGCCCTTTTCCCCCTAACACTACCAGTTCTGCTGATCTGGAACCCCAATGGCATGCTGAATGCCTGTGAAAAACCAAGCACCCCCAAGGCACACATGTCTGGTTTTATACCAAATCTGGCTGCTTAACTCCATCCTCAGTTCCCAGCAACCCTCCCTAAGGTGATGGTGACATTACGGGATTTGTAGTCCTTGGTGTGTTGGATCTCTTTGGTCTGTGGTCCAGGAGGGAGGATATAAAACCTGTTTGTGGAGTTTATTCAGGACATCCTCTTCCCCCAACAAGCCTATTAATCATCTAGTTATTTCTTTTTACCTTTTTAAATGTGACTACTAGAAACCTTACGATTACCAAGGTGGCCTGTACCGTATCTCTATGGAACAATGCCGGATAACTTGTCTTAGGAAGAAAGGAGTTTGCAGTGTTCCTCCCCATTGTTTTTTCCAAAGGTGATTCAGAAATCCTTAGTGATGTGGGCTGTATTCTCCAGGAGGCTTTTGCACTGCAGCAGGAGACTCTGAAACCCATCCTGATACAGAAGCCAGATTACAAGGCTTTTGATTGGTAGTTTTTCCCCCCAACTACCAGAGTAAAGGCAGTAATTATGTCCACATTGTCTAACTAAATGCTGCTGGCATGTGGCATAAGAGCTTGTTTCAGGCGGCTCTGGGAGAGCTGAGTGCTGTCCTCCCTCAATAGATAATGAAGGTGGGGGCTGAGCCCTCACAGCTTTCCTGTGTGGCTGACACCTCCATGCCAGCTCTGCATTGCAAGATAAGAGGAAAGAATGATTCTGAGAACCCCTGGGAAGTGAGGGGGGACCCCTGCTGTTCTCTAAAAGGCATTCTAAGAAAAGACTTCACAGAAAATCAATTGCGATCACTTAAGACCTTTCCTTTAACTCACTCTGTTCCACCCTAGGCTTATTTTTTCTTAGAAGAGGACAAAGCAATGTGTGAAAAATTATATACCATTCCTGTGGTGTCTTTGAAACAAGTTTATAAATTCCTAATATGCATTCCTATTAGTTAGGAGACTCAAAGAAAAGAGGGTGTCAGTAAAAATCATCCACTAGGACAGGTGATGGTTTTGGAAGCAGGGTGCACGGGCATTGTTGGGGTAGGTGATCCAGGATCCCAGGATCGGGAGGAAATGAATCTGAAGAAAGGAAAAGCCTCGAGAGGTGAGACACAAATCCCCGCCCCCCACCACCCACCCTGTGTGGATTCTGAATGAGGCTTCCAGACTCCCCTTCAGGCCTTCACTTCCCTGTGGGCGGAGGCTTTCATTCTCCATGGGAACCCAGGGAAGATTTGAGCTGAAAAGACCGTATCCTGTTAGTTCATGGATTTCCCCCTTTGCGGTTTCTGCCCACAGCCCTTCTTATTTTTAGATCAGATGTTTTAAGTATGTCAGCTTCTTTTACCCCAGCATGCTGTGGGTGAACAGTGTGGGGTTGATCTCTCCAAAGTGTCAGAAACCTTTCTCATATGCCCAGAATAGCCTCTTTCTAAAGGTGTGACCTTGACACGGAGAATTGAAGGTCAGCGGACGCCCTGTATGCCACAGGAGGCCTATTCTGTTACTTAAAGAATGTAGGTTATTTTACATTAAGAACAGCGAGGCCCCTGGGAGCTTTTTGTCCTTTTGCCTTTTCTTAGTTGATTAAGAAGTCACTGCTTCCCCTTTTATGACCTGGAAATAATGTAATTTGGAGGGTGTCATCCAGGTGTTGGTTTATCAGTGAGTGTGTCCCCTCTGTCTGAGGAGCTCATCTTTACTGTCCTCTCCTTGTCTGTCATGTGATGTCTCCCCCTCTCTCTTCTTAGCACCCAGATCCCTAAACACAGGATAAGTAGCTCTGGTCTGCTCTATTAGTCTTGAGAATTTACTGTGTAAATTGTCCATCCAAGTTACTAAGTCTTGACCTTTTCTTGTACTAATCTGTCTGAAGAAAAATTGTCCATTCAGCCTCAGAAGAACTCAAATTCGGGTAGGTGGAGTTTTTCCCAGTGCTGTGATAACAGCGTTGATCCTAGAGACAGACAAAGCCTGGGGTTGTACCCAAGTCTGTTGTTACATCCCAGTTGTGTCATCTCAGGCTGTCTGATCTCTGGGTGCCTCCCTGTCCCCCTCTAACTGAGAGCACTGATAACTGCTGCCCAGCGGCCATGGTAGAGAATGAGGTGCCGTGTGTGCTGGAGTAAGGGTCTGGCACAGGGGAAGTGCTCAGAAATGCTCACTATAATAATAATTAGCTATAATTCTAAGGAACAAGCTACAGGTAAAATAAGCATGGCTGAAGTCCACAGATACTAGAATTTCACATTACTCAATTCGTCTTATTTTGTCATAAGGGACTGTATAGTCTATTGGTTACGTGGCTTAGAGGCCACCAATTCGTCATTTCCTTGGTGTGCATAACTAAGAACAAGAACAGTATGCTGCTTTAACACACACACACACACACACACACACACACACAATTCTTCTTTTAAAACAGTTAAGTATTTAGTAAATTAAAGCAGTAATTTCCAATTTTGTATACATTACAAATGTAGCTAGAAGCTGCCAGTTGGTTTTAAAAACATGTCCCCTGCATAGCTGGGTGTGGGGGTGAGGAAATATGGAACCATGCTGAATAAGGTCCTCTTTCTTCTTCTGTAGCTTCGCAACCCAGCACTCAACCACTGCGCCACCGGGGAGGCTATCTTCTTCTGTAAAAATGCTGTTATGGAAGTTATTGCAGGTAAACCTTAGCTTAGTAGCTGGCATGTATTACCCATTATTCTTACATTCTCAATTATCACAAATCCTTGGCTGACTATAACTGGTGCTTTCCAGAGCCACCAGCTGCAAAGACTGAAGAGACTCTGGCATGAGCATTTTTGGTGTTGGGGTATTAATAGTCCTTGGCCCCAAATCACCCATGGGACCATAGATCTGAAAATTGCATAAAATCTGTACCTGCTTCTAGGCTCCCAGAGTGTTTGCGCTGGGGGAACCTGAGATTGTTCCCACTGATCTATTCAGGCTGGTAAAGCTGTTGGAGGTTGCACTGCCTGCCTGTGCCTGCTCAGCTCAGGTCTAGAATACAGTGGAGTCCATTACAGTTGTGCCCATTAGAATATTTACTCTGACTTTCCAGGGATCTTCCTTGTTGCAATATAAGAGTTTAGCAGGAAGTTTGCAATGGGGCATGTGGGAACAAAGCCAGGCTAAAATCTCAAGGCTTTGGCTGGAACATTGCAGACAAGAGAGAGAGGAGCCCTTGGTTGCTGGTGGCTCCTGGGAAAGAGAGCAGGTAGTAATGGAAATAAACGGAGTTGCTGGGAGGATCTCAGGCTGCTCAGTGGCAACTGGCATCAGGGCACGAGTGTGGCCCTGATCAGGTGTGGCCCACGGAAGTCAAAGAGCATGCTCTTTGGATCCAGATGAAAGCCGTCAACGCTCTAGACCAGAGAACTGCAAATTGAAATAACTGAGATTAAAACTAGGCTGCCCCAGGGGCTTGCCCGTGTCACTGTCTTTTGCATCTGATCTTTCCCCTCCTTAGAGGGCACAGTGGGAGCCCGGAGAAGGCGCAGGAAAGGAGCTGGAGGTGTGGCCTCAGCTGCATTAGCTGGCAATTCTGTGGGTATAGAGAAATTCAGGGGGATGCTGGGGACTTGAAGTATGGGTAAGTAAGGCAGTCTGGAATAATAATGGTCAATTATTGGGACATTTCTTGGGGGATTCAATAGGCAAAGTATTTTCTGTGTATTTTCTCGCTCTCAGGGGACAGGTGCCTGGTTATCCCATTACTCAGATGAATGAAAGAGACTCAGAGCTCCCAGCACTTTCCCGAGTCACAATCTCGCAAGGTTAGAGAGCCAGGATTCAGACCAAAGTCAGTCAGTCTCCAAAGCCATGGTGAGCTCCAGCTCACGGTCCTTGGTCCCCACGCCCCTGTACAGATCCTTGATGTACAGAATCTTGATGCCGTCCTTTCCTCCCCATTGTAGCATGTATTACAAGCATAATTAAATAATTCCATGGGTAGTCATTTGTCTACTTTCTAGAAGATTGGAAGCTCCATGAGGCCGGGGTGAGGACTCTGCTCCCTACTGCTGTAACTCTGGCCCTTTTGTGCTTCTGGCCACATGTTGGATGCTCTTACTTTCTGTGGAAGGAATGAGTGGAGTAGTTTGGGGTAGAGTATATGATAAGATTCAAGCACTGGGGCCTCCCTGGTGGCGCAGGCAGTTGAGTGCCACACTATGAAGCTGTCCACAGCCTTTGCAGTGTGGGTTCGATCCCAGCCGGCCGGCGAGAATCCCACATGGCGCAGCAGACCTCTGCTGTCTCACCTGCTGCTCCCCTCAGCAGTGGATTTCATCAGGCTGCCTGTTCTCTTCCCTACTCTGTCTCTGGTGAATCCTCTCACCCTCCCATGCCTCTAGCCTGTACCCTGGTTCTTGTATAAATAAATAAATCTTAAAAAAAAAAGATTCAAGCACTAAGGTATAAGATATATATTTCGCTGGATGTGGCAACTGATAGACTGTGCAAGGGAGGGAATAAGGTAGACAGTGCCAAGGGATAGAACCCATGGGTTTTTCCTGTGACTAAATCCAGTAGAATGGAGAAAGAAAGAAAAAGGGGCTCAATGGGACTATAATAAGTTCGTTTTCTAAAATAACATACTAAGGATAAGCCAGGTATAAGTGGATAGGAGACATTTAGAAATAGAAACCCAGAAACTGAGAGAAATCTGGGGTACAATTAGGGCTTGTAGATGTGAGGCTGCTCCTCTGGTCTGGGTTCTCCTTTCCTGCTTTCAGTGGCATAACTGGGCATGTGGGAAGGCTGCACCCCCTTACCCCAAATCAGTCACAGCCATGTGACTGGATTTGGCTGATGATATGTGAGCAAAATACATGTGTTATTTCTAGGTGGAAGCATTTGACAGCTAGTGTGAGCTCCTCCATATGCTCACTTACTTCTTCTGTCCACCAGCTGCATTCCAAATGGTGCAGGTTGTCAGGCAGGGTTCTGCAGCGAGGACGAGGAGGAGAGCACCCTGCCAGCATGTGGTGGGCACCCAGTATAAGTGAAGTAATCCTCTGATGTTTGAATCCACCAAGATTTGGGCAGTGTTTGTTATAGCAGCTTAACCTAGTCTACCCTGACTGATCAAAAGCCATGTACATTCAGTCAGTTCCATACTTATTTATGAGGTACTGTGTTAGCTGCTGGGGATACCATGGTGAGCAAGACAGGTATGTTCCTAGAGGGGAGAATGTGGAGAAGAAAAGAGAAAAAGAACAGGAGTTGGGGGTAGGGCTCAGAAGAGGACCAGATGGAGCTAGGTGGCAGGAAGGCACTCAGAACAGGAGGAAGCAGCAGGATCCATAGGAGACACAGCCTGTACCCAGCCTCGGGCCCTCATGAGGACTAAAAGGGCAGGAGGAAGTCGGTTCTGGGGTGACTTTTCCCAGACTTGCTTCCCTAATGCAGTCGATCTTGAAGCATGGCTGAACTGTAGCTGCCTTATGTGGAAACTTGTTAGGAAGGCAGGATCTCAAGCTCCACAGCAGAGCTTCTGAAGCAGGGATGGACCACGCCCTCCGGGGGTTCTGAGCTGTGCTTTAGTCAGGGAGCCATTGCTCTGCTGCAGCTCCAAACACATGACCAACTTCCTTCCAAGAGCAGGAAGGGCTCCTGGGACCACCAGAAACCCTAAGTTTTCCAGAAACTCCTCTAGTGACTCTGGTGAGAATTAACTGAGTGATGAGGTCCCTGTGGTCACCTGGGAGGATAGGACACCAGAGGCCAGGATGGGAGGGGATGGACGCGCTGTCACATGACAGCACAGCACCTGAGGAGCAGCAGCTGAGCTGCCTTGGAAATGGGTGTCTCCTGGGATTGTGCTGGAAGCCAGACAGCACACGTCAGGCTGGGAGCCCCGGTCCCTTTGTGTTTTCTGCCTCTGTCCCATAGAGGCAGAGGGACAGGGATGGTGACAGACTGCAAGGCCCCTGCAGTGTGACAGGCACTGCCAGGTTTGCTCTTGTCAGGGTTTCAGCTCATCCTCACAATTACTTGAGGGAGGTAGGTGGGTGTTCTTGCACCAAATCAGATGATGAAAGGAGGCTTAGTGAGTTAAGGAACATGCCCGCCGGGGACAGCAGGTGAGTGGTGGACAGGGTTCACCAGGCCCCCCAGAGTCACTATTGTTTATTCATTGCCCATTTGCCTCTGGAGTCCTCCAGTCTGTGGCTATCCACATACTCCGGTAGGCGCTAAGCTGTGTTCTGAAAGATGTGTGGATATTAGCAAAGGGAAGAGAAGACAGAAAATTCTAGGCAGATAAGTGGCTGTGAAGAATGCAAAGTATCAAACACATGAGGCTAACTTGTGCTTGCCACTCAGAGCATAGGTTGTGTGTGAGAAAAGGTGGCAGCAGCTAGGGAGAGACTGGATCCTGCAGGCCACATGTGACATACAGGGATCAGAGGTAACACCTGTGAAAATGGGTGACAACCAGTGTTCCTATCTCAGATAAGAGTGTCTGGTGCAATCAGACATGAGTTTCCTCTTTCTCTTTCCTGTTTCTGTCCAAACCAATTTTAAGGTGGACCTCATAATCCCAGCTAATTAATTCCCTATGAATAAAATTTCATCCTAAGATATCATGGTAAGATCAACAGCAATGACAAAGAAATGTCATAGCCTACAGCAAATAAAAAGCCCCAGATCACATAAAAAGCCATTTTCAAAGCGGTAATTGCTGTCATTTATTGAAATCCGACTGCAAGACAGGCAGTACTTACTAAGTGCAGGCAATTTACATGTAATATTTCATTTATTCTTTATAACCACTCTATGAGGTAGATGGTAATTTCCATATTTTAAAGACAGGAAAGTGAAACCCAGAGAGGTTAAGTCACTGGCTCCATCATACAGAAAATGGCAAGACAGAAACAGCCTTGGATGCTGGCACCCACGCTTAACCTTTTGTCTCAGATGATCTGTGGAAGTCAACGGCCTGTGGGCTGGGAATCAGCAGGAGCATGAATGGAGGCAGTGCCCTGGTGTGGGACAGGACTGAGCCCCCCCGACACTGGCAGTGCTTCTGTTTTAGATCCCATCAACCTACAAGAACTTAACCCAGGGTCTTCCATTGCAACTTTTTAATTATAAGCACACCTTTACAAAATTGAAAGGCTTCAAAAACACCAAATGATTCTTTTCATAAGTGGGCCTCAATTGCAGAGAATTTAATATTTTACAAATGTGAAAGGCTCTTTTATTCCTTTGGGCTTTCCTGGGTAGTAATATTCTCTCAGAATAATCTGGGGCTGCCGAAGACAAGCAGAGAAATAATTTGCTGTGCAGAAGCTAAAGTCTTACTTCATCAGTGAGTGTCACAGGGATAGATAGCAGGTGCCATCTCTCTTGGGCTGCTCCATGTTTGCCCATTTTCTTGGCTTCATGTCTATGTTCTTGCTCTTCCTCTACCAAGGGAGCGAAATTCTTTCCTCTTGTCCCAGACACAGTCATTATATCTATACCCAGCCCCCAGAGTCTCCTCCTCTACCTTAAGGTCTGACCTCAGTTAGGATGGGCTAGGTTATGCTACAGTAATAAACATCAGAGGTTAGAAACTATTAGAAACCATTAGAGGCTAGAAACTACAAAGATCATTCCTGGCTTACCACATAGTTACCCAGAGTCAGCTGGGGACTTGCATTTCACCTGTGTTGTGTTGTCTCCCTTAACTCTGACAACAAGGCCAGTATTTTAAATTCCAGTTCATAATAAGAAAGCAGTGACACAAGGGTTAAGAGTGTGGTGAGGAATTCATCTCAACCAAATCGATTTGGACTTTGTTTCCAGCTGCTGACAAAATGGTGACACCATTTTGGATGCCCTGGTTGCTTCAGAGCTTTGATTTCAAAACTGCAACCAAGATTTAGTCATTCAAAAGTCTTTTTTTCCCCCTTAGAAAGCACAGCTTTGGTAAATTAGAACCCTTGTTTGACAGTTATGAATTTCAAAGGCCTGCTTAGAAACGCAGAAAACCAAGAATCATAACTGTAAATTCTCTGCAGTAAGCCTTCTCAAGTAGAAACCCACAGGCCTACTGAAGCAGTAAGGAGGAAGGTGTGGAGCGAGACAGAGATGTGTCTGGGCATGGAAAACAACAGCAGCTAGTGTACTAAGACAACACACTTTCCATCCGTATCAGAAAATATTCCAAAGGAGCCAGTTTTCCCCACATCTTCCAGGCTTTGTGTGTCTATTGAGATCTACAAAATGACAAACTTTCAACCCAGGAAGTCACATCCAGAGATTTTCTCATAATATCACTTCTGAGGGCCTCCCCTGGTGGCGCAGCAGTTGAGCGCTGGGCTGCGAAGCTGCCCGCAGCCTCTGCAGCGCCGGTTTGATCCCCGGCCACCAGCGAGGGTCCCACATGGCGCGCAGACCTCTCCTGCTGCACCTGCTGCTCCCCTCAGCAGTGTATTTCGTCAGTCTGCCTGTTCTGTTCTCTGCTCTGGCTCTGGTGAATTCTCTCACCCTCCCGTGCTTCTGACTGTACCCAGTGCTTGTATAAATAAATAAATAAATCTTAAAAAAAAATAATATCACTCCCTAACAGATGAAGTGGCATATAGATGCTACTATTTTCATAATTGCCCCATAGTATTCCTTGTGAAAATGAGAAATTTCCTATCAAGGTGGGAATTGGATATAATTCTTCTTGAGGTAACATCTTTTTATTTTCTCTCCAGGATATTTTTCCCATTGATGTAAGGATCGTGATCAAGTTTTAGAGTACCTGCTGAAATAGTTCAGTTTGATAAGTCGATTCATTTGCAAATCCTCATGTTAGCCTTCCACGGGGCTAAATATTTTTTCCCTTGGGCTAATTAACCCAGTTGATTACTGCTTTTGCTACTGATGTCAAGATTAAGTCTGCAGTCTTCACGGGGTCTAATTACCTGAGATGTGTTTCAGCCCTTTCTAAAATACATGCACTTAGTTGCCAGGAGAACCATGCAATGTAAATAGGTAGAAATACATAACTTCTAGAGACATTCAAGGTCTTTGTGAGGAAAGAGGGAGAAGTGTTTTTCCTTTCTGGAAGCCAATAAAAATTTGGAAAAATAATAATATTTATCTTTTGTGGGTTTTTTTTTCTTTTCCCAAACATTTTATTTTTTTAAATTTCAAATATATAGAAAAGTTGAAAGAATTTTAATTTATCTCACCACCTAATAGTAGTTATCTCACTGCCATTTATATTTTGCTATCTTTGCTTTATCACATGTTGAAGTGTCTATCTGTTCCTGTATCTAGCCAGTAAACTTTCTGTTTTTGATGCACATCAAAGAAAGTTTCAGACATCAGTGTAATTCAATTCAAAATACTTTTATTACTATTTTTTTTTGCCCTTAAAAGATAAATTTATTGTCTTACAATTCTGGAGACTGGAAGTCTGGATTGGGTCTTTTGGGGACTAAAATCAAGGTGTTGGCAGAGCCTCATTCCTTCCTTGGCTTTAGGAGCCCACCCATTTCATTGTCTTCTGCAAATTAAAGAGACCATCTCACTCTTTGGCTCATGGCCCCTTCCTCCTTCTTCAAAGCAAGAACTGTAGCATCTCCAAATTTTCTGAACTCTGCTTCTACCATCACATCTTCTCTGACTGTGACATTCTCCCTCCCCATTTTCTTCTTATAAGGTACCTTGTGATAACATTGGGCCCATTTGGTTAATCCAGGACAACCTATCTATCTCCAGATCCTTATCACATTCCCAAGTTCCCTTTGCCATGTAAATTAACTTTATTAGTGGAATTGGGTTGTAGTAACAAAATGTCATACTGGGTGGCTTAAACAGCAGAAATTAATTTTTTCAGTTTTAGAGGCTGGGAAGTTCAAGATCAAAATGCTGATCCATTGGGTTCCTGGCGAGGGTTCACTTCCTAACTTATGGAAGAGACTGCCTTCTTGCTGTGACCTCACACGGCTGAGCGAGTGAGGACTCTCCTGTCTCTTCTTATAAAGATACTAATCCTGTCAGATCAGGGTGCCACTCTTATGACTCATATCCTCTTTTAAAACTTAATTACCTCCTTATAGATCCTAGCTCCATATGTAGCTACACTGGAGGTTAGGAGTCAAATGTATGAATTTTGGAGAAAGAGATAAAATTCAGTCCATAGTAGTAACATATTTATTAATAGGCTCTGAGCATTAGGACATGGACATCTTCATGGAGCTTGGGGGATGGGGCATTGTCTGATCTACTAGGGCATAAAAAACTTTTTCCTGTTTAAATCTCTCTAGAGACTTAGGGAGCCAATCTACAGATGACATGTTCAAGGACTACGTCCTGGGGCACTCCTGCAAGTCAAGGATATGAAGAGGAGCTAGAGAAGGCACCCTCAGAAGGAACAGTCAGTGAGGCAGGAAAGGAGGAAACCTAGCAAGTCTCCAATAGGAGAGCATGTTTCTGGAAGAGACTGGATATCACTGCTGCTGACAGATCAAAGGGATGAAGAAGGAGGCTTGGCCACTTGGTGGGTTTATCAAAGTGAAGACCATGGGTTTATCAAAGTGAAGACCACGGGGCACCTGTTCTGGTGATATGGTGGGGTTGAGTGCCCGGGTAAGTAACTTTGTGACAGAGGGGAGGAGAGAAAGTGGGTACAGTGGTGAATGGAGGGGACAAGACCATTTCAATGAGCTTTTTCAGGGAATTCTGGTAAGAAGCGGAACAAGGAAAGGAGTAGTGACTTTTGTGGGCGTCATCATCACCAAATTGCAATATTTGAAAATATTGGCTGACTCCATTCCCAAGCTCCAAAAAGTAGAGGAATAAGAGAAGGAGAAAGCAAGAGTCTGCAGTGTAGACTGTCCACCACGGTTCAGCACTAAAGGAAATCACATGAAGCCGATGTCTACATTCAACAGTACCACACTCTTTCCTCCTTCCTCTTGACTCTCTTCTATTTTATCTTACTGTTCTCTTCATGCATTTCTTATTCATTCCTTCCTTCATTTCACAAACACATAAGTCCCCATACCATTGAAATTTGCCTCTACAACAGGGATTAGCATGAAGCGGTTAATGATTAAGTTCCCATGGGCACTTGGTGTATGTATGTGCCATGATAGCCTGGTCAGGAGAAGTGAATATTCATCACTAGTCTCTAGAAAGGCATTTCACAATGTGGGTATTATATCCTTACCTTGTTCTATATAGAAAAATAAACTTTAGGTGAATTAAACTCTAAATATAAAAGACAAAGACATAGCTCGATTAGAAGAAAATGCAGAATGTATTTTCGTGTGGTGTTGGAATGGAAAACGATTTCTTAAGGTACCAAAAAGTGAAAACCATACAGGAGATAACTGATAGACTTAATGATACCACAAAGATTTCTGATGCCATCAGCAAAGTTAACCAGTAATAGATTTGGAGGGGACCAAGTGGCAACAGCTAACAAATATTTCAAATATACAGAGAAATCCTGTGAAGCAGTTACATGAAAGGAAAGAAGATTATTGTCACAGATCCTGTTAATAACCTGCCCACATCCCTTGGTCCACTTCTGAGCTCACCTGCTGCTGTGATGGATCTTTGGTTTCCTGCATCACATGGCTTCCCACCTCAGGTCAGGAAACCTCTCTCTGTCTTATGGCCTGAAGACCCTCTCCGGTAGAGAAGCATGCTCCACTAGGTGCAGTGCAAACAGGAAGTGCTGTCGTTGAATCCCCCAGGGGTGGCGTACTACCAGTAAAGACTGAGGGGAGACTATAAATAGCCCAGCTTCTCTATTTCTTAGCAAGACAATTCTGGGGTATTGAACACAGTTCCTCTGAGGATCCTTTGCAAGACTGAGCCTCGATTGCCCACAGTGGTAACCTGCTCATAACCCACCCTTCATTGGTTTTGCTCCCTTCTTTGTCTCAGTGCTGACTCTCTCCCTTGTGCTTCCTAATAAATAATCTGCATTCACATCCTTGCTTTCAGGGGAACCCAAATTGAAAAGCTGACTGGATGCCAAGTGGATAGAATCTGGAAACCAGATTAAGACAGATATAAATAAGCATTTCACAGAAGGGGAAATAAGGAAGGTTAATAAGCGTGGGAAGAGATGTTCAACTCCAGTAATCAGAGAAATGAAAGCTATATAGGGAACTATCACCTCACCCCCACCCCAAAATAGGGCAGACATTAAAAATCTGAATTTTATTAAGTGCTTGTGAAGATGTGGAGAAACCAAAAGAACAACTAGTACAGCCACGGAGGGAAACATTGCCAGTGCTGAGTGGATTTGCATATCTGCACACTCTAGGGTCCCATGAAGCCCCCCTCCCCAACCCACGTGTGCGTGACCCACACAAACTTTCACACCCATCCTGCCTTGTGTACTCATCAAGTCGGTCTTCTGTGCTCCTGGTAATCCGACATTTCCCAAGTACATCTTGCTCCTTGTCAACTTCTCCTTCCTAACCCGACGACTTCGCTTCTTACTGAATTGAAGATATAGAAGTAAAAAGAAAGATGTTCCCGTGTGCTCCTGTCAACAGATCCACCAACCTGCCAGTAAATGTGCCCTGTCGCATGCTGCCCTCCCTTCCCAAAGCAAACTCCTCCATGTTTCTTGCCGCCTCAAGAAACCTTGCTCCTGAACCTTTAGGGCCATTTACATCTGCACTGTGTTATCTTCATCTAGAAGGAGGCAGAGAAGGAGGAAGAGGAGAAAGGAAAAGGAAAAATAATGTCTCTCTTTTACCCATCCTCCTCCATGTTTTGTTCCATTTTTCTCCTCCCTTCTGCAGTAAAATTTCTCTAAGGAATTGTTTGTAATTCTCTGTCTCCCCCAGAATGAGTCCATCAGCATCATTTCACATTTTGATGGTGTCGTCCTTCTGAAGCCTTTCTTCACTGCTCCAAGGACGTTTCTCTCTGGCTTGACTCTTCTGTGTCATAGCCGCTACTTTTTAATAAAACAAATACGGTAAGAGAAAATAACGGCTCTTCCACAGAGCAACGATGATGTTAAGAACTGAGGGTTTTCTTTAGTTCAGTTGTTGGAGAAAAAGAAATTAATTGTTCTTGGAAAGGATTTAAGTGGGGACTCTGGGACAGGCCTCCTAAGAGCTACAGGTAAGGCTGAATGGGCTGATCCTAGCAGGAAAGCTTTGTGGAAGCAGTGTTACCTTCACACACCCTAAAGGATGGAGAAGAGCAGTAGGAGGACATCCCAGTGGGGCAGAAAGGGAAGAGCAGGGAGTAGGAAGGTGGAAGATCCAGGCCAGACCTCCTAGTCTTAGTAGATGGTTCGTGGGGTGGGAGCTGGGGTGGAAGAGAAGATAAAAATACTAAGATCAGATGGTAGATGCCTTGGGTAAGATTAAGGAATTTGGAGTTGGTTCCAACACTAATAATATTAGTAATTTCTGGCATTTATTGAATACTTACTCTATGTCAAAATGCTTTTTCTAAGTACTTTATATTTTATTTCACTTCATTTTCTCAGTAAGTCTATAATATATCCTATTCTACTGATGAGAAAAGTAAGTCAAACAAAGCTCAAGTTGGCTGCCCAGTGTCACACAACTATTGGCGTGGAAGCCAAGATTTGACCTCAGGCAGTCTGACTCCAGATCACCCACTTTTATAATTACTACTGCGTTGTATCTTCAGTAAGGATCACTTAAGTTTTCTGAGCAATATCGCAACATAATGGACAGGATTTGTGAGGCAGGTTTACCAGCAGTATGCACAGTCACTTGCAGAGCACAGACACTGGAAATAGGTGGTCCATGAGGAAGGGGTGTGGCAGTAATGTGGGTGGGAGTTGGCAGGGAGCTGACAAGCATGCTACCAGTGAGATGACACAGGAGGGGGCCCGTGAGGTAGCAAGTCAGCCTGGCCTCAGGGTGGTCTTGGGACATTGCCTGTGCTAGCCCTTGGGCTAGGCTCAGAGGACAGTATGGTGAAAGGGATGGACAGGTAATTAGCTAATAGTAAGTGCACTCATTACTACAAGATGAAAGGAATGTAGTGATCCAACCTAAAACAGGAGGAGGGGAAGGTGTTCTCTGCAAGTAATTATAGCTCCTTACTAAGATAAAAGATACTATGCATCAAGTAGCTAATATTTCATAACCTTGAAAAAATAATTTTGGAAAAAAAGCAGTTTAGAATATCTCTCCAGAACCCAAAGATAAAATATTTGTCTTTAGAAAACAGATGCCCTTTTCAAGTTAATCATCTTTTACCTGGAAAATCAAAGGAGGCAGTTTAATGATCACCTAATTGGCAGATGTAACTAGAACTATCAGAGATAATCTGGTTCTCTGATGCACAGTTACATAGAAAAATAAGGTCTGTGCTTGTGGATAATGAATATGTTCTCTTCAAGTAGGTTTTTAGAAGTCAGAATGAAAACACATTTTAACTGGAAGATCAAGATACAAATCAAGAAAATTCATCTCCAGGGAGAGGTTGCCGAAGGTGTAGCAATTTTTATGAGTTTTATGAATATTTATATATTCACATGGAACATACTTTATTTGCCTGACTTAGTGGGTTATTTGACTCCCTTAGACATCCTTTTATTCATAAAATGTAATTGCATTGCTATCAAAATGACTGTAATATCTGATACCTGTGCAGACATCTATCTTCTCTTTTTTAATTCAGGGATGCTTATGAAATAGATGTCTTCCTAGAAAGTTGTGCTTAAATGACATGTTAGTAATGAGAATCAAATGTTCCCAGCCACCTTCTTTTATTCCCCTGGGAGATTACAGAATCTCTCCCTGGCTCTTTTAATGTCCCTCCTTGCTCCTTCCTAGCACATCCAGAATGAGCTTTCAAAGTAGGTCTGATTGTATCACTACCACCTTCATATTCTCTACTGGTGCTGCTCCTCACCATCACCTGGGAGATGCCTGAGGGTCAACATTATCTGATTCTGGGATATAGTTTGGAAAGTTACTTTAAACAAATGTGTTTAACATGAGCTTTTTTTTTTTTTTCTCAATTGCCTCTTTCTCCCAATGGTAGTTTGCCAAAAATTCTAGTGTTTATGTTTTCTGGTTGATGGGGATTTATTTTATGTGGAAATTGTCACTCTTGTTTTGAAAGAAAAAATAACTTTCCAAAAAAAAGTGTCAGTCACATGTTGGGGCTGTGAGTGGCAATCACTTTTGAATTCAGCAATTCTTTCTTTAATACAGCAAAAGGAAAATAGCATTATTTCTTGTTTTCCTGATCTTTAAATATCAGCAGCTAGAGTCAACATGAAGGAGCGAGGCCAGGAAGAAGGAGGCCGATCTTTGGAATACCCAGAGTTCCAGTAATAGCCCACAAGCTTATAGAATATCTTGATTTAGGAATTTAAGTTGTTTCAAAAGCTGTGGGTCTCACTTTTCTTGGGGTGTGAGACTTAAATGGACGAGGAAACAGAATCATCACATATGTTATAGGTTCCTCAAACTGCAGTATATTTTTGATACCTCTCCAATATTTTAATTTAATAAGGCATGTTTTGTATTTTAAAAGTTTATCAATTTAAACATTTTCTTTTAATTCCCTGAAGCCAAAAAAATGGGCATTTTCTTTCCAACCATTTAGAGTGACATTTACCTGTTCTATATTTCCTCGAGGTCAGAGGCTCCTGTCTTCCCCTCCCCCAACCTTGAAATACGAAATTAACAAATCTTGGAGCTAAAAGTAGTCGATGAAAGGGTGTGGAAGCAAAATGTATGGTGGTGACAAGCTTTAATCTGAATAGAAGCCAGTTCTATTCCCAAACTCTTCCCAAAATAATTTATCCTTTAGAAAAATTTAGTCATTAAAGTCTAAACATTAACCAGGAGTAAAGGCTAAATTTTCACCCATTTAAAAATGCTACTTCACAGTGTATGTTAACAATTAACACTTCACATGGGATTGGTCTTGTTTAAAACATGCAGTAACTCTTCTAGTTAAGAAAAGTGCCTGTGGACCTGATCTTAGTAGCTTTCAGGGAAATTAGAATGGATGGGGATAACAACTAGGCTTTCACATAACTGTCAATCAAGGGATGTTCTGACAATTGATATTCAGTGTGATATGATCAAATAAGAATGCAATCAATTAAGTGGGGGCAGAGCAGAGGGTTGGGGAGTAGTTCCCAGGGCGATGAGAGGATATAGCAATGCCATATGGGGCTATGGTGTTTCTGCCCAGTGGGGAGACTTATGTGGATGCCAAGGAGGAAGTGATGCTTCCTGTTACAAAGATGTTAAATAGTACCTTCCTTCACCCTGGGTATGGCAGGTGCCACCCAAAAGTAGGCAGAGTGCTCAGAATAAAAGAGTGAGTCTTGCAAGATACTGCCATTCCTATGAGGGCAGGTTAAGGAGGGAGCCAGCATCTGGGCAGGCAGAGCTTCTCAAGGGAATCAGTCTCCTTAACAATCTTAGGATGAATGTTCAGTTCTGCTTTGCAGAGAGAAATATGAAAGCAATCAGAGGGTGAGAGAGGAACATCACAAGGAACACACAAAAGAAAACCAACATGCTTTGGGAAATAAAGAAGGGGGATGTCGTTTTCTAATAGTAGGCTGGTGCCTCTCTCGGGCTGTCGGTTACTGGCCCCCGAGGTGCAATCCACAGAGAGATTTAGAGAGAGCACTTAGAAAAGCTGCTGGGGAGTTCATATTGCTGCAACAAGTGTGATTCTGGATTCTTGTCATTTATCTTGTACTGGAGTTTTCTTTGTGTTGGGTTGGAGGCAACAAGAGAATGTGAGAAACATACCCCAAAGATTACTCCGGCTATATACAAAGGCTTGAGAGAATGGCTGAGTAGGTGGATAGTTGGAGTTAAACTAAGGACAGACATGAGCCTGGAGGAGCAGAGGCAGAGTAGGGGAGCCCTGGACTTCTCTGACTGAACAGGATATAGCGCAATTGATTCCTGGTCACAGTCACATGCTAAGTCATGGGTGGTATGATAGTTAATTTGTCAATTTTAACATAAATGTATCCAGCATCTAGAATACCATTGTCCACTTCATATTTATGATTTAAATGGTTAAATAATTAGAACTGGCTGCAAATGAATAATGAGGGGATGACAACATCTTTTGTTTAATAGTGATTCTTGATATGAATCACCTACACACATCTTTCTAAAGAAGTGTGTGAATGATTTTTGTAGTTCTTTTCTTTTCTTGCTGGATATATTTGCCAGACAACTGTCTGAGCCATGTGGCCCTGTGGACTATTCCTGACAAAATGCTATGCTTGGAATGGCCACCCCTGGATGTGTTGAATCCTTCTAGAGTATTTCTTTAACCATTGAGACCTAATTCTAAAGGGGTGTGCTACAAATAAATCTTCCTCTGAACCTGACAGGCTTATATATTTCTACTTCAATAAATTATAGTTAATAAAAAACAACCACCTACAGTATCAGAATTTATGGCTTTGTTCCTGGGTTCTTATCATTTATCTTATATGAGAGCTATATGGTTTTTTGGTTGAAGACAACAAGAAAAACATGAAGATAGATGCCTAAATTACTCATGTCATACAAAAGCTATGTATCTATTTGAGGGAGGCTCTTGCCTGAGTGAATGGGGGCTGAGTATTTAAACTAAGGATAGACATAATGGAATCCAAGAGAGCTGAGGCTTGAGTGGAAGAAGTACATAGACTTAAAGTCGGATGGGGTGGGTTTGAGCCTTGTGTTTGCCTTTTAACTGACTGTATAATGCTGAGCAATTCAGTTAATTTCTTTCTGTCTTAATTTTCTCATCTATAAAATGGGGAAATGTACATGCTTTTCTGGATTCCTTTAAGTCTAAATAAGGGACTGTCTGTGAGATGATATTGTGGCTCTATTGTGTGAGTTAGGAATTGGGGGAAAACAGAATAATCCATGGCCTTCAGCAGAGCAAACATTTTCTGTGACGGACCAGGAAGTAAATATTTTGATTTAATGAACAATACCGTCTCTGTTGGTGCAACTCAGATCTGCTGCAGTAGTGAGAAAGAGGCTGTTTGTAATATGTGAATGGATGCCCTAATAAAAGTTGGCAGTGGACTGGATTTGACCCAAGAGTCGAAGTTTATCAACCTCTGAAGTAGAGACCTAGACACTTAGATTCTCATTCTAGATCTGCTTTGACCTAGCCTGGGGGCTACTGTGTACATGATTTCTAGACTTTTACATATGCTCTTCTTTCTGCCCTGCAAGACTCATCCCCATCATGTTGCCTAGCTCTCACACACACCTGAGATTTCAACTTCCATATCATATCCTGTAGGAAATCTTTCCTGATCACCCATATAACATTCTAAGTATCTGTTCGTATAAAGCTCTTGAGTGCCCTGTTCTAACACCATCATTGCATGTATAAAGTCGTATACTATTGATTGACTATGAAATGTCAGGGTCATAGCTTTATATATCTTTATCTCCAGTGCCTAGTACAGGAACTTGGTGATCAATAAATATTTGCTGATAAATGAACACTGCTTAATAGATGGAAGACCCATTGCAGAGCTCCACAGAAGTTTATAGACCAACTTAAGGGAGATGATGCCTGGTAAGATTAATATTTATTTTGATAGCTCACCTAACCGTCTTCAGAGGCCCTGGCCCAAAGTTCCTAAGGACAAGAATAGCAATGCCACAAGTTGGTGAGTGACCTGACAGTCTTCAAAATCCAAAAGGAGTTACTGTCTATCCACCCATCCACTCAGCCTGACAGCCGTTCCCTTTATCTGCTCATTCATCAAACAGTTATTAAGTTCTTGTTCTCTTTCAGGTATTCTGTGAACCACTGGGGACATGAAGATACCTAATCCCTGACCTTTAGAAGTTAAAAGCCAGTTCAATTGAACATATAATTAAAAGTTATTGCAATAAAATGAATCAATAGAGTTATGAACTATTTGAGGAACGTGGGGCAGGAGCAGATAATTTATGCTGGTTGTCTTTATCTTAATTCCCCAGCAATTACAAAATGTTTACAAATAGATAATGTGGCTCCAGGTGGTGGGGTTACCTCTCCCCAATGGTTAAATGTTGCTTCCCACATAGATTCCATTCCCATTTGCCCTCTTCTTTATTAGAAGCTTATCCCTTGAGACCCAGAATCTAATTTGTAACTGAAGATTAGAGCAGGGTAGATGGAGGAGTGTGAGTTTATCCTGCCACCAATGTGAGGGGAAGCTACTTGTGCCTCCAGAATAATTCCACTTCTTGCCTGGACTCTCAATTACCCACCAGTTTCTTTTAAGCCTCTTCTTGTTGGGCCCCCAGGTTAGGCATTAATGATAATGCATACCATCTGCAGTATTTTACACTTTTCTAAAAACTTCTTCATAGAATTTCAGGATTAAACATTAAAGGTCCTCATCCATCCAGCCACTCTCTGATGTCCAGATCTTTTTAACATGTGCTGAAGCCTAGCTACTGCCATATAAGATAATCTCTGATCTGGAGCTACTTATTTCAGCAAGACAAAGCAGGCTTTTAGTAAATACCTACTCATGACATGCCTAGAGTATCCCAGTTCTGAGATTTAGTTCCCAAATCCCCTGATCCCATACATTGCTCTTTACTCTCTTGACACCCTTGCTTTTCTCTTGACATCCTGACTCCATCCTTCCAGATCACCTCTTCACTTGGGCTCTTTTTACCTTCCTCCTAGTAGGGGGCCACAGCAGTCCTTGGGAATGCCCCCTCTGCTAAAGTTAATTTGGTTGCTTTATTCCAAAGTGGAGTAGCATAAAAAAATACCATTATATACTCATTGGTTCTGTAGGTCAGGAGTCCAGTAGAATTGGTTGGCCTCTGCTCATAATGTCTGGGGCTTCAATTGAAAAGTCTTAAAGGCTGAGAGATGGAATCATCTCAAGCTTCGTTCACTCAAATGTGTAGTGGTCGAGGCTGCCTGTTAGCTCGGAAAGCTATTTATGGTTGGGAGGACCTCAGTGGTAGCTGGAGTGTTTATATGTGGCCTTTCTATGTGGCTGGTTGACTTCTTTCCTGCATGGTGACTGAGTTGCACTGGCAGACTACCAACAAAGAGGGAGCCCAACAGAAGATGTAAACTTTTTCTGACCTATCTTCAGAAGTTACACAGGGTCATTTTCTCCACTGGGCAAGGTAGCTACAAATACCTGCCCAGATTCAAGGGGAAAGAATATTGACATTTGTTCCTGGATGGAGACAAGGCAACATGACATTGTGCATATGGGATGGCAAATATATTGGTGTGATAGCCTGGAAATACAGTCTGCCACATCCTTCTAGTGTCAAGAGCTCTCTTTCTATGCCCTTCCCAAGGGAAGTGCCACCACTAGACAGCATCATGGACACAGTTCTGTAGTAATCAATATTCCTTTGGCATAAATTAACATGATTGCCCTGGGACTCAAACTTTGACCTTAATTATCTGTACTTGGGGCCACAAACAATGATTATATTCTAGTGCATTTAAGAAAGTCTATCTGGTACTCTGGGTGGGAGCAGAAGGGGAGATTGATCCCTTAGAATAACCATTCTAAATTGTGATCTCTCATTCCAGCTATCAAAAGTATAATCTTCTCTGAACAAACATTAGTTATTTTTTTTTGATTAATAAATTCTTGGGATGCCCAGGTGAATACATAATCCAGATGTGGTTCTCCATGCCACATTAGAAAGGGATAAGCACCCCTCCTCATCTAGATACGGACTCCTTTTAATTAGTCTGAGTCTTCCTGGGCTTTATTATTGTGATTTTTTTGTGGTCATATGGTACTGATGACTCACACCCAGCCTGCAGTCAACGAAAACTCCGACGTCATTTCACATGTGCTGCTGCTACTAATTTCTGTTCCTCCTCATGCTCTTGAGTTGAGATTGTTTATTTTTAGGTCAAAGTTCAAAAATTTGAATTTCTGTTAGACATCATCTCATTAAATGTATTCCGTCTTTCCAGCTACTAAATATTTTTGGAATTTGAGCATTATTTGGTGGATTATCTCTCGCTCCAAAGCGTCACATGGCCTCTGCCATCAGGTCTTGCATCCAAATCATTGATAAAAATGTTGAATGAACCTGTAATTTTTCATCTGAAGTGCACAACCACCATCAGAAAACTGGTAACATCATCTCTGCTTTTGAGTTGAGGGAACTAGAACTCAGAGTGGTTCAGGGATTTGTCCAAAGTTTCATTACTCATAGATGTGATAAAGGAGGAACTTGAAACTATATTTTCTGCTCTTTCTGCTACATTCAGAGATTCCTGCAGCCCTGGATACTTGGCTAAGGAGGGGTAAGGGAAAAAGCAAACAACATGTAAACCATGTGGAATCATAGAAATACATATATACCTGTAGAATGATACAAAAGGGTAAGTTCTGACAATGACTTGTGGGGCATTTCTTTCTTAGCCTCCATTTTCTACCGTGATGCATTTTCCCCTCCTTATTTGCAAATACTTACTTTGCAATTGCAATTTCAGAAAGCCATCTCAGACTGTCTTCTTGAACTATAACACATGCAAGGTGAAGGTGAATCAAGAATGAGACTGAGTGAGTAAGGTAACCTATTGACTGTGTCTGTCTGAAGTGATCTCAGCTTTAACCCTAAAAGTCCCAGGAAATTCCTAAGTCCTGGGAAAGTCAGATCACTTGTCATCCTATGAGTCGGATAGGGTAATGCTCTCCAGTCTTTTTCTTTTAATGCTGTGGCAAGAAAGAGATGACCACAGGTTGTTTGATGCTGCTGAGTAGGCAGCTCTGTGTCTGAATACAGGGGAAGTGCTGACTTCCCAGCTCAGATCTTAAGATAGAAGCTTCCCCTTCTCTTAGAAATCCTTCTCTTGAGCCCTGAGCCTTCATATAAGAATCCCAATGACTCCAAGACTGCCATGCAAGAGAGTCATTGATGGACACTGCAGTCACTAGTCCAGGCTGAACACAACCGTCTCTTCTACCACCTCCCTGATGAGTGAGACCAACCCCTACAACAGCTGACACCACCTGTGAACTCTCCAAGTGATCTCAGTTGCTGGAAGAAGAATTTCCCTATTGAGTCTTATTTTCAAAATCATGAAATGTAAATAAGATGGCTGTTTCTTTAAGTGGCTACAATTTGGGGTAGTTTGTTATGCAGCTAGAGATATCTAGGGTGAATGCCAAAACTGACCTAAGTAAGCCATACCTAATCTTTTCACTTGCTGTTATAAGAGTGGCTAATCTCCAAACAAATACTCTGTATTAGGTCTATGCCAGCCTTGCCTGACCTCAGCAGGCCTCTTCTGGTTGGGTAATGGTGCAAGGTGAACTGAGAGGTTGGCTTTGATGCTCTACATTCATTCTTCCTGCATCACCTTGGCAGGCACACTCCCTTCCCTGTGAGCTGGTTCATCTCTGTGCCATATGCTCCAAAGACTCCTTCATGATGAAACTACAGCTTTCATCCCAGTCTTTGGGATTTTGTTGGCAATAACAGACTGCGTCCCTGAAGGCTACAATCTCCACCAAGTGAAACCTCACACAGGTGCCCATTTATCTGGAGCAGTAAACACTTGACTGCTCTTCTCCAATTTGGCTCCATGCTTGCAAATCTGATTGATGAGACTGTAGGTTCCTGGAGGGCAAGGACTGTGTTTTAAGTGTCCTTGGGTCCCCAGTAGCGTCTCTTTGGATGAGCAAATACATACACACCATTTTGGCAGCACCAGTAAGCTCTGATTCTGCTACTTCCCTGACCTTGTGTTTTTACCTAAGCCTCTTTAGTGCCTCCGCATTCCTAGAAAGGATAGGTTTCAACAAAGAGCAGCGTCCACTGCTGTTAGCAGGGAGAGGGGTGAAAAGATTTTGCATCATTTTAAGACTCCTCAATTCTCATTGAATAATTTGCTTCTGATTTTCTTCCTGTTTGAAATCTTTAAAGGTCCTTGGATCATGGGAAGAAGGTGGCAAACATGTTTATTTGGGATGCACTGGGGTGACTGGAGGCATGTCAGCTATAAGGCTCACAGAGTCAGCCGGTGAGTGTCAGCTCTATGGGAGAGTGTTCCTGAAAGAAAGATCTCAGGATGTTAGAGCTGCAAGGAACTGATGGGGAAAGCAGTGTAAGAACTCAGTGGTGTTGATGGTAAGAGGGTTAGAAAGAGGACTTTAGTTTTCAGCCTCTCCATCCAGTACCCTTAACACTACGCTGGGTGGGGATAATGTATTGATAGGTTTCCAGGTCAAGGTGAAGGGACCACCTGCCATGTTCTCCCCATGTGCTCTCCAAATCCCATTAAAATGATGACACATAAATTTCAAAGGAAATACACCCCCAACAGTGTGGCGAGGGGGAGCAGGGTGATCCTTACATGAACAGTATTATTAACGAATGTCTGAAAGGCAGATGGGGCAGGAACACATTGACAGGTAAACATGCAGAGGAAGCCACTCCTGCTCAGTGGAGATTGCAGCTCAGCCTGGAGCCCCTCTCCCGGAGGAGTCCAGGAATGCTGGAAGCCTGGCGTCACCAGGTAGAGTGAGTGAGCGTGGGAGGTGGGATAGTAAACTGTGGAGGGAGTGTTCATTGGAAAACTGCTGTGCAGAACTGTGCAGTTTGCTTCCCCTCACCACTCATAAGCATGAGGACTTGCCTCGCCCACATGGGGGTGCATTCTGCAGGGGAGCTGGCAGCCACGGGTTCAAGCCACCCCTGGGAGTGTTGTTGACTAAAGGTGGTCGTTGGCTAAAGGGATGCAGCGAGGCCTTGAGAGTGGAGGGCCAGAGATCCAGGGGACAGCCCTCTTGATTCTGGCATTTTGAGGGGATTCTCAGAGCTCAGCTCCCAGTCTCACATGCTTGCCCTGTGCTCTCGTGATATTTCCTCTGTGTGCTCACACCTCCTCTAGTGTCTCTTCCTCTTGTTATGACAACACCAGTGCTGCTGGGTAAAGCACCATCCTTATGATCTCATTTAACCTTAATTAGCTAAATATAGTTACCTCCCATAGGTGGTTAAGGTGCCAGTGGTTAAGGCTGCAGCATATGAATTTGGGGGGCATAATTCAGTGCATAGTACCTCTCCATAGATAGTTGTTGACTAGACCATGAAAGAGCTACAAGGTGGAGTTCCATACAGGTGTAAAAAATTTGAGGAAACTTGCTGAACTGATATGGACCAATAACCAGGATGCATTCTTGACTAATAAAAAAAAGCAAGGTGCACAAAACTTTATATTTTATCTAGGAAAATATGTTCATGCTTGCATCTATGCAATATAATCTTTGAATATGTAAGAGTTAACTTCTTAGCAACCAAACTGTGCAGTTCTGTGCTGATACTGCTAGTCCTGTGCTGATAGTACAACCCTTCAATCTTAGTTCTTCCTACTTCCTTAATCAACTAATTACCATACTCTGCAGCTTAACAAACTTGGATTTGTGGGTCTACTCAAAACTTAGTTAAATTTTAATAACCAAGATTTATTATCTAATGATGCTTCTAATTAGTTGTCACAGTCACAGAGTCAAATATACTGTTTTTTTTTTTAAGGGCTCAGGGACTTAACTTGACAGGTAATATTTCAGGCTACAAGTAGCAGAAAACTCAATCATAAGTTGCTTAAACAAATGGAGGTTTCTTTTTCTCTGCAACAAATGCTACACATATAAGCAGCCCAGAATACTGCTTGATGCAGGCTCTCTCCTTTCTGCCCACTCTCCTTTCTGCATCCTCAGTGTATTGCTTATTGTCTCATGGTGGCAAGATGCCTGCTGCAGCTCCAGGCATCACATCCGCATTTATTAAGTCACACATAAGAAAGGAGGATGGAATGGTGAGAGCCTATTTTGTCCTTTTTTTTTTTTTTAATCAGGAAAGCAGAAACCTTCTTAGAATATCTCCACCCCAACCCCTTGAGATCTCTCTTACATTTCATTGGCTGGAACTATTCACATGGCAACATGAAGCTGCTCAGGATGAGTCATGAGGAGACAGAATTGTCACAATTGACTTAAATCAGTCCAGCGTCATCACTTGTGGCTGAACACATTACACCTAACAAAGATGAGGTTTTATCAGCAAGGGAAGGTGACTGACATATCTGTTGTACTTATAGAACAGGGGAAACAAGAGACTGTTCTTTTCTTAGTGCAAATCCATCTTTATTTATCTCTGCCCATCACTTTTTTTCCTGCCATTTTTTAGAGAGTGATATTTTTAGATAACCACAGCTAGTGTTTAATCTGCACTAAATAAACACATCTTTACTTCTAGCAAGGCCACAGAAGACAATAGTTGTTACATGAAAAGCTGAGCACATCAGGTCACCGTGTGACCAGTTTGCTCAAACACCAAGAGAGGCAGGCAGGGCACCTCTGGAATCCTGGGATTGTGAGGACTAACCCTGGCCTTAGTACATATTTCTATTTAATAATGCCACACCTGTGATTACTCACATGGAGAGCAGGACTTGAGGGAACGGATTTTGATAAGGGTCCCATGATTTCATTATGCTGTAGCAGAACAATTTCATCTTTGACCCACTCTGCATGTAGGATCTGCTCCTGCAGCCCCCTGGAGGGCCTCCCCGCACTGCCAGCTGCCTCTGCCATCAGCCAGCCCTGTGCTCAGCAACTGGCATATTCCAGACTCCAGATGTCCCTCTGGCCTCCATGCCTTTGCCTCTCTGTGTGCCTTGTGTAGGCCTTTCCATTCCCCACCTGCTGAAAGCCTGTCTTTCAAGATCTTTCTCAAAAGCCCACTTTTCCTTCCCCATCTCTAATTTCTTTAAGTTTGAGCATCCTCAAAAACAAGTCTTGTGACAGGGCTTGGGCACAGATACAGATACTATATTTGGACAAGTGAAAGAGTGGAGAAAATGAGATGCGGAAGTGAAAAAAAATCCAGTGAGTGTGTCTGTTGGTGGGTTGCTGCTGTGTGTAAAACCTGCTTTGGAACTGGCCCGCTGCAGACTGGCAAAGCTGCGTATTCGCCAGCCCTCCATCCCTCATTGGCCGAAGGTTCCCGCTGGGGGCAGTAAATCCCACCACTTCCAAGCTGGAGTAAGACTGGCCCTGGGGTCATTGAAGGCTCTTCCTCTGACCAAGACCAAAAAGGCTCAAGGGCTTAAGGGCGGGAGCTGTCAGACTGCAAAGTAAAGGTCCGTCACAGCTTCAGGTGGACTTCAGGGATCCAGAGGGGGTCTGGGGCTGCCCGGCTGTGTGATGCATGCCGCTCTTGCCATCTTCCGTTAATTCCTCCTTTCAGGTGCCCATTGATGCTGTATGAATTCTTCCATAATAGTCTCAAGTGCTCCATATTTGTTTCTCTAGTATATATTAAGCACATTTTATGTTTCTGTTTTACCTTGAACACAAGAGGCAGGTACTGTCACTATTCCCATGGAATAATGAGACTGCAAAGTCATGGGGAGATCAACTCATTTTTTCTTAATGCTCCTGTCACCTGTTTGCCCTTCCAGACTGAGCGCAGAAGGGCTCTCGGCCATTGCGCGGTTGCTGTTTGTGCACTCACATCCCACACCAACTGGCATGTAGTAGCTACTTGATAAATGTCACTTGAATCTGATGATTCCAAATCACTATGGAAAGTGCAACAGACGCGAGGCATTGAACACTCATTTTGAGAACAGCTTGTCAATAATCATCAAAGCAGCCCTGGGCATAGCTGGAATGATCAGGAACTGAGTCTATCAGGAAGTCCTTGGGAAGAAGGATGTGTGGGGCCACTCAGATGCAAACTCTGCTTTCCAGTGTCTCGGGATTAACCATGAGTCTCAGTGATTCTATTTACACCTGCATTTTTTGTTTTATAATTCCAAACAGAATTAATCCTTAGCCCTTACCCTCTGATGCAATGCTAAGAGATTGTTTTGAACACAGTTTAGTCTCTGTCCAGCATATATTGAAAATAACCCAAAGTAGCTGTCAAGGCATAAACAACTCAGGAGGAAAGCATTGCTGTGGTTTTACTGAACAGATGGTCTGATGACGTCGGTGTCTCCAAATTACCTGCAGCCAAAACAGATGGAAAAATTAACATCACAGCCCAAGTTTGATGGCAGGCAGGGAGCCACAGAGAACTTCAGGGGAGAAGAGCCACATGGGAGGCTTTCTCTGCTTTGTTTTCAAGTTCTATTGGGATCTTGTCCTCTTCACAAATTCCTGCAATAAAATAGTAAGAATGATCACAGCTGATCCCACACATAGCCACCATAAATGTAGGAGCAGAAGACAAGGCATTCAGTAATGCCACATAAAAAGTGAGATTGACTGAAAAGAGGCTCTCCATGTGCAAAAGTATGGAATCCATGAAAAGAAACATCTCAGAGGTGCAGTTGAATAGCATGGATCGCTGAACACCATCACATGACTGCATGGTCAGCCCTGGACACATTGTCTTCTGGAGGATTTTCCTCCACTCCCACTCCAAGAGGCAGATTCTAATTAACATCTTCACCTGGACCTACGGCCCAGCCCTTCCTCTCTGCCCATCTTATTTTCTTGTTGAGTATCATGTTTTTACCTTTTCCTGCCTCCCATTGTCCTGGGCCCATGTTACCTTTATGCAAAAATGTCAGATGCATAAAGTGATGTCACTGTGGGTTGGCTAATTTCTGCCGGATTCCCTTTCATTCAAGATCTGAAACCTCAGAGTCAGAAACAAAGCGCTCAGTTTACCAAGGAAGAAGTGGCCTCTAGAGTGTGCCCGCTAGTCTGAGGGCACAGGCGTGGGTGAAGACAGAACAAGAACCCCAGAGGTCCTTGCTTCTCTGCTCCTAGGAAACCATGTGGCCTTCACAGCTCACAGAACCCCTAGTGGCCTAACTCATCTCTGTCACCCAGTGCTGACCTCGTGATACTGGCTTATGTGCGTCACTCCAGGCGAACTCAGTAAGACCTGAAAAACAATCTTGTAAAATTAATTAATTGGGGCCTCCCTGGTGGCACAAGGGGTTAAAGCACCGCACTATGAAGCAATCCGCAGCCTCTGCAGCACAAGTTCGATCCCTGGCCGGCCAGGGAGCTACCCACATGGCACAGCAGACCTCTCCTGTCTCGCCTGCTGCTCCCCTCAGCAGTGTATTTCAGTCAATCTGCCTGTTCTGTTCCCCACTCTGTCTCTGTGAGTCCTCTCACCCCCCATATCTCTGGCCTGTACCCCAGTTCTTGTATGCATAAATAAATAAATCTTTACAAAATTAATTAATTTTCTTATATCATTGTTAATTATTGCACAGTATTTGCTTTCTCCCCTCAGGTGTGTTCCCCGCAGTTCTTCCTGCACCACAACACCTGTGACCCATCCCCACAGTCCCTTGTGCTCATCCCTCCTGTTTTGGCCACTCGCCCTCCCCGTGCCCTGCTGTATGCCTCAGATATATGATCGGCTTGCACGTTTTGACTTTTGAAAAACAATTTTTAAATGTGTTTTTCTGTGACATTCCTGACAGTTGTCATGGTGTTAGGGCATTTTGGCTTAAGTTCAGGGAAGCAGAGACAGAAAAGTACAACTAAGAAAATCTCAGCCTGGCTGCTGGGAAACCCCAACACCGAAATGCCCCAGTTCCCGTAGTTCTACCATGCTCAGTCACTGGACACAGACCTAGGAGAGCGTGGCCCTGCGGGCCTGGTGCAGATCCACGCATGTGGCAGGTGGAGGCCATGAGCTCGGTGCCCTGGCCTGAGTGTGTTCTTTCTTATAGGGAGATTGGAGTGCTGGAGGCCACCCACCTGCCAGCAGTCAGATTAGCTGGTTTCAGCTGAGCCCTGAGAAAGTGAAAAACTATCTTGCGTACGCCGCACGACTCAGCCAACTACCTGGTTATACAAATGTATGAGGGAGGGTTTTTATTGTAAGCTACAGAACCCTCTTTAACTGTTGAAGCAGAAATGGCTCTCACAGGTGCTCTAGGAGGTCTGGAGGGTCTCCCTCGGGGAGCATGCAGCCTGATCAGTCAGCATTGCTCCAGTGGAAATCGCCCTGTACACAGACACCACAGACCACACCACTTGTTTCTAGAATTTCCATCCCTGCTGGCTCTGGCAACCCAGCATCTCTGTCTCCTAGTAAACATGTACTGTGTGATTCTGCCTCCTCTGGGTCATTAGTTTACAACTTGAAGTCTGAGAGGGGGACTCGGCTTAGGGAAGCCTGGCTCATGTGCCTTTAGCTTGAAATCAAGGCTGGGCAATCAAGTCTCAGCCTTATTTGTCACCACCTCATATCACAGTCTCTTAATTTCTAAAAATCTTCACACCAGGTTAAATCCTCAAAGTTACAGATTTTCTTTTAGTCATATTTTACGCTGCTTCCTTTTTATTCCAATGGGACTGTGTGACTGCATAAGGAAAGCACCTCCAAATTCCTAGATTTGTATCATTTCAGAGAAAGTACATGACCCCAACCATGGAGCATGGATTCTTGTTAGCTTATCTCTTGGAAGGAGTCTCTTGCTGAATTTGCTCCTAGGTTAGAGTGTCTGCCTTACTTTGGGACACAGGTTCTTTGTTAACAGACCTACGACATGATTCTCCAGTAGGCACTAGCAACATGACATATTCATGACTGGAAGATTTGTGGAAGCAGGAAGATTTGTGAAGTGGGTCAAGGATGGGGAAATCCAGCCCAAGAAGAGGGACATGAGTTGAGGTAAAGGGATATTATAGTAAATTGTGTTGTACATAGCTAAATCATCTTATGCATGGTCTTCTGCAATGTATCTTTGCTTTTCACCTGTCCAGAGGTGAGTCAATGTCCTTTTAAAACTGGGCTGCTCCTGTGACTTGCTTCGACCAATGGAATGTCATGAAGCTGACATTGTACAAATTGCAAAGCCTAGACCTCAGGGGTCCTTGCAACCACGCCCTTGTACATTTGAAGCACTGCCCTGGGGCCACTATGACCTGAGGAAGCCCAGATGAAAAACCACCTGGAGAGGGAGGCCAGTAGCTGGATGCTCCTCCTGGGTCTAGTCCCAGCTGACTATACGTGCAAGAACCCAGGTAAGACCAGCAGAAGAACACCGGTCAACCCCAGAATCATTTTAAAAAAGGGAAAAGAAAGAATTCTTATTGTTTTGCCCCACTGAGTTTTGGAGTGGTTTTTTAAGCTTCAGTAGACACCTGAAATGATATAGTGGAGGTCTTGAATGCATTCTGATAAGAGAAGAACATGATAATAAGTCAATAGAGAGTTAGTGTTTTTAACATTTAGTGAGCATCTAGTGTATGCCAGACACTTGATGTATCAAATTTAATCTTCCTAATAACCATATGAGATAGATACTACTATACAAAAGAGGAAACCAAGACATAGAAAAGTTAAATAACTGGTCCCAGGTCACATGACTGGCAAATGACAGGTGATAGACTTGACTTTGGGTCTGCTTGATTCTAGAATCCTTGCTCATGACCAGACCCCTACACTGCCACTGGCATTTACAATGAACACAGATCCAAATAATAAGGGATAAGCAGAGACAAGGATATAGCACTCAAGTTATATAACTCTTGATTTCTGCATTTATTTCTTAGCTAATGATGGCTTTTTTCAAGAAGGGAAGAATTATTTTCAAAAGGGTGATTTTCTTCCCTTTCAGGTTCTGTTTCAACCATTCTTTCCTTGAATTTTTTATTGTATGAAAGATGGGTGTTCTAAGACTGACTCTGGTTATAAAAAACAAGGACAGGAAAATTTGAACACTCATGTGAGAAATAAATAGATCTGCATTTACTAATAGTTCCTATCAAGGCAGAATGCTTTGAAATCAGTCATTGACATTGATTCACTCAACACAAATATCTCCAGTGATTATGAAGTTCCAGGCATCGTGCTAAGTGCCAGGAAGACAAATGTGATTTTCCTAACACTCAAGTGCTGGGTAATCCGGTCAGAATAGAAAACTAATAAAAAGCCTAACACGTCAATTTTCTGGTAATTTTTTCCAAAATTAAAGAAAAAATATCAGAGAATTAAAAGTTGCTTTGAGTTGATTTCCTAGTTACAGTGATAGAGCTGTAGCAATTAAAAGTTGTTCTCAACAATCTCCTGTAGAATCAAAGCTTACATGTTAACATACCACATGTTTATTCATTTCCAGTAAATGCTAACTGCTGTCCCAAGTTTATAATCCAGAATTTGGTAGGAATTTATTTCTTCATGGAACCATAAAGAATATTCAAATTATGAATGACTACATAAGACAATAATCGAGAAACTCCTGTAAGGCAATGCATTTCCCTCTACTCCGTCTTTGTTGCCTCTTAGAATGCACATAAACAAAAAAGATATACTCATGCCATTCGCAGAAACATGGATGGAGCTGGAAGGGATCATGCTCAGTGAAATAAGCCAGAAAGTAAAAGAAAAATACTGGTGATTTCAATTATAGGAGGAATGTAGGGGATCCAAATAAGGGATCAGGAAAAAAGTTATTATAATAAAGTAAAAATCAAAATCAACAGGCAACTATAAACCAGAGACATTCTGCAGGGGAGGGAGGAGGGAGCAGGATCAAAATGGGAGGAAGAGCGCAAGGGACTCTGGTGAGGGTACATGGGTGAATTGACGGAATTCCACAGGATCTATTCCTGAGATGATAAATCATACATTGTATAAAAATGATGTAAAAAATATATAAATAATTTAAGAAATACATTACAATATGGTAGCAGTATTTCCTGCTTAGAATTGAGTTTACGGGTAAAAGCAGGCAGACATTTTCTTACCTGCAAACCTTTTATACTGTTCAAGTTTGTTATTTTGTGTATGTTTCTTAAATAAAAATACTCAAGAAAAACAAACAAACAAAAAGAATGCACATAAACACTCCAGCTTAGAACTATATTTATATTTGATGACTGTCTTTATTTATTTTTGAGAACTCTACTAGAAATGAGAACTCTACTAGAAAACTGGCTTCCAGGGAATGTTCCGCAGTAATGGGCAGGGAATGTTCTGACCTCTGCTGAGCAGACTAGTACAGTTCCTTGTCTTCCTGTGCCTTGGTCTCATCTGTAAAGTAAGCCTGTTGAGTGAGGTGGTACCTAAAATCTTTCCCAGATGTAAACTTGTTCTTTAAAGACCTCTTGTTGGTTATTGGCTGTTTTCTGTAACTCCTCATGGCATCTTCTTAAAAAGTCAGAGACAAAATTCCTCAGGATTCTTAGTATAAGCTTGATCACACTTTTTCCTCTTGATCTTCACCTGGAATTTGAAAAGGGTTTTAAAGCTGAATTTCCTATATTGTTTTCCAGGATCTGGAATATAGGAACATGGGGGGGGGTGTAGTATAGTGTGTATGTGTTTGTGTATAGTACTGCGCTTACCCTTTGGGGGCTACATGAGAAGATGGACACAGTTCACTGTAATGAGACTGATGTTTACTAGGATGCAGGAATTTTGAGAGAATTCTGGCTTTAATGCTAGCCACCTGCTAGCCGTATTTATTCTACCGCAGAACATGGGGTCCTCCATATGTTCCTCTCTGCCACTGGGAAAGGGAGTTATGGGGTAGGAGTTCAGATCTGTGTTTCAGTCCTGATTTGGCACTTCAGTGGTTAAAAGAGATCAAAAGAGAAGCTACTTGTCCAGGAATCATCACAATGGCCATGAAGTTACCGGGCATGCTCCACGCTGCCCTAACTGAATGTCCTTTCACACTTACAGCCGCTGGAGCCACATTGTCTCCATACCCCAGGAAAGAGCGCTGCTATTACCCCAAGCAGAAGAGTTGCTGAGATGGATGACCTGGATGGCTTTTCTCTGTGAGCACATCCTCAAGAGGAGACCTTTCTACAGTTTCTGAGATCATGAAGTGAGCTGACGGCACGAGACATGCGAGCCCCTCTCCCTGCTACAGCAGGCCTCCCGCCCTCAACACCACCGCGTGGTGGGCAGGGCTGTGGGAGCCTTTCCTACATACTGCAGGATATTTAGCAGCACCCCTGGTCTTGACTCATTGCATGGGAGTAGCACCTTCTCCTCAAGTTATGATAATCAAAGACACCTCCAGATTTTGCCAGATGCCCTGTGGGTGCACAACCAGCTCCAGCTGAGACCCAATCCTCTGAAGGGAGTGCCTTTGAGGTATGGCTCACCACATTGTCCAAAGCAGTCCTTGAGAAAAAGAATCGATGTGAGTAGTTTAATTGAGAGGTGATCTCAAGGAACATCGTGAGAGATTGTGGTAGTGAGTCAGGAAAGGGAGGAAAACCAATAAAGGGGGTACTCATGAACAGATCACTGCTGTGGGTGACAAGGCCTCTGGAACCTAAAATTGTCTCAGTGGGGAGCACAGAAGCTGAGGTGTTCATTCTCCATCCAACTGTAACAGGGTGGTCCCCAGGAAAGGGGGAGGTTCCCTGCTCCATTGGGTGGGGCAGGGAACCTCCCCCTTTCCTGGGGACCACCCTGTTACACAACCATGGGCAGTATGTCACCCTTCTGTCCTGACTCATCCATCCTCAGACTTTTCCCTTTAATTCAGATCCTCTTTAAGCCCTATGATACCAATACATGCATTTTTTGAATGCCTGGTTAATAAAACTGTTTGTGTTGAATAATTCTATCTTTTCAATGCTTAGATCCTGTACTAGAGCTACGCTAGAAAATGTCCTGAAGTCCTCCCCAGCACCAACATTCGAGGACGCTCCCTGGTGATTTGAGGCCAACCGTGAGGAAGCTGATGAATAAATAGAATGAGCACAGCCTCTTCCAGAGGTGTGGGGTGGGTGGAAAGGCACTCATCTTTTATCTTGCAAATTGAATACGGAAATAATTGCAAGAGAACAGGTAAGGCTTCCCACATTGTCAGTTTTCACTAAAGGCACTTTTGTAACCATGACTTCACTTCTGAATTGACATTGCATTGGCTCCTCTGACAGCCTTAAAGAGATACCATCAAGACTTTGTCACATAAATTGAACAATTGAGACAGAGCTTAGGCGACAATAGAATGAACTTCAACTGGAACATGGTGGGGCAGAGAAATTAACTCTGTGCCAACTCAGCCTTCCTGAATCTCCTTATCACCTGCCTTAAACCTGTTATTGAACTGTTTATCCATTTGGAGCATAAGGAAGACTTGTTGGGAAAGTCAACATTGTAGCCTAGAAGGGAGAAATAGCTGCTAATCATCTCAGCAAATGATACACTGGTGAGTCTTCCTTCCTTTTTTTGGTAATGGCATTTGTTTTCTTAACACTAAGACAGTTTAAGATAACTCCTGTGAATCAGAAGATTGTATTGCTTTTTGGCAATGAAAGCTTCAATCTACAACCGCTGACTTGGCCATGGCTCTAGGTTTTTCTCCCAGGAGTTCAAAGCACTAGCACTTAAAGTGCTATCTTATTGAGCTGTGTAATACCGAAGCTAAAGATGAGAGGGAGGGTGAGCACATGTGTGTTTTTATGACGAATGGGGACATGAGCGTACAGAAGATAAGAGGCTTGACCAAAGCTACCCAGAGCTATGAGCACTGTGATAGGAGTCCCCCAAATCCTAGGGCTATATACACTCCACACATCTGGTTCCTGATCCTGTGTGGATTTGCTCTTTAAAAATGCAGGAAAATAGGTTCAGTAATCTAAGCACCATGGGCCAGATTTGAGGTCTGTGGTGTGATCTTTCTCCTGACCCGAACAAAGAGCAAGGATTTAACACCAGCTGAGGCCTTTTCTCTTCTTTTAAATATTAAGAAACAAAATAATCAGCCCCTTTCCTGCCAAGAATGGCAATGCAAAGACCAGCCAAGCCCACCTTTCTTGAAAACCCATGATCTGCTTTTCAAGGGGAAGATGAAAGCGCCAGGAATAGACAATGGTTCAGAAACACTGGCTGACTTTTGAATATTCATGACTATTCTGATGCAAATGAATATTTCAAATTGAGCTGTTTTTGCAGAGGTGCTGTTGGAAATGTATATGCTTATGAAATTGCTTTTCTGGTTCTGCAGATCCCCAAGAATGACTTCCTTTTCTTATTTATAATCCTCCCAGATGATTTCCCAGGTGTCAGCCCTGGGCTGGAGTTTTAAGTGGTATCTTTTCGCCAAAACCTAGGGCCACAGTTCAGCTTACCCTGCTGGGCAGGCCCAGCTTTGTTTTACTGGAGCTGGGTCTGATAGGCCCTCCTCATTCTGCCAGCGGCCAAAGAGGCTTATCACACATCAGATTGTTTTTCCCTTAGAGGTAACCTCAAACCAAAGCTCACTGTTCCCTGAAGAACAAAGAGAGTAAGAACGTTTTGCCACTGCTCCCTCGGAGCTGGGTGCTCAGGTGATCAGGAAGCCAGGAAGCCAGGAGGCCTGTCGGAATTTGCTGACTTTGCATCAAAGGGTCTCACCTTGATGGGCGTTGGGCTTGGTGTGCGGACTTGAAGAAGATCCCTAGGCTGGTGGGCTGATGGAGACTTAGAGGCCTCTAAAACACAGTGAGTGTTCAGTCCCCTCCAGGGGAGTCCTGGGATCTCCCATCCCTTCAGGTTACATTCAGGAATAGTGGCTGAATAGTGGTGGGCCCAGGGAAAGATGGGGAATGAGAGGGAAGAATTCACTGTTGGAGGGAAGAAAAGGGTCCTGGCGAAGGCAAGGGCAGTTTCCGGAGAGAAAGGGCAGTTGCTGAGCTCTGTCCAAGACCACTGAAGGAAGCCTCCGTGGCGCTTCTTGCTGCCAGTCAGTAGAATGGGCTTCTGTATCTCAGACAAGGCCCGCCCTTGTCCCAGGCTGCCGGGGTGCTATTTCTGGCACCATGAATTTGCCTGGACTCCTTGCACCACGTCTAGCACCCTTCCTGAAAGACCACGGGCATGGCCTCTGGCTCTATTCTTTGGAGAGTCCCTGGAAGTATACCTTCTCACCGCCCAGAGTTCCTTTCTGATTCAGCCTTCCACCACGTATACTTCATGGGCCACACTTTGTCTGATTCATGTTTATTCAGTAAGTGCTGTTCTTAATGTGTCCCGGGCCCTGTAGTGGGCTGGGAATAAGAGGTGCATCCATTATGGTCCCTGTCTGTTCAGTGCCTCTGGCTATGGATCCAAACTTATTTCCTACCCCCAAACTGTCTCTGGGGTAGGAAGACCCTCACCATATCTTCTAGAATATTTCCTTTATCTTGAGTGCCTTCTCCTCTTAGCTCCAATGTTGCAAAACTTATGTTCACTTCTGAGGCATGTAAGAGTTGCCGTTTCCATTCAGCATCTCCAGGTTTTTTCCTTATCCTCCCAATTTCTGTAACATACTGGCTCTGTGTAATTTAGCTTATAATTTAAAGGGCCTTACTTTATTGAGTGACTGTTCCGGGGTGTGAGCTAATCTTTGAGTATTGGGGTCATGTTTTACCCTGATATCGAATCTCTTCTTAACCTTCCATTCCCACCCCAGCACACAGCACAAAACTGAGTACATACTAAATCTCCAATAAATACTACTGATGATTAGTCAGGTGGCTCTGGTGGGGACAGTGTTCTGACAGATCCCACAAGTGGAGATGGAGAGGTGAAAGGAGAGTGAGGAGGCTTGTTGCAGCCCAAGCTTCTGGCCTGGTAGACATTCTAGTCATATTTGTGGCAAAAGACCTTGAACGTGATATGAGCAAAGATATCAGCATTTCATACCTAAAAGGTAGAAAATGCATTATATAGAGATTAGATCTTACTTACTTCTGGATCAAGAAAAGTTTCTATTCCATAAAACAAGTTATAAGAAGCATCAAAAATAACCCTCAGGAGACCTTTGGCAAATCACTGAACCTTCTGAGCAACACTCTCCTCATCTCTGAAATGAGAATAAGAACAGCTCCTACCTGATAAGGATGTTGGGAGGATTAAATTAGAACATGAATATATAAACCATTTAGCACAGAATCTAGAGATGACTAGATATTGCATTGATGATCATGCTTATACTTGTTATTATTGTCCCATTAAACCAGTATTTGCTCAAGTCTGAGAAGTGAATGATCGGTGGAATATAAGATTATTTTAGGTGGTGCATTGATTGACTTTAAAAAAAAAACTTAACATTAGTAGGAAAAATGTTTTTGTCACATTTATGATTTCATGGACATTATTTCTCTTTTAATTATTTATTGCTACAAAACAAACCAACCCTAAATTTGGTGTCTTTAAAGAACAGCAATTTATCTTTTTTTTTTTTTTTGTGCCTTGTGAACTGGGCTAAAAGGTCAGTTCTGCTCTTTCTCACTCACATGTCTGGCACCTCCGCTAGGATGACGGGAACAGTTGGGATTAGCTAGGAATCTCTCTCGCTTTCCATGTGAACGCTTCAGCCAGACAGCTGGACCTCTTTCCACGGGGGTCAGGGCTCTAAGAGCAAGCATTCCAAAAAGACAAGTCCTCTTGTGCAAGGTCTTATCAAGTCTCTACTTGGATCTCACTTGCTCATGTCTCTGTGGCCAAAGCAAGTGACACAGCCAAGTCCAAAGCCAGCGTAGGCGGGATTGCACAAGAGTACGAATCCTGGGAGCTGATGTTCATTGGGGGCATCAGTGTAACAGTCAGACTTCAGGCTTCATGCACACTGAGAGATGCTGGGATCTAGAACCATCTGCATCCAGAATATAATCTTAACCACCCCTTATATCTTCTCAAGCAAAATGTTTAGATTATCTCCATTGTCAGTGACTTAAAACAACAAGCATCTTATTGTGCTCATTGACTTTCTGGGCCATGGCTTCATATTGGTCACATCAAAGATCACTAATCTGCACTTCGTGGTGTTGAGGCATACTGAGAACTGGCTGACGTGCTTCAACTGGGGTCATATGTCTGGGGTCATGGCTCTTCCTGTCTGCTCGTTTCCTTAGGGATCCTCCATAGACCTCCCCCAGACTTCTGCACAGCATGGTGGTTTCCAAGTAGTCAGGTTTCTTGTATAGTCGCAGGCTTCTCTTCAGAGAGCAAGGTAGAAGTTTCCAGGCCTCTTAGAGATTAGGCTCGGCACTGTCGCTGCTTACCTCTGCCATGCTGTGCCGGTCAAAGTACAGGCCAGTCTTATTCAAAGAAAGGAGAATGGACCCCGCCTCTTGATGAGAAAAGCAGCCTGATTGTGCAGGAAGGGAAGGAATTGATGGCAATCGGATTCACAGACTTTATACTATGGTCTGCTTAGGGACTATAATATGCATCACTTTTTTTTAATAGAATATTACTTAGAGCATTTTTAGGATCACAGTAAAATCAAAAGAAAGAGACAGAATTCCCTTATGCCTACTGCCTGCCATGTGCAGAGCCTCTTCCACCACCAGTATCCCCCACCAGGTTCACTGCCATGAACCTACAACGATAGATCACAATTACCCAAAGATCACAGTGTACATTGGGGTCCATCCTGGGTGTTGTGCATTCTACAGGCTTGAGCAGATGAGTCATGATGTGGAACCATCATTATAGCGTACCCATGTCTTCATTGCCCTGCCGATTCCCCACACTCTGTCTAGTCTTCCTTCTGTCTTCCAAACCTCTGGCAATTTTTATCATCTTCGCAGTTTTACCTTTTCCAAAATACCATGTAGTTGGAATCATCAGTATGTAGACTTTTCAGATAACATTCCTTTGTCTGGATGTGCTACCATTTGGGGAGTTTGTTTTGTTTTTTTCATTCACCAACTGAAGGACAGCTTTCAAGTTTGGGCAGCTATGAATGGAGCTGCTATAGGTGGGCATCCTTGCGCCGGTTTGTATGTGAACATAAGTTTTCAACTTATACCTGGTTGCTGGATGGAATTTAAGGTTTTGAAGTTAGCCAGTCTGAAGAAAAACCATGATATACAAATAACCACAGTTTGGAAAACACCTTTGAACTGGAATATTTCACCTGCTAGTGAAGTTCATTTCCTCATTTGTCTTTGTTTACCCCAAACACAGAGGATCCTCATTTGTCTGTTTGCTTTGTCATTGCTGGGGGTGGACTTGGTTTGGAGTCTGCGATGTGCCAGGTGCTCTGGAACATCCTCCTTCACGTCTGGTCCCCAAGCACCACAAACTCCTGGGGTTGTGGCCAAATCAGACACCTGAGCCACCTGCCAGGCTTTGAGCTTCTAGGGAGAACATCTTTGATTCTGTTTTGATTCCCAATAGTATTTTCCACATTATCAGATATTTCAACAGAAATCCCATCAGCATGGTGCAACTTTAAGGCCAATTTCTGGCAGGAGTTGGTACAAGAAATTAGAAAATGAATCATTGGAACATTTGGCTATACAGTGTGTGCATCTGGGGAGATTGTTCTTCCAATCTGCCCCACAATCAAAGAGACTTGGTCTTAACCTGGATTCTTACAATTAATCAGAACCATAGCAATGTTGAGAGACTGATTTAGACTCTTTGCAGAATTTTACTTTGTATTTAGTTCTAACAGATTAATGTGCATTTCCCCATTGTCCTTTTTCAGCCTGGCAGCCTGGTGTTGTGGCAAGATTGTAACCAAATTGGGTAATGTGCTGTGGGTCTCAAAAAAAAAATTCCAATGTTGTTTGAGGGTTTAGAATTGGTAGAATAATTTTAGGGCTCTTTTCTTTCAACTCTGTGAGTGAAATTTGTTGGAGGAAATTTTTATTCAAAAATAGCATCCAAAAGATTTAAATGTTCCAAATGGAGTCAGCACCAAGTCCAAAACACCAAACAAAATGAAAATCCCTAACCATTTTCCCATAGCATTTCCTGAAGAAACACTTCAGAAAGGTCCGGATATATATAGGATTAAGTTGGCTTAAATCACATGCTGCCCATAAACCTCAATGTACTAGCTTCTCCAGTTACTGGCTGCTCAGCCATGACAGTTAAATCAAATCTTGATGAGAAAAAGGCTCCATTATATATATGAATGTACTTTATTCCACTAATCAGTGAACGGCAGACTGGGAGGCATTCAGAGGCCCAGAAGAATAACGTCAAGGCTGATTCAATCCCTCACAGATCAGAGCGCGTGGCCATGACTCCAGCTTTTGTCACACAGACAAATACAGAGCACCTCTGTAAGTGTCCTTTATGCACATAAAATCACAACTTCAGATGAGCGGACATTGATTTCTCTCACCCCCATTGCATTTATCTTGGGTTCTTTTTTTGCAGAGCACATGGTCTGGTCAGCAACTCCAACACAGCTCTTTCTCCTACAACTAGAAATTCACAAACCAGGGCCACACTTTCTATTACACACTTCCTACTCAGTAGTGATCAGCTGCATTTTAATATCACATTATTTTTCTCTGACATGAACACCCCTCAATAACAGTGTCTCGATTAAAGGGGCTTTTTAGGAACCTAAGTTCATACTTATATTTTGGATCCAGTTATTCTTAATTTTTCTCATTCTTGATATAAGCTAAAGTGCGAACAATGTTGTGATAATTCCTTTGTACCATTAAAATAGTCTTAGTTTAACAATGACACTCAGACATCCATAAAGCCAAAGCAAGAGTATGCAGGGCCACGGTAATATCGAGGTTTCCTCAGAAATTGCACACAACTAAATTTTTTCTCAGAAAATGGCAAGAAGAACTAAAATTACATAGTGGTTTTTCTCTGTCGTAGCCTTCCTTGTTAAATCTTGAGATCCTGGCAAAGAAAATTGTCTATAATTTCTTATTATAAACCTATAAGGTGGAGTGACCTTGCATGCTAAATTTCCAATTAAGAGATATGAATAAAGAGTCACATCAAGTTTCACAATACTGGCCATCTGTTCCCAAAGCCTGCAGGTTCTTCTCAGTGCAAGAAGCAGTTCAGTGAATGAGGCATCTAATGCAGATTTTAGATTTTATTACCAGGACTGGATTAGAAACCATACCACATATACTTTAATAGATAGAATTTTATTGCCTTAAAATTGTTTTATTGCTTTCAAAAAATGATTGCAAAAAGTTCTTTAATACTCAGAAATCATAAAGTAGAAAGTGAGTGTACCCTAGAATTTCTCCATTTCCACCCCACCTCAGAGATCGCCACCTTAGACATATATGCACACAAGCATATTTATTATCCATTGTGCTCTTATGTGAATTCATTATCTCCATTGTTCGTTTGAAAAGATAAATTGTACTTTTGTCCTTATCGATTTCTAAAAGTTCTTTATATGTAATATTTAACCGCATTAAATTTGTAGGTGAGAGTGAGGCTGAGTGTTGTGAGCAGTAACCAAGTCTTGTATAAATAGTTGAATAAGAACAAGCCCTCTACCAAGCAAAGCCCATTGTACCAGGTGCTGTATGTCAGCTGCTTTTATAGACCAGTGTATGCTCATTGTTAGGAAATGCCCCTTTCAAAGATTGGATTGCGTTTCACCAGTGTCTCATCTTGGTTTTTTAGGGGCAATAAGGTTTACAGCTGGAATCTGTTCCTTAGTAGAAATCTTCTGTCTGGTTGTACATTACAAAAGTGCATCAAGGAGAATAGTATGGGAAAGCTGGCAGGTGAACTTTCAGCAGTTTATGTCAAACACAACCTCTGCCATGCATTAAGAAAATTTTACCAACAGTGACACATCATGTTGATAGTTTGCAGCCTGGGTATGATGTGGCGAATGTCACACTCTTCCATATACAATTCAATGGCGGTAACTATTTCTTCCTTTGTGTGTTCTGCCCTTCAGGAAAAAAACTGATAACCACCATCTACCATGCACAATATCACCAGGCAAACCCAGATTGAGGGATGTTTTACAGATTGTCCAGTTAGCATTCCTCAAAACTGTCAAAGTCTTTAAAAAAAAAGAATGAAAATCTGAGGAAATCTCACAGTTTAAAGGATCCCAGAGAAAACTGTCTTGTAAATATAATTAAGTTTGCTCAGGAAAAAAAAAAGAATGCAAATATTTGAATGGGATTATTTCCCTAATAAAGTCAGGAAATGCTCACATGAGTTAGGGTGGTGACAGCAGCACTTTGAACCTTGTTCATCTAAGAACTTTGTTAGTCTAACAAGTCTGAGTTTTGTTAGTCTCTGTTGCAGAAGCAACAAAGCAAAATCTCACTTAGGGTGATCTTCCAGGGAGGCTGAATTTAGACTTTCAGGCTGTTGGGCCAGACAAGAAGAAATAATGGCTGGTAGAGATCACAGAGATGACTTCTGCAAACCCTAGGTTGTGCAGATGAGGAAACTGAGGTCCAGGGAGAACAAGGCATTGACCTCAGGGCCTATATGTACCGACCTGGGACCATATCTCTTTCCAACTTCAGTGCTCATTCTTCTCCCTCTGCTTCTTCCTGTTTCCACTTCACACAAAGGCCTCTTTGGTTGCTGTCATTCTTTTGTTCCCCAGCAGCCCTCATTTGGGAATGCCCCATATCTTATACACTGTCAACTGGGTGTGAAAGATAGAAGAACACGTGAAATTTGGGATCAGGTGGAGCTGGGTCTGAATTCCAACTTCCTTATTATCTCTGGGCCTCAGTTTTCCTTCATTACAAGTCTCATCTCTCAGGATTAGGTGAGATCCTATACATGAATCTATAGTGTGGTTCTGGGGGGCCTCAGTAATTGAGTTTCTTGTCATAGAATATGGCTTTGTATATACAAAAGGCAGTAGCCTAGAGGCCGTGGGCCCTTAAGTAGCATTATATGAATTGTGTAATAATTATATTCATGAAGCTTTTCCCAACCACAGCTCTTCCTGGGAGCCTGCTGTTTCTGTGGGCCTTCTTCCTCACTACAAATTTTTCTGCATTTGAGTCAGGGATAGCCGGTGGGGAGAGACTGCTTTTACATGGCAAATTAGTTCATGGGACTCCTCCTGTGGCAACCTGGAAGGCATAGCCTGAATGAATGCATCATCATTAGGGTACATTTTTTAAATTGCAGACGGGGAAGAATGCACTTTGGAGCCTTGAAGTATGTAGCTTGGTCTCTAAATATTACTTTGGAATTAAATTATCTCTTTTTCAGAGTTGATAAAAACTGAGATAGAGTTTCAGATGGTATTTAGTAAGGAGACCGCCTTTTGTTTGCATTTAAGTAAAATGCAGGTCCTGCCATCTGTGAGTGCTTTTATGACCTGCCTTGAATACCAGCCCCGATTTCCCGCACCTATCTCAGAAGCAGGATGAGAAGTGTGGGAAGGCTAGCCACTATGAGATGCTTAATCAAAGTCTAAAAGATCTTTTCCTAAGAGTAATGAATCAAAAGCTTTTATTGTGAGGTTATTAAGAAATAAGCACCACTTCATCTTACTCTGGATTCCTTCTAAAGCTCTGAAGCCTTCTAATGTCACCAGGACTTGGGTGCAGGTAGCTTATTGGGAGACTCCCCTGAAAGCAGAACTGAGGGATCCAGATAAAGGCCAAAGAGGGTATGTGAATGAGTGGGTTGATTTCTGCCAGTCTTTCTAAGATAACTATGTCAAGCCCATGTCAAAGGTGTCTCAATGTTTTGTTTTGTTTTTTTAAGATTTATTTAAATATACAAGAACTGGGCCTCCCCGGTGGCGCAGCGGTTGAATTCTGGGCTGTGAAGCTGCCCGCAGCCTCTGCAGCGCCGTTTCTATCCCCGGCCACCGGCGAGGGTCCCACATGGCACATAGACCTCTCCTGCCACGCCTGCTGCTCCCCTCAGCAGTGTACTTCATCAGTCTGCCTGCTCTGTTCCCCATTCTGTCTCTGGTGAATTCTCTCACCCTCCTGCGCTTCTGACTGTACCCAGTGCTTATATAAATAAATAAATCTTAAATATATATATATATATATATAAGAACTGGAGTGTAGGCCAGAGGTATGTGTGGTAGTAGTGGTAGGGTGGGAGTAAAAGGATTCACCAGATACAGAGTAGGGAGCAGAACAGACGGATTGACTGAAATACACTGCTGAGGAAAGCAGCGGGCCAGACAGGAGAGGTCTATTGTGCCATGTGGGTCAGCAACCTGACCAGGGATTGAACTCCTGCTGCAGTGGCTACCTGTAGCTTCACAGTGCTGCGACTTAACCCCTTGTGCCACCAGGGGTCCCCAATTGTCTCATTGTTGAACAGGAAAGTGGAAGCATCTAGATCATCACCTGTGGCATCAGCACCCCTCCATTCTTTGTTGTGTGACTGTCGAGCTTCCACAGTGTGTGACTGTCGAGCTCCCTTCTCAAGGGAGGTGGACCACAGACACTGCAAAGTGTGCTCAGTGCAGCTCGGGAGGTAGGCCTGGAACTCCTCACAGTTGCACTGAAATCCCATAGCAGGAGGGGCTGTGGCATAGTGCGTTAGACCATGTGCTGCTGCCACACGTTCTTGACTGTGCTGTCCAGTACAGTGACCTCTACCCAATCACATTTAAACGAATTAGCATAAAAATGCAGAGTTCTCAGATGCACTGGCCACGTTTCAGGTGATCAGTAATCACTTGTGACTCATGGCTCTTGCATTGGACAGAGTACATGTGGAGCATGCTGTCATTCAGAAAGTTCGTTCAGTTATTCTAGAGGATGACTTCCTGGGTCTCTTCCATTCTGAAGTCTCCTGACCAAGCTGTATGGCCGAATATCTATTCATCAGCTTAGGAGTTGTCTGCAAAGTGCAAGTTTGTTAAATCCCAGTTTTCAATGATAGGCTATCTTCTTCTTACTTTTCCTCATTTCAACCCATTCATTCAAAATAGACATGGTGGTTCATTTCTCATTTCAGTATATACGTTCAAAAATAGTTTGGTGCTGAGTACATGGGCTGTAGGGTCAGACTTCCTGAGTTTATCCCAACTCTGCTTCAGGGCAAGATATTTAATGCCTCAATTTGTCATTTGTAAAATGGGGTAAAATGGTACCTATTTCAGTGGTTGATGCGAGGATGCATGATAATTGTAAGTGCCCAGGAAGGTGCTGGAAACATGCCCTCAGATGAGCTGTTGTGTTATTAACGTGCTGTCATTATTGCTATCAGGGGCTGCAGTGCTCAGCAGTACAATTTTGTGTTAGGGCTGGGGAGATACGAAGTCATTCAAGCAGGTGTGGAGCATGGTGGGTAAGGGACCAAGCTCTGTGGCATCAAATGTGGGCTCAGTTGCTGAGCTTGGTCTTGGCTATGAGACTGGGTAAGTGATAAAACTCTCTGGTCATCTGTCAAAGGTGGGATGACAGCCATGGTTTATGCCGGGACTGGCTGAGATGATGCAGGTACCTCAGTTCAGCGCTGAGTGAACACTAACTACAATCTGACAGTAGAAGTAGTTAGAGAGAGAGAGGAAGACATTTAATGGTTGGCAGAGCAGAGAAGACAAGACATGGTAGGTGGCTATGTGTGAGAAGTGCTGGAGAGTGTAGAGACCTTAGTAGGGAAGCAGGGGGTTGAGAAAGGGCAATCTCAGAAGGTTCTTTGTAGTAGGCTTCATGGACCTCTGGCTTGAAAAGATGGGCAGGGACTGATCTGGCAGGGATGGAGGGAGGAAGCTTTCCAGATAGAGGAAGGGACAGGCCTTGAACACCAAGCTGTGCCATCTTATTGGGTGGACAATGGGGAGTCATTGAAGGATATTGAGTTGGAGAATAATCTGATCACTGGGAATCGAAGAAGGAAGTGAGAAGGTAACTTCGCAAAGCGATAGAGCTGAGTGAAATGTATCTTTAATGCAAGCCTGGCTCTGTCCTAAGCACTTGCTTAGATGAACTCATTTTAATCTTCATAGCAATTCCAGTGGATGGGTACGGTTATCCTACCTGGGTTATAGATGGCACAGAGAGGTTAAGTCACTTGCCAGAGATCACACAGGGATAAAGTCCAGGTCTAGAATTCAAACCCAGAAAACTTGGCTCTGAGCTTGCACTGTTCATTTGAGCTTTTTGAGATGCTTGCACTTCTCTGAGCATTGGGAAGGAGAGAGAGAAACTGAATGTATATAACTTGAGAAATGGTGCTCCTCTGGAAAGGAATGACGTGGGGATTTAAAGCATAACTGGCCCCTCTGAAACATCAGAGAAAGCAGGGCTGTGAGATGAGGGCCCTCAGGGAATGTTAGACATTGTCACACAGAAGAGCTGAGCCGGATCTCGCAGAGGGATGGTGCTCACCAGGCTTATAAGGGGGAAGTGGGCTTTTGAAAAGGTGTGCCTGACCACAGGACCTAACAAAGGGTTCGGTGTCCAGCCTGGCTCTCTCAGGGAAGGCAACGCAGCTGGAATTGGAGTGGCTGGATTCTATTCCATGCTGCCAGTCCTTAGCTTTGTGGCTTTGGATATGTCACTTAACTTCTCTGTGCTTCAGTTTCCTGATTTGAAAACCTGGGTTATCCACCTCATAGGCCTTTTGTGGTGATTGAGCCTGTTGGTTTATGGAGAAGAATTAGGGCGTAGGGTAGTCAGCCCAGGGCTTTGCAGGTTTTAGCTCTATAGTGAAAAACAGTAAACTAATTGCAAAAGAACTTATTTTTCCAGCAATCCCAGAAATCTTGACAGCTTGGGACAGGGTAAAAGGAATGATAGTGGCTGGTGGATTAGGCCACTCAGGATGATCCCACAGCCGGTGGCAGGGGTGTCAGGGCATTCATATGACTTCTGGTTGTACATGTATAAAGAATGAATCTACCTTTGGTCAACTAACTCCCTCGTGTTTCTGGTGGTAAATTCCAGAGTCAACAAGGAAAACTTCGGACTCAGCAGCTTCCTATCGTGAGAACAGCCATAACCAGCTGAGTGCTTACTAACTAGATACCGAGTCGGGGGAAATATGTAGGCTTATAAAAAAATGCCAGACATGCAGACAAAGGAACTTGGTCAATCTGTACTTCCAACCACAGAGGCTACTAGCCCCTCATCAAGGTTTTGGTTGGTTTAAAAAACCTTTCCCGGGGCCTCCCCGGTGGCGCAGCGGTTGAGCGCTGGGTTGGGAAGCTGCCGCAGCCTCTGCAATGGCGGTTCGATCCCCAGCTGTTCCCCGGCCACCAGAGGAGGGTCCCACATGGCGCGCAGACCTCTCCTGCCGCCCGCTGCTCCCCTCAGCAGTGTACTTCAGTCCTTCTGCCTGCTCTGCTCCCTGCTCTGGCTCTGGTGAATTCTCTCACCCTCCCGCGCTTCTGACTGTACCCAGTGCTTGTATAAATAAATAAAATAAATAAATCTTTAAAAAAAAATAAAAAAATAAAAAACCTTTCCCGCAGATTTCCCATTTCAAGAGACATTCTGTCACATAGAAGTCTCTACCCTCCCTTGCTCCCACGCCCACTTCCGTTTTTGATCAGGTAACTCACAAATCAGCTTTCCATATTAGAGGAAGTTGAAATGTTTCTATTTAAGAGCATAAGGTGCTGCAGTTTCAGGATGGAACATACTCAATTAATAATAATTCAGCATATCAGCAATATTTCTGATTCAATCCTCCAGCATCTCAGAGGAGATGAGTTTCAGAGGTACATCTTTTAATGCTGGGTAACTAGGTTAGAGGACCCCATTCTCCCACGGGTCTGGGTAATTGGAACTGATAAGGTTCTGGGAAATGGCGAAGACATTACCCCCCACCCCTCCGCCCCCACAGCTTTCCAGTGTATATCCGCACACCCGCATACCGCTACAGGCTTATTCCACTCATTAAAGATCATTTGGACGTGCAGATCCCTCTTTTAAATTTGCATACCTCTTACCTTATAAGAATTCTTGCCCTTTTGTCTCCCCCACCCAGCTGAATCAGAACCCCCAGGGGCCTCTTAAATTCCCTGCAGAGGAATGAAAGGCCTGCAGAGGAGAGGGGAAGTTTTGCATCTTCTTTGCATATGTGCTCAGGATCTTGTGACCCTCCAAGCTGAATACTACTGAAAGGTGATCACTTGGGAAACCTCATAAACAGGTTGCAAAATAGGTGTGTAAATGAAGGAGAGAGCATGTTAGTGTTTCCAAAGTCAGCCAGCGATGCCTCTGCCAACCAATAAGGCCTGACAGTCACTGTTTAAGCAAGGATGAGACAGGGCAGGGTTCCTCCCTGGGTATTTCAGAGGGAGTGTGGTTCTACTCCAGACCTGGGAGACAAAACATTTCTATTGTTTCATGTCAAAAAGAAATCAATCATTTATTTAACAAGCACTTATATCAGAGGTTCTTGATCTTGGCTGCATATTGAAATCAGCTGGGGAAACTTAAAAACTCTCTGAATCCCAAGCCACAGTACAGACCAGTTCAACAGGATCCCTGGGGATCCCTGGGGCTGTGCCCCAAGCATCAGGAGTTTTGGAAAGTAGACGCATCCACGGTACTCGTACACGGTACACGTCACGCGTGTCTCGGACCCTGTGCATGTTAACACCTTTAATCCTTGCAACTCTCTCCTAAAAGAGGTGAAGACATGCTGCACACTTTACAGATGAAGAGGTAGAGGCATTGTGAAGTCCTAAGTTTTGTCCAGTATCGCACAGCGACTTTCCAGGGTGCGGATTGAACCTGGCCCATCTAGCTCCTTGGCCCATGCTCTTAGCCAACTGGTCTGTTTCCTCTCACAACAAAGGCAACACAAGTCCTCAGCCCAGCCCCATCCTGAACAGTTGCGTGGACCAGAGGATGGATGGAGACCTGTATCTATTTCCTGGGAAGCCAAAGAAAAGATCTTCCCAAGCAATACCATGTTTGCACTTAGTGATTTAAAACGTTTCTACGAGAAAGTGCAGACATTGCCGTTCCTCCCACAGACTGTCTGAGGGTAGAATTTCCAACCTTTTCTTCCCCATATCCACCCAAAAAGGTTGAGAGCTAAACTCCAGCCAGAATTAAGTGGAGAGTGGGTGTCATTTGTCAGCTGGGCCTTCTATTTGTGGGGAAGGTCCAACCCGTCAGGTTGAAGGCTCACTGATGTGTGTGGCGGAAGACTCCCCATATGCCTGTCTAAAATTAGTCAGCTGCTTTATTAGAGGAACTGAAAGGCTGAGGAAAGAGGATGGGATTGGAAGGTACATTATGTTTGGATCTGGTTCCTTTCCCAAACCAGCCCTGGGACCCAGCTCGAGTGACTTCACTCCTCTCTGGGCCTCTGAGGCCGCTTCTGTACAATGAAGAGAGTTGGGCTCAGTTTTAGGTCCTATCTCGGTTCAGCCAAGACACATGTTTTCTTTGGCCCTGACAGTGTTATCAATTTTTTTTAAAGTTGATTGCCAACATTTAAAAAAAAAAAAAAAGGAATCATTTACATACAATTTAAGGTTTCCAGCTTCTCTTGAAAAATTCAAAGACACCCTTTTTTTTTTTTTTTTTGCCACACTGATCCCTCTCAGCGCACTGGGGCAGGAGTTGAGAGAGAGACCTCTCTTTTGTTTTGTTTTGTTTTTATAATAAATTTTATTTTTATATTCCCCATACAATTGCAACCCCCCCATTCTGACCCCAATCCCTCCCCTCCCACCCCCCACCCCCCAAAAAGTGTCTCTGGTTCATAGTTTTTTGTTGATTTTGATTTTCACTTTCTTATAGTTATTCATTTTCCTGGTCCCTTATTTAAGTTTTCTAGATTCCTGCTATGAGTGAGACCATCCAGTATTTTTCTTTGAGACCTCTCTTTTGAAGGGACAGTCTCTCACCTGGGTTCTTCATCCCCATGCTCCCTAAAATCTCTTTTTCCTTACTTGTCTGACCCCTACAGACACTGAAAGACAAAGGGTCTCCAAATTCTCTTCCAAAAGTTGAGATTCCTTCACTCCTGAGATCTTGAGTGAGGGACTCTTAGGCTCAGTTAATATTTTTATGCAAAGATAGAGATGATCAAAGTCAAATTAATAAATGGCAATGTTGTCTGTGAGATACTGACCTCAGATATCTTTAACCATGACACACATAATTTACAATGCCCGGCCTGCTCCCTCTGCATTTTTATATTCTGGCTCACTTTTTGAAGGCATTCTCAGAAAGGAATCAAAACCCATAAAAGGCCAAAGAAACTGTGTGGTCAAGAAAAGAAAGGACACAGAATAGTGTGTTCTCAGAAAGACAGTCTGAAATTACTGAGGAACTACCTGTTCTTCAAAACAAGATAATCTGAAATAAATTCCAGGAAAATATGTCAGGCGGGTGCTGTATTCCATGTCATCTTTGCACAGATCACGTTCATTAAAACTCCTGCTCTTGTCAGGAGGTGATGTTCTTGGGAGCTGGGCTGTTTATATGGGAACTTTCAGAGGCCCACATAGTCACTTGAAATCAACATAGATTTAAGTATCATTGACTCTCAGAGCTGTTCACGTGGGATGCAGTTGATAAGTGATTTTTAGTTCCTCTGATCACTCACAACTTTCTCTTATGCATTTCCTTATTTCTTACAGGACTATATACAAAAATAAAGTATATGTGCAAACATCAAATGGAGAAGAAATACAGGAAATGAGAAATAAATACCTCTTCTCCCTTATCTGAATTTTTCTTTTTTTTATTGTGCTAAAATACATGTAATATAAAACCTACCATTTTAGCTACTTTTAAGTATACAATTCATTAACTTAAATTCAGTAACATTGTTTGCTTTCTTCTGTATTGTCATCACAATATTAACCAGGTTTTTTTTAATATCCTCTCAGAAAAATATGTGCTCTTCTTTCGTTATTTATACAGATTAGTTTCCCATGTCTTGCAAAGTTTTCAACATCACCATGGAGCAATCTATCTTGTTCTTTTTGTGCCTGCAAATATTCCATTTTTATGGAGAGGTCATAATTTACTTAACCAATTCTCTGTCAATGAATCCTTGCATTTTCTTGATATTTTGGCTATTTCCAAAAAAGAAAAAAATAAACTTTAATGAACATATCTGGTATTTATATCTTGATCTTTGGCCTATACACAAGTCATGTCTTGTGGATAAATTCTTACTAGCTCGTAAACTGGAGCATTGGTTTGGTTGTTATTTCTCTACCTGAAAATCAAATACTTTGATTACTAAGAGTTTTCAGATTGGAGAGAATATTTGTCATAAACTATAATAGCATAGGCAATAAATTGCAGCAGTAGCCCAAACTATGGAATTAGATGACCTAAATCCAAATTTAGGCCCTGCCAGTCTGACTGGGAGGCCTTGGGCAACTTGCTTATCACATAAATTTGTTCAATTTCTTCATCTGGAAAATGGAATTAATAATAGTACCTGCCTTTTCATATTGCTGGGAGGACTAAATGAACAGTACTTGGCATAACTTATTTATTTTAAGTCCCAATCATAAATTTGAACCTGACATTTCAAGAAATACAGCTTACAAGATATTTGCAATTTGGGGATATTAATCCATACATTTTATTCTATAATTCAATGGCCAAAGTGTCTTGTAAATAGACAAAACCCATCAATATACCAAAACTATCCTATGAAAGGCCTTCTTCACATGTATCCAATCAATTTTTGTTTTGCTGTTTTCTTAGGGAAACTTTGGATTTCCCTTGTTTTTCCCTTATACTGGCACCGTAATCACACATGCTTTCCCTGAACTTACTCTGGGTCAAAGCCAAGGAATACTCTTTTGGGAGGATAATTCTTCACACATTCTAAACATATGCACATCTCTCTTGTACTTCACATATAACCTTGACTTTGCTTTGTTGAGTTAGTTGACATGACTCATTTTCTTTTAATAAATGAAAGAGTCAAAAAAAAATCCCTCTAACATCCTTCTCCCTCGGCTGTGCTGCCTTGGGTGAGCCCATCTCCTTGAGTAACCACTAGGGACTGGCTTGGATCCCAAAGATCTTTGTGTCACAGAGCCCAAACCACTCACTCTTTGTTCCAGCCTAGTTCTTCCTCTTTGTAGTCTTATAGAAATCTCCCATCTCTCTTTACTGCTCTGATTAATCTTTTTCAAATATTGATAAATGATGGTTCAGGTAGAGGAACGGAAACACTGCCCAGGCAGAGGTTGTCAGCAGGAGAGAGGATAGGGGTGGTATGTGCAGGTAAAATCCATTCAGTGTGGTGGCGGTAGTAACTTTTGATCAAACCCTCATCCTGGGGACTCTTCCCAAAGGATAATATTAAGAAGTCTTTTAGCATTAGTCACTGCTTTGTGGCCACAAGAGGTCCCCTGTGCCCAGGATTGTTAGGTGGTAGGAAATGATGCAGTCACTATGGTCAGGGAAACAGTAAGGACTCCTCTTGAACCTCATCTTGGAGCCTGAGATTTAAGTTGATTTCCTGTTAGAGATGGAGAAGGATTTTGTGGTGGTGGTTTATTTATGCAGTGCTTTGCACTGATTCCTGGTACAGGAACTCTGGATACCCTGAACTGTTCCCAGTATGGCCTGAACCCACATCCACATGTTACAAATTCATTGCATAAGGAGGTGTTTGATGTTTATCTCCCCCATAAGGTGGGGAACTTCTCGGTAGCTCAGCCACATCCATGTGTGCTCTGCTGTATCTCTGGTGTCTAGAACAGGGTCTGGCATGAAGTAGCTTCTCAAAATATTCATTGAATGAATCAATGAATGAGCAGTATCTTCAATCATCTTGTCCCTTGTGGCTTCCTGAGGTGGTAGAGACTAGTGACTACCACACCTGTGCCCTCCTCTGCTTTCCTAGCTTCCTTCGCAATTAGTCATGGCCACATGACTGCTTTTGGCCAGTGGAAAGTGAGCAGAAATAACATGTACGAAGGCAATTCAAGGATGGGCATGTATTTTTCATCACTTCATTCAGCTAGCAGGTTGAGGAATGCCATAGGTTCCAGAAGGCATCCTACAAGAAGGATATGGCACATCCATTATATGGCTGGCAGGCCCCGAATCTGATTTATGTAAGACTCACAAAAGTAAGAAACCTCATTAAGTTAATAAGATTTAGCTCTTGTAGCAGCAAGTGTTACCACTCTATCTCACGGTGCTTTTCTTTTCACAAGTATAGAGCTTAGCTATACCTACATGGTGTTAGGCCATTTTGGGTAATGGTTGTTGGAAATTGAATATTGTCCCTCAAGTTTAATTTTCCTTGCATCCTGCCTCCTCCTTTTGGGGTGACTAGATTATGCGTTTTAATAATTTTTTATTTTTTAAAGATGTATTTTTATGCAAGAACCGGGGTACAGACCAGATGCGCGGGAGGGTGAGAGGATTCACCAGAGATAGAGCAGGGAACAGAACAGGCAGACTTAAGAAATACACTGCTGAGGAGAGCAGCGGGCAAGACAGGAGAGGCCTTCTTTGCTGTGTGGGATTCTCGCTGGCCAGCCGGGATCGAACCGGCACTGCAGAAGCTGCGGACAGCTTCACAGTGCGGTGCTCAACCACCTGTACCACCAGGGAGATGCTTTTTCAAATATTCCCATTGCATTGGATGCACGGTGGGGAAAAGTGGCACATTTCATCTTTTTCAGAAGGCACTCAGCGCAGCTGGACCCGCAGCTCTCCTGACAGTAATGGAGGTGACCTAGTCAAGTTCTAATAAATTGGCAGGACCTTCTCCTATAACTCTTTCAGTGGTTAGAGACAAAAATGTGAAATCTTTATTCAGCTGGGAAAGGGGTGTTTGTCAGCTATTTGGCAGAGAAGAACGTTGACAGGGTTCCGTCTAAAATGTTCCTGATTTGATTTATTCATTTCATCCTTCAATCTGCCCACTCATCTCTCATCTCACATTCTTGCTGGCCAGAAACTAGTCTGTAGGATCTAGAAATAAAGTGGGGAGAAAGATGGTTAGGATAATTAAGACCATGTTTTATTTTTAACATGAAGCCAGCAAACCTACTATTTTTACCCATTATATCCTGATTAAAAGAACATACTTAAAAAATCAATAAAAATAGTTAAAATAAAATGTCTAAATAGCTAAAATAAAAATAGCTAAAATAAAATTTTAGTAGGAAAATGAACCCCAGGCTGGACAATTTAGCCCTAGAGAGCATGTGTAGGGTTCAATGCTAACCTTAGCATCTGTTTACCCTGTACTGACTCAAATACTGTGTAAGACTTTGTAATAATAGCAGTAGCTAACACTGAAAACACATATGCCTTCCCCTTCCCACAGAATAATTAACTCATTTAGTTGCCCAGGGGCAAGTGTTGCTCAGGTCAATTGGACACAGAGGTACTTGTGGTAGGCCCAGGACTATACCTAGGCACAGTGGATCACCCCAGGCTGCAGTAGCTCTCCATTCCCTAGTGCTCTGCTGGGATGCTGTTTCCCCTCACATTCCTGGGGGATTCTAAGAAGGTCTTGGAGGTCCCAGAGGATGCTCTGAGTCTTGGAGGGACCCATGAAAGTGGAGCCCAGAAGCTTAAGTTTCATTAGCTTCAAGGTACATCCACCACTGCTTTTAACATGTATCATCATCCTTCTGTGGTCCAGAGAGTTAGGCGTTAGGAAGACCATTTTACAGGTCAAGAAACTGATGCTCAAACTAAGGAACAAGTTGCTTTGCCCAAGTCCTATAGGTGGCCAGTAGGTGGGAGTCAAGATTCCTGCCAGTTCTGCCCCTCACACATATTTTTAGCTGATCGTGCTTTGGTCTTTCTGTCCAAGAGAGGACATACGACATAAGACAGCAGAGGAAGAGGTTTGGCAGATGATTAAAGTTCATAATCAGTTGACTCTAAGCCAGGAGGATATCCTCAATAATCCAGCTAGGCTTGAATCAGTTGAAAAGTCCTAGAAGTAAAACTGAGGCCTCCCCGAAGAAGAAATTCCACCTGAGAATTACACCTGCTCGTGCCAACCCCTCCCGACAGCCTGCCTTGTGGATTTCATCATTACCTGGCCAGCCCTTATAACCACCTGAGGCAATTCATTGTAATAATTTTTATTTTTTTTTTTTAAAGAGGCACGTATTTTATTTATTTGTTTGTTTGTTTGTTTGTTTGTTTATACATGCACTGGGTACAGTCAGAAACGCGGGAGGGTGAGAGAATTCACCAGAGCCAGAGCGGGGAGCAGAGCAGGCAGAAGGACCAAAGTACACTGCTGAGGGGAGCATCGGGCGGCAGGAGAGGTCTGCGCGCCATGTGGGACCCTCCTCTGGTGGCCGGGGAGCAGCCGGGGATCGAACCTGCGCCGCAGAGGCCGCGGGCAGCTTCGCAACCCAGCGCTCAACCGCTGCGCCACCGGGGAGGCCCTGTAATAATTTTTTACTCTCTCTCTCCCACTTGTCCTGACACTCTGGTTAGCCCTGACTGACACACACTCCTTCCTGCCTATGAAGAAATCTGTTTCCATGTTATGCATTTTTGCCAAGTTTCAATGTGCAAAGAAAGACTCAAGTAACATCAAAATTAGCAAAGCAAATTGGGGAGTCCCACCCATACTGAAATCTGAGACAGGCTCGCCATTGGAGATGACTTCAAAGTTTCTGGGAATGGGTAGAAAGCAGGACTAAAGCTCAGATGGGAAGATGAGGTGCCATCCGACTGGCTGGTCCTGGTTTGATAACAGACCAAGAGGCCTGGGATAGCAATTCTAGCAGAGTCACCCGCTCCTATCAGCAGGATTATATCTACGAGACCTTTTGTTGCTCTTAGGTAAGCAGCGTTTCCCTTTCAGGCATCAGAGGTGGTGTCTGGCTCTTATCAAAAAAGCCTTCTTGGAAACAACTGAGAAACAGCATTATCAGTATCTGTTCTGGGCTTCAGTCTCTGCCCAGGTTTCCATTTCCTGGTTTATAAAGTTTGAGGAGTGGACTTCCCCAAGGTTTTTTCCATTGCGTGATTTTCGTTGAAGAGTCCAACTGCTTGCACTGTGAATTCGAGTGGTCTTCAAAGTAAAGCATGTTTGGCCATGGGTTTGGGTGGGTTCTAGTTAGAGACCTTGAATTGTGGAAAACCAGCCTTGTTAAGAGGCCTACCCCAGAGTATAGGGGATGCAACCCCCCAACATTCTGCAGGCCTACCTTCTGAGAAACATTTGTATAATTAGGGGAATTCTTTTGAAGCCAAAAACTCTGCCAACTGTTTATCACAGTTTCTTGATTTGGTTTTTGAGCACCAGATTGTGAGGAAAAATACCTTCACTGCTAATGTAATATTGGTTTTCTCAGATTTTCAGTGAGTGAGCAGCAACCTGAGACCTCCGGGGTCAGTGTATGCAAAATATTCTGGGAAAGGAAGACCCTATAAAGGAAAGGAACAAGGGATCCTCCAAATTTGGATTAAGATTAGTTTGAGTTTAAAAATTCACCAGGAAAACTGAAAAACGATTTTTTTCCAAATTCCACCATGGAAGTTTGTGCCTATAGAAAAAAATCAGACCACCTGAAACCAAGGCAAGGACCAGAAAGAGGCTGGACACGTCTAACCCCACAGAACTCCCATGGAGGCCTTCTGTGGAACATGCTGCAGTTTCTAATCAAGCTGTCAGCCCCAGTCAATTACAGGATCGAATGTTCTGTCTGCACTTTGGAATGGCCAGGGGCTTGCCCGTCACTCACAGACCAAAGAACAACTTGTTTCACAGGATTTTTATGACTTGGTCCTGAAACTGTATAGATGACATAATGAGGAGCAACATACACATTATTACTTTTTTATATGGAATTTTATCCATCTGCTGTTTGTTTATAAAACGATCATTTGGAGAGTATAGCTTCACACTTCCCCATGAGCACATGCTTCACTCTTCTTCCACCAAAGCTCCAGCATCACTACCCTGCCCCATAACCCTTTCTGGCCCCCCCAATCCCCTTCACCTCCTCTCTCTCCCTCCCCTCCTACCCCCCCCCCAGGTAATCTAGGCTATTGTTCACCGAATCTAGAGTTATTTTTGTTGTGTTTTGCCAGTTCATTTTCTTTGGTCCTCTATATTCCACAAATGAGTGAAACCATCAATAATTGTCTTTTGCTTTCTGGCTTATTTCACTTAGCATAATCACCTTAAGAGTCACCCACTTTGTCCCCAAAAGGAACTGTTTTATCTTTTTTAAAAAAGATTTATTTATTTATGCATACAAGAGCTGTCTGGGGTATAGGCCGGAGATGTGGGGGGTGAGAGGATTCACCAGAGACAGAGTAGGGAGCAGAACAGGCAGATTGACTGAAAGACACTGCTGAGGGGAGTAGTGGGTGAGACAGGAGAGGTCTGCTATGCCATGTGGGTAGCTCCCTGGCCGGCTGGGGATCAAACTTGTGCTGCAGAGGCTGCGACAGCTTCATAGTGTGGTGTTTAACCCCTGGCACCACCAGGGAGGCCCTATTTTATCTTTTTTTAATAACTGAGTGGTATGTCATTGAGTGTACATACACCACAATTTCTTTATCTAGTCATCTGTTGATGGGCATTTGAATTGATTCCACATCTTGGCTATGGTGAATAACGCTGCTGTGAACACAGGAAGGCCTCAATCCTTTTGTATTAGTGTATTCTTGGGGTAAATACCTAAGAGTGGGATTATGGACCATAGGAGTTCACTATTTTTAATATTTTGAGAAGCCTCCAGGCTGTATTCCACAGGGGCTAGGCCATTCTCCATTGCAAGCAACAGTCATACGACGGTTCTTCTTCCACATCATCAACAGCACTTGCTATTACCAGTGATGAGGGCCATTCTCACAGGGGTGAGGTGGTATCTCATTGTGGTTTTGATTTGTATGTCCATTCTACATGATGTTGAGTGTATTTTCATATGCCCGTGGGCCATCTCTATGTCTTATTTGGAGAAGTGTCTGTGTAGGTATTTTGTCCATGTTTCGACAGGGTTGTGTGTAGTCATTGCGTTGTATGAGTTCTTCACATATACTTTGGAAATTAAACCTGTGTGCACCAATTACTCTTAAAAACCTTATAGTTTTGAAAATCCTAATAGCGCTCATTCAGACCACTCCAGGTGTATGTAACTGCTTGCACACAGGTATCCTCAGCACTGCTTTTGACTTTGAAGGAGAGTCCTCTGAGCACAAGGGTTGGATACATTGCTCTAGTCTCTGCAATCCTCTGCCCAGGCAGTATCCTTTGGGAACAGGGAAAGAACAGGCTGTGCAATGCCAGACCCTGCCCAGCCTCTGCCCTCAGCATCATGGAGTCCCGCCAGGCCCACAGTTGGTTGGCCACACACTCCACCGCCCCAGTTGTCAGCAGTAAAGACATCTCCAGCTGTCCCGGACGAGGGGGATACAGAAAAAGGAATCGGGCCTGGCGGAACATATGCCTGAACCCTACACATGGCCCTGTGCGGCCTCATGGTTTACTGAAAAGCTCTCTGGAGCTGTCTCAGCAGTTTTCTTTTCTCATGTTTTTCATCCTGGCTGCTTTTTCCTTTCTTGCTGGTTAGTGTTTGCATTTCCTCCAGAATGCACGGTTCCCATCTTATCCAGCAGAATTAAGGTAATCTAACTTTTGTTTCCAAAAATGGCATTTTTGCCACCCTCCCCTCTCTGCTCCCACCACCTCTGTCTTTTGTCTTTGGGAAATATGGGTATTTAGTCACATAACATAGAGATTTGTGTACCACTGCTTTCTTTTAGAGTCACCCGGTCCAGCTCTGACTCAACAAAATACTCACCTCTCAGTTGGTAGTTCTAAAGTAGCAGGAATTTAGAAAACCTAAATAAGGGACCAGGAAAAAGACTAATTATAATAAAGTAAAAAAATCAACAAGCAACTATAAACCAGAGACATGCTATGGGGGCGGGGCGGGGGGAGCGGAGGGAATAGGATCAAAACAAGAGGGGGTGGGATTGTATGGGGAACATAACCAAGATGAAAATGCATACATCGTGAAAAAATTAAAAATGATGTAAAAAATATATAAAATTAAAAAAAAATAATGAAATAAAAATAAAAAATACAGTTATAAAAAAGATACATTAAGTAAAGCAGAATGGCGAGGCACTGCAATTTTTTTTGGTTTTTGCCAACCTGTCTTGATGTAGGACAAGCGTGACACAGGGTCTTAGATCTGCTGCCCTGTTTTCTGAAGCAGACTCTAAAAGTTGATATCTGTCCAGCTCATGGCACTTCAAACACTGATACAGCATGTTTTCAATATGATTATCTACATAATCTGGAACTATCCTAGTCTCCATTTCATAAAAGCACACCCGTTGCTCCTTGCTGCAGGTGTCTCAGTATTAGAGAGATCTTTTATTAGACATGTGTTTCCTTTCTCAAGTGTTCCTAAAACTAGCTCAGTGCATTAAGCCGGTTGTGTTGCTTTTAGATGGATTTCCTGAACTGCTGGAATCAAGTACTTTGCTCTCTTTTCTTGACACCCAGCTCCTATTTATAACCAACAGATGATCAGAAGCCAGGGTCAGGGGCAGTTGTTGTTTGGTCAGACCCAGCTGTTGATTGCTGATTGGTAACTGGCAAGGTGTGGCAAGTGCCATCTGGCATGCCAGGGTCCTGATAGCCCTGCCAGCATTTGTTTAATCCTGGCAGAAGCAGTTAGCTTCAGTTTGCTTTGCAGAAGCAAACCTGGCTAATTTGTTTGGGACACACCAGGTAGTCAAATCGGTCGCCTAGTTTAGATACAAGTTGAAAATCGAAAATTGCACTGTCTGAAATCTTTGTCATTCTCCAAGACACATCTCACCTTTCCCTCATATTTAGGATTCAGAGATGAAGTGTGTCCAAATCCCTTTCTGACAAATAGCTTTGAGTACTTTCATAGAACATAAGCGAGAAAACTGGTTACTGTGGCTTAGAGGAATGAATATTTCCATTGCTTTCCAAGCTCTGGAAGAGAGAGATATATTACATCACTCACATGAATTAACATGGCTTCATGGATAGATCAGTATCTTCCAGAAATTAGGTTAACCCTAAAAGAAACCATGCTTTGTATATGTTAAATATTGTTTCAGTATGGGAGCTGGTGGGGGGCCGGGTGTTGAGGGGAATTAGGAGCACAAACTTGTTTTTAAATTGTGGATTATAGGTAATGGACATGATATTGTATGTCCCTGCATTGTAGGGATTGAAGAGCTGGTGGGGATAAAAATGCCTCTTTGGTGTTTAAACCTTTGTTGGGATTGATATTCAGGACTCTTGGCAAAGACTTAGGGAGATCCTGCTTTGTACTTGCAAATTACTTTCTCCATAATTTCTATCATCATTAATCAGCAGGCATTGTGTGCATGACAGATGCTATACAATATCTAGGAAGCAGTCCTCAGGAATGATATTCTAGTCATTTCCCCACCCAGGGACTGACAAAGCCCAGCATCTTCGCTAGCTTTCTGAGAGAGGCTGGAATGGATCCCCTTTGTCAGAAGAGGAAACCAGTCACAGTAAGAATAAGTTTCTCTCCTCTCCTGCACTGCTGGTGGGAGTGCAAAATGGTCCAACCACTATGGAAAGCTGTGTGGAGATTCCTCAACCTACTAAAGATAGAGCTTCCATATGATCCAGCAATTCCAAATTCCTAGGTATTTACCCAAATGACACAGAAACATCAATTCCAAAGAGCACCTGCACCCCTATGTTTATAGCAGCACTGTTTACAATAGCTAAGCTTTGGAAACAACCCAAATGCCTAAAAATAGATGACTGGATCAAGAAGATGTGGTACATTTACACCATGGAATATTACTCAGCAATCAAAAAAGATAAACACATGCAATTTGCAGCAACATGGATGGAGCTGGAAGGGACCATGCTCAGCGAATAAGCCAGAAAGAAAAAGAAAATACCAGATGGTCTCACTCATAGCAGGAATTTAGAAAACCTAAATAAGGGGCCAAGAAAAAGACTAATTATAATAAAGAAAAAATCAAAATCAACAAGCAACTATAGACCAGAGAGAGACACACTATGGGGAGGTGGGGGGCAGGAGAGGAGGGATTAGGGTCAAAATAAGGAGGGTGGAATTGTATGGGGAATATAACCAAGGTGAAAATGCATACATTGTGCAAAGATGAAAAATGGTGTAAGAATTATATAAAATAAAATATATTAAATAAAAAAAAAGAATAAGTGCCTCTCTGGGAATCAGGATAACCCTTGACTTCAGTTTCTCTCTTGGAAGCGCAGGACCCAGGCAGGTCATTCCTTAGGGGAGGGCACAGGAGGTCCTTTCCAGGAGACAATTATTTTACAACTGAGAATAAAAATTAGTCAGTTACCTTGCTCATGAAAGTTTTCCTTGACACTCTCAGAATGTAAACTTTGATAGCTTCATGTTCGGAGACCCAGTTTTTAAGGGAAGGTACATGATTTTGTGGCTTAGAGCATCCACATCAGGGTCTCCTAGGCAGAAGATTGAATTCTAGCTCCCCCACTGACTTCTTCAAAACAGTTTCCTCATCTGTAAAATGGAGTTGGTGGGATGTGGGTGTATGAGGTGGTACATGCTCCATCATGTCCCACTCATGTGGATTAGCTACTTCACAGCCTGCCTCTGGGGGAGCCGGTATGTCACCTCTAATCCTGGCATAGCTCAGATGCTCCCTGGGCGCAGAGCACTGAAGAGAAGGGCTGCCGGCTGCCCGACCTTGGGCTGTTGCCCTACTACCCACCCCATTATTTCTGGACAGATTCTGTGTGAAAGACCATTGTACAGAACAGAACAGGCAGACTGACGAAATACACTGCTGAGGGGAGCAGCGGGTGAGACAGGAGAGGTCTGCCGCACCATGTGGGACCCTCGCTGGCTGGCTGGGATCGAACCAGCGCTGCAGAGGCTGCGGACAGCTTCATAGCGCAGCGCTCCACCCTCTGCACCACTGGGAGGCCCTCAGGGGTGAGTTTTGATATGAGAAACATCACATGCAAAAAGAAAACTCAAACCAATAGTCTATTTGGTCAATAAAATGTGTTTTACTGTCAGATTCTTAAAGAGAGAAATCAGAAGAGTCACTATAAATGGTTAGTGAACATGAAAGAATATTTGGATTTCATTGGTAACTTTAAGAAATGAAAAATCAAAGGACAATGGAATCTAATTTTCACCTATCAAATTGGTAGATTGAAAACCAAGAAAAGATACTGCTTGTGAGAATTCAGAAAGATAGCAATCCACTCACAGCTGCTGGGAAATTTGGTGCAATTGTGGGAAGTTATTTGCTACCATGTGATAAGAAGGCTCTAAAATGGTCAGGTCTTCCACTGTAGTTACCCATTTTAAAGAAATAAATCTTTAAAAAATGAACAAAAATGTTCACAGTGCCTACAATTTTTTTAAGATTATTTATTTATGCATGCAAGAACTGGGGTGCAGGCCAGAGATACAAGGGCTGAGAGGATTCGCCAGAGACAGAATGGGGAGCAGTACAGGTGGATCTACTGAAATCCATTGCTGAGGGGAGTGGTGGGCGAGACAGGAGAGATCTGCTGCGTCATGTGGGTTAGCTCCCTGGCCAGGGATCAAACTCAGGCTGCAGAGGGTGGCAATAGCTTGATAGTGCTGAGACTTTAACCCCTGCGCCACCAGGGAGGCCCCAAAAGCTACAATTTTAAACAGGAAAAATTAGAAACAAGCTCTTTGCAATGAAAGGGTAGCTAAATGTGCTACTTAGAATTATGTTAATATCAAAATGAGATTTTAGCAATAATTTATGGCCACACCTATTATTTCTGAAGAATTTACTATCAATATATACAAAGCCCCATGCTAAGCAGCTTGATTATATATTCTCTCATATGTATGTTCATCCCTTACTAGGACAGATTAGTAATCTATTAACTTCTCACAATTTTATTTATCATCTAATTCAAACCTATTTGACAAATTGGAAAATTGAAAAGATGTTCACTTGGGAGAATATGCTTGATATTCTCTTAAGCAAAAAGGAAGAAGTTGCATATATGGTTGAGTTTTAGCTCAACTGTATGAATACAGTAAATAACCCATAGTGTTATGTATAAGAACCACAATTCCAAATTGCTTCAAAGGCAGGTTGACTTTGTTACAGAGTTCCTCAGGTGGAGGGGGCTGGGCAGTGGGGGACAGCCAGCCTCTAGTCATCTTTCATCTGGGTTCACATGATCACAGGGCTGTGAATATTTAGCGAGAAATGTACCAAAACATCAAGAGTGGTTTTCTCTGCATTACGTTTTTATTAGTAATTTATGCTATTCCGTCTTTTCCAAATTTTCTACAAGCCTGTGAAAGACTTGTTTAGAAAATAAAATGCTTCTAAAAGTTCAAAAAAAATGAAAAAGCAATTTGCTTTACTAATTTTTTTCTATAAGTTGGCATTTCCTTCTTCGCTATAGTCCCTTTAGTTCTGACAGCTCAGTAATTTAAGTAGGAAAGGGAAAAGGCTAAGCCCAGCCAGTGGTGAGAGAGAAATGAGAGGCAGGGCTCCTGGCTTGAGGGAGAGCCTCGTGATGCTTGTGGTGGCATCTGCGGTTTATTTGCATGTGTTACAAGTGAAAAAAAATATCACAATGAGGTTGGTAAAGCCTTGAGCGTTACCCAACCTCACACAGCTACCAACCAACGTGCTTAAAACAAAGAAAACAAAGCAAAAACTACTTACACAAAGAAGGCAAGTTCAGGGGTAAAGCCCCTTCCCCCTGTTTTCTCAGGTACTCCCCCAGTTTGGAATGAAACTAATAAGGGGACAGTCACTCTCTGAAGAGAAGCAAGAAACGGACTCTGAGCTTCCCGGGCCTCCTTGTTCCGCCTGCAGGATCAAGACCTCTGAGATTCTGATGTTGCCCCCAGAGCAGGGTGTGCCCGTATCACCTGCAGAAACCCAAGCAACAGAGGAAAGTCTTCGGAGTCCTGAGCACGGGGGGAACCCCCAGTGGGGTGGGATGTCAGACTGGGCTGGGTCCAACAGGAAGCGCCCCACTTTTGTTGAGGTGATGTGCTCGGCAGCAGAGGGCCCGCCCTTGTTTGCTAAGGCTTTCCTGCTGGGTTTTGTGATGCGGTGGCTAAAAGCAGAAGGTTTAGAGAGTCCCCCTCACTGGCTCAGGCCTGAAGGCTGAAGTTAGTGTGGTCAGATATGTCTTCTGGACCTGTGCTTCCACTCCGGAGGCAGCCCGGGCAGGAACAGGGCAGGAGGAAATGCCAAATACACCAGGGTTACAGATGGGCTCCTGGCAGCCAGACACTAACTTTGCAAATAGTGCCTTCCCATTCTTCAGTCACCAATTCATTCTTTTAACTGACACTTGGAATTGTTGTAGGCACCGGAGATACCAAGAGAAATAAAATAGCATGGGTGCCCTCCAGGAGCTAGGAAGGAGGCAGTCTACAAGCCCCCTGGTGGTGGGCGCTGTGGCGGACAAAAGGCCAGGGCATTTGGGGTACTCCCCAGAGAGAACCTCAGTTAAGCCAGGGGGCTTGAGGAAGTGGCAGTGCTGCACTTGGTGACAGTGTCTTACCTTGGTGCTTCTCAGATTTTAACAGGCAAAAGAATCAGCTTTGGATCTTGCTAAAGTACTTGCAGATTCTTCTCCAATAGATCTGGGGTACAGCCTGAGAGTCCACATCTCCAACACTAACAAGCTCCAGGTGATGCTGATGGTGCTGGCCCGGGGTCTGCACTCTGAGTGGCAAACCCTAAGTGAGGTCTAGGAAATGGAAAGGACATTCCCAAGAGAGGGAGTACCCCCATTGGGCCCTTTAAGGAGTGGGGAGGCTGAATCTTGAGAAAAGTTGAGGTTTTACTGGATGGCCTTGAAATAGCTGTAGTCTTGCTTTTTAATTCTAGTAGGGATTTAATTCATTCTTTAAAACTAGCCCCAGATCCGATAACCTAAGGATCATATTTTCTCATCTGACAGATGCCTTTGTGCTAATGGTCTTGTTTCTTAGTAGTCTTTTCCTGCCACGTAGGTGGTAAGATCTTGGAGCCAGCCAGTGGTGAATGACCAGGGTTCAAGTCCCAGGCTCCATGAGCGAGGCCATGACTTTCCCACTAATACACCGCCTGATCCAAGTAGCAGCTAGCACTCATTACATATTGAATTTGAACTGAATGAGTGAATATTAATACTTCAGACTGGGCTCCACAGGAGAATTGCAGAGTGGTTAAGAGCACAGGCACAGGAACTACAACGCCTGGGTGCAAATCCTTGCTCTGCTCTGTGCTATCTGCATTAATCTGGGCATACCCTGTGGCCTCACTGAGCCTCAGTTTCTTGCTCTGTAAAATGAGGGTGATAATAGTACCTGCCTCAAAGAGTTTTATGAGCATATGACATAACACAGTACATATAAATCACTATCGGCATTTCTATGCCTACAAAAAATGTGTTCTGTTATTTCTGTTAAGATAGAAATGTTCTGGTAGAAGAGTGTGGGTGCCTTGATGGGGGTGTGGTATGGTAATCTACATCTGAAGGGGGGGATCCTGTACCTCTGGATCATGTACATACACTGTAGACCACTGTTACCTCAAAAAAAAAAAAAAAAAAAAAAAGAAAAGAAAACGAAGACCTGAAGTTGACATTAGGCAGCTTGATCATGAATTGAGTAGTATAGTTTGGTATATTTTGACTTATATAGTTTGAGCGTGTTTGTCGCATGTAGAGTTTAAGAGTGACTGTTATTTAAAAGATAGTCATTTAAAAGACATTTAAAAGACATTTAAAGAGTGACTGTTCATTTATTAAAAATAAATACTGTTAATATACTTAGTACAGAATGACAGTGACTTGTATTATTTTTCCTGAAACTGAAATAGGAAAACCTACCTCATCACAGAAATAAGGGTCCTGGCAGGATACTTCAAGTGGAGCCCCTACATAGGAACTGATTTCATGAGGTGACTTCTAAATGTCTTTTTTTTTTTTTTAAGAGGCATGTTTATTTATTTATTTATTTATTTGTTTGTTTGTTTGTTTGTTTATACATGCACTGGGTATAGTCAGAAGTGCGGGAGGGTGAGAGAATTCACCAGAGCCAGAGCGGGGAGCAGAGCAGGCAGAAGGACCGAAGTACACTGCTGAGGGGAGCAGCGGGCGGCAGGAGAGGTCTGCGCGCCATGTGGGACCCTCACCCAGTGGCCAGGGATCGAACCAGCGCTGCAGACGCTGCGGGCAGCTTCACAACCCAGCGCTCAACCGCTGCGCCACCGGGGAGGCCCATGAGGTGACTTCTAGTTAAGAGAATTTTAATCTGTCTCTCTATGAAACAAGCTGAACTGGGCTTCAGAATTCCAGGTGGACCATAAAAATAGGAATATTGGCCAACGGCAGCCAGTAGAAACAGTTACATGAGTGTGAAGACCAGGCACCTCACGGCCTCACTGCTCAGTGCTGTTGTGGATTATTTACAGTTTCAAGTGACTATTGAAAAGTTCAGGGGCTAATACTGTCTTTTCTTTTTCTCTGTGAATGCTTAGACCTGCACTGTTTAACTCAATGCACATGTGACTATTTACATGATTGAAGGTGAAAAAAATTAAAACCCACTTGTGCTACCCATTTTCCGCGTGCTCAATAGTCACATGTGTCTAGGAGTTAACTAACCGAGATACAGGTATACAACATTCCACTGGACAGCCCTGACTTAGAGTGTGTAAAATTTTACCTTAAGAGTTGCAGATTGTAGGGCCTCCCTGGTGGCACAAGGGTTAAGATGCAAACTATAAAGCAATCTGCAGCCACTGCAGCATGAGTTCGATTCCTGGCCAGCCAGGGAGCAACCCACATGGAGCAGCAGACCTCTCCTGACTCGCCCCCTGCTCCCCTCAGCAGTGTACTTCGGTCAATCTTTCTGTTCTGTTCCCCACTCTGTCTGGTGAATCTTTTAACCCTTCACACCACTGGCCTGTACACCAGCTCTTGTATGCATAAATAAATAAATCTTTAAAAAAAAAAAAAGAGTTGCAGATTGTATTGGAGCTATCCATAGATGGCAACATTCAGAACTCAGGCAATGAGGATGTTACAGAACTGAATGCAACAATTAGGCAACCTAAAGGGTAAATTTGGTGTTAGACAAAATTTGAGTCTACATTCTTTTTGTTCAATGGCTATTAAATAACTAGCTATTTTCTGTATATAAAGTACTAAACTAGGGGTTTTGAAAAAGTTAGCAAAATCCAGGAGATAAAATCACTAACCCATCTTCTAGCAGTTGAGTTGCATAGGTACTGAGTGTGTAGAAGATTAACTAACAGTTCAAGGAGTTAAAGAAATCCAGTTAAATGCAGTGAGACTGGCATGGCTTTAATAACGGAGGTGATATTTTGACTTTGACCCAGCAGGAAGCACAGATGGATATTCTGAGCCCAGATTATAACATGCTAAAAACCAGGTACTCTAGGTGAACTAAAAATATTAGGCAGTCAGGTTGGAAATAGGGCTGGGCCGTAGTTGAGAAGGATTTGAATGCCAGTCTAAAATGGTTCGACTTTATCCTGCAGACCATGGGAGTTATAGAAGGGTTGTGAGTCAAAGAACACTATTACACAGGTAATATTTTACCAGCATGAGTCTGACAGGGGTTAAAAAACTGAGCTAGAGGAACCAGACAGTTTTGCAACCAGCCCAGAGGTTGTGCCAAAAACCCAAGCAACACATAATAAGGTCCTGAAATAGGTCAGTGAAAGGGGAAATAGAAAGAGACAGTAAAAAGGAAAACTGAATGGGTTTTGACTGACAAGGAAAGAGAAATTCGGACAAAGAGACTTACTTGCTTTGAATGTTTCTGACCTAGGAAATAAGTACCTGTTAATTTGGAATTTGGGAGGGAGCTTCCAGATGTCACTTCCTTGGATACTATCACATACCATCTTGAAGGGCTATTGAATGTTATTTGCATTTAGTCAATGATTGAATCATCCAAGCATCACCTTCTTCCCCAGAACTCCTGGTGTAGTACCATGCATGGGCAAAGTGCCCAGCTATTCTGCAATTAACTCTAGAGTCAAACTCTGTTGTCTAAACCTACCATTTAAATTTACTGAAGTAAAGAGAAGCAGGAATTACATGTTTGTTTTCAAATTAAAGTACTGAGAAAATGTTCCTTTATTTTGGTGAGTAGAGATCAATACCTACACAATGCCAGTTGTCTGCAAAATGGGAATGCAAATACCTACTTCATAAAGTGCTGAGGATTAACATCTGATTAGCTGTCAATAAATGTCATATGGTTCTAACCTAATGGGATTGGAAAAAATCCACACATAATTTTATGGCTCCCACTGTCCCCTCTCTCACACGTTGGATGCCATGAAAGGAGGGAAGTCCTGAGCCTATTCCAGATCACACGGGAAGAACTGTTGAAGGTCTTATTTGCTTGGGGAGTATGAAGCTCAGGAAGGACCAGAGAGATAATTGCACCCTCAGTTTCTGGTTCCCCCTTCATCCATCCCGGCCTCATTTGCACTTTAGGACTGGAACCATTTTCAGTGGAGCATGAGAAGAGAAGAAGCATAACAATATTAAAGGAAAAATTCCAGGAGGGCATGATGCAGCCCTCTGTATGCCATGTGACTCATTTTCATCAGCACAAGATCAGTGAGGCTTCATGAAGTTCAGCATAGCAGCTGGTGTGAGAACCCACCACAGGAGGGGCATGGCACCTTGGGGTGAAGCCCGCAGTTTTTTCCCTGGCTGCCTTCCATTTAGCCCTCCTTTCTGTGCCTCACCCAGCATATCGCAATTAGATAAAGCTGTTTAATGGACTAGTTTCATCTTGTCAAGGACCCACAGGGAACTCCTTTTGCCTGAAGAGAACGTCTAAACTCTACTGCTTGGCTTCCCTCTAGAAACCTCATCCACCATGTTGATTCAGCCATATATTCTTCTTTTCCTTCGTCCACTGAGGAAGATACGCACTGTTGCTGGACTGCGAGAGCCCATGCACACTTCTCTTCTGTGCTTTGACCTCTGCCCTTATCCAGGGTGACTTCACTCTTGCCATCTGCTTTGCTAAATTGTTTCATTCATCAACATACGGCCAAGATACAAAGCCCTTTCTGATTATTCCAACCTGTAGACATGTCTCTTTTTTTTTTTTCTGGACACCTACTGTGCTTACTTACAGTGACAAAAAATTGACTAACTCTAATCATTGCATGTTTCTTATTTGTGCTTTTCCAACCAGATTGAAGTCAGGGTTTATGTCTTACATACACATCATATCTTCAAGATTGAAGGCAAGGGCTCTGTGGCTTTAACAGCCTTAACTTTGCTTTAGGGTTTTCAAAGTGAAGTCAGAGAGATTTGACTAACAGCAGATGCTTCCATCTTTTCCCTCCTGCTTTCACCTGTTCCCAATCTTGGCTCCCATTACAGAATCCTGATTTTAAATGCTTTATAGATTGAGTACCAGAGTAAACTTGTTTGAAGAAAACATCCCTTAGCTAAACTTTGAGAATCGCAGGTCCCACCCATTGGGGGTGAGCTGACCCATTGTGGAACGTATTCTAGACAGACTGTAAGGGCAGGAATGGCCACTGAGCAGGTTTTTATTGGGATTACCAGGTACACGGCAGGTAGAGGCTCTGGGGGACCGGGAGGCTGGCAGGCCTCCCAGCCCCCAGCAGGTCTTCACTCTGGGCTCTCCGGCCTTCTCTCAGCTTCTGCTTCTCTTGCTTCTCTCTTGGCTTCTGCTGCTTCTTTCTTGGCTTCTCTTTTGGCTTCTGCTGGTGTCCCTGTGACACCGCCCTTAAAAGTCCAGTCTCAGCCCAGGTGAATCCCATCTACCTATGCCCACACCCTACTCCAGGTGCCGCCATCAGGCATGCATTCAGGACCGCAAGGATCCATCATCTATCCTGATGGCGGGAGGGCAGAAAAGCCTGATACCTTTCACCTTACCCTACACAGACCCTTTCTCATTCATGACTCACGAAAAGCTGAATTCCTTGGGGCAAGTAGAGGGTGGAGCTCAGCCCTTGGGAGATACACCCCTTCCCCACGCATAGAAAAAGTAATTTATTCCTTCGGGAGATTTGAAATGCACTGAAAAGTATAAAGAAAATAAAAGTCATCTGTTCCTACCACCCAGCAAGAACTATTGTTAATCTTGGTTCACTTTTCCAGTCTTCAGTCATACACTCACATGGATGCAGTTTGTCATAGTTGAGATCATCCCATGTGTTGAGTTGGGTAACCTCTGCATCTCACATTCTGTGATCACTGAAGAGCCTCTTAAATATATTTGTCATGGTTCATTCTGGCAAGCTTGTGCCCCAGGAAGCTGACTCTGGGGTGCAGTTTGGCATGCAGGGTGTTTCTTAGGGGGAGCCCTGGGAATCAGCTGCTGCAAAAGGCAGAGAGGAAGGGGGGGATGGACAGAGGGAGAGGCTGAGCTGTGATGTCAGTCTAGCCTTAGCCAGCTCTAAGGGCAGGAATGGCCACTGAGCAGGTTTTCTAGAATCCAGCAGACCGGGTAAAGGAGGAGTCAGAGTCCTCAGTGGTTTTACAGGGTTTTATTGGGATTACTAGGTACACAGCAGGCAGGGGTGCTGGGGGGCCAGGAGGCTGACAGGCCTCCCAGCCCCCAGCAAGTCTTCACTCTCTCTGGGCTCTCCTCTCTCCCCTCCCCTCTCCCCTTCTGCTGCTTCTTTCTCGGCTTCTCCTTCGGCTTCTGTTCTTCTCTGCTTCTGCTGGCGTCCCCGTGATGCCGCCCTTAAAAGCCCCATCTCAGCCCAGGTGAATCCCATCTACCGCTGCCCACACCCTACTCCAGGTGCCCGCCATCAGGCATGCATTCAGGCCCGCAAGGATCCATTGTCTATCCTGATGGCGGGAGGGCAGAAAAGCCTGATACATTTTTCCTTACCCTACACCAGCTCTTGGGGAAAGTCTGGGGCAAGGATGGCTCCTGAAGGAAGACCTGAACCTTTCTTTGCCCAGTGTACTCACTGGTGTCAGGCCACCCCTAGGAGGATGCCTGGCCTGAGGCTTAGCGGCGTTCTTCCGCCCAGGCAGGCCTCAAAGAGGGCTGACAGACGAAGGCTTTGTGGGGCAGCCTCCCAGGAAGCTAGGAGAATAACTCACCCCTCAGCGGGCTTCTGGGCAGCCTGCACTATGCTCCTCACACCACACACATCACAGTGCCTGCCGGCTGAAGCTGGGGTTAGCTGACCTCACTTTGCCCACAGTGGCTCAAGGAGGTGATTTATTTTTTATTTTTTATTTTCTTTATTTTTATATCATTTTTCATTTTTGCACAATGTATGCATTTTCATCTTGTCCCCATACAATTCCCACCCACCTTGTTTTCATCCTACTCTTTCCGCCCCCCCCCCATAGTGTGTCTCTGGTTTATAGTTGCTTATTGATTTTGATTTTTACTTTATTATAATTTATCTTTTTCCTGGTCTCTTGTTTAGGTTTTCTAAATTCCTGCTATGAGTGAGACCATCTGGTATTTTTCTTTTTCTTTCTGGCTTATTTCGCTGAGCATGATCCCTTTCAGCTCCATCCATGTTGCTGCAAATTGTATGAGTTTATCTTTTTGGATTGCTGAGTAATAGTCCATGGTGTATATGTACCACATCTTCTCGATCCAGTCATCTATTTTTAGGCATTTGGGTTGTTTCCAAAGCTTAGCTATTGTAAATAGTGCTGCTATAAACATAGGGGTGCAGGTGTTCTTTGGAATTGATGTTTCTGTGTCCTTAGGGTAAATACCTAGGAGTGAAATTGCTGGATCATACGGAAGCTCCAACTTTAGCAGGTTGAGGAATATCCACACAGCTCTCCATGGTTTTGGACCAGTTTGCACTCCCACCAGAGGTGCAGGAGAGTTCCTTTTTCTCCACATTCTCGCCAACATTTGCTGTTGCTAGTTTTTTTAATATGTGCCCTTCTTACTGGTGTGAGATGGTATCTCATGGTAGTTTTGATTTGCATTTCCCTGATTACAAGTGATGTTGAACATTTTTTCATATGCCTGTTGGCCATTTGCATTTCAAGGAGGTGATTTTTAATGATATCCTCACTACCAGTAAGGAAATGAAGTCAGAAGTATGAGGTCCCACAGCAGATTAGTGGGGGGACCAGAGTCTAAACCCTAAGTTCTTACTTTGTTTTAGTAGACATAAAAGAAGTGTTTCCAGGTAATAATTTAAGTGTAATTTAATTTAAGGCAATATCTTACCACATTTTGAAGTGATGAGAGAGGTGGATTCCCTTTACATCTTCAGGATGCACTAGAAAGGCGATTATTTCCCTTCATCCCTATTTACTTATTGATTGATTGACTCACTTGTGTATTTTCTTTATCGAAGTAACACTGGTTTACGACAGTTACATATGATTTAGGGCAACAGACTCACACCTCCTCACCACCAAAGCACGGATCGTCTGTTAAAGTTACGCTTTAAAGTTGTAAATAATGGACAGCAGAGGCCGTGAGGGGTTACTTATAACAGGTTTGACTGCAACTTTTTATTCAGAGCACAGAGCAGCCGCTGGTGTTGCTGTGCAGCCCCCTGTCCTGCCTGGCCCTAATTTCCTGCACGGGGCAGAGCCTCGGTTTCTGCTACACATGGGCTGGACAGTGACGCAGGGCGCAGTGGGGCTCTCCCGGGTCCGTCTGCATGTTCCACTTTTCTCTGAAAATGTATTCCAATTAAGGAATGATAACAGCCAACCTTTCCTCCATTATACTCTTACAGATGTTAGTTTTGCTTTTTATGTGGTTTTTCTTTGGTTAAAATCATTTTCCATTCTTACCTTCATACAACCATTGTAGTCATTTCCCCCGCCACAAGCCTTCCCAGGTTTTCCATATTTTTTTAAACAAAGTCATTCCCCAAAGAGAAAAGCTTCCCCAGTTTTTTTGTATGGCTCTATTCGCCATCCTTTACTCTCTTACACATGCTGCTTATTAGTGAAAATGAGTATCTGGGGGAGCTCTTTCTCCTGTATTGATTGTCTGTATGTACGTATCCCACTTAAGCATCAGCACAAAAATTAAAATTCACGGTCAGTTAATGCTGGGGAGTGTTCCCTGCTCGGTAAGCGGTTGCCAGGCAACCGTGGGCCTGCCTTCCAGAGAGGAGGGGAAAGCTCCATCAGCCGCACTTCAATAGCTGCATTGGCCTTCATTTCAAACGTGCTGAATAATAGGACCGTGCAATTTGCCTCCTTTCGCCCAAGTTGCTTACTTTTCTTCTCGAATGCAAAATGTATCTTGTTTAGCACCTAGTAACATTTGCAACCATATTTCTCTGCCAGGCATTAAAAAAAGAAAAGGTGTTTCCCACTTTGGGAAATAAGGAAGTTCTGATTTTTTTTCTTCGTATTTTACAATTTTCCTTTTCGTTCTCTTCCCTTCCTTTTTTTTTCCTGGTTAAGAAGACACATTATTTATAGTCTGCTAACCCAACATCAAGGCAAGCGATAGAAAGGCTCAGGAAAAAGAGTTCAGTTTATGAAACACCCTCACCCATTTAGAAAAACAGCTTTCATAGTTTTAATTAGCTACCTACGATTCTTGAGCTTCTCAAACACACACACACACACACACAAACACACACGTTGATGAGTCAGAATTTCTACAAATATCTTGTGCCTCAAGTAAATGAAAGAGGATGGTTCTGAGGTGTAGGGTGGGCTGGGCATTGCAGAAGGTGTCCCGGGCCTGAGGAACAGATGCCAGAACTGATCTAAGCAATAGGCAGTGCCTGAGGGACTTGGCAAGAGGTCAAAGGGGACAGTGTTATTGTTGACTTGGAGAGAGCAGCTTCCCACTCAGGGCCTGCTCACACACAGGGCTGAAGTTAGACCTCTGGACACATCTTCACGCATACAGGGACTCTCTTGGAACAGCTGCACTCAGCCTTGGGGTTTCTGGGAGTGCATTTTTGGTCTCACATCATTTCCTGTCTTAGGGATAAAGAAAATGGACTAGCAGCCAAGACTGGCAAGCTGTTTCTGGCTGTGTGTGAACCAGGCTTCAGGTCTGCAGCATCAAAAACTCCCATGCTTTCCCCCCTCTTTGAGTCAATTAATTTTCATCTGCCTATTCTAAGTTTGCAAGAGCTATTGAGAGATTGAGAATTATCTTTAGAATAGATTTAACAGGGTTCCGGTCCCTTTGCAGATTTATAAAACATAGACCAGTCTAAGGATACCAGCCTCCAACTTGAGGTTCTGAATGCTCTTCCTTGGAAAACACCTCTTCGCTCCTGTCTTCCTTTTTGTTACTCTAGGTCATTTAATCCTTACTGTCCTGAGGCTGGGCACCAACCCTGCCTGCTAACTGGACTTCCTGCTGGCAGACTGCGTTTACCCCGTCTACTCATTGTATTCTCACAACCCTCTTCCTTCCATAGCTGTCATTTGCAAATCTTCTCCAGTTGTTTGTGCTTTCTCTTGAGTACCACGTGTCTACTGTTACTTCAGAGGGTCCTATCAGCTCTCTTCACACTCACAGACAACAGACTGCCCAGGTCAGCATATCTGAAAATGGAAGCCAAGCCCCCTTGGTAGTCTTCAGAAGGTTTTGTTTTTTCAGATGTGGAAACTCTCAAAATGTGCCAAGCAGTGCCCGTATAATTTTTTCAACTGAACAGCACTCCCTCCATTGTGCTCGTGCATTTGAATTTTTGAAGCCAGCACAGTTTTACATGGAAGTTGTAATGCCCCATCCCAGGGAAGAAGCATAACCAGGAGAAAGGGAAGAAGAAATCAAGGCAAAGGGAGAGTTAAACACCCAAGGGAAAGGAGAAAATGGAGGAGGAGTCATCAGTAGGAAGATGGAGAAAAGATCAGAAGTGAAAGAAGCTAGTCAGGGTCCTCAGGAGAGAACTTCGTGATCTTTGAGGAAAAAAAAAAAGTGAATTAGAGAATCAGGATGATGGGAAAAATGAAGGCCCAGAGTAGGGAAACTTGGGTAAGGCTTTTGGGATGAGAAAAGTGCACATTGGAGGTAGTAGGCATCAGCCAGGACAAGAACTGTTGTAGGCTCTGGGATCCTCTCACTTTTTTTTCCCACTTCCAACATTTGCCATCCTCTCCCTTTACTCTTGGAGGTGTTGTTTCTTTTTCCCTTTCCTGAATCTATCTATCTATCTATCTATCTATCTATCTATCTATCTATCTATCTATCTATCTATCTCCCTCTTTCTCTCCTCCCCCTTTGATGACATAGTACTCCTGTCCCCCTCTCTTATCTTAAAAGTGTTTTCCCTCTTGACCTATTAATAGGCTGTGAAATCAGTGTTGTGGTTTATAATAAACATTTCAAAACATTGAAATAGAATAGAGAGGTTTCCACTTCAATTCCTTTGGCTTGGAGAATAACAGGTCATGATTCAGTTTTTTGATTTTTTTTAATATATTTAGGTTGAAAAATGCACAAATGAGCTCTAATAAAGGAGCTCTGGACAAAGTAGTCAGGACATACCTGGTGAACTTGAGGGAAGGCTCAAAATTGATGGGTGTATTAGTCAGTTTTGTGTGTCACTTGCTCAGGCTACAGTGCCCAGTGCATCAATTAAATATTAATCTATGTGTTGCTGTGAAGGTGTTTTGTATATGTACAATCAATGAAAGTAAAGGGAAATATCTCTGATAATCTGGGTGGGCTTCATCCAATCAGTTGAAAAACCTTAAGAGGGGTAACTAAAGTTTCCATGTAGAAAAAAATCTAGCCTGCCAGTTTGGTCTACAGAGTTTGGATTGCCAGCTTCAACAATTGTATAAATCAATTCCTTGAAAATGCTCTTTTGAGAGCTATCTCTATCTGTATCTATACTGCATGTTGACTAACATCATGGAAGAATGTCACAAAAGATTCACCATAGGGGAAAGTCATAAAACAAAAATGAATAATTATAGCTTGATAGCCATAGAATCTTGGCTACAATGGAATCAGTCATGGAACAACATAATTATGAAGTTCATTTAAAAAAAGTAAAGACCATATATTCTTTAGAAAATGTAAGGAAAGAAAGGTTGGGCTTAACTGAGAATGCCAGAGAGGCAGCAATTTTAATTCTTTATCTACGACAACAAAATTGATATGTTTTTAATAATGCATTACAAGTATAAGTTCCCTTTCTGAAAAGCAGTCTTTAAAGAAAACAACTTACGGACCTGGTTTACTTCGGTGCAGTGCTGGATGTGGTGTTCCATAAAGATTGCGTCCTACAGCTGTGTTGGCTTTGAAAAAAAATCAACTTTGTTGATGAGTGTCAGGTTTATGGTATTACTAAAAGCATGTAGTTAATAAGTCAATAAAACTGCTGAGTATTAGTCATGCAGTTTTGATCCAGAAAAACTCCATAAAGATAATATACAGGCACACAGTCTGGTTTAATGAACACACTGACTTTCAGCTTTTCTGATGTCTTAAGATTTTGTGTCACGTTCAATAGTTAGCATGTGAACATCTCTCAAAGAAGACTATTTTTTTTAAAAAGATTTATTTATTTATTCATACAAGAACCAGGGTACAGATCAGATGCGGGGGAGAGTGAGAGGATTCACCAGAGACAGAGCAGGGAGCAGAACAGGCAGACTGATGAAATACACTGCTGAGGGGAGCAGCAGGCAAGACAGGAGAGGTCTGCTGCGCCATGTGGGACCCTTGCCGACTGGCCGGGATCGAACCAGGCGCTGCAGAGGCTGTGGACAGCTTCACAGTGTGGCGCTCAACTGCCTGCACCACCAGGGGAGGCCCTCAAAGAAGACTATTTTAATGGGTTACTTATCTTATATCCTAAGTGTGCTCTTGCTATGTTCTAGATTTATCTTTCAGGAGGAATAGGGAAAACAGGAACTACATATGGAAGAAGCCCTTTAGAAGGGCTAAGTAAACTATCATTAGTACAGTTAGATTAAAGGGATGTCAGTGACTTAAATATTGCTGCTACTGATATATTTTAATTATGATAATTGCAGTGGAAATAAATAAAATAGATCAAGTCACAAAATTATGTAAAACTTTAATTTTTAAAATTTTTTAACAGAAAAAGTAGAACTTATGACATTCTTTTTTTTTTTTTTAAGATTTATCTATTTATTTATTTATTTATTTATTTATTTATTTATTTATGTACTGGGTACAGTCAGAAGCGCGGGAGGGTGAGAGAATTCACCAGAGCCAGAGCGGGGAGCAGAACAGGCAGAAGGACCGAAGCACACTGCTGAGGGGAGCAGCGGGCGGCAGGAGAGGTCTGCGCACCATGTGGGACCCTCCTCTGGTGGCCGGGGAGCAGCCAGGGATTGAACCGGCGCCGCAGAGGCCGCGGGCAACTTCGCAACCCAGCGCTCAACTGCTGCGCCACTGGGGAGGCCCTTATGACATTCTTGATGGTAGGGATGTTGGCCTACCATCTTTCTATTATCACCATCAGCATAGGAGCTGTTACATAGTAGGCATTCAAAAATGTCTGATAAATAAACTCACCAATCAAGTAATTAATTGGAATGATTGGCTGAGGAATATTCACTATGTTCTGGCTTTGGACCTAATAAACAGTTATTAATTAAGGTGATGGGTTAAAATGAACTCTGGTTCTTCAGTGAATAACTGACTCTGACTCAGAAGCCAGATTAAAATTAAATGTGATGGAAAATTAGTGATCTGCTCTAAGGTGGTGAGAACTCCTTTGTGGCTGTTGGAGGCGGCCACCCTGCGTAGTAAGCAGAAGGGCCTTGACCCGAGTCCCTAAGGCATGTGAAAACACATGTGTCTCGGAGGAAAACCTCTGAGTGACAGGACTTGGTGTTAAGAGCCTGGAAAGTGACCTGCGTGGAGTCGGGCTTCTACATCTCCACAGTCTGAGAATAACAAAATGGAGAGATCCTGCGCAGTAAGCAGAAGGGCCTTGACCTGAGTCCCTAAGGCATGTGAAAACACATGGGTCTCGGAGGAAAACCTCTGGGTGACAGGACTTGGTGTTGAGAGCCTGGAAGTGAACTGCGTACATCTCCACAGATTGACAACAACAAAATAATGAGCGAACTTCCCAGGCTCAGGCTAGGAGGTGATAAGATTATGTGTGTGAGAACTAACCGCCTGGTATCCTACTGTCTGAAGTAAATAAATAATAGTAAGAAAATAGACTAATCATTCATACGTGCTATCATTATGTGGTATGCTTTGATGTTACACCTGCTACAATTAAAATAGTATATAATAAGCACTAAGACAATAAAGATTTGCTGCATGCTGGACATGACAGTCCCCCATGTCTGATTTCCTTCACCGTCGCGGGTCAGGACTCACTAGAAGTCCACAGTGGCGGTATATGGAGATAGAGTGATTAAATGAGAGAAAACTCATTGTCACCATCTAGTCCTCCTCGTACCAGAATACAGGGAATTTATAAACTATGTGTACATTTTCTCTTGAGGAAGATATTTATATTGTCTGACAGATGAAAATTTTGTACATATGATCATCTCATTCTTTAACTTTGCAAGAAGCAGATATTGTTATTGATAAATACTGTAAAGATCTTCTACTTTCATCAGTCACTCTTCTGTCAGTAATACCTATGCTCTCAATTCTAGCCCTCAAAATGGGTAGCTCACAGTAGGTTTTATTGTTTTTTATGAAAGGCATTAAAGACTTAGCAAGATTTGTCATCTTTTCATTTGGTACCTTTATATACATATATTTAGGCAAATTATTGTACACAGACCTCTAATTGTTAGTCACAGCGAACTCAAATTCTAAAATCTTCTTGAAATATGTTTTTCTAGAAGCTATTCACTTTCAGTTGTCAACCTCCAAAAGTTGTGTTTGAAGAGCAGTCAGGATGCATTTCTAGTACATAAGAATTAATTTGTAGTAAAACACTCCATTTCTAGAAAATTGGCCCTTTTACTCAACAAGTAGAAACTGCAAGCATGCCCTGGGTAAGTCCAAAAGGAAATACAAAGTATAAGAAATAATTCCTTCCTTGGGCCTTCCTGGTAGTGCGAGGGGTTAAGACACAACCTATGAACCTATCTGCCGGCATTACAGCATGAGTTCGATCCCCGGCCAGGGAGCAACCCACATGGTGAGGCAGACCTCTCCTGTTTTGTCTACTGCTCCCCTCAGCAGTGTATTGCAGTCAGTCTGCCTGTTCTGTTCCCCGCTCTGTCTCTGGTGGATCCTCTCACTCCCCCACACCTCTGGCCTGTACCCCAGTTCTTCTTTGCATAAACAAATAAATCTTTAAAAAAAAAAAGAAAAGAAATAATTCCTTCCTTTAAATAATCAGGTCTAATTGGTTGATTTCTCTGACCTGAAGAAAAGAGTATATTTTGGCAAAGACTAGCAAAAGAAGTATAATTTAAAAATGAGACAAAAACTGGGACTAATTAAGAATAATTCAAGAATATTTATTATGGCTAATTTCATTGTTCTAGTGGTCCAAGCCAATGTAGTAAGATAAGAAAAATATATAATACATTTTTCTAAAATAAGCAAAACCAGAAATGTATATGTATCTCTCATTGTGAATATAACTCAATCTGAACTATTAAAAGTGATTGTTTTGAGAAGTGGATAATGAAGTGTAGAAGAAGTTGACTTTTACTTCTCTACATTTCAGTGTAACCAGAATTCTGTATTTTACCACAAATATGCATTGAAATTTGTTGTGTTGTATTTTTAAGTTAAAAAATGAAATAACCAACAAAATTGTGAAACATGATCTCAATAAGCAAAAAGAGAAACTAAATTGGGTTATTAAAACAGAAATGTCAGAAGCATATTTCAGATTTTAACAACCAGAGGATGGAGACATACAACTGGAAAGCTGATAAGATGATAGCTTGAAATAATGAATAACATAGATGAAACTTTCACTGGGGGGACTATGTGTTACAAAACTAAAAATGAGCTTTTGCATGCACTAGGAAGTGGCTGTGTGATTAAATGGTTATTATAGGATTGAAAATGTAAATATATACATTTTTACATTTACAGATAAGTACATTTAAACACTGCTTTTTAGTGTTTAATATTTAATATTTAAGGAAGGAGCTGATATGATCTAATTGACATTTCCTCCATGTTTTTATTTGACAAAATTCAAAAGTACAAAAAAATTGGAAAAAAGATACAATGAACATCTATATTCTTATCATCTAATATCATTAGGTGTTAACATTGCATTCCTCTCTCTCCCTCTTTCTCTCTCTCTCTCTCTTTCTCTCTCTCTTTCCACCTCTTTCTCACCACTTGAAAGTAACTGGCAAATAGAACACTTCACCTCTAACCATTTCAGCAGGAATATAACACTGAGCCATCAAATTGTAATAATAGTACTGGTTTTATAACTCTTAATGTGTGCAGGCCCCGTGCTAAGTACTTGACAAACACTACCTTATTAATCTCACAAACCTTTGTTTATTCTGTTTTATTGATGAAGAGTAAGATGAGGCTTAAACTTGTCTGACTGATGCCGAAGTCCATGCTTAAAAACACAAGACAGGGTATTGTTAAGAGCGAAGATGAATGAAACATCAAGAATCCACTGAACTTCAGAGGAGGAAGCAATCATGCGGATGAGAGTGGTTTAGAAATGTTTTGTAGAAATGGATATCCTTGAACTAGACTGACAGTTTTCTCTCTTTTACTATTGTTGGGACGATATGTTCCACTAACACATTTATAAACTAATTTGCCTTTTAATTTCCAACAGTAAAACGAACTGTATGTCAATTCCTACTTCTCATCAATTCTTCCTTATATCTATACATACCACAATGACATACTCTCATTTTTTTTTAAAGATTTATTTATTTATGTATACAAAAACTGGGGTACGGGCCAGAGGTGCGGGGGGGGGGGTGTGTGTGTGAGAGAGGATTCACCAGAGACAGAGTGGGGAACAGAACAGGCAGATTGAATGAAACATACTGCTGAGGGGAGCAGCAGGCAAGGCAGGAGAGATCTGCTGAGCGATGTGGGCAGCTCCTTGGCCAGCCGGGGATCAAACTCGCGCTGCAGAGGCTGTGGACAGCTTCACAGCGCTATGCTCAACCCCTTGAGCCACCAGGGAGGCCCCACATACTCTTAAATAAAGTGTATTACAATATTGTATATTGTATAACATTGATTTAACTTTGATGACATTAATTATCTTCATGATGGAAAGTAATATATTGCTATACAAGAAATTCTGTGAGTAATTTTATAGGCAATTTTAAATCATAGGAGTTGTCATAGCAGGTCTATTTCTAATGTATGTAGAGATGTTCTGTGGGCAAATATACCATCCAGAAAGCACAAGATCAAAAGCGTGAAACTAAACACAGTTCGTAACTCAACAAAACAAGAGTGAAGTTGTGCCAAAACAACTTTGCTCTTCATGTTTCCCATTGCAGCAACATTTAAAAAAGGATTATTTCTGAAAGTGAGCATGAGTCAGAATTGGGGAATGAGTAATACTGTGCTTTGGACTGTATGAATGTTTTACTGCTAACAGGACATCATCTAGTTATATTTCAGTAAGGCATTGAGTTATTGCCTCATCTTCAGTTTCCTAAACTGACTTCTTTGGAAAAACGTGAACATAATTTGAATGACTTAGTTCTGGCATCCTCTGAATTCAGCACTAGTTTTCTTAAAATATTCTATTTCAATGAATCATAGTTTAATCTCCCTTTTACCTGGGTGGATGTCACAGTTAGAGTCTGAGGGTTGTGACAACCTTAGAACAGGTCAACAGTATTCTTTAGCAAGTGGAAAACAAGGTTAGATAGGTTCATTGAAAAATCAATATATGCATGAAAATATATTAGATGGGGTATTGCTATTTCAACTTTCTTTGTGTATTTAAATACTACCATGCTGAAAATAGTCATGAGGCCAATGATAAGGATGAATTTTGTCTTAAAATTTGTACATTCCAAAGGGATTTGGGAGTCTCTACATTTTATTCCTATGTATTTTCCTTATCCTTATTCTTAGATGTCCCCCATTGAGTATAACACTTTTGACTCTCATTATGACTGGGAGTTTTATTAAAAGTCAAGTTGTATTAGAAAGTCGAGGAACTTTTTAATATAATTATTTTTAAGTGTACCTCAGAAATTTTCTTATTAAATTATTTTTTATTAAGTAATGTTGGTTTACAACACTGTTTATGACTTAGGACTACAGGTTCTTAAGAGACAATCAGAGGAATTGAGTATATTTAACCTGGAAGTAAGTAAGTAAGATAAGTGGGTGTCTTTCAAAACCTGAAGGATGATGGATATCTGGTATTACTCAAGAGAGCAGAACTAATATCAATGGGTGGAGGTTATTGGTAACAACTAAAGTTACCAACAATGGAACAGGCTTTTTCTCTGGCAGTGAGTCCTCTATCCTTCAAGTTTTATAAGCGGAAGCTGAATCACCACATGTCTGAGATGTCATAGAAAGGATGTCTACAAAACTGGGAGACAACTTCATCCAGATGATCTCCAATGACTCTTCTGGGTCTAAAATCCCATGATTCCTTGATCCCGATAAAAAGCCAAGCTATACAAGTGAGCTTTCAGAGACATAGACTAGTATCTCTTTTAAGAGAATTCTTGAGGGCCTCCCTGGTGGTTTTGCAGCTAAGTCTCAGCGCTATCACTTATATGGCCTGAGTTCGATTTGTGGCCAGGGAGCTAACTTATATTTGGCGCAGCAGACCTCTCCTGTCTCTCCTGCTGCTCCCCTTACCAGTGTATTTCTGTAAATCAACCTGTTCTGCTCCCCACTATTGTCTCTGGTGAATCTTCTCCCTCTACCCCCACAGCTCTGTCCTACACCCCAGTTCTATGCAATCAATCAATCAATCAATAAATCAATCAAAGTATTCTTGAGGCACCCCTCCAAAATAGAGAAAGGTAAAACAAATTGACTTTGGTGAGGTCAAGCACTACTATACTCTCAGTGCTTTTTAAGACAAAAATTTTGTTTGTTCTCATTTATGGAGTGAAGATTTCTAATTTTTTGACATTGGAAAATCTTCCAGGAATAGAATTATATATCATCTTGCTAGTCTTGTTCTCATGTATCCAAGTCTCGTGCTTGACACATAGTTGATACTCCACAATTATTTGTTATGACCCCTGTTCCCTTAGCTGTTGGGAGTGCTGTTAGCAGATGGTCCTTCACCCTCAGGACTGCCCCTGGCTGGACAGAGGTCATGCCATCTTTCCAGGGCAGCCCATATCTGATAACGAGTCAGTGGGATAGTACAAAGCCTGGCTCCTTGTATGTCCAATCTGGTCAGCTCTGAAGTATCACCCCAGATCCAGAGCACTACCAGGGGCTGCCTGCAACTGTAGGATTGCCCAACTTCTCCCTCAGCCTAATCCTGCTTCTTTCCCTTCCTTTTTGCACATATTGATCCAAAGACTAGTTCTTACAAGCCTTCTATACATTAATCTCCATCCTAGAGTCATTTTCCCAGGGAATCAACTTCAGGAAATGCCCATGCAAATGAGAATCCTTTCAAATTTTGACAGAATTTTCTAGAATACAGAATGACAGCTTTGATAATACTTCTGTGCTCACCTTCTTTGTAGGAATTTCTATTTTACTCAAGCTTATGTGAATGAAAACATTTTTATGAAGTGATGCTGCCTACCCCGCTCTCTCCCTCACCTACCTCCAGTTTTCTTATGTTTTTCAAAAAACACTGACTGCTATTTGATGTAAGATCCAAAGCTGAACTTTTAGAGAGCTTTCAGCATGTTCATCTGGGCCTTGATTTACTGCTCTTTGGCCTTAATTGGTTTCCTTTTCATTTTGGATGATCATTAATCTTCCTGGGAAAGCCTCCAGAGGCTGATAGTGTCCTGCTCTTCACTGATAGAAGCAGAATATTGAGAACTTCATGTATCATCCCTTCTTCTGACAATCTCTATCCTCTTAATTCCCCAGATGTGCAGTATTTAGAGGGAGAGAAAATATGGGAGGGCAAAGATGTAATAGAGCTTTACCCAAGAGATATAACTGGGGCGACAGCTGGTTTGTTAGTGAGATGACAGAGGTACCGAGCTCTGGTTTATCAGCAGTCGATGACCTAAAGCTGGAGAAATACTTCACAGAGGGTGCTGGAATTGTTCAACATTGAAAAAACCCACCATTCCCTGAGGTCCCACTAGTTTGTTGGTGCGTGGACACTAGAACCTTATAGATGCCGCTTTCATCTCTAGGCTTTGCCCAATTGGACTCACTTATACCTCCACGTTACTTCAGCTCTAGAGGCACACTAGAAATCTGGAATGGATTAGTGGGACCACCATATACTGAGTGTGGGGGAACAGCAAAGCACATACCTTGGAGCCAGGTTCAAATCCTGGCTCTGCCATTTGCTACCTGTGTGACCTTGGACAAGTTATTTAACCTCACTGGGCTTCAGTTTCCTCATCTGTAAAACGAGGATGATAATAATAGTGTATAATTCACAAGATTGTTGTGGGATTATATGAGTTAATATATACCTAGTGTTTAGAACAGTAATGAGGACATACTAAACACTGTATGAATTTTGAAAAGTTAATAGAAATCTGTGGAGTGACAGCATAGAGCAACATGCCATGAAGAGGGGACCTTAACATTGACTCCAACAAAGTGTCTAGAAATCTCCACTAACAATTATAACAACAAAATATAGAGCCACAAGTAGAATGTGAACTTAAATATTCAGAAGCTCTCCTAGTAGCATTTATGTTGCAAAATAGGAATCAAATAATTCTCATGGAATGGTAGATGCATGGAGCATACTAATGTGGGCAAAATGGCCAAATCTATGTAGTACTAAAGGTTTGATTTTTTTTTTATAGCTCAGAAATACAAAGACATCCAAAGGGGATCAGAATTTTCATAGCCATCAGAAAGATTAATTTTAGTATATCTCAAACTTCCTTAGATTAACATCTGTCTACTCTCGTTAATGGTGCAATTAAATGCATGGCACAGATCACTTATCCATGAAGTAAGTGCATCCTAGCTAGCAGGTATGACCTGGACAGTCATCAAAAATATGTTTAATATATATACCCCCATTATGTTTCCAGACAAAGGGAGGGAAACCAAGCATAATTTTCTCGGTATCAAGGCAGCATTAAGCATAAATACAGAATGCTCAAAATGTCTGGGCTTACAAGACATAAATATGGCAAGAAATGTTCAGGCAACAAGCATTTTCAAAACTGAATCCCAAGAAGAATGGATTTTTTGGTGTGTTATCCACCCTTGCTTAATAGTCGACCTCCAGTCACTTTGTAAAAGAAGCATGTACAATAAGTGCTGCTACTAATTGTTTTAAATCTTTGAAGCTGTGTGGGTGTTGGCCAACAATGGAATTAAAAATATGTTCAGGATTGTTTTGATAGTTTTATTTATCAAACAAAAGTAGAAGAATTGGATTTCTGTTCAAGGAAAACTCATGTGTGTCACCTATTCCAGACATGTTAAATATTTGTTTACAGTCTTTGCTTGCTGTGCATTCAAGTTTAAGAAAAAACAACACAAAAGTAATGGGTGAACGGATATGAAACTTTGAGACTAAAGTTAGTAATAAAATGTAAATAAAATTGGAAAGTGTCCTTAGAAGAATAATAACAAACTGTGAGGAAGTCATTGGAGACTTCCAATTACCCTAAATAATGGTGTGGGTCTCCTTCTTCTTATTCACTATATTGAATACGTCCCCAGTAATGATAACAATTTTTATCTGCTAAAAATTAAGAGGATTTTAATGATTTTGCCATGAAAACTTGTTTTTCCCTTTTCATAGCTTTAAACCATTCATTCATTCATTCACTCATTTTATATCTGAACCATTTTCTGTAGCCTTTACAAAACATGTAGTGTTTGGACATTGAGTCTAAGGAATAAAACAACCCCATTACTGGTTTTGTTTTTTTTTTTTTTTTTTTTTTTTTAAACTTTTTTTTTTTTTTAATAGAGGCATGTTTTTTATTTTATTTATTTGCTCGTTTGTTTGTTTTGTTTTGTTTACACATGCACTGGGTACAGTCAGAAGCACGGGAGGGTGAGAGAATCCACCAGAGCCAGAGAGGGGAGCAGAGCAGGCAGAAGGACCGAAGTACACTGCTGAGGGGAGCAGCGGGCGGCAGGAGAGGTCTGCGCGCCATGTGGGACCCTCCTCCGGTGCCCGGGGAGCAGCCGGGGATCGAACCGGCGCCGCAGAGGCTGCGGGCAGCTTCGCAACCCAGCGCTCAACCTCTGCGCTACCGGGGAGGCCCCCCATTACTGGTTTTGGATCTCAGTTTCTATCTATGAAGGAAGTGTTTGCCAAGCTGAATTACTAAGATTTAAATTCTCTACCGTGGACTCTTTTTTTTGTTAAAAGATTTATTTATTTTATGAATACAAAAGCTGGGATGTAGGCCAGAGGTGCAGGGGGGTGAGAGAACTCACCAGAGACAGAGTGGAGAGCAGGACAGGTGGATCCACTGAAATACATTGCTGAGGGGAGCATGGTCAAGACAGGAGAGGTCTGCTGTGCCATGTCGGTCACCTCCCTGGCTGGCCGGGGAATCGAACTCAGGCTGCGACAGCTTTACAGCACTGTCTTTAACTCCTGTGCCACCAGGGAGGCCTCATCATGACTCTTGATGAGGAGTGGGATTGTGGGAATGAGGAGTAGAGTTGAGTGGGAATGAATTGAATTGGAATCATGTCTTCTGAGGAAGGGTCTGATGTAGAATTTGCCCTTAGTGAAGATGTCTCTAGGACTCTGCTGTAGGCAACATTTTCTGGAACAGTTTCCAGGAGGTCAGTTCATTCCTGAGTAAGTCTCTTTAGGCACAATTCTTGCATTTGCCGGACTTGCATTGCTGTCCAATATGGTAGCCACTCGTCACTTTCACCTACTTAAATTTGTGTTAATTAAAATTAAGTAAAATTAAAGAAATTCAGCTCCTCCTCCACACCAGGCAAATTTCAAGTGATAAATAGCTACACATGGCCAGTAACTGCTATATAGGAAAACAGATGTTGAATATTCCCATTGCTGCAAAAAGTTCTACTGGACAAAATTTTCTAGCCTTATTGTCTATTTTTCTTTCAAACCACTTGCTTGTTCAATAACCAAATAGTTGTTTTTTTAAAAAAACTTTATTAAAATGCTCAGCGAAATAAGCCAAAAAGAAAAAGAAAAATACCGGATGGTCTCACTCATAGCAGGAATCTAGAAAACTTAAATAAGGGACCAGGAAAATGAATAACTATAAGAAAGTGAAAATCAAAATCAACAAAAAACTATGAACCAGAGACACTTTTAGGGGGTGGGGGCGGGAGGGGAGGGATTGGGGTCAGAATGGGGGGGCTGCAATTGTATGGGGAATATAAAAATAAAATTTATTATTTAAAAAAAACTTTATTAAAATATAATTTATGTACCCTAAAATTCACCCATTTTTAAGTGTACAATTCAGTGATTTTTAATAAATTTACTAAGATTTCTGAAGCACAAAATACAGATTATGATTGGCACGACTATTTTTTCAATTTTGCCAAGGATAGAACATAGCTAACATAATTCCAGATGCCAGGGAGAGAAGTTAATCCATTGTATACTATAAATGGGTGTCCAAGGATATTGGGACTTAATTTTCTCAGAGACCCTTAAGATAAGTGATATAAAACATAATTTGGCAGCGTTTCCGATACCCTCAAAGAGAGATGTAAGTATAGCCGAATATTTCTGAGTCAAGTGTGGTGCAATTCCCTCAGATAACCAAAATTTGGTAACTATCATGGCCATGTTGCAATTAGGCCAGAGTTTCCTTTCCTTCCTTCATAAGCCCAAGTATCTTTATAAGAGAAGCATCTCCCATCCACTGAAATATGATTAGTGTAAAACACACACTGTACTAGTATGACCACTTTAACAATGCATTCCTCACAATTCAGGTATTTTCTTTGTTGTTGCACAAGAACGATTTTTAGTATAGTTGGAAGGAACATTGCATATTGTTTTGTTTGACCTTTGTCCAGTTCATGCAATTTTACATTCCTTTTTTTTTTTTTTGCACATTGTCAGTATCTATAGAGTTGTTACTGACATTTCATAATGTTGGTTTCATTCTGTTTTCTTAGCCTGCTCCCTATTTTGTGCCATTTGGTGGTTTCCAATGCACTGATGCTATAAATAATGCTGTGATGAAAATGCTTGTTGGGATGGATCTGAATGTTCGTGTCCCATCCAGATGCACATGTGGAAGTCCTAGCACCCAATGTGGTAGTGTTAGAAGGCAGGGCCTCTGGGGGGTGATTAGTCCTGAGGGTGGAGCCCTCATGAATGGGATTAGTGCTCTTATAAATAAGACTCTACAGAGACCCCTGACCCCTTCTACCACATGAGGACACACAGGAACCAGGGTCCTCACTGAAAAATGAACATGCTAATCCTTTGATCTGGGACTTCTCAGCCTCCAGAACTGTGAGAAATAAATTTCTGTTGCTTCTAAGTCACCTATTCTACAGCATTTCATTATAGCAGCTCAACCCAAACAGACTAAGAAGCTTGTATTCATTTTTCCCTTTAGAGTCATTTATGCATATACACATACAATATAGAAACAGCTGATACTCACTATAGAAACAGTCAAGTATTATCATCATCTATATTGTTTTGTCCAATGAGGTAGCCCCATACATTGTGGATAGTCCAAATTGAAATGAGCCACGATCATGTAGGCATAAAACACAATGTAAAAGATATGATTAATTTTTATATTGATTACATGTTGAAATTAATTACATGTTAAAACATTATTAAAATTAATTTCACCTGCTTCTTTGTACATTTTAAAATGTGGCTACTGGGAAAATTTTAATTACCTATATAGCTCACATTATATCTCTTTTGGACAGCACTGATGTAATATCTTGAATTTATTTCTGGATTTTCTATTTGATCAGTTTCTCTTAACTATTTATACCTCGTCCCTTTGTTTTTGATAATTATTTTAATGATGTTAAGTATACTTGAAATATAACATGATTACAATCACAGATCTAAAATAGTGTTTAATATTATTGGTTACTTATATATTTACATGATGTGGACTATCAGTTATAAATTCCTGTATATTGTGGGCATTTTGACTTCATAGTGCATTGCATTTTTTTACGAACTTAAAAATATTGTCATCTTTTCAGTTTTAATTTCCCCAAAGATTTCTGCTTTATTTATTATATAGTCCTTCATTTTTCCATATGGGTTTTATAATTTCTTTCAAACCAAATTATCCTGAGTTACTTCATTAACCTTTTTTCATTGTTTGAATGGCAACTCTTACTGTATTTTTCGACTGCTGTGTCATCAGCATAAAGGAATGGCATTGAATATTATGACTCTTAATTCCTCTGATCTTCTCTTAATTATCTTTAATACTATCGTGGCATGTTTACTTTTACTTTCTACATATAGCTTTATTAACTCGCAAAGACAAAATTTAAAATTTCATTCTTCCCTGTATGTATATATCTTTCTTTCTTATGGAATACATTGTGTTAACATTGGTATTTGGCTTTCACTATTGAAGTATCCTTATTTTTTATATGCAGATAATGAACCAGTGTGCTTATTTTTATGATTAATTATATTAAATATTTTACCATAATATACCAACTTTATATTCTTGAGGTAAATCCTGCCTTTCCTATTTGACACATTTTTAACCTATTACATTTTGTTTGCTAAGGTTTTGTGTCTTTGTTTCATTAATGAGGTTTGCTATTCCAACAATAAAAGTTCACAAATTTATTTAGGAAATATTGTTCCCTAGGGAAAATATTATAGTTTAGAAAAATTTGGGAGCAATTTCAGTAGTATAAGAGGTTATTTACTTTTGAAAAGCTTAGAAAATCCTCCAATTAATGAATCAGGGTCATCACGCCTAACTTTCTATTTATAGATCATGAATTAATAATATTTTCTATTTCTTCATATTTTTATTACATGTTTTTGAGAAGTTATATAAACATAATTATTAAATCAAGTAACAGTATACATACTAAGAACAATTTTATTAACATTTAACTAAATGTACACTCTTTTAATTATTTCTTGATTACATTAATTTGTAATTTCTCCTTTTTCATCAAAACAGTGGTTTATCAACTTTGTCCATTTTGTCAGACTGCAAACTCTTCTGTTGGCTTATCTCTATTCTGTCCCCTTTATCTTTAAAATTTCTGTTGTGCTTTTACTTTTGTTTTGGTTCATTACATTATTCTATTTTAAAGTGCTTTAGTCACAGGCTTATTTAATAATGTTTCTATTATCATTTTATTGATGTATATTTAGAGAGAAAAATTTTCTTCCTACCACACTTTTGCCAGCATTTCAAAGATAATGATGTGTTGAACTTACATGCTTGCTATTTTATAAAAAGATTTTACTATAACTTTCCTTTATGTAAGTTAATATGTAAGTTGAATTTTAATTTCCATTGACTTGTTTCTGTAGAATTGCGTTTTTCTATTTAATTATAATTGTTTTCTTATGTTGTGATGTGAGAATATGGTTTCATGGATTTCATGCTATTGTTTTTTGCATTAATTTTAGTGCTTTTTTTCTGTCCCAGTGTGTGATTCATTTGTATAACTAAAAAGATTCTTTACAGTCCTTTGCCCTATGATTCAGTACTTTCCACATGTCTGTTAGCTCGACTTTATTCCTTACATTTTTCAGTTATATTGCTTCTCTTCTATTTTTCCATAGATTCTACTGTGTTCTGTTATTCCTGAGATCTACAATTATAGTTACATTTGTACGAGTTTCTTTTTGCATTTGGCCAGCTTCTGTATATATACCTTGACCAGGACTGGTTTCAGGGGCATTTCAACCCATCCAGGCACACAGAATCTTGCTCTCAGAGGGCCCCTGTACTTGTTTTAATGCTCTGCTGTCAATGTCTTAAAATTCTTAGTAATTTCTGAACAGAAGTCCCTGCTTTTTCATTTTGCAATGGCTGCTACAAATTATGTACCAGTCCTGCTTGTTCCTTGTGTTCAATGACTGATGAAATTATTTTTTTTTTTATCACAACTGGTGATGATTTGTTGGATTTTCTAGATAAGCCATCCTATCATCTGAGTGAAGTCCACTTCTAGCTAGGGAGCTTCTGGAAAGTCCTCTGGTAGCTCTACCCCGTACGCAGTATGAAATCACTGCTTAAAGTTCTCTCCTTGTGATTCCTTCACTTAATGTCAAGTGTTCTTTTATAACTTGCAGAGGAGCTGGTGGTCAGGTGTCCAACAGATGAAACCCAGGTCTGGCCCCACCAGGCCTTTTTCTGGAAGTGACAGCAGGAGTGAATGTATGCTCCATCCCTAACCTCCCTTGCTCCCATTTGGCCCAGGAAGCTGCCTTCCTCAACCTCTTAACACAAAGGGGACCGGGCTTGCTCCCTTGGGATTTTAGGCATCTGATTCTTTTGTGCCCTACTCCTTTCTGCCTTAGCTGTGCATATCATCCTGAAAGGGGCAAAACTTACTTTCCCTCAAGCACAGCCCATTGCTGGAGGAGTGAAGGAAGTAGTTGAACCCTCTCAATGCATGCCTGGAAATAGAGCTGCTCTTGTTCCCAAGCAAACTCCCTCACTTTGGATGTGCCTTTGTAGCCTCCTCTGTGAGTGGGAATAAATGTGTCCAACTCGTCCCTTCCTGATGTCAGCATGGAGCACTCTAACCTAACAAATGTGTCTTCCGTTTTGATACTTAGGAATATTCCTGTGCCCCACGACTTGTCCACCTTTCTTGATGAGATGGCAGTTTAGCAGGACCCAATTTTTGTCCCCTCCTTGTTTTATGTTTCTGTTTTCTTCGGAATTAATAGCGTGGTAGGCGCTCTACGAGAGTGACACATCTGACACTCTGTGTGCTGATGGGTGAGTGGGCAGGCAAGCTCTCCCTGAGTCAACCTCATGAATAGGACTCGGTCGTTAATAGCCCTGCAAAGGGAATGCAGACCGTGTTCCAACAAATACTCATGCTCGGTGAGTATTGAGCAAACATTTTATTGTATTCATAATGAAAATGAAGGGCACTGGCTGGGGCTCTGGAATTTGGAGACTTGGACATACTGACTGTGAAATGTTTATTGCACCCCAGACTCACCGTTGTCGGGATCAGCGAGAGGGGAGGCATGTTAAATAGAAGATGGGCTGAGACTTCAGGACGTGCCAGAGAAATCTTGTGGGTCTAATTAACCTTTTGGGGAAATGACTTGTGAGCTCAGGTTGTTACCTTTCAACCGGTGTTCATAGCATACTGTAGCGCTTGCAAATGTTAGTCCCCATCCACCCCAGGAGGCAGGTCAGCATTTTATTCCCGTGTGACCAAGTCGGGAAATGAAATCTCCAGGGTTTAAAGGATTTGTCTTATGTCGAGCAGTGACCAGATGGGGAGGTTCTTATCCGCCAGGGAGCCTCAGGTCTGGGGGCTGAGACACAGAGCAGGCTGCATCTTCACATCCTGTATTAAATAGAAGCTTTGAATTTCCCTACAAGTGAGATTGAGAACAGCAGACCGGGGGATGAAGTATTGACACACCATTGCAGAGAAAAGAGCTTATGAAAGACTTTGGATTTAAGCTATGTGTTTAAAAGAAAAAGGGGGTGAAGTGGGGATGGTTGGGACCATATGGCTGATAGTGTCTTCGTGGGGGAACAGATGGATAAAAGAGCATAGAGGTGACTCGGGGTACAAAGTGGCAGTGGAGGCCAGCAAGGCTTGTTTGACCTTGGAGATTATGGTGATGCAATTTTTTATTTTGGATACAACACAGAGTTAAAAATCCAAGGTACCCATTTTCAGAACTAGAAATTGAGGATGATTTAAAATGACTCCACATACCCTAATTGCATTAACATTGTACTTTACTAGACACTTTAATTGCCTCTCTCTGTTACTAACACAGCAAGTCCTCAGCATCAAAGAAGTTACCATGTTAGGAAAAGGACTGTCGTATAATTCACCAAGTGAAGAATCCACATGGAGGAGAAGTTGTCCTGGGATTTTTGGCTCAGTGATAAGGGGAAACCAGGGAACCTAATTTAAAAGGTAGGAAAAAGGCCAATTATGTGAAAATCTTGAGCTCAGACTGTGGGGAGATAAGATTCCCCAGGTATTTGATTTTATAGCAGGAAATGATAGGGGGTCAGACATTTGGAGAGAGATCCACATGATTAGAAGAGACTGAAACATTTTCTGTCACACCAAATAGTGATCCCACGAAAATGGAAACTACCAAGAATGGAAACAAACCAACCCTCAACATCTCATTTGACTTTTTTTTTTTTAAGATTTATTTATTTATTTATATAAGCACTGGGTACAGTCAGAAGCACGGGAGGGTGAGAGAATTCACCAGAGCCAGAGCGGGGAACAGAACAGGCAGACTGATGAAACACACGGCTGAGGGGAGCAGTGGGCGCAGCAGGAGAGGTCTGCGCGCCACGTGGGACCCTCGCCAGTGGCTGGGGATCGAACCAGTGCTGCAGAGGCTGTGGGCAGCTTCACAACCCAGCGCTCAACCACTGTGCCACCAGGGGAGGCCCTCATTTGACTTTTTAAAAAGTTAACAAACAAACAAAACTCCTGAGATTAAACACCTAGAATCAGCAGGTCAAAGGAGTTTGCACAGGAACAAGGAGAGGGCTTGGATGTGTCTTATCCTGTATCCTGGCTCCCCCAGAATTACCTCTGACCCCTGTTGAGCAAGCCAGCTCTGTGGTCCTTCTGGGTCTAGGTCCACTCCAGCTTCCCTCCCTGTTGAAGCCCCATCTTGGGGCTTCGTGTCTGTACCCAGGCAGACACAGAGCCACATTCTCATCAACACGGGGCTCGTGATCTGTCTTCACTTGCCTGAAGCCCCCTCTCTATGACTTTTTTGGAGGGTGGCTAATGTTGTCTTGTTCACCCCACCCGCTTCTGGGTAACAAGATTAACCTGTCTTGTCTTTCACATTTGGTCTCCCTGCGTCTCTGCAGAAAATCACAAGGTGACATTTGGCTAATTTTTCGCTAATGTGCATCAGTGAAGCTGTCTAGGGAAGCTGCCTTTTGCCAGGTAATTTGTACATCTTAACAGCAGCCTTCTGGAGATTTGGTCCTCTCTTGTGTTATGTACTGCTAAGGGTGAGAATTTCTAACTAATTAAGAAAGAATTTGGGCAGCGGGCCAAGCTGGAGGGGTAATGGTTTTGGTCTGGCCAGCTTTGCTATATTCTACCTGTCAGAGCTAGGTCAGAATTTTTTACTGATCTAAGGCAGGACTGGGACTACTCCTTTAATTTGTTATTTTTAACTACTTTTAAATTTGGAAGGTAATGCATGCAAATGGAAAATAAACTTCCTTCCTACCCTAAAGGCCCAGCCACCTCCCCCAATGGTATCCAATAGTCTTTTCCACACAGCACACATATATTTAGCAGATGTTAGTGACATGAGTACATTTATTTATTACTAATTATAATAAAGAAATGTAGGAAGAAAAATTGGATGGCTTGGAATAAAACATACTCAGCACATCTAAAGAAAGAGGTCTTATGAAATAAGAATGGATTGTGTAAGCATATGAGGGACAAAGATGGATTTCAAAAAAAGACTTATTAATTAAAATCAAATTTATATAAATTATATGTGAGGTTCTAGGTTAGTCAGAGAGTTTAAAGGCAGATCCTATGTAGTGTCAAACTGATAAGCTCAATTAATACAGGCCTATAAATTGTGATCTGTTGATTTCAACACATATGGGGAGAAGACTTATAAACAAATAATTATAATATGATATAATATAATATATAATATAATATAATATAATATGATAAGGGCTGTGGTGAAGAGCCTGGAGGAGCTGGGTATATCTTCTGGAGTTAGGAACTTCTGTCTTATCAAAGGAGGAAACCTTTGTGCTTTCTTGAAGGATGCATTTAAGTTATTCCAATGAAGAGAGAGAAATGGGGATTCTAAACCTAGCAAACACCCAAGGGTAAGGGTACTCAGCTTTGTCAGAGAAGTCAATCGATGTAGGTAGCATACAGGCAGCCTATCTGGGTAGTAGAGGGTGCAGGAAGGCAAGCAGGGGCCAGGTTATGATGGGCCCTGTGTGTCAGCTATAGAGTATGAAGTTTGTCTTCAAGTGGAACTTCTGGGGATTTTCAGGCTGAGAAGTGATTCCCCCCAGGACAATTCTGATGAGCTGTTGGAGCAGCCCACTGATGCTGGCAGGGACTCAGCCCCAGCCCAGTGTGATGAGACAGCAAAGCAGACCACTGGTGGGCATGGGGTTGAGAGAAATTTTTAGGTTTATATGTTTTATTAGATTTACATGGTTAACTATGTCTTAATAGTAACTGGGACAGGCGGTACAGAGAGCGGAGGCTGGTGCGGAGCTCTCCAGCTAGGCTACTGTGTGCACAGGGCACCCCTGAGAGTAACATGGATAGAGGTGAACAGACGTATGCCCCACATAGTCAGTGACTGAACCCAAGGCACGTTGAGTTGGAGATTCTTTTTTTTTTTTCCTAAAGATTTATTTTTTACAAGAGCTGGGGTACAGTCCAGAGGCACGGGAAGGTGAGAGAATTCACCAGAGACAGAGTGGGGAACAGAACAGGCACATTGACCGAAATACACTGCTGAGGGGAGCAGCAGGCGAGACAGGAGATATCTGCCGCGCCATGTGGGTAGCTCCCTGGCCAGCTGGGAATCGAACCGGTGCCCAAAGGCTGCGGACAGCTTCACAGCACTGCACTCAACCCACTGTGCCACCGGGGAGGCCTGATTTGGAGATTCTTGTGGGGTAATCAGACCAAGAATGTCAGCAGAGGAAGGGAGAGTTTCCATGGCACCAGGAGAGTTAGCAATAGCAAATGTTCCACAAAGGTCAAGAAAAGTAAAGATTCAAAAGTAGCCACTGGGTTTGTTAACTAGGATGTCAACCATTACCTTGGAAAGGGCAGTTTCAGTAGAAGAGGAAAGAACCAGTTACAATGGACTGGTAAGTACAAAACTTTTAGGAAGGCATGTTTAGAATTAACCTTCTAATGGAGAACTAGTGGGGAGAGAGATGGATGAAGAGATGTGACTAAGAAGGCAAGAGACAGGACAAGGATGAACAGCACCCACCTCTGCCTCAGTGACTGACTGTCCCGCAGAATGTCACTGGCTGTGGGTTGTGGGGAGCGGCTCCTCTTTTCCTTCACAGACCAGCTGTCCTCGTATCCACGCTGGTACAGCTGGGAGAAGCTGCAGTACCTGCGCCTCTGTACTAGCAGCTTGGGAGAATTACACCATGTAGAGCAACTTTCAACGCGCTACACCACTTTGCTGTCCTGGTAAGGCCCAGCTGATGAAGGCAGGACCTTCCTTCCCGGCTCCAGGAGGTCCTATTTGCCTCTGTAGTGCCCTAGAGCACCCAGGAAGACCTGGGACATGGGCCTGAGAGAGGTGGCCCAGGAGGAGAAGTCATTTCCTTTCTTTTTGGGCTAAGGCTGCTATTTAAACCCTTGCATGACAGACACTGAGACTAACCCCTCCTTCAGAGAGGAACCTGCTACATTCTCTGCCACACAGAGTTACAGAACCTTCTGGTCCAAAAGAACAATCATGGCAGAATAGTAGAGTCCAGTAGTCACAAAGGACAGATGGCTCCTGCTTTGGGGTTAGTCTAAGACAGCAGAGGTGGTAGGTAAGGAAGAATGCACGGGATGGGGAAGAAGTTTAAGATGTATTTTGTAGTCCGTGTGAAATGAAATCCTAGGACTACTGATGAGATGCACAGTTGTGGATCAGTTGGAATATGGAGAGGAATAGTTGGGCAATGGAAATTGGAACCAATTAGAAAAGCATAACATATTGTCTGACAGCACCAAAAGCCCCACTGATCACAGAAATTGTACACTAGCCAGTGTGGCCATGTGGTTTTTTATTTTTTATTTTCTCCAGCAAGCAGGGAGTTGGGGGGCTGGATGGAGAAAGTCCTGGTTGGATTTATGGGAAGCTGTAGACTGTCACACTAGACACAAATGAAGGACAATGATATGATGCATCCAGGAAGAGAGTGAGAATGTGGTTGAAAGTTTGCCCATGAGGTCCAGGCTGGGTAGGGTAGAAAAGCAAGAGCAGTGATGGAGAGGGTTGGGGTGGAGGTATAAGTCTTTCTAAGGTTGGCAGAGGGGCCTAGGGGGAAATGAAGGCATGGGAGGGGTGAAAGGATAGTTTCTGAGTTTCCGACTTCAGAGATGACATAGTTCTTGAGCTTGGGATGTGGGAATGTTACAGAAGGGAAGTTGGTTGGGAGTTCCCCATTACACACTGGGATATATAAAATGTTGCAGTCATCAGACTACTAAACTCTTTAAAATAAATTTGCCCTTGAAAACCAGATTGATGAGACACACATAACTGCAAATTTTGGAAGGCATTTGCTACCCTTTTCTTATCACGCAGTTAGGAGGTAGGATAGAAAAAAATAGGCCTCCCTATAGATCTTATAAAGAACAATGTGTGGGTGTCCTTCTCTTAAAAGAAAGAACTAACACAATAGCAAGTTTTGTATTTCAGATTTTTTACTTCTCTTGGAAAAAATAAGATGATCCTGCCAGCATTGGGCCAGGATTCCTTCCTCACTAGGTTAACTGAGCCCCCACCTCCGATTGCTGCCCCATATGAAACTGTCAGTTGCTATTTATTATCATGTTCACACTGTCTTTCTTAGAGTTAAGAAGAAAGTGACATGTCTTATAAGCAAGGCTCTTTCAAAATTGGAAAGCTAAAGGTAAATTACCTAGAGTATTTCTCTCTATTTGATATGTAAATGTCACTGTTGAAAACTGTAGGTGACTGTGCTATTATGAACAAATTCTTCTAGCTTTACTCATTACATTACCTGGCTCCTACAGGCATCTAAATATACAGAGATGCCTATAGAAGAAATACAATAAAAATACCTGAGTATTTACAAAAATAGTGTTGATATAAAACAGTAATTCTTAGAGCCAATCAAATTGCTTTTGCTGATAGAATAATCTTATCAAATCCCCAGTAATTAACAGATTCTCTTAAAGCACTACCTAACTCAATAGCCACTGAGAACAATTTAATGAATCCACACAGTAGTTCTTCATTGGCTGGAAAACATCAATGTAATCCCCCAAGTACCGAACTTCTTGATAGTCATGTTCACTTGCAGAAGATGGAAAGGAAAATAGGTGAAGGATCTTTAGTGTCAGAGGGGAGGAAGAATAAGAAAATGAAAATTTGGGAGAGGTCTGATTTGTCTCCCTGATGCTCATAAAGAAAGGCCTTGCTCAATCTTGTTGAGGGTTACGATAAACATAATCCAAGCTTTAGGAGCAAAACAGTTAATCTAATAATCTTGGATTACTAAGGCAGGAAGCAAGGGCTAGCCAAGGTGGACCAGTGCATTGACATGATCTATTCCTTAAAGCATTTTGGGCACCTGCTTTCTGCTCTAGTTTTCCTTTACATTAAGTCTCGGGAGCAGCCGACTCCAAAGGCTCAGAGGTGGAACCGTGTCTTAAGAGAAATACAGGAAATACAATGAGATTGGGATTTGGGAAATGAAAATGGCCATAATACATTGAGAGAAAAAAAAATCTGAGAGCCAAGTGCTCAGTGAGTCAGAAAAACTTCGAGAGTTATGATGTTAGAGCTTGCGAACTGGAAACCAGATAGGAATTGGTAACCAACAAGGGTCTCACTGACAGCAAGAAGTCAATAAAAGCGTCAGTGTTATTTCGGGAGAATAAAAGAAAGATATTATGGACCAGGGAGCCTGACTAGCTCATGCCTGACCAGGCATTGAATTAAAGATACAAATAGAAGGCAGTTTAGTGAGTGGTGGCAACGATGATTAAGCTGAGATGGACTGGAATATGAAGAAAACTGAAAAGACAAAGCTGTGTATTGCTAGCACGACAAGATAATGAGATTTAAGGATATCTGTTGACTTTAAACATTTTGAACAAATTATCCATCTGACTCTAACCAGTTGTCTATAAAGAGGTACTAAATTGGTGTAAGTACCCCGGAGGAATCCAGAATGAGCATTTTATTAATGTCTCGCCCATCTCTTATTACCCTGCTCTGAAAATTTGTCTGCAGGACCTATTAGACAGTATTTGCTGAGGAATCACTAGGATATTTTGGCTCTTTTCCTAACTTTAACTTCCATGAATTTTACAATGCCACGAAAACACTTGAGCAAGAATTTTGGCAAAATATTTACAATTTCTTCAATAACATTGCTCACGGAATAGGAGAAATGGAAAGCAATAATTTAGTAACTGCAGAGAGACAAGCAACAAGGAGGAGAAACAATTGCTTACTCTGCTGTTTGTGGTGAAAAAAATCTGAGTTTAGCTATTAAAAAGCCTGTCGGGAGCCGAGAATTGCACATGTCAGAGGAACACGCTGCTTCGCCTCACCATGGAGGAGAAACGGTACCTCCAGTCTGGCTGATTGTGTGATGAAGGAGAACAGCTATAACATCAGCAGGCTTGTGACCAGCGCCTTGTGGGAGACAAGCATTTAGGGGGATAAAAAGGAACCTGGCAGAGGGCTTGGGCTCCTGGCATCGGTAGTTACAGGGCTGCCAAGATGCTTTGGGAAATGCTTTAATTTAAATGCCAAGTCTGTTTCAATGAAGGCTCCCTGGTTTGACCTGTTGGGAGTCCAGAGTGAGATGGATAGGTGCTCATTTTGGAAAGCGTTAGATGAATTTGATGGGGGTTTTATAAAAACCATCCTGGAGGTTTAAATCTCTGTAGGCCCCACTCACCCCGGAGCCTTATGATACCATCAGCAGAATATATGGCTCTCAGCATTTTCCTAGTGATTGCAGGAAAGGGCAAAAGATACCTCCAGGCAGTTAGTCAGAAAACATCAAAATTAGAGAACTTTGAATAAAGGCCTGCACCCTCTTTCCTCCTGGCAACACACTGATACGACTATAAATTTGATAAGGCAGATTAAGAATCTGATTTCAATTGTTCCATTATTTTCCTGCAAAACTATAAAAGACAGAAAAAAAAAAAAAAAAAAAAAAAAACCTTTGACCCCAAAGCCGGGGGAAACAGGAATAGGGGTGATGGGACAGAATAAAATATTAAGATGTTGTCCAACGATGTGAAAATATTTGTTAGCCTGTAGGCCCAGGTTGACAAGAGACGGATGTAAGCATGTCCGATGGTCTGCAAAAGCATGGCTCCAGAAGATCACAAGAATGAAAACGCCCCCAACAATAACACGAAGGTATTTGAAGTTGCTCGGTGGCAAGGGCAGGAATGTTTATGTATGGAAAGCCCATTTCCTTAGAGGCTACTTGGCAGTTTGCTACAACATCATGCTAATGAAAGCAAAGTCTTTAAGTTCACCCCCCAGTGGACTATCAGGTTCTCCTCCGCGCCCGCCCAGTGGGAAGCGCGTTCCCAGAGTAGGAAACCCTAGCCAGAGAAGAGTTGGGGAGCCAGAGGAGGGCAGGAGGCTGAGCTTGGGAGACTGGGATGGGCAGGTGGGTGGGTACAGGCTGGGTGGAGCCTCCTCGGGTACCACAGCTGCGGAGTTTGGGCCCAGTGTGGCTCCAGGGATGGAGATCCAGGGGAGGTATTGGGTTTGGGGTCCGGTCACTCCCCGAGCGTCGTAGGGAGCTGGGGTGGGGGGCGGGCAGCAGACCAGAATGCGAAGGGCCGGCTGTAGTGGCCGGGGTAGGATGCTGCCCCGAAAGACAAGCCTGACCTCGGGCGGGGTCCGCTGGCATCCCTGGTGGCGGGATCGGGAAGGACACGGGGAGCGGGGACCGGGGCGATAAATCCCTGCAGGGCGACCCAGAGGGCACGGCATAGGCTCAGCGAGGGCCTGCGCTCCTCGCCTCGCGCCAGCGCCCCCCACCCCCGCTCCGACCTCCTTGCACCCGGTTGAATTAACCCGCAGCTCTGGAGCCCAAGGGCACCGAACTGGCTCCTGCATGTGAAGTGGGTCTGGTCTGGCCCGCGGGGGACAGCCGGAGGGGGGGCCCGGGGGGCCTTCTCCGGAGAGGGCTGCGAGGGGATGAGCCCCGCGCGCCCAGCGGGGGCTGGAGGGAGGCGCCGCGGCCGAGCCCCCGAGCCCGGGGACCTTCGCCCCGGGCCCGCGGCCTGCGCGGTCGCTGCCCCTGCGGGCGCCCGGCTGCTGACTGGCGGTTGCCGCAGCTCCGGGTGCGGGGGCGACCCGCAGCCCCCGCCCGCCCGGCAGCGAGGCTCCCGCAGCCCGATGCCCCGGCCGGGGAGCGCAGCCGCGACGGCGGCGACCTCGAGCGGGAGCCGGGCGGCTCGCGGTGGGTCGAGGGGCGGCCGGGAGGGGCCCCGCGGCCTGCAGGGGCAGCGCGGAGCCGCAGGAGCCGGGGCGGGCGGGCGGGCGGGGGCGGGAGGCGCTGGGCTGCCCCTGCAGGCGCAGCCCCCCGCCGCGCGGCGACGGTGCGGGCCCGGCCGCCCCTGCCCGCGGGGCGCTTCCTCCGGGCGCCGAGGCCACAGCGGGGACCCGGGGGACGTGGCGGGGCCCGGCACGCGGCGGCCTCCCGGGAGTTGGGCTCCGGGCGACCCCGGCGTCACCTCCACCCGCCGGGGCCGGGAGCCCCCGGGCGGCGCCTCCGCGTGGCCAGAGAGCGTCGGGGCGCGCGCGCTTCCCCGCACCCTGCGCCCCAGGTGGGCGCCCGGGCCCGCGCGCCCTGAGCCTCTGGGGGGAGCCCCGGAGCCTGAGGGGGGCGCCCCGTTACTTCAGGGTGGGGGGTGGCCGGAGCTCCCGAGCCTGAGGGGGCGCCCTGTACCTCAGAGTGGGGGGTGGCCGGAGCCCCAGAGCCTGAGGGGGCGCCCCGTTCCTCAGGGTGGGGGGTGGCCAGATTCCCAGAGCTTGAGGGGGCGCCATGTACCTTAGGGTGGGGGGGTGGCCAGAGCCCCAGAGCCTGAGGGGGCGCCCGTTCCTCAGGGTGGGGGGGTGGCCAGAGTCCCAGAGCTTGAGGGGGCGCCCTGTACCTCAGGGTGGGGGGGGGTGGCCAGAGCCCCAGAGCCTGAGGGGGCGCCCTGTACCTCAGGGTGGGGGGTGGCCAGAGCCCCAGAGCCTGAGGGGGCGCCCCGTTCCTCAGGGTGGGGGTGGCCAGAGCCCAGAGCCTGAGGGGGCGCCCCGTTCCTCAGGGTGAGGGGTGGCCGGGGCCCCCGGCCTGAGGGGGCGCCCCGTTCCTCAGGGCGGGGGGTGGCCGGGGCCCCCGAGCCGGCGCCCCGCGGCCGGGGTGAGCGCCGGGCCGGGTTATTTGCGGCGCCCGCGGCGGCGCGTGTGCCGGGGCGTGTCTCCCCCCGGGTGCCGGGAGCGGGGCCGCGGCCGCCGGCGCTGACTGGGTGTCTCTGTCGCCCCTGCAGGGATCTTCTGCTCTTCCTGCCGCCCGGACTCCAGGCGCGCGCGAGGCGAGCCCGAAACAAACATCACAGCTAAATTAAAAAAAAAAAAAAAAAAAAGAAGCGGAAGAAGCGGCCGCGGCGGCGGGAGCGGCGGGAGGAGGGGCCGCGCGCGGCGGCCCGAGGCGGCGGCGGGGACGCGGGGACGCGGGGACGCGGCTTTGTGCTGGCGGGTCGCGGGGCGCCCATGGCGGAGTGCGGCCGGGGGGCGCCGCCGGCGGGGCCCTGCCCACCTCCCCGGGCCCGGCCCTCGGCGCCAAGGGCGTCCTGAAAGCCGGAGCCGCGGAGGGCGGCGGCGGAGGGCGCCTCGGCCACGGGCGGGCGCGCTGTGACAGCGGCGGGGTGTCCAACGGAGACTGCAGCCTCGGCGTGTCCGGGGACGAAGCCCGGGCCAGCCCCGCCAAGGCGCCCCCCGGCGCGGCGCTCGCCGCGACTCCCAGCCCGGCCGCCTGCCCTCTCCCCCGGGAGAGCAAACCCGGCGGCCTGCCCCGGCGGAGCAGCATCATCAAGGTAGGGGGGAGAAGGGCGCGCTCCTCGCGGGTCCCCGGCGGCCCTTGGGGGGTCCGTTCCCCTGGGGGGAAGCGGCGGTGGGAGGAGGGGGTGCAAAGGGGAGCTCTGGGCTAACGGGAACCCCTGGTGCATGGGTGCTTGGCATGGTGTGAGCAGACGCTGGATGCAAATGGCAATTGCAGAGAGGGAGAGGTGATCGGTGCAAGGGGGAGCTGTACTCACACATCCCCAGTTGAACTTGGGGCTGTCACCTTCCCCAGGATTGGCCCGGATTTATGGCCTGTACCTGCCCCGGCAGGGCATGTCCTTCGGTGATAGCCTCGGCTGCTGACCGACTCCTGGGAGGTTTCTGTCGGATTTTAAGACAGTGATGATGTGAAGACATTTTCTTGAAAATCCCAGGCAGCGAACAGACATTATTTAATCGGTCCTTGGCAGTCTGTCTGGTTGCCTCTTGCGAATGGAGACTCTTCAAGGATGCAGAATCGCCTGTCGTGCAGTCACACGCAGAAATGGACTAGGTTCCTGAACGTATTTCTGCTTTCTGAGGCTCAGAAGCGCTGGGAAATTACAGTTCTGCTCGATTTAATCTTTTCCTTGCTGCAGCAGGCAGGCCTCCAGTTCTGTGGAAGTTCTTTTGGGCAGTTTTCTTGGTTTTGCTATCTTTTGCACAGTGTTATTTAGTAGAAGAAAGCCGGCGATTAGTCTGTGCATTTTAAAACTCAAGCAGTATATTAGGAATTCCTCAGTGTGTGGTGGTTTCAGTCTCATGTTACATTTTGGTTTGCACTGTAAAAATATTTCTCATGTCATGAGGTGAAAAAAATAGTTGATGAGCTAAGAAAAGCTGAGCTTTAGGCAAGACTGGCTCATTCTACTCAAGTTGGAAGCCGATAAGAAAATGTTGCCTTCTGAAATCAAGGGGTTACCAGGACAGTGAGCTGCTAAGCACATTGACAAGGGTGCATCCTCCCTTCCTGTGACTGCTAACCGTGGCGAGACAGGGCAGAACCAGTCACGGGAAGCAGGTGGGCACTGGTGGTATTTGGAATTTAATGGGACCTACAGAAGTCTTCTAAGTACCATGCACTGTGTCTGGCGGTGTTACCAACTTTCGCAGTTATCTAGTGAAATATACCACCTTGCTAGTGGCTGTAACAGGCAGTTGTGAAACTGCTTTTCGCTTTGTCATCTGTTTGCACAGTTTATGTCTAGGCAAGGGGGCAGTTGAAGGGCTTAAAGATCAAGTGTATTAACCACCAGCCGCATGCTTTGAGAGTTTAAGGAAAGGGAAGTATCTTTTCGCTGCGTGCCTAGCTTTTAGTGACTTACATTTTCTTTTCCTCTGTAGTTTAAGTAGAATAGACGTTGCTTTCGGCGGTGGGTGATGATCTTATTGACCCATCAGAAGACAAGTGTGTGTCTTATGTTTTGTTTTTTTTTTTTGATGCCAGATATTTTGGGTGACTTTCCATTGTGTCATTAATGAAATCTAAGGTGAAAATTCCAGAGAAAATACCAGCTTACCTAATTTTAACTTCTCTTTTTCTTTTCTTTTCTTTTTTTTTTTTTTGCAAGTGGGACCTGGATTTTGTGTACTTTAAAAAAATTAAAACTTTATTGGTGTCTATAGTAGGGTTCACAGGTAATTGTGACAATGATTTAATTACAGCCACATCAGTTTTGATTTTACCTTTGTGGGAGATTAGAAAGAAGGTTGGTTTGCCAGTTTTTCTGCTATCTGGAATTGAGAACTTTTTGGTGGTTGTTATTTCATTATTGAAGATTCTAGAAGCATATGGGGAAACGAATCATTGGTTTTTGAACTCTGAAACTTTCAGATATCTTTTTCATTTTCATTCTAAAGAAGGAAGTTGATTTCTTGTTCGTAGTTTCATTAGATTGCTTCCTGGATCAATGGAGGAATGACAGAGGACATACATGTTTCCTTTAACTTCTGTTCATTGCTAAAATGAGTGGTTTTGGATTTACCTGTCTCATTTCTTGTTTATTACCTTACACCACCTAAGCCCACTTAATTGACTCCTTCCTCATGCAAGTTTCCAACTTGCATTTACTTAAACATCCATCAAAACTATGGAAACAGTGTTGAAAGTTAATCGATCCTGAGTAAAGGACATCGACATGCTGTATTTAACAAGGTGACCACTTGGTACTCTTTTCTTTATGTGGAAAGATCAAGATTTTAGACATTTAGCATATTTTCTAAAGACATAATAGCGTTCAGTCAATACCCGTATACAATAAAGAGATCTTTAACATCGAATTTCACAGAACAGTGAAGAGCACATGAACATTTTTGTCACATGAATGGCAGAAATTATATTTCATTCTTGCTGAAAAATAATAAGCTTAGCAGAAGCCCATGAAAAAAGGCAGTGGTGACATCTTTCTTTGGGCTCCTTAGATCTTTTTGAATCTGAGGGATGAGTGCCGTCAGGTGATGCGAGGTAGAAGGCGTGGACTGGTGAGCAAGGCCAACTGCAGCTGGCAGGGAAGGTCAGGGGGTGGCTGCCAGCTCAGGAGCAGAGTGCAGTGTCTAGAGGGTTGTTTTAGCAGAAATGTTGGGACTATGAGATATGCCTGTCTCCTAGCTTCCATTTTCATTACAGCCTTGACATCCCTCTTAGTAGGGATCCTCAAATCAGAGGGAGCAAGAACAGCCTAAATGTGATGGGCAAAGGAAGGGGGTCGTGCTGAGAGGCAGGGGTGCGCAGAAGTACACTGTAGGCTGACCAGACTGCTATTTCTCATTTGAAATAATTTCTTGGGAACTCCATCTGTTTTGTAAATATGGTGTTGAGTAAGAAATTGTTGTAAAACTATATTTTCTGCCAAGATAGAGGCACAGATCTATACAAAAAGAGCTCCTTGGTTGTGCTAACAGTGTTGATGAAAATTCAGAGAGAGCCGCCTTGGAGAAACTCGTGCAGATATCTTGTGAAGATAAATAAATTATGGACCTCATTACCAGAATTTTCTACTTTTCCTTAGCTTCTTGAAGATAGCATTCTGCTTTCTAGAGTCTTTACAAAGACCTCGATTTTCAGAGAAGGAACCATTATGTTTATCATCTTTAGCCATCCAGTAAATGAAAACATCACTTTCATTTTCTCTTTTCATATTTCATTTCATCTCACCATTCACTATGATCCACACTTTATTTTGAAAGCATTATTTTGATTAATTGTTCGGATGGCATCCATTTTTTCCTGAGTCGCTCAATCCTTTAAATTCAAGAGCTCAGACTCCCATAGGAAATAGTGTTTTAGGCCTTAGGTTTCTTTTGCATTTTATGAAAATGAATGAAGTTAATATGTCCAGTAGTTTATTATTAGCTTATTTTAATCAAAACTAATTGAATATTTTGGTTAGTATGTTAAAAAATGCGGTATAATTGGTGTAAAGTAAAATTCACTCTCTGTCCATTGATACAACATTTCACAAACACACACAGTCTGGTAACCACTCCCACCATCAAGAGAGGGCACAATTCTGTTGTTTCAAAGAATTCCTGCAGTCCCTACCCATCCCCAGACCAGGGGACGGCAGGTGCTCCAATTTTGTTCTAAGTGGGATTATTTTGGTATTTGACAGCACCCACCGTCTGGGTCATCAAACACGCACTGTGTACAAAGCACACGGAAAGGGCTTCACTCTGTTGTGCCTCCACCGCGTTGGCAGCTTACAATTCTGGCATCATAAAGGTCGCACTGGTGTTTTGGGACACCGGATTTGATTTTCACATGTCGGAAGGGAACAAGGAACCTCTGTTTTTGCTGGCAGAAGCAGCTGACAGATAATATGGCAAGGCAGCTGTTTACTTGCTGTTGTGGCTTCTTGACCAAAGCCCCGGCTTTGCCGGGACCAATGGTTTGTGACCTTGCCCAAGGTGGCGGTTCTTATTAGCCCTCAGTCTTAGTCACCCCATTTTTGTCGTAAGCACAGTGTCATGGCGCTGTGGGAAACTGTCACTACCCCAATGCCAAATCTCATCCTCTCTTGACACGGAGCACCCCAAGGCGAGAGAGAGGCCAGCTTCTCCCATCTATCATGCACTTTGAATGAAACAGTAAAAATGTGCATGTGGACGTTATGTTGGCCCACGGTTTAAATAAATAGGCTCCTTGCTGGCAAAAGCTGGGTTGGCTCTCAGTAACCATTTTTTGAATTGGATCTTAAAAATAATGTCTGCACTTGACCTTAGATTTTTTTCCCCCCATTGGGTGAAAAAAGAAACAATTGCATGCCCAGTAAATTTGTAAGCAGACAGAAATAGGAAACAGTGGCTGATCACAGTGCATTTGTCTGCACGGATAGGCAGCCCAGACCATGCAGGTCAGAAGCATCTAATGGCCCATCAGCATCTCCCTGCTTCGTGTCGTACTAATGCACTCGAGGCCACGCAAGATAAAACAGTTAAAAAACCAGGACGTGGGTGCTGGCTTCAGCCTGCTTGGAGAGCTTGTGTCCCAATTCAGAGTTGTTTTCAGAAATGATCAGAGGATATTAATTAATCAGGCGAGCAGAAGACTTACCCCCCTCTTCGTTTCTCCCTTCCCTGTTTTCCAGCCTCTCCTCCAAACCGCTGGGTTTGACTTGCGGTGCTTTTCACCAAATCTGAGTAGACAACTGACAGGAAATTGTTTATTTTATTAATTGCTGATCTCGGCCACTCAAGTTATTTTCTTAGAATGTTCTCTCCCAGAATCTGTTCAGTTCCTTTTATAGTCTGTGTGCTCTGCAAGGGGTCTAAGCCGACTGTTCTTTTATTTTTTAAAATACTTAAGTTACCCACGCCTTAGTATTCAACAGATTAGGGCAATGCTATTTACAGCCCAAGTGCAGATATAAATGAAGTGTGAACATGGCATATTTTCCCATCAGACGGTATCTCCCACATGTGTGCCTGGGAGGACCAAGACACCCTCTTCCTTGCTCCTGCGGTTGGGGTGCTAGTACTTCCTCATCCACCAGGCCCTTGGAGGAGGTTAGCTTCCTTTTTATTCTGTGTGACTGGGCATTCTGAGTGCAGGGGGCAGTCAAAAGTCTTTACCTGTGGTCTGTAGGATCTGAGACTAGCTTTTTTTTTTTTTCTGCTGATAATGATGAACTGAAAGTGTTGTGCTTACTTAATAGTCATGACTCAAACTCAGGTCAGAGCTCCCTGGGCAGGTTTGTGGTGCCTGTTTTAATGATCCTATAGCTTTGGACAGCTCAAAATCTATAATTAATGACAGAACTTCGCCACAATAATGCAAAAGTCCAACCTCCTGGCAGGACACTCGGTACCTGCCTGTTTCCAAGTGGCAGAGGAGGGTAGGAGGCGGGCCCTGCTGCCTCCCAGGGCTTGGTCGCCTGGCAGAGGCAATTAGGGGAGATGTGTTGTCACTGATGGTCTCAGCTGGCCCGGCCCCTGGGCTCCCAGGCTGCACTCGGGCCACGTGTTGCCAGGTCTGTTGTATTCAGGGGGCAGAACAGTGGTGGGAAAAAGATGGTGGGGTTGGGTCTTGCATCGGATTCTGCCCTCCCTCTCTTCCGGGTGACCTTAGGCAAGCTGTTGAAGTCTGTGCGTCTAGTTACCCCGTCTCTGAGACCAGCAGGGTGAAATCCCCACTCCTAGCACAGTGAAGGTTAATAAGATGATGTGTGTGAAATTTACAGAGCAGGTGTGGCAGGTGAGCACTCACTGAGCAGTCCCCGGTCTGTTTTCCTGATTCCTCTTCATTTATGTTCACTTTTTAAAGTATTTCCCCATTAAAAATTCTTCCAAAGCTATGATTGACATTTTCCTTTTTTAAATCTGCCCTCCTGTGTGTTCTCTATCATCTGTCTGTCTGTCTATCTAATTCCCCCCGCCCCAATCATGGTTTCTCTTATTTAGCGTTTACCTTGAAATGAGCAAGCTCCTTTAGCTGCGCTCCCGATGGAGGTCTCCGACAGCGCCATACCCGTTTGGAATATGCAGCCTGTAAGCAGAGAAGTTTCTCAGGCGTGTCCTAGAGAGGACTTCAGGAATGATTTGCTTTTGGTGCCTTTCTAAACCTGCTGCCTCAGCATGCACACAGCAGGGCTGTGTCTGCAGAGCCCAGCTCTGCCACGAGCGGGGTTGGACCGCAGTTTCGTGGAACCCAGCTCCACATGGCTCAGTTTGTCCAGGCCTGTCCGTACTGAGCCCTGTGCCCGATAAAATTACTGATGGTGTGTCCTTTCCCTCTCAAAGACACCCCGTTTTGGATGATAAATACTCCGGTCACCCTCCTTATCTGCTTTTCACAAACTCTTAGAACCTACTCCAGAGCCCTGGAGGTGCTCTTTATGCTGAACTGGCTGTTACGTTCACACCTCTCTTTGCAGTGCTCCTCTCAGCCACCTCGAGGTCTTCCCAGGTCACCCCCTCTCACAATGAATTGTCTTTCTCTACCTTCCAACCCTGTTTCTTTTTGCCTCAGCGGCAACTTCACCTTGTTCACCTTGAACTTATGGAAACATGTAGTTCAGTATCTTTTTTAAAAAGATTTTATTTTTACATAGAAGAACTAGGGTGTAGGCCAGAGGGGTTGGGGGCGAGAGGATTCATCAGAGACAGAGTGGGGAGCAGAACAGGAGGATCTACTGGAATACACTGCTGAGGGAAGCAGCAGGTGAAACAGGAGGGTCTGCTGTGCCATGTGGGTAGTAGCTTCCTGGCTGGGGATCGAACTTGCGCTGCAGAGGCTGCAGATAGCTTCATAGTGCTGTGCTTAACCCCTTGCGCCACCAGGGAGGCCCTAGTTCAGTATCTTGTAGAAAGCAGGTATTTGTATGTATTTGTTGAGTTAATGTCTAATGAATAGATGAACATGAATGATGTAACTTAGAAATTTGATGAAGATGTTACTCAGCCTTAACGCCAGCTGGTTTTGATTGGAATATAAAATTCAGTGAGCTGTGTACTTCAAAGAAGAAATTTATTTCATGTACATAATTTTGGAAACTATTAATAATAGGAAATACCTTCATTTAAGTTGGATCCAGGAATATTGTTGGTTCCAGAATTGTTCTGCAAGATGCTAATGTAAATGATCTGTCCCTTTCTGTGCCCCTGAAATAAGAGTAGACCTTTGAAAATTTCTTTTGATTTATGTTCTGCTATCAAAGTTTAAAAAGCATGGCAAGAGAATTTTACTGTTTAATGTTTCTTAAGGCATTTAATCTCTTTCCTGGTGTTTGGTTTCTCCAAGTGTTGTCTAAGTTTTTGCTGAGTTTTTGTTTATTTTTAATGCACTGAATTACTTTCATCATCATTAGTATTATGCTGTCAAAAAGGCTTTAAGAGTGAGTGCTACAGAATTAATAAAAAAAGAAAGTGCAGAAGAATGTAGAATACTGCTAGGCAGGGTTGTAGAAGTGGGGTTTTTAATCCTTCAGTTCGTTTGGTAGAAATTCCATCTTTTCCTGCTTTTCCTTCTGTGAAGGAAAGAGATACTAAGAAGAAGAGATGAACAGGTGAAGAAGAGATACTAAGAAGTGTTCTTTCTATGCATCATCAGCTCTCAAGGAGACAGGATTGTTTACTTTTTAGAGAAAAGGGGCCACTTCTTCAAGGCTTGGGAATTTCCAAGTGAGGTCTGAGCCATCAGAAGTCTGAGCGATCAGACCTCATGAGAATCACTCGAAAGCCCGTACTTTGACTGCTCCAGCTCTTCTCCACTCACCTTCTGAAATATGCTTTGACTTTTTCCTTTCTCCTCCCCCCTCCCCCAGCAGCACAGCTTCTTCCTCTCCTTTCTCCTTTGATGGGAGCGACAACTTTTTAGGTGCAGGCGGCGTGGGGTCATTTTCTACCTTGGTTTCTTTTTTTTAACAAAAAGTTGAATTGCAGCTGCATACTTCTCAGGGTCTTGGAAGGGGAGAGCAGATACTAATTTACGACACCTTGTTATTTAGAGCTTCTGATGATGTTGTTTATCCCCATTATTATTTTGAAATTCCAAAATAATTACAGGTTTCTAGATGATGGAACACTCGCCTTACTCTGAAATTGGCTTTCAGTTATCTTCTTGGAGTACGCTGAGTAAACGGACTGGCAGCTAGCGGGTATTAACATCCCAGGAACCAAGCAGCTGCATTTAATAGTGAATCTTAATGTCAGTCTGTGGGATTTTTAGGACAGAAGGAGGTCATGTAAAATTCTCCTGTAGTTAGAGATGCACAAGGCCATACTGATTAGTACATTTAGCTCCTAGCTATGGTTGAGTTCATTTATTTGCATATTAGCATAACAGAATTGGAAAAAAATTGTTATGCAATACTGCAGTATGTGAGTATTAATAGAACAAGATGTGGTCTTCCAAACAGCTATTTTCGAGAATTTGTTTTTTTGCTATAGATAGCTGCATGTGTACTCGGCTACTTGTGTGTGCGTATACATCGGAGATTCTGCTTCCAGATAGCGAAGATGGGAAGCAAACTGAGTGATGCAGTGGTAGGTTGACAGGTGCCCTCGCGAGCCCTCAGTCTTGCGAGGCACCCAGGGGTGGCAGGTGCCTGCTCTCTTAATTGAAAATGCCCAGGCAGGCGAGGCTGTTTATGGGCATCGCCGATGAAGCCTCTGTTGCTCTTGACCAATTAGTGTGGCCACAGAGGGGTAAGTGACCTCGTTTGCAGCTACCATTAGAATCGCAAACAATATGACTCTCTCCATATGGTTTCCTGCTCCGTTTTCTTTTTCCTCTTCCTTCTGAGCTCTGATGTCCTGTGGGCACAGTAGATGTAATTTTTTAAATAGTTAACATGGTTTAATGTTTGTTCTTGAAGGAAATACAGCAAGTTGGTTAGCTTTTGTTTCTGTCAACCCCGGCTTAATAGATGCATTCAATACTAATAAAACCATTCTGATGTTTTCATGCTGGGATGTTTTCATCATGGAATTCCTGATTTAGTACTGATTTTAAAGCAGTCTTTATCTCTGGAGTTTCTGATGGTTTGTTGAAAGAGAGCTGTATGCTTTTCCAAGGCTTCCCCTCCTGTGTGTAAGGTCCCATAAATCATTTCCTATAAATTAAAGCTATATTAGAAGTACGACTTCCACATCGTGGGGTAGGTCTGTATATGCGGGTTTAGTAGATGCCGTCATGAGCTTTTTCTGACTAGTTGAACCAGTGACATAGCCAGCAGGTTTGCGGGGCCTTCCTTGCCCCCAGTGCTACTGACATTTGGTTTTGTGGTTGTTTTTAATTGTGTCTGTTTGCGATGGTTATGTAAAGGCCCCTTTCTGTGGTCCTCGGGCCACACTTCCCTGCTGACTAGTGAGCGGTGTTCCATTGTGTTCCGGCAGTTTGGATGTTCTCCTTGGTAAAGTGCCTGTTCTTGTCTCCTGTCCTTTTTAACAAATGGGGTTTTGTCTTTCAAATTGATTAGGCGGCCTTCTGATATTTTCTGGCTATGTCTTGTATCTTATTATATTGTATGTATATATCCAAAAATGTCTGGTATTGACTTGTCTTTTCCCGGTCTTAAAGGGCATCTTTTAATGAATAACAGTTTTTAATTTTAGTGAAATCCCAAGTTATCTTTTCAGCTAATTATTTTTGTGTCCTGTTGAGGAAATACTTAGGTTACGATCATGAAGATACTCACTTATATAACTTCTGGAACCTTTATTTTTTACATTTAGGCCTACAATCTCTCTGTAATTTATTTTTGTAGATGGTGTGAAGTAGCAATCAAGATTTTCTTTCCTTGTAAATATCCAATTAATTAATTCTACGGTTTATTTTTCTCCACTTCACTGCTTTGGCCCCTTATCATGGGCCAGGTGACTGACCGTGTGCAAGTCTGTTTTCTTCTTGGGCTTACTTGCCTGTTCTTGTGTCCACACCACACTGTCTTACTAGGTGTGCACCCAGCAGGTATTAACTAGTACAGTTGCATATTAAAAGACACAGACAAAAATGTTCTATGGTAGCATTGACAGTAATAACTCCATACTGAACTCAAACAGTATCTACCCACCTTATAAAATAACATGCACTGGGGTACTGTACATTAAACAGAAGTGGGGGGGCAGAAGGAGGGTGGGAGGACCAGAGGACCAAGAGCAGATCACTGCTTCATGCCCCCTCCAGTCTCCAGCAAATGTTGGGGAGACACCAGACACTCAGGACTATAGATCATCTGATTATATTTACACAAAGTTCAAAACCAGGCAGACTAGTGCTGACAGCAGTCAGAGTGGGGGTGACAGGGGCTGATGGCTGGCGGGCAGAACCAGGGGGGGCTTCTGGGAGCCAGTAATTTTCAGATTCTGGGTGGTGCCGAGTGGGCATTTTGCGAAAACCCGTTGAGCTCACACGCACCCTCTTTCTGGATGTCTGTTGTGCTTCAGTAAATAAGTTGATTCAAACATTAAATTGTGGAAATTTCGAAGTCACATGCTCACTAGGTGCCTCCCCTGCCTGCTTGCCGTCCCCGGGAGACCTGCCACATGCCGGTGAAGCCTGGGTGGTGTGCGGTCTCCAGCCTGGGGAGCAGGGTAGCCAGGGCGGGATGGGGTGGGGGGAGGTGTCACCCGCAGCCACAGCCTTGCTGACATGGTCTTGAGAACCCCTAAGGAGGTGGTCTGGGTGGGCAGGTGACCCAGCAGTGAGGATGCTGCTGTGAGCTTTTGCAATAGTTTAGGGTGGTTTTGAGCTTTTTAATCCCTTCAGGTGCACCCAGGTTTAATATTAGAAAGGGTGCTGCTTATACAAAAACTTCAAGAATCACTCACTTGTGGAGCACCTGTGCTTGGCGTGACGGTTTTCCGGAGAGCACTTTTGGTCTCAAAAGCAGTTGACGACAGAAATCAGTTATTGGGCTCCATAGATAGAAGCGGGGGCGGTTTTATCACCACTGCAGAGCACTGCGCAGGGTCCTGGGTGGTGGCCGGGGGCTCTAGCTCCTGTCCATCTACACATTCTTTCAGGTGGGGCAATGCCAGGTCTCCCCATGGGTCATGTTAGGATACACTGGAATTCTTGGATTCTGAAATATGCTCACGTGTAGCTCCACTTCAGTCCAGCTGGATCAGAATCTCTGGGGGTTTCCTAGAGTACCCAAGGGGGAGTTCGAGGTGTAAACCAGGGTTAAGAACAACTGTGAAACCTCGCTCCTCATTGGGAACTTTATTGCCCGTTTAGCTCTGTTTAGTGTGAGAGAACAAGCTGCCCCAGAGTCCTGCAGGTGACCTCAGCTGGTGGGGGGCACCTGGGCTAACTCTGCAGCTGCCTTGGTGGAGCAGTTCCTTCGAGGATTGAGCTGCCTGCTTTCTAAGGGGGCAGGCGACACTGGTGAAGGGGACCATTCCTCAGTCCAGTTTGGAGTCATTTTACATGTGAGGATGACAACTGCCCTGTGTGTGTGGCTCTTGGCCACATGTGAGAATGTAGTTTTGCTCCATGAGAGTGTATTTTTGCTCAAATGAAAGACTAAGTTGTGTCAGTTCCCAAGGCCCTGGGTTGTTCTGGAGTCTTCGTCTACTTGGATTAGTTGTCACTGCACTCCCTGTTTCCTGGTCCACCTCTCAGCATCTTTCCGTCTCTCCTAAGAGAAAAGACATCTGTGTCTCCTCGACATTCTGCATTGTGGGGGAAACTCCCCAGGAGGGATTTTTTATTTTAAGAAAGTAATTTGACTGAGACCTGAGCGCACTTTCCAGAGAGAGGTGATTGCACTTTGCAAACTGGGCTGAAGTTAGCCCGCTGTTTCCGTACACCATCTCATATGGGGCCAGGTGGGACACCTGGGACCCCAGGGGTGTCGCCATGTATGGTGTCAGACACCCTTGCTGTGGTCTCTAGACTGGAGGTCTGTGGGAAAATTCTATTTGCACATAGATTCCAACTGACCCTTGTCATGCAGGTGCCTGTTTGTTTGGGCCATCGTGCTGGAGGAGGAGAACCCCCTGGCGCTGCTGCCTCACACCTCGGCATGGTGGGCTGGCGGTCCAAGGGGCCTGGCCTGGCCTTTGGGGGAGTGTCTGCTTCCTGGACACTGGAGCGCTGCCCTGTCGTCATACAGACCCAGTGGTCAGGGGCATCGCCATTGCACTCAGGGTCTCTCAGATTTGTGTCATCGGCCTTGAGGCAGGAAGGTGAAATTATGGGCGTTTCTAGTTCCTGGCCTCCATGACTTTCCTGCATGCTTGTCCTCCTCGACTTGCTAGCTCCCTAGCAGGTCACCATGATGGCTTTTGTTTCTTAGGTGCACTTTTTCTCTTCCAGCGAGCATGGGTGGGCCTCGCGGCAGAGCAGCTAGTGCACATCACCTGTGAACTCGGTGGGCGCCGAGGGGGAGGCACACGGGGGGAGGCTGAGTCCTGGGAGACTCTGGCCTCTAGAGCTTGGATGATGGCTGGTTTGGCAGCAGCCAAGTGTCCTCGAGCTCTGCTGATCGTGCTTGGGACCCACTTATGAGTGCCTCTGTCTTCAGGCAGATGACTCTCCTTATTTCGAAGTGGTGGGCACTGTAGCCATGAACGGTGACGTTCCTCGGGGGAGGAAGCCTGCGCTCTTTTTTTGTGAAACTTTGGTTCTCCGTGATACTCACCGAGCCAAGAATGGGAGAGGCCCCTTTTCCTACAGCATAGTCGTCTCCCCCATCTTCTTCCTTAGGAAAGAAAGTGTTATTGCAGAATATTTTTCAACAGTTAAATAGCCCTTTTGTCCCAAAGCATAGCTACCCGTGATGAGTGTGCCCTGAGGGGCCTGGAAGCAAGAACATGAAACAAAGTGAGAGAAATAGGATGAAAACCGCTCTCCTGGGTGCCTTTCTTGGAGGCAGATGAGAGGGGTCCTCTCTGGCTGCGCCCCAGCCTCAGGGCCTTTATTACCCTGTTGTCCTCATCTGTGGCCAGACAGCAAGGTCAGACGGGAGGAAGGTAAATTAGAGGATGTTACCAAAAGTAAGGGGCGAGAAAAAGCTCCCGTGCCCAGGTGGGGTTTGGCAACTCTCAACCCCCTACCCACTCCCCCATTCCTAGGACCATTAGAGCACTGGCTCCATCAGTTATGCTCCTGAAGAGCGCCCTGCGTCTCCACCAGACCCCAGATAGAAAGCGAGAGAGCTGCATGGCTCAGTGTTAGGAGCTTGCTGGGAAGGGTGGGGGCAGGCATGGGTGCCTCACCGTGTCCTGCCTCAGCCCTGGGGTGCGTGACTCAGGCTGAGCTTGCAGTAGGATGCTGGAGACAGACCCCAGGCGTAAGGACAGGGCTCCCAGTCGGCCCCAGTGCTCTGCTCCTGTTGCTGTCGGGTGCTGCTTCCCGTCATGCCACCTCAGCAGCAGACTCACCTGAGTGCTGGATGGAGCCAGCCTGACACAGCCACTGCGCAGGGCAGCCTGGCTGGGGAAACTGCGAGCCATCAGGAGGGAGCACCTGGGGAGTGGGGACAGCCGAGCACCTGCATTTGCCAGGGGCTGGTTTCCACGGGGAGGGAGAGGACTGTTGACTGGCCTTGGGCTTTTCTGCTGTGCCCGCACAGAACAGAACACTGGCACTGAGTGTGCCAGCCAGTGGAAGGCTGAATTCCCTGAGCGTCTCTGCAGAGGGTCAGAGCCAAGCTTGTACTCCAGTCCCTGGGCTCTGGGGAGCTTGCCCAGCTGGAGACCGGGAGCTGCACACGTGAGTTCTGCGCTCCGATTCTCTGATTTAGTGTGTGAGCCTCGGCTTGCTTGAAAGGGTGAATATATCAAGGGGACTCTTCTCCTTTTGCGCTAAGTGAATTCTCAACTACCAGATTTCTCACCTGTCTTTTGGGCACCTGGGTAAGTACTTTCAGCATGACTGATGTGTTCCGTGAAGCCTCTGTAGATCTCAGGAAGATACTGTTCAACTGATGCAGTTTCTGCTGTTTTACTCTTGATTCGATTCTTTACATGTGAGTGATCTTTGCTGTTACTGTAAATTTGCTAATAAATCTTTCCAACTCCACTCTCCTCCACCAAAAACCCCACTAAAAGATTCTACCCTGTTTAGAAGGTCACATCTAGTTCTGTCCACCATGCTCCCGTCCATGCCATATTGTCCATAATTAAAAATGTTGTTTTCGAGACTCCCTGTTACACCTTATTTGAATGTTATGTTTTGGTTTCATATTTTTAATTTAGTTCACTCTGGCTTCGGTTTACTTACTGTTTCAAATTGAAACACTTAACCCCAGGCCCTGTGCAGTGCCCTGGTTCATCATTTTGATTATTTCCCACACCATGAGCTGGTGGCTGGCCTGCTTGTTTTAGTCTGTCAGGATGGAACCGGTCGGGTCTTAATCTCTCACTCAACAGAGCTTCTGTTATGAGGTAGCCACAGTTGTGAAACCAGAGAAAATAACCTTCATTTCTGCCCTGGCAAAAAAAGAAAAGTTCAGAGAAGTCAGGAGGTCTAAGGTAATAATAATTTAAATACAGGTGTTTCTGTGTATGTGCGTATTTTCCGTGAACCTGAAGAGAGAATACATTTTTTATTAAATGAAATTATAAAATCACACTTTTTTTTTTCTCACAGAGTTGTCAGTTGACGATGGGGACTTTATATCTAGCACCTATTTTAACTTCTAAGAAAACCAGTTCAGCTTCATACCTCATTGTGTTCTCTGCAAATGGAAACAAAGCTGTTTGTTGATCTGGTTATTGCATCGGGATAATCACCCCAATGGCTTGAAAGAAGCTTAAAACTCCTGAAGCAGGATGTTAGGAAACCATAAAGTGGTGGTAGCAATAACAACAAAAAACCTGGGCAGATACGTTTATATGGTAATAACACCTCATATTTGCATAGTTCTTTAATCTCCAGAAGGCACTTTCCACATTTCATTTTGCTCTCGAGAGGCTCACGCTGGGAACATCATGGATGGCCCTCGCCTAGATCCAGGGGGGGTGGGCGACCAGGTGACATGGCCACACAGGGCTCTGGACCCAGGTCCCTGACCTGCAGTTGCTGCTCCTCTCACCCTCCCGCTGCTCAGATCCCTTCCCACGTTTTCTGCATGTCAGTGGGGAAGGTGGACCTTTATTCCTCACCCACTTAATGAACAAAAATAGAAACTCAGCCTCATCAAAAGCTAATCTCAAGGCAGCGCCCATTTGGGGTGACAACTCTTTGCTGGTTGAGAAACCCAACAGTTGTTTTCTGCTGTGAAAGGAACCAAAGTTCAGTGTCTCGCTCGTGGGTCTCTGGCCTGCTGAGACGTACAAATTAACAGCTCCGCTGCTTATCCTGATCAAGAGAGCATCTCTGTCCTTGAGTTTTCAAAATTATAATCATGCAGTGCATATATTTGGCAAGTCAGATCTTTCTGTCATTTCCAGAAAGCAGCACTGTCACACAGGCTATTCTGGAAGCCACCTGTTGTTTCAAGAATTCCATGAAAGGTTCTGCTCCTTCGGGGACCCAAGGCCCTTCAGAGTGTGGGGGCTGCTTCGTGCCAGCTGCATGGGGGAGTCTTTTTCCCACGGCCATGTGCCCCAGGGTGGAGATGATGCTGAGGAGGCCACAGTCATCAGCTTCCCTCTGAGCCAGGGAGCTTCATGGACAGACTTACACCACTCCACACCCAACCCTCCTCCCCTATCTGGGTGGGCAGTGCCACACCAGTGGCCACTGTGGCAAGAGACTATGTGGGTGTCCATCCCGTCACCTCCTTCCCCCCTTCTTGGCGTGTGGTCTTACCTCCTCCTGGAGAAAACTCACAGCCTGAGTGTGGTCCCTGTGTCCAAGGCCTCTCTCGGGTGCAAAGAGCAGCTCCCACTCTTCCGCGCTGTCTGTCCCTGCTCTCTGACCCCATCCGCTCCCGCCCCTGTATCTTTAACTTCTGCTTCTCTCGCCCCCATCAGCTGGTAAACATGCTCAGGGTTTAAACAACAAGAGCAGTAGCACTCACCTTCCCATCTTGCGCGCCAGCTCTCTCCAGCTGTATCTCGAGAGGTTACCTGTGATCGACTCCATTTCCTTTCCCTCTATATCATCCTCCACCCACTCCCACCAGTGCAGGTCATGCCACACAGCCGCTGGTCTCCTTCCACAGCCTTTCCATAGCCAGGGCTGCAGCTAACCATATAGTCTCTGGTGGTTCCCAAATCCTGTCTTTAGCTGAGCCTTGGCACTCATGAAGCAACACTGGCCACCTCCAGTGCTGTCTCCCCTCCTTCCCCTGTGTCCAGCTCCTTTTTTGCAGCTGTTTAGTTTGGCAGGTGACACCACCGTCCACTTCCTTTCTTTATGGTCAAAGAGCCAGCCTGGATGGAAGATGAGTGGTTTTTAAAAGGAGTTGGAAAATTTCAAAATTATAGCAAATGCTTGCATTTACCTTTTTTTTTATGTATAAGGAAATGATTAGTCTGGTATGTATTCAATGGAAATTAAGTAAGTGCATGACTTCTATAGCAAGAGGATGGGCTGAATTGAATCACAGTGCTTTAACTCTGAAGTATAACTTTATAGCTGTCATTCTAAAATGGTTTGGAGAGAATCATATAAGTTTCTAGGTTTCTCATCTACTTCTGTCCTCTATTAACCTTTACAAGTCAGGTATTATTTGACATGCATTGTTTTACTTAAATTTGCAAAGGAAAATTTAATGGCTATCTGCTTCAGAAATGATTTTGTACAGAAAAGGTACGTAAGTGTCCCGGTGAAGACCTCATGCGGTCTCACTTTGGATTCTACTCATCGTGACAGGAAGGCAGCAGCTCTTATTCTGGGACCCATAATTTATAGCTTTCCCTGCTGATTTCTGTTGCTTTGAAATTTGCTTCAGTGAAAGGATTTTTTTTTTTTTTTTTTTTGGTGCAAAGACATTACTGAGCTGTTTTACTGCAGGGAGCATCGGGCAGGTCGTCATGATGTAACTGCGTGCTCTGGAAGTCATGGCGTGACCCTCATGTTGTGGAGTTAGGTCTGTCCTGCTTTGGGAGGCACTTAAGTGGCCCCATCGCACCACAGGATCATGCTCATCTGTGTCTTCTTATACTGGAAAATGCTAAAGACAGCAAAGTACACTGGAGCTCCAGCCCTTTCATTTGTGGTGAGACTCTAGTCCCCGCCTGCTCTACAGCGAGGCCCTGGCCCGTGAAAGTGTGGCATCAATAGGAGCTCTGGGTGGTGCCAGGCATTCAGCTGCGCAAGGGGATAGAGCTCTGAAGGTCCAGACAGATCGGGTATCCTGTGACCAAGTGCGGGGAGAAGCCACACCCAGTGGGAGAGACCTGGCAAAGCAGTGATTCTGGGAAGTGGTCAGCTGGGTTTCATGGCTGAGTGTAGAAGAAAAGAACAGAGGCCGTTTCTTCAACACGACACAAGGGGCTCCGGGGCTGATGTGTCCTTAGCCTCTACAGCAGAGTTTGGCAGGGGCAGGTGCCTCCTGCCTGCTGGTGGGGGATCCTGGGGTGCTCTTTATCACAACCTCCTGATAGTTTTCATCCGGCAAGCATGTCTGGAATGTCAAAGAATTCTTCTCTTGTCACCTCTTTTTTTGGGAAGTGCAGTGACCACGGACATTTCTGAAATGTAGACTGGGATGATACGGGAACCTTGAGCCCCTGCGAGGGGGCCTCTGCTGGCAGGGCCGCTCATCTGGCTTTTTGTTGAAAAAAGCTCCCAGTGTCCCAGGAGCTGGTGGCTGCCGGCCAGTCCCTCAGAAATGCATTTGATCTCCTGACTGCCAGCCAAGCTGGTAATTTGGCCAGAGCCAGGGCCTTGACCTTCACCCCTTGAACTTTTCAGCTGCTCATGACCAAAAAAATGGGAGCAGACTGTGGTGAACTCTGAGGACAAGGGCAAAAAGGTGTGCAGGCAGGTGCACATGTGTTTCAAGGAAGGAATACCCTGTTTGCACAGGGAGGAGTCACGGGTGGGTCCCCTTATTTGAGGTCCATCTGCAGTGGGAGGGAAGCTGCTCAGAACCAGGAACATGTCTGTCCTGCTGCCATCCTGGGAGCAGATACTCAAGCACATCTACTGGCCAGAGGCAGTGGCACAGCCCGGGCAGCCTCCCTGCAGGCAGAGAAGCCCGTTGGCTCCAGGAAAAACTACAGACAACCTTTGAAGGTTATTTTGGTTCTGACAGCCTTGTGTTGACATGCAGACTGATGCCTCCCTCTGGATGCAGACGGCATCCGTTGCTCTCCGTGCTCCAGAAATCCCGTGTGTGGGCCCTGGGGATGGTGTAGAGTGAATGGAACGGGAGAGGCTTGGGGATGTTCACTCTCCTTCCCACACTGGATTCCGCCTGGTACTACGTGTCTCCATCCTGCAAGCTGATGATGGACTGTCTGGGACCAGGCCCCCCCCACCCCCAGCCCCTGCGTCAAGCCAGAGTCGCTGTGTTCTGATGGCAGTTGTTGTTTAGTGTACAGTGTGCTTTCTGTTTTATCTGTACTCTCTAGATCTCTCTGGAAGCGGTTAACTTCTGTGTCTAAAATGAGAGTGAAAAGTATTATTACTTACAAAATCTAAAAATCTGTTATGTGACGGAAATCAGTGTGCAGTGATGAAATTAATTGTATGAAGAATCCTGTGGGTGTGTGCATATGTTTCAGAGAAGTTTTTGTCAGATTTCCAAAGGCATCTGAAATTAAAACAGCAACCAGACCACTCAGAGCAAGGCTGGGCTACGGCAGCAGCCCCAGTGTCCTGTCAGAACTGCCTGGGAATGCCAGGGTACAGCCTACAGGCCTGGAGCCTGCAGAGGGGGGGCACTGATGGGAGGGTTCCTGCAGATGCAGGAGAAGCTCTCCAGGCCAGCGAAGCACCGCCAACCACCTTCTGCTCTGCTGAGCGCGGTGCAGATCTACCTGGAGAGGCCACTGAGGAGGAAGATCTGTGGGGTAGCCGGCTACATGATGATGCCTGCACCAAGGTAGTCTCCTCTCCTCTTCGAGGGCTCCTTCCTCTGTTTTAAAAAAAAAAAAAAAGATATTTTGTAACTGTTAGTATAAAGACAAATATGTTAATATAAATAGCATAAGGTATTTTTCAACTTCAAGGTTTTTTTTTCCCCCCTGCTGATTTTAGGGGACAGTGAAGGCTTTTTGGGGCCCCTGCGCATTGTGCCTGCTGTTTGGTGGCTGCCTGTGCACACTGGTCCCTGATTTTCTGAAATGTGAGGAATACAAATAAACACGTACTTTTTACAGCCAATCTGTCACTCTCGAGTAAAATCGAGAGGCCTCACTGAGCATATTGTGAGATTACATTTGGGAGAGAATTTTGCATTAGTGTTGGACTTCTTTCTTGCTCTGTGAACTTTTGCAAAGAAGTTGTTCTTAAAAATTTTAATAAACTTTGAGTTTTTAAATGAAAAAAATTACAGCATTTCCATCCATTAATATCCCACTAAGTTTGACAAGGCTTACTCTTGAGTGTGTGCAATGGGAAAAAGTTTGAGCATTCTTTCTAATTGATGGATGCGTTATATATATAATGCCTTTTATAGAAATTATCTTCTAAAATAAATCAGCTTTATAGAGAGATGTATGCCTGTCTCCTGATTCTGAGAAGTTTTCTATGAATTCTTTCAGGAAAAGTTTACTTTTAAAGATAGCAGGCAATCCTTTGTGACTCGGAAATTTCAGAGTGGCCAGGAAGAGGGTGCTGAAAATAGAAGCTGTGTTTATTTACTCTGTCCCACCCAGTCTAAAACACAGCCCGTGGTGGCAGGCTTGGGGAAGCTGACGGTGACTTGGAGGGTGCTTTTTTTCTTTTTCCCCCTGTTGCAGAGTTGAAGGAAGAGATTGTCCTTTTAATTTCTGAATCCTATTTCCTTTCTTTGGCAACTCAGAGAGAATCATTTTCACATGCCATTACCCAAAAGTCAGCTTGACCAGGTTACTTTAGTTGTCAGTTCCTTGTCGCCCCCCTTTTTACCAACATATTTAATCTAAGCTCTGTCCCACCCCTTTTATTATCGAAACAAAAAAAATCAAATATTTGGGAATAAATCTAACAAAAGAGGTAAAGGACCTATACAAAGAAACTATAAAACACTGTTAAAAGAAATAGAAGAAGACACAAAGAAATGGAGAGACATCCCCTGCTCATGGATTGGAAGAATAAACATTATTAAAATGGCCATCCTACCAAAAGCAATATACAGATTCAATGCTATTCCAATCAAAATTTCAATGTCATTCTTCAAAGAAATAGAACAATTATTGATGAAATTCATATGGAATCACCAAAAACCCCGAATAGCCAAAGCTCTCCTGAAAAAAAAAGAAGGGAATGGAGGCATCAGACTCCCAGACTTCAAACTATACTACAAAGCCATAATCATCAAAACTGCATGGTATTGGAACAAGAACAGACATACAGACCAATGGAATCGAATAGAAAATCCAGAAATAAACCCACAGATTTATGGTCAACTAATCTTTAGTCCATTTACATTTAGAGTTAATATTGATATGTTAACATCTGTATTTGCCATTGTGTTTGTCTTTCCTTTGATTTTATTTATTTATTCTTTTTTTTTTGGCCTTCTTTCATTGTTATTCGTCCCTCTGAGGTTCTGGCTTTAGGACTCCTTGTAGTATTTTTTGGAGTGGGGGTTTAGTTGCAATGAAATTCCGGAGTTTCTCATCCCCCTTCATGACTGCAGGACAGAACCTCCACATTTCAGTATATTTCAAAACATACTTAATACATCTTCACATTTTTATTCTAATGATGTCTATTCATTCCAACACGTTACCTCAAATAATGTTTTTTATAAAAAAAAAAATGTAATTTCGTGGGCTGATTTGACACTGCTAGGTTGTCATTCTGGGTGTATATTTAACCTCTCCTCTCCATTCCATGGGTTCTCTCTCTCTCTAAACATTTTATTGTGGAAAATAAACATGGAGTGAACACCATGTCTACCTTCAGCAGTTTTCACCTCACAGCTAATCCTGTTTCCTCCATAATCTACCCCCTTTTTCCCATCCTCTTAATTTAAAGCAAACCCCCAGACACTCTGTTATCCATGAGTATATTATACAAATCATAATATCTATACAATACCTACAATTAGCAACAATTCCTAAAATCAAATACTCAGGGTTTTTAGATCTGTAATCATCTTAAAAAGTCATAGCTTAAAAAAATATGTATTTAACTGCTTTAAGTTAGGGTCCAAATAAGCTCCCACATACTACAGTTTGTTGATGTATCTCTTAAGTCCTTTCTAATCCACCTCCTGTCTGCTCACTCATTCCAGTGGGCGGGGGCAGGGGAAGGTAACATCCCAGCCTAGCTGAGCTACCTGAGAGCAACACTCAGAGCTGGTGGGGAATTTGGGCAGGTACCAGTGGATGGGAGTGCTCAGCACTGGCTGTTTGTGTGTGGGCAGCCTCACAAGGTGATGTTGGGGATTGAAGTGGTGTCCCAGGATGTGGTTCACTGCACATTTCTGAGGCTGGGCTTAAAAATAGCTTGATTATCCAGATGATGATGAAATTAATAAAAATGTGGTCTTAGTAGAGACCATTGGAAATATGTAGGGTGTCACCTCTTTTGATGATGCCTAGGTGGGAATGTTAGGGTAACAGGTGAGAAGCATCCCCACACCTAAGGTAGCCAGGTATTTGGAACAAAGTATGCTTCAGCCTCCTTTCTCGTTTTCCTCTTATTATAAAAATAATGTTTGTATGTGATGCCATCCCAGAGGGCGGGCCGTGGTTATCACTGAGGCCCAGGAGTAATCTAGAAGGGTGTGTTTACCCACCTGCTGAACTTGGTTTGTGAAAGTAGAAATACTTTGCCAACTGAAGAGATAAGCATTTTTATGTTTTTGCTTAATACATTTTAAAAGTTGCTGTCCATGTTGATGTTCTTGACTTGAGTCCTGATGTGGTAACATAAATGTACTCTTCCAACATCCAGGGTTGTGCAGTGTCTTGACAGCGAGGGCTGGGGTTTGAGCTCTCACTCTGTCATTTACTAGTGGACAAGTTCTGTCATTTCTCTATGCCCCAGCTTCCTCGTCTGTGAACAGGAAATAATAGTGGAGCTTCCTTCAGAGGACTCCTGTGCCAATTTAATGAGAATAGGTATGTATATACAGACAGTAGAACCCTCAGTGGTTTTAAATGTCATTCCTATTCCATTACTGTTTTTGTGTTAAATATCTTTTGGGACCATTGAATTAAGTAGCACTATGCAGACAACGATCAATGAAGAGGATTAGGAACAAGAATATTAACTTTTAATGTGTCTGGCATTGAAATTTGTGCATGACGACTCGGGAATTCAGGTCTGCTTCTTTTAAGTTCTGTAACTTCTTTATAGTCTAGTACTGATTTCATACTGTTCTGGAGTCCTCATGCCTGCTCAGCAAAAGGACGAATATATCAAAAACAACGGTCTTTTCTGATTTAAAACAGACTGTACTGAGTTAAATAGTCTTTCAGTAGTCCAAAAAATTAAAGGTGAGGATGTTTCTTCTTCCAAGTGGAAGATCCCTTCCCTTCCCGTGCCTCAGAAACAAGAGAATGGACCTGGCTGATAATAATTTTGGTTATTTGGTCCAGAGCCACAGGGATATCTACCCCTTTACCAGGTTTGCATCACTTTCTGCTTTCCCTGTTGTTGCCAAGATGAACCAGCTTGGGTCCTGCCCAAAGCCAGTCTCTCCATTCAGGTGGAAAGGTCTTAATCCCTCTTTTCTGCCGACTGGCTCCTATAGCATTCTCCTCCCCTGTCTGAGGAGAGGTTTCCCCTCTGTCCTCGGTCATCCCATCAGCATCAGACATTCTGATGTTTCTGCCATATTCTCTCGATGCCACTACTCCACTGCCACGGCCCAATTTCTTGGTTCTTTTTACAGCAAAACAACTTGAGGGATTGTGTGCCTTCACGCTCTGCATTCCTTGCTCCCATGTTTTCTTAAACCCGCTCCCGCCAGGCTCACCAGAGTTGTTCTCCAGCTTCTGCTGATGGTCCTCAATTGGGCAGTTGGTCTCTGACCCCTCTTGACTTTACCTGTCAGCGGCATTGGACTTGGGCGATTGCTTCCTTGCTGAACACACAGACTTCACTCCATTTCCACGACTCCCTTCTCTTCCCACTTTCCCCATCCCATTATTCAGGGACTTTTCAACCCCCCATACTGATTCTTCCTCTCCTCTTCAACCACAAAATCTTGTTGTGGTCTTAGTCTTTTTCATCCGTTCTTTCCCCTATTCTCATCCCCTGATGATCTCACCCTGTCTCACGGCTCTGAGTGCCATCTCCATGTCAGCCACTCCCACATGTATATATCCAGCCCAGTGTCTCATCTCTCTCTGCCTGCTAGATTTCCCCACCTCTGTGCCTCAAACACAGCTCCCCTTCTTTACCCGACCCGCTCCGTCTTCAGCTCCTTGTCTCAGTTGGAGGGTGACCTTCTAGTTATTCAGGCCTTGGAGTCTCTTTGACTTTTGAGTCTTTTTTTTTTCTCTCTCATACATTACATCCTGTCCATCTGTCTGTCTACGAATCCTTTTGGCTCCATCTTCAAGATATATCTGAAATCTGAGAGTGTGAGGGAGGTATTATCCCCATTGTGGAGTTAGTAATAGACACAGCTGTGATGTGAACACAGGTCTGCCAGCCTCCAAAGCCTGTACTGTTATTTTGCATTAATATATCTTTTTTATTTGCATAACTTTAAAAATATCATGGCTTAGTGGGAGAGTAGGAGACCATTTAGGACTGAGGAGCAAAAAAAAGAAAATCCCAGAGTATCTTTAGAGTTCACTTATCTTCCTAGTTCTAGGACATTTCAGTCTAACTCATATATTAGAATATATTTCTTCTGTTTGCCCCCCAATTTTATCGGTTTGCCTGTTGTTTACATAAACATGTCATTTTGGGATTTTCACCCCTCCCTGTGTGCACACTCCCCCCACCCCCCACCAGGCTCCCCTGCCAGCATCATCACCCTCCTCTGTCCCCTCCCCACATCACCTCTGGCGTCCATGATCATTTCATAGAGCGACTGTGTTTTCTTCTGAGAAACTCAGGTCTTTTTTTTTTTTAAAGATTTATTTTTTATGTATACAAGAGCTGGGGTATAGGCCAGAGGTGCAGGAGGTAAGAGGATTCACGAGAGACAGAGTGGGGAGCAGAACAGGGAGATCTACTGAAATATTTCTAGGTGCCAGGTCAGGCTTCATGAGGTGGCAACTGGAATGGACGTGTTCATGACCGTCAGGCGCTCCTTGGGGTCCCTCTTCATGGACAAGGAGACTGACCAGTGGTCTGCCCCTTTGTTGTCCTAGTGGGTGAACGCCTTGCTTTCTCAAGCCTCCTCATCGGGTTAGCCCGACAGTTATTATTGATGTAAAATACCTGAATTGGATTTGAACGTATGGAAATATTTTGCTGTCTGTTTTTAAAAACAGCTACAGAGTGCTTTAAAATTGTGGTGGACCGTCAGCCGCGGTGACCTGCTTGAACTCAGATGTGAAAAGCAGATATGGCAGGACAGACACACACAGGTAAATGGTGAATTCTGAGACTGATGTGCGTGGATGTCAGTGTCCTCAAAACAAAAACCGCATTCAGTTTGGTAAAACCGCAGTCCAGTCCCCGCCCCCCGGCTGGCTACCCTCTGTCTGGCAGTTGTGCTACCGGGAACATGCTGTCATGGGTTGAGTTTGTCTCTTTCTGCTGGAGTCCTTCGTGCGTCGGTCTGTTTGCACTGTTTTTCTGTGAAAGGAACTGAGACCTATTCTGTTGTGCAAGGTGATGAGCAGTGCAGCTCAAAAAGCCAAAAATAGATATGTGGGCTCTGACTGTGAGACCAGGTGCTCATCACTGGTGATTCTGCTTTCTTTCCTGTAAGAAATAGCCCCACAATGCTGGGCCACTGTCGACTGTGAGATGAATCCTGGTTACAGCATGAACTAAACCACACCAGCCATCCAAATGGAACAGAGCCCTGGAAATTGCTGTAGAATTGAGGCTACCTGAGGGGGCGGGTGGAGAGCAAAGTGGGGAGGGGCCCAGTGGACTGTGGTGGAGGACTCTGGGGTCCTTGGAGTGGGCTGGGGTGGGGTGGTGACAAACCTCTGAAGAGGTAGGAGCCTGTCTTTCTGAATCTTTCAGTGTAGTAAACCAAATCAGTATTACCTTTATTCAGAAAATGATTGAAAGAACAAACCCTCCTTGAGATGTTGGTCGTAGAAGAGGGCCTCCTCTCTCACCTGCTGTGTCCCCGGTGTCCCCCACATCTGTCCCATGGTTTCTGGTGCTGGTGCCAGGCTCTCACCACCATATCCTTGGGTCACTACAAGTTAACTTCCCTTCCTCCTGCTCCCCTTTCTCCCCACCTCACCCCCACCTTCATTTTCCACATGGTTTTCAGATTAATGCCCTCTCGTGCTCACTTTTAAACTTCTTCACCCAGAAGGTCAGTGATGCCCTTTGCTTTTCGGCTGGAACGCTGGCCTTTGTCTTGGTTTAAAGCACATGACCCATCTGCTCTCACTGCTTCTCCAGCATCTTCTCCTGTCTCTCACCACCCGGTGGTTCTGGCCAGGTTGGGCCATGTGGACAGCAGTCACTGCCGTCCTTCTGTGTTGTGTCCTGTGCCCTCCCCCTCCTGTGGAGAGCAAGCCCAGTCCTGCGCTCAAGACCTCTCACTCTTTCGCTGAAATTTTGATTGCAGGTGTGTCCTACAGCCTTTAGCTTGTAGATCTCTGCTGAGGGCTCACTTATGTGGGATATGGTGTAAAATTTTTCTGAATCATAGTGTCAGATATTACTGGAATGTTATGAGTAGTAAACAGATAAATGAGTATTTTCATGGTTTACCACTTGTGATAATTTTATTTCAAATGGTATTTTAAATTTGGCTGTAAGGAAATGAAATGTTTGCGTTTAGTCAAAGATTTGTGAAATGTAACATGACCTTGATTTGAGGAAGGGAAGTTGAATCAGATTGCTTAAAGGATGTGAATATATAAATAAGTAAATCTATTTGTATACATGTGTAAAACTTAGCTTTCATGCAGTTGCTTTTATGACTTTGTTACTAGACAAAGCTCCATCATGTTAATAGGTGGGCCGGATTTAAAGATTCATGATTTTGTGGAAGCAAAAATGATCTGCCTGTCAGTTTTGTTCCTGTTATTACAAAAATACTCTATTTCATGTTTTGAAGTTCAGAGACTGTCGCACTAATGTAGCACCTACCAGAGTTTCTTTTTCAAATATTTTCATCAACCCCTTATCATACATGACCTACAGGGTTCCTCTGTTACCAGGACTCTCTAGCAGGTGTGGAATGCGTTGTCATAAGGCTTTAAATTTGGTAACTACAAATCCAGTCCAATTGTGTTTTCTCGGTGTTCACCTTTTTCTTCCCTCTCGTTTAAAGTAGAACTCAGTCTCTCTCTCAAGAAATTGTTTTAGTTGTGGGTTGGACAGAAAAGGTAACTAACATATCTTAGTATATAGTCTGTAAAGTTTTCATGAGCAAAGTAAAATGCATTTTGTGTATGGAGAAAAAAATATATAGAAATACATATATATAGGAGTATATAACAGTGAGGGAAAGAATCAGAAGCTTACCAAATTTAATTTTCTTTTTTTTTTTTTTAATTTTTTATTTATTTATTTATTTTATTTATTTAATAGAGGCATGTTTTATTATTTATTTATTTGTTTGTTTTTTTTGTTTGTTTGTTTATACATGCACTGGGTACAGTCAGAAGCGCGGGAGGGTGAGAGAATTCACCAGAGCCAGAGCGGGGAGCAGAGCAGGCAGAAGGACCGAAGGACACTGCTGAGGGGAGCAGCGGGCGGCAGGAGAGGGCCGCGCGCCATGCGGGACCCTCCTCCGGTGGCCGGGGAGCAGCCGGGGATCGAACCGGCGCTGCAGAGGCCGCGGGCAGCTTCGCAACCCAGCGCTCAACCGCTGCGCCACCAGGGAGGCCCAAATTTAATTTTCTTAAACAGTAGTATAATCCAATAGAAAAATGAGGTTTCCTATGTTCATTAAATTTTCCCATCATTGAAAATGGCATGTTGAATTTAATTCTGAGCCTATGAATTAAAATTTTAACATGCATCCGTGATAAATTTGAATTGTCAAGTTCATCCGACTTTACTGGAGTGAAGCTGGTGTCTGTCTTTATCTTTTTGAATGGATTTTGGCAGATTTTCATGATATTCCATTGATACCCAATTGGAAACACAGTAGAAATGAGGATTGAAACTTCTTGTCAAGTTTGCTAGAGTCTTCCTGTTACAGAATTTAGAGAGTTTGTGTAGTTTAAGATTTGAAGATAAATTCATAACATAGCACCTAGAATTGTATAACAGTACTTTCAGATCAGAGATTTTATTTGCTCATAAAGCCATATGAGAGTATGTTAGAATAAATGAATTAAGGCATATTTTTTATAATGTGGTAAAGAAAAACATACATAGGGCCTCCCCGGTGGTGCAGTGGTTGAGCGCTGGGTTGCGAAGCTGCCTGCAGTCTCTGCAGCGCCGGTTCGATCCCTGGCTGCTCCCCGGCCACCGGAGGAGGGTCCCACATGGCGCGCAGACCTCTCCTGCTGCCCGCTGCTCCCCTCAGCAGTGTACTTCGGTCCTTCTATCTGCTCTGCTCCCCGCTCTGGCTCTGGTGAATTCTCTCACCCTCCCATGCTTCTGACTGTACCCAGTGCTTGTATAAATAAATAAATAAATAAATCTTAAAAAAAAAGAAAAACATACATAGACCACCCAACACAAAACATTTGTGAACCTCCCTCTCTATGAGGTTAATGCTTTTGATTCAAGACCTAGAAGTTGTTTAAGATGTTATTGTTTATTCTCACCTTTTTTTTTTTTTTGCGAGTTCCAAGTATTCGTGTTTGCACATTTGCTGTATGGTAATATTAAGCCAACACCTGACACCAAGCAAGTCAGCGTTTATGTGCTGTTCTGATGCCTGAAAACTTCCAGTATGTATTTGATGTTAGAGTTACCTGCACTCCTGTTGATGGGTTGTCATGGCTTTGCAGTTCTTTCCCCAGAGGTTAGACACTTGCTCTGGTTTAGAGGCAGGTGTCACGGCTCTTTTGACTAATATATTTTCCTTGAGGATATGACTTTTCCCTCTTTTTATTTAGTGTCTCATCTCTGCTATTAGAAAATTGCTTCCCATTGATTTATTCTGCTTATGCTCGTCTTCCTTCCAGAAACAGCATTTTGAGCCCTGGGAAACTAATTATCTCTTAAGAAGGTTATTTTGAACTGATTTGGGTCAAGCCAGGTTTAATGTGTGAGAAAGGACCATATGAGTCCTGTGCTCACCCACTCACCCCTCACAGCTTTGTGGCAGGGACAGAGTAGGGGCAGAGAGAGAGGTCAGGGGCGGAAGCAGGACTCCCATGCAGCTTACGTCCAGAGCCCAGAGTGGAATAAATACGAAGGAACTCCAAGCTCAACTTACTCATACCTCAGGAAGTGATTCACAGGCATCTAAAATAGTCTGCTATGATTTCCATTATTTTTAATTAATTGCATCAAAGCATACTTAGTAAGGACCGAGAATCTTAAAAAACATTCTGTGTTTTGATCTGACTGAAATTTTTTATTTTGTTTTATTTTTGCTTTTTAGTAGATTGCAGCTGATTTGAATACCGTAGCACCAGAATTAACTGACGTCCAGTTGACTCAGCCAACCCCTAGGGCACGCGCACGTGCACACGTGAGGAAGGAGTAGAAAATCACCCAGCTCTTACAAACAGTGAATAGCCACAATATTTTGCTTTTTAAACTAGTTGTTTCTCACTTGTTTCAATCAAGAAAATGTAATATCCCTTGCTGGTTATAGGTTTGCTGACGCTGATGGGTTTCTATAGTGAACTCATGTCGTTCATCTCCTGAAAGTACTTTTCCTGAAGCACTGAAGAAAAAAAATAAGAAAATGGTCCCCTGGGGTGGAAAAATGGTCGAGGGAAGTTGTATCTCTCAGAACTATTTCTGATGAGAAAGATATTCTACAGTTTGGCATTCAAATTTGTTAATGTCCAAGTGCCAGGAACCATTGATTGCCAGAGAGCAACCAGCATGTTAAAGGGAACAGTGTAAATGAAGTAAACTGACACCGTATGATTTCCTAGAACTTTATCACATTTTTTATTTTGAGGGGAAAAAAATCCAGATAGTTGATGACTTTTTGACACAAATTACTTGTGGAGACTTAAAATAAATAGCAACAGCATTCTGAAGTATAAGAAATAAAATAGTAAAGACACTTAACTTTTCCTCTTGGTGTTCACGTCTGCATAAAGCATACATTTTGCTCTCTTCTCTGTTAGGGTCATACATGATCTGGGTGTCATCTTGCACTTTCAAAGGTGAAGGAGTAACGTGTGTCTTCTGTATCTCCCCCTCGCCCCTTGCGTGTGTTCTTCTTTGTCTTATGAGCCCCGTGGAGACTTCCAGTTTCCTTAATAGGTTGCCTGGCAGGGGCTGGGGAATGAGATAGCTGTGCTATAAAAGGCTCTTCCTTCCCCGGCCCAGCCCTTTCCTGCTCCTTAGCCCTTTTCTGTCCTTTATGATCGGATGTGCCTCGGGTGCAGCCCCACTTTGTTAGGGACGGACATCCTCTGTGCACCAGTGGGCTAATCTTCCTTTCGGTTGGGGGCAGGTCTGAAGGGTCCCGCCTATCTGGCTAGAATTAGTCCTATAGGGAGGTTCAGCTATAATGTGAAGTTTAAGGTTGGGTTTTTTTTTGGGGCCAATACACGCTCGTCTAGTCATCCCCAAAACGTAGCATATGCAGCGTAGAACAGCGGCCACTTTATTATAATCCCAGGGTCTTTGGGTTGGTAATTTGGACACACACATCAGAGGCTGATATTTTGATTCCATAATGCCAGATTTCCCTTGTGAATCACGCAAATGTCTCATCACCTCAAAATTTAGTATTATGTAAGAAAAAAAGGATGATTACCTGAATATCTCCATTTTACCTGTATGTGTTGCACCTTTTGTATAGCTGCAGAATCAAAGGAGGTCCCCCATCCAGTCTTCATTCATGCCCTGAGTCTGAGAAGCTGAAATAATGCTGGAAGATTGTGCCAGGTCATCATGAGGCAGAGCAAGGCATCATCAGAAGATGATGTTAAACACTGTGGAAATATTTTTGGTTGGAAAATGGGCTTTTACATATTGAAAGCACCCGTTAAAACTAATGACCATGCTTGCTCTAAATAGTTTGCTACAGATAGATGCATGCTGGGGTTTTAGCTGTAGCCTCAGAGCACTGAACTCTGTCCACAGCTACAGAATCATCCTGACTTTCTGTGATGGAGGAAATTTCCAGACCAAACTGATAGAACAAATAACCTGGGCAAGTTACGTCACCTCGTGGGGTCTCAGCTTTCTCATTGTAGAGTAAGGAGTTGAAATCTATTGATATGTAATGCACCAACTTTATTGTGCTTGTACTTTTGTAGCACTGGAATGAGGCAGTTATATGGCAGCTCAAAGTTCATATTAAATACAGAAGTCCAAGGGTCATGCGGTTACGTTTCAAAAAGTTATTTACTTCTAATCACTTTATGTCTGGCAACTACATATATATATAAAAAAGTGTGTTAACTAATCCCCAAAGTTAAATAAATACTATTGAGAAACTGTGAATTAAGTAAAATTCTAAAAAAAGGATACAGACATTATTCTTAAATTTAGAACATTTACAAATTATAATACTTAGATATGAGCTATTTTAGTTAGCATTTTTAGTTGTATTCCTTTGGGCTAAAAACCCAAACTCACTCATTTGGAGACATAGTGTAGGTTACTAAAGGACAGTTTAATAGAAATAGAGCAGTCTAGGTGCTGGGGCTTGGTTTAGCAGAACTTTAGTAGCAAGTTCAAGTCTAGACATTGCCGTTGTTTTTATACTGTTTGGGTATAAGATTTTAGGAATTTGTCCTTTTTGTGTAAATTTTCATATTTATTGACATGTTTATCATGTTCTCTCATCTTACTGTAATCCACTGCACATGTAATTGTGTCCACTTGTCATTACATTTCCGACTATGAATGAGCGGTTTGCTGTAAAGATAACCACTACTGAAGGACAGATAGTACAGTGTCAACTCTCAGTACCAAACCATAACCTAGAAATATGTTTTGGCTATTCCACATGTGTAGTTTTTCTTTATTCCTGCCATTTAGAAGAAATTTACTATGGTAACTGCTATTAAAATTATATCGCACCTTCAAGTAAAGTGTGAGTTAGGAGTTTCAGGCAGAAGAACTGATCAAAGCTTTTTGTTTTAAAGGAGCTTAACGTTACATTTTGATTTAAAAGCATTTGTAAGTATTGGATATTATATTTGCGGACCAGCCCACACATTAAGTTTTTCCAAGGGCAGGGAGCCAGGATCTGCTTCTTATGTATGTGTTTATAGCAACAAAACCCCGCTACCTGGTAGGTAGAGAGATCTTAGTCATCTAATTTAATCTTATCTTTTAAGATGGACTGTTCCAGAATAAAGTTATATTTGTAGTGAATTTCTCTTTTAAACAATCAGTGCCAAGTAGATGGTTTTATTTTTAATTGACTCATGGGCCTTGATCATATAAGAGAGCTTTATCGATTGGAAATGTGGCCTACCTGCTCTCTGGAGCATTGAGTGGGCAGCGGTCATGCCCACTCCTGGCAAGACTGTAGACTTTCTAGTGAATGGTAAGATCATTGAGCACTGGAGCCGAGAAAAATCTTTTGAGGAAAACGGCATCCGGATTTCCCTAAGACGAGATCCTATTTCACCAGACTTTCAGGATTCTTCAAAGGCTGGTAAGGAGGTGGATGAGAAAAACAGGAGACGCACTGCTGCCTGGACTGTAGAAAAGTGTGAAATCAAAGTGTGGCAGGCTTTGGGAGAACAAGGTTTTAAATTTCCAGAATATTACCATCATTTTCATGTACAAGTGCAGGACTGTTTCCTCAGGCAGGTGCATATCATTTTAGCATGAACTTAACTATTTTTCCTTTCTATTAATCAGGTAGTCATCAAGAAAGTATTTGACTATGAAGGGTTCAGATAGAATCTATTTAGGTGAGTTCATGGGAAATATTAAGATAGCTGAGTGGAAGAATCCCATTTAAGAAACTATGGGAAAAAGAAGTTGGAGAGGGTTAGATTTTAGTAGGTTGGTTGAATTGTTTATGTATTTAGCAGGACCAAAAGGGAGTGTTGCATGCAACTCCTTAAAAAGAATATGATACAACAAAAGCTATTTTGAATCTATGGCAGGGTGGAGAAAAACTCACACTTCTTAAGAGTTAATGAACTTTAAAAAATGAATTCCTGCAAAGCAGATTCTTTACTGTTAGGAGAATTTGCCTCTGCAATTTTTATTATGGTAAATCTTATTCAGAGAGAATTTTAGTATTCAGAATTCACCTCTGTGATTTAGAGTTTGTGATAAAAATGCTAAGTCAAAACCTATATTAAGCCATATAAGCCCCCCTCAAAACTTCAAAACAATTCTGATATTTTGTAAAGGACTAAACATGGTAACTTTAAAGATTTGAGCTCTCTACTTGTTTTTTTTTTTTTTTTTCAAACTGGATGGCGCTTTCTTTGATAATGCCCTGTGCCTCTACAGCTCATTAAATATTACTTCCTAAGATCTCATAATTTCACCAGATATAGCTATGAAGAAGACCAAATTTGGGTAACTAATCTTCCTATACACATATTTGTTAGTAGTCTAATATGTGTAGTGGAGGTTTTAGAAACTTTGATATCAGGTGCTATTAAAATATATCCTGCAGGTAGATTTCTGTTGGCAGAAAATCATAGTTGGCAGCAGGCAAATGGAACAGTTTTCTAAACTGGCATGAAATCCTTTCTTAGCACACAATAATTAAAATGAAAATAATGTTTTAGCAAAAAATAATCCTTTGGGAACAGCTAAACATGCTCCCTCAAAAGGGAATAAACAGGGTGTGGAGTGTAATAAAAGATCGCCTCTCCCTCTTCCATCACAGCCTCCATTAAAACTTCCAGAGACAAAGTTTTGAATGTGGAACCCTGATTTCCCAATTGATAACTGGCTCTAAAAGTGGAAAGGCACTCGTTGGAGAAAACTTTAATAACCTTCTTCTATAATAAATATTTAAAATTTAGCAACCTCTAAGAATGTCTTATGAAAGATCACCAAGTATAAGAAGATACTCTTTGTGCTCTGCCCCCCCTCTTCCCACCAGTGGCTAGAATGTGAAATGTGATTCATGTGGGATCCCTAAACTGTCAGGGTGGGTGAGACTCACTGCAGCATCTAGGGTAGGTGTCTCTACCCTTTGCCCCTTGCTGGTGGGATGAACAGACCTTCATCCAGAACAGTGGCTGTTCATGACCCTGGAGATTGGAAGGCAGGTGCAGGTGGCTGGTCCGCTGGAGGGGGTGTCACATCGGCTGGTCTGGTGGTGAGGAATGGGGAGACCAGGGAGTTAGCGGCTGACAGCTGCGAAAGAAGGTGTGTAGCAAGAACACAGAAATACAAAGGTCAGGGAGAGTGGCCAGGGCTACATGGATGGAGGCCTGGATTTCTTTCTACTGCACCCTCTTGTTGTCTTGAGGATCTTTAGCATGAAGTGCTGCCAAACTTTCCATAGCACTCAGCTCTAGTTGGACTTTCCTCACAAGGGAATTCCTTTCTCTTCAAGTCTCTCTTCTGGTGTCAGAAGCACCCAGTGGCACGGGGCTTAGTTCGCTGGCCATACATACCTTTTCTATTAGTTCTGCCTTTAAGTAAACATCAGGTCTCATTTTTCATTAAATTTGGGAAGTTTTCAGCCATTATTTCTTAAAATACTCTGTTCCTCCCTTATTTCTCTGGGTTTCGCACTGTGCGTGGGTTGGTATGATTGATGGTGACCCAGAGGTCTGAGACTCTTTTCATTTCTTTCATTCTTCCCTCTTTTCTACTCCTCACGTAGGATGCCATCAGCTGCCCTGTCTTCAGGCTGGCTGATTCTTTCTTCAGTCTGCTCAGATTTGCTCTTGACCCACTCTTGTGAAAATGTCATGTTACTGCACTTTGCAAATCTGAAATTTCTATGTGGCTCTTTAAAAATATATACATTTCTATGTATTTATTGATAATATCTACTTGATGGGACATCATCCTCATGATTCTCTTTAGTGCTTTGTACATGGTTTCCTTTAGCAATTTGAGCATATTTAAAATAGCTGACTTACAGTTTTTGTCTAGAAAATGGGCTTCCTCAGAGATAATTACTGTTAACTGCCTTCTTTTTCTTGAATTCTTTTTTGTTTCTTTGCATGCCATATAATTTTTTGTTGAAAACTGGGCATTTTCAATATTATGTGGCAACTCTGGAAAATCAGCTTCTGTCCACTCCCCAGGATTTATTGCTTCTGTAGCTGCTGCTGTTTATTTCATGGCTTTTCTGTACCAGTTTTGTGAAGTCTGGATTCCTTGTCATGGTGTGGTCGTCGACATGTCTGTTCTGTTAGCTTAGTGGTCAGCTAGCGATGGGATATTACAGCTCTGCCTTAGCCTTCACTTTCTGTTTTGCACAGAACCTGAAAGTCCATGGAAAGTGAGAGTCCCAGGCTGTCCTGGGCTTTCCCAAGCAAGCCCTCGGCTGTGCATGCAGGCCTGTGCCTGTCTCGATTCTGTGCCCAGGAATATGGCTGGCATTTTTAAAGTCCTTTTTCCCCATAGCATCTTATTCCCTGGTTTCCTTTTTGGTTAGTGTATTGTTTATCTCTCCTTATCTGTGGCCCAAGTAGCAATTAATACAAGTGTTTTTGACAAAAGCCCCCTGGGGGGCCCCCTCAGCACTGGTGGAGTTCCAAGAGAGGTGAGATTAAGACATGCTCCTTGCACTGGGCCACCTGGCAGATCAAAACAAACATCCACAGTCCTTTACTGATAAACTCTGCTCTGCCCCCCGTGGTGATGAGAGGTAAGGGAATGTGAGCTGTTGGCCCCCAGCTGAGGTGTAGCATGGGGATGGACCAGGTTAAAGTATTACTTGGAGCTGGCTGTCCTTGCTGAGAATCAGTTGGATGGTTTTTTTTGTTTGTTTGTTTTGTTTTTTACCGAAGTAAGTGAATATTTTCCAGTTGAGGATCCATAATATAATGTTACAAATATAGTGCAAATAAAATATAACATAGAAAAGATAAAAATAAATGTGTGAAATAGACATTTGAAGACAAAAATGAAAATGATTAAGAATGGTCAGTGAATGAATACCTGGATCAAATCCTCCTTGTTAGTTTAAAAGGAAGGTGTCTTTGCTCCGCCTTTGAGCTAAATGAGATGTGCCATTGTGTACTTTGAGCATTTTGGTAAATTTTTGTGACTTGAGAGCCACCAAATTTTAGAGCAGAAGGGACCTTGATAATGAGGATCAGCATAGCTCAGAGTTTCTCAGACTGAACACTGTTGACATCTTGGGTGAGAATTTAGTATTGTGGGGTTCTCGTGGACATTGTGGAATGTTGAGCAGCACCCCTGGTATCTCCCCATAGATGTCAGTGACACCTTTCCCCTCTATCCCCCTCTTTGTGACAACTGAAAATATCCCCAGACTTTGCAAATGTCCTCTGGGGGCAAAATTGCTTCCCCCTGAGAACCACTGGCACCCACTCTGGACAGCCTAGGAAGCACTGGGTAAAGGAGGCTCTGGGGTCTAATAAGTTCGGGAGACCCTTTTTAAAACAACATCACAATAACAGCAACAGAAAGCTGTTGGAGCTTTACTGTCAGGACAGGAACAGAAGCCTCCATGCACTTACTTGACTACAGAGCCTTTCTCAGAGGTCTTTTGGCAGGATGTAGCACACTTTATTCCCCTGAGCTGGGTCTTCAGGTCTGGGGAGGGGACCTGGCCACACAGGTGCCACAGTAATCATTTTCACAGTTTCTGGGTGAGCACCTGCCACATGCTAGCCCCGCGTTGGGCACTGAGGACAGTGACTGCACAGGACAGGTGGCCCAGGACCTCCAACGCAGGGCGGCTTGTGTGGGAAAGGCCTTCGAGGAAGCAGAGAGCACACTGGGAAGAACACCTCACCCAATTGAGCCCAAGGAGCTGAGGTCCCTCTGGGGCACCTGCCAGTAGACTGGTGGGAGAGATGGATTTTGACTCCCATGCATAATAACTGAGGCAGGGGCTGCGTGAGAGCACCCCAGGGAGGAGGAGCCAGGATGGATTCTGGGGGCATCTGTCTGTGTGTGGACACCAGGAAGAGCAGCCACAAATGGAGACCAAGGGGGAGGAGGCAGGGGAGCAGCACAGGGTCGAGTGGATGCTGCAGGGGGCTCCAGCGATGGCCAGGGCTGGGCTCAAAGCTAAACTTGTACTTGAGTCCTGGTTGCCTTGCTCACAAGTGGTGTGACACTGGGCACAGGTTACTTTACTCCTCAAAAGCTCAATTGATAAAAGAGGTATGATTGTAAAAACCTACTAACCTGAAGCTTAGACGAGGTGAAGTTTGCACCAGAGAGTACTTGGCACAGAAGCGCTCAATACCCTCATCACTAAATAAGACGAGGACTCAAACACCCATTGTGTGGAGGCTCGTGGAGGTTGTGGGTGACCTTGGCAAAAATCTCTTTCAAAGCAATGACAGTTTGAGGCGTGAGTAGGAGGTGAACAAGTGAAGGATGTGAGTTTAGAGACTTTCTTGATGTTCGAGGTTCGTTGTGAAGGGTTTGGGGGTGGGGGAAGATGTTGCTGGAGGGTTTTGGGTTTCGAGGACAGGCTTAAAGGGAAAGACGGGAGAGGCTTGCGCACAGCTCAGCGCAGAGGCCATGAGAGCAAGATGGTCATGGGCGAGGAGTGGAGGTCACGAGATCATGAGGAGTTTAGGATGGGAACTTGGGACAGGAGAGCAAGTGCCCTTTGCCAGGATCTGCCTCGGCGATGCTGCTGGGGTGGCGGCTTGCAGGTTCTGAAGCCAGGGTCGGTGTAACGTTTTGCTGTTTTCAGGTCCTGAAGAAGCAGCCGAGAAGACAGGCAAGAATCCGAGCCTCTTGGTGAATTTTCCATCGCCCTGGTGCTTGCCAGGGGGCACAGCCTCCTTGAGGTCATTCTTAACTTGATAAAACCCTCCCAGGTCTCCTCGACTTAGCGGCAGCCGCTGACCCTTGTCCTGATTTCTCCATGTGAGCATCCTCCGGCCACCATGTCCTCCTTCTCTGGTGGCCATTGGGTGTTGTTTTTCTGACCATGCACAGCAAACCCTTCTCTTTCCCCATCTCCAGCACTGGGAAGGAGGAATTCCCACAAGTCCCAACTTGGAGGATTGGGGAAGCCTATTCCTCCCCCGAAAAAAGAGAAGATAATGCCCTCTACTCCCTGATATAAGACCCATTTGAATTTGAGGGGCTACTTTGTTCTGGAATCCAAAAGGAGCGACTGGACTGTCTTTCAAACACCATGTGGGGTCCAACAGTAACCCTGACCTCCTGGGCTCTGTTGCCCACGTCTCTCTCGCATGTTACCTTACGCAGGCCGGGGATTCTCAGGAAGGCAGAAGGCAGAGGCCTCTCCATGTGGTGGGAGGTTACTTGCCCGGAACAGGGAGGAGTCCCGGGACTCTTGATTTCATGCATTGTCCTTCCAGCGAGCGATGGTCTGGCGGGCCTTCTCTCTCAGAGCCCAGCACAGGATTGTTCTATGGTAAACACTGGTAGCTTCTTCCCTTTTCTTCAGCCTGAAAAATATGTAACGTGGTTTACAGTGTCCTTTTTTTTTTTTTTTAAAAAAAAAGATTTATTTATGCATTTAAGAGCTGGAGTATAGGCCAGAGGTGTGGGGGGTGAGAGGATTCACCAGAGACAGAGTGGGGAACAGAACAGGCAGACTGACTGAAATACACTGCTGAGGGGAGCAGTGGGCGAGACAGGAGAGGTCTGCTGCTCCATGTGGGTAGCTCCCTGGCCGGCCGGGGATCAAACTCATGCTGTAGAGGCTGCGGACAGTTTCATGGTGCGGTGCTTAACCCCTTGTGCCACCAGGGAGGCCCTACTGTGTCCTTTTAATTGTTTCTCCATTTAAGTTGAGGAAGTAAGCTTGTGTGTGCCTATTTTTGTTCCCCTCATTTTGAAGACAGGCAAGATTTCACGGGTAGATGGAAGAACTCCCAAATGCGAGGGAGTGTGCCTTGCGCGTAAATTCTTGCGGCTGAGAGAAAACAATGGCTCTCCCCCACTCCAACCCCAGAGCCAGTATTGGGAACAGCTGTGTTTGAAAGTCTTCTAATTGTTATTTATTCTATCTGTAGATCTATAGTCCAACAAATGTATGAATAGGACCTTTGCTGATCATATCTCTTTGTTTTGATCAGAACAGCTATAAATAAAAGAGCTGTGGTGTACTGTTTTCTTAAACTTCTAGGGCTTTTACCATAATTCAGTGTTTTTCCCTATGATAGAGCCTTGCTCAGCCTCTATTCATTCTAAGAAACTGAACCTAGAAAAGTAAACAAATAATTTCACAACCCCCTGGGGGACTTCTCAGCTCTGTCAGCCCTGTCACCTCTCCTGAACTTTAGTCACTCATGGGCACCTCAAGTCCAGTAGGTCCCCAGTGTTTTTCATGATTTTCTCCTCAAGTCTGCTTTTCCTCCAACAGCCCCTAAGTCATTAATGGCTTTTTTATTTTTAATGGTGCAACCTAGAAATCCTGGAACTAGTTCTATCTCCCTTTTTTTTACCTCCATTATACATTTGACTATGCTATTTTCTGAGCAGATATTCTAGCCATGTCAATTGTACTTTTTCCTCTATAAATTCAGGTGGCATGGAAGGGCCATAGCCTTCCATTAATGCTTCTGCATGAAATTCTCTTGCTCCAGGCCAGTTCCTATTCCTCCGCCCGAACACAGCCTCACTCCATGAGCTACCCCATGAGTATCCTTCACAGGAAGATACATTCCCTTCTGACAACCCCTTTTTTCTTAACTGTAATACTCATGAAATTTTCTGGTACTTCTTGTATTTCCAGATCTTGCTTTTCTGATAGATTATGACATCTTTGCAGGGTAAGAGCCCATATTGTGCTTAGATCCAGGCCTGACCTGTATGTGTCCAAATTTAATCAGGAGTATTTAGAAAAGGTAGTATAGAAGAGAACACATTTGATGCATATTATTTCTCATTTGATCTTTTTGGACTTTTCCCACCTCTTTTCTCTCATTTGTTTCTCTCACTTAGAAAAAAAGTGCCTAAAAAGTTCTGTTCCTGTAGAGACAATTTAAATATAGACTTTGTATCCGCACACAACACACCTGGCTCCGTTATCAGTATTCTGTCAAAATGTAGTTAAGATCTATCTGTGGACATGAAGGAATAGAAAAGAAAATCTCATCAGTGGTGTTCATGAGGAAAGGCATTGGTTTTAGGGTCTGAGGGTTCCGAGTCCAGTCCTGTGAATGACCCCAGGCAGGTCTCCCTTCACAAAATGAGAATATAATACATACCTGGCAAAGTTACCTTAAGGTTTGATGAGAAATTGAATATGGAAAGATCTGGTGTAGTGTTAGACATAGAGTAAGTTCTGACATAGAATAAATTTTCTCAATTTTTAGTTGAATCTGAATCTGTATATATTTCTTAGTCTGGGTTTTGATTATCGTTTTACTAGTTAGTTTGTGTAGTATAGATGCAAGCATATGTGAAGTCTTAAGGACTAGGTTTTCACAATCTATTTTTATATCAGGTTAGCAACATCCTTTTTTGGCAATAAAAACTTATGTTATTTCAGCTGATCGTTTCATAAGACAAGGGGACTGAATTTTTTCTGTGCATATAAGAATTTTTGGAATACTCTATTTCTCTCCCATGTTTTGGATACTATTGTAATTAACGGTGTCTTTAAAAAAGACAACTTGGTAATTAAATCTAGCAGTTTTGTTTTGGAGGCGTTTACTTTCATCTTAGTATGAGAGAAAGAAGTTAAGATGTTTTGCGGTTGTCATTACTTTGTTTGGAATTTCTGTTGAATTTTCTCTCCAGTAAATTGTCCTTTGGGAAGGTCCTTCCTCTGGTAACCATATGTCTGTTTATACGGGAGCACATGTTACCTGTTTGGCACCTGGAAATTATGGCTGTAGCTTTAAGATGTAGGAAATACAAATTTAAGGCATGACTTGCAATTATGACTTGTAGACAGTTTATAACCCAATGCTTGTCCTGCGTTCTTGCCTCTGTCATGTTAAAGGAAGAATCCGTTTGAGTGAAGGTTTTTTTCCCCTCTCCCTTTTTACCCCCTTCTCTTCCCCTTCTTGTTTTTTGTAGTCTGTTCAGTCTAAATAGGACAATATGGGCCTGAAAAGCGGTTTCTCCAGTTAGTGCTGTTTGAGCAGATTCATAGTTTTGCTTTCTCTTGAAATCTGACATCAGCACCACTTCTGGGAGAAACCTTCCGAACTGCACACTTCCTCCAAGAAAGTGCACCTAAGGTGGTTGGGATGACAGCTGGGGTATCTGTAGTGGCTGCTGCTCAGGACATTCTAGGGTGACGCACTGAGAACGGGAACAGAGCGGACACCAGAGAGAAGGCGGCAGCCCCGCGACAGACACTGTAAGCGGCTGCAGTGAAGAGGGGCTGGGACTGCACCTGACTGCCTGAAGCTGGAAGGTGGGAGGAGCAGGGTGGTAAAATGAACCTTTGTTCCTGTCACATGAGTTTTATGAAACATTCATACCTATTTACTTATATGAAAGTCCAAAGTGAGCTATCGTTGAAATATGAAATATGTAGCATATTAACAAGCCTGGACAGTTAACGATTATTTGGGAAGACTCTCCACCCCCATGCTGGCTCCTGTCTCTCAGTTTCCCTTATCACCAGTGTGTTCTCCTACAGATGTTTGAGGTATAGGCCGCCGCCACCACACACACACACACATACACACACACTTTCTCTCTCTCTCTCTCTCTCTCTCTCTCTCTCTCTCTCTCACTAACATTGCTAATCTCCTCCCTTCCACTCCTGGGCAATATACAGTTTTTCATTCCTGTTGCCCTACAGCGCTCCTTTGTATTGATGTATCATTTATTTAATCACTTTCCTCTTGAGGTGCATTTAGGTTGCTTTTCATCTTCCATTATTATCAAAGGTGCCGGAATGAAAAAACTATTTTAATAACACTCTTCTTAACTTGTAAAAGCACCCCTATTGTAATGTGCTCTACTAGTTTGTCCTAGAAAGAAGAATAAATGGAACTATGAGAATCTGTTTGCAAAACAACAAAAAACACATCTGATAAGGCTTAAAGGGACCAATAGGATCTAAGAGCCACAGAGTTTACCTATATAATGTGGGAGTTTCAGTAATCTGCCCAGAGTCCTGGGGAGTGTGTTTCTGGAATATCTGGGCACGTGTGCAGGAAGTGTCGGTGTTGTGGACCTAGAAGGATTTGGTGCACGAATGTAGGAGGCAGAGACTTCTGTGTCCTCTGAAAAGGCCAAGCCAAGATAGCGGTGACCTGACCCGCATGCTAACTAAGTGGCCTAGTTAGACCCTTAATTCCAGGACAGCCTGGGTAAGTGATTGGTCAAGTGCATGTTGCTATGGACGGTGTGGCCCTGGAGCTTCTGTAACCCAGAGGTGGGCCAGGAAGGAGAGATTTACCTGGACAAGGTGCCTGCTAAACTGAGCTGTAGGGAATGTGTTTGAGGAGTATAGATTAGTACAGATTAGCTAAGGTGTGGAATAAGGTGGGGACCCATGTTCCTGCCCAGAGACTAGATGGTCCATTGGAGAAACTTCACGTGGGCTGGAGTGGAAAGAAAAGAATGGCCAGGTCCTCAGAGGTCAGGCCATCCTTGCTCTCTGCAAGTGTGTGGGAGTTCAGACTTGGCCTGTGAGAGGCCTTTGAAGACTTTCACCAGGTCTCTGAAATTTTGAAGGTTTCATTCTGACTGCCAGCTGGAGAATGAACTGGAAGGGATAGGATGCTACTTAGGAAGCTGTTGCAATAGTTCAAGTAAGGAGTGATGATGGGCTGAGCCAGGCCATGATGGGGCGGGTCAAAAGACATAGACATCAGAGAGCACTTTGGACAGTGGACTAACAGGAATTATTGGTTGCAGGACACAGAGACACCCAACCTCTGGTTGTTCATTCCACAAGCAAGTATATAAACAGTGCATTAAATACATGCATCTTTATGAACCATCCACTTTTTTTTTTTTTTTTATGAACCATGCAAGTGGAATTGCTGAGTCAAAGGAAACAAGATTTTTCAATCTTTTGCTATTGTAGTCAAATTATCTCTATAAAGACTGTCCCACTGTATAGATTCACCAGCCATCCGGATGCTGCTTGTTCCCACACTGAGAGCTGGCCCCAGTCTAATAGGCAGAGAGGACGTATCTTTTTGTTTGTTGTTGTTTTGATTTGTGTTTCTCTGAGGGCTGGTGAGGTAAAGTTTTTTTTTTCACATTTATTTAATAATTGTATTTCCACAAGTTCCATGTTCTTGTTTGTGCTTTATTTTTTTTTCCCTCTGCATCTGTTTGTGCTTTTGATTTCTAGGGACTCTGTAAATATTTAGTCCTGTACCCTTGTCTTTTATGTTTGTTGTAGTGTTTCCCCAGTTTGTTGTAGCATTTCTGTAGTTTGTTATGGTGTTTACTTTTGTTTATGTTGTTTTGCTGATCAGCAAGTTTTTTTAATGTAATAAAATGTTTATACTTTCCACTTTTGTTTAATGTTAAAAAAGTCCTTCCTCCAACCTGAGTTATATAAATATTGGAATTTGTGTACAGATTCATATTTCTTTTCATTTCCTACCTTTAGATCTTTCATCAGGATTTTTCTGGTGTAAGATGTGTTACAGAATCTGCCCTCATAGTTCCCAAGAGTTAAAAAAAGGAAAAAAAAAAATCTTCCCTGAGCCAGGATACCTAGTCTAACTGAGAATTTTAATGCAGTGTGTGTTTGGGGAGGCGGTGGGGGCGGGGGGCACTGTGAGAGATTAGATGTAGGACTATTGCAATTTTTGAGGCATTCAATGTGGTTAAGGGAATAGAATGTTCACAACCAGGAGTGTTTGGGAAAAGTTCAGATCATAAACTATCACCATGGTTCATGCGGTTGCACCTGCATTTCACTGAAATCGCTCCATTTTCCTAGAAACAGTAATTAGTGTTAAAAAGGTTCTAATCTTTTCGTAGTCACAGACTCCTTTCCATACAGAAAGGAACTGCACGGTCTGGGTTTTCCAGGACACCCCAATCTCTTGGCTATGGGAGAGAAAATGGGAACAAAACCAGACTGTTGATTCTTGACCCCCTAGTGCAAAAGTAAAGCCTCAGAATGACTCAAGGAATCTTAGGAAATAAAATGCCACAGTCTCTGACATTCATTACTTTGGCAGGAAGATAAGTATTTCCTAAACTTTTAGAAATTAATATTTCAATGCCTAATGAATGGAACATAATTTAAAAAAAAAATTCTGCAGCTTGATAGTTTTTTCCTGAGAGAAAGCACTGCCTTGTGACTGTTTGGAAGGAGAGTTGGAGATCCGTCTGGGGCTGGGGCTGTTTGTGTGTGTGTGGCTCCCGGGGGCTGTGTTGTCCTCTTAGTGTGTCTCACTGGCTGTCCAGTGAAGCCTTGCTGCCCACTTGACTGTGTTTGCAAGAGTCTGAGGTGGGGTCCGGCTCTCAGGCCACCCAGGCTGCCATGTGTATCTGTTTGATAAACTGTAGTTTGTCTGTTCTCTGTGTTTTTGCCAACTTGTTTAAAAAAAAAAAAAAAAGGGAAAGGGAAGAAAGGAGGCTAGCAAACATGATGTTAAATGTTTATCACTCTACATGAATTTGTGGGAAATTTAAATGTAATTGTGTTTCTGAAAGAACAAAAGATTATTTCCTTGGGAGAATTTTTAAGGGGAAATTGTTTTTTTTTTTTAAATAAGGCTATGAATTTCAACAATGAAAATGAATATATGTACATATATAGATATCTGACTTTATAAATATTTTTTTTCAGCAGGCTACATAATATTTTTTTAAAAAGCAAGAAAGACTGGGCACATCAGAGTTCAGGAAAAGGGTGCTAGAAGTCATCTGTGTTTGTGTTTTGGTGTGGCACAGGTTTTCTGACACTGACCTGGTTTAGCTGTTAACCCTGAAATCTTATTTTTATAATTTGGGGTTTCTAGCTTCAGCACTATTGATTCTTGGGCTGGGTAGTGCCGTGTTGTGGGGGACGCCCTTGTATTTCAGGTGATCAGCAGCATCACCACATGCCGGCAGCGCGCCTCCCCGCGAGCCATGCCAATTGAAAAACCCCCCAGACTTCGTGCGGCATCCCCTTGGGGACACAGAGGCCCTGCGTGGTCAGTGAGAAGGGGCGAGGGCCTGGCCAGGGTTTGTGTTGGGCTCTCCGCTGGGCCGTGTTCTGCTGGGGACTGTATGGAAAGCGAGAGCCGGTCACGGGCAAGGGACCCTCGCCCTGGATATCAGCGGAAATACACTGAAACTAAGATGGTTTTGTGGAGTCTGCTTGGAGCGTCTGCGAGGTTCTCTCCTTGGAGGCAGAGCTGACGCAGGTCTCAGTCTACTCTGGGCGTGGGGCAGGGCCCGTGCGGCCCTTCTGTGCCTAGTCAACTGTGGTCCTTAAACCTGTTACCTGTGGTGCTATCACATCCGTCAAAGAAAAGGCTGTGTGTTCCCCAGATGCCCGCCCGCCCTTCTGGCTGTGTTGGTGGTACAGGCTGCGGCCTTCCAAGGACGGGACCTGTTCACATGAAACAGCCACCCACTCTGGAGAATCTGGAAAATCAACTAGCGCTGATCACAGAGTCCTCATGGCCTTTAATGACTATAAGTTATCCACTTGGCTGGAAACGAGTGGTGTGTGTTTCCCTCACATATGGCTCAGTTCCCCCTCCCTGTTGCTGATTTTTAAAGATGCTTCCTTTTCATTAGCTCTGGCCGCACAGATCAAACAGCAGACAAAAGAACCGTTGCACAGATTCAGTCTCAAGCCGAGACAGTTGTCCTTGCATTACTTTTGGGTAACAGCCTGCAGTATTATATTAGATTTCTAAAATAATGCAGTGGAAATTACCTTATAAAAAATGAGTTCTGAAAAGTGTCTATTGATTGTGTAATTTGATGTTCCATATTAAAATTTGCCTTACATCATTTTTAGGACTGCTGTCAAGCATAACTGTCTGGCTAATGCAATTAGTTATTCATTCATCGTTGAATGCATTTTTATTAATTATTTAACTGGAGGAATGGTACATCTGCCAAAAAGCATTGCTTCTGCTGGACAAGCAATTGATCATGTTTGGGTCTGCCTTTGAAAAAAGTTCGACGGTTTTATAAAGCTTTTAGATGATTACATTAAGATGAACACATTAGGATAGATTAAGATGAATTGTTTCTGCATGGTATAAATGCATTGTAAAGGACGATGAAATAATTAGAACTGCAGTCACCTTTCAGTGATCACTGCTGATAGAGAGAAGAGGTATTACAGAAAACAAAAAACCTTTGGGGAAGGATTACAGAAGTCTCCACCATCCTCAGTCTTTGTCCAGCCTGAATGTTTCTTCGGCATTAGTTCTTGACTGATGAGTATAGGGGGACGCCAGGCCTCAGCGCCACCCACGCTGAGGATCGCGTGTAGTAACAGTTCTCTTCCTAGCAAATTCCTGGCCTTTGTCTGAATGCCTTTCCTGAAAATAAAGCCAGGAAATAATAAACCATTTTTTGGCATTGCAGATACAATGCAAAGGTAGTAGTTAGTTATAGCTGCAAGCCTCCTTGGAGACGCTGGGAACACAGGGGTGCCTCCAAGGCCCCCTCTCTTAGCCCTCCTCTCCTTTTCCTAATGCGCTTTGAGTTCCTCGCCTCCAGATGTGCATTCAGTTTACTGTGCTCTAAAAATTAGAGCAAGGGAAATCTGAAGTGCAAGGTCCTATCTCTAGCTTTTATTCAAGTTTTAAAACTTAGCAGCTAGCCGTGTAGTGTCTTGGGGTCATCTGACCTTGTCTCTGTCTAAGTACAGACATGTCTTGGAATATCGTGAGTCCATGCTTCATGTTTTGGCTTCTTGAAAATCAACTAAAACCAACTAAAATCAACTAAATCACAAAAACTAATGTGTTTGTGCAAATGTCGAAAATAGAGTCCTCGCTGCAGATAGCACCAAGGGTGAGCGGATAACCACCCGCTGGTCCTTGTCATGTTTTCTTTTCAGGCAGTAGTCTAATAGCTGTTGGAATTTGGGGAGCTCCAGACTAGTAGTGTTTAGTCTTCTAGATCTGTTGATGTAGAAACAAATAAAGATTTTTTTTTTAGCCTGTGGATTTTATTTTTGAAGTGCTTATTATAGAGAGGTCTGTTGGTTGGGTGTATTGGGATATAGAACTAATAGGGCTGAAGTCTTAGGGTGCACTCAGCTTCTAGCTCTTGGCTTTGCCAGACTCCATCATCATTTTGTACTGCCTCTAACACGGTGGTCTTCAGGGGGCCAGCTGTTTGTGAGTGTCTCCCATGCATGGCACACACTGATAAACAAACAGACCAGAAACACAAATAAATGAGGCCGGTGTCAAATAAGTGCATGCAGATTATTAAAATGGGTGGGGCAACCAGAAGGTAGCAATTTCCAGAATAAAGTCAATGAGGACAGATCAGGCTGTAGTGGAACAAAAATGTCAATAGGGTTAGACATCTTTTGCTCATAGAAAAGTCTAGGGTCACCTTCCATTCACATGCAACAGTCACAGAGCATTGGGGACCCCTTTTGTTGGCGCTTTACCTTTGTTATTTTCACTCTGTTTCTCTGCAAAGTAACATATTTTTAAAAATCGCCCAAAAATGTTTGCTTCCAGTCAATATAAAGAAGTCGAGAGAAGCTATTCCCACTCTGCAGGGCAGTGAGGGAGCAGAGTGAATTCCCAAGTATGGGTGCTGGGTGGTACCTGAGGCCTTCAGCTCTAAAGTAGAAGAGTCAGGCTAGAAAAACAAAAAACTCATACTTGAGACAAAGGACCGGCTAAGCTACCAGAAAGGATGACAGGGAAGGGCAGGATCATCTGCACGTGCAGAGTCCCGATGGCACACTGCGGGGGTGAGCTGCTCTCTCTCGTGTCCCCACTGACCCCTTGCCCTCCTCCAGATGCTCTCTGGCTGGCTCTCCTGTCTGCACACGTCCGCCTCATGTCCTAAGCAGTCCTCCTGGGTGGCAAGCACTCTTTGTCAATTTTATTGCAAGAGAATTCAGCTCGCTTTCCACTGTCTCTCTTCCTATGTCCCCAACTATGTAATCCTGTGCTTGCTTTTGCAAAAGCCGCAACAAAGTTCCCTATTGCAAAACCTAGTGCTTTTAAAATAGGCCTTGGTCAGAGGTAGAAGGGGGTCTGCATCCTAAACTGCTGCAAGGAGTCAGTGACATGCCATCAAGTTATTTCATTCTCTGAGCCTTAGGTCATAAAATGGCTTGAGAATAGCTTCTTCCAGTGTGAAGACTGAATGTGATCAAGTTCGTGATAGAGCGTGCAGCCCATGCCACCGTGCCAGCCCACAGGAAGTGTTTTGCGCAGCTGCTGTTGCTCTTGATCTGGGAGGCCTGCAGTATCCTCACAGTCCCACCCTTGCTGTCCACCTTTCTGCTCGTAGGTTTGCCTCCCACCTGCCTGCAGCTTTCTGTCTCCTTCACGGCCTCCCTGGCTGCCAGGAGCAGAGTCCTTGGCCTCCTATGCTCACATGGTCTGGTGCTTGCAGGCACCCCCATGCGTGCTCACACTCTGCTCTCAGGGTTTCTCTGTCGGCTGCTGACTTCACCCCCAGGACGCACTCAGGCCCCTTAATGCCTAACAAGTGGAAAACCCCACCACCTCTTCCTCTTAATTCTTCCTTTTCCTCCCTGCCGTCCTTAAATCTACTTACAGAGTGATTTCTGGAAGAGGCACATCAGATTATTCCTGTTAACAGCCCTTCCCCCAAGCCCCTGACCTGGTCTGCTAAGCAGCTGACCTGTTGCCTCCCCATGTCTCCCCTTTGCCCCCATCGGCCCCCACCCCTCCAGCGGAAAATGTCGGCTGCCTTCCCCTCCCTGCTGAACCACAGCGCAGTTTTTTGCCTCTGGCATCACGATGTTTGCTCTACCTGGAAAGCTCTTTCCTCTTTCTTTGCTCAGCTACCTCTGCTTGTCTTCAGTGCTCATTCACCGCCCTGAGAGCTGACAGCCCCCCGCCCTCTGCTCTCCCACAGCCTGCCATCCATTTCTCAGGCTGAGTGGTGATCCATTTTCTAAAAATGTTAAGTAAAGCTGAACAGAACGACCTGGACGAGGCAGTGCTGTTCACATGCCCGCGTGTCAGTGTAAACTGTAGGTTTTATTTAGGGTCACGATACACAATGTTTGGAAAACACACACTTGCCTGGCTGAACTGCAGTTGAGTCTGTCTCCCCAGGGTTTGTAAACTCCAGAGCAAGGACTGTGCTGGTCTTCTTGGCCCTGATGTTTTAACAAAGCATGTGGTCCAGTAAAAAGCCTGTTCCTTGCAGTCTGCTGGTCCTCCGAGAGGCAGAAGGGAGGGAGATCGCGGAGTGCGTGAACTGGGATGGAGTAAGTGACTGTGTGGGAAGTTGCTTTTTGAGTCCAAGTGAGTTACTGACTCTGGGCCCCCAGAATGAAGCCGCGTGGGCCTGTAGGCCAGTTGGATCCTATGCAGGAAACAACAGGGCAGGATCTGCTGAGGGGAGTGTCTTGTTCTTGTGCAGATAGATGCCTTGGAGCACATTCTGTGATTTTTTAAAAAATATTTATTTATTTATTTATGCATACAAGAGTTTGGGTACAGGCCAGAGATGCAGGGGTGGGGTGTGTGTGAGAGGATTCACCAGAGACAGCGGGGAACAGAACAGGCAGATTGACTGAAATACACTGCTGAGGGGAGCAGTGGGCGAGACAGGAGAGGTCTGTGCACCATGCGGGATGCTCCCTGCCAGCCAGGGATTGAACTCGTGCTGCAGAGGCTGTGGATTGCTTCATAGTGCGGTGCTTAACCCCTTGCGCCACCGGGGAGGCCCAAATTCTGTGATTGTTTAGGGACAGAGCAGCTCTTTTATTTCTTCAGAGCGGCTGAGCTCCTGCCCCATTGGACTGTGAACTGGCTTTCCTGCAGCGGGGAGCAGAGGAAGGAAAGGGCGGGCAGGTGGAAGGTTCCATGGAACCTTCCTTGTGTGTTTTCCTGTGGGGGCCACGGCCTTCCCATCCCGGGGCTGATGGGTGCCACTCTCGGGAAGAGCTGAAGTGCCACCAGTGCCCTGGGTTCCTCCCAGCCTCCCTCCTGCCCTGGGGCCGTGAGGCAGCCCCCTCCCTGCCCCCCCCCCCACCCGTGCCAGGCTTCCACTCTTCTGGGTCTGTCCAGCTTCTCATTCAGTCACCTGTTCTCCCAAATCCAGTATTTGTTCATCCTTTCACTGCTACCTTTCTTCCTTTTACCACCTGTCTTCTCACTGTGCCCTCTTCTTCCTCGTGTGTACCCCATCCCTCCCTCCACCCCCTCAAAGGCAAAGAGTAGAAGCAGCCTTGTGCAAAAGTCCCCGAAGCACCTGCAACCCCGTGACTCGGCTGCCCTGGGCACCTCGCTCGCCGCGGGAAGGAGTCTGCAGCAGAAGGAGTCTGCAGCATCACGGATGTCACCTCACGCAGGGCCGGTGGTCCAAGGCCAGCTTCGTCTTTGTGCAGGCCCAGCACATGGCCAGCCCTCAAGGCGTGAGTGGGGCATCGTTTACTGCTCAGCTGGATTGAAGGGGCGAGTACCGAGCAGGACGCTGAGGCCACCTCCGGGTGCCTTGCCCCCGAGCATCCCCCTGCTCGCTCCTTCATGTCCTCATCTGCCTCCTCCTTTCAAACGTTGTCATCAGCACTTTATCTTATAATCCTGACACAAATCACAATCTTGACAGAGATGAGATCATTAAAAATACCAGTCAGATAACGTGCCCGCCTTCTTGAGGTCGCATACCTCACTTGTGAAAAGCTGATTTTTCGAGTCTAAGTGGGTTAGTTCCTGTGGGCAGCTAACTCTGAAATCCCTTTGTGGGCAACTGTCCTGAGGAGGCCACCCCAGAGAAGGGACTCCCAGAGGCCAGAATGCCCGCCCGCAGCCCGCTCTGGGCTCAGGCTTGGCTTGATACCTCATTCAGTCGCCTTTTGAATGTGGCTGCTTCTCTAACAGATAGAGGTGAACCAAGGGATCTCTTGGGTTCCAAACTTCAGGTTATTTTTAACACCATTATGGTTTCATGCTTGTAGCTTGTGGCTGGCTGTGGCAGGGCCAGAGTAGAAGTGACTAAGGTATGAATGCTATAGTCAGTCTGTGCTTCCAAAGCCCTTGTGCTCCACTCCGTAGCGGTGTAACTGGGCAGGTCTGTAACCTCGTTAAGCCTTGACTCCCTGACTTGTGCCCGGAGCTGATATCCTGACGTTGCAGTGCTGGGTAGGACGAAGCATGGAGAGTGTGGAGCTGAGGATCGTGACGGTGTGGGGGCAGGGTGAAGTAAGCTCGTGGACTTGCTTACTTAAGGCGTGGTGCCTTATGGATAGCAAGCGCTCAGTGCAGGTTAGCTGATCTTTGACGCTATGATTTCTACTTCTAATGTCCTCCATGTGTCAGAAGCCTCCCCAGGAAGCTCAGACAGCTCTTCGTCTTTCCACTTGGTCAGGTCAGAAGCACTTGGCGTCACCCTTGACACCTGTTCTGGCGTTCACTGTCTCCCCAGGATTCCCGTGTTGAAGTCTTCATTCACTAGCTTTGGACTGTGACTATATCTGGATTCAGGGTCTTTAAAGAGGTGATTCAGATTAGATGAGGTCCTGGGGTGAGCCTTCATGCCCTCTGACTGGTGCCCTCATAGAGATTAGGGTACAGACTTACAGAGAAAAAGGCCACGTGAAGAAGGAGGGAGAAGACAGCCAATTAGGGGGCACAGGAGAAACCCACGAAGACACATCCTGTTAACACCTTGACCTCAGCCTCCCAGCTTTCAGAATTGCAAGAAAAGGAATTTCTGTTGTTTGAGCCGCAGCAGCCCTAGAAGGCTGACAGGAAGCACCTCTCTCGTACCCTGTGTCCAGTCCATTAGAAAGTCCTGTCCGCTCCCCCTTCAACATGTGCCCAGCATCTGACTTTTTACCACTTCACCGCTGTCACCAGGGTCCAGCCAGCATCACCTGCAGCCTGGATTATTACAACAGCAGACAGCATGATGGGGGTCAGACCACACTGCTCTTTTCCCTAAACCCCAGCTTGCATGGACGCAAAGCCTCAGTCTTTATTGCGGTCCTTGAGTCACTGTATGATCTGCCCGCTTGTTACCTCCATCTTCGTCCCTTGCCATGTGCTCAGCCAGCCCAGCGCCTGCGGCTCCTGTTCCCGGCACATCACTTGCTTGCCGTTCCCTCTGCCTGACACACTGTTCCTGCTGCTCAGTTTCGCCCCTTTCTGTTCTTTATTCAAATATCTTCTCGGTGGCACACACACAGACACACAGTCTTCTCGTTTTCCATGCCATGCGCTGTATTTGTATTTTTATGTTTTGGGTGGTGGTTTATTGTAAGTGCTGCCAGGGCTGAAGCCTTGTTGTTTCGCACTTGTGTAGCCGCAGGTCTCAGAACACCGCAGGTCTCAGAACACGTCTTGGACCTGCCGTCAGCAGTTGCTGAATGAGTGGATGTTCTTTTTGGCTCTCTCCCAGGCTCCCACTCCCTTTGTGTCCTGCGGTGTTAGGCTTCTGTGATCTTAATATAGCTGGGTTTACTACCACTCGTGTGCTCCCCCCGGCCCCAGCCTGTCAACTCCTGAAGTAGAGGCAATTTCCCCATTTTGGACCAGGGTGTCCAGCATAGTCTCCTGTCTGCTGGGCGCACAGTAGGCAGTTAGTGAATGAACGTGCACAGACACTGACCGCAGCAGTGTCCAGACAGCCCCCCACCACCCATTCCGCTCTCCTGGCCTGTCCCAGGGAGCTCATGCTTCACTGTGAGGCTGGCGCCGGGACCCTCTCCCCCTCCACTTCCCTTGGCTCCGCAGCTGAAGACATGCCACCCTTCTCTCTGCCTTTCTCGCTCTCTTAGCACCCTTTCCCGGGTACCTCAGCAGGGCTTCCCTCCTAACATTTCTTCCATCCCCACACCGGATCCCCTGTGAGCCAGCAGATGATGGCACCATCAAGAGCGAGGACAGTGCTGGCCCAGAACGTGCACCGCCTTCGGGCCACCCGTGAGAGCCGCAGGCCTTTCAGCCCAGGTCAAGAGCCTTTCAGGCTGAGGTGGCCTTTGTGGAAATGTAAGGCTTAATTTGGAGATAGAAAATTGGCAGCCGTTGGGTAGAAGAGAGAAAGGGGAGGTGGCTGAAGTGGAGGGGAATAATGAGAAGCAGAAGGGGGAGTTGAGAGCCGCCTCCTGCTCCCCAGCTCTCCCATGGGCCTCACGGACCCTCGGGAATGTCAGCAGAGGTGGGGAGAGTGTTCGTGCTCCTCAGTTAGCTTTGCTGTCCTTCCTGGGGGTTGTGTAGAGAAAGCAAATGCTTCAAAATTATATTTTATTGAATCTAAATTGTTTGCTTTAATTACTAATATTTCAATAGTAATTTCCCTTTTTTTTTAAATGTTGCCTGTGCACATTATTTCAGCGACTTTATGGATTAAAGACATTTTTCTGGGCTGGCTTGAAGTTGAAGTGCTGTTTACATTGTGTGCTTCTGGGAGGGTGAATGTGGAATTGTAAACAACTAACATTGCTAGAAACTTTTGGAATGTGACTCAGCGGTGAACCGATTTCTTGCAACCGCTTTTCATATTTTTTGGTTTGGGTTTCACATTTGGCTTATCTTCTCTGTAAGAGGAATCCACGGTGACTTCCCCTGTGAGCCCAGACCTCCTCTGTGCAGCTAATCAAACAGTTGAGCAGCTGATAAGTCCTGTCATAAACAGTTTGATTTCAAATTTCTTCTTATTATAATACTGAATATTAAAAAGACTGATGTTTCTTTTCCACTGCCTTTTAACCGGATAATAATTGGTCAAGCCTTTCTATTCACTTCGCACATTAGAGGAGAAAGCGGTAATGAATAGAAGAGGGAGTCTTGAGTCATCATTAGTTTGTATGGGAGCCCAAACAAAACTGCTGGAATAGTAGACACGTTCTTAGACTCTCACCTTTGTAGGATTGAACCAGGTAAGGCGTGGGTTCCACGGCAGAAGGGATGGCACCTTTGTCCCTAGCACTACATTCAGTCAGTGGGGCTGGCACAGCAAGAGTTTATTTTGAGACAGAAAGGACGGACCATCTGCAGAGGCTGTGGATGGACACATGTCACCTGCCTGGTGCTTCTGCACTTTTGAAGTGTGATTTGTTGCATCTGTGAGCTAGAAGTAGTTTCAAAAACAGATTATCTTCTGCTCTTCAATAGTTTGGTCTCCAGTTTTTTGGTTTTTTTTTTTTTAAGATTTATTTATTTATTTATACAAGCACTGAGTACAGTCAGAAGTGTGGGAGGGTGAGAGAATTCGCCAGAGCAGATTGCAGAACAGGCAGACTGACAAAGTACACTGCTGAGGGGAGCAGAGGGCGCAGCAGGAGAGGTCTGCGCGCCCTGTGGGACCCTTGCCAGTGGCCGGGGATCAAACCGGTGGCGCTGCAGAGGCTGCAGGCAGCTTCGCAGCCCAGGGCTCTACCACTGTGCCACTGGGGAGGCCCTCCAGTTTGTTTTTTAATGTTGCCAGTGAACATTATTTCAATGACTTTATGGATTAAAGACATTTTTCTGGGTTGGCTTGAAATTTAAGTGCTATTTACATTGTGTATTCACTCTAGAGTCCAAAGTATCTTTGCCACTAAAGTATTCAACTACTCCAGTGATTGGAAAGATTTCTCCCCACCCTTCCTGCCACTTTCCAGAAAGCCCTTTCATTCTTTTTCCTTCAGAAAATTCTAGTCAATAAAGTAATTGCTGGTCAAGGATATTCCTCCAGTTAAAAAAACTCATTTTGTACAATTTAGCATTTAAGAGAAGGTTCATTTAGAAGTTAATTGTGGTTACTACGTTGTCCCCTGTTTGTTATTTTTATAAAATGCTTCATTTGATTCATTAAGGAACAATTGTCAGGAGTGAATAAAGAAAACATGTATTATAATTGTCCTTTCCAATCATCCAGCACACATTTACAGAAAATTGTTTGGCTTAAAAAAAACATTAAACTTATATGCAACTATTTATAGCAACATCATTCATGACATCCAGAAAAGTGGAAACAAGCAAAGTACCTGTCAGCTGGTGGATGGGTAGATAGATCGTGGTACATCCACATCAAGGACTATTGCTTGGCAATAAAAAGAAATGAAATGCTCACACCTGCTACATCACAGATGCAGCTCAAGAACATTAATGGTCATTGAAAGAAGCCAGACCCCAGAGGCTCCATAGCTATGCTTTCTCTTGTATGTACAATTGGGGAGGAGGGATCTAGGGAGACCAGGTGTAGATTAGCTGTTGCCTGGGTGGGTTGTGGGTGTTGGAGGGCAAGGGCAGTGACAGCTAATGGGTGTGGAGTTGTTTTTTTAGAACAATGAAAATGTCCCCTAATCAACTATGTTGATGGCTGCGTGGCTCTGTGTGTCCCTCAAAGTCACTGAATTGTCCACTTTACATCATTCAACTATATGGTATGTGCATTAGCAATATATCTCCATGACTGTCATTAAAAAAGATTGTTAGGGGCCTTCCCTGGTGGTGCAACAGTTGAGCACTGGGCTGCGAGGCTACCCGCAGCCTCTGCAGCGCTGGTTCGATCCCCGGCCATCAGCGAGGGTCCCACATGGCGCGCGACAGACCTCTCCTGCCGCGCCCGCTGCTCCCCTCAGCAGTGTGTTTCGTCAGTCTGCCTGTTCCTTTCCCCGCTCTGTCTCTGGTGAATTCTCTCACCCTCCTGTGCTTCTGACTGCACCCAGTGTTTGTATAAATAAATAAATAAATCTTTAAATAAAAAAATTAATAAAAAAATAAAAAAGATTGTTAGTAATTCATTCACTGATTTCATATACTGTACAGGTACAACGCATGTTTAAAGAGGAAAATATAATGCGTAGTGAGTAAATGAATGTAATATCTGTTGCGGAAAATTCTCAATATCTCCTTGAAATTCTATTTGGGTGAAAACACATTCCGTATTCTGTGGATTACGTACTCAAGAGTTTACATATCCTGAGAGTTTTGTTTGAAGCCTGAACAACTATTTGAAATAGTCCGCTGTGCTTCATGAAGGCACTTGCAATATTTCTGCTGTCTGCTTTAGCAGGGACCTCAACTGTGGTGTCTTCAGGTCAATTGTAATATCTTAGCTAACATAAAAGGCATTTGAGCAGTGCAATTGTTGTGTAGGTTCGGAATGTTAAAATCACTTAATAATTAATTCTGCTTAGTATGTAGGCGAAATGAAAAATAGTAGGCTACAGAGAAATCTCAAGAAGACATTGGGACATCATTTCTTCCTCTCTTGAGGTGGAAGAAACATTCTTGGCATGGGAGATTGAAACTTATTCCGTGCGGTCCGGGTGGAGTGTCTGAGATAAAACCCATCTTTGTGGGTGGTGTTTGCCTGACACATCCTACACACTGAACCGCTTATGTTTTCCTTATTGATTGATTGTAGGTACTCTCTCTATATTGTCAGTATTAATCTCTGTCTCATGTGAAATGTTTTCTTCCAGTGGCTTAGCTTTAAATTTTGTTTATGGTACATTTTACATGGCAGAAGCTTTAAATTTATATGTGGTTGTATTTACCTTTCCTTGTACTGGGTCAACCTCCATACTCAGTTAAACTCTGCTGTTGCCATCTTGAAAATGTAGCATTTTCATTTTGTACTGAGTCCCACAAATTATGGAGTTGGCCCTACTTAAATGTTATTTTAGGTTTAAGTCTTTAATTACTCTGTGTGTGTGTGTGTGTGTGTGTTTATGAATTGTTTAACAAGAGGTTTTGTTATTTTTTATTTTATGCTTTTTGCTAATGGACAATTATTGCAGCACCATTTCTTGAGTAGTTAGCCCTCCTTCCTTGATATGAGATGTGACTTTTATTATATTATGAATTCCCTTGAATCCATTGTGCTGTCTTTGGAATTTGTGCTCTGTTACATTAGTCTGGCCTTCTGTCCCTGCCGCAATGCTGTGCTGTTTGAAATAGGACATTTTCATAGTGATTTTTGCTATCTGATAGGGTAAGACCTTTGTTCTTTCTTTGTAAGGATTGCTCAACTATCTTATATATTAATTCATTCACTTCAAGTTTTTCTTGTATCAGCCTGTCAAATTCCTTTCAGATTCCATTTGGTATTAGAGGTTAGAGGTTGCATTAAATTTATGAATTAATTTGGGGAAAATAAAATCTTTAAAATATTGAATCTTCCTACCTAGGGACAAGCAATGTCTCTTCTTTAATTACTTTATGTACTGTAGAAAAGTTTTACGTGTGTTTTCAAATTGTTATTTGAGATTTGTTTCTATTTAAGTTTTTCAAACTGATTATTCTGATGTATATAAAGTCCTGTAATTTCTGGTTTTGATCTTTGCTGATATTCTTATAGACCTCCTAGTTTGCCAGTGGGTTTTCTTAGTCCTCCATATAAACAATTAAAAAATCATTTATGTACTTTGCTTGCTAGTTAACATAAAATTAAGCTATAATTTTCACTTAGTGGTATTTAAATTTCCTGAGTAGTTCTGCTATCCTGTCTTCAAATGCCTAACTACCATAAAATGTAACTAAAAGCCAAGTTTAGGAAAGGATGAACAACAAATCATTAATTACAGGTAATTATGATTTTTAAACAAAGTTTGTAGATATGTCATGTCAACACAGCTTACACATTGTGCCTGTATGCTTCCACATCCTATTTCTGGTATCTGAAAATGTACTGTATATACAGTAAATGAGAGTATGATGCTCAAAGCAAAGCTGTAATACAGCAAATTAAAAGTGCAAGCAAAAGAAGAAAAATACATCTATAATGTATTCCCTAAAACTCAGTTGATGGGCGAAGCCATTATTTTCTTTATTTTCACTGGCAGATAATTGAAATGAGTGACACTTTGAATAACTGAGCTAAAGCTCTGACACAAAAGATTAGAAAGAAGAGAAAATGAAACTACTAGCTTAAAATAATGTCAAACCCATGAAGGGTAAAGTTGCTCTGGGTAACTGCAGACTCGGTGGGTGGTAATCGGTGCAGCAATGTCCTTTGAGGGCCTAGAGGAGGGAGTAGGAGCCAGAGCTGGGGGGCATTGAGGGCGCAGGAGGACCAGGAACCGAGGAGGCATTCCATCTGACGCCTTCTGTTTTCTGGGTGAAGGAGTTGAAGTCACTGGGTGAGACTGAGGGTGCTGGAATGGGGAGGAAGATGAATATTTTTGGACACCACCCCCCATCCTTTTGGAAATGCATGAGTCTTGGCCTCCCCAGAAATGTAGGGATAATGTCATCTGTTGCCCAAGAAGAGTAATATGATGATGGAGGGGAAAAGGCCTGAGGCAGGCCTAGCAGAGGCCCCGAGAGGCTCAGCACTAGGTGAGGAGGGGGCTTTGCTTGGCAGGAGCAAAGCCCCTGCAGTGTTTGCAGTGCACTGTGCCCCCTCCTGAGCAGGAGCTGGGACAACTCGTGAGGCAGTGGAGATTGTGAAGGAGTGATCTGAGATCCTTGAGGGCTGTGGCCAGCCCTGAGTGCACGCGAGCCCGGGAGAAGCAAGCCAGCGCTGACCACATGATACTCAGACGTCCTGGCAGTTGACATTTATGGAGTAGGAAGGGGGTTGAAGGGATGAAGGGGCAGGGGCATTGGAGAAGCCATGATTTTTAAAGACATTTATTTTGAGAGGTCATTATCAGCTGATTGGGTCCTAAGTGGAGATGAGGTCTCGTCCAGACGGGCGTCCTTCCCCGCAGTGATGGGGGCCAGGCTGCTGGCTCCAGGTCCCCATCCCAAGCGGAGACGCCCCATCTAGGATCTGTTTTTCTACCCCAGGACCTTTCATGCTTGATCTTTCTGCTATTATAGTTCTTCAGTATAAATAATTCAGAGCCAATTGTTTTTAATAACCCAACTATAAATAATTAGTGAAGAGAATTAAAGGAATGGATATACTCATTGATATTTTCATAAGCCTTACCCTGCCCTGAGGCATTGCCTATTACTGATAAAACTTGACATGGTAAAAATTTTATGCAATGAATTCAAATGTGAATGGAGCCAAAGCAATTAAAACCACTTTGAAAAGTAAAACCAGGAGCAACTGATATGAAAAGGGAATTACTAGGGCCTTTCTAGACCAAAAAACTTTTTTAAAATTCGTGAATAAAAGATTTGAAAAAAAAAAGTTTCAATGTATTAAAATCTTCCTTTTCTTGATTCCTGAAGATAATTGAATCTAGTAGTAAAAAGTAAAGAAAATGTGTTTACACATACACATATTTACGTATGCAGACCTGCTAGGTAAGTATCTGAGGCAATAGATCTTATCAAACTTTAAAAAAAGCAACAGACCATCCTGTTCATGAAGGGAAAAAACAACTTATCTTCAGAGAAGAGTAAATTGCATATTAATAATTCATGAATTGATAATAAAATCAGATAATAAAGCTGCATGTTCTGAGTCTGGGCCAACAACCTAGGCACCCCTGAGTATAGCACTTTATGGCTCTGTGTTAAAATTGTTTGTTTATTAATCATTTTCTTGCCCTTCTAACTGTAAATTCTTTGAACAAGAGAGCACTCTTAGTTGTGTATCTCCAGCATTTACAAAAGTACGCAGAAGGCCTTCTGTTAGTAATAGCGCAGAATGTCAGGTCTTCGAATAACCTGTGACATTTATCATCATCATCACCACCGTCAGTGTCCCCATTCTCCAGTGAGTAGCTATAGCCTGAGCAGTTAAAACAGTCCTTAAAACTTGTCTTGGGTGGCACACTGCTCCTGAGGGAGGGCCGGGAACTCGGATCTGGGTGCTGAGACTCAACAGCCTCCATGGTCACCATGGACAGGGCGCTGCACACTCTCATCTTCCAACACCCAGGAGTCAGCAATGCAAAGCGATTGAAATGCAGGTCATACTGAAGTCGCCCCAATCCAGTGGATGAATTTTTAATTATATAAATAACCAGAAAATTCTGTATTTTCAAATTACGTGTAAGACAGGGAAAGTTTCACTGAATATTGTTTCTGGAAACAGAGAATCCCAGGAGTGATCAGGGAGGGACGGGAGCCCCAGATCAGCCCCTCCTGCTGCGGCGGCTGCCCCCTGCTATGTCTGCTTTGACCCTGGCCCATGGTCTCATGGATGCTTTTAGTCAACAGGTTTTTATTTAGGGCCTGCCAAGTTTCCAACCCCCTGCTAGACACTAGCAAGTCAGGATCTTACTTCAAGGAACCTGATTAGGAAAGACAGGCAGTCATCAGGCCATGAGAGAAAGAAATCTGAAGTTTTGATAATGACAAGTGTTGGGCTGGAGAAGCGGCGAGAATATATAATGGATTTGTGTGAGACATAATTTCAGAGATCCATGAAGTGACAGTTGTTTTGAAATCTGAAGACTGATTAAGAATTTAACTCAGTAAGAAGAGAGAAGGAGGGAAGAGCATTCTAAGGAGATGAAACAGCCAAGGCAGTGACCCTGTAGATGATGGAGCTTGAAAAGTACCGAAGAGAAGGGTGGGGAAGTTGAGACAGAACTGGGATGTAGGAGTAGGGGCCAGTGGACCACCTGTGAGAGTTTTATCTCTTTGGAGAGGGAAGTGAAAAACATTACAGTTTTCAGCAAGTGGACATCAAGACCACATGTCCCACCTCCAACGGACAGGAGGGCAGAACTAAAGGTCAGTAGCCAGCCAGTGTAGGAACCCAGAGATCCAGCGATGGTCGTGGGGAGGAAAGAAGTAGCTGGGTTGGAGCCTGATTTAGGAGGTAATGTCAGCAGGCAGAGCAGAAGAAAGGGCGAGTGGGTAAGAGATGCTCCTGGGCTTCTGACCTGCGGATAGCCAAGTCCTTGCTGAGGTGGGCGCATGGCCCGGGGACCAGCTCAGTCCAGTTTTTCGTGTGCCAAAATCAAGGTGCCTTCATGACTACTAGGAAGAAATGGCTGGGAGGCAGCTGGACATGCAGGTCAGGTGCTCTTGAGAGCTCCCTGCTGTCCCCCACTGGCCACAATCCCTCTTGCCTCTCAGCTCTGGGTGTTCCTCTTGCTGGTGCTGCGAATGGTGCCTGGTCAGTGATCCAGCTCTCTCTGTGCCTGATGGAGCTTGCTCAGGCCACAGGGCTTTGCCCGATAGCACTCGACTCAATAACCTCTGAAAATGCAGTTATTTCTCTCTCTCTCTCTCTCTCTCTCTCTCTCTCTCTCTCTCTCTCTCTCTCTCTCTCTCTCTCTCTGTGTGTGTGTGTGTGTGTGTGTGTGTGTGTGTGAGAGAGAGAGAGAGAGAGAGAGAGAGAGAGAGAGAGCATGTGTATGGGTAGGGGAAACAGGAGGGAAGGAAGGACAGGCACAGAGAACACAAGGGTGACTTTAAGGAACTGACTCAGGTGGCACGTCTGGCAGCAGCCTGGACATTCAGGTAGAGTTGAGATTGCTGTCTTGAGTCTGAAGCTTTTTATAAACCTCTCTAGGATACTTGGCATTTCCTTTATTCTCTGTGTTGAAGACAAAGCTTCCCAGGGCAGGTCTGTGCCCCAGTCCACACTGACCCTCTGCAGGACTGGCTCTTTGCAGGGTTAGTGAAGTCATACCCCATGGCCATACCCCGTGGTCCCCCAGGCGGCCCTTGAGTTGTGTCTGGTGCATGTGTCAGGAACCTGTGCACCACGACTTCATTACTTTTAGGTGATGATCCAAGCTTTGCTTTGCTTTTTTGTTTTTGGAATATAGTCAGGGGACAGGAGAAGGAATGAAGATCCTGTCTCTTTTATTATTGATAAGAGCAGTTAAAAAAATCCTACATAATCATTTGAAGGCTTAAAACAAATGGCTGTAAGAGAGATTAAAAATCACATGGACTTATTTCTCAACACACCTTGTTTTCATCAACACTCCCAGGATGGCTAGAGAGGCTTTGCTCTGGAAGCTGGTGACAGCAACCCGAGACTACATTTTTCTTATTACCACTTAGATGCCACGCAGGGACTCTTAATCCAGTAAGATGAGAGAACAATATAATGGGATGTAGAATAAAATAAAAAGGAGGGGGGCAGGAGCCTGTCTTTGTGCCTTTTGCAGAGTTGGGCCTCGCCTAGATAGCGCCATGAGAAGGGGGGCTGTGCTCTGTCTGAGGGGAGGCGTGGGCGGTGGGTGCTCCTGGCACAGTGGTGTCAGGGCCTGAGCTCATGCTCACTGGCCCCTCCTGGCAGAGGCGCAGGCACACTAAGATGCCAGGTGGCACTGTGTCCACGCAGCAAGCATGAATCCAGGCAACAATTGTAAAGGTGGCAAACTTAATGAAAATGGCTCTTTTCTCATTAGGGAGGTTCCTTGGTAGAGAGGAAAGCAAATCTTGCACTTTGCCAAAGCCCAGGAGAACCCCTGGATGCGTTACTTCCGCTCAGCCCTTGCGGTTCTGTTAGACTTTTTTTTTTTTTAAAGATTCCTTTTTGATTTAAAGATTTATTTATTTATGCATACAAGAACTGGGGTACAGGCCAGAGGTGGGGCGGGATTCACCAGAGAGGATTCACTAGAGACAGAGTGGGGAATAGAGCAGGCAGACTGACTGAAATACACTGCTGAGGGGCGCAGTGGGCGAGTCAGGAGAGGTCTGCTGTGCCATGTGCGTAGCTCCCTGGCCAGGGATCAAACTCATGCTGCAGTGGCTGCAGATAGCTTCACAGTGCTGAGACTTAACCCCTTGCGCCACCAGGGAGGCCCTCAGTTAGACTTTTTAGCTAAGGCAGAGACGCTTGCCCCAAAAGGGTATTGGTCAAGGAAAGACCATCCTACGGGATAGTGAAGTGCTGCTTTTGTTGGAGTGTTTATTCTGTCACAGCAGCAATTGTTTCTGTTGTTGTCTCGTTCACTTTGGGCGTGCTATCTGGCACTGTTACTGACACAAACAGGGATCTTCCAACTTGACTGATATTTCAGAATCATCAGATGATGTGGCTTGCACACAGTAGGGGCACAAGCCACATTTATTTTGTGATCCAAAGCCTCAGTGCAGGCTAAGGCATGAACTTTCCTTCCTTTTGGTCTGCTTCCCCCCAGGCGTTTTGTATATATGAGCTGAATTTGCAGTTTAGTTTGATTTGAGCTACCACTTTGAAAAAGCAAAGCTTATCAAACTTTTCCTAGCTACAGTTATTGTAATTTGCATTTGCTGGAAGTTTATTTTGATAATATAATGTTGGTAACATATTGATCAAGGAGCAAAGAATGATAAAAGCCTAATTTGCCCTGATTTGCATTCCATTTTATTTTACTTTTGACTGGTTTTTTTTAGGTAACACGGGTTTTAAATACTGTGTGATTCAGAGGTATTACATATTCCATTTTGACTTAAATATATTTTTATCCTTTTAAAAATACCATGTTTTATATTGAGGGGAAAAGAAAGCTTTTCATAAGTTGATATGTTGGAAAAAGAAAACTAACAGTATCTCTAATTGTGAATTCATCTTCATTTTCACTCTGAAAAACAAGTAATTCCCACATGATGAAGAAGTGGGGGCTTTAAAATCCTGCGGAAGCTCCCTGACTTTGGCTATTGGGTTTGCGTGTAGGGACATCGCCTGAAGACTCCTATTTTGTTTGCAGCCTGGCCGGAGACTGTCCTCAAAGGTTAATTTAATTAACTTTCGCTTCTTGGGATTTCTCTTTCCTGAGTAGAAACGCAGCTGCCACCCGCTTCCCTTCCCAACGCTCTTCGCACGCACTGCCCGTGATGGGTTGCGCGGCCTTGCTTCCCTTCCGTTGGGCGTGAAAGCTGTGCAGCCGGGTGTTGTCACCGTGCCTCTGCTGTCTCAGACATGTGGCATCTAAATGGCAGTTGATTTGCCTCAGGTGTGCGGTGACATTTTATCCTAAAGCTTCTTTTAGATCTTCTGTTTTCTTCACCCCAAATGATCCTCTTTTATATCATGTTGTAACCAGATGCCACTTTGGATTCTTTGTAAGTAGGCAAGATGCGCTGTTCTGGGACGCGTTTCCCGGTGGCTGGTTCCAGCCCTCTGGAAGGGGCGCCCGAGGGCGCACGTGAGGCAGAGACACGCCGCTTTGTGCATGGACAGAGCGTGTTAGAGACACCCCCGAAGCCTAGGAGGGTCTCCCCACACCTCGGACAAATTGAATGGCTGTTGGCAGGTCCTGGAATAATGGCGTTTCCTTCAACAAAAGGAGACATTTCCTTATAACGCTGATGAGAAGAAGACATCGATTCCGGTGGGGATCCCCTGCTGGTGGGGTCTGCACCTTCTCCCAGGTCTGCATGGCTTTTCTCTGGGTTCTCCACTTCCTCCCATTCCCCCAAGATGTGTATGTGAGGATGGGGGGGGGGTCGTCCCATGCCTCGGTTGTCCCAGGGGAGTGAGCGCAGATGGGTGTGTGAGCCTGTCCTAAGAAGGGCCATCCCGGCCGGGGCTGCTTCTCACCTCACCCCCTGAGCTGCCAGCATGGGCTCGGCCACCCTGATCCTGAGCCGGAGCAAGTGAGCTGCAAAATAAAGGAAGTTGAGGGAGGTTCTTTCGTGACCAGAAATACGCTGGAGGAGCTTGACTCCTGTTTATATATCAGTTAGCCTGCTGTCCACATGTTTTCCTTCTACGCCGTTTTGCTTAAAATTACCATTTCCAAGAACCCGTTCACACTGAGTGAGGACTTCCTGTCCTGCATATATCTTTCCCCAAACCGTAAAATTAAGATCTGTTCTCCATTTGTATCTTTTTTCTTCATCCAACCTCTAGCCTGTCTTTCATTTTACAAATTTATTTAGGCTTTTGCAAGTTTTATGGAGCTATTGTTTATCCCCCTGAGAATTTCCTAAGAGCTTCTGAGCTCTCGCATCCACACCGTTTGCCATTTTTGTTTTCTTTCCCTGCCCCGGGTGTGTATGTGTCTGGGGTAGAGGGGATAGTTTATCACCGTAAAGGCAGCAGCTGGGACCTACTACATTTATCAGAACTCAAGAAGGTGGCCCAAAGCCAAACACACACGTCTGGGTTGAGGGTTTTCTAGCCATTTTGAATTGAAAAGCAATTGTCAGATGCAGAGCCTGGGATGGACAGTTTGATTTAGTGTGGGCCTGGCCGTTTAGTGATGGGATCTTCCCCTGTGGCAGGAGCCCCTTGGTGTGGCAGGAGGTGACTCCCCCTTAGCAGCAGCCAGCACTCCTGTGCCAGCCCCGGGTTTCCTCCCACTTCCTTTACTCGGAAGTGAGAAGCTGTTACAGAGCCCCCTGATTTCTTACCAGAAAATAGAAAGAGAAAAGTCAAGTTGGAGGTTCCTAAAAGGGAAATCCATCCTTCCTTATTTAATGACAAAACAAACTTTCTTGAATCCGCAAGCATGTTTTTTATTTCTCTGGGACTACCTTCACCCACATCTGTCTGTCTGCCAAGTACTGATCTGTTAACCTGCTATTAGTGTGCTTTTGCTTTGAGTTGTTTTTCCAGCATTGCTGTATTTTTCAATATCTTTGATTTGGGGGGATCGATTTTAAAATGATGTAAATGACATATTGAAGAGCATCTTGAGGGGGAAGAAATTCCCTCTAGGATGTAGACGATGAATGGGAGAGATCCTGGGGCTGGAGCTTGGGTGGAGGGTGAGTGAGGATGCGCACGTTTGGAGGGGTGAGGTTGTACTCCCAAAATCGTGTCGTTATGTAAATGGTGGCAAATCAACAAATTTGAAGAGGAAAAAAAAATCCCTCCAGATCTCATCTGTCCCATACAGCTGTTTTCCCAGCGTGCATACCCGGTCTTGCGCGTATCTGGCATCTAGCACCAGTGCTGTCAGGGGAACATTCTGTTTTGTTCAGGGGTTGCTTTTCATAATCGGGCTACAGTCTCAGATTCTCTCTCCTTTGGATTTATAAGCTGCCCAGCCAAGTTTAAAAGTCTAGGATTTGTGCCCATGGTCCAAAGCAGAACTAAGTGACTCCTGTGGGAATAAAATAATCCGCGTAGGAGAAGAGCTTTGGTGTGTGCTGAACCATGGTCTAAACAAACACGGTGGCCACAGTTGCCAACCACCGACTCGCTCGTTTATCACTGTAATGCTGATGTGACTGACTTGAACTGAGATGGTTCTAGTAGAGACAGAAATTTTCATGGTAAAAACTCTTTCTCCTTTATGCAGAAAAGTGTTCCAAAACACACTTAGGCAATGTCACTTAAACTAAATGTCAATCAGGCCTCCCCGCTGGTGCCGCAGGTTGCGCTCAGCGCTGTGAAGCTGTCCCCAGTCTCTGCAGCGTGGGTTCGATTCCCAGCCGGCCAGGGAGATACCCATATGGTGCGGCAGACCTCATCTGCCTCGCCCACTGCTACTCTCAGCAGTGTCTTAGGTTTCTCTGCCTGTTCTACTCCACACTCTGTCTCTGGTGAATCTTCTCACCCTTTCGCACCTCTGGCCTGTACCCCAGTTCTTGTATAAATAAAAATAAATCTTTTTTTAAAAAGTCAATCAATGCGGCATCTAGCGCAGACATATTCTGGCATTTTGGAGTCACAGTTTCAAATATAATGAGTTGGGACCTCATTGCAGATCAGCCGCTTGCTACATTTTCCTGTATATTGTGAAGACACTTGGACAAAATAGGAAAGCCGTTTATTTTCAGCTGTTTAGGTAAATTATTATTTACAATCTAGACAGGAAGTGAATTCTACAGTTGGCTGTGTTATTATGTCTATTTATTCTCAAATATATGATGAGTTTTTCATCTCTGATACGCAGTTTAAATAAGGCCCCAAAACAAGTGTTGACACTTGTTTTTTTGTTTTTAAATGAGGAATTATATAAACCATCAATTTGGGTTTAAAGATTATGATTTCTTGAAGAGAAAATAGGGTCTAATAATTCTGAAATTAAAAATAACCTATGACTTAGCTACCTTCACTGACTCTTCCTACTATTTCACTTGCAGGTTTTGCTTGGTAGACTTGTAATTGCTTGTAAAGTTCTGGAATTTGGGGAAGACAGATTTTTATTAAATAATAAATCATCTCCATGGCCCTCTGATTAGAAGGCTCTTGTGTGGGCTGTAGCATTCGAGTTTGTAGCTTCTAGTGAGTCTTTTCAGGGTTCACCTCTTTGGGTGATCTACCTGGCTTCTAGTCTCCATAAATTAAAAAAGAGAGTCATGATAATTCATAATTAACATGGAAACTCAGAAAGGTGTCACTAATAAGAAGAAAAAATGGTTATAATTTAAGAATTGCCCTTTTGTAGCAGTTTCAGATGTAAATAGATTACATAAAAGAAACTAAGATCGATTGCTTTCATTAAATACAAACGCAAGTAGGTTTATTGCTGATTTGAGAGCATAGGTTTGTGTCATTTGCAAAGGAAATTATTATAGAATTCCTTTAATTCTTCTCTTCAGCAGAGCTTGTAGTAACTTGACCTTCATGTATTTTAGTTATTTTAAGGAAGGCTCCGGAGCCCCTAAGAAGTGCTCTCTTAACCTTTATTCCAGGAATGGCGGCTCCAGTCTGGGTGCCCCACCTCCAGTGTTAGTGTCTAATCAGGTACTTTTGAAATCATTCATTTCTTCTATCTCCTCTGAAAATGGAGGCTCTCTAGTACTGTCATTGAACTTGACTCTCCCGGCTTAATATTTATTCATTGCATTAAACTAAACATCCAAATATAAAAAAGAGCTGTTTTATGCTTGAATTTAACTATATATTTTATGGGTATATTCTCCAAGAAGCCGAAACAGGACTTTCTGCTCTGCTGGGGCTGGGGACAGATGAAGGGAGCTGTTGGTGTAGGAAGGAGCCAGCCTGACTCGTAAAAAACTAGGGAGTCTAGTGATCCCACAAGTCACAAGAAAACCTGTGAGGAAGTGTGTGATGTTTCTCACATCTTTATGTCTGTGGACAGCTGTCCTAGCTGCCCCGAGGACTGTAAGGGAGAGGACAGTAATGTCCACGTCTGGGGGAGCCATGGGGGTCTGCTCGTGACTGGCTCGGCCTCCTGGCCCACTGTCATTGTGCTGTCCCTCCCCTCTTGGCCTGATTGCGGCTCTTTACTCCTGTCCGGGCACCATAAAACATTTTTTTAAAGCTCTAATGGAGGAAGAGCCATTGGTAACCTAATGGTGGACCCAAACAGTCACCTGTCAGAGAAGCTAGGATAGGACCATGCCAGTGATAGGTTCTGACCAGTGATAGGCCAGCAAGAGCCCCATTACATGTAACTGTTGAAGACAGGACACCCCAAATACATGCTTAGGACTTGTAGTTCTCGTGTGTCTTTACTTTAAAAATAGAAAGTTTAGAATAGCTTGTTACATGTTTCTAAAGGGAATCAGGGGAAGGAGTCTGACATTTATCGGGCCTCTATGTGCCAGATTGATTCCCTGCATTCAACTATGCATCTTACTCCTTTAGTAACCCTATAACATATGTTACTATGCTTGTGTATGGATGCGGAAATTGAGGTCAAGACAGAGAATGCATCTAGTAGCCTGAGATCTTTAGCCACCTGCAGCCAGAGTCAGTGTTTAGACGCGTCTGTCCGGTGTTTGCCAGCGCTTTGTCCTTCCATGTTTGCTGAAATGCAGGAAGACCTCCTGGAAGGAGGTTTCAAAGACAGACCCAATAGTCCTTCTCCATGTTTTGCGTGCCTGGAAGGCCAGGTCTGCGCTCTGCTTGGTGAGTCTGGGGCTCAGCAGAGGCTGGCACGTGGCAGGCTCTCAGGAAATGTCTGCTGAGTGAGGAAAGGTCACAAGTTCTAATAGAAAACTTATTATTTCAGCAAGTGGCAGGTTTGTCAACAATATGAAATTTAGCAATGTTATGCAATTACTAGAAAATGTGACATTTATTTAACACTCTGAAACTGGACATTATGGCCAGGCCCCAGATAGTTCAATGTTGTTTTATTTTTAACATTAATGAGAAAAAGGAATCACTACCAACACTTTACAAAACCATGTTATTTTGGAGCCTGCTTGCTTTATATGTCATTTTGTTTAAAGTCAGTTTCCAGGAACCTACCTGTGACATTAAGTGAGGACTTACTGTGTGTGAGGAAATGATACAAACTGAAATTCAGGAGATGTCAACAATCTTTAGCAATGGCTAAAGAGGCCAGTGCTGCCTCTGGAGGAAGGTGCATGATAAGCCTAGAGCTGTCTAAAGTAATGAGTGCTCATTTGTGCATTTTCCACTTCTCTTCCCATAAAGTTTAAATGCTGAAAAACGACCATTATGGAGATTTTCATAAGCTTTATTTTTTATATAAAGGACAACAAACACGACCTTCAGTCACATTCAGAGTTAAAAATGAATATATTCAAGGCATTTACTGTGTAATTCTTAGCCAAAGAAGTGAAGTTATCATCAACATGTTCTGTAAAAACATGATAAAAATATGAAGGACAAGATAAACACTGGTATTTTACTACTAACCATAGAACCATGGATTAGTCAAGCCTGGGGTCTGATGGGAATTCCATGAGTTTGAATAAATCAAGTTGAAGTTAAAGGGGGATTTTTTTCCCTTAAGGGTGAAAAGACCCATGGCCGCCTCGGGGCCTCTGTTCTCTGCCTCTTATACTGCAGCCCTTGGATCTCCACCTTCCCCACCCATCTGGCCTTTCACCAGAGAGCACAGGCATTGAGATGCCTGTTCATTTGGAAAAGTATATTTAGAACCAGCAGAAACCAGTCCTACCACTGTAAAGGAAAAGGCTTGTTTCCCCCAGAGAAATCTCCCTTCAAGAAAATGCGGCTGTGCTAGCTGCTTTTCCTTAGCGGTTCACTTCACAGTGAGGGTAACACCGCAAATGCTGTGATTTCCTGCAACTTTTGTGGAGACTGGCCGGTTTCCTTTTCCCGAGGGGAGAGTCGGGGAGTGGCTGCCCTGAGATTTTGTGGAGAGGCCGGCCCCAGGGACAGTGGCTGCGGTGGCTGCAGCCCCCTTGGGGTTTGGGCATCAGAGGTTGCAAGGAGCTGCCGTTTTCCTCTGGCCCTGTCTGTGTTACAGTTCTGTGAACAGTGGGATTTCGTGGCCTGAAATTATTTTTAAGTGGTTATCCTGACTGAACTGTTGATTTGTATCAACTAGGTGAAAGCCAGTTATAATTTGCATTTATTAAAGCCTCTAAACGTTCAAGTCTGCTTTCAGTGACACTGAGGGGATAAAAGATATTCATCATGTTTATATGTGACCTGCTCGTAATACTAATTTTTAATTCATTTGAAAGTTATGTCCGTGTCCTCGCTCATATTACAGCTTCTTATGTAATGTCAGACATGAGGTCATTTAACTAGTATTTGATGGTTCCTTGTGGTCATTTATTATGGACATGTAATGGGGGACATTTTTTAATTTTTTCCCTTCCACCTCCCTCTTCCCCCCTCCCTCTCTGAGGACAGTTATCCTCGCTTTCTCTTTATGTGTAGTGTGGCTTTTGGGGTGATATGAGTGACCACCTTGGGATTTTTTTTTTTTAGGATTTATTTATTTATGCATACAAGAACTGGGGTACAGGCCAGAGATGCAGGGGGATGAGAGCATTCACCAGAGATAGCGGGGACCAGAACAGGCAGACTGACTGAAACACACTGGTGAGGGGAGCAGTGGGCAAGACAGGAGAGGTCTGCTGCGCCATGTGGGTAGCTCCCTGGCCGGCCCGGGATCGAACTCGAGCTGCAGAGGCTGCGGATTGCTTCATAGTGCGGTGCTTAACCCCTTGCGCCACCAGGGAGGTCCCACTGTGGGATTTTTAATATTGGTATTTGTAATTTTTTAAAGCATAAGACTCACAAATAATAATTTCTTCCAGAAAGTTTACACCAGCCTAGCTTAAATGTTTGACCACCAGCCCTGCTTTTCAAACATTTGTTTCTGAGTTTAAAGATGAAATGTGCTGAGTGCTTGCTTTGGGCAAAGCACCACACTGCAATGTAAGGGGGGTTCGGAATCACAGTGCAAATAAGCCCTTCCTGAAGGAGCTTGTCCCCTAGATATGTACCTGCTGACACTCTAGCCCAACCCTGGTAGTGACTGAGCAGCAGCGTCTGGTTAGTCCAAATTGAGACACACGTGTTGGAACTAGATAGGATTTCACAGATGTGTTTAAACAGAAGGCAAGGTAGCCCAACAACTTTTATATTGATGACCTGTTGAAATGACAGTATTTTGGGCTAAGTGCAATACATTATTCAAGTTTATATCATCTGTTTCTTTTTCCATTTCAATGTGACCACTAGACATTTTAATTCTCATGTGTGACTTACCTTTTGTGCACACACACTTCTGCAGTGTTGCTGCTTCTTTGCAGCGCATCACTTAGGGAAATTCTCCATCTGCCCAAAGGCCGCTCAGTGTTTTCCTCCTGAATACTCCTGTGCAGAACCACAAACCAGCAAACAGTAACAAAGGGTAACAGGACAGGAAGTCAGAGTATATGTTTCTTATTAGTCCTTTAACTAGCCCATTATTATGTAAATAGGTGACTAGCTAGCGTGCTTTCTTCTTATAAGATATGATTAAAAAATGAAAAATGGTAGTAAACCTCAGGTTCCTGGGTACCTAGAATAGAAATGAAAGGAAAGGAGAGAGGTGGGGGACGAGGGCCGTCCAGCGTCAGGATGACTGTACGAAGTGCATGAGGATGTTGGGAAGTATATCTAGACCATTTGTCAGGGATGATGCAGGCAGAGGAGAAAGTGCAATCAAACACTCCAAAATGCTTGTTAGAGGAGAGAATGGTGTTGATGGCAGTAGTGATGAGGTCCACTGCATTAACTGTGCATCAAGAACATTCTCCAGCACTTCTGCATGAATGCTCCAGCTGCTTTGGGAGGCAGGTGCTCTTATCACAGCCCATGTTTCAAAAGCATCAGGCCAGGAAGTGAGGGCGCAGAGGTCAGCCTCAGGCCCCACTGGTCAGGTGGTGGAAGGCTCCCCCCAAGGCGGCCCACTTCCTTTCTGTTACAAAGGAACAGGCATCCATCAGCTCAGCTCACTGGGTGCTTAGATGGCAGCTCTCTGTGCTTTTTAACCATTTGGATCCTTGAGATTAACTTGGGCATAATTTCAGGTGATCTCCTTCTTCACTGTCCAGTAATCCCAGTAAACAAGACTTGAGGATGTGTGATGTGAAAGTCTCAGTTAAGCCCTGCTTCACTGTGCTTTCACATTTATTGCACGTTTATTATCTCACCCGTGCCTTACCAAGCCCTTTGAGAAATTAAGGGCAAGCAATTACTTTGCTCATTTTATAAAATTAGCAGCTGAGGTTTCAAGAGGTTTATTGACCTTTGCAAGGCTACAGAGCCAGTAACTGGGCTTCTAGAAGGAGAATGCAGCCCTAGTGGCCAGAGTGGCTGCCCAGGGCAGTGAGGGGCCACGCCAAGCCAGCCTTGGGACCTGGCTTTGCACTTAGCAGCCGGAACTTTGAGCACTGACTCACACAGCGTCCAGCCAGAGAAGCAGTATTTCCCTCGAGCATTTCATCGAGGGACCTGTTACAGGAGGTGGGGAACCCAGGAGGCCCATTGGGGAATTGGTAATGCCTCCCAGAGATGAGCCCAGCAAAAAACCATGCCTGAACCCAGGAGCTGTGGCCCCTTAGAAGAGAGATACCCTCCTTTGCCCTGCAAAGAGAGGGGCAGCAACCGCCCAGCTTCACCCTGCCTCCTGCACAGCCTCCGGTCTCTGCCAGAGCCTCAGGGCCACGCTGAGCAGGTCTGCAGAGGCCACCTCCCCCATGGAGCAGAGAGCGAGGGAGCCAGCCGCTTGCCTGGTCAGCTGTTCAGCCTCTCGAATGGAGGTGATAGGTCCTGCCTTACGGAGGTGAGGATTCAAAGAGATGATGTTTAGAAAATGCCTGTGCCTACTAGACACTCATCAAAGGTAGCCTCCCCCCTCCCCTTTGCTTCATGGGAACAGCCCTTGAGACCAGAGCATCTTAGGTGTGTGACGGCAACATTTGCCGCCGAGCCAGGTTGTGATTCTGGTATATGTCACATTTCACTTCCTTCATTCTTTTTGGCATTTTCTTCTTTCTCAACTCAAAGACATTCCATACATTATTTAAATCTAAGACACTCCCCATTTTGTCCAGGGGGTAGTCGGCTGCAGGGGCCAGGACTTCTTAGAGGGAGCCGATACAGGCCCCATAGAGGGCTGATCCCCATGTTCCTCGTCCCATCTTATTTTGAAAAGTCTTTGGTCTCAAGTTTTAGTCTAATTAAATTAAAAACTACTTTCCAATAATGCCTTCAAAATCAAGACTAAATTACTCAGAAAACAAATTTATAATTGGAATAAACATGGTTCAGCTCTAACTCCAGCTCTTTTCAGAGAACAAAATGTGATTTCTGTGTGGCCATTATAATTTCCAGTAAACCCAAGTCAATTTTATATCATATTTGGGTTAGGGAAGGAAGGGAGATGCATCAAAGCAGCTCAAAATTATAAACTTTTCGCTAATCTAATTTTAGATGCATTTCATAAAGACCGTGAGCCACAGACTCAACTCCGCAATTTTATAAACATTTCTCAACGTGGAGAGCGCATTTTGAGGTGGTGTGGGATAGAGTCCTGGATTGTTAATGGTGACACATGACAGTGATGATATAATGCATTTGTGTTTTGATTTAAATGAAAACGACAATATACATGCATATTGGGGGGCTGTGGAGGCGGATGGTCTGATCCATGGACAAATGCATGCATGGTCTGTTAAGGTGATCAGCGGCCTCACTCCTTGGTACAGTTCCAAGAACTCACACTCCGCCTCCAGTAGCTCCCTAAAAACTTTGTCCCCTCTGTGAGAGGCTCCCACACCTCTGTACCACACCCAGCCGCTGTCACCCCCATTTGTGTATTGTTTTCCCTTAGGTAGGCTGCACAGGCATTGCTCTGAGATTTGCAGGAAGGCCATACAGGAGAGGCTGAATTGAGAAGGGAAATCTGGATCACAGCATTCGAGGGTGTGTGGTGTGCCCAGGCTGGTGCCTGTGGAGCCCCATTTCACGGGAATTATGGGAGATCAGGACCCTGCACAGCCAAGCTGGTGGTTGCGTCGTGTTCCCAGTGACATCCATGCAGACCAGAGGGGAGCTCCAGCTGGACAAGGACCCAGTTCTAGCCAGACAAGCTAAGGCCCCATCCCATTAAGGGAAGGAGGGTAGGGAGAGCTGTCCCCCGCCTCAGGCAATAAATGAGCAGCCTGAGGTCCCTGCCCAAACCAGACCTTACACACTGGTAGAGCTGGGTCCAAGGGACCATCACGCTGGACAAGGTGTCACCTGCAAGTTGGAGGTGTCCAGATCGACCTCCTGGCAGTCAGGAAAGTAATGTGCCTGTCGCTGTGATTTAACCTTGGTCATGTCTGAATTTCCAGTGCTTAAAACTCAGTAAGGACTTAACACATTATTAATGAATAAGGTCACTTTCAAGTAGAGGGACCATGTGTTTCAGTTTGCCCAGGACAGTCCCTGTCTGGTGGCATTATTATTAATAACCACTTTCATGTCCCAGTTTATCTTTTTTTTCCTTGAAGACACTTGAATTTACTAATAAAGACAACCAACATTCTCCTTGTACTTTTATTTACATTTATTAAGTATTTGCTTCTTCACTTTTTCTGGGGTAGCTTTTCTTCAGTGTGACCTCCTCTTCTGGTTTAGAGCAATCTGCTTGTTTCAGCCAGTGTCATCCCTGTGGGGGGGCTCCCACGGGGCTACCTCCCACCAGGCGCCCTGGCAGCTCTGTAACCCATCCCAGGGCTCTGTTCTCCTGCATGTGCCAGTGACCCAGAAACCACGCCTCAACCTTCACGTCCAGCGCTTCTCCCTGCGGGTTCGAGTGTGTGCAATGGAGGTTCAGCGCTCCTTTTGGGAGCCTGCTGTGGCCTGGTCCTCTGGACAGTGACAGCCTCCCGGTACTTGGCTTTTCAGATGTGATCCCCTTGGTGGCCTGGGCAGTTCCCTGAGTGTTGAGGGAGATTTGCAAGACTTTGTAGAGTCAAGTCAAGGGTCAAGTGAGTAGGGAAACCATTTTCAGAGATCACCTGAGGCCACTTTGGGAAGTAGAGTGGTGGCGACTGGGGAAATTCTTGAGAATTCTGAAATATCCCAGGTTCAGTGTCTGCCTTGGGGGAAGGTAGTCCCCCGTTGCTGCGGGGTGTGGGGGCTGCAGGCTGTGGGGGCTGCGGGGCTGTGGGCTGCGGGCCTTCTGCCTGGGGCGCTGCTTCAGTGCCCAGTGCGCTCTCTCTGAGCAGCTCCTCTCAGAAGCCTGGGCCTTAGCGAGTCAGTGCAGGTTGCATAATGGGCCAAAGGGTGAGCTTTAAAATGCTCAGGAGTCAAATCCCTATTTAAAAGTGCTGCTTGGTGGGCCTCCCCTGGTGGCGCAGCGGTCGAGCGCTGGGCTGTGCAGCCTCTGCAGCACTGGTTTGTTCCCAGGCCTCCGACGAGGGTCCCACAAAAAAAAAAAAAAAAAAGTGCTGCATGGTGTAGCTGACAGAGTCTTGGAATAAGGTCAGTTTCCTGCTTAGTAAGGGATTTTGGTGATTAGTTTGCAAGTAGACAGAGAATTGGTCCTTGTTTTTTTTTTTAACCCTTGGATAACTTGAATGAAATAAGATACAGTGTAATTAAATACACCCTTTTAAGCTTAGGTGATAACACCTTTATATAAAATCTAAGCATGCCTTATCAATGCGTATACTGGGTTCTCATACCAGTAGCCTGAAGAATGTTAATAATAAGCCTTCTTTCTAGTTCTAAGTCTCAAAAGTTTGCAGGGTTTGCTTTGTGGGATTGCCTGACCTTCTTGGCTTTATATTCCCAGTTCAGAAAGTTCTGTTTGGAATGAGTTTCATTCCTGCTGGAGGGAGTCAGGGCTTACAGCAGTGAGGGCTGGAAATGATGGCCCAGGATTTCATCGAAGCAGTTAAGGTTGCTTGAGTCCCTGGCAGTATAGACTACTTAAAATGCATTAATGATGAGATTTTACTGGTTTTTAAAACTGCTTTTCATTTTAGTTTGATGAGACAATTAATTTGCAGGGGACTTGTGGTTTTAAAAGGGTATATCAAGACGATGGCAGAACCGGACTTTCTGCAGTCCAAGTTGGCACGGCTCAGCCTTGCAATGGCTTGGGAGTAACAGCTCCAGTCTTATGGATTCCTGCCATGCAGCCTTTGTCATTTCTATTGATTTCTTATCCCAAGTGTGGCTTTTAATAAAAAAGTCGGGTTTACTGTGGGTGTAGCATAAAGTGTGTTGGTGTTATTGAGGTAAGTAAAGTGGACACACAGATTATGATGGTCACCTGGGCTACTTAAGGTATGCACAGTGGCTGTGTTAGAAAAATTCTTTATTTGGGCCTCCCCGGTGGCGCAGCGGTTGGGCGCTGGGTTGCGAGGCTGCCCGCGGCCTCTGCGGCGCCGGTTCCATCCCCGGCTGCTCCCGGCCACTGGAGGAGGGTCCCGCGTGGCGCGCAGACCTCTCCTGCCGCCCGCTGCTCCCCTCAGCGGTGTACTTCGGTCCTTCTGCCTGCCCTGCTCCCCGCTCTGGCTCTGGTGAGTTCTCTCACCCTCCCGCGCTTCTGACTGTACCCAGTGCATGTATAAACAAAATGAACAAATAAACAAACAAATAAATAAATAAATAAAACATGCCTCTATTTAAAAAAAAAAAAAAAAGAAAAATTCTTTATTTGCATATAAAGCCTGTAAGTAGGAAAGCAGTGGTTTTGGAATTGACTGACTTTAAATTTTTTCAACAATTGGAAAAAAAATGGAAGGCAACAATATGTGCTGTGCTATTTGGAGATAATTGTAACTGTTTAAAAAGTTGTTTTAAAGCACACAGGTTCCTATCTGTGTTTGAAATGATGGTGCTTTCAGTGATAATCTTTGAAGTTCATTTTTTCATTCATTCAGGGAGGGGGATAAACAGTATAACATTTAAATATGTCATAAACTCTAGTTCCATCTCATTAAATTGTTAAGGCAGAAAAAATAGCCACCCAGATGGGCTGTTGAGTCTCAAAGTTGGAGTAAAAGTGAGGCCTTTTTCATTTCTTGACCTTTTAAACAAGGTGAGTTGTGGTGAGTTGTGCCGTGGGGGGAAATCATGTGGTTATCAGTCTTATGCTTACTCGTACTTTTTCTGTCTGTGGCACAGGAGCGTGCACTTGCCAGGCAACAGAGGGTTTCCGGGCAGAAGGGCTGACTCCTTTCCCACAGCAGCTGGGGCCTCACCCTGCAGTGTAGCCTGCAGGCTTACATCAGGCCTCCTGCCTGCCTCCCCTTATCCTGTCCCATACCCTATGAACGGCGTCAGACATTGCAGGCCTTTTCCTGTCTCATGTCTGTGCATATGCTGTTCCCTCTGCTCACCCATTCCCTTCTTTTCATTTTCCATCAGGATCCAGCTAAAAGTCACCCGCTAAGGAAGAGGTCATGATGACCCTATCTCCTCTTGCTCTCCCAAGAATTTTGTTCCTTCAGATATATGTCCCCTCTTCCCTGCCTCATTAATTTTTCCTTCTGTATTGGATAAATCCCTTCAGCCCAGAAACCTGCTCTAGTATCTCCCATCTGAACAAACACACACTTTCCATCCCATTCATTTCCCTGGCTCCTTCTTCACAGAATTATCTACACTCGCTGTCTCCATTCTTCACTTCCCTTTCAGTCTCAGCTCATTCCAGAAGTCCTTCGAACTTGCCAAGGTCACCAAAGAACTCTGCTGGCAAGTCTTACACATACCTCGCTAACATAATATCTAAAGGCAGTAAAGGCGCGTGTGACATGCAGAAAGGAAAAAGTAAAATGGCAGATGTGAATCCAGCTATATAAAAACAATGTTAAACGTGAATGGAATAAATTATCCAAGAAAAGACAGAGATTGTCATCCTAGATTTAAAAACAAAAGGTCTAGCAAGTATTGTCTACCCTTTTGATTCAAAGATACAAAGAAGCTCAAAGGATAGGACAACCATACATAGCTGGAGAGGCTACGCCAATATTGAGCGTATGTCATTTTCCTGACCTCCCCTTTCAGAAGCATTGACTGTCCTCCTGTTATTTAAACATTTTATTCTTGGCTGTAATACCATAGGCTCCTGGAGTCCCTGTGAATCCCTCACTTCTGTTTTCTTCCTCTTTTATTGGTCCCTCTTTCTCCACCCAACCTAAAATATTGGAATGCACCAAATTCCATCCGGGCTCATCTTCTCTTCTGTCCCTGCTCCTTCACTAGATAATCTCATGAGGCCACCAGCATGCTGTGGCTTCCAAATTTCCATGTGTAGCTTGACCTCTCTCCTGATTTCCAAATTCATATATTAAACTGCATATTTCACATTTCCACTTGGATATCTGTAGGCATCTCAAATGTACCATGTGCAAAACAAACCTACTGATTTTTCACCAGAAAACTATTCCTTAATCTTCCTCATCTCAATAAGCAGCACCTTTGTGCACCATTTAAGCAAGCTGGAAACAATTTCCATTAGAGTCCTCCTTTTCTCTCATATGCTACCTCCAGTCAATCTGCAAGCATTGTCAGCACTGTCTTTTCAGTTATCCTGACCATCCCTCTCCACCTCTGTTGTCACCCCCATGGCCCTGGCTGCCATCATCCTAGGTCTGGGATGCTCTCTCCCTACCTCTGCTCTTAGCCACTCTGATCCACTCTCTAATTGGTACTGTTTTAAAAGGGTCAATCAGACCACAGCATCCTCCTTCAAGGAGTGGCCTCTAAGCTCAAATCCAAATGCCTTCTCTATGGTTCTATAGGATTTGACCTGTGCCTGAATCTGCAATTTCATTTTCTTCCAGTCTCACCCAGCTCACTGCACTTGAACCAGGGTAGTGTCCTATTAACCCTGGAGTGCTCCCAGGTCACCAGAGGGACTACTCCACTGACTGCTGGCATTACTTTAGCCAGGGGCATAGAATATAGACTTGGCCCAGTCCCTTAAAAAGTTCACTTTCTACTTGAGAAGATAAGCTTAACCCACATCAAACAATTAGAGTACAGAATACACTATAATTAAGTGTTAAATTACAGGGTAGAGACTTTAAATACTGTATAAGCTTGGGGAAGAGAAGACATTAAGGGCTGGACGCCTGTAGACTCATGAATGGCTTGGAACTTGAAAGAATATTTTGTAAAAAGCTGAGTTTCCCTTCCATATGATTCATTAATTTCTTTCTTTTTCTGATTTAATGGTTCCCCCTATAGTCACGCTAATTTCATATGCAAGCCATTGGATTAAAGAAAGGCCCCATGAAGAAAATAATAAAATAATTGCATAATAAATTGTCAGTGAAGGAATTTTCCTTACAGTTTAATTTTGAAATAGTTGGGGCGGTATTAAAATTTCTGGCTGAAACCACTCCTGTTCTTTTGCTGTGCCGGATGTACCTCAGGGCAGTAGGTCTGCCTGCACATGGGTTTCTGTGGAACTTTTCCTTCCAACTCCTTACTACCCCTGATGGGTTTTTCTCCTTAACCCCCAGCAATGCCACATCTAAGCATAAAAAATGAAGGAAATAATTGCCTCCTGAAATAATCCTGAAATAGTGAAGAACAAGTCCAGTTTAGGGAGAGAAATTGTAATTGAGCAGTTACTCTTAGAATTGATCACATTCCGTGATTTGACTTGCAGATATTTTAAAAATATTTTAAAATTCAGTACAATTTACCAGTTATTAACAGTAACAGTTTTGTAACCACATCTTGATATAACTTTGTAGTGAACGAAGTCAGCACTCTTTACGATGTGTTAAAGAAGGAATTACAGTATACACAGTTGAGAAACACCGACAGTTTTCACACCAAAGTGGGCCACTTAAGTGCCATTATTATAGATCATAAATTAAAATTCATTAGCATCAATATTTTCACTGGAATGCAAAGTATCTCTCGAGTCGTTTATAGGAGCTCAGCGCTCACCATTAACTTTTTCATTACTGGAGAAAGCCAATGAATTTTATTGCAGTTTACATTGGACACAGATGTACATTATGGTTTTATAAATTTATTTAGAATACATCTCTCAGTAGTAGTACAAGTGTTTTACAAGAAGAGTGTTGTCATAAAAGTCTCCTTCATAATCTCAGATTTTGTAATGAAAGTGACTGTTGTTTTAAGACAGGTGTGACCCCTTACACTGATGAACTGGGAGCTTTAACCTGACCTTGAAAGCTTCATTTTACAGGAAACGGGATTTGTTTTCTTTATAAGGAGCTGTTTGGAACACTATAGGAAATAACCTGGGAGGAGGAATCACCTGAGTAATTCAGCTGTGCTTGCATCAGAATCATTTATTTTTTGAAGAGAATCGTAATGGGATCATTGCTTCATTTTTTTCCTTTTCATATATGATTTCTTATATGTGAGTTAAATTGTAACTTTAACCAAATGGGCGGGGTTTAAATAAGAAATGGTTTACTTATTTGTGGCCTACAGATGTAGCGCTGCAACCTTCTGAAGCTTTATTTTGAGAGGGCATCTGGCTGTCTTTGATATTTCTCCAATGTATTTTGGACATCCCACCCATCTAGTTAGACCCAAAACGCTTACAATAGCATTAAATAGTTAAATAAGACCCAGAGAAAGTGCTGTTCATTCTGTTTCTTTTAGGATGGGAAAAACTTTCAACAACCCCCTCAGTGATCAGCATTGAAATTACACTTTTATGATGGTGGTTCTTTTTATTTTTCTTTCATAAAGAAATCTTTTCAGCCCAGAATGTATTTATTAAACGGAGTCTAAGGCAGAGTGTACATAATTTCAGGCATCGCTTAGACCACTTTCCAAATACAAACTTATTTCATCATTATAACAGCCCTATGAATAGATACTATGCATAGTACATGGGGGGAGGTTAGGTGTTATTTTGGTGTCTATTTTATAGGTGGGGAAACTGTAGCACAGACAATTCACATCCCGTGGACCATCATATTTCAGTGGGTGATTCCTAAATCAGAATAGAAACTATTGGACTATTTCATTCTGCCTTTGTGTAAAGAAAACCATTGTGTAGCTACAAATAAGAGCTCTTTCTATGATTGATTTTGCTGTTTTTATTATTAAAATGCTATTACCTATATCCAGAAAGCATGTAGCTTCCTTTCCCTTTCCTGTCTCTGTTTTGCATTTCTCACTTGGGTAATCTTAAAATTTCCTTTACAACCCTGTAAAATATTTGTTCTTTGCCTTAAACTTTTATGGCCCGCATTCCCTCATAGGAAACGATCATCTTTTTCTTTGTTTTCTACAGTTTATGTTAATAAGCCGTTATGTTAAGCTTTGTAGAGGAAGCGAGTGGGTTGGCAGATCACTCTCAGAATCCATCTGAAACCCTCCTGCGATCCCTCACAGAGCTAGCTTGGGGATAGTTTTGTCTTTGGAAGAACAGGGAAAATTAAAGGCTATAGCTCTTTAGAAGACAAACGTTTCTTGTAAAAGTATCGTACATATATTACATTTGCTTGCAAAGTGGGTTGAGTAGACAATCTGTGGCTACATATAAGTAGGTCACCTGTAATCCACCACTGTGAGTCTTACCTGTCGATAACTCACTTTTTCACTCTGGCTGCCTTGAAACGTTTCTCTCGTACTTGTTTTTCAGCAGTGTCTGCTCTGTCTAGGGATGTGTATGTGAGTGACCCTGCTTGAGTTTCTTGGATGTGACTTTAGAAAGTCCTAGGACATTATTTCTTGAAAGATTTCTTCTGTCATATTCATTCTCTCTCTCTTTTCCTGCCAGGACTCTATTTCCATGTTAGTCAACAGCTCTCAGATTCACTATTTTGTATTTTTTTTAATCTCCTGTCTTCTAGTTCATTGATTCTCTGCTTGAGTAAGCACATGAGTAAATATGCTTGGAAGTCTATTAAAGGAATTCATTATCTCTAATATGTGGGGTTTTTAGACAACATTTCCATCAGATTGTTCTTTATACTCTCTGTCTTTCTGCTGAAAGGTCTCATCTGATTGTGAATATTGTCCAGTAGATTCTCTCATATATGAATGACAATTATTTTAAAGTTCCTGTCTCGTGCCAACATCCTGGCACCTCTGAGTCTGGCTGGTGATTATCGTTGGACAGTGGGTTTTCCCCAGTCTACTTCTGCATCTCTATAACTTTTACTGAATGTTTGATAGCATATTTAACAGAGACTGAGTTAGATAATATTTATGCTCAGAAGCATAAATGGTCCTGCCTCCTCTTCCAGGTCACTAGTGCTGGAGAAATGAGTCTGTATAGTCAATAATTGGGCTGAACCTGTGTTGTCTGATGCCTTTGTCACCTTCCCCATAGCTCAGGCTTCACATTCCTCTCCTGGGGGCCACCGTGGCCTGTGTCCAGGTGGGGGCTAGGCCCCTTGAGGGCCCGCTTACTGTCCTGCTTTCCCTCAGCTTCCATCTAGAATGCTGGTGTCAGAGAGGTCTCCCCATCCCTTGCCCCTCCTCCACAGTAGACCGCTTGCTCCTTGGCACTTGCCTTCTGGTGGAGTCAGGGAGAACCCTTAGTCCTTTGGTCTAGATTCGGTCTTAGGCAGCCCATGGACCTGGGCCTCAGCATTCCTGCCCTGCGCCCCAAAACACCCCAGCATCCTTTTTCTGCCTCTCTCCTGATGGTAGCACAGAGTTCTGCTTTTGTTGGTGCAGGGTCCTGAGTGCAAGAGGCCCTTCTGCCCCTTGGGAGTTAGATCTTTGTTTGGCTGCAGAAGTAGATGAGTTTTGCTCCTTCCCTTCCCCATGTCCCTGGGAGGAAGAGGGTCTGTTACCCTCCCCCGGTGGTTTGAGGCTTTTGCTTCATATTAGAGGATGGGTGTGGGACAGAGCTACATGCTGACCCCCAGTGGGAACTACCCTACTCAGGTGGGGGCTCCCTGCCCTGTTCTGTTCCCAGCCTTTCTCACGAGCCCCCACAAGGAGCACTTAACAAATGAGAGCAAGGGCCTCCCCGATGGCGCAGCAGTTGAGCTCTGGGTTGTGAGGGTCCCACATGGTGCGCGACCTCTCCTGACGCCCGCTGCTACCCTCAGCAGTGTGTTTCGTCAGTTTGCCTGTTCTGTTCTCTGCTCAGGCTCTGGTGAATTCTCTCACCCTCCCGCGCTTCTGACTGCACCCAGTGCTTGTAAAAATAAATAAATAAAAATCTGAAAAAAAAAAAAAAAAACACCAAAAATAAACAAATGAGGACACGCTCTCCCTGTGTCTGGGCTCCCAGTTACGCTCAACTGATAGACTCACCTGCACTTAACCTTGAGGAATTCCTTAAAATTTTAGATGATTTATTTTTCCCTGCTTCCTCCCATGCGGTGCCAGAACACGAGGCCGCTTCTGTGGCTTGTGTCCTCCGGGAGGGGCTGGTCACTTTCTGCAATCCAGTTCCTGTGGTTGCCTTGTGGCCACAGTTCTCCAGTGGGAAAAACTGCGATTTGGTAGCTTCCCTCTTTCTCATTTGAGTAGGAGTAAAGTTCTCGTTGGCTTTCTGCATTTCCATTCAGCGCGGGGACACCTCTGGCCTTCACTTCCTGACTTGTAAGCACCTGTCTGTTCCCAAGCCATTGGCGAATCTGTATCCTCGTAAGCTCCTTGCCAGACTTGCCCAGGGCGAGCTGCTGGCCAGTGTGGGGGGCAGCCTGGGCCGTTCAGGCCTCCCTGTGAGCGCCAGTGGCTTTTGATCAACTCGGTTTTTCTTCAAGTTACTTTATTCTATTTCAGTTCATCTTATAAGATGACCTTCGGAACCATCTTTTCCTCCTTCGGAGCCTCCCTCTTTTTTACTTACCTTGGAGAACTCAGCAAGGCTTTAAGGATGTGAAAAGCCTTGCAAGGTAACCCCAACGTGCCCGCATGGCCTACTCCTCCAGTTTTCAGTTCAGAGTTATTGTTACTGAACTGAAGCAAGGTTGACCCAGTTGTGCACATTCAATGGGTCTCTAGCTGTTGGGGGTGGTGGTGGTGGGGGGCTGTTGTTTTGTTTTCATGAAGGACAGAGTTTTTTTTTTATAATTTTTTTTCCCCAAAGATTTATTTATTTATTTATACAAGCACTGGGTACAGTCAGAAACGCGGGAGGGTGAGAGAATTCACCAGAGCCAGAGCGGGGAACAGAACAGGCAGAAGGACCGAAGTACACTGCTGAGGGGAGCAGCGGGCGGCAGGAGAGGTCTGCGCGCCGTGTGGGACCCTCCTCCGGTGGCCGGAGAGCAGCCGGGGATCGAACCGGCGCCGCAGAGGCTGCGGGCAGCTTCGCAACCCAGCGCTCAACCGCTGCGCCACTGGGGAGGCCTGGACAGAGATTTCTTTAACCTGGTGTTTCTCAACTCTGTAATCCTAGGCTCACTTTGATAAGCATAAAAATCCCATACCCTTTTTCGGTGCTATTTATGTATCAAATTAAATCACTTGGCTGAGAATAAAGCCGAATCACTTGGCTGAGGTAAGCCACTACTGGGTCTCCTTCCATCTCCCTCCACTGCTGCTCCCCTCACTTGCCAGCATCCCAGCCTAGGTCCTTCACTGTTTCAGTCCATGTATTGAATCTGGATATTGAGTCATCATTTTTTCATGATGTTTCCTGAAAAATAATCAAACCGCATATGAAAACAAATCAATTTTGAAATACAAGAGAGAGGGAGTGGGGCCCAGGAGGCTGTCTTCCTATTCCAGCAGGGCATAGGCTAGCTCTGTGCCCCAACTCCAGACTGACTCCTCCAGCGCGTCTCCTGTTCCCCAGAACCAGCTAGATCAATGGACCCCTGCCAAGCACTTTGTTGCCAGCAAAGGAAACAAGGCCTATCTATTTGTTACCTCATTTCAGGATGAGAATTTGTGGAATGGCCTATGCTCATTTATGAAATTGCCACTGCTTAAGTGTCCCAGCTGGTAGTTTCAGTGGCAAACTTCCCTTAAATGAGGTAGGCAGTGCGGTTAGGAATATGCATGTCTCTCCATAGGACTCAGTATGGCTATTTCCGTTTTCTTAATGTTAACTATGAATTCTGTAAACATTTTTTTTAAAGATTTATTTATTTATTTATACAAGCACTGGGTACAGTCAGAAGCGCAGGAGGGTGAGAGAATTCACCAGAGCCAGAGCGGGGAGCAGAGCAGGCAGACTGACGAAATACACTGCTGAGGGGAGCAGCAGGCGGCAGGAGAGGTCTGCGCACCATGTGGGACCCTCCTTCAGTGGCCGGGGAGCAGCCAGGGATCCAACCGGCCCTGCAGAGGCTGCAGGCAGCTTCGCAACCCAGCGCTCAACCGCTGAGCCACCGGGGAGGCCCTCTGTAAACACTTTTACTCTTCCTGAATTTGCTGTGGTAATGAGAAGTTGGTCTAGTCTCTTTAAGTTCTCCGCATTACTTGTAAAATTATTTGTGCTATAGAATTATTATTCCGTAAATAAGTGTTGGTTAATGTATAAATGGACCTTTAAGTTTCTTTCCAGGTCTAAATTTTATGATTCTTTAAACCTGTGGGAGCCGGTTCCCTTTCAAACTGGGCACTTGCTTTATTCTCCTCCTCTTGATGTTAATAGGAGCTGATGTTAAAAATATGTTAATAAATTTGTCCACTGGTGTTAACCCACTGGCTCTTAGCCTGTGGGCAAGTTTGCATATTGTTCTGTTCCCCCTCAGAAGTTGTAGGTGACAATGTAACAGACAGCCCTGAAATATCATTTATCCCATTTAAAGGTATTTTGAGGAATCTTCATCTCTGTAAAAATCTGTGCTGTTTTTTTCCCAGCTTTCAAGTGCTCAGTGCATATAAGTTAAATGTATCTAGTTTTCCTTCAGTTAAAAAAAAAAAAGCTATAGCATCTACAGTTTGATCACTCTTCATTGTTACATTTAAGCCAGTTGACATTGAAACTGCATAGCAAATAGATACCAACTGTGCTGCTGACCTGCTGCTTAGCTGACCCAGTTCCTGGCCACTGCTGGGCTAAAAAGCAAAACCTGAGAGAATCGAGTAGAATCAGGTAGAGATTGTGGAATCAGGCAGGTTGGCAGCCCAGATCTCCTGCGCTTGAACCTTGCTTCTTCACTCCCACACGAGTGCTTCCGCCCTCCTCTGCCTTGACATCCACCTGTGAACTCTGAAGCCAGCTCCCCTTCTGTCTTGAGGCAAGTGCCCTCCTTTATTGTTGGTCCCTAACAGCAGGGAGGGAGATACAGACCTTTCATGCAGCCCTCCATGTGCGATGGCCAGGATGGCTCTGGGTTAACAGCAGAGCGGAAAGAAGAGAGGGGAATCGTCTGCTGTCGTGACAGTAACCGCGCGTGGGTGGCTGTCCTCCTGGTGTGTCTGCAGTCAGTGAGCGGAAGGCACGATTGAGACCTGAGCTGCTTGTGAGAAGCAAGGCAGTGATCTTGAAGCTGCAAGTATGGCGTGTAAGATGCTGTGCGTGTGTGAGCGTGTGTTTGCTACTCACCTACCTCCCAGTTCAGCTTTTTCCCTCTTAATAGCAAAGAAACCTTTGAATTGGAAGCTAATCAGCTGTAGTAAATGAGAATGTGGTGGTAGAATATTAATCAATATGTTCAAACGACAGAATAAAAGATTACAATATTGTGAATATGTTTTGATGGATAAACGCCTCCATTTATCTTTGTGACTTCTTACTAGTGGCATCCTTGAGACACAATTTATAAGAATTAGAAAATTCCTTTGCTTACTTAGGACATTGTCTTTAATAAAGGCAAATTGTGCCTTTTTGAAAGGTAAAGACAGCCTCTGTCCTGAAAAATAGGAAATTTATACATTCGTTTCACACCCTTGTGTGTGGCTGATTACAAATTCAATTTCATGCCAACTCACTGGAGTAGACAGAGCACGGTTCTTGCACTAGGGATTTGGAGCAGCTATAATACAACCTAGCTTTTGGATGCCAGTCGCCACTGTTCTTGCGTCTTTTGCACTTCATTGTTCTAAGGATGCACTTTAAAGACATACCCTGCCTGTGGCTTTTATGTTTTATCTTAGCATTCAGATCACAAAAGCCTCTGTGGTTCACTTTGAAACTTTGAGGGAAATGATGCCCACATGATTTAAAGTTTAAGTTTAATTACCTTCTGCAAATTGCTTTGGGAAGTATAGGTAGTCAAAGAGTAAAAGTGGTTTTCAATTTCAGACAGAGAATATCATAATCGCTTTTTGAAATAGAAAGGTTTTATTCAAAATAGATTCTCTCCAGAGCAGGAAAGTCAGAATTACCTTTCTATAACATTTGGCATGTCCTTTTCCTTATTGCCATGAAAGCTGTACAACCCACACTGTCATCTCCTTCTTTATTTATGAGTATAATGACTTATTGAGAATTTTCACATTCTCTTAGCCTTCTTAAAAGACAACGTCATGTTTTAGGTTAAAATTATAGAAGATGTCATGAGGTCTTCTGTACGGGGAAAGAGGACTTAAACCTACACAGTCTGCCACCTAAGGTGGGCACACGTTATATTATATAGGAAAGTGGAGGAATGAGTTATTGGTGCAGAAAACTTCTTTGGAAATAGGCACTGACTGAAGTTTTGCAGTTGGTACTATTGTCCTGGAGAGCTCTGGAATACTGGCATTAGGTGACAGTGTTCTTTAGCGCTGATCAATAATGTTAATAAATGCACCTCTGGCTGTAATCTAGAGCCCTTACCCAGATGTCATACAACTGCAGCAGTAAAATCATATCTTTTTTTAAAAAAAGATTTATGTATTTATGCATATAGGAACTGGGGTCTAGGCCAGAGGTAAGTGGATTCACCAGAGACAGAAGGGGGAGCAAAACAGTTTCACTGAAATATGCTGCTGAGGGGAGCAGCGGGTGAGACAGAAGAGGTCTTTTGTACCATGTGGGTGAGCTCCCTGGCTGGGGATTGAATTTGTGCCACAGTGGCTGGTGATAGCTTCATAGTGCTGAGTCTTTAACCCCTGCACCACAGGGGGGCCCTATCTGAGGTATTTTGGATCATGATTCATGTAACTTGAGACTCTGAAGAGTCAGGAGTTTCTACTGGATTCTAGTATCTACTCATTTACATACGTTAGTGGTTTGTACTTAGCTGTCTGGTCATTTGGTAGATATGGTTTCCAGAAATAGCCCAGATCCTAATGAATCCCCAGTGGTCTGAAAGTGATTTACACACTTTAATATACCCCCATCACCTACAGCATTGCCTAAATGCCAGGTCCTGGGCACCACTCCCTGGAGATCTGTTCCACCAGCCTGGGATCTGCATCCAGCAACCTAGGTGATTCTGAGGCATGAGGCACCGTGGTCTATGCCTTGAGGAGCACTGGTGTGGGGGATGTGTGTCCAGGCAGGGCTCGTCTCCTGGTGTGGCTGTGCAGGCCTCGCGCTCAGGATGGCCTTGTACTTGCCATGATGTTCTTCTGTTCATTGCCTTCTTGAAATTCATAATTTTTGAACGGGGAACTCTGCACTTTGATTCCCCTGAGCACTGCAAATTATGTAGCCAGTTCTCTGTGCAAAATTTTATTGTGTGTTACCGAAATTGTTTTGTCTTGACATTCATGGATTGCAATTATTTCATAATGATTTCTTACCTGTTTATGTTAGCCTGCAAAGTACAAGCCCCTGCCAAGCTTTAGATGTGAAGGAGCATCATTCATCACAGGACACAGACGAGGGATTCCCAAGGAAATTAAATGCTTATTCCTAAATGGAACATCAAGACTTAGCATATTACATATAATACCACTTTTCTGTTATTCTAATACACTATTTTTATTTTTCTGCCCAGGATGGCACAAAACAGAAAAGAGAACGGAAGAAGACCGTCTCCTTTAGCAGCATGCCCACGGAGAAGAAGATCAGCAGTGCCAGTGACTGTATCAACTCAATGGTCGAGGGCTCAGAACTCAAAAAGGTTCGCTCCAACTCTAGAATTTACCATAGGTATTTTTTACTGGACGCCGACATGCAGAGCCTGAGGTGGGAACCATCTAAGAAGGATTCTGAGAAAGCCAAGATTGACATCAAGTCCATCAAGGAAGTGAGGACAGGGAAGAACACAGACATTTTCCGCAGCAATGGCATCTCTGACCAGATCTCTGAAGACTGTGCGTTCTCTGTCATCTATGGGGAGAATTACGAGTCCCTGGATCTGGTCGCCCACTCGGCTGATGTTGCGAACATCTGGGTTACGGGGCTGCGATACCTCATTTCTTACGGAAAACACACACTTGACATGTTAGAAAGTAGCCAAGACAACATGAGGACTTCTTGGATTTCACAGATGTTTTGTGAGATCGATGTAGATAATCTGGGACATATCACTCTGTGCAACGCCGTGCAGTGTATCAGAAACCTCAATCCTGGCTTAAAAATTAGCAAAATCGAGCTTAAGTTCAAAGAATTGCACAAATCCAAGGACAAAGGTGGCACTGAAGTCACGAAGGATGAGTTTGTGGAGGTTTACCATGAGCTTTGTACGAGGCCTGAAATTTATTTCCTTTTAGTTCAGTTTTCAAGCAATAAAGAATTCCTTGACACCAAGGACCTTATGATGTTCCTCGAGGCGGAGCAAGGGGTGGCACATATCAATGAGGAAATAAGCCTTGAAATCATTCACAAATACGAGCCGTCCAAAGAGGGTCAGGAGAAGGGCTGGCTCTCCATAGACGGCTTCACCAATTACCTGATGTCGCCTGACTGTTACATATTCGACCCGGAACATAAAAAGGTGTGTCAGGACATGAAGCAGCCTTTGTCTCATTACTTCATAAACTCATCTCATAACACGTACTTAATAGAGGATCAGTTCCGAGGCCCCTCTGATATCACGGGCTACATCCGAGCTCTTAAGATGGGCTGCCGGAGTGTGGAGTTAGACGTCTGGGACGGGCCGGACAATGAGCCCGTGATTTACACGGGCCACACCATGACCTCGCAGATCGTGTTCCGCAGTGTCATCGATATCATCAACAAGTATGCCTTCTTCGCCTCAGAGTACCCACTCATCTTGTGTCTAGAGAACCACTGTTCTATCAAGCAGCAGAAGGCCATGGTCCAACACATGAAGAAGATTCTGGGGGACAAGCTGTATACCACATCTCCCAACGTGGAGGAGTCTTATCTGCCCTCCCCCGATGTCCTGAAAGGGAAGATCCTCATCAAAGCCAAGAAGCTGTCCTCCAGCTGTTCCGGGGTAGAAGGAGACGTGACGGATGAGGACGAGGGGGCAGAGATGTCCCAGAGGGTGGGCAAGGAGAATGTGGAGCAGGCCAACAACGTGCCGGTGAAACGGTTCCAGCTCTGCAAGGAGCTGTCCGAGCTGGTCAGCATCTGCAAGTCGGTCCAGTTCAAGGAATTCCAGGTGTCCTTTCAGGTTCAGAAGTACTGGGAGGTCTGCTCCTTCAACGAAGTGCTGGCCAGCAAGTACGCCAACGAAAACCCTGGGGACTTTGTCAATTACAACAAACGCTTCCTGGCCAGGGTTTTCCCCAGCCCCATGAGAATTGATTCCAGTAACATGAACCCCCAGGATTTCTGGAAGTGCGGTTGTCAGATCGTAGCCATGAACTTCCAGACTCCAGGGCTGATGATGGACCTGAATATTGGCTGGTTCCGGCAGAATGGGAACTGTGGCTACGTCCTGCGGCCGGCCATCATGCGGGAGGAGGTCTCCTTCTTCAGCGCCAACACCAAGGACTCCGTCCCGGGCGTCTCACCGCAGCTCCTGCACATTAAGATCATCAGCGGGCAGAACTTCCCCAAACCCAAAGGCTCAGGTGCCAAAGGTGACGTGGTGGACCCCTACGTCTACGTGGAAATCCACGGCATCCCCGCCGACTGTGCGGAGCAGAGGACGAAAACGGTGCACCAGAACGGAGACACGCCCATCTTCGACGAGAGCTTCGAGTTCCAAATCAACCTGCCGGAGCTGGCCATGGTACGCTTCGTCGCGCTGGACGACGACTACATCGGGGACGAGTTCATCGGCCAGTACACCATCCCCTTCGAGTGTCTGCAGACGGGCTACCGCCACGTGCCACTGCAGTCCCTGACCGGGGAGGTGCTGGCCCACGCGTCCCTGTTTGTCCATGTGGCCATCACTAACCGAAGAGGGGGAGGGAAACCTCACAAACGGGGCCTCTCTGTGAGGAAAGGGAAGAAATCCAGGGAATATGCATCTTTGAGAACACTGTGGATTAAAACGGTGGACGAGGTGTTCAAGAACGCCCAGCCTCCCATCCGGGATGCCACGGACCTGCGGGAGAACATGCAGGTAGGTTCCTGAGTCTGTTGACTCTCCAGGCTTCCCCCGTGCCTTTGCAGGGTTCATGAATATGCAGGTGTGTGTGTGTGTGTGTGTGTGTCCACGCACATGTATTTTGCAGTGGTGGATTTGATTTTAAATCATTGGTAAATTCCAGCCGGTCATTAGAATGTTTACAGCTCGCCTCATTTTTTAATCATTTACATTTCCAGAACTAGTGGATCCTGGAAGAGTTGATAATGTGTTCGAATACAGTAGTCTGTATGCTGTGCAAATGCTGCCTCTTGGTCCCATTAATGACTCCTCGACAGTCCTACGACGTGCGACTCTCAGGCTTTTCTGGCCATCCCTCAGCTGGAACGCACATCAGCAGCCTGTAAAATAACAGCCACACGCACCCGTCCTTCCCGTTGGCGCGGCAGTGCTGGGAAGTCGTGAGCTCTTAAATGAGCCAGCATGTTTGCATATTGAGTCCTTGATTTTAGAGGACAGCTATTTAATTGTTTAAGTAAAAGACATGTGGTGTGTTTATTAGAAGTCTAAGATAATAATTACCTCTGAACTCCATAATGACTAAAAGCACTCAGTTAGGAATTATGTGTGTAATTAAGGATCGTTTGCGAGTCTAGCAGTCTGCCCATGGCCGTGGCTGCTGCAGAGCTGGGCAGCGAGGGCCAGCCTCACCCGACCATGCCTGTGGGTGCAGGATCCACCAGTCAGTGGAGTCTGAGAACAGTCAACGTGTTTCACCCATCTACCTGGCCTGTGGATATTGTATTAATAAAAGAGAAATTTTATTTCTTTCTTGCAAAGTAAAAACATAGCAGAAATGTGAGGGCTTGTTCCTTAGGGTAGGGGTGGTATGGTAAACTCTCAGCTCTGAGCAAGCAGTCATGTCCTGCCCCAAGGCTGCTGTGTGCGTGACACCGAATTCCTTGGAGGAGATTCCAGAGCATCAGTGTCATCTTTCCTAGAGCTGGGAGTTTGTGCTGAACCCCACAGAACCAGTGGGGAGAGGTGGTGCACCTAGTGCAGAAAGTGCCTGCCACTCACGGGCAGCCTGGGCCAGAGGGGGCAGCAGTGACCCAGCAGGACGTCCTGTCCGCAGGGGGAGGGAGCTTGCGCTTGGGTTGGGGGAAAGGGAAACCGACAGCAGGTACAGGTGAATCAGCAGGTTGGGCCTCTGCAGATGCCAGCCCATACTGGGGAGAAAATTAAACAAAGAGGTGGGATAGTGACTGGGGGGCCCACTTTGGCTACCCCACTGATGTTATAAGCCATCAATGTCCAAGTGACTTTGAGCAAAATGATATATAGTTTGATGTTCAAAGCAACATTAATGAAAAGAAAATGTTTATACTTGAAACTAAAATGTTGTTCCTTTCCAAGAGCCTGGGTCTTGGACAGTAGAAGGCATGGAACTCAGGGGACTTGATCCCTCCCTACCTGAGGACAGCTGTGCTCAGCCCAGGTGGGCCTGGAATAACATGCCGGACTCCTGTTTAGAGTACAGTTCACCTGCTTTTATAGCAGAGTCCTCAACAGTAGCAGATTTCAGTGAAACCCTGACTCCCTCGCCTACTAGCTGTGTGATCTCAGACAGAGAGAAGTCACGCAGGCCCAGTGTCCAAATCCACCAGCAAGCCTTGCTGAGAGGTTTACATGTGCTCCTGTGTAGTTAACAGGCCTGCTGTAGCCAAGTGCTTGGAGAATGCCAGCGCACGCACTCGAGGATCCAAGCCTTTTCTTTAATGGAAATGTTCATGGCATACCTCTGGTGATTAGCAAGATAGAGGAGGAGGAACATTGAGATCTAGGGTGAGACACTGGGGCAGGTGGTGGGTAACCATGGTAACCATGGCCCATCATGGGTAACCCAGGTCTCCTGCTGGGCAGAGCCCACCGACAAACAGCAGGGTCCTCCAGAGTGCCTTTAGATTTGGAACCAGTGGGTGAAAGCAGGTGAGAGACTGGGAGCTCCAGCTCACAAATGTGCCCCTCCTTTCTGGAAGGCTGGCCTGCTTGATAGTTATTTTAAAGCTGACGTCTCGAAGGCAGAGCCATTCTTTCTGCTTGCTCAACTGCATAGCCACATTAGTGCTGCTCTGAACTTTGATCTGAAAGGAGCCTTAGCCTTCAGAAGAATTTAACTTATTTGCATTTTCTGTACTGTTGATAAATCAGGTTTGCAAATGTCTATAACTATGTTTACTTTGGAAAATAACCCTTTCTCCCAGGCTAAAATAAGCACTAGCCAACTCTGATAATACGGCTAATGACTGTTGTGCTGGGCAGTTGAAGGATGATCAAGTGTAATAGCCCAGGGCAGTGAAAACCCCCGGTTAACTGCAGAGGGCCCCTCTTTTTCCATTTAACAGAATGCAGTGGTGTCGTTCAAGGAGCTCTGTGGCCTCTCCTCTGTGGCCAACCTCAAGCAGTGCATGCTGGCTGTGTCTCCCCGCTTCCTGGGGCCTGACAACACACCCCTGGTGGTCCTGAACCTCAGCGAGCAGTACCCCACCATGGAGCTGCAGGGGATCGTGCCCGAGGTTCTGAAGAAGATCGTGACGACTTACGACACGGTGAGTGGTTCTTCGTGCTCTGACGTGGCCTGGTGAGGAAGGGATCTTGGGACGGTACCTGTGGTACAACCATCCCAGGCCTGGCAGGTTCACTGTTGATGTGGGAAGAGAATCTCGGAGCCTCAGACATACCTGAGGTGCCTTTAATGCTGAAGCAGGGAATGCAGGCAGACCAGCAGGCAGGGGGCCGGAGCAAGCCTTCTAATCTCCGCAATCTCCCTGCAATCTCTCTCATGACCCCCGCGCGATCTCCCCCTTCTGGCCCAGGTGTCTGTAATCATAGGTGCATGTGCCTCCTGCTCATACTCCTAAGCATGTTCTTACAATAGCACGGTGTCGCCTGTGGGTGACAAAACCTGGGAGGAAAACAAAGCCGCAAGTGGCGGGAGGCGAAAAGGAGGCTGAGTTACTCCATGTTCCTTACGGTACCCAGAAAAATCCAGGACCGCTGGCCAAGCTGTGCGGTCCTATCTCATGCTTCTCTCACGTATGTTGGAAAAGTCCCTCCCCTGACCTTGCTGTATTTGAAGGAGTGTGGTCTGTGGTGGTGGTTTTAGAATGCGGGGTGCGGACACACTTGCCTCCGTTGGATTCAGTAGCAGTTAGTTAGCTTTTCAAGGGCTCTATCCAAATAGGTTTCTAAAGGATTCCCCATTCTCCACACATAGGGAGTAAAGAGCTTTCTTTCCTTCCCCTGCAACCAACCATTGATTTCCTATTTTTCTTTCCTTTTCACTTTTCAAGCTGGTGAAGGTGAGAAATTTCATTTTTTTAAACAATAACTTTTAAGTCCTGTAAGGGGCAGGTGCCACCATCCTGCGGTCCACCTTGGGCCACGTTCCTCCCAGCAGCTTCGCGGAGATGTGATGACTACTGATCAGCCTGACAGTGTCAAGGGCTGCTTGGGGTGCCTAGAATAGCTCCTCTTTGCACTTATGGTGTACCCTGCAGTCTGCTAACTGCTTCAGCTCTTACTGTATTTTTGGATCTGTCATAATGCTAAGGGAGAAATCTGAGGGTGAACAGCACCCATTTCAAGTTCGTGAGCTGGTTGTGTATTTGAGTCCCTCCCCAGCCTGTTGGGGTTCAGCGGGGGTTTGGGGGGTAGGGTGTGCACCCTTACTCTGCAGGTGCCCAGGGCCGGGGGCCTCGCCTACCACCTCTTCCTCACTGATGTGGGCTGAGACCACGGGCACGAGGCCTCTTCTCTGTCGCCTGTGTGGTCAGAGACAAACAGGACTGGCCTCATGAGCCTTCACAGAAACCCTTTGGACTACTGTGAAACCTGCACTCGAGGGGGATTTAGTCAACTCAAGGAAAAGATACGCTCGGTCAGCATTTCCCACCCTGTGTGCTGAGGAACCTCGGTTTCTAGGGATATTGGTAACTGTCACATGGGAGAAATGGGTTCCTGGTGAAGTAGTAATTTGGGGAAATGCTGGTTAGAACAAAATTAATCAGACATCTGTACCGCAGGACTGCTCAGGGCCTTTCATTTGCTGGTACAGTGAGTTCTCGAGTGCATGAGAGGGAGAGTGCCCCAGTCCCACGGACCAGCTTCCCTGGGGGTGCTGTTCCCTAAGTTCTCCAGAACTTGATCTTCGCTTCTTGGTTGTATGGATCCAAGTCCTCAAGTGAATAATATCTGGAATTACAAGTCAAAAGAATGTGATGCTTTGGACAGCTGATCGATTCATAACTTAAAAAGGTAGTTACTGCTCTTGTCCCTAGGCCCCTGGGTGGTAGCTGCACATTCTAGCAAATGCTGCCTCTTCCCTGAGGTTCCCCACTTAGAAATCACGGTAACATCGGTGACGGGAAGGGTAGACATCTACACTGCAGGGAAGCTGCAGAGACAGCAGGAAAGAGGAAGGCCAGGGCCAGGTGTATCTGAGGAGCACTGGGGAGGATGAGGTGGGAGCTGAAGGGGCACCGTGAAGAGGATGGAGGACAGTGTCCTAGGGAGCCACCCAGTCTGCTAGCGCTAGCGCAGGCCGCCGAGGACAGGCTGCTTCTTCCTTTGAAGAAAAATTTAATAGAAGACATGTACTTTGCCCATAGACATTTAGACAAATGCATGGATATTTAAAGCTATAGAAATGATTTGGATGTTCATGGGAGAAAATGGTTGAGAAATTGGGAAGACTGCCAGCACACACTGACCTTTGAGCTAGACCTTTGAGAATGAGTCAAATTTCAACCGGTAAAGATAAGAAGGAGCAGGGCCTCCCTGGTGGCGCAGGCAGTTGAGCACAGTGCTGTGAAGCTCTCCGTAACCTCTGCAGTCCTGGTTCAATCATCTGGCCATTGAGCAACCCACATGGCACGGCAGACCTCTCCTATCTCACCCACTGCTCCCCTCAGCAGTGTATTTCGGACATTCTGCCCTTTCTGTTCCCCACTCTGTCTCTGGTGAATCCTCTCACTCTCCCACACATCTGGCCTGTACTCCAATTCTTGTATAAATAAAATAAATCTTTTAAAAAAATATTGATTAAAATAGCTCTTAAAAAAAAAAAAAGACAAAAAGGAGCAGCTGCAAGCTCAGTACACAGGATGAAACACGCTCAGAAATGGGCCATATCTGTTCTGACAAATCCCAGCGCAGATCCTGGGAGTTCTTGCACACTGTTTGAGCAGTAAAGGGTAATGTGAAATACCAGGCATACGAACTGGGACTTGGAGTAAAAGAACTCAGAGACCACCTGTCAAGTACCTGTGTTTCACAGGTGAGACACTGGAAGTCCTGTGACACATGTTGGAGCCCGAGTCGTCTCTCTGTTCAGTTTTCCCCTGCACTGCAGATCTGGAACTGTGGCGGTGTGGGTTATGTGGATGAGTGAAGTTAGCGACGAGGCCCAATGTGTTCAATAATAGCAACTGAAAGTTGTTCTTGTGGAGCTTTTGAAGTTACAGGTAATTTGTTTTAGATTCTTGCTCCCCATAACGGGAGAAAAGAATTCATTGTGCATATGTTGGCATGTATTACAAGACAGATTTGATGAGCTTAAATTAGGAAGGGTATAATCAATAGATCAAATTCCACTCAAAGAAATCTTATTATAAATATCTGAACATATCTTTCATATTATTCAGAAAATATAAAATTTTAATATTTTACTTAATATTTATGTAAATGAACTTGAATGCATCCGTTGTTTGCAATCAAATATCAAGATTGAACTTGTTTGCTTGTGTAATTAAAGGCTGCTGGGAGAAAATAAGGATTTCTTCGCATGCAAGAAGAGAGGAATTGCTTCCTATATTTCCATCAAATTCCATGTCGAATATTATCAGGCTCTCGTAGCCTGAGTTTAAGAGGTTTCAGTGGGTAACTGGATACTCGTGATAATACACAGTGCACTTAAGACTGGATCTGACATTGCTTCTCCCCTATCCTAGGAGAATGATAGAATTTATCATCTTTTTAAACTAAAAGTGAATTTTATCATCCTTTTAATGCTGATGAAAATAACGATTCAGCTCTTCAACTGCTGATGTTTATTAGATTTACCATCTATTTTAGACTTGAATTTTAAACTTTTTTTTCCTGAGATTTGTACTAATACACAGAGACCCAAGAGTCAATATTGTCCTTCTACGAGAGAAAATGTTAGACATGTAAATACGTTATAAGTTGCTTTAATTATTACAAGGAAGTTTTCTTTAAAGGCTTGTTTTTACTGGGCCTGAGGACCTTATTCTAAGAGAAATAAGCCAGACACAGAAAAGCCAAGTCCTCCATGATTCCACTTATATGAGGCATCTAATTCATAAAGTCAAAGATTAGCATGGTAGTTACCAGAGAATGGGAAACAGGGGCAGAAATGGGGATTTATCCATCTCGGGGCATCAAGATTCAGTGAGGGAAGAGAAATAAGCTCCAGAGAGCACTGCACAGCCATGCCCCGTGGTGACCCGCCAGAGTGTTGCGTGCTTCAGAGTTGTTAAGAGGCTCAATCTCATGTTAAGAGGCTCAATCTCAATCTCAAGTTTTTTTTTCATTGATTTTGTTCCATCTTTAGTATGGAGTATGGGTCTGCCATGGTAGTTAGAGTTAAGATGAAGTCGTAGGGAATGAAGAAAACAAGGTGAAAGAGCCCAGCCTCTGTGGTGGGTCACATCCTCAGCCGGAGGTGCGGGGTTGGGGGGCAGCATCGCAGTTCCGTCTTATCATCGCTGTTCCTTTGTTTCCCCTTCCTATCTGACATTAATTTGTTTCCATCTTTTGCGACTCCATGAAAATCTTGATTTTAATTGCCTTCATATTTAATTAAGTCTGCTCTGGGGAACCCACTTCCCTGGGGCAGAGAGCTGTACTTTCTTCGTGTTAAAAGGGAGGAACAAGATGCTTTGTCAAGGAGGATGAATTTTCCCATCTGTGGATATTTTTATATAAGTTACTGGAATAGACACTTTGAACACATCACTCTAAATATTCTCAGATAAAACAAGGTTCGTTAAGTAAAAATGCGAGACGAGGGATTTTCCGCAGATGCATGGACAGTCGGCCTGCCCCACCAGGAGTGCTCTGGGAGGCCGACGTGTGTTTTCCTTGCCCCTGCTCCATCCAGTGACGAGCGTGATCACGCTCAGGACAAATGCAGTCTGCCCATCTGCACCTGGCCAGGTGTGACCTGTAATGAGGGTGCTGCTGCACCCCATCTCTATTGAGAACTTGACATTAAAAGCATCTTTTAATTGCAGGTATCAACTTTCCTAACTTTTGTTAGTGTAGAATCCCAAAGGCTGTTGGTTAATTTGCTGACGGGGAAGGTCCAGCCAGTAGTTCCCAAAGGCATTTCCTCCAGTCATCACCCCCTGACAGCTGAGCTACTCTGGGGCAGCTCCAGTGGCCAGGCCAGCGGTGCGGGGAGAAATGTTTCAATGCTGGAGTGTGAACATGGCCCCACACATCTCATCACACCAGGGGTGGGTGCCAGTCAGACACAGGGGGACTTGCAAGATAGTCCTTCAGCATGTGCCCATGCTGACTGTATTCTGCTCACAGAAACCATTGAGGAACACATTCTTACACACACACACACACACACACACACACACACATCCCAATACTGTACAATGGACAACTGAGGAGAGAGTAGCATTTTGGGGACTAATGATCCCCTTGAAAGGTATTTCCTAATTTAACAGTTTTTGTCAATCAAATTCCACAATGAGCTTCAGACTCTGGGAGCACAGAGGTGAAAACCCTAGTAGAGTTTGGTATGTTGTCGGATGTTGTCCCTGGACCAGCCCTGTGTCGTGTGACACACTCAGTCTGCTGTAAGATTTCTGAGAAAGCTAGGAAACAGTCACTTGGGTGCTGTCCAAACCATATTGGTAAGTGAGAATGGGGCGCCTGCTGCTGGCGTCACCCCATTTCTTACGCAGATTTCCCTTGAACCAGAACTACCTCCGGTGCTGTGGGATGTGGTGTTTGGGGCCAAGTATTGGGTGGGGTCTCTACTGTTTTATGTCTTTATTTAAAGTCTTTCTGTTGCTTTTTAAAGGACACAAAGCAAGACTGCTTATTTTTCAGTTGACTCTCATCGAAAATACTTGTGTAAAATATATCTGAAGCCTAAAGCTCAAGAAAAGTTAAGGAACTTTTTCCTAAGCTTATGCTTTATGCATTTTTGATAAACCCAAGACCATGAAAGATCAAAAAGTGTATCTTTTTCTTCCCAAGCTAGAACAGAGAAGCTCCTTCCTATGATCCTGTCAATTCCACATAGACTGTCAGATTTTGCTCCTGCACCATTCCTTCAAAGCTTATTTTTGACATATTCTCATAAAGTATTTTATGCCTTGAGCCTGCATTGGCTCAAGGTACCTCCTTAAGTTGTTTGCTAACTTCTTTTCAAGAACCCCCTGCATTTTTTTTAATTAAAAATTTAAATTTAAAAAATTTAGGTTTAAAAAATTAAAATGTATACATCTGTAAACTCAGCACTTCTTTTATAAATGACATGCACAGTTCTTACGGTCAGCTGTCACTTTTCGAAGTTGTGAGGATGTGTAGCTTCCTTCTCCTGGTGTATCCACTGGACCTTTCATCTCCATTAGCCTTTAAATCACTTTGAATTGGTAGATTAACTGAGCAGAGGAGGAGTCGGTGCTGCTGTTTTTCCATTTCCGTGGCCTTCAGTCTAGTTGGGACCCATTACCTTGTCCCCGTGTGGCAGAGTTTCAAGATGTCACACAGCTCAAATGGAGAAGAAAAAGTAGTTTCCTGTCTCTCGGGGAGATGCCTGCTCCTACATTGTATTGCAGTGCAGTCAGCTTGATCATAGCGTGAATGTGCATGATCCAGTTTGAACTATACTCAGCTCTTTGAGCAAAATGCTCCATCTCTTACACTTGCTCTCCTTCCCTTGGGCCTCTGAGAGCTGGCCCCTGGTTGCCTGGAGGAGAACGCTTGCAGAAGTCTTCTCTTGAGTCTTACTGAAGAGCATCTTGCTGAAGCTCCCGCCCCTCCGCCCACTCCCCCAGTTTGGTGTATGCAGCAGGAGGGTTGCTGAGCTCCCCCTGCTCTCACTCAGGCCCACAGGGGTCGACTTCCTTCCTTCCACTCTCCTTCCCTCCAAACCTTCTGCCCTGGCCAGGTAGGTGGAAGGGCAGTCTCCCTTGCCCTCCAGGATGATGCTCTGGCACCTATGGCTTGTTTCTTGATATGGTAAATTGATTGAGAAAGTTGTCGCTCCATGACAAATGCTGGTTCTCAAGTGTGTTGTTTTGGTGGGAACACAAATTAAAATCTAACTTGACTTCTAAAGCTGAGACGATTCTTTATTGTTGGAAGCCAGCTGCTCTTCACACAAGCCCTGAAAGTCGCTATTTGAATAGGTGGAAAGCCCCAGGGCAGTGCGATCTGTGCAATATGGCAGCAGAACAGGGAGATAATAACTGGGCTCTCCTCATCCTGCCTCAGGTTAGTGTTCCTGCCCACTGCGACTTCCGGATTCCTGGACAGTGTTCCTGAAGCATCTCCTAGACAGAGACCTGCGTGTTTGCAGGGAGGAGCTAAGTGAGGTGATGGCTTTCAGGAGGGCAGCTCATGGGATGATATTATGATCATCAAGAGGAAATGAGCTAAGCTGCTGTCTGTTACTTTGACTAATATCATGAGATCAGTAACATTCTTTTTAGAGCATCTTGGGAAAGTAGCACGCCTTGGTCATGTTTGGATTGATGAAGAACATATGTTAAACTAGTCATTGCTAAGAGAGAAAAGAAGGGTGGGGGATAAGTCTAAGGACTTGCCCCTTATGCCTATAAGCTTCTAGCAACTGAAACATTCCAAAAATTTTTCTTTGCTATTTAACCGTGCACCAAACACTGTCAGTAGTGTATAGGCCTTAAACACACCAGAGTCTGTTTGACATTTAAAGTTTGTAATTATTTCTGCAGTGTTCACAGAATGGTGTCTCTACTCCCAGTGTTGTAGACGCGATGGTCCTCAACTGTGGAAATCCTTTTCAAACAGGAAAACGATGGTCAAAGAAACTAAGAACCAAATTGGCTTTCAGCATACGATAATTTGTATGTCTGTATGCAGCTCGTGATCCCCAAATCCTTCCAGATTCACAAAAATGAAGATTAGCTGACTTAGAATATGCCCTGTGCAGCCGCTGGTACATCCAGCCCTCTCCTCCCCTTGCGTGTAGAGCCCTCTGGCTCCTTCCTGCCCTGGCCCAGAGGCGCGCAACCTCTCTCCTTGCCCTCCAGACCAAGCCATTAGCCCTGAGTTGCTGTGCCAGCCGTGCTGGCTGCTTGAGATGAGAAATTCGATGTCCATGTCATCGAATGCTCAGAGAACCTACAGTGGCCACCCTGATGTGCCCAGGTCTGGGCTCCACTTTGAAACACTAAACACTCTCTGGGCCACCCTGTCTGGGAAATGTCCCTTGGCCACTGGGTTCAGTGGTGGCAGTCTCTGGTCGGGCGGGGAGAGGGGCCTTTGAGCCCATGGTGGCTCTTCTTCCACCTGGGAGGCAGCCTGTGGTCGAGCCTGGCGGCTGGTCCACGTGGGGGTCAGTGTTCTTTGCTGGTTAAATGGGGCTGTTTTGCTCTGTCCATGCTGGTCCCAGTGCTGGCTATGGCTGACCTGTCAGCATCACGCGAGTTTCTTTTCAGAAGTGTTTTCCTTTGTTAGGTTCATCAGCAAGATAAATCATTCATGTTTGGTCCCATCCAGGTGTTGCCCACATGCAGGGCAGAGAGCCAATAAGTTGCAGCTACAGTAGAATTTTATTGAGGCTCTTGACGTTCTCACATCATTCCCTGACTTCATAAAAAAAAAAGAAGCTGTATCCGTGATAAGTTATCACCGCCCATTACAATGTAGCTTAGAGCAACACATGCTTCTCCATTTAAAAATTGGACATTGTTGGAGGTGAGTCAGAAAGATTGAAGTTACATCAGATGCTTGTATAAAATTGTCAGTGGCGATACGTAGATTTGTTTGTGAATTCAGTGATGAGTTTTGTCTGTGGACACATGTTCAGTCATACAGCTCTCAAAGAAACAGCATAGTCTGGATGGAATCTGCCCCATAAAAATGAAGCTATTGAAATAACCAGTTTATATGAAGCATCATATATTTCAGATTTTTTCTGGGTTTTTTTGAGTCAGTTTAACTGTTGACATGTGGGCAGAAGGTGGCACAGGTAAGTGTCAGCAGCTACCTTTACCACTGCCCATCCCTGTGGGGGGGGGCGGATGTACCACTCACAGATGACCTTCTTCTGTCTGTTATGTCCCTACTCAAGAATTGGAAAACAGAATTTAAAGGTGTTTTTCACGACGTTCGAATACCAAGGTAGTGACATTTCCGCAGGTACAAATAAAACCGGGTACTTTAAAACCTTTGAAGCCTATATTTTGCTGCCATGCTACGTTTGAGTTCATGTTCATAGAAGTTAATTCAGCACTGCCTGAGGGTCTGGGGGGACGCCCTCAACCCTACCCACCCTCTCAGCCCACAGGTCTGCTCGGTGACTGCCCTCTGCACATGGGGGACTGAGCACTGAGCACTGTCTCTGGTTAGTCTATGCCCATGGCTCCTGCTTCTCATTCTAGTCACTTCTATTTCCCCAGATTGCTGTGCAATAATTAATGCTACTCACCCCACAAAAATAACCACCCTTAATACCAGAAATCTGATTTTACTACCACACACATTTATCAGGAATAAAAATAGCATGTAATAATGGTTTTAACATCTTTTCTAACTTAATTAGGACATTTTAAATTCCGAACCATAAGAAAATTACTCTCACAGTAAATTCAGTGGGTGGACAATATAACGTGTTAAGAGTTAAGTTTAACTTTACACGCTTAATTACCAATTAACTTAAAAAATAACATGTTAAGCAGTTTCAAATATTTATTTCCTCACTACATTTAGTTTTAGTTAAACTTTAGGGCTAAATGTTTCAGATTTTTATATGGAGATTTTACTTAGTGGAGCCTCTCTCTCTGCCTTTGGAAATCTTCAAGTATTTTCTTTGAAATCAATAGTAGTCTTCCTAGTTCTCCCGTCCTTTTAATAATTATTATACTCCTACACTGGAGAAAAATCAAATGGAGTTCTACCATCATTTGTCTTTATGTGGCACAAAATAATTTTAGTTTTAAAATTGCTTACCTGATGCCAGGAGGAAAAAAATATTCTATCTTTGTGAGGAGAAATGGCTATTTGAGCATTTACATGTAGTCGAGGTGGCACTTACTGTTTTTAGTTCACCTTTAAGCTCTAGCTTTGTTGTGGATCTGTGTCTGTGAAAGTCGTTACCAATGCTGCAACCCGCCATGACCAAACTTTTTCTTTGCCTATGTTTAGCATGCGTAACCCATGTTCATCCTTTTAAAATACTAACAGTATTTGTTTTTTTCATGTTCTTTTGTAAAATGCGTATATAGCATATCAAACTACTATCTTCTGGGTACTTTTAGGCCAGTGTGGCTGCATGATGCATCATGTGCTGAGTTAGAGCCGGGAGGGGGCACAGGCCTGGGGCCTACTAATGCCCCCACGTTTTCATATGGTCTGTAAGCTAAGAATGGCGTTGTTAAATGACTAAAAAAATAATGTTTAGTGGCATGTACAAGCCATGTGAAATTCAAATCCCACTCACACCCCAAGAGTTATTAGCCACACATCCCCCCTCCCTGTTGCTCCTTTGGTCCTGCAGGGCTCAGCAGCAAATGGTGACAATCAGATGTGTGTCATTATCTGATAAAATTGTAACGAACTTCACACTTATTTAGTGAGATACGTAATCATGATCTGCTGCTTGGTAATGAGGCATTAAAATGTGTTAACGAGTCATTAAAAAAAATTCATATGTGGACTATAAAGAAGCAAAACAAAGGAACAGATGAAAGAGACCTTTAGAAATCTGACTGCAGAGCTCAGGCTACAAGAGGGGGAAGGTGGAGGGTGGGGAACAAACTAGGGGAGGGGGTCTAGTGGACTAGGGTGGAGGATCATCTGGTGGTGGGTGGGGTGTGGTGACATCCATCTGAAGAGGTGTGAACTTGTAATGCTAAATCATGTCATTGTCATAAAGCAGTGTTACTTAATAAAAACAATACACTTCAAAACAAAACAAAACACCAAGTAGGTCAAAGAATTGACTTTGAGTATTGTTCCTTTTCTCAGTCAAATCAAGCATTTCTTCTTTGGGCGGTGAAGGCTTGGGTGGAGAAAGGGGAATTGGGTGGAGTTAGTAAGCAGGGGCTGAATCTTCTCTGAAAACCCCTAGTTTCCTTTGGCCCACCCCTAGAGTAGGGAGGAGGGCTTTCTCTCAATCAATCTAGACAATCCAGGCTGTGCTAACCACATTCTACATAAAGTGGTCTCAGAAGGGAAGGGCTGAGGAAGGGTGCTGAAGGTGGGGAGCAGACCCATGACACCCTCTCCCACCATGGGGAGCAGGGAAGTGGCTCTGAAGCCCAGTGCGGACTGTACATGCTACTGTTCCTTATGCCACTCACCCCTTCCACGCTGCAACTTGTATCAGCTATACACTCACCCCTCCCCCACACCGAGGCTCTAGCTGGCAGGTCCTCTTCCCTGTGACATCACAGCAGAGCAGGCCCTGGAGATATACTTAGGAATGAATGAGTGACAGTGACCTTGATCTTTAGGACACAGATGCCCCCTCTACCCTGATGCTCTGTCTCAGAGTGCCCACCTTGTCCCGAACTTGACTGATTGCTGTGCTCATGGAACACCTTCCTTGTTGGGTTAGGTTTGGGGCTGTCGAAGGGATAGAAGCTGGAGCTGCTCTACTCTGAGTCCTAAGTGGCTGCATCCATGTCCTAAGGCAGCGAGTGGTGCCTTTGCTGGTCCAGGGAGAGGAGCATGCCTGAGCTTGTGGGGAAGCTGAGACCAAAGGCAGGCCTTGAGCAGGTGGAAAACAGGCAGGTCCTTTACCTCTTGTTCAGACTCTCCCCTTTACCAGAGGATTCCTTGCTGTATCTGAAACTCCCTTTGAAAGATGCACGTATCCTAAAAAGACAACGTGGCCGAGTTGAGGTCAGGTGACAGAAGGAGGAAGAGGGTGAGTTCCCAGGTGTTCACCTGGCCAGGACAGGAGCTGAGTGAGTGAAGGCACCCTGAGGTGAGAGTGTTGCTTCCTTAGGGAGAGGGCTTTGTGATTTCCCAGCTCCTACTCACAAATCCATTGTCATGTTGCACATGGAATGGGGGCAGAGGCGGGAGGCCTTGGGACGGCACAGGTGGGCTCCTAGCGGGCCCATCAGAGAAGTCATTGAATAGCAGACAGCCACCTGCCTCCTGTGCACCCCTCACCTCCCGCGCCTCTTGGCCCTGGTGAGTGAGCCCTGCCACACCATTGTGCTCCTGGGGAAGACACCTTAACCCCCCCACCCCCATTCTCTGCCAGCCTGACCCTACCCTGGGAATATTTTCTTGGTCCTCCTCTCACTTGCCTTCCTGCGCTCACTCCTAAGGCAGCAGGCACCTGACAGAAGACATGCCCCAGTGAGTTCTGCTAAAGGGCACAGCATTGCAAGTGACATGGGGTTCACAGGCCATCTGGGGAGGGTGTATGGGGTGTGACACATGCACCCCCATAGAAACTGGGGGATGAAGAGGAGGCCACCTGCACCCTAGGAAGCAGATGAGTGGGTTTGGGGACGGGCTGTGTCCTGTTCTGTCACGGCGGGCACATCCACTTCTTCATCCATAAAATGGGCACAATGTGGCCACCTCTGAGGGGCTGGGGTTTCCACGTCAGTATCCCAGAACAGTCAGTCTCAATAAGGGTCGTCATTATCATTGTCGTTATCAGTTTCCAAAAGCTAGAAACGTGCAGCTCTGAAGTGTTAAGAGCTTCAAAGGTGTGTGTGTGTGTGTGTGTGAGTCACCATCACTCCAGCCTGCAGTATGTGTGTTACCATCACTCCAGCCTGCAGAGAGCGGCTTTGCAGTGTGGGGAACACGCGGTCACCTCACCTCATGAAGGCAGCATGAAAGGCGGGCTTAAAATCACAAAGTGAAAAGCAGAAGGTAAGGTTTCCCACAGCCTTGCTAGTCCTCGCCCCTGTGCTGTGAAAAGGGGAAGATGCAGGAACACGTGAGTCATGTGGTCAAGACCAGGAAGAAGGGGGCTCCTACAGTAAACCCCTTAGTAGCTGGGCACTGCCCTGGGCCTTCTGCCTGCCCTGCCTTTCCTGGACACTTCGCTGTGCCCACAGAGGTTGCTTTTCATTACAGGGATGTCGCCACTCGCGCGTCTCTTTTAACTAACACCCATACTTGCTTTTCACAGACCTGAGAGAAACTAACTCTACCTTACAGTAGGCCTGTAATTGAATTACCTTCTGTTAATTAGGAGTTTCTAAATCACCTCATCCCCTGGAGAAAAGGCTTGCTATAAATAGTACTATAAGCAGTAAGATGTTTAATTCAAATTGTATCTTTTGAAATTTAATTAATTTAGTAATAATAGTTTTAAACAAGCACGTCAGAGCTCTGAATGGTCCTCAGTGACTTGAAAGAGTTAACGTAGCATCCAGAAGCTTCCCAGTCTGCTCTCCTGAATAACCCGGTGTGACAGCAGCTCAAGGCCTCCTTCCTCCTGAGGGGAGGATTCGGCCATGCTCAGGCTGCCTCTGTGGTATGGAGACTCCACACCTCCAGGGTGGAGCCTGCGGGCACTCTCGTTTTACGGCAACTTTCAAAACCCGACAGCAGGGGCACCACAGCAGCGGGCCCTGGCCCTCAGTCCACTTTCCAGGCTTTTCCTGAGGGCAGAAGCAGTGGCCTGCTGTGGACACCCTGCTGGACCGGTCTGGCGGAATGCCCCCCCCCCCCCCGCCCCCGTTGCTCAGCCACTGGCCTCTAGCCAAGGCACCCCAGCCCGCGGGGTGCCCTGCACACACCACAGTCACCGCGCGAGGTGGACAAGGGCGCAGCCAGTGCTTGCGCACCTGAGGGTCCGGCCTGCGGCCTTCTAAGTGAGGTGGCACGAGAGGACGCCAAGTCCTCACCGGCCAGACCTCTGAGGTCGAAGGTCAGCGAAGTGACCGCCGAGGTATGAAGGCCATCGTAAAAGAGAGGCGAGAGGATTGTCATGCGTTCAGGGCGCAGGGACTGACTGTGCCCTCCGCATGGGAAAGCCGGCATGCTCTGCTGCTGGTACCAGCGCTGTAACAAATCACTTTCGTTTTTCTGGGGCTTTCTGTCTTCGTTGGGCTGTTCCTCTTCCGGAGGGTTAGCTTCAGGGTGCGTTGCACCGTGTGCTCGGTTTCAGTTGTTGCTCAATTTCCAGCAGGTTTTGTTTTCTCTGAATCTCCTGTTGCACAGGCCCAGAAGCAGCACAAGATCAAAACCACAATGCTTCTCAATTTGGAAATCCCGTGTACTCCTTGAAACTAAAACTCGGCAGAAATTTTTAAACTTTGCCAACCACTTGTAGTGGGATGAGCACACTTCACATCTGCACACTGACTTTGCAAGTGAGCTTTGGGACTACTGGAACCCCTGGTTTTTCCAGAGCAGTTTTCTGTGTACCCCAAGCTATTTTGCAAAATGGAGACTCTCCAGCCCCTGGACTAATTAAATATGTTGGGGACCAGGGCCTCCCAGGTGGCGCAGTGGGTTGAGCGCTGCTGCTGCGCTATGAAGCTGTCGGCAGCCTTTGATGTGCGGCCTTGATTCCCAGCCAGCCAGGGAGAAACCCACATGGCGCAGCAGACCTCTCCTGTCTCTAACGCTGCTCCCCTCAGCAGTGTCTTCAGTCTGTCTGCCTGTTATGCTCCCCACTCTGTCTCAGGTGAATTCTCTCACCCTCCCGCGCCTCTGACTATACCCCAGTTCTTGTATAAATAAATAAAACTTTTTAAAAAATTCATAAAATCAACAAATAAATATGTTGGGAACCATATGGAGGATTCTAGTAATGCTAAATCCCAACTAACCTGGAAAACTGAGAGCAGTCCTTTTATTAGTTTGTTTAAAAAAAATCTTTATTTTGAAATAGCTTCAAGAAGAGTTTTGTGAAATTACAAAGAACCACTGAATACCCTTTCCACAGATTCACTGATTTTGAATATTTTGCCACATTTACTTTTTTATTTCCTCACTGTGTTCACACGGGTACACACATGTATGCACACCCAGGACCTTTCGCTAAACCCTAGGAGAGCAGCTTGCCTACGTCATGATTTTTTGGTCACTTAATGCTTCAGTGTGTATCTCCCAAGAACATTCCCATAGTCTAATTACCAAATTCTGGTGATGCAAATTCCAATTAACCTAAAAATGTGAGTGAATTCCTTTTTAATAAAGCCCAGTTGTGACTTTATAGTTGATTTAGTTGCCTAATGCAGTACCAATTTCATATCTGATTTAAATTATGTTTTTTGATGACAGAAATCATCCAGGTACAGTCAGTCTTTTAACTCCCCTAAGCTCTACCTCTGATTTTGCCTTTTAATTTTCTTTTAGTTCTCTGCATAGGGTTTCCACCCCCAGTTTCCTCTTTGTGGTGTTTTCTCTATCTTTGCTTTTCTCTCCTCTCCTCCCAGCCTAGCAAATGTGTATTACTAAGGACTTCTAGTGGCTGACATTGGAAGTGCCTCCCAGAAATACCCACAAGTGTGCATGGTACCAAGTAAGAGCCTAGAGCATCAATCGGTGGCTTTTGACTACAAAATACTATTTATTTTCATGAGTTTGAATGGTTGTGTGGGTGAGTAAGGAGAAACCTCTGTTACACTGTGTATGACAAGCATGATAGTGAGTCACTGCAGAAACTGCAGTTTAATTAAACTTTGAAATTTAATCTGAATTGCAGCCCCTTCCAAATGTGTAAATTTGGTTATTAGTCTGGACTGATTGATAGATGGAGCTGGTGATTGTGGCAGAGGAGTTTTTTGTTCTTTTTTTCTAAATCAGGTTGAAAATTCAACTAGATACCTATTTAGGAGGTGGGATGTCAGTTTACAAAATTCAATCTGACGTTTAGTGCATAAGAGATTCAGGCCATACCAGAGTTTAGATAAACGACTGTAAACAGGTTTGGACCACCTGGGGTACAACCCACCCCGCCACCTGGGTGATCAAAGGCTCTGCCTAGTCAGATCCCAGGGGTCAGCGTGGTAGAAAGCCCATCACTGCCCCTTCTCAGCCCTTCTGCAACCCCAGGTTAGTGTTAACATTGTGGAGGCAGAAATAACAATGTTATCATCCTCAAGTCTTTGCTTTTTGCTCATTTTCCTCTCAATGGCAAATTCCCCAAACTCCTGTCTTTTAGCTGTTTTGGATACACATTTAGAATTAATAAAATGTCGACTTAAAAAAAATTCTGAAGGAACTTTCCAAAAAGTTAGAGCATATTGCAAAGCTGGGGAATTTTGGCTAACTGAGTGTGGGTCCTGGGTCACTCTGAACTCATAATCCACGCCAGACTTATGTAGCATTTGGCATCTATTCTCTGGCAAGAAAGGATTGTTAAAATAGTTGAGAGCAGTGTGGAGGCAGGCTCACGTGATGCCAAAACCATACTAAGGTTGAATGTGATAGAAACTGAATGTTTAACCCATGCTTCACAATAGAATGGCAGAAAAATGGGTAAAAACAACTTTCAGAAAGACTTTTGAAGATACTTTCCCTTTTACAAGCAGTTCTGTTAGAATACTTGTTTTAAGATGCAGATTTATTTGACTGTGATTGAGACTCAAGGGAGCAGTTTTAACCCATAGTGAATTTTGTGTTTGCTTGTGTACCATTCTGTCTGCGAGAAACCCCGGATGAACTGAATGCACACATGCCTTCCAGCCCCACTGTGCACCGAGGTTACTCCGAGCCACTCCGTCCACGTCCTGGGTTACCACCTTCTAACAGATTTCAGATCACCCCGTTTTCCACCACTTCACAGTCACACACAAGCTGCAGCTCTTCCAGTGCTCACTCCCACCAGCAATTTCAGGTCTTTCTCAAGGTCAAGGGATACAGTCACCGCAGTGTTTTTTATTCCTTAACCATTTAACACTGGCAGCACTGGGCTATTTTCTTTATTTGGCTCCTGTCCTTTTCTGAAGTGACACTGCACAAGTTTTGAGTTAGGCTCCTTCCCCCATTGTCCCCACAAGTCTTGTGGGTTTTATTGCACAATTTTGCATCAGGTAGCGATTTTAGGAGCGCGTGTGTCACCTTAGGCCAGAACTGTCGGTACTACAGCTCTATTCCAATTACCAAATAATCAGGTCCAGAGCTCCTCAAACCGTAATGCTCCTCACACGCCTGTCAGTGGTCAGTGTCCCTGTCCTCTGCCCTCCCCTCCGACCTCTCCTGCTGTGGTTCTTGTACTAGTTGTTCTCTCTGCTTATTCATTGGCATGCTTGGGGCATCACTGTGGTGTTCCCTTCTCGTTTGTCTTGAAAATGCCTCCCTTGGAGAGGAGAGGTAGATGTACTCTAGCCTCATTACTCGCTCTGGACAGAAAACCCCACTCTCCCAGGCCCAGCACCAAGCTTTCACAGTTCCGGACTGCAAATTTCCATGGGTCTGCCCGGTGTACCCAACAGCTCAGCTCACCTGGAACTCCACACCCTGACCGAGTGAGCATGCATATTCAAGGCACTTCAAAAGCTGGGACTGCTGACAGCTGAAGGGTGTGTTATGGTGCTTCTCCTCCAGCCAGCTTATCCTTTCTGTCATCTTTGGCTCATTCTTCTGTGCCCACAGCAAGTTGGTCACTGAGTCCTGCTCCGTCCCTCTCTACACGATCTCTCCACGTCATCCTTCCCTTGATGTGAGGCCCTCAGGGGCCTCCAGTGTCCCTCCTTTACTGGGGCCCCCTGCCTGCTCCTCATCCTTACTCTCAGACCCCCGAGGATCCCCGTTTCTTCCTTCAAAACTTTGCTCATAGTTCTGAAATTGCTCTTGGATCCCAGTACGTTTGTGTTTAGAGTCGTGATTTCAGATTCCATCCACCCTGGCTCTTTGCTTCTTCTTTAACCATGTTCCCGTCTTCCTCAGCATGAAGGAAAATGCCAGAGAGCTCGGCACTGTTTCCTGCCTTCTCCTGTCACACCTGTCACAGGGCCTCATAGGCAGCAGCACCCAAATATGCTCTTCTCTCCACTTGCTAGCAATTCAGTCATGCTTTTTATCTGGCAGAGTGTTAGATGGTTTCTATAATTTTTCTGTTATATAGGTTTTCTTCTGTAATTTGCATAATGAAAAATGTGGGTAAAAATGAGGTTTCATGAGCAAACTGGGATAAGCAGCTGTGGAAAAGGTTTGTTATTTAGAAAGTGTTTCTGTGGTGACCTGGCGGGAGGGATGTTGACCTCGGCAGGCCAGCTCTGCCCTCTCCCCAGGCAGGACTCGGGGACAGAGAAGGAGGCTTGGCTTTATTGTTGCCCTGCTGGGCAAAGACCTCCACAGCAATAACATTTTTGCACCCAGGGCAAATATATGATACTTCTGTTATCTTCAAGTATTATAAGCTGTGCTGTTTTTCAACAGTAATTTCATAAACAGTTTCTCTTCCATGAGTTCAACTTCATGGCATTTTGCTGCACTTGGCAGCTTGAGTGACCAAAAATTTGGCCTCTAAGTATCAGTTCAGAAGTCTCAAATCCCAGCATTCCCGCATTTGACTCTCAAATTCTTCACCCCCATCATAATAATTATGACAGAACATTAAAAATCATATTGTTAACTCAGAGAGATGTTACATTCAGAAGCACAGAAAAAAGCACACGGATTCTGGAGGGAATCTGCTGCTTATTTTCTGTCCCAGTCACAGCGTCAGTAACCCCTTTGTACCCGGCTGTCACCTGTGGCACGTGGTGGTAATCCCCAGACACTGAGCCTCAGAGACTGTGAGCCACAGATCTCAGATCAGAGGAGAATCCTGCTTTGGATTGACTCGGTGGGTATTCCAAAGACCTCAGTCTGGGACTCACATTTGCTATTTTGCTCTTTATCCCTGGAGCCTGGCCCACGTTGGGCCAGGCCTCCCAGGATCTTTCCTGAGCCTGGTGGCGCCTGAAAACCACATCTGCTACCTGGATATTCACTGTCCCCCAGCAGCCATGGCCCCCAAGACAGCCTGGGGACTCTAGGGGCATTCGGCAGTGGGGCTGAGTGTGTCATTTTTCTAAGTTCCTTGGCATGTTTGAGAGTGACACAGTTAAGGAGTCCCTGGAAAAGAACAAGCCTTTCTGCTGTCTAGCTGTTGTACTTGGTGACCTTAGCACTTTTTGGACTTTGTAACTCCCTGAGACGCAGCAGCAGCAGCAGCCGTGTGTGTGTGTGTGTGTGTGTGTGTGTGTGTGTGTGTGTGTACTTGGAATAAGCGATGGAAGCCAGGGACATGTGATTAGAAATGGAGCATCAAAGCAAGATGAAGGGGAATAAAATCTAAAACTCAGAAGATGTGACTACAGTTCTTTCACCTAAGAACAAAATCATTGACAAGTTCCTTCTGCAATTATCTGTGTTCATGGGATGAAATAAAATTCAGCGAATTGTCCAAAATCAGACATAAGATACTTACATGAAATCACAGACTTGCTGATTCTGAAAGCAGCATTTTTCTAGTTGAGATGTAAGTTTCAAAACAAAATAAAGCAGCTGTCTGGAGATAGGAGCGCACACCGTGTTAATCGAGCAGCAGTCCTCCTGGCCTGTCTGTCCACAGAGAAGCTGGCCTTGGGCTCACGTGGGGAGTTCCTTTCAGAACAAAGCTCCCCTACAAAAGGCATTTCTGGGTTCGTTCCAGCTTAGGAAAACAAATGTAAAATTTTACTTAGTTGAAACTTTCTGCTTTTCATCTACTGAGTCCTGTATTAAAACCTTATATGGGAGCGGAACAAATTTATGAAATGGATTTCTGGGCTATGTTAAATCCATAGATTTTCCTAATGCATTAGTTTTAGAAATTTAGGAGGTGCTGGTAACTGGACACTAATATAAAATCCATTAGCAACAACTACATAAAAGCATCGTGCGTGTGACACATAATCTGAGCGTCCATTTGAATAGTCGCTGCAGCGGGACGACCGCTCGCTGTGCCGAGACTCACGCCTGCGCAGGTAACAGGCGCCTGCACTAGTGCAAATAGTGCAATGGAGCTGTCCCTCAGAGGGCCTCGCATTCCTCATACCGACACTTTTGTGTAACGTATACAGAGAACGAGATCACAGAAGGCAGTTTTTCCCTTTGCCTCACATCTTGACGTTCCTCCCTACTTACCTGCCTTTGCCTAGTCCGAGATGCTTATTCTAGTAGTTTCACATCAAATACAATTTCTTTTTTAATAGTATATGTATCAGTGAGAACCAGTAAATTGTTTATTGTTCCCATTTTAAAATACATAATGTTCTCAAGCAGGCTTTTTTTAGAAAAAGGATTTTGAGTGAATGTCACAGTGGAGGTGATACTGCTGCACAGTTGATAGTGCCTGTCGGGAGTCACTAAATCTCCTGGTTTGTACTACCTTCTGGTAAGAATTCCTTTCTTCTGCTCTACTTGTGCTATTGCAGCTCATATGTCCAGGCCTGTCGTGGTATTGTGGAGAAAGCAGAAGCCTTGAGGTCAAACAGAATACCAGCCCTATCATTCATTACAATTCCGCTAAGCCCGGATGACCTGGGGGAAGTTGCTTATTAAGTCTCAGGTCTTCAGTGTTCACATCTGCAAAACTATGTCATAAATACCCACTCCACATGAACTGGTGAACATTAAATGAAATAGAAAGCACCATGAACTTACACCTGATGCAGAGGAGGTGTTGAAATTACTTTCATCTTGATTCATTCAGTCAACACTTGTGCTATTTATAACCTCAGCTTGTTATTAAAGCTGCAGGCCCAGACAGAAATCGGTTCCTGCAAAATCTAGTGCCGCCCCATGTAATCCCTGCTGTGTCCTCAGGCCACGTGCTCTCCATTTGATTGTAAGTGTCTAGTGTGTGACTGCGAGATACCCGCCAGCTGGACAGGCAGGTAGAAGGCCCATTGCTTGCCCCTGTCCCCTAACCTGCTGGACTCTTTACCTGGGGCTCGGGTCAGGGCTCACAGCCCAGAGAGCTTCCTCAAGAACACCTAGAGGAGCTCTTCTGCTCAAAGAGAATTCATGCAGATACTGGAGCTGAGGATTAATGAGCTCACACTGCGAACAAGAACTATGAGCTGTCTACTGTGCACGCATTACAAGATGAATCCTAGTGATGAACACATATCCTAAAACTATGAAAAGGTATAAACTGCCAGTTCCTCCTCCCAAAAGTAAGTGGTGAAAACATTTAGTAACAGGTGTAAACAAGTGAGTCACCTCTGCTGTGGTCTGGATGTGTTTTCTTCTTCCTTGTCTTAAGTTCACTGAGTGTGCCCCGCATGCCCACCCTCTCCTAGGCGGGCTCCCTCCGGGATTCCCCTGCACTGTGGCCTGCACACACCTGTTGCTGTTTACTTCCAGGCCTGGAAGGAATGGCTTTTCACTGTGCCTGCATCCTCCATCCTGGTGTATTAGCCTTCAGATTTTATAAACCACTCAGTGGTGGGGAGTGGGGAGCACATAACTCCCTTCATCAGGAGAACTTCCATACTGAAGTCCAAGCCACAAGTGGACCCTTCTGTGGCTGTGGGCATGGAGGCCAGTACAGCACAATTAAATAGGCCACCAAACTGCCGTGGCTTAGGTATCTCTCATGGGGTTGCACCCGATAGCGTGAGGGCTACAACAGCAATGGCACGTTGTATTGTGATGGTTGTCTGCTTAGAGTACCAGGTGAGAAGCTATTCCTTATTCCATTCTCAGTGCCTGTCTCAGGGTGCTCCTTACAGGCATTCAGTAAGTGACTGTCTCAAGAACAAGTGGAGGAGCCTCCACCTATCTATTTTGGAGCACGAGAGGCTGGCGAGCCTTCCCTGGGCCCTGGAGATAGAGGTGCATGTCTTGATCCTTGTGTGTATCCAATAACCGACAGGTGCAAACCAGCTTTACCTCTGCTGATACTTTAACTTAGAAGATGCTTCTGAGAATAATGACTTGATTTGTTTCTCAGATTTATCACACCAGGCTTTTCAGGCAAAACTAAAATTGGCAATGGGTGTCTGAACTGTTGCCAGCGAGCATACGTCAGGAAGACACATTCAGCTAATTTTGGGCCAGAAAATGCTGTGCCAGACCCCCTGGATAAATGGGGAGTCAACTGTGACGTCCACCCTTTGTGTTACCAGGTCCTGGGGTCTTGAGTCTCCAAGAAATAGAAATCGTGAAGACTCTCGTCCCGCAGGCACCAAGCAAGTACTTAGTCCAGTGTATGCAGTTCAGCCTAAGGGGGAAGCATCAGGGACAGGGTCTGTGTGCTGCTCCCAGGAAACAGGTGGAGGCTCTGTGGAAGCAGTCTGAACCCAGCTTAATTAAGGGGCTAGAGTCCCGCCTCTGTTGTTTCTGTGAGGTCATTCCATCTCTTGAACTTGTGATCTCTTCTCTCTTCATTCCTGTAACCTCTTCATGATGGATCCCCTATCATTAGCCCACAAGGTTAATCCCCTCAAGGGTTTGTCCGTGGTGGAAACTATTTCATCTAAAGTAGCACTGGGGTTCCTTCTTAGTGACAGGGACCATCACTATCAGGGTGCGGGGAGCTGACCTTCTCTCGCATCTCCAGTGGAGACAAGTGCTACTTTCTGCTCCACAGTGACCTGGTCAGCCTCGCCTGAGTGAATGTCCAGAACAGTGGAGCTTCCCGAGGCTCACCCGACCCTGTCTCCTGCCTGACACTTGCGAATGCCTTAATTGTGCCAGTCCCAAGCATCCTTTCACTCAGCCCTCACACCATCGAGGTAGTCTTTTCTTAAACTCAGGCAGGTGAGAAATTATGGCTCCATGAGGTTTAGTATCTTGCCCCAGGGGACAAAGCTAATGAAGAAGAGGCCCAGCATTTGAACCCATATCCCTCTGCGCCCTTCCTGTCCACACAGCACGAGTCAGCTGGGAAGGCCTTTCTCTCAGTCTCTCTGTAAGTGAGCCCGTGCTGACTGCTGCCGATTCCTCCTACACCCTCATTATGGCTCCCGTCCAGCCCTCTGCTCCATGAACAGGCTCATCGCATGGCTTGTATTTCTTTCTTCCTGTGATTGAGGCATGGCTGGCTAGTTCTTTGCTACTGAACTGTGACAGCCACCATCCTCGCCTGAAGAAGTCCTTGCTCCTTCACGGCCCTCACTTGGCTTGACATCAAAGCGATGAAAGGTTACAGATGACGGCATGAACCTTTTCAGTATGCAAATTATATAATGGTACAAATGATTTTATAGCAGTATAATCAAGCTCTAAACTATTCATTTTTATCACTGCCTGTTCAGTATGTCAAGCTGTAAAATAGAATATCTTCATTGACAAGAATGAGTCATATCTTGAAGATTAAATGCGAAAATAATGAATTCCAAAGTTCAAGCTCCACCACCAGCCTGTGGATTTCTTGGGAACGGGTTAAATCCTGTAGGTCACTGTGACCCCAGATCCTACCTAGGGGCTGTCTTGGTAACCTTCTGTGAATGATGAATGAAGACACAAAGCACACCAGCCTAGGTTGTCAACCTTCCAAGGCTGGCTGTAAATTCCCTGGAACGTGGAAGTTGATCAGCACTGTGTGACTCACTTGAAGAATCTGCTGTACCTCTGAAACAGCATGTTGATTATACCTCAGTTTAAATAAGTTTAACTGATCACAATAGAGTGTCCTTTCAATTATGCAAGTAATCCAACCTACATATGTTTATTTGCTGTAAAAGCATCCCTATGGCAGTTAGTGATAAATACCGCAAGGAAAAACAAAGCAAAATTTAAAGAACTGGAGGATGAAGGGTTGGAGTTTCTTATTTAAAAGAGAATGGCCACCTACCGCAGGTGAGTAATATTACAATGCAAAATACCTGGACTTTGAAATACCACTAGTTGGAGTCTACACTAAGGCAAGCAGCACAGCGGACCCCATTTGAAGTATGAAAACAAATTGGCTTTCCCATTTCGGTGATTTTAGAGGCGAGAGGATGACTATAGCAGACATTGTCCCCTAGCATTTGGTGAGGAAAATAACTGATCAGCTGTGCCCGATACTTTTTCTTATTCAGGTGTGACTCTTCACACAAGCATGAGCCACTTGGAACCAGAACTCAAAATGAATTTTTTTTTTTAATTTTATACAAGCACTGGGTACAGTCAGAAGCACGGGAGGGTGAGAGAATTCACCAGAGCCAGAGCAGGGAACAGAACAGGCAGACCAACGAAACACACTGCTGAGGGGAGGAGCGGGCACAGCAGGAGAGGTCTGTCGTGCCATGTGGGACCCTCGCCTGCCGGGGATTGAACCGGCACCGCAGAGGCTGCGGGCAGCCTCGCAGCCCCTCGCTCAACCGCTGCGCCACCAGGGGAGGCCCTCAAAATGAAATATTTTTAAGTCATTTACAGAAACATTAAAGCAATTAGTTTGTTAGTGATAGATCAAATAAATGCCATTTTTTGATCCTCATTGTATGTTTTAAACTTTGGCTGAAATAGGTGAGGGGTCTTTTCTCTAAGATTCTTGTTAAAATGAATGACTGTGTTATATTATCTCTAACACAGCTCAGATGTGCACACACATTTATTTGTAACTTTTCACACTGAAGCAAACTCATTTCATTACTGACCCCATGTTCAAACTCTGTGTTCTGCTAGTCTGTCTATGCCCGAAACATTTGCAGGCCTCAGAGTATTGTTTAAACTGTTAATAGGGGTGCAGTTTTATCATCTTTCACATACACATTTGAACTTGGAGTGGAGAGCTGTGATCTTCTGCTTTATAAGAAATACATATGACCAAAATGTTTCGCATACGTTTTTAGTTTAGCTGACTCACAGCTCCCAAAAGCCTTGGAATCTCCTAAATGCGGAGAGTGGAAAAGGTGTCTCTTGTTACATTAATGAAGGCAACTTTGGAAAACTCCTGAGGATGGGGCTGGTTGCCAGGGAAACCAACACGCATGGAGGGTGGGACTTTCAGTCCTGCCCCCAGGTTTCCTGTGAGGGGGAGAGAGTGTAGGTTGAGCTCATCACAAGGGCCAGTGATTTCATCAATCACGCCCATGATAGGAAGCCACCACGAAACCCCAAAAGGACAACCCCATAAGAGCTTCCAGCTTGGTGAGCATGTGGAGCTTTGGGGAGAATGTGCAACAGAGAGGGCTAGACGCTCGAGCCCATCCATGACCCTGCCCTCGGGGTGCTCTTCCTACTGGCTGGCCTGAGTTTCAGTCCTTCCTAATAAGCCAGTCATCTCAGGAGCAGACGGTGTCCTGAGGTCTGCGTCCCGCTCGAGCAAATTCCTACAAACCAATTTACAGCCAGTCGGTGAGAAGAACAGGGAGAAGAGCAGGGAGCAGCCGGGGCTTGTGGCTGGGATCTGGCATGGGGATGTCTTGGGAGACTGAGCCTGATGGTGGCCAGACGCTGTCTCAGGTGGACAGCAGCAGAGTGGAGGGGGTTTGTGACACCCAGCTGGAGTCTGAGACACTCCCCTGGAACTGGGTCCAGGAACTCAGAGAAGCCACATTAAAAGTACTTTGCCTGTCACCTCAGCCTGCGCTGTGGCAGAGCCTCATGCAACGGGCCTGGTGTCTGGTTGTCCAGGTCAGCTCACGGCTCGATGTTCTCTTTGTAGATGCTCCAGTCCCTTAAGGCTCTGATAGAAAACGCAGACGCCGTGTACGACAAGATCGTCCATTGTCAGAAGGCGGGTAAGTGAAAGTTTCTTGTCTTTCAGGTATCATCAGAGGCATCGTGTATGTTGCCCTTATTTTGTTTCATCTTTTTCATACTACATAGAGAATATCAAACATGAAAAAAATGTTTTTGTGTGGCTAAAGGAAATGACTAATTCACTGGTTCTCAAGTCTGGGTAACGCGCTTACACAGGGAGTGGGAAGGGGCGGGCGTGGAGGGGTGTCCGTGAACAGGGGGCTGTTCATGGCTCCCGGGTGTTTCTAATGAGTGGCCAAGCTCCAGACACTCTGAACTGACCCTTCTCTCAGTGTCTCCTGTGCTGCGAGCCCTGCAGTCGTGGTGACTTGCTAGTACACGCAGGAAAGGAGGAGCCTGAGCAGGCAGAAAGAAGGGGCCCTCAGAAGGGAGAGGGGCACAGTCACCACCTCCTGCCACTGGCTGCGCTGGCATCTTCGTGCTGGTGAATGCATTCGTGGAGTGTCCAAATGTTACACTCGGTGGTAGGATCCTCTCTCATAAACAACCATCTAATGAATTTTAGCTGTGATAACACCAAAGCCCGAGTGCTCTGCATGGTACTAAGGACAGACCATGGAGGTGTTTTGTTTTTTTCCATTTTCAAACTGTGGGCACTGATACGGAAGAATAATTGTAAGCTCTACATAAGTAAGACTATCTGTCCTTAATTAGTAAGGTTTTTTTGGTTGCTGTCCTCTAAAATTAAAAGACAGCTATTTCATGCCTGAAAAAAAGAATCTCTCATCTCAGAAATGAACTCACTTGAAGTAGATTGAGGACAAGGATGTACGTGACACTTTTCTTTTTTTTTTTTTTTTTTAGTGTTCATTGAAGGAATCACACTAGTGACTAATCCACAGACTCAAATCCTTATCTTGTTACCAAAATTTTTATTACCAAAGTCATCTTTCTACTTCTAGTCATTTCTGGGCCAGGAGTCCCTACAACCACAACTAAGTTATTTCAGACACCATTTTCCCCTTATCACCGTCCTACACAAAGCCATCCACTAGCTTATTATACAGTCTATAGGGTTATCTACCAACAGGCCCGCCCATCTTGTCAATATTCTGTAAAATCTGTTAATTAAATCATCCATTTTATAAAAGTTTTGACTCACTTTTATGCATAACGTACTTGTTAGAGCTATTACATACTAAAAGTTAAAAAATAAACAAGATTGGTTTTGGCCTTCTAGAATCTTCCAATCAAACAGGAGATAAGGAAGGAAGCATGGACAGTAAATGTTGTGAGTGCTTACTGGGCTGGGCGTTGCTAGGCTGCCTGGGAGGGTTTGGGAGTGGGGAGTAGTGGGGAGCTATTGCTTTTATGCAGAACAGGGAGGGATTGAGCCTGCAGGTGATAAGCACTGTAGCTGATAGCTGTGTGCAGAGAACATTCCAGGGCAGGCTGAGAGGCTATGGAGAGTGAGGAAGGAAAGGAAGTGACACTGGCCATCGCCTCGCCTGGGCTGCCCAGCCCGTGTGCTTCTACTTAGGCAGAGGCTTGCAAGTTTCCCTCTGGCCGGACAGCCTCCTCCCTCCTCTCTGCCAGTCTGTGCTGCTTTTCATCTCAACAGGCTTTCAGGAGGTTTTATCATTCCAGGATTTATGTTATCTGCCATTCTTTTCAGCTCTGCAAACCATCATGTATTTGCTTCAGCTGACAGGGCTGCTGGAGTTTCTGTGTGTTTTATTACCAAACAGGATGGTAAGCTCCTCCCGCATGGAGACCGCCTGCGTTACCCTGATGTCTGTCCCGACATCTATACACACAGGCTCTCAAACATGAACTGACTAAATATGATGTGACTTTTCTTACATATTCGGTGTTGTGAAGCACGTATATCACTGAGAAGTGCAAGCGATTAGAATCTGAAACTACATTTATCGGAGAACTGTTTGTTAATTTAGCAGTTTGAGTTATTGTCAGTTCTTTGCAACTTCATTGGTGTGTGAAACTTGATCATTTCTAGCCTAATGCAGCTTTACGTTGTTCTACTGTTTGACTTTAGTAAGGGCTGTACTTGTTTGTATTTAAAAAGCTGAAGGATCCTGTCTGTTAAGGGTTTCATTTAGGGGGAAGAAAGAATAACCACTGTGTAATGGTTCAGGTCGCTCTGGGTTTAAAGTTCTTTAGAAGCAAGTAATGGTTGTCTTTTGGTTTCAGTTACTGCTGACGCCTGCACAGCCTTCTGTTATCCCAAGCACTTATTTTAGAGTCCCTTGATCTTTTTGTTTCTCATGTTTGCAGTTATCGGTAGGGCAGATAGCCTTTAGTCATATGGAGAGTTGCTAATTGGTAATGGGCTCAACAACATTTGCATAAAGATTTTACTCTGATAAGCAGTTGTTATTCTGCCTGCAGAACTTGAATCTGGCAGTGACAAAACTAAGATGTATGTCACCCCAGGGCTGCAAGAAGGGATCACTGTAGAAGTATTTTAGACTTTTAAACAAAGACTTGTATTCTTTTTAGATAAACCTTCAATTAAGGTTTAAGCAATGAAGTAAAAACTAGGAGTTACACTTCCACCTGGAGTCATGTTTTCAAAAGGGCACCCCATTTGGACAGGTTCCAGTGGGCAGGAGAGGGATGCTGAGACAAGGTCCTACAGAGAGGTGGGAAGCAGGGGGATGGCCTTTGGGGCAGGCTGCCTAGCCCACTCTTAGGAAGAGTGCGTGGCAGCCCAGAGGGCTGGCGGGGTAAAGGGAAACTTAAATAAGAAAGCCACGTACCTGGGCTATGAACAGAGCCAGTGCAGAGAAGGAAGGACAGTAAATGTGAGATGGGGATTAAGGGCAAAAGAATTGAGGAAAGTAGGGAGCAAGTACAGCCATGAAATATTTGACCCGCAAAAAAGGAAAGGGCCCTTTCTTCCAACGTAATGCAGAATGCTGTTGCAGTTGGAGAAACTCAGGAGAGGAGTGTTTTCCACTGAACAGCTGGGCACGGAAGTTGTGTCATGGAGAACCCAGCTTTGGGGTGAGGAAGTGAAAGGGTGCTGAGGACAGGGCAGGAGTCAGAGGTCAGTAGTTCAGCAAAATGGACAGTCATTCAGGAGCAAGGTGGGGTGAGTGGGTCTCGTAAGTTGTATACATCGGAAAGATGAGTAGTGGACCTCCCTAGTGCAAGGGGTTAAATATCAGCACTATCAACTATTGGCAACAGGAGTTCGATCCCCCGGCCCAGCAGGCCGGCCAGGAAGCCACCCACATGGCAGCAGACCTCTCCTGCCTTACCTACTGCTCCCCTCAGCAGTGTATTCTGTACAGCAACTGACAGAATAAAAGTTAACTTTTAAGCAAAAGGAGTCATCTCTTGTTAACCACCAAGCAGGCACTCCTTGGGTTTCCTGGAATAGAACCTGAAAAAGCAAAATCAAAATATAAGTAATTAACTTTCAATTAAAAGGAGTCATCTCCTTACTTCTGTTAGCCACTCTGGGACAGAAGCTGAAAGAGCAAATTAAACATCTAAGCACAGATTACACCTCCCCCACACTAGGGAGGGACAACAACAACACAGGTATGAAAACCTGGTGGGGCAGATGCACCCAGACCCTCAGAGTATCCCCATGCTGGCTCTCTGTCAAGGAATGGCAGGTGATGGGGAAGGAGCACTGGCAGGAATCTGCAGAGAGAAGCATCCTAACAGACGTCAGTTTTTATATGAAGTGACACTGCAGCGGGACAGCGTGTGAGTTGCAGATTCAGCGTATGTATATACCGCATTAACGTCGCTGCCTGAAGCCCCATCCTGCCCTTCACCAAACAGTTGACCCTTGTTACCTGACATCCCTGCCGTCTTTTCCTCCCTTTTCCTGGCCCTTCTGGTAGCCCCTAAATTGGTCTTACAGTCTGAAAATTTATGCTTGTTTTTGTGTTTGTTTGATTTCTGTGCATGCCGCACACGAATGAAATTATACAGGGTTTGTCCTCTGGGTCTGGCTTATTTCACTAAGCATGATACTCCTGGGTCTGTGCTGCTGACCACAGCAGGGTTTCAGCTTGTTTTTAGAGCTGAGCAGCATTCTGTTGTGTGTACGCTCACATCTTCTTTATCTAATCATCTGTTGATGGGCAACTTAGGTTCTTTCCAGATGTGGGCTAGTGTAGATAGTGCTGCGGCAAGCGTGGGGGCACAGATATCACTTCAAATTAGTGTTTTTGTATTTGAGGGGTAAATAACCCAGAAGTGGACTGCTTCACATGGAATTTCTATTTTCAATTTTCATAAGGGCTCTCCATCCTGCTTTCTCTAAAGCATGCACCGATGCGCCAGGCCCCCCTCCCCTGCTCTCCACCACGGGTGTTTCTCAGTAGCACAGGTGGGAGGTGAGACCTCGTTGTTTTGATTTGCTTTTCCCTAATAGGAGACGAGGAGCATCTCCTCCCGTGCCTGTTGTCCATACGTATGTCATCTTTGGAGAAGCGTCTCTTCAAATCCTCTGCCCAGTTTAAACTCAGGTGGTTTTTATGAGCTTTGTGTATTTTTTTATACCCTTGGGATATTAGCCCCTTGTCAGACACGTGAGGTACAGAGACCCTCCGTTCACTAGGAAGTCATCTTGCTTTGGTGCATGTTTCTTTCACTGTGTGGGGCTTTTTAGTTTGATGTGGTCCCATTTGTTTGTTTTTGCTTTTGTTTTGCTGTTGGAGTTGAGTCCCTGACCCTTCTCCAAGGCCCGGTGTGAAGGAGCTAAGGAGTTTAGCACCTGTTTTGTCCTGTACATGTTATGGTTTCGGGTCTTATAATGAAGTCTTTAATCCATTCTGGATTATTTTTTGCATATGGTGTGAGATAGTGGTCTGGTTTCATTCTTTTGCATGTGGCTGACCAGCTTTCCCAACACTGCTTATTTGAACTTGCCTTGCTCCAGTGTTGCTTTGGGCTCGAAAGTTCTTTTTTTAAAAGTTGATAAAAGGTGAGATTCTTTCAGGGGAAAGCCCTTTTCCACTTTCTGATATCTCTCTTTCAGCGGCAAAAATGGCATGCTGTCTTTGAATTTTAATTTCCTTTCTAGTCACTGAATTGATCTGCTTCAGAAATGATAGGAAACCCAAGCTCCTTAGCTTTCTGGAGCTGGTCGTTTTTATCAGGTGATTTAAAAAGGAAAATAATTTGTTCTCTGGAAAGGAGAAAAATCAATGACATACTTCCTGTCAAAGACAGTGAATTAACACATGCATTTAATCTCTATTGCCTTCCGAAGCCTCATTTAAAATGACAGTTAAAATGACAGTAAGGGCTTTTGGTAAAGGCATAAACCCATAAGGGCAAAGAAAAAATGGGAACAACATCATTTTGGAAACTGAAAAACCAGCTGAACTGTGATGATTGAAGTAGATGACGCCAGAGATTGGAACCTGCAGCCAGTGGGCGTGTGGGAACCAATCGGCAATGTAGGTAACACTGCAATCGCCCCACCCCACTTCCCAGCTGGGTGGTTTCATGTGCTCTCGAAGTTGGGGTGAAGATAGGGATGAAAGAGAACCATCTGAAAGCTGGACTCAAAAAGTTAAACCCCAAATGGCCATGAGATTACATGTGCCTTCATGGTGGAAGGTTAAAAATAGTGAAATTCTTCTCCTTCATATGGGGAGTTCAGTAGGTAATGCTTGAAAAAGCACCTCCACAATATAAGCATGTCCTTGGAAAAATCCATACAAACACCGAACAAGGAAATAAGCTCAGCTGAAGGAGTTGAAAGTAACTGCCCTGGAGACAGGGAATTGGTGACAACTACACAGAATCCTGATAAAAGTCAAATTGCTGCTAAATTTAAATTTAACTTAAAATGTGAAATTAATGACAAGTAAGAGGAAGGAACGAATCAAGATATTTGGGGGACTCCTTGCTGGAGGCTGCCCCTCAGGGGGCCGGGACAGTGTTAGGTGAGGGCAGGTCCAGTGCAGAGATGGGCATACCTGCACGCCCCGAGGGGGCGGAAGAATTGGCTCTACACTCTTTGGGATCAGGCCCCATATGAAAGAAAACCCTGGCCACGCCAGACCTATTTAAACAGAAGCCACTTTTCTGGAAGCGCTGAGGGATTCCCGCACACAGCAGAGTCGCGTGGTTCCTGCACAAAGGGAGATGAGTAAGATGACTTTCCAAAGGATGAGAGCTTTCCATACCCTTCATTTAATCAGTTTAATGGAAAATTTTCTATAATGGATGCTATACATCCCTGTGTGCTTAAATTTGGGTTGCCGGTAATAACTTGCACCTTTGACGGCCGAGGGTCATCTTGAGAGGTGTTTATTATGACGCTGCAGTTCAGTGGGGTGATTCCCCAGGAGCCTTAAAGTCTGGAGGACCCTTAACTTGCACACTTGATGGCCTTGCTCTGCCTGCTCAGATCCCCTTCCCAGGGTTAACAGTTTAATTCCACCTCCTTTCTATCAACTTCACTTCCTACTGCTAATGCGTACTGTATTTTTGACTGTATATTTGTACACTTTTTTTCCCCCTCTTAATTTGCTGCCTCTAGTCTGCTGAGCAGTTGGCATCTCCCCTGTGGCCAGGCTTGATAGATTTATCTTACCTACAAGCAGACGAGAGCCTGCAGTGCTCCCATATGGGGAGAAAAAGCAGAATGTCAGCCCCGACCCGCATGACCTGGATTTGATTGTTCAAATTGCCAAGACGTTTTTTGATTTTGCAAACTTGTCCGATGTCAGAGTGTTCTCAGGAGCTGCAGTGAGCAGATAAAGAGCCCGTCACTATCCATCACTGGGTTCTCCACATTATTACCTTGCCCAAGACAGTCAACACAGGTTCACTGTAAACTTCATTCTGAGAGCACTTCACAGTGTTCTGCTTGAAAATGTTTGCAAAAGGAACCTGGGAGCCTGTAACTTCCATTTCCATTCATGTCAGGATATTTCCTCTCTGTTCAGACGTGTTCCTTGGGGGTCCTGATGCTCGGGTGCTTGTTGCAGGTCTTGCTGTGTGACCGTGGCTTAGTCACTTGACCCCGCTTGGCCTCATTTTCCTCCTGCTAAGTAACAGGGGATCACATCATTCCCTGATGGCCCCATGGGTGATTTTAAACGGAAAAGTGCTGTGACCGAAGATCAATTGCATAAGTAGGAATTCTGGAATGGCTTGAATGATGAGGCCGCCATCATTCAGTTATTTTAAAAGATTACAAAATTAAACTTGGAGCCCCCTATAATGCCAGGCCATGCACCCAGGCCCCTGTGACTGATTGAGAGCGCACGCTGCCCCCAACGTGTGCCTTCCTCCTGAGGTAGCTTTGACTGGTGAAACTTCCCCAGTATCATGAATGAAGGGGCAGGAAACTGGAGTGCATGCCTGGCCTTCCTGCTGCATCTGCTCTGTAGGCAAACTCCAAAACTGCTTTCCCATCACTTCCTCCTTCCCCTTCTGTAAACTCACAGAATCTCAAAGTATTGCTTTTCATTAAACAACAACTCTTGGGGCCTCCCTAGTGGTGCAGGGGTTAAAGACAATGGTATCAATCTATCACCAGCCACTGTGGCAGGAGTTCGATTCTCTGGCTAGCCAGGGAGCTACCCACATGGCACAGCAAACTTCTCCTGTCTTGCCCCCTGCTCCCCTAAGTAGTGTATTTCGGTCAGTCAGATTGCCTGTTCTGCTCCCCTCTCTGTCTGTGGTGAATCCTCTTGCCCCCTGCACCTTTGGCCTACATCCCAGCTCTGTATGCATAGATAAATAAATTTTTTTTTAAACTGTTAAAAAAATAAAAAAAATAAACAATGGCTCTCAAGGTCATTTCTGCAGGTGCCCTGCCTGGGAGGAGTCTGGCTTCTTCCAATTCTGGCACCCCATAAAAAAGAACTTCACTATTATCACTTTTATTATATTGTTTATTAAAACTGAGAACCATAATTCAATGACAACCCATTTATCCTCACCATAGGGAAACCTTTGCTTCAGGAAGCAGAGAAATAAGGGGTAGAAATACTGATTGGGTCAAATGATGGAGGCCTTGTCATTCAAGGATCAGGGCTTGGGGTCGATTTTCCAGACCAATACTTTCTGCATTCTGATTCGAGGAACACTGGTCATGCGAAGGATTTCAGCAGGTTTTCATGACACCACTTACTCTCCTTTGGAGATTCCCAGGCCACACTCACATGCTAACTCCTCCAGCTTAACTTAGCATTTCCCAAACTCCTTCCCCTATAAAGCCTTTGTTTCAAGTTGTGCCGATGTCTTGATCACTGTAGGTAGTGGGATCATGAAATAGTTGGGGACAGGCGCCTCTCTCCTTTGCCCTCCAGGTTGAACTGCTAGTCCCAGCAATGGTGGGTGAATGCCTGAAATTTCAGAATAGGCAGAAGGTGATTTTGAAGGTGGTGAGCATGAGATCACAGTAGATGGCATCTTAGTCCTTTTTTGGGCACCTCTGGCACAATCCACAGGCTGGACAGCTTAATAAACAACAGAATTTTATCCCTCATATTTCTAAAAGCCGTGCATTGCCAGAGAACGGTGCCGACAGTTTGATGTGGTGCCTGGGGAGGGCCCACTTCCCGGTACATGAAGAGGGTGTCGCTCTGCCCTCACATGGCAGAGGGGCTAAGGAACACTCTGGAGTCTCTTCCATAAGAGCACTGATCCCCCCCCCACACACACACACACGAACAGCCTAAGCGCCTCCTGCTGCTCTTGAGGGATAAGGGGAGGAATAAGTTTGAGTGGGAAGATCAGAGATTTGGTTTGGGACATGTTGTTTATTTATGTACCTAGTTGACTTCCAAGTGTAAAGTTTGGAAGAGAGTTCCAGACTGGAAGGAAGGAATCGAGACGTTGTAAGCACAAGGGTGGTCTGTCCAGCTGGGAGACTGAGACCATGTAAGAAGTGATGGAGAAGACATGCCCCGCCCATGCCCCGCTTTGGACCTCAGGGAGATGCTTGAGAAAAAGCAAGCCCTGGAGGTTAAGATGCAGCTAGAGAAGCAGGACCCTGTAATCTTCTAGAAGTCAAGTAAATGTGGCATTTTAAGGAAATGACATTTTTTTTTTCATGTATGTATCAGGCCCAAACATTTGTGTCTAAAAGACCCATAGTTGCATCCCACACAGGCATGATGGATTGGTGAGAATTAGGAGAAACTGACACCATGCACGATGGGCAGGTGAAACTGGCTCCTCCATTGGGATGGCCATGACAGCAAATTTCAGAATTCAAAATTATATCTTTGAACCAGGAATTCCTTTTTTTTTTTTTTTTATCTTCAGGGTTTATTCTACAGATATGATCACATAATTGGGAAAAGTCTTATGAGCAGAGTTTTTTTTTTTTTTTTTTTTTGTAACACTGATCACAACCTACGTGGTCAGCAGGCGTGCCCTTGTCAAAAACATTGTGACAGATTCACATAACAGAACTTGGAAGTATTTTGAAAATTTTATTTGCTTCTAAAATATTTTAGCCATGGGCCTCCCTGGTGGCACAGGGTGTTAAGCACAGCTCTATGAAGCTATCCGGAACCTTTGCAACACTAGTTCAATCCCTGGCCGGCCAGGGAGCTACTCACATGGCGCAGCAGACCTCTCCTGTCTCACCTGCTGCTCCCCTCAGCAGTGTATTTCAGTCAGTCCACCTGTTCTGTTCCCCACTCTGTCTCTGGTGAATCCTCTCACCTTCCTGCACCTCTGGCCTATACCCCAGCTCTTGTGTGCATATATAGATAAATCTTTAAAAAAAATATTGTGGCCATGTGCTACATGGTATATTTTAAATCCATATCATCGAGATTGCTGGAGTAATATCCTAACCAGTGTTTGAAATAGTACCACAGAGAATGAAGCAGTGTACTAACCTCCCTACACACACGCTGCACACACACACACAGCCACAAGGAAGAGCTTGTATGTACACAAAGGTGCTGTGTGTCTGCTAAGGCTTCTTTTAAAAGGTGTGTGGGTGGGAGAGCGGGGCTTGTGAGCCACTCTCTGGAAGGGTACCCCAGGAGTAACAGCAGTTGCCTGAGAAGAGAGGAGCAAGGAGACTGGGAGATGGGAAGGGGAAGATAATTCTCTGCATAACACTTTCGACTTTTTCAGTCGTCAGCCATGTGACCATATTATCTATTCAAAACTTGAAATAAGAAGAGTTGTGAAAGGAAATGGGATTGAGGACAAGGTGAGTCACAAGGGCCCAGTGTCTTAGGGTGGTCAAGTTAAGAGGGCAATGCAGAGGGCCCCGGGTATAACAGGCTCACCTGTGAGTATAACTGGGGTGAGCATAGTTCTCAATGAAGCAAGCAGGGTCCTGGCACACGCCTACCCCCAGCACGTGGCGTGGCTTGGAGGCATGGCAGGTGGATCCCACAGAGGACACCAAGTCGCACAGCTTCAGCTCACCTGGACTGACCCAGATGGAGCGTGCTGGCGGCTGAAGGAAAACCTCCTTCCCATAATCCATTCACAGTTTGCACTGCTGTGGATCTGGCTTTGTGGGGATCTTGTCATCCATCTGGGTTTCGTGGATATATTTAAGAGACCTGGTTTATCTCTTCCACCTCATGTGGGACGGGATTTAACAGCTCAAATCTATCTTAAAATAATTTGGCTTTTCTTAATGCCAAGCTTGTTTGGGAAGAAGGCCAGGAGAGAGACTACCAGCTGGAACTATGTGAGAGTAATTAGGCATTTCCATGTCTCCACAGGGATGGTGGTGTCAGCACCCACGTGTAGGTGACACCTAAAGTTCAGATCTCGGGAGCTTTTGGGGCAAAGAGTATGTTTCCCAAGGCTGTGTATTTTAACAGGTTCCCCTAGAAATCAGCTGGGGGAGATGATGATCATACTTTATTCTCTCGAAGTATTTATGACGTCGTACCACAAGACTCGTGCAGACCATATTGTACTTATCACTTTGGATAAATCAGTCCTCAGTGGGTTCCCAAACAGACCTGTGTTATATGCAGTTCCAGCCTCCAAGAAATATCTCGTTACATCTAATTTGGGAATTGCAAAATAAGTTAAAATTATAAACATATATATTAAATATAAAAATGTGACATCATTCTTTCATCACCATTTGAAAAATTTTACTCTGTTTCAATAAAAACCATTTTGACACCAGTTGTGTATAAGAGATTTTTAGGACAGGAAAGTAAATTTCAGTTGAAAAACTAATGTTTAATCCGTTTAAGATCAGTATGTCTCTCTTGTATTTTCAAAAATTTCGTTTCTAAAATTTTTTAGCCATGTGCTACATGGTATATTTTAGATTCATATCATTAAGATCGATAGAGAAAAATCCCAACCAGAATGTTTGAAAGGTCATCTCTTTTCTGTTTGGCAAGAATAAATGGCATTTGTTTCATTCAAACAGGAATTGACGCCATGTGTCGACTTGGGTCCCCTCCCTTCCCAGCACAAGCCTCTTTTTCCATATCTTAGTATTGTATACATCACATAGTTTTCATTTTATTTTCATAGCTGTTTGGTTTTCATCTAAATTTGTCTATGATAGGGGGGCAGGCAACTTGATAGAAATGGAAATTTCTCTTCACTTCATTCCATTATATGTAGCTGTGCTTATGTCCTTAAGTTTTATAAGGACATGGAATCTTTACATTCATTTATAAAGTTCATAAGATCTGATACGCAATCCATCAGAATTACATTTCATTTTTGTCATTAAACTTTCAGGCACTTTAAAATATATGTTAAATATTTTTAAAAACACTGTATAGCAAGTATTTTAAAGTATTTTTTCAAGTGTATTTTTAGCTCAGAACTCCATATGGAAGGTTTATTTTTTTCCCCCACCACCATCCTGTGTTCCCTTATTTCTTTCCTCTCCCTGCCTCTCAACCTCAGGGCCCTCAGGATGTTTGTTGATGTCCACTGGGTTGTTTTTTTTTTTTTAACTCATTTTACACTATCAGATTCTTGTTCTATAAATTTCCAGTATTTGTTTTCACTGTGCTGACTTACTTTGCTGCACATAATTCTCTCAAATCCTCTCCACTTTGTTGAAAATGGCAGCATTTCATCCTTTACGTGGCTGTATAATATTCCATGGAGTGTATATAGCACATCATCCTGACCCAACTGTCCATGGGTGGACAGTTGGCTGCTTCCATGCCTAGCTCTGGTAAATATGTTGCTGTGAACACTGCACAACTTACAGGTTTTTGTGATGGCTTCTTCATATTCTGTGGCTATATGGCCAAGAGTGAGATGTCTGAGTCATACGATATTTCCATTTTTAATTTTTTAAGGTAAATTAAATTGCTTCCCATAATAGTTGTACCAGTTCGCGTTCCCACTTTTTTCTCCACATCTTCTCGTGCCATTCTCATTGGCGTGAGATAACTCATGTGTGGTTTTAATCTACATTTCTCTTAATATAAAGTTATGACAAATATTTTTCCATGTTTTTTCAGCCTTCTGGTGAATTGTCTGTTCATATCTGCTGCTCATTTATTAGTTGGGTCATTTGTTTTTTTATTGTGGAATTGTATGAGGTTTTTTAATATACCCTAGATGTTAATCTCAGCAATTATATATTATAAAATTATTTTCTCCCATTCAATAGAGTGGTTTTTTAATTGTCCTGTACTTTCTTTTGCTGTGCATAGGTTTTTTAACTTGAGGTAATTCCACTTGTGTTTGTTTTTAAATCTTAATCCCTTTGGGGATAAAGACCCAAAAAATATCTTTATTGTTGATATCATGGAATGATTTGCCAATGTTTTCTTCTATGCATTTTGTTGTTGAGGTCTTTTATTTTAAATCTTGATCTTCCAGTTTTCCCAGCACGGTTTGTTATAGAGACTGTCCTGGCCCCATTTTATGTTCATAGCTGCTTTATCATTGAGTAGGTGCTGGGATATACATGGATTTATTTCTGGGATTCTGATTCTGTTTCACTGACATGTATGTTTTTTTTTTAAAGATTTATTTATTTATTTATTTATTTATTTATTTATTTATTTATACAAGCACTGGGTACAGTCAGAAGTGCGGGAGGGTGAGAGAATTCACCAGAGCCAGAGCGGGGAGCAGAGCAGGCAGAAGGACCGAGTACACTGCTGAGGGGAGCAGCGGGCGGCAGGAGAGATCTGCGTGCCATGTGGGACCCTCCTCCGGTGGCCGGGGAGCAGCCGGGGATCGAACCAGCGCTGCAGAGGCCGTGGTTCAACCGGCGCTGCTCAACCGCTGCACCGCCGGGGAGGCCCTGACATGTATGTTTTTGTGCCAGTATCACGCCGGTTTTAGTGCTGTTGTCTTATAGTAAAGTTTGATAACATGATAAACTGTTTTTCTCCTTTTTTTCTCAGGGTTACCTTTGGAGTTCAAATCCTTTTGTGGGTCCACATACATTTCGATGTTTTTTTTTTTGAAAAAATGTTACTGATATTTCAATGGGGACCGAATTAAAATTTGTCTATCATTTTGTTTCTCCTCCCCACCCATGAGCATGAGATTATCTATTTCCTTATGTTGCTATGTAAGTCCTCTAGTCCTCTTCTGCCTTATAGTTCTAATTATACTGGTCTTCCACCTCCTTTGTTAGGTTTATTGAGGTATTTGAAACAATATCTCTTGCTTCTTAATAGTTGTTTGTACATGGAAAGGCTGTGGATTTCTGTATGTTGGTTTTGTAACCTGCCTCTACTAAAAGTCTTTAGGATATCCTATCTGTAATATAATATCGTTTGGGAATAGTAATAGTTTCACTTCTTTTCCAACTTGAATTCTCTTTGTTTCTTGTTTGTCTGCTAGTACTAGAGCTTTTGGTAAGAGCGAAGTTAAACAGACGTAGTGACAATGGGCATCTTTGTCTTGCTCCTCCTCATCTTAACAGGGAAGATTTCAGATTTGCACAGTTGAGTATAATATCATGTGTTGGCTTGTGATAGACAGGAACAGAAGGAACCTACCTTCTATCCCCATCTTGTTAGTCTTTATTATAATGGGTGCTGAATCTTATTAAATGCTTTCTCTGTAACTGCTGATTTACTTTTGTGGATATAATGTATTACATTCATTGATGTCGATATATTAAACGTTCTTTGCATCCCTGAGCTGAATTCCACTTGGTCATGGTGTATACTCCTTGTGATATACTATTGAATTCAATTTGTCAGTATTGTGTTGAAGATTTTTGCATTGATGTTTATCAGAGAGATTGGTTTATAGTTTGCTGTCTTTGTCTGGTTTCAGTTTAGGTAATGTTGGCAATGTAAAATGCATTAGTGAGCATTTCTTCTTGTGTTTTGAAAAACTATTTAAGCAAGGTGGGTATTAAGTTCTTTAAAGGTTTGATAGCATTCATTTGTAAAACCATCTGGTCCTGGGATTTTGTTTTTTGGAAGTTTTTTTTTTTTTTTTTTTTTTCTGTTTCAATTTAAATGCTTGTAATCTGTTTGTTTTATCTGTTTCTTCCTTGGTTAGTTTTGGTATACTGTATTGATCTAGAAGCTTATCCATTTCTTCAGGGTTATGGAATTATGGGCATACAGTTGTTCATAGTCTCGTCAAGATCTTTACCTCTGTGCTACCTGGCAATTTCTCCTCTTTTATTTGTGGTTCTGTTGATTATTTTCTTTTTGTTTTTGTTTGTTTGTGTTGTCATTAGCATAGCTAGAATTTTATCTAATTTATCTTTTTAAAGAACCAGCTCTTAGTTTCATTGATTTTTGGGGGATAGTCTTTTTGATCTGTCTCATTTATTTCTACTCTTTATTTCCTATCTGTCTTGTTTCTCTTTTTCAAGTTGCTTAGGTGCTATATTAGAGTATTTGGGATTTTTTTTGCTGCTTAATGTGGGATTGCAGTTTTCCCCTTAAAATGTCCCATAGATTCAGGTAGTTTTGTACCATCATTTTCATTTGCCTCAGGGTGCATTTTAATTTCTACTTTAATTTCCTCATTTATCCACTTGCTATTATCAGCATGCTGTTCACTATCTATATATTCATAGTTTTTCCTCATTGTTGATTTATAATTTTATGGCATGATGGGCAGAGAAACTACTAGGTACAATTTTGTTCTTTGTCGTGTTATTGACAATTGACATGTGTCTCAGGTTATGGTCCATTTTTTAAAATGTTCATGTACACTTGAAAACAAATGCATATGTAGTGGCTTTCTGGCGGAGTGTTCAGTAGAAATTTATTAGCTCTATTTGGTGTAGCTCATTCACAGATACTGTCTCTTTATTTATACTTTGTCTTGTTGATATGTCCATTGTTGTCAGTGAGGTAATAAAGTCCCCCAGTAATAGTGAGTTGTTACAATGTCTGTCTTGAGTTCTATTATTATCTTATATATCTTGGTGCTCCATCATTTGGTGAATATACATTGGTGAGTGTTACTCATTGTTGTATTAGAGCCTTAATACAGTGTCTGTCTATCTCTCATTACCTTTAACTGGAAGCCTGTTTTATCAGATGTAATTATAGCTGGTCCTGATTTTTTTTTTTGGGGGGGTGGGTTTGCCATTTGCTTGTATAACTGTCTTTCAGCCTTTAACTCTTAAGTCTAGCCTTGTCCTTGTTGGTGAGTTTCTTTTAAACAGCAGAATGTTGGACTTTGGTTTGAAATCCATTCAGCCACTTTACATCTTTTGACTATTGAGCCCAGGCCATTCACATTTAAGGTGGTTCGGGAGGCGTAGGGCTCATTGCCATTGTGTAAGGATTTTATAAGGGCTTGCCCTTTTGTTTTGTTTAAGTTCCATTTCCACTGTCTCATGCGTTGCTTCTATTTTTCCTTTGAAAGTTCTACTGGGGTTGGTACTGGATGGAATGGGCCACGGTGCTACTTTCTGCTTCCTCCCACTCCATGTTAAGTGATTTAGGTGGAGCCCCCTCCGTGTTCCTTGTCTTTTTGCTTTATAATAACCCCTCTGATTTCTTCCATGTACAGCCTGGTGTTGATAAATTTCAGTGTTTCCTTTTCAGCGAAGCTGCTTGCTGGGTTAAGGATTCTGGGTTGGAAGTCTTTTTATCTCCTTCCACTCATTCATACTACTGAAAACTCCACTTATAATCTGATTGGTGTTGCCTTATGGGTTCTCTTGATGTTTTTAATATTCTTGCCTTGTCTTTGGTTTTCAACAGCTTTAATATAATGTACCTTGGTGTGTGTGTCTACTGTTACTCTTTTTTTTTTTTAAAGATTTATTTATTTATACAAGAACTGGGGCACAGCCCAGATGCGCGGGAGGGTGAGAGGATTCACCAGAGACAGCGTAGGGAACAGAACAGGCAGATTGGCTGACATACACTGCTGAGGGGAGCAGCGGGCGAGAAAGGAGAGGTCTGTCAAGCCATGTGGGTTTCTCCCCAGCCAGCCAAGAATCCAATCGGCGCTGCAGAGGCTGCGGACAGCCTCACAGTGCTGCGCTCAACCCGCTGAGCCACCAGGGAGGCCCTATATTGTTATTCTTTTGTGCTCTTGAATCACAATGTCTAGTTCATTACCCAGATTAAGACAATTTTCAGTAATTATTTCTTCAAATAATTTTTCT